>NC_053146.1:46531377-47886756 GCF_016808335.1 Panicum virgatum
GGGGCAGGGGGGGAGGTGGCGGCGACGGCGCACGGGGAGGTGGCGGCTTCGAGATCTATTCTGGATGTGGCTAAGTGCGGTATTTTCGTGTATATAATATGCTCACCATTTTCAGGGGCGGGTGGAGGAGTCACCCGCCCCCTAGAAATACATTATTAGGGGCGGGTGACCCCGCCACCCGCCCTTGCTAAGGCGTTTCTAGGGCCGGGTGACACCACCACCCTTCCCTAGTAATAATTCTCAATTTTCTTACAAAAATTCAATTATTTTCTTAAAAATAGCAAAATAGATCAAAATAACTTGAAAATTTAACCCTATCATTGTTATGACCAGTAGAACATGAAAAAAATATGAAACTATTATTTCAGTGTATATTTTCTATGAGGATGTGAAAATCTCAAAGATTGGCTTGATGTTATAGTAGTGAGAGGCCTACAATGTGATTTATACACTACAAACTATAATATATTGTCAAAAGACTATTCACATATTTTTCTTTTGTTTTATTTGTGTCAATAATGCTAGGGTTAAATTTTCATATTTTTTGGATGAGATTTGCTACTCATTTGGACATAAAACTATTTTCAGAAAAAACTAAAAAAGATTTCCAGGGGCGGGTTATAAAGAAACCCGCCCCTAGAAATATATTACTAGGGGTGGGTGGTAGGGAGGTGGGTGACACCAGCCCTTAGTAATAATTCACATTTTTTAAAAAAAAATTCAATTATTTCCTTAAAAATAGCAAAATAGATAATTTTTTTTTGAAAATTTAACCCGTCATTCTTATGACCAGTAGAACACGAAAAAATATGAAAGTGTTATTTCAGTGTATATTTTCCAAGAGGATGTGAAAATCTCAAAGATTGGCTTGATGTTATAGTAGTGAGAGGGCTACAATGTGATTTATACACTTCAAACTATAATATATTGTCAAAAGACTGTTCACATATTTTTCTTTTGTTTTATTTATGTCAATAATGCTAGGGTTAAATTTTCATATTTTTTGGATGAGATTTGCTACTGATTTGGACATAAAACTATTTTTAGAGAAAATTGAAAAAGATTTTTAGGGGCGGGTGACGCCACCACCCGCCCCTGGAAATGCTCTGTAGGGGCGGGTAACGCCACCACCCGCCCCTGAAAATCGATTTCTAGGGGCGGGTGGTGGCGTCACCCGCCCCTACAGAGCATTTTCAGGGGCGGGTGGTGGCGTCACCCGCCCCTGGAAATCGAAACCCTATATAATACAGTGGCGTCCCAGGACTTAGCCACTTTCGCGGACGGAGCAAACGAATGCTGCCAGGCTGCCAAAATTTGGACCCGAGCTCACGCCACCGCCGTCCTCCTCCTCCACGCGCCGCCGCTGTGTCCTCGAGCTCTCCGCGCGCCCTCCCCCATCCGCCGCGTCCTCGAGCTCTCCGCGTGCCGGATCTACACCACTATCGCCGCCCTGTCCGGTCCGCCACGCTGCCGCCCTCTCCCGCAACCCCGCCGCCACCGCTTTGCGCTGTCCTCTCCGCCGCCGAGCCCTCCTCCGCCGTCGAGCCGCGCCGTCCTCTCCGCCGTTGAGCCGAGCCGTCCTCCTGCACCGAGCCTGCGCCAACGATCCCCCCGCCGCGCCGTCCTCGTCCGCCGCCGAGCCGCGCCATCCTCCTCCGCGGAGCCCTCGCCGCCGAGCCCCCCGTAGCGCCGACCTCTCCGCCGCCGAGCCGCTCTGCCGAACCCTGTTGACGGTCGTTAAGTGCGAAATATGACCATCAACTATACTCAATAAAGAAGGCAAATTATACCTCTTACTCGCATATTTGTATCACTAACCTAGCTCCACAGTTGTTTTCAAGAATTTATGATTTCAAGAGCACAAGTCCGGAATAAGACAAAAACACGATGAATACGCAGACAGAAGACACAGACGATCGTATCTTGCGTAACATGAGCAAAGGAGGCCCACAAACCAGAGCAAACCGACCAACCAAACTCTGGCATCGACCATCTGACATCAGGACCCACAGAGCAGAGAACCAGCAAAGGTCGGTGGCCAGTGCCGCCAAGGGGGGGTCGGCCGACCCCACTTGGCAGCCAAACAGGCTGAGTTTTGGCGGGAAGCTTGATCTTATCCTCCTGAGGTCGGTTAGGTATGTTTCCATGTATAGAGATGGCGGGAACCGACCTCTCTAGCTATAAAAGGGGCCTCCCACCACTCTCTCTCACACACCACTTGGAAACCTCTCTCTCTCTACACTCTCTTGTGACCTGTACTCCTTAGGGTAGTGGAGCTAGGCTAGTACTTCATCTCCTTAGCGGATCCAGTCGTCCTCGTGGTCGGCGAGCAATCCTCGGCCTCTGGTATGGCTTTGTACTACGACTTTCTTTATATTAATCATTCAGAGTTCGTTCTTGGTTATCTTGCTATGTTCGTAGCTTGCTTAGCCTTGATCAATGTTTTATCAAGTTATATTAATTGCATGCTTAGACCAGATAATCTGGGTAAGGATATCGGTTTGTTGTGCTTTCGGGCTTGCCTTAGCATCTTACCTGTCCATCCGAAGGGTGGGGGACCCGGGGGTGCTAGGGTAGCGACCTCATATGCGGGCATGGTGCCCGGGTATGCGGGATCCTTCGGATATGACAGTACTCCACGGTGTGACTGGGGTAGACCGCAGGTGGTGACAGCCCTGTCGGTTCGCCGGGAAGCTGCTTCTCGGTTAGTGTACTCCCGACGTTCGGGTACGGTGTAGGAGTTCATGCAAAGATGAAACGGGACTGGATGTTCTCCAGTGCGGGTCATTCTCCCCGATGTCCCTAATTTCCCGGCACCTAAAGCTCTAAGCAACGCAGCTAACGTAACTTATCCACTAACATGATTAGTATAACTGGAATCTTTGCCTATGCTCCCACTAACCTTAGGATTGCTTGTTATTTCTTTATTCATGAGAGTTGGTTGTTCTGTGTGTGTGTCACATTACCCTTGATTATCTTTATCATATATCACTTACCCCTGTATAGTCACTTTACACAACTTAGCCATCCCTTGGGAAAATATAAATAACAATACCCTAAATACTTCCGGGTAAAATGCTACAACGGTATATCCGTGCGCTTGCGGATCCTTTTGGAAACGTTAAGACATACCACACGGCATTTTCGAGGCGCCGTTGCTAGAAACTAACCACTCCTAGAGATGACGCTAAGAAATGCCAACAAGCATTTCTGGCGCCGTTGCCGGGGATGGCACTAGGTGTAAAGTATATTTACTAAAGTACATAAACATGGCAATATAAGTAAGAGGTAGCTACTGCTTATACAGGCCAATGCGTTTATCTTTTTGTTTTCTCCTGATTGGATGAAAACAGGGTAGTGTATGTTTGGTTTCTCCTTGCCGACAAATTTCATTGAAAATCCCGAGAAGCTCATGAGAAGGGTCCGACCTCACGTCGTTCCTCCTCCGATCTCGCAGTCGACAAGTGAACCAGCTTCCCAAGCACCATCAACTGAACTCATGGCTGAGAAGACTCTCCACGACTTCTCCGTCCCCTCAGCTGCCAATGTGGCAACTGGACCCAACGTTGATGTTGGGGACGTGAACTTTGAGCTAAGTCCAGCCTCATAAACATGGTGCAGGCTTGCCCATTCTGTGGCAAGCCGAATAGGACGCCAACGCTCATCTCCGGAACTTTCTGGAGCTTTGCAAGATCGTAACCATACGGGGCGTTATGGCTGATGCTATCAGGCTCCGCCTGTTTCCTTTCTGCCTCCTGGGGAAGGCGAAACAGTGGTTTTATCAGAACAAGGAAGCCGTCAGCACGTGGGACAAATGTTCCACGACGTTCCTCGCTAAGTTCTTCCCGTTGGGCAAAACCAATGCCCTACGTGGAAGAATTTCAAGTTTCCAGCAGACAGGAATGGAATCCATCCCAGAAGCTTGGAAAAGGCTGCAAGAGTACATACTCGCCTGTCCTCATCATGGGATGGACGAGTGGCTCGTGCTACAAAGCTTCTACAATGGGCTAACGACTACATCCAGAGCCCATCTTGATGCTGCTGCTGGAGGAGCCTATCTTGATCTCACGATTGGCAAGGCTACGGCCTTAATTGAAAAGATGGTCTCCAACCAGGGCTGGAATGAGGAACGTTCCCAGCTCAGAACCAAGGGCGGAATGCATACCGTCAAGGAGACGGACATGCTCGCCGCCAAACTAGACCTCCTACTCAAACATCTGCACGAAAGGGTAGAATTCAAGAAACACAAAGAAAACTACGCCCAAGCTATGAACTCATACTCAGCGTGCGAAGTTTGTGGTGATGGTGGACATTCGGGGAATGACTGCCCCGAGACCCGTGAAGATGCAGCGTACATCAACAACAACACCGGGTTCCGTCCACAAGGAGGCCCGGGGTGGGGTCAATCACACCCACCATTCCAAGGAGGAGGTAACAACTATAACTCAAATTTCAATTCGAATTTTAATTCAAATCAACCCTCCTTGAGAGACTTAGTCTTTGGCCAAGCTAAAATAAATGAGTCTCTAAATAGAAAGTTTGCTGCCAACGATAAAATTTTGGAAAGTATTCATGCAAAAGTTGAAACTCTTTCTTCTGCTCATAAAAATCAATTAAGTTTCAACAAAAAGATAGAAAGTCAACTTGTGCATATAGCTGCTGCTGTCCCATTTTCAGAAAAGATAAATGCGGTGACCACGAGGGGTGGTAAGTCCACTCGTGATCCACCGCAGCCTAACCATGCAGAGAAAAAGCAGTAAGACCACAAGCAGAGGAGGAAGCTACAGAACAAGATGACCTAGAAGAACCTAAAGAAGAGAATCCACATAAGACTTTTGACACAAGCTTCCTCCCATTTGCCTCCCGGAAACAAAAGATCACTGTGGACGAGCAGTTCGCTCGCTTTGTTGAGATGATCCAGAAGATACATGTCAACGTCCCATTGCTGGACGTGATGCATGTACCAACCTATGCTCGCTACATCAAGGACATCATCAACGACAAGCGACCGCTACCCACAATGGAGGTTGTGAAGCTCACAGAAGAATGTAGCGCTGCTATACTCAACCAACCTCTGAAAAAGAAAGAAGACCCGGGATGCCCAACGATTAATTGTTCGATTGGCACTCAACACTTCGGCAATGCCTTGTGTGACCTTGGGGCTAGCGTCAGCGTAATGCCCAAGGTCATCTTCGACAGACTCAACTTCACGCATCTGACGCCTACACCGATGCACCTCCAGCTAGCAGACTCTTCAGTTCGCTATCCAGAGGGGATCGCTCAAGACGTTCCAGTCAGAGTTCGAGACTACTTCATCCCAGTTGACTTCGTAGTGCTTGACATGGAAATAGCAAAAGAGACATCGCTCATCCTTGGGCGGCCATTCCTAAGCACTGTCGGAGCACACATCGATGTAGGAGCCGGAGAAATCCGCTTCAACATCAATGGGAAAGAAGAAAAATTCCCGTTTCGGCTCAAGAAGGAACAATGCTCAATGATCGATATCACATCTGGGCCGCGAACACAAAAAGAGACCAAAGTGACCATTCCCAATCAAGATCCTACGACCACACGATCCAGAAGAAGACGATCAAAGAAGGTGTGGCGTAAGGTCGCAAGCTCGTCCTCGTCCAATTCTCCAGGACGAGCAGAGCAGTGGTAATCACAGCAGGAGAAAGGTCCCGCTCGTCAGACTCTAAACGGCGAGCCCTTGCCGAAGGTAAATCGGTACGTATCTCATAATCACCCTCCATCATTTTTCTTTTCTTGATTTTTTTTATTTTTCCCACTACATGTTTGAATTTTCTAAAACACCCATGCATGCTAGAAACATTTCTAGCACTTTTTATTTCTTTTACAAAAATCCAAAAATATTTCTGAGCATGAAAATCCTTTGAAAAATGAATTTAAGTATCTTTCGAAGCAAAGTTTGGCCGGGCATCAAAGTTTTCAAAACATATGGCCATTAGCTAGAGAGCCCCTAGGCCCTGGCTGTCTGCCAGTAGGCCCACAGGGGGGCCGGCCGAAACCTAGGGTCGGCCGACCCCACCTGGCAACGGCTCTCTGCCAACTTTTTCCAACGGCTAGTGAACGTTGTGTGCAACTCCTAGCCATTGTGCCCAGTCATTCTCCCTTTAAATAGAGTCCGAGGGGTGGGTGTTGAGCTCTCTCACTCAACTCTCATTCACTCACTCTGTCTCAAACTCTCTCAAACTTTGCTCTCGGGTTTTCATTGGATTTTTGCTCAAGATTTGAATTCAAGAGACCTCTCTCTCTCATTTCTTTGCTGCAATAAAGAAGGAGCAACTCACGGGTAAGATCATTCAATTCGGTTTAACTAACATAACCCGTTTCGAGTTGCACTTGTGTTTGTTCCATCATGAAAGGCTTAGGGCGGAAGGTTTCCGGTGCATTCAAGAAGATGACGGGTGGAAGTTCATCCCGTTCTCGGGGTGGCTCGAGCTCGTACACACTCAAACCTACGCCTACACCAAGCACGATGGACTATGAAGAAGAAGAACAACAACACGAAGAGATGCAAGCCGAACCGCAAGCCGGAGTCATAGAGATTGATGCAGAAGATGAACCATACCTCGACTTGCGGGATGATCGTGAACGACAAGGCTACACCATCCTCAAGAACAGAAGCTTCGTCCACACCCGAGCCTTCGATCCAGACCTCATCATCAAAACAGGTATGTATTAAGACTTCTCTAATATTTGGCATGAATTTGGATGGGATAACTTCGTTCCCGTTGAGGAGTATCGCTCTCGACTCCTCACCATCCAATTTCTTTGCACTCTTCGGGAGGTGGAAAACAGGGTTTATTTTTGGCTTGTCGGGAAAGAATATTTGCTTTCTTGGAAAACTTTTGCCGGCCACCTCAATTTCAACAAACGTTGACCTATTTCTTTGGACCAGGCTTGCCGAGGTTTTAATCGTCATGAGTTTTGGGGCCGGATTTCGGATCAAGTTGTCCATGGCAAGTTTGCACCTCGGTGCAGCGATATTCATAATCCAACTCTTCAGTTGATGCACAAGTGGTTGACCATCACTCTCTTTCCGAGAGATGATGTCTGACCCGTGCGCAACGATGAGTTGCTCATTTTATATGCCATGGTCAACAAGAACAAAATCTCCCCCGCGCAAGCTTTGGTTAAGCAATGGCTTATGAATTTCAAGATAACGGGTCCTATTGAGTGCACTTCTTTTATTACCCGCATCGCTACAAGTATCGGTGCCTTAGAGGGGAATTCTATTCCTTTCATTGAGGGCGACCATGCGTATATCGATGAGGACTATTTGATCCAAGGTCACACACTTAAGAAAGGCCCAAATGACTCTTTGATTTTCTTTTACATGGGCTATACGAATGAGATTCCGCTGCCCAATGCAGAGTTCCATTTGTATAATTGCCATTCGCTAACCATCCCTCTCGTTCCACGAGAAGGGGGTCGTAGGCACAGATCTTCTGGTTTGCCTGGCAGGATGACAAGAAGCAGGACCAGAAGGGAGGCAGAGCCGACACCACTGCCTCAGCAGCCACATCACTCACATCACCGTGAGGCTGGTGGTTCGTCATGGCACAGTGCCAGCACTGAGGAGTGGACACGGCAGGCACCAAGCCGCCGGTCCACTAGTTCCAGCTCCAGTGGAGCCCCGAACCTCATCAGACGGATGTCTTCGTCCCGAGGTTTTGGTGCCATCACCCAGCAGCTAGGTGAGCTGCGGGTGCAGGGCGACAACATACAAGAGACGCTGAACCAACACATCGACAACACTCAAGCATGGCAGCGTCACACCGGCGAGAGACTCCACGACATGGAGCAGTTGTAGTTGCAGCGACAGGAGGAGTGGAGGGCGTACTGCCGCTGGACGGGTTTCAACCCCGATTAGCCGTAGTAAGCCTGAAGCAGCTTGGGGGAGGACCCCCACGAGAGGTAACTTGTATCATTTCTATTTACTGCTTTCATAACCTTGCATGAAACCCATGAAAATTTGCAAAATCAAAAAATCCATAAAAAATTTGCATAACTAAAAACAAATAAAAATTTGCAAAACTTAGAAAATATCAAAAATATTTTAATATGTGTAGTAAGCATGGTGTAAGTTTTCCTTGTTGAGATGATGAATAGTTGCTCTGTTAATTTTCTTCATATGCTTAGTTACAACTTTATGCTCTATCTAGTTTTGGGTTTGGTGGCTTAAAATGCTCATACCTTAAATTTGAAACTTGTGGGTAGCAGAAAGCATGATCCAAATCTAAGTTGTTGTGAGCTATGATATGGTTAAATAGAGTTGCTATGATCTTCTCCTAAGTGATACTTGACATCCGGAGTATTTAATTTTTGAAAACACAAAAATATAATAAAGTTCCTCGATGATATGAAATTCCTATCCAAAGCCATATGTTGATTTCATTGCAAAACCTTCCACATATGCAGCTTGCTATCTCATTGAGTTTTGTCAAATTGTTGTGACCCTTAGTGAAATTCATTTCATACTCCCATGATCAAGATCACGTACACATTTCCACCATATGCTATGCTTCTACACTAGAAGAAAGCAAAAAAATTTCATCCATCCACAAAATAAAACTCCATGTTCATGTATGACACTACTCTCTCTCAAAAATATGCCAAAGATATGGGGCTATGCAAAAAGAAAAATAAAAAGATGCATACCCAAAGGTATGCCACATGCTTTGGCATGTCAAAAAAAAGAGAATAAAAGATGCATACCCAAAGAAGGTATGCCACATGCTTAGGCATGTCAAAAAAAAGAAGAAAAGATAGCCCCTTATCCAAAAAGAAAGAAAAAGAGAGAGATGGTGCATACAAAGGAGTTCATACACCATCCACCAAAAATATCCACATACTTGCACATCTTGATCAAGATTTATGACTTGTTTCTCCTTTGGATCCGGTCTTTGACTTAGCAAAATATGAGAAGCAGGTATGCCTTCAAATCCTCCATACCTACAGCTCCACAAAAATAGCCATTAGAGATAGGTTGAGGAAGAAAGGCACAGTGCAAAGCCTTGGTGAGGAATTATACACATTGAGCGATCCGAGAGATCATCCGAGGAACTTTATAAATTTCTTTTGAAAAACTTTACAAAGCCTCTGGATTGACGGTTAAGCTAAAAGAGAAAAAAATATGAGCACTCTATGATACCATTCTAACTCTCAACCGCCAAAGATGAGGTAAAGCTATAAGCACCACAAGAATAAGGTAAGAGGTAAGAACAAAAGGCCAACTTATTCAAAATCAAGGTAAGAAGCATTTGGTTGTGCCTAAGTATGAGTTGGAAATTCAACATTGTAGCAACTCCTGATCAACAACGAGCGTCTTGTTTTGCTCAGGGACGAGCAAAAGGCTAGCTTGGGGGTGTTGTTGACGATCGTTAAGTGCGAAATATGACCGTCAACTATACTCAATAAAGAAGAAAAACTATACCTCTTACTCGCATATTTGTATCACTAACCTAGCTCCATAGTTGTTTTCAAGAATTTATGATTTCAGGAGCACAAGTCAGGAATAAGATGAAAACACGATGAATACGCAGACAGAAGACACAGACGATCGTATCCTGCGTAACATGAGCAAAGGAGGCCCACAAACTAGAGCAAACCGACCAACCAAACCCCGGCACCGACCATCTGACATCAGGACCCACAGAGCAGAGAACCAGCAAAGGTCGGTGGCCAGTGCCGCCAAGGGGGGGTCGGCCGACCCCACTTGGCAGCCAAACAGGCTGAGTTTTGGCAGGAAGCTTGATCTTATCCTCCTGAGGTCGGTTAGGCATGTTTCCATGTATAGAGATGGTGGGAACCGGCCTCTCTAGCTATAAAAGGGGCCTCCCACCACTCTCTCACACACACCACTTGGAAGCCTCTCTCTCTCTCTCTACACTCTCTTGTGACTTGTACTCCTTAGGGTAGTGGAGCTAGGCTAGTACTTCATCTCCTTAGCGAATCCAGTCGTCCTGGGGTCCGCGAGTAATCCTCGGCCTCTGGTATGGCTTTGTATTCCGACTTTCTTTATATTAATCATTCAGAGTTTGTTCTTGGTTATCTTGCTATGTTCATAGCTTGCTTAGCCTTGATCAATGCTTTATCAAGTTATATTAGTTGAATGCTTAGACCAGATGATCTGGGTAAGGATATCGGTTCGTTGTGCTTTCGGGCTTGCCTTAGCATCTTACCTGTCCATCCGAAGGGTGGGGGACCTGGGGGTGCTAGGGTAGTGACCTCATATGCGGGCATGGTGCCCGGGTATGCGGGATCCTTTGAATATGACGGTGCTCCACGGTGTGACTGGGGTAGACTGCAGGTGATGACAGCCCCGTCGGTCCGCCGAGAAGCTGCTTCTCGGTTAGCGTACTCCCGACGTTCGGGTACGGTGTAGGAGTTCATGCAAAGATGAAACGGGACTGGATGTTCTCTAGTGCGGGTCATTCTCCCCGATGTCCCTAATTTCCCGGCACCTGCAGCTCTAAGCAACACAGCTAACGTAACCTATCCACTAACATGATTAGTATAACATGAATCTTTGCCTATGCTCCCACTAACCTTAGGATTGCTTGTTATTTCTTTATTCATGAGAGTTGGCTGTTCTGTGTGTGTCACATTACCCCTGATTATCTTTATCATATATCACTTACCCCTGTATAGTCAGTGGTCTTCATCTTTCTCATACGTGTCATGGTTATGTAACTAAGTAAATACACTTTACACAACCTAGCCATCCCTTGGGAAAATATAAATAACGATACCCTCAATACTTTCGGGTAAAATGCTACAACGGTATATCCGTGCGCTTGCGGATCCTTCTGTAAATGTTAAGACATACCACACGGCATTTTCGAGGCGCCGTTGCTAGGAACTAACCACTCCTAGTGATGACGCTAAGAAATGCCAACAAGCCCGCGCCGCCGCCTAGGTTTGTTTTTTACATTTTAGCTAATGTATTATTTAGTAGTCTTATAAATAATTTCTATATATATATATATGTTAGCTAATGTATTTATATAGTTATTTATTACTCTAAGAAATAATTTCTATATATATATGTTTATAAATGTATCCTAGAATTTTAAGAAATAATTCCTAGAGTTATTTATTTGTCTTAGAAATAATTCCTAGAGTTATTTGTTTGTCTTAGAAATAATTCCTAGAGTTATTTGTTTGTCTTAGAAATAATTCCTAGAGTTATTTATTTGTCTTAGAAATAATTTCTATATATGTTGATATATATATCTTAGAATTTCTAGAAATAATTTCTGTGGTTATTTATTAGTGTATGAAATAATTTCTATATATGTTGATCCTAGAATTTTTAGAAATAATTCTTATAGTTATTTATTTGTACTCAGTTTTAGAATAATAGTGATATTAGCTCATTAGACATGTTTTTGAAACAAACATAGATATAAATTAGTGATAAATGCCTGTGATTTTAGTTATTTGTAGACATGTCAAATGATTTTATGTCAATGCCTGTGAAGAAATCAATTTGTACCCAGTTTTCACGCTAGGTAACATATGTTGACCTTGAGTTTATGTCATATAGTTGAACTTGTTATGGTTGCCATCGAACCGTGAGACACATATATGCCCAAGCAACAACTCAGTTGTGATGTTAAGATGATTGGGCTGGGTGTGTCTCACGGTTTCATGACTGCCATGAGCACCTTTTTGTCACTATCTGTGTTGTTTCTGTACTTCAAACTCAAGGTCATATGAAATGCAAAATATCTTAGGCAAAATAAATGTTTGTGATTTTATTTCTTTGTAGACGTGTCAAATGATTTTATGTCAATGCCTGTGAAGATATCAATTTGGCACGGAATTCATTGTATGATATCAATTTTCTGTACTTTTGAGTTACATAATACTACGTCTGCTTTTTATGTTCTGGTCAAGTCTTTTTAGTTTATACGGAGTACTAACTAATTGATGTCAATTGTATAGTACAATAGTGAGCCACTGATGCGTGATACTGTTAGATGATGCAAAATTGTGGTAAGGTGCTTTTTTGAGACGTCCGGAGTAAACAATTAGAAATATGCTTCGTTTTCATTTTACAATAGCAGCTACATACACGGGAATACACACTTCTCATTCCCAGATGTATCAACAATAACAATGCCTCTGAAAAAATCATTTGCAGGGGTGGCTCACGAGGTGGGCCGCCCCTGAAAATAGGTTTCCAGGGGCGGGTGGTGCCATGGCCCGCCCCTGGAAATTGATTTTCAGGGGCAGGCCCTGTATCCGCCTCTGTAAAGCTTGATTTCTAGCTGCGGCAGACAGGGACGGGTCGCACGCCCGTCTCTGAAAATGCCATTCTACCCGCCCTATAAACGTTTTTTGCGGTAGTGTGCAACGTTTTAAATGATTGGTAGTTGCAGCCGCGCCGTTTGCTTGGATTATATGATCGGCGGCATTATGATTAAGATGCAAAAGAATGCGCGCGCGCACATACGTACGCCCCCTCCGTGTGCACGTTCGTTCAACAGTTGACCTAGTACTGATGGATAACCGCCTAGGTACGCGTAGGCCACTGTTATACATGCCGCCTGATACGTTCAATCAGATCCACGTTCTCGGCTCCGTATAGCTACAGAAGAAGCGCTGTCGTCTCGTCTGCGTCCGTGTGTACATGCATGCATGTAGACCTGTTGCTTAATTTGCTTATACTTTCGCACTCTATGTGTGTGGCTGCTGCGTTACCATGGTTACATTTTGGTCACCCGGAACGTATGTTACCGATGGATCGGCGGGTTTGACTCGTCACAATTTTCAAGGACGGTGGGTACAACAATGCCAACAGTACACTATACTCCTTAGCAGAGAACCGGTCTTTGATCTACTTAAAAAATAGCGGATTGAGCTGAATCCGTTAGTACTAGGTCCAACTCATCAATCCGGTATTTTGTGATGGGTGGAAGGCTCGGGAGATATTACCAAGTGGTAACACCACCAAGTACTTGTGTAAATATAGATTTTACTAGCGGCCGGTACTGTTACCATCTGGTACTAAAGAGTCCTTACGGGTAATTTCAAAATAAAACATGTCTCTTCCAATGTGATATGATGTGTAGGTGAGATGATAAGCCCAATATGTGCGAGGTAAGAGGAGTTTGAATCCTACACGTCGATCGATCGCGTACCAAAGCATGCAACAAGTACCGATTAATCATAACTTTTAGTCTCGGTTGCTTAGTGCCGGTTGCAAAATTGGTACTAACATGTCTTATGACTGGGTTGTAATCAGCCTTTTCTAAGTAGTGTTGTACCTATAGGACATGCACTACAACATTGGATTTTTCATAAGGAAAGTGTTGACACCAAAATTTGGTAAGATTCTTAGTGTCAAGGAAAGAAATCAATCAGCCAATGGAAGTTTATCCAAAAGAGACCGAGTTAGAGAAGGAATCGTAAAGACCACAGTATGGCAAAGTCGGTTGTTTTTTTCTTTCTTTTATCTTTAGGAAAGTTTTTGTCGTATCCAATAAGGACTAGTATCCACTCATGGATATAAATATGTACACCTGGGGTCATTCTGCGTATCGAAACCCTCTTTTTCGAGGTTTTTATCACCGACGGAACTTTGCACCTGAAATGGGGCTGAGTTGCTTCAATCTTTGGCGAAGGGGTAAGCCCCAAGTTCTGCCGGCCTTGGCAATTGTATCAGCTATATTGATGTCATTTAAGGCTACATTGCTTCGATCCCTTGGACTGCTCCGGTTCGGTTGATATATTTGCCTACCAGTTATCGATTCCTGTCATATCTGTAGCCTTCCATCGTTTATCCTCTTGCTAGATCTGATAGAAGCATAGTTATCTTGGTCTTGTTTAGCTCTATCGGCTTATATCTATTTAATTGCTATTAACGAAAGATTGATTTCATTACTAAAGTATCGGATTAGTTCTCATTAGCTGATAGTTTTTTGTCTTGGCCTTATTTAAGCTCTTTACTGCATTTATATCGTGTCGCAGCTCGATTCATCAACTTGTAGCCTGAATTTATCGCCCTACTGCTAATGTTGTCTCGGTTATGTCCGATCCGATTGGTGGTGATGGTAGATTAATTGTTATCGCCTTGGTGGTTTTTTTGTGATAAGATATATGTTCAGTAATCGCTCCACCCCCATTAGACTACTAGGCGATGGCTTTAGGCCGAAACTAGCCAATAAGTTATCTTTACATCGGATTCTTAGCCGATATATGCTTACAAGCCTAGGTATAATATTCTTTATCAGTATCGGCCGATTGGTTCGTATTGTTATTTATCTGTAAGAATCTACATCAGAAATATAGCTGTTTGTTTAAAAATTAAAATTCTATCGTCATCAGCTGATATCGCTATCGGCCTTTTGACCGATCGGTTCTTTGATCATCAGTTTATCTATCTTGTAAGTCTCAGGATCAATCTGATAGCACGCCAGGAACCTCAATATCTATGACCTGCACTGGAGCCTTTTGACCGATCGGTTCTTTGATCATCAGTTTATCTATCTTGTAAGTCGCAGGATCAATCTGATAGCACGCCAGGAACCTCAATATCTATGACCTGCACTGGAGCTAACCGGATCTGCCAGACCAGCGTTGCACGGGTGGAATCATCATCGTAGGAGCGACGTGAGATTATTGTTTCACGAAATAATTGCCTCATGACCTAAATTTAGAACTATGAAACTACTCCACCATTATTCTATTTGTCTGTCTTTCATGAAACTCATAATATCTTTTATATGAATAAACTAAGAAATGGTAGAGTTAGTTGTAAAAGACAACGCATTGTACATATTATGTGTTAAGTACATTGATTATCTGTATGTCGTTCCACAGACCACACATATGTGTCTTCCGTCTGGAACTTCGTCGCAGTGCAGTACTGCTTCCTCCACGAGATTCCTCACTTGATTTCAGTCACCACCACCACGGCACCACCACTGCCGCATGCAACCAGGCAGGGTAAGCCAGTGTACCACCCCCACATGCCCCAAGCCCCCAACGTACCCTGCCGTCTGTCGATACACCGCTGCACTGCAGCACGTGCACGCCAGTTATTGGCACACTAGCTGCTAGGGATCTGCCTAAATTTCCTGAAACAATTAATAATACACCAACTTAGCCACGTCACAAGGGTGTCATTGACCTGTAATCTCTGGAAACTAAGAACGTTCAGCCCGATCACATTTAAATTTCTGGCAACGTCTTGCATGCGAGGGACAGGTGTTGCAACACAGCTGGGCCTGCGAGCCACGCACGCAGCATGCATGCATGCACATCCACATGCCTGCCGTATCCGACTCTGTCATACTTGTATATATATAGTATATATATTATATATATACCATATATATTATATATATCCATCGTATATATAAAAACCACCACCGCCACCAGAGCGTGCGTGAACCAAAATCCTCCCGGCCCGGCCTTATCGAGATCGGCCGCTAGCTCTCTCGAATTGATCAATTAGTCTGAGTCTCTGAGATGAGTACGTGCTGATGCTCTCTCTGACCGCTGCTAATTGCATTCGCGTGCCCATGTGTCCGCCGCGCCGCGCCGGCCGCCGGCCGGTCGCCGCGCTCTGCGATCTGCTCCTCCGAGCAAACGGCGATCCCGCCGCCCGAGCGGCCCTTGTTCTCATCTGCACGTGCTGCAGTGGCCGGCGCGCGTGCGTGTGCGCTCCGATCCGTCCTTGCATGCCTGCATCTGCATCGAGCGGCGGCCACCCGGCCCCTACGGCCTACGAGGCGTAGAGGTGGCGAGCCAGATCGGTGGCTGGCTGGACGAAACGGCCTGTGCGGCGGCCGCAGAATATATTGGCGGGATACTGCTGGTCTGAGTCTGACGAAACACTGACCATGAATAACGAAGGCATCAACGTTCACCGCCTTCACCAAGTTCACCGGTATTGATGGCCAAAATGCCTGCGTGAATGAACGAACATAATGTAGAGGTCACATTTTAGTTTATTTTTTCCTGTCGATCAGTTTGTAAAGGGCAGGTCAGCTAGGAGCTAGGCTGCCATACCTAGAGCTCGTAGGTCCGTTTTGTGCGGCTTCCTCAGCGGCTCCGTCGGTGCTGGAGCCGCACGAAACGCAGGGCCGGCCCTGAGGAATTAGGGGCCCGGGACGAAAGTAAAACATTGAGCCCCCTTCAATAGTAGTAATAATATCGATAAATATTCTATATGTATATAAGATTATAAGACATAATCAGTATGTGCATCATCATTTATACTGCTGTCTAATGCTACGGCAAACAAATTGGGGGGCCCGGGACGGCCGGCCCTCCCCCCCCCCCCCCCCCCCCCCCCCCCCCCCCCAAGGGCCGGGGCTGACCAAACGCTCCCACTCGTGAAACACTTCTTGAGTGGTGCGCTGGGAAGTCGGAGCTCTTTTGCTGGGTGCTCAGACAGCTCCGGAGGAGCCAAAGAAAAGTAGCTCACCTGCTCCGGCTCCGGCTCCGCCGTTGCATGGAGCTGCACCAAACGACCCCCTAGTAAACTTTGAGTTCTTTGGAGTAACACAAATTTGGCGAGCACAGGTGCACGGGGAAAAAGGCTGCCGAGCTTCCTTTGGTACGTAATACTAACAATTTGATCCTGAGTAGTACTTGGATCGTACGCAAATTTAACAACGGTTGCGCATCCGGCAGTACGATGCATGCTCTTGGCGTAAATGCACGGACCACTTAATTAACCCCAAAAGCTCCCGAGGCAACACGGAAGATTACGTTATTGGCTCAGCCTCGTAGTAGTCCAACATAGGCGTACGTGATTATGCACCGTCGCGACGTAGTCTGGTCACGGATCATAGCAGTCGGTAGCACACCTTGGAGCGCATGGCACGCCAGGGCGGCGTCGCGCTCGCACGCACGCACGTCCATCTTGCCGGCCGGCCGCCGGACGAGCAAGTTGCACGCTCCAACCAGCCACCACCGGAAAGCCCGGCGAGGCATTAAATGAGAAGGGATGTGGATGCCGCGGCGGCTCAGGCAGGCGGCTGTGCGGGCGTACGGCGGCCGGGCGTGAATTGAAGGCGCCGGCCGGCCGGCCCGCCCAGCCGCCGCGCGCGGCCACTTATTAATGGGATTGATCGCGCAGCGTCCGCCGTGGATCGCGCTGCGGCTGGGGTATGGAGCGCGCTGGTGGTGCGGCGTCGAGATCCGCCGTGCACGAGCCCGGTCACCGGTGGCGGCGGCGCCATGCGTGCATGCAGCAAGCAGCAGGCAGGTCCGATCCGACACCCTGACGTTTGGCCGTTGATTTCGGGGAGATACCGACACGAACGTCCTCTGCACCAAGATTCCGAGAAGAGTACTCTGCCATACGCCGGGTAGATGCAACTAACATGCGGCTGGCGCCTGCTAGCTGTATATAACGAGAATGGTAATCTTTCAAATAAAAAAATGAGTACCGTACGTACCCACCGGCCGGCGATGTGGTTACTCCTTATTACCCGGAATTCCCGGCGGTTAAACTCTTGTTTGGCCTGCTGGCCTCTCTCTTTCAATTCTTGCATGCCTTAGCTACCTTCAATGCATAGTACGAATGTAGTAGACAGGAAAGAAATTAAAAGAACATACTCCTATAGTTGCAGATTGAAGCGGACTAGTGACCACATTGCTTCTCAGGTTACGCCCCTGCTTGCAAGGCGTAGGAGCTTTCTCGATTCTCCCTTCAGCTCTCGCTCCCCCTTCGCTGATGAGCCCTTTCATCCCCATCGCCATGGCCGACATGTGCCATCTACCCTTCCCTATGACCAATATAATGCTGTCTGAGCGAACCCTTATTACTAATTGCTGCCTCTTGAATTCCTTCCCAACTCTTAGTTCTGATGAACAAACAATAAGGGAAAAAAGACTAGGCGAGTAAAATAACCAAAGCACACTTCTAGTGTCAAGTCGATCACTAAAAGAATTTTCATCATTCCCAAAAGTTATTTTTACAAGTGCCTAACATCTTACTACCTATTAATATGTTTGCATTCCCATCGGTTTCGGTAAATTACCAACAACATAGTACTCCACAAATTAAATCATTACCTACGATTTTGTAGTAAGTTAACGAAATATATTAGGAAGCGAATACTACTTTCAAAAACCATAGGAAAAACCGAAGTAATCATTATAGGGGGGGTTAATCATTTTGTAGTTTCTAGAGCTCCAATTTTATATGTTTATGCGGAGAAAGATATGCAAACTGTAGTTGGCGCTGTCTCTGCTAGCCACTTAAACTTTCTCTAAGCATTAAAAATTGTAACCTTTTTGCATGGCTGATGCTTTTCTGTCTATACTTTTCCACACAGCTGTGATTAGACAACAATAACTGCTCCATGCTTAGAAGTAGAAATCTAAAGCACTAACGACATGAAAGCATGTCCTTGTCGTTTCCTTCAGCAGTATGCCGCGCGCTGCATTGCTGCCTTCTAATTAATCTAAGTCGCGACGAACCATTTTATACTTATCGATCAAACTATTCCCATGTCCTGCATTTGCTTGGGCATCGGTTTCCTCAGGGTGCCACATCCTAATTCCCCAATAGAGTGTTTTTCTCGATCTGAAGTTATCATCATTACTCTATGATTTTAATTTTCATATTAGATATTACAAAAAATGTGTCGAGGATTATTCAGAAAATATAATATACTAGTATAAAAAATGAGATCATCAACCATAGGTTTGAGCAGATTACCCCAACTCTCTGGATGCTGTGAAGAACAAGTTCGTGCTTTAGTTTTACATGCTTATGCATGGAGCAAAGAAAAGAAGAGCTAGTTTCCAGACATTACTAGTTAATTAGCTAGACTCTATTTAGTAGTCTGTTTTTTTTTTCTTTCTTTGCCCTTCTTAAGAGAATAATCTTTTTATTTTAGTATATTATAATCAGTACAGGCTTGCCCCTTGTGTTCTTTCATAAAATGTCGCTTAGTTAGGTTCTTCTTTTACTCACAAAATACATCAAATTCAAGAAACTTTATGTAGTTTTTTATGTTTTATAGGGGCACAATCTTTTAACATACTCCTCCCTTTTAACTAATTAGCTTATCATAAACATAATATTTTTCAAATGGGGATATTATGAACCTATAGGTTTATTTCTTCTTATCTCAAACAATTTTCAAAATTCCCTAGTGATTTTTTTAAAAGAAAACTACATGAAGTCAATGACATAGGAAGTGTAACTTAAAAAATCAAGGTGATCGAAGGTATCCTCCTATGATTGCCACGTTCATGCCTGTTGTTTTGTAGAGAATCAAATATCCTACTACGTGACAAAGGGCTACATAATTTTGATTTGACGAGGACACTCTTCTTCAACTACTCTCTTCCAACACTAGGGTACTATTGTTTAGATATATAGCAAATGTTATGTCCGTTAAAAACAATATCATTGGAGGTTGGGAGTTGAAGAATCTAAAACAAAGGACCCCCTAGCTAGATGCCTTTGTCAAATCACCTAGTCTGATGAAGGAAACATAAATTTACATTAGAGGCAAATAGTGCAGCTCCTGTTGCTGTTGCTTAGTTTTTGGTCATTCCTGTGATTGGACTCTGTAGCATTACTTTAACAAACAATAATTACCTATTATTTTGTTTTTTTGTCATGATGTCACTTATCAACTTTTCACAACATATAAGTTAATGTACTCTAAGAGGCCTAGGGATGCAAGTGAGTCCTCAATGCATTCTACACTAATACCACTGTGGTGTAGCACACACTATATATAGAGCTTATTTTGCGAGAATAGCTTCTCTCTATTTTGGGTTTTGGGCTCAGCCGTTTTGTTTTGTTAAAAAGATCTTCTTTTTTATGCATGAAATAAGCACCATCTCATTCTTATTTGTTAAAGAATCTTTCACCACAAATAGCCATATATTTTCCACCATCAGAACTATTCTATAAGTCATGCAAATGGACACAATATCATTCTAATTTCATTAAAAACAATGTTTAATTTCCATTGGTAATGGACATAATCACATATCACTAGTACAAATTCGGCCTTTTATCCTGGTTCCAACCCCCTTGAGTCCCGGTTTTGGAACCGGAACTACGAGTCTGGGACCAAAGATCCTGATCTAGTCCGGGTTCCCACACCCGGGACTTAAGGGCTGTGCAACATAAAAAAGATTTAATCCGGGACCAAAAGACCTAGATCTAGTCTGGGTTCCCACACCTGGGACTAAATGGCTATGCGGACTAAAGGGCTGTGCAACATAAAAAAAAAATTAATCCGGGACCAAAAGACCTAGATCTAATCTGGGTTCCCACACCTGGGACTAAAGGGAGCAAAAAATTAAACCGCACCTAGCAGTACTCGAACCCGTACCCTCTTGCCTCGCGCATAGCTTCCTTACCACCCCACCTACACAACACATATGACACTACATGTGCTGCTTTTATTTTAAAATAACATGTGGCATCCCTTTTAGTCCTGGTTGGGAGCCTCCATCCAGGACTAAAATATTTGGTTCTTTAGTCCCGAATTGTAACACCAACCGGTACAAAAAATGGACCTTTAGTCCCAGTTGGAGGCTCTAACTGGGATTCACTACTAGAAAACACACCAAAGGTCCTGGGCAAAGGTACCAGCTGCTTTTACAACCGGTACTGATGATCAGTACCGGTTGCAAAAGCAGCTGGTACCTTTGGGCAGCGGCGATCAAAGGTATGGGGTTTGGTACCGGGTTAAAGCATTACCCGGTACCAAAACCCCAGTATAGGCACCGGTTAGTGCCACCAACCGGTACCAAAAGAACAAGGAGGAATAGGTACCGGTTGGTGGCACCAACCGGTGCCTAAAGGGCGGACAATGGCACCGGATTTTGCCATGACCCAGTGCCGCCACGTGCCCACAACAAAAGCATCGGTTGGTAACTTCAACCGGTGCCTATGCCTATTGTTTGGCACCGGTTGTTGAGCACCAACCGGTGCCTTTGAGCCACGCCTATAAATACCCCAACCCCTCCCCCCTCCAAGCTGCCATGAACTCACTGTTCATGGCAGCTGAGTGAGGGGAGGGGAGGCGAATTTTTGTTTTTTTCAAAAAAGGTTAGTTATTTTTCTCCATAACTTAGCAATTGGTTTTTAGAAGCAGTTATCACTTAATTTAGTTTATACATGTGATAATTATTTTTAGTTGTAGCATTTTATTGTAGTTATATGCGTTATCAATTTATTTGATATGTGAATACTATCAAATTATTGTATTTATATGTTTTATCAATTTATTTGATAAGTGAATAGTATCTATTTATTATAGTTATATGCATTATCAATTATATATTTGAATTCAAATTTTGTATGGAAATATTATCAATTACATATGCAAGGGTGCTTTATTTAGTTCCCTTCAAAATTCCAAAACTTTACAAGATTCCACATTCGAGATGCATGCTGCGCCAATTCGAGACCCGCAGCTCAGCTAGGCCAGAAGGCCACATGCGTCGTTTCTTGTACAAAATTATAAAGTTCCATATAGAAAACAAAGTTTTTACACGGTCATGCAGTCAGAAGGCCATATGCATCGTTATAATTTTGTAGTTTAGTTTTGTTAATAGTCTATTCAATATTAGTTATAAATTGGTAGTATGAATGAACTATTTGTACACTACAATGATGTATATAAATGTATTGTGGACCCAGATGAGTCGGCAATGGATGTACATGGCCGACCGGCGTTCAAAGGAGTTCATTGATGGCGTGCATGAATTCATAGAAGCGGCCAAGAAATACAAGTATGGCGGTTTCGTTCGTTGTCCATGCAAATTCTGTAAGAATGAGAAGGATTACTCATCATCAAGAACCATCCACAGTCACTTGTTCAATAGTGGTTTCATGCTGACCTACTATATTTGGACCAAGCATGTCGAAAGAGGAATTATGCTGGATAATAATGTAGAAGAAGAGGACAGGATTTCTGACTTTGCAGCCAATTATAATGCCTTTTTCAATGACACTGCAATGGGTGAGCCTGAAGAAGATACTGAAGGAAATGTTGTAGAAGATGATCTTGGTCAGATGCTGCGCGAAACTGAGGAAGGTTGTGAAACAGAAAATGAATCAAGAGATCTGAAGCGTATGTTGGAGGACTACAGAACATTGTTGTACCCTGATTGCAAACAAGACCAAAAGAAGTTGGGTACGACATTGGAATTGTTGCAATGGAAGGCATCAAATGGTTTGTCTGACAAGGAATTCGAGGAGTTGCTGAAACTTATAAAAAACTTACTCCCTGAGGGTAACACCTTGCCGGCGACAACATACGAGGCAAAAAAAAATTGTTTGTCCTTTAGGATTAGAGGAACAGAAGATACATGCTTGTCCTAATGACTGCATCCTATATCGAGGTGAGTATGAAAATTTGGATTCATGCCCTGTATGCAATGCATGCCGGTATAAGATCCCTCGAGATGATCCAGGTGATGTTGAGGGGATGCATGTCAAGAAGAGGGTGCCTGCCAAGGTGATGTGGTATTTCCCTCAAATACCACGTCTGAAACGTTTGTTCATGAACAAAACGAATGCGAAATTGATGCGATGGCACAAAGAAGAACGTAAGCAAGACAATATGTTGAGACACCCCGCTGATGGGTCACAGTGGAGAAAAGTGGACAGAACATTCCCAATATTTGCAAATGATGCGAGGAATATAAGGTTTGGCTTAAGTACGGATGGCATGAATCCTTTCGATGAGCAGAGCAGTGGCCATAGTAACTGGCCTGTGACACTCTGTATATACAACCTTCCTCCCTAGTTGTGTATGAAGCAAAAATTCATTATGATGCCGGTGCTTATCCCCGGCCCGAAGCAACCCGGTAACGATATAGATGTGTATCTGAAACCATTGATTGAGGATCTTCTATTGTTGTGGAAAGAGGAGGGTGTTCGTATGTGGGATGCGCACACAGAGGATCATTTTAACCTTCGTGCATTGCTTTTCGTAACCACCAACGATTGGCCAGCACTAAGTAACCTCTCCGGACAATCCAATAAGGGTTATAGGGTATGCACCCATTGTTTAGAAGAAACCGACAGCATGTACCTCAAGCACTATAGGAAGATCGTGTATATGGGTCATCGTCGATTTCTTCCGATCAAGCACCCATTAAGGAGGAGGCATGCTCACTACGATGGAAAGGCAGATCATCGTACCAAGCCTAGGCACCGTTGTGGGAAAATGGTGTTTGAAATGGTCAAAGATATAAAAGTAGTATTTGGAAAAGGACCCAGCAGCAGATCAGTGCATAGTGATGACGGATGTGCACCTATGTGGAAGAAGAAGAGTATTTTTTGGGAGTTACCTTATTGGGAAGTCTTAGACGTCCGCCACGCAATTGATGTGATGCACCTAACAAAAAAATCTTTGTGTGAACCTTCTAGGCTTCCTTGGTGTCTACGGTAAGCCAAAGGATACATTGGAAGTGCGGCAAGATCTTCGACGTATGAAACAACGGGCCGCCCTACATCCAGAAAAAAAAGGATAAAGGACGTCATTATCTAGGTCCTGCTTGCTACACTCTTAGTAAGAAAGAGAAGCAAAGTATGTTCGACTGTTTGAACAGTATCAAGGTCCCATTAGGCTACTCTTCGAATATAAAGAGGCTACTGAACTTGAAAGAGAAGAAATTCGCACACGTAAAGTCCCATGACTGTCACGTGTTGATGACGCAATTGATTCCAGTTGCACTTAGAGGTATTCTACTAGCTAATGTTCGAGCAACAATTATAAAGCTATGTGCCTTTTTAAACATAATTTCTCAGAAGGCAATCGATCCATCGAGTTTAAGCATGCTACAAGAGGATGTTGTCCAAAATTTAGTCAGTCTTGAAATGATATTTCCTCCATCATTCTTCAATATTATGATGCATCTTATAGTTCACCTGGTCAAAGAGATTGGTATTCTCGGTCCTGTTTTCCTTCATAATATGTTCCCTTTTGAACGATACTTTACAGTCCTAAAGAAATACGTTCATAATCGAGCTCGTCCAGAAGGAAGCATTGCGAAGGGTTACGTCACAGAGGAGGTCATTGAGTTTTGTGTTGACTATGTGGAAGAACTCTGCCCAATTGGGATTCCAGTATCACGTCATGAGGGGCGGCTGATTGGAAAGGGCACACTTGGAAGAAAATCAGTAAATGCCACAGATCATGCCACGTTGAGCAAAGCACATCTCACAGTTCTGCAACAATCAGCCTTGGTGGCTCCATACATAGAAGAGCACATACAAATTGTGCGAAGCATATACCCTTTGAAGTCTGAGACATGGATTACAGAACATTATAACGATACATTCGCCACCTGGTTGCAGAAGGAAGTCATGGCCAACGATCAAATTCATGAGTAGCTAGCTTGGCTGGCCAGGGGTCCGGCAAATTCAATCCTGATGTACCAAGGATATGAAATTAATGGTTACACATTTTATACAAGAGCCCAAGATAACAAGAGCACCAATCAAAATAGTGGTGTCCGTATAGATGCCACCGACTCTAGTGGCCAAACGAACTCATATTTTGGTTACATTGAAGAGATCTCGGAACTCGACTATGGGCCGTTGAAGATACCTCTATTTCGTTGTCAATGGGTTAAAATCACAGGAAAAGGTGTCGATATCGACAAGTACGGAATGACAATGGTAGACCTCAAAGAGCTTGGCTATCGAGACGAACCATTCGTCCTAGCTAAAGATGTCACTCAAGTTTTCTATGTGCAGGACATGTCTAGCAAACCGAGAAAGGACAAGTCCAGAAATAAATCAAGTTTTGTAGGTGCCGGAGATGAGCCAAAGCGCCATATTCTTCTGGCAGGAAAAAGGAAAATTGTGGGAGTCGACGATGTCACAGATGAAGAAGAATACAATAAGGTTAAAGATATGACTCCGTTCGCAGTGGAGGTTGACACAAGTATTCTTTTAGCCGAAGAGGAGGCTCCGTACGCACGTCATGATCAAAATGAAGGGACGATTGTAAAGCGAACCATCGTTAATATTCCCTTAGTTGAATGATTATGTTTTGTAATATTTTCTGTGAATATTATCAGATTTCTTATGTAATGAATTTATTTATTGGGCAATTAAATGATTTATTAATTCAATTATTTGATTTATTATGCAATTAAAATGATTAGTTATGCATCTATATGATTTATCATGTAGTAATTAGAATTATTGTGCATTTAAATGATTTATTATGCAATTATTTTATTTATTATGCAATTAAAATAATTAGTTATGCACCTAAATGATTTATTATGTAGTAATTAAAATTATTGTGCATGTAATTGATTTATTATGCAATTATTTGATTTATTATGATTTATTATGCAATTAAAATAATTAGTTTTGCACCCAAATGATTTATTATTTGGTAATTAAAATTACTGAGCATTTAAATGATTTATTATGCAATTATTTGATTTATTATGCAATTAAAATAATTAGTTATGCACCTAAATGATTTATTATGTAGTAATTAAAATTATTGTGCATTTAAATGATTTATTATGCAATTATTTGACTTATTAAGATTTACTGTTCAATTAATCGATTTTGTAAATAACCTATTGGCACCGGTTGAAGGTTTCAACCGGTACCAAATTCGAACCCGGGCCTCTGCGATTAGAAAACTTAGCGTTACCACTGCGTTACACGGTGCTTTCGGTAGGTTTGGCGGCAAAAGCTTTAAAGTACAAATATTTCAGCAGCCTTAGGCACCGGTTTTTGGTTACTAACCGGTGCCTTAGGCACTTTTCAACTCCCGCCCGTTGTAGCCCTAAGGTACCGGGTGGAATTATCACACGGTGCCTTTGGGTTACCTAAGGCACCGGGTGGGTTACAAACCGGTGCTTAAGGCCTTTGGTGTATATAAGGTCGTGCTATGTTTTCTTCTCTTCTTCCTCACTTCTTCCTTCCACGCACCGCGCCGATCGTCCTCCGCCGCCTCGCCTTCACCTCTCCGGCTTCCTCGACGACCCCTCGACGCCGAACCCCGGTGCGCCGCCGCCATTCCCCTTGGCGCCTCCTCTGCACGCGTCCTCGACGCCGGCCACCCCTGCGCGCCTCCTCGACGCCGGCCGCCTCGACGTCGCCGCCCCCTCGCCGTGTCGACGCCGCCGTCCCTTGGACAGCCGCCATTCCCCTTGGCGCCTCCTATGCGCGCCTCCTCGACGTCGGCCACCCCTGCGCGCCTCCTCGGCGCCGCCCGCCTCGACGCCGCCGCCCCTTCGGCCGCCGCCGCCCCCTCGCCGTGTCGACGCCGCCTCGCCGCCGCCGTCCCTTGGACCACTACCGCCCCTCCTCGCCGTAAGTGCAGGCCGGCCACCCCACGGCCTTCCAGCCCCTGCCAACCACCGCATCAGTTCCGCCTTGACCCCAGGGAGTTTCCCAAGCCGGCCACTCTCCAGTTTCGGGCCTGCATCGCCGGAATTTCCACCGGAGTCCGATTCAGGTAAACCCTGTCCGCCGCCGCAATTCCTCGCCGCCAGCGCATCTCCGGCCCGCCTGACCCCCTCTCTGGCTTCACAGCACGCTCGCACGTAGACCCGCGGGACCAGGACGACCAGAGCTGCATGCCTGCGACCGCGCCACGAGCTCCGATCCGCCGCCTTCGTTCGAGCTCGCCGTCGACCCCTCTGCACCGCGCCACCTTTCGTGTTGAGCCCTCGGTGAGCCTCGCCTCCCTCTCCTCTTCCTGTTAGGCTAGCTTCCGTAGCCGGTAGCAAGCCCCAGGGGCCGGAACACCCACACCGGCGTGCCGCCGCCGCGCGCAGCGCCGCTCCGCCGTGGCGGAGGTCGCTGCTACGCCGTAGACCCATGTGTAGGCTTCATCTAGGTTCGCCCTGTAGCGCACATGCTTCCTGCACCGTTTGCGCCCAGAGCTGCGCACGGAATCGCACCAGCGTGCGACTCCGGCGAGCCTCGCCGCCACAGAGCCGCCCCCGGCGCTGCGCACCCCGCTCCACTCACCCTATCCCCGAACCAAGGCCCTTGGTGGTTTACCCATGCCACGCTGAAGCTTCCTGACCCAAGCCCAAGTTGAATCAAGCCCCGGACGGCCGAGTTCGGCCTACTCCGGCGAGTCCCCGCCGCGGGAACGCGTCACCGGCGACCTTCCGCCGCCGCTCGCGCGCCCAACCTCACCTGTCCGTCCGATCCAGCATAAGCGACCCAGATTAGAAGATACCCCTTCGGCCTAGCTGTTTTGCTAAAGAGCCCCTGGACTTTTCAGGAATTAACCCGCAGTCCACGCCAGTTCAAAAGTAATTCCAGATCAGCCCTATTTTTAGTGTTTAGGCCCCTGAGCTTTCCAGTTTTCGAACCCGCCGTCCAGCCCCTGTCTTTTTGCACGTTAGACCCTAGATCTAATCCTTAATTATGTTTTAGTCCCTAGTTTTTGCGCAGAAGCCCCTGGAACCTTAGTTTTCTCGCAGTTTAGCCCCTGGACCTTGTTTTAGCCCTAGATTTCGCGTTCTAGCTCCGTTTTAGGTTTTCTTTTTGTCCCCGCGATCGTTGTAACACATAGAATAGTTCTAGCTCAGATTTTTTTTGTTGTTTTATGTATTGTTGTACTGTTTCTTAGCTTTTGACTTTGTTTGCATGTCTGTGTATGTGCTGGATCTTGTTTTGGCGTTGCGATCGTGAGTAGTCGTTGAGAAGTTGGAGGAGTACCAGGAGCCAGCTTCCGCACACAAACTCTCTCTCTCTCTTTCTCTATCCCACTAACACACAAACACACAGACACACACACCCACACACACACTGACTCACACACATACTCACTAACTCTCTCTCTCTCTCTCTCTTTCTCTGTCCCTCTAACATACACACACACACTCTGTCTCTCAAACACGCATATTTGTTCAAAGAATTGAATTCTCCTACTTCATTTAAGGTTGGACACATACTCTAACACATTTTTACGGTTTTAGTTAAGGATGGACCCCTTCGGTGATGACGAGGTCGCCAAGCAATACATGTTGGACGCAATAAACGAAGATACGAGGGCCAACACCACCCAGCCAATCGCTGAAGAAGATGCTCGGACAGCTGATTAGTTCCTGAATATGTCTGGAGATGCCGATGAAGAAGATGATAACTTTGCGCTGCCGCCCAATCAACAGCACCATGTTCCAGTACGAATCTTAAAACTATATGCATGGTGACTTCGGTAGATTAGTTTTGCGATTAACATATCTTTTCTGTAATTTAGTCGACCTCCACATCGACTTCGTTGAGCCAATCAAAAGGGAGACGCCGGCCAACCAAGAAAATGGAGGGAAGACAGGTCGTCACAGAAGTGGATGCAGAGGGCTGTCCAAGTGCTCCAGAGGCTGCTAGCACAAAATTTATCAACCAATGTGGGGTTATTGTTCGGGCAAGAATTCTGATCACCATAAGACTATGGAAAACGAGCAAACCCGAAGAACAGCAACACGCCGTGCCTGCACATCAGAAGAAAATGCTATGGGCAGAACTCAAGGATATGTTCACTCTTCCTGAAGGAGTTGACCAAGAACATGTGAAGAAATGTGCCTTGAAAAAGATGGCCCTTGCCTTTGCAACTTTCAAGAAGAAGTTGTACATCAATTACATCAAGAAGGATAAGGAGCCAAACTGGGACGATCTTCCTCAGGTTAAACCATACTGGGAGGAGTTCAAACAATACAAACTATCAGAGGAAGCCCAAGAAAAATCTGAACAGGCCAAGGTGAATGCAGCAAATAAGAAGTACAGCCACCACCTTGGGGCTGCCGGGTACAAGAAGTCAGTTAAAAAAAGGCAGAAGATGGAGCAGGACTTTATGGATAGAGGCATTAGGCCGACGACTTGGGATTGGCCGGATAGATCCAAGTGGTGGTTATTTGCTAATGGCGTGACACTAAACCAGTTGGATGGAAGTTTGGTCGTGCCCGAGCATATGCAAGAAGTGTCCCGCGATCTAGTCGCTGCAATAGATGAGACCCAACAAGGAACATTCCAACCTCAAAGGGAGAATGATGAGCTGACAAGGGCATTAAAGAATCCAGAACACCCTGGACGAGCCCGCGGCATCGGCGTGGTCCCATGGAAAGTTGTTTCGGCTGGAGATTCCTCTTACAAGACTCACCGAAAGAGCAAAGCCGAACAGGAAGAGAAATTTCGTGCCATACAAGAAGAGATGAACCGGAAGTATGCGTCCTTGGAATCTCAGACGGACGCCAGGGTCAGTGAGGCAGTGCATCTAGCTCTGAGCCAAAGGGCCACTGCTGGGTCGCACCCGGATGTTGTGATAAGCCCGGCCTCTTAGCAACGCAGCAGCTGTGCATCCACGGCGGCGCCCGACGTACAATCGGAACAACAACTCAAGATTGAGCCAACGGCGGTAGATGACCAGAGGTATCCAGTGGACGATGTCACTATGCCGATACCGTGCGAGCTTCATGTGCGAGCAAGAAATATATCCATTCATGTCGCATACGGGTCAGCCCTGCCCCTGAATCCTTCTACTACAATTCATGGAAGGCCGATACCCCCTGGCTACACCTCCGTCACAGTCGAGCAGATAGTTGGAAACAATGAGGATCTTGAGCTCGACTTCATTGGAGGGGATGGAGAGAAGAGGAGGGGATGGAGAGAAGACATTGGGAGATGCACTGCACGGGGTCATTCTATGGCGCAAGGCCGACATCAAACTTACTGCAAGCACAACGGCTCCCGTGCAGACAGATCACCCGTCTCTGCGGCCTCCCTTACCGCCGTCCCCACAACCACCTCCTTCACCACCGTCTCCGCCGGCGCAAAGGGCAATGAGTACTCCAACTCCTCCTGCACCAGAAAAAGGAAAGAAAAAGACAGCATCCCTCCCAGCGGCTGGACCATCAAAGAAGAAGTAGAAAATGGTTGAAAGAAAATTAACCTACGACAAAACTGCTGAGGAGTTGGAAGAGGAGACTGCTCGATATATAAAAGAACAATTGAAGCCTAAAGTCCCCCCGCCGAGCGAAAAGGTACCTCTAGAACTAGAGAAAAAGCTTCTCGTAAACATAGACAACCCACCAAAACCGAAAAGCTTACCCTCGGACTATGATCGTACTCTGACAAAGGCACACAAGGTGAGAAATCTGAAGAAAAAATGTGACAAGACCATTCCTCAGCTTGGCACACAACAAAAAGAACTCGAGCCCCTCCGGGTGCCAGGGTTACCTCTCCTACACCCGACGGACGTACAACTCCAGGTGGACCTACAAGCCGCGATATTTCTTTCTCAAACTGGATTAACGCTAGAGGAGGCAACGGGGCAAGTGGAGGCGGAAATCCCTGTCGCTCCCGTTCTTACTCCATTCCAGCATGGAAAACCTTTTGTCACTGAGGAAGAGGAGAAAAGTTTAGGCACGCAGATGTTCAATTTGCATAGATGGTACCTGCGAATGTCGAATGACGATGGGAAAATGTTGGAGTCAAGTATCGTGACCATGATTTCTTCTGCGGGGAGGACGTCTTCTGGGTGTACTTCAAAAATTTATATCACATTTACCATCGGCAAGCCCTCGACGCCTCTATCATCACCATTTGGGTTTTGTAAGTATCACTTACCTCTACATTAATACTTTTTGTTAACAAGAACGTAATTATATATGTGCATTATAAAATTTCTATTGTATCATTTAGACAGAAGACCCAAAGAAGCCGAAAACATGGATGGCACCATCAGATCGGCTTCATGTCTCCTTTGCTAGTCAACCAGAAAGTGCTCAATGAAAATTACAAGGAAACGTGCCAAAACATGTACGATTCGTTGACTAGGCAAAATTACAAATCCTATATATTCATACCATACAACTTTGGGTAAGCCTTGGTCGACTCAATCCTCTGTTATATTACTAAATAAATACTAAGTCATCTAATGCATGTATGTGTATATCCTATCTATATCTGTAGTTATCATTGGATTTTACTCATACTTTTTGTAAAGACCGGCAATCTTATAGTCTTTGACTCAATGAGAAATCCAAAGTCCGCAATCCAACATATCCTAGACCCCTTGAACAGGTAAATTCAGTTGCACAATCAAATCCTTTTTCTGTTAATAACAATTCCTGAATATCAAACTTAACTTTGAGCGCAGGGTTTGGAAAAAATTTGTGAAAAATAACAAAGGACGTGATCAATGGAGGGTCGAACTGAACGTTAACATGGATTATCCGGTATGTTGATTCATAAAGATTTGTCTAGTTAAGTATATAATCCCAAATTGTTCTAAATTGAGTAATTTATTTGTTTCTCCCTAAGTGTGCGAGACAACAACAAGGAACTGATTGGTGCGGGTACTACGTATGCGACTACTTGCACATCATGACTCCATGCGGGAAGGGTACTGATGAAGACACGAGAGTACGTCCAAACCGTTCACTAGTATATTTTCATAATTGTACTAACGCACATGATGTTAATCCTTTTTTCCTAAATGATAGATGTCTCAAATGGGGGATGAATGTTACTCTACTGATCGGATCAACGCCGTGTGCGAGCAGCTCGCCGGATTCATTTTGAACGAGATCTTGGATCCTAGAGGCGAGTTCTACCACGACGGTCATATCCATAGAGGACTTCCATCGACCTCCTGAGGAGACCAGTAGTTGGACTACAAACATGACTTGTACATTTGTAAATATTTCTAAACGTGATGTCTTGATGTTTGTATATTTGTAAATATATTAGTTCATCTAATTAGCTTAATTATATGCTCGCATTTCACTTTTAGTTTGTTTCAGATATTCCTTGAAAATGAACACATACGTACGACCAATGAACGTATACTACTGTAGAGCTCGAGTGCGTTTAGTAATTATAAAAGAATAAATAGAAATAAATAAAACAAACAAAACTGGAATACAGTAAAAAAAAGGAAAAGGTCATTGGCACCGGTTGGAAAGACCAACCGGTACCAAAGGGGCTGCCACCTTGCGTCAGCGTGGCAGCTGCTTTGGCACCGGTTGGTCTTTCCAACCGGTGCCAATGGAAGCCTAAGGCACCGGGTTAAATACCCGGGGTCTTAGGGAGACGCCATTGGTCTCGGTTTGGGGGAACCGGTTGGAAAACCGGTGCCGAAGGGTGTTTCCAACCGGTTCCCATGGCGTGTTTTCTAGTAGTGATTAAAGAGCATTTTTGTCTCCTAACCGTTGAAACCGGGACTAATGTCCATATTTGTCCCGAGCCCAATACCAACCGGGATAAATATAGAAGATCGAAGACCCTTTCTGTAGTAGTGTATATTGGCCAATCTCTAATGAACTTTTAATTTACGCCATACTTTTAGCCGCATATAGCCAAACACAAGTTTAGGTTCAGTGTATGGGCTATAAATTAAAGACAATCTGTACAGAGAAAAGATTCATGCACAATTAATTGAAGTTTGCAAAAAAAAGGACTATATATAAACGCCGAAGATATTTGGCTCTGGCTCTCTCTGACGCCGCAAATGGTGGTTGGCCCAAAATAAAGAGATTGGAGAATCCATCTGGGGGTTCAGAACTAACTAACGACCTCAATTTGCAAACTGAATGGTCGCGCACACACGGCCGCTGGAACCCTGACACGTATAGCCGCTACAAAGTTTTGGCCAGCTGGGGGTTGCAAAGGCAGACGCAATCTAATGCCTGATGCTGCTACGAAACAAAAGGTGCCACGAATGTCTGAATCAGCAAAGGGAATATTGGTACGAAAATGCGCTCGCGCAAATGTAGAACAAGATGATGATGTTCGATCAGAGAGGTAAAAACTAAGCAGTCTTAATCAGGAAGATGATAAGCATCACACATTCTTGATCGAGCATTATTGTGTCCTGCTGGCTTGTTGAGTCCTGTATTATTGGTGATTGCCATGGCGCCGGGACATTTGTAATCCAAAGCAAATATAGAAATGTAAATAGATCTTATAAAAAACGATGTCAGAGGTCATACTATCTACATACATGGATTCCCTCAAAAAAAAATCTACATACATGGAGTTGGAAGTCTCCATATTTAACATGTAAATGTAATCTATCTTTCTATAAAGTAGTATAAACTATAAAGGCATAAAGGGTTTCCTATATATAGGTGTCAGAATACTTTTGATCGCAACCATCTGTGAACAAATATAACAGCTAGCACTAGGTTAAACATGCACATGATTTAGAAGATAATAATTATTACATGATTAATTTGGAAGACAATAGTCCACGCGCTTGATTTAGAAGGCAATTAACTATTTTTTCACACAAACCATCTCAAATGTTAAAAAAAAGTATAATACCTCTAGAAACAAAGTCTATCTAAGCCCATCAAACTTCACTCATTTATGAAATCTCAATCATATATTTCCATACTAAAGATGGAAATTGAAATATTCAATGCCTGAAATAGTTTTACTGGGGTTACACACAATAGCATGTGCATTAACGCTAGTTCAGAAAAACAAAACTAGTCTTGCAAACCGGTTAATAATACCTTCTAACAGGTAGACCGCCTGTTGTACACATCCATACAAACAAGATATTCTTTCACACAGTTATTCCTTACGTTTTGACAAATTAATGGATCCATCCAAGCCAAAGACCGCATTCCAATGAACGAAAGCCATACAAATTTGTTATGAGTAAATACTCACTCTGTCCTAAAATAAGTCATTTTCTAGAATTGTCTTAAATTTTAATCAACTTTGGATGAGTATCGACACCTATGAAGCCAAATAAACTCTTGAAATATACTTAACGCGATTTTGCCCCTGTTCAACGTGATTTTGCCCTGATTTGACTGTTGACTAGGGGCAAAGTCGCGTTGATTTGTGAATAGCAATGGCGACAACACAAAGTTAAGGAAAATAAAAGTATAATTACAATTGCACTGCAAAGTAGGGGCAAGAACACCAATTTCTCTAACAAAAAATAATTTTCACAGTGAATCTCAAATAAATTCATACTATAGCATAATGAAGTGTTGACACTTTCTTTCCCTCTCTTTTGAGCTGCCCAGCGGCCAACCGGGGAGAAAGGGAAATTCATAGTAGTACGTCCATCCAACTCACCACGTACAGACAGATCGGCCACTTGCCTCCCTACGGTTGCTTTCCAGGCCCACTCGCCAGGTTTTACCCCTCTCCGACACCGGGCCCCGCGTCCCATCAAGGTTTTAAATCGCCGGGTAAGAAGTTTAGCGGCAAAGCTACCATTACGGCGTTTAGCGGGCTATATCCGGAATTTAGCGGGCTATAGCCGGCTTTAGCGGGCTAAATGCCATAGCGGCCGCCCTTTCTAAAAACTATAGCGGTCTATAACAGAAGCTATAGCCGGCTATTTAAAATCTTGCGTCCATGCCCCCGGCCCGCCACGTGGCCCCCTCCCTCCCGCTATATAAGCACCCACCTCTCCGGCCTCCACCTTGCCACGACCAGACGACCTTGCCTACCGCCTAGCGTCCTCTGCTCTCTCTTTCTCCCTCTCTGCTTCTTGATCGGGACGGCAATGGCGAAGGGCGGGCTGAGCAAGCTCAAGTGCATGATCAAGAGGTGGCACTCCTCGAGCCGGGTCTCGCGCACGCCGTCGGGTTGCTCGGCGCGCTCACACGACGGCGCCGGCGCCGTCGGCTTCGCCTTGGAGGACTCGTGGAGGCGGGGCGTCGCGGCCTCGTCCGTTGTCGCCATCGGCGGCGGCGGCGGCAGGGGGTCGGCCTCGTTCCACTGCGCAGACGGCGTGCCCCCGGGTCTCCACCCGGTGTACGTCGGCAAGTCGCGCCGCCGCTACCTCATCGCCGCGGACCTCGTCGGGCACCCCCTGTTCCAGAACCTCGTCGACCGCTCGGGCGGCGCCGGCGTCGGAGCTGGCGGCGGGACCGTCGTGGGCTGCGAGGTCGTGCTGTTCGAGCACCTCCTCTGGATGCTCGAGAACGCCGACCCGCAGCCGGAGTCCCTCGACGAGCTCGTCGAGTACTACGCGTGCTGACCGCCTGCTCGCGGCTGTGCCCAGGAATGCCGGCCGCGGCGCCGAGGCCGAGCTCGCCGGAGTCAGGGGGTAATTTGGGTAATCTGGTTATTTATTATTAAGGTTAGGGGTAGAGTTGTAATATACGCCAGGTCGCGAGGGCGAGGAGTACGACATTTGGAGATTAGTTAACCTTGGGGTGTTTGTGGTAATTATCTCGAGATTAGCCGTGTAACTACCGTGCGCCCAAGATAATGCTCTCTCGGAGCAGTTAATTAATTCTCTAATGTAACGGCTTGCATGCTTCATCTTCTGCTGCTGCTATTTCTTTTGAGCAGAGTTGAATAAGATTCACTTTTAGGAATGGATGTATTCATGTACATTTGATCAATGTATAAAGCCCATGCCCATTTCTTTCCTGTGAATTGTTCTTTTGAGATTCTTTCACCTGGGCCATGCGTATTGACGGAATATTTACATAAACTTTTTTTTAACAGCCAGCATCATCCATAGTAGAGTCACATAATCTTACAAAATAGAGAAAAATCCCAATTGTCTAAACCAGGCAAGTTTGGACTTTAGGATGGTTTCAGATGTTTTTTATTTTTGCAGTTTATGAAAAATATATTCAAATTTAGACAAAAAAATTCAAAAATAATTCATTTTAATTTAGAAAAATATAAAACTAGTACCAAATTTTTTCTCACAATGTAACCTGGAGCATATGCAAGTAGGCTAGAACGGGCATTTTATGCTGACGAAAGTGCAGTATCAAGTTATCTCAAAGTCTCTACATAATGGGGTGAAAATGGAATTCAAACACCAGACAAATAGGGAACTGGAATTGGTTTACTGGCCAAAATATTACAATGAAGATTGAGACAAGGGTATGTAAGACCAAAATTTTGGAAGGAACAAAGTTAATTTGTAGATAATATGGATACTATAGCATGCCGCTGTATCTTTCTTTTTCTTTTTTTGCTTATTAACCACAGGGAGAGACTCCACCGAGCATTAAGACCCCACCCTGACTCGTGGAAACCAGTTTAATATGGATACTATAGCATGCCGCTGTATCTTTCTTTTTCTTTTTTTTGCTTATTAACCACAGGGAGAGACTCCACCGAGCATTAAGACCCCACCCTGACTCGTGGAAACCAGTTTTACAGGTGGCCGTCCTATCAACTCAACTGAAGGCACTAACTAACGAGCTACTGCTCCGTTCACACCGTATGTCCCAATAATACCTGACATAGCTCGCTCATAACCCCAAAACGCAATTTGATCAAATCCAATGATTAATCAGCCATCATGTGCATGCTGAAAGCAACATAAGCTTGATTACCACCAAATCTTGGTATTCTAATCAGAGGGTTTAGTATAAATTGGAGTTTGGTGCGCGCGATTAGATGATCGAGTTCAAGTAGTCCTCGCTGTCATATATCCTATCTTTCCCCTCCCCTTTTGCATGGTGTGTATGCATGCTTAATCATGCGTGCTTAATCCCTTTGATTGACTGGATGATGACAACTAACCTTTATTTCAAAAATGCATTTGGACGTACTAACTAGGGCCACTTCAATAGGTAGGTAAAGGAAAGCATTTTGGTCCATCCCCTGAAAATCGTTGGACCATGCATATTTTTTTCTAAACCTAATTAGAATGCTAGTTAGTTTTTGTTCTGAATTACTCATGATCCCTATACCTTTAGGGCTAGGCAGGAATGGGATCGATTAATAAAAGCTTGATCTCATTATTAGCAAAAAGTATTCTTAGGTGTGTCATCGAGTAAGTACAACATCTATCACCAATTTTCTGAAACGAACCAGGTAGGAGACCTGCCGATTATATTAAAAAGAAGGAACAACACCCAGATTGGGCAGAACCAATAAAAAAAAAGATGCACCTACCGGTTGGATTGGGACATCAACACGGCAACACAACTCCACTCAAGCTTTGCTCTACAAGACCACTCCACGCGACGACGGGAGCAAAACTGAAGCACTACCACAGCACCCACCCACAACCCACACTCTTGTAGTCGTCGAAAACCTCAAGCGTGACCACGCTGCAGTAGAAGTCCAAGGAGGCAGACAGCACCACACCAAGAAGGCCACCGCCATGCAGGACCCATCGCCGCTGCAACAACACACTCCACCCGACGGGGTGAAAAACACCAGATCCGAGCCACTCGCAGGCGGGGGCCTTGCCACGCTCGCCACAGTACTCCACACTCCGGATCCGTTTCTTAAGTCGCCGTCGAGATGGAGAGCAAAGATGCCCCGCTCCCTAAGATCTCTAGTAACAACCAAGCCAACGCCGCAGGTCGACTTCACCTCGTTGCTTCACCCTCGCAGCTAGCGACCACCGCCAGAGTAGCGAGCCAGAGAAGTCGCTTGCGCCATCTTCCAACGTTGTACCGCACCAAGTGGCCCAGCCAAGCTGAGCAACCCGCCGCAGTCCGCTACAAGCCAAGTCGACCCACGATGCCGTTGCTGCAAGCGCCGTCTTCTGATGCAGTCCCACACCGCACTGACAGTCGCCAAGCAACACCAGCCGTCGTGGTCCGCTGCAAACAGCCAACCAACAACCACGTGCCAACCCCTGGCCACCACCAAGACCACGATTGCCGTTGCGCGGGCTCGACAACACCTTTCGAGCTTGTCACACGGCGGAAATATCGACCCCGGCTCAAGCCCCCATGGACAATGGGCCGGCAACGCCACAAACCGAGCTGGGTCTCTAGAGACGACGCCTCCAAGGAGGGCACGACGCCGAAAGCGCCGCCGTCGCTCGTCCAGGATATGGACAGGGTTTTCACCCAGAGAACCCCTTGCGGCAGAGTTAGAGCTCCAAAATGACGCCCCCAACAGGGAGAACGACGTACAGGGGCACCGCCGTCATCCCACCGGCAAGAACGCCGGCAAGGGCTTTCGCCCGAAGCATCCAAACCCCATGCTGCATGTGCACGGCGCGACATTAGGGCACTACATCCACGGCAGCCCTTCCGGGGCGACGCCGCCGCCGCGCCTACACGCACCATGCCGTCGTAGCTCCACCTTCGCTTCGTCATCCCCGGACGACTTCGGCCGCAGGACCTCCTCCACGCCCCTGCTCCCGCACAGGCCCACTGCCGGACGGCACCACGCCCACGCCAACACCTCTGCAGCGCCTCCCGCCGGCAACACCACGCTGTCTCCCGGCCACCCCGGGCCTCGTCGCAGCTCACCACTTGCAGCCCGCGGCCGGCCGTCGCCACCGCGAGACCCCAAGCGCCCTCCACCTCCTTTGCTGTCGCGCTGGACAAGACAGCAGTCGCTACGGCCACCGCCTCCTTGTCGGTCCTTGCGGCGACCGTGGCCGCGAAGCAGCACCCCGCCACGCGCGTCGTCGCCGCGCTCCATCCCGCGGCCACCCCCGCGTTCAGCCGCTGCGCGGCAGCCCATGGCCGCCCCTCGCTCGCAGCCCCGCAGCTACCACCATCGCCGACCCACAGAGACCGCGCACAAGGATGAAGGAGCGAGGGAGGCCGCGAGCACGTAGATCCAGTCCTGCGGTCACCGGATCTAGACCACTGGATGCCGGAACCGCCGCCTCCAAGCCCGGCGCCGGACGCCGAAACCACCGTCCCCGAGCCGATGCCATCGAGACGCTGTAGGAGCCCCGGGCCGGAAGATGCCCCGCCGCCGCCATCCTAGCAGCCCAGACTTCCGGAGCCCAGCTCCGGCGGCTTCGAGGAGGAGGGGAGCCGGGAGGGGGTGACGCAGGGGGGGGGAGCGCCCGAGTCGCCCCAACAGAGGGGACGACGCGGGGGCCTGGCAACGAGGCTTCTCTATCACCAATTTTCACAAATGCATGTATTGATGAGATATTATTAGAATCATTCTGTGCATGTATCATCTAATAACGATTTTCATCAACACTACTACACTACTCCCAACTTCTTTATTTGGTCACGTCGTCCGAACAGAACTTGAACCCGACAGGCAAACACGAGATCCTCTTTGGCGACGTTACGTCGTTCTTCTCTGAACTTAGCATTTCGACCCCAACCCCTGGCACAAGAAGATTAGACAGTAAAACGCTTGTACGTGCAAATAATGATTGATTGCGGTGGGACTCTGAGCACTGAAAGCAAGGCTGGGGACAAACAGAAGGCCTGCACACTGTTGGATTAAAAAGATGGTAGGCGGTAGGCCAATCCTCTGCTGTTACTGATAGTGTTGTCGTTGGGAATTTAAAGGAGTGCTAGTCCCAATTAAGAAATATAAACTCCTATGAGTACTATACTACTAGTGCTACTTTAACTTGTTTAATTTCCATTCGGGCACAGATGGAAAGCTCAATGCATGCATTGGCATGAGCTGCTAGCAGCCATGCATCTGATCCTGCAAATCATGGCCCCCCGGCCTGGGGCCTGCCTCTTAAAGCATGGCACAGCGAGCGCGAGCTCACTGTACTGTTAGCCGGGCGGCCGCTAGAAGGATCTATCCCGCCCTAACCACAATGGCCGGCCGGCACGCCCCTTTTCATTAGCTTCACCAGAACGCCAAGCAAAACAGATGGTCCTTGCGTGCGCTAGCTGCCAGTACAGTGATCATGGGGCTTGGGAATGTTCGGCTTCAATTGACCCCCTCCCCGGCCCAGTGGTGGTTCCGACGGTACGGTTGGGTTCTGGTTCTACGGCGTGCGTGCGTACGCTCAGGCGTTCAGTCTGCAGCGCTGTATCGCCGGCCGGCCGGCCGGCCGGCGCAATCAGGTTAGCTGGCCGGCCACTCCAGAGTCCAGTGCAGCTAGCAAGCCTCGAGGTTGGTCGCCCGTCCATTTCCCTGACCGACCCGTCCGTTACACTGTCTGTGGTGGTGGTGGTATCATCCTGCCTGCATGCACGGTCGTAGTTTGGGGCCAGCAGCGAAATAAATCCAATGGAGATCCTAGCTAGATTACAACATTTGGAGGTGCTTGCATTTGTTTTGGCTGCTCATCGATCACATTGACAGCGTCAGAGATGTCATGCACGCGATAAGTGTACGTACTTTGGCAGGCACTTGGATTGGTATGTATATATGCCTGTACTTACTGACAAATCACCATCTTGTACATGTTGCACGCAATGCATAAACGACTGTGATCTGCTAGGATAGCTAGGACGAATAGCTAGGAGTATGCGATCGACAATGTGCTATAGGACAGACCAATGGAGACTACATCTCTCTTGTATGAGGTGGACAGTGGACACAAGCTCATAGCTAGTGTGCACTATTGGAGGCGGCTTTAGTTTATTGCCATTAAGAACAACTCCAGCAGGGCTTCAATTTAGGTGACTAAATTCATATTTTAGTCATTTTACTCAAATTTTCATCTCTAGCAGGGTCTCTACTTGGATGACTAAAATGAGGGAGTGACTAAATTTCTTCTTCCACCCCCTCAATTTGGTCACCCTCTACTTAGAGCAACTCCAGCCGGCTGCCCAAATTTGGGCCTCTATTTTGCATTTTTGGATCGGCCCATAAAATTTAGAGGCTCGAAATTCTATCCGAACTCCAATCAGCCCGATCAAATGTTGGCCCCCTAAATCAATCTACCTAGTGGGACCAGCTGTCAGCGATAGAAGTAAACTCTCCCCCGTCCTCCCCTGCTCGCGCTACGCTGCCGCCCTCCCTCTGCGCCGGCCGCACCCGCACCCTGCCCTCCGCGGCTGCTCCAGCTCCTGCGGCGGCGAGCTGCTCGAGCTCCCTGCCGACCTGCCTCTGCGCGCGCGCCGCGGAGGCGAGCTTGGCAGCGTCGCGCCTGCGCCGGCTGTGCCCTTGCGGAGCGTCCCTTCCCCTCTGGTGAATGCTCGGTGGAGAGGCAGACGATGGCAGGTTCAGCTGCGGGGTCCAGTAGTCGTCGCGGTGGGCGTGCCCCGCGGCTGCGGTCGCCGCGCCTTCCGTTTTACGCTGGGCGGCGACAGCTTCTTGGAGTCTGTCCGCCACGGGGTCAGCTGCTTTAGAAGATGATGCTGCCGCCGGCGGCGGTAGGAGGCGTGAAGCGAGGATGATGGTGGCTGGCGCCGATGACCCGAATGGACGCCAGTACCACCAGTTTGACATGGATCTGATGGTGTGCACGGCTGAAGTCCTTGATTGCTTGATTGTCTCTGTCTCCTGCGCCGTGCAGAATTCAGATTTCAGACCAGTTCGACGCCAGAGGAGATGGGAAACTAGATTCTAGGATGAATCACGTCACCTGGGATTCTCTTGTTGCGGATGTGTGCTTCATCTCCTCGAATCTTTTCTGGAACTTGGCGACCTCGTTGAAGATGTTTGGCGCGCGAGCTCCCACGGCGTTGCCTTCGGAGACGCGGACTCTGCCGCGCGGCTGCTTGGACATGAGGAACTCGAGAGCCACCAGGTCCGACCTCTCAACCATCCTGAACACGCGCAGGTAGAAACCAATCGGAATCTCAAATACTGAAATTTCTCGATGGTCTCGGATGAAGATTTATCCGGGTGCCGCCGCCGCCGCCAGCGAAGGTTGCTGCCGAGAGGGGCCTCCCTGATGTCCTCAAGTTGGACGCCGGATCTTGATGGATCTTGGTGGCGGCGAAAGCTCCTCTGCTCGGCGCCGTCCGGCGCCCCGACCACCGCCACTAACTCCCTCACGAACACCGACGCGAGCTCCACCCGCGCCGGCCGGCCCCACCCGAAGTCCGCCTCGTACGCGGCGAACCGGTTGGACGCCCCGGCCTGCAGGACCCTGCCCGGCGGCAGCGCCCGGCGGCGCTCCGTGTTGAACCGGATGGACGCGGCCGGCCGGGGAGGGCGCCCGTCGCCGGAGATGCCGCGAGGCAGCGGCGCCCCGTCCAGGCGCGGCGGCGGCTTGGTCCGGCTCGGCCCGTCGCCGTCGGTGCCCCAAGCCGGCCGTCCGTCCCCCAGAGGGGCGGATCCGGTCATGGCGGGGAGTCTACCGGCGGCGGGCGAGGATCTCCGGCGACGGCGAGGCTGGATGGTGGCGGCCGCGGCCGGCGCGCGAGGGGCGGATCGGGCGAGTGAGAGCAAGCGGCGCTGCGTCGCAGGAGAAAGAGGAAAAAAAATAGATGTGGGACCCACGTGTCGGGTGAAAATAGAGGGCCTTCAATTCTAGGGGCCCTGGACCAAAATTTGGTGGCCTCCACAAAATAGTAGCCCGTTTAGGGACCCGGCTGGAGCTGTTTTTTTCACTTGGGAGACTAAAACAAGGGATAGAGGCCCATATAAGGGCCCGGCTGGAGATGCTCTTAGGCTACCAAAAGTAAAACCTACTATTTTTTAGTCTATTTAGTCGGTGCTGTTGGAGTAGAGACTATATTTTGGGTGACTAAACTTGAAAAGTGGGTGACTAAAATGAGTTTTAGTCACTCAAATATAGTCACTCCAATGGAGTTGCTCTAACAACACTAAAGCGTGGAAGCGTTATTAACACAGAACTGTAGGTGGGTCGGTTTCCTGATGATACGCGCGTATCGCTCCGATCGCGACGCTGTAGTTGGTCAACTGCGCTGGATATGCTGGCCTCCCTCTGCAACAGCAGCTAAGGTCTGATGGGTTAATGCTGGAGAGAGAGATGAGATAGAGAAAGAGACGAGTGGGGTGCTGCATCATCGGCTTGATCTTGGTATTTCTCGAATAAATTGGTTGTATGCGATTGTACGTATAGTACTTCCTGGGTACAGGATTATCGTACGTGAGAGTAGAGCGCAGGAGAAAACGACGACGGAGAGCACGATCCTCCTCGAATAAATTTGTCCATTTCCATCGACCGGATCGGAGCCTGTCACAACTCACAACCTGGCCGGGTGTTCTCACCACAGCAGCGTCCGGGGGAGAAAAGCGGGAAAGCGAGAGGCCTGTGAGCAATCGTCCTCAGCAGTTAACGACACCGATGGAGACGGCCGCGCGCGCACGTGCGTACGCGCACCGAGGGCGACGGGAATCTGGGCGCGGCGGACGCATCGGCGATTCGGCGCGAACCGCAGCCGCATGTTCGCGTGCGGCCGGCAGCTTGGCCGGGGGCTGATGAGTGCTCCGCCCCCGCCGCGTAGCAGCGCGTGTGCGTCGCGTGATGATTGCGCGCGGGCGTTGGCTCGCGGCTGCACCGTCGCCGCAGCGGGCCGCGCGCGCGGCGCCACGCCGCCATGCATGTCCGCGCCGCGCCATCCTCCAGCCCACAGCCCAGGCGGGCCTCCCTCCGCTCGTCGTGCCGCATCGTCGGGCGCGAGTAGGGCGAGGCCGCGGGTCGTCGCGGCCGGCACTCCGAGCCCGCTCGCTCGCTCCTCAGCCCACACGCGACGGCCGATCGTTTCCCACGTCACGCCCAGCCGCGCGCGCTCACCTCGTGAGGGGTCGATCGGCACAGCACGCGCGGGTGCCGCCGGCCGCGTACTCCTTTGCTACTGGCTGCGCTGCGCGGCTGGCCCAGTCGGGACGCCTACGCCACCGGATTTACGCCGGCGTCCCCCCCCCCCCCCCCCCCCCCCCCCCCCGGCCGGCCGGTAGGTCGCGCCTGCCTTTCGCGGCACCAGCGTGCATGTGCCGTCGGGCCGGGGCAGAACCGGATCATCGGAGCTTGCGCAGTGTTAGCGAACCAACGACTAGCTAATCGGTCAATAAGCAAGGGTATGTTTGTTTTCTAAGATCCGATACTAGCAGAGCCGGATGTTTTTATAACTGGCGCTGTTAGCACTAACAATAAGCACGTTCTTTTCCCTGAAAAAAGAAATATAAAACAGGTTCCTTGGACGCTCTATAAATACAGCTACTACCGTCCAGCCGCCGATGATGACATGCCAGTCGAGGCAGGCAGGCAGATCACCGCAGGCGCGGATCCACGGGCGACTGATCGGCGACGGCGAACGTCGCGAGACATGCATGCACCGGCACGAAAAAGCACGGCGCGTGCCCGAGCGCAGGCCGTGCGTCCCGGCCCGGGCGGCGTACGGGGTTCCTGCAGGCTGCAGCTACACGATGCTGTCGGATTTGCCTGTGGGGTCACTCACTCTGCACCCGCAGCAACTACCCCTCCCCGCGCGCATTGAATCGCCCACGAGGACGCGCAGGTGGCCGCCGTGACGCAACAAACAGGCGGCCAGATTCAGGAGCCTACTGCCCACGACATCGTGACCACCACAGTCCACAGTCATCCACCAGAAGCCAGTGTGTTTTACTGCTCCATGGCCTTGGCCCATGGGTACCGGCCGGTAGCTCTATGCTTAGTTTGTCTCTTCAGATGTTTCAGTACTGCGACGCGAGGGGTACGTACGTGCATCATTCAAACAAGCTGTAATCATACTCGCTCCGTACTTCAATACTACTTCATTGAACTGAAGCTACCTGGGGTGCGTACATGGCACATTCATGCATCAAGAGGGCCACGTACGCATACTAGTTTCAGATGAAGCTCGATCATCGACTGTTGGAGCCATGAGGCAATGTCGACCGACGACGCTAACCGGAAACAACCTTCCAAGTTCCAACTCCAACGCACAGTAGTTTCGGCATTACGGGTCCACAACATTGAAATGGAGCAAGACAGGGGGAGCTGGTAATAAATGGACTGTTAATTTCTTTTTTTTCACCTTTCCTGAACGCTAGAGTATTAGGATATGACGTAGAAAAGGTGTCAGGATGCAAGCATGTTCAATTTGTTGGCCCCCTCGATCAGGAATCTATCCATGCATGCGCGCGTATCTTTGTAGAGTACATATAACACGAACAGTGCGTTTTTTATTATTCCAGTAACCACACTTGGGGGCGAATGAAGCTTGGCAGCCTTGGCTGGAGGTTTTTGACAGATACAGTATTGAGTTCTTTTTTTTTTGGGAAAGATAGAGGGAGCGATTATAATGGGTGCGCCAACCATCACCTGAAGAGGTGTGGTTTAATTTTTCTGTAGGGTGTAGAGTTTTTGGGCTGTGTATTGGGCCTGCTAACGTGTGATTAATGCTTCTATCTAAAGGGAAAAGATTCTATGCATGCAAAAGAGTACAGAGATGATGACATCACCCACATGCATGCAAATTCGAAACTAAAAAACCTATAAATATTAAGCCGAGTATCCAAATTAAATTTGAATTGCACCATTATTTTCTTATGGCAAGGTCTTCAAAACAAGACTACACTTGCCTATGTTTTCATGATATTTGATAAAATAATTTTTCAATACTTAATAATGAATTTTTGCTACTGGATAACAACCCGAACAAATTATTATTTTCTATGAACAAACAATTAAACATGATGAACAAATAATAATGTATAATGAACAATATATTATACATCGTGAACATTTAACTGTATAAAAATAATAAAATTTATTTCAGAAATGGATAAATAATAAAATATGAATATCGCGAACAAATAAATCAACATTGCGGAATAATTTAATCCACAAAATAAACAAATGTTTTGTAATTGCGAATAAGTTATTTACATAGAAAAATGCATCTACATCGCGGAAAAAAAAAGAAAAAAGAAAAATAGATTAAAAAAATTAAAAAAAATAGAAAGATCGGTAGACACCGCATATGGCAGCCCAGCATCTAACTTGCACAACATGCAGAATGGTATACATGGGCACATGGCAGCAGCATATTCCATCAATGCAGGCTACTTCGACTGCCAAATAGGCTTTGTGGGCTGAAATCATCCCTGCGGCCCATTTAATTTCTTTCAGGCGATAGATGGGTATTTTGCAGCACGGGCGATGTATAGCGCTGGCGAAAGATAGAGTATTGAGTAGTAATTCACTAGTTGTATTTTTTAACTCCATTCTTGAAGCAACTCCTCTTTGTTAATGCCATCGGCAAGGGAAAATCCAGCACGAATACACCGGCTGGGCCAATTTACAGAGGCTAGCTACGCACCACCACCCACAGGCTACGAGCCCACGACGAACCTGCCTGCTGGTGTTTGCACGGGATAAAATTGAGGATCAGCCCATATTAGACCGTATGTGGTTGAGCCCATATTGGGCTTTATCCTTGTTTTTTTTTTTTTTTTGCGGCGAGAGCTTTATTAACTAGTTAGAAGGGGTACAATCGTTCTAAATGATGCCAACAACGCACGCAGGCGCACGGTCTAAGTCTAACCACACCGCAGAGTGCATGTTCCTTCTAGCTAACTGGGCTAATTCGTTTGCAGCTGAATTACACTCTCTATTCACCTTGACTATGCGCCAACCTTAGCATCCGCGCATGATCCTCCGCTTCCAGCAGGGTGAAACTGAGGGAGGATCGATCATCCTTTGCTTGCATGGCTTGGACTATTCTGACGCAATCAGACTCCACAATGATCGGTTCAAGGGCCCATTGTGCAGCCAACCTGAAGCCTTCTAGGCAAGCCCGAGATTCCGCTTGTGCAGCATCCTGGCAGTCAAAAATTACGCGCCAAGCTGAGAGGAGAAGGGCTTTATCCTTGTTGCCTATTATTATATATCAATCAATACCAACCAATCACCAAATCAGGAGGAGCGCGCCCAGAATTTGCTGGTTGAGGCGCGCGACGTGCGTTGCCAGGCGTAGGCGAAAAACATGGGAGGTGGATATAGACTATAGAGTACGTATGCAGTGTTACCGCCATTATGGAGTTCACGGTAATTAAAATTGTTAATACCGTAACATCTAAACCACTGATAACATTAGAGATGTTCTCGTCGGATATAGCCTTCGCTATCTACTCTCTCCGTTCCAAATTATAAGTCATTCCAAGAATCTTGGAGAGTCAAAATTTTTCAAATTTGATCAAATTTATATAATAAGATAATAACATTTACGATACCAATTAAGTATCATTAGATTTTTTGTTATCTATATTTTCATAGTATATCTATTTGATGTCATAAATCTTTATGTTTCTCTCTATAATTTTGGTCAAACTTTGAGATAATTTCACCCTCCAAAATTTTTAGAATGACTTATAATTTGGAACGGAGGGAGTGTCTATTGCTATAGCTGATCGAAGAGGATGTCGCTATTTGCTTCCATATGCAATTTAGCCATCATTAGCTCCATTTAGTCCGCTATTAGCTAATTTTGAAGGCAAACCACTAAATACTTTAACCCGCTATTTTGTACCTCGGTGGAAAAAAGGACGCAAGTGTTTCAAAAAAGGAAAATGGACGCAAGCACCCAACCAAAGAAAAAAGGCAGTGGGGTCCGGGCGGTGCGACGCGGTCCGCGGGCGGTGGCTCCCCTGTCCCCTCTCCTGCCTTTTGCCCACCAAGGATGCCGTGCGTCCGAGAGGCAACAACCGGTTTGGGCTGGTGGCGCCGGCACGCGAACGAGCCTGCGGGCTGGACGCCCGCGCCGGTTGTTTCGTTGCACTTGGACGGCGCGCGGTTCGACTCTGGCTGCGAGCCTCGTCGGTTGAGGCTTCGGCGGACGGGGACGGCAACCTAGCGAGCGTGGCGGCTTGGCTGCCTCCGTCGATAAGGTGGCCCGGGATGGCGTAGAGGCGGCGAGTCAATCGCCAGCGTTCGACGCGGCCAGCCGCTGCGGCCGGCGGCCACCACCCTCCGACACGCTCGGATCGAGGACGGGATGAATGGATGATGATTGGGCCGGGGGATAAGTTCTAGTATTTCGTTGCCAGCAGCTGGTCTGGAGGAGATCGAGTCCTCGGAAGATGCTGATTTGGGGAAGCAATAATCAAAGTGAACGCAACCGGATAGAAGTGCTAAACTAATTGCAGCTTGCAGGGGATATCCGCGATTGTTTAGCGTTTCCGGGATCTTCAGGATCAGTCACGGACTCGGTGGTGTCTGTGTGTGTGACTGACTGACGATGCGCAACAATGGGATCGATCGGAAACGGATTGCAGAACCTTTGTTAGCAACAGCAGAGATCTCGTCACGTTCCAGCTCATCACTTGATCGCTTGTGATTAGCAAGAAATAAATCGGACAGATCGCCTTTAATTGCAAACTAACCGAGTTCAGAAGTCAGAACCAGGAGGTACTTCGTGACTAGCAAGAGACTACTGACTGAATGACAGATCAATTTCAATTCTTGACCTCTCTACAAACAATGCCTCGAGGATACTAGACATCATACATACCAGTCCTTTTGCTTCAAAAAAATAAAACTTTAAAAAGATACAAAAGTGTACATCACGTTGCAACGCAAACACCATGCATGCATCTAGTCTACGGATTTAAGCATGGTGCATCGCCGCCGGTTCTTGCTCCAGCGCCATGGCCGGGTGGTTCGCTTCTGCAACTGCAACAATATAATAATTCAAACGAAAGGCATCAGAAATGAATCCGTAGCTAGCGGGATCAAGATAAGCTGGTCATCGTGTGCACGACCGAGGAGGTTCGTACCTTGGGCGTCGGCGGCGAGGCCATTGTCGTGGCGCTCGACGCACTGGAGGATGTACTTGAAAGCCTCGGTCTCGCAGGGGATGGCGAGCGCGCCCTCGTGCCGGAACCCGAACTCCTCCTCGGCCTTGTCCAGCAGGAGCCGGAACACGGGGTGCGCCAGGTAGCCGGTCGGGATCACGAACCGCCGCTGCTCGGGCCCCACGTACACGGGGCAGTACCCGCGGGGCACGTCCGGCGGCGGCTCCGGGCTGTGGCAGCTCTCGTCGTCCGACAGCAGCGAGTCCACCGTCTCCGTCCGCCGCAGCCGCTGCAGCACGAACGGCGGGATCGCCGACGCCACCAGCTCCTGATCGTCCGGCGCCCCGCCGCCGTCGTGGCCCTCCTCCCCGTCCCGCGGCGGCTTGCTGCCCCCCAGCGCCATGGCCTGCTGCCACCTGTGCAGCAGCTCCCGGAGCCGCGCGATCTGCTTCAGGCCCGTCGCCGCCGCCGCCTTCGTCGTGCCGTCGTCGCCCATCACGCCGCGGACACTAGCAGCAGCCGCCGTGCACCCTCACTGCAGAGGTGGCCGATCTCCTGCTGGATCTCGAGACTGCTGCTCGTGAAAGAGAGAGAGCTTGTTGAGAGTGAGAACTTGGTGCGAGATGGAAACAGGGGATGGTGGAGAGCCTGGCATGCAGGAGCAGGGAAGATTATATAATCAGGTCGTACTCGCTCGTACTCCATCGATCAAGGGTAACATGGCCGAATAATTTAGCAAGAAATAAAGATTCCTTTGCGTGGATTATATTATTGGATTATAAAAACTGGCTGATTAGCTAATCGCCGCCGTGTCGCTCAAGAATGCCTGGCGTCGCTCTAGCTACCTAGCTTAGCTTAGCTTGCTCAAACTTATTTTTTTAAGAAAACGTCTAAATTACTTCCCTAAATTATACCCAAAGTTTGGATAACTTCTTAAACTATTGCTTAGTTCATTTTACCCCCCAAATTATGCCCTTTGAATCAAATTACCCCTAATACAATTTGTCTTTTACGTTTCTTCATACATATGTGGAGCTTTAAGCTGAATTTTTATAGAATGATAGTACACATCATAATACATATATATTAGAGAAATAAATCATAATTTTTTATCATTATTTTGATAGCTTAGAATATTTAATAATAAATTAATCATTATAGTTCAAAGTTATATGAAAAATAATGATGAAAAATTATAATAAATTTTATTAATATGCATTGTGATGTCCACTACTACTGTGCAAAATTTGAAATTAAAATTCAACTTGTGTAAGGAGAAACAAAAAAGACAAATTGTATTATAGGATAAAATGGACTAAATTGCATAGTTTAGATGGTAAATTAAATCAAGTTATAGTTTACGTGATTATTCAGATTTTGGCTATACTTGAAGGGAGTAAATTATTTTTTTTCTTTTTTTTTGGTAATGATGGGCGAAAAAAGCTAGCTAATTACTGCGAGTGCTGCCTTGCAAGTTAGTATATACTCCCTCCGTCCCAAAAAAAAAATCATCCTAGTATTCAAAATTTGTCCCAAAAAACAAGTCATCCTACTCTATTTAGAAAATGCATGCGCATACAAGAATCAATTAATGCCAAATATGGATAATATATAGGGGCGGACATGGTCATTTTACCTTTTTGTTAAGTTGTCCTAGAATTCCTAAAATGACTTGTATTTTAGGACGGAGGGAGTATATCTGAATATATCGGTGTTTAATCTTCTGAATCGGGACAGCGCGAAAGCTGGAAGTGTGCAAGCTGGAGATCGATGTGCATCACACCGGGACGGACCTTGGCAGTTTCACACACTGTGCACTAGAACGTGGCCGCATAATTGTGCTCGACCGGCGCCAGTGCTTAGGGCATGATCATGCCGGTGCATATATATGCTGCCGTGTGATGACCAGCTAGTAAAATATACGCACCCATTGCTGGAATTCTCCATGTACGGTTGTCTGTCTGACCCGGCACGGCAGGAACAGAGGCCCGCGAGACAGTGGCGCTGCATGCCAACAAATTTTAAGCAGGAATATTAGCGGTCATTAAAATAACTAATGCATGGGTACTGGGGATGACAGCTGATTTGTATAGTAAATAAATAAGGATAAAGCTAAGGTATATTCCGGGAGTTTACATCGCTTAACGCGCCACACAACCGTTAACGCGTCGGTGGTGTCCAAACTTCAAACCATTAAAATACTCAGAAACTGCGATCGATAGATCGGCCTTCATGTTTTTATGCCGCGTATACGTGGATTATAAACAACAGGGAACTTGCTACTTTACTCTGCAGCCCGCTTAGCTTTTTTTTTCTCCCTGCTGATGATACATAGATTATTCTGCAAGTCACACACCTACGTGTTCGCCAATGATGCTACTAGCTAGCTAGGCCTTCAGATAAGGCCAGGGCCGTGGCTTGGAAAGCTGGCCGCGGCAACGTGCGGGCACATGACCGGCGACCGCTGCCCTGCACGGCAAGCGTACGTACTCGTCGTCCCTTGTCCCGGGCATCACATGACATGAGACGCCGTCGATCCTGCTTGCACTGTCGACCGCGTGTGCCACCAAAAGGCAAAAGCGACGGCGACGACGAGCCAAAGCGCCCAGCGGAAAGATAGCCGTGGTGGCCCATGTGACGGCGGACGGAGGCGATCGAGGCCGGAGGCCGGCGTGTGGTGATTGGTACGGCCCCTGCTTTGGCCCTTCTTGATTATTCGGCGGTTAGTAGTTTAATTGTCGACCGTGGTCAGTCGCTAACCGGTGCAGCTGCGGCCTGCCAGACCGCCTCCGTGTCTCGTCCGGGTAATAAGCTAAGGAGCAGCTGCGCCAAAGGCTGCAGCGCTTAACCTTCAGGCCAATTTCAGTGGGAGTGTTATAGGAGTGTCATAGATATTAAATTTGCTAACATGTACCAATAATATGAGGAGAGAGAAAAAAAAAGAGTATCATGAAATGTGAGAGGAGTGTCATCAACATGACATTCCACTGACACAGTTCTCAAGTTTCCAGTTTTGGTAACTGTGTGGGTGGCACTCCCACTGAGACTGGTCTTATTATTATTTCTCTCTTCCTTATATTTAGTATAATATCTTCTATTATTTTATTTCTTCGAAAATAGCAGTTCATGGAATGTTTTCTGTTTGTGAAGAGGCGTACGTGTTTGACTCTTGAGGAGGACTCAGAAGCCTGTACAACTAACAAAGATCGAATGAAGCTGTTCAGAGCAGGAACAATCTTCTACGTACTACTATCTCCAGCTAGCTCCCACAGACAGGCCGGGTTTCAGGCAGCTAGTACTGCTACCTTTTGCCTAGGCTCGAAAAGCTTTCTTGTATATAAATCATGGAATAAAGGAGGGCTTGCATACCTGGCGTGTCCGGAAAGTGACCACCGACTGAGCAGCCGATGAAATTACGAATTAGCCAGGACGAACACGAGCCGTCGAAACGTTCGGTGCTGGGAGCTGCTGCGATGATGCGTCATCACGGGTTCCTGACTTTGGAGGAAGGAAGGAACATGCATTGCCTCCGGACAGTGATGCAGCTACGGTGCCGCAAGCGGCCCGTACCTACAGCTGTGTCTATAGGCGGGAAAGGAATAAAGGATGGATGGTCCGGGCCGGGACTCCGGGTGCGATAAGAGGGATAATCTAAATGAAATTGATTGATTGATTAAACCTTGGAGGACTGGGTGGGAAGCACCATTCGTTTTGGATCAACTGGGCCAGATTTGTTGCTTTTCTCTTCTTGCTTGGGCCCTTAGCCCGACACAAAGGCAACACCGCGGCCCACGATTCTGCTATGGTATCATGGGCCTGGACCCATCTATCTAATGACTAATGAGCGATACGTACTACTTGAGCTGGCGGCCATCTGATGCGATGCGATTATGCTCTCCCACACGTATTGCTTTGGACCGATGGTCAGGCTAGCTTCTTTCTCCTCCTCTTTGCTTTGGACCGATGCATCTTTGAACTGCATCTCCGTGTCCATAATCTGAGGAATAAGCCGCGCGAGAGCATCCAACCTGCTGCTGCGGGCACACGCAAAAGCGCCTAAAATATCTCTCCATCACACAGGTCACTGTCGGTCTCTAACGACGATGCATGCATGCAGGACACGAAGTGACGGCGCGCAAATTTGAAAGCGCGTGTGCCAGCGCACAGCTGCGCAAAAGCGTAACGGAAGATACTCTACTCCGTTCTCAGGCTCAGCAGTGACACCAACGAATTCCACCGAGGAAATTGACACTTCAGTGATTCAGTCCTGTCCAGAGATCAACGTTTTACTACTTGGAATCCAAAGTGGCAGCATGCTCCGAGCTTCTCCATGCATGCACTGGTGGCATTGCCTAATCCGCTTTGCAATCCAAAGTGACCGAGCTTTTCAATTCTTTTGGGTGGGCGACTCGATCTTTTGCTTTCGCTGGAGCTTTACCTAATAATCCTAGCTAGAACGTGGTTGATGCGCTTAGCTTCCTCCTGGCTAGCTAATAGGGCAGCCAGACCCCAAGTGGTGTGGCATCCGGCATCCCACACCCACCAAGTGTGGTCACAATGGAGCTGAGCGTCACCTCACCTCAAATAAGTTTCAAGGAACACTAGTACCGTATAGTACGTGTAGGACTGCCTACTTACCGAATCTGCCCTGCGCCCCTGCCTGGTGTACTTGTCGGTGCTGCAGGCAGGCTACCGGGAATTCGGACATTGCATTGCATTAGGGACAAGGCCATCGAATCGGAATCTTTTTAAAGATTGCAGTTTATAAAGCTAATCCTATGCATGCATGCTCGTAACTTATACTACCTTAGATATTTGCTAACTCTGGTGGCTCCACCAACTATTTATTGTTGGATTATGTTTGCTCATGGAATCCTAGACCGGAGCTCCTTCCCCGTCTCTAGCTAATCACAGACGACGACACACCATTGCCGCTGCATCAGTAGCTGAGCTGGTAGATCTCATCTAATGGAAGCCTGCCACGACTCACTAGCAGCAAATATCTTATTAGACCTCGATCGACATGCATCGCCATTGTGTTTTTTTTTGTCAAAGAAAAGAAATGCTTATCACTAGTTGCATGCAGCGGCATGATGAGGCCACCAGCCGCGGCTGCAGCCGGCTGGACCTCCAGAGTCCAGAGACTTCGCCGTCGTCCGCTCTCTGATCTGCCCGTCTGCATGGCTCGGATCCAACGGCTCGGAAGCGCCCGTACAAAGATGTTGCCCCGGTACGTGCCACGGCTGTCTCCAACAGCGTAGCCAAAGCGCCACCCAAACCCAAAATGGGTCACATACAGTATTTTGCCTACCAAAAATATGCTCCAACAGAAGACCCAAACACGGTACGCATTTTGCCTACCGCGCGAGACGGGACGCAAATATGCGTCCCTCTCTCTCCACGACGCATTCTGCTGCAGGTGGGACCGCGGCGGGTCCACGGCCGGTCGGCGGCAGCGCGGCGAGGTGCGGCCGGTCCGCGGCGGCGCGGCGAGGAGCGGTCGGTCGGTGGCGGCGCGGCGAGGTGCGGTCGGGGCGGGCGTGTCCGCGGCGGCGGCATCGAAGGTGCCCGGGGTTGTGGGCTGTAACATACCGAAAATTGACTAAAATAAATCATGCGCTAATGTTGTGTTTCGTCGTTGAGCTCGAGATCCTTCTAAAACCCTAAACCCAAATCCCAAGATCATTTCTCCTTCCCGAACACCCGTTGTCCCATCCTCCTCTCCGCGCGACGCGCGCGTGGCCGACCGGCCGTAGACCACGCCGCGAATCCCGCCTGCTTTCGAGCGACCGTCGCGCGTGGCCGGCCGGGGTCACATCGCGTCGGCGCGAATCCCGCCCCTCCTCTCTCTCCATTTCCCTCTCCTTCCTTCCTTTCCTCCCTCCTTTCCCGAGCGCGGCCCGGACGCCCCCTGGACCCCGCTCCCGGCCGCTGCCCCGCACGCCACGCCACCCCTGCCCAGCTCGGCCGCCACGCCGCGGCCGCCTGCCAGCGCCGGCCCTGCTCCTCGCCACGCTCGCGCGCACACCACGACACCAGCAGCAGCAGCTCGCCACTGCCCACGCCCGTGCGCACGCGCCGCACCCCGCGCACGCGTGCGTGCACACGCTAGCCGCGCCGCGCCGCGCCGAGCCGTGCACGCCGCTACGCCAGCTGCGCAGCCGTGCCACGCCGCAGCCCGCGCGCTCGCTTCCCCGCGTACACGCGCCCCGCCCCGGCCTGCCAGTGTGCCCGCGCGCACGCACACGGCCTCGGCGCACCGAGCCGCGACGCCGGCCGTCTGCACGCACGGCCGTACCGAGCCACACGCCCACAGCACCGGCGACCTCCGCACAGCGCCGCCTGCGACGGTTGACGCCTGCGCCGAGGCGTCGCATCACCTCGTCGCCCGCACGCAAGCGCGCCCCGCCGTTGACGCGCCGCCAGTGCTGCACAGCGCCCATGTCGCCGCTCGCCGGCGCGCCCTCCCCTCAACCGACCTAGCTCGCCTATAAAAGGCACCCCGACGCCGCTTCACCACCCCGTGCCACCCTCCCCGAGCTCACTAACACCGCCACCGGAGTAGCCAGCGCCGCCGCCGCTCCAATTCACTCGCTCCTCTGTTTCTCCCCCAAAAACAGAGCACTCTCGTCGATCTCCTCCGCGAGGCCATCACAGCTCGATTGCTTCGATGGTGAGCATCCTCGTACCCTCCTCTACCTTCCCCAACCAGCACCGCTTCTTCTGCCAGCCACCAGCGAGCTCCCCACGAGCTCCGAGTTGTCGCGGCTATGGCTGCCGCGGCCGCCGAAGCCAACCTCTATCTCCCATGCCCGGAGCCACCAAAGTGGAACCCCCTCCCCCTCCTCTCTCTTCCCATGCTCTTGGATTCGAGAATCGTGGCCGGAAGCGCTGTCCTGGAAAAGCTCAGAGAGCTCGAGCCTGCGGCCATGGCGACGCAGAGAGAAGGGGCAACACCCTGTTCCTTTCCCGTGAGCAGATAAAGGCTCGTGAGTTTTTTTTGGGTCCAGCCCCTCACTATGGGCCTTGCGGACACCACCTGGCCCAGGAAAAACAAAGAAAAATAAAACAACAACAAGTTTAAGCCACGTGCTTCCCTGGTGCATTAAGCCGAGAAGCACTCCTCCTTTATGTTAAGTTAATTTTCGAAATTAATTAGCGTCCAAACTTTATACAGCCATGTCTCAATTAATTTAACTCCGTTTCATCTTATTCTTCGTTCCAAATTCCTATAAAATCATATACTATCCATTCATCCTATTTTCATCTCTTCTTGAACCCCGGTTTAGCCCTTAAACACCTCCTTAACATATCATTTCATGCACCTAACGACCTTGGATCTACCCAAAACTTTACCACGTCTCTCTTAATGTAGTTTTGACCATGCCATTAGAAGCACACCCAAAAATATCACTTCATGTCCTATATTCCATGTGTCCCCGTTTCGAGCTCGACGACAAATCTTTATTTTGATTGTGTGCTTGTTTGTGTGCGCTGTAGACCACGGAGTGACCGAAGGAGAGCCCGTCAACGAGCCGTACTGTGAGCAGGAGAACGAAGACCAGTTCCGCGACCCCGAGCCCGAAGGACAGGACTTCCCCGAAGGCTGCGAAGACGGCAAGTTCAATCCCATCCTTTGATGCATGTTTCTGTCCTAGTTTTCTATAAACGCAACCCAATGGCCTGTTTTAAAAAGTTGCATATGTTTTACTTGCATGAAAACACGGTTGGATAGCCACCCCTTGATTTGTGATGACCATTCCTTGACCACCTAGATTAATGTCTGATTTTGCTTGGACGTTAATCGATATTAGAATGCTTAGAACTTTATTCATAATGCTATTTATTTTATAAAGAAAATGTGTGCATGTGGGAAGGGATAAAATGTGGATTTCCAAAAGATGAGTATGGGCGAGATGGACGGCATTTCTGTGTGATTTGCCGATTGGCGTGCTTATGCCTGTGTGGCAGGGCAAAGAAGGGAGATATCCATCTTGTCGCGTCTAAGGACCGAGTTGGTGTGTCATCTCACCTAACTCCACTATCGTGCAAACCACTCGACCGTTGAATGGGCAACGGCGTAGCATAAATCCCACTAGTTGGTGTGATAGCCATCAGGAGAGCTGAGAGCAACGGGTGACTAAGGAAAAGGGATAAGCCCAGAGTGACTTATGCCCGGTTATACCTAAGTGAACGGTCGATGACCCCTTGGTGCATCCCGTGATGGCTAGTCAGGCTTAGCTATGGTGGGTAATGGCTATGTTGGGATCTACACCGACACGACGGTGTTCGAGTTGTGGTATCCTACTTGTGGGTAAAGTTGCACACCTCTGCAGAGTTAAGAATCTATTCGAATAGTCCGTGCCCACGGTATTGGGCGAGTTACGGTGTGGTCACATAACTAGTGTTTCTTTGGGATGGGTTGGTGTGAGTTGTTTTGGAATTATGTCCGGCAGTTGTGCCGTGTGCTACGACGGACGGGGAGTCCGGTAGTAGTTTTAAAACCTGAACTCTGTGTTACTGCCAAAAACTGATTTCTAAAAGGTTTTCCGTAAAAAAAACCCCTGCATAAAATGTCGTTTTTCTGCAAATTAAACCGTAACCTTATCCTTGATTTACCTATGCATATTATTCTGTTATAACCCCCTTCGTGGGTGTGGTTGGACTTGCTGAGTACGTTTGTACTCACCCCATTTTCCTTTTTACAGAAGAAGATCCAGACTTTGTGCCAGACGACGCCGAGTAGGGTTATCGTCCTGCACCCAGCCTTGCCTGTGGACTTGGGTCACCCGCCGGGGTTTACGCATGGCGCAAGACCTTGATGATTTTCTCTTTGTTTTTAATATCGTCGCGTGTGTGTGGATTGTAATCCTCGCGATAGTGGCATTCCTCTGCTCACTACCGCGTAGGGTTGTACGGTAATGAACCATCTGATGTAATAAATGTGGCATCAGCCTCCTGGGACTGGTGCGTTGTATCACATTTAAGTCTTCTCTTATGAGGGGACGCTTCAGGTGGTATCAGAGCCGTAGGTTGGCCGTAGGACATGACCCTAGGAGCGAAACCCGTTTTCAGGACCTTTCACCTTAGGACTTTCTTATCCTTAATCCTTTCCTCACACAAACACTTACCTTTGGTTCTTACCCTGTTCCAGATGGCTGACAATGGATGGATCGGCGGAATCTGTTTCGCAGAGCCCGGCCTTCCAAAGTTGTTGATACTCAGCCTGGAACGCATTGGAGTTGTGGATCCGCCAGAGTTTCTTTACCGGGAGTACGACTCCAAGGGCACTCTTCGGTGTGACATGATGATCTTCATAGCAAGGAGTACCCGCTACCCAGATGTGGACCCTTGGTTCATCTCCACCACTGGTTTTCGTTTTCCGGACACCTATCGGAAAGCCGCCCGCAAAGCCCTGCGGCGTCTGCGTGTGATCTACAGGCATCACCTCTAGCGTACTCCTATGGGATTTTTCCCGCCGACCGAAGGAAGAGGACGCACATGGATTGCCAGGATGAGAGGACTTGGAAGAGAAGAAGAAGACCTGGAAGACACGATCTCTCACCTATCCATCTATCTCACCGGCCTGGATGAACTCTATCGCGAGCAAGCAGCACAACTGAAACAGCAGGTCCACAGAGCAGAAAAAGCAACCCAGGAGATGGAGGAACAACGGTCGAGGACTTTCCATGCCGAGTATTCCCTAGCCGCCCTCCAAGTCCAAATGGATGAAAAAGAGGAAGAACTGGAAGAACATCGGGCAAGAGCCACACGCGCCGAGGACTCGCTAGCCGCTCTCCAAGCTCGTATGCGGAGGTACGAGGCTCGCTGGGGAATAAGCGGATGGATAGAAGAAGACGCAGAAGAAGAACCCGAAGAGGAAGAGCCCATGGAAACTCATTGGGATGTTGGAACTCAAACTGAAGAAGAAGAACCTGAAGAGACCCACTGGGATAAAGGAACTCAGACCGAGGATGACATGATGGATCAGTATCTCCCACTGAAGAAACGCCCTCTTAGGATCGAGGAAGAGTCTCCATGATAGGAGTTGTCTCCAAGCTAGAGCCTTTGCTCTAATAATAATCATGTACCCATGAAGTTGTACCCCCCATGACGCCATAAATAAAAATCATCTACCCCTTTGTGTACCCCAAATAATTGTGCAAGTTTTTCACCATATCTTTGTTTTCAGATGGCTGAGGAAGGATGGACCCAGGGCGACTGCCAAGCTGCACCTGGCTTCCCCAGCCTCTTGATCAACGCCCTGGAGAGCCTTGGCGTCACGGAACGCCCAAGGTACTACAGCAGAGAGTACGAGCATCATGGCACTCTCCGCTGCAGGGTGATCCTAGTCGTCGCCAGAAGTGACCGCTACCCCGACATCCTGTCATGGCGAGTGACTGCTACAGGGTTTAGGCACCAGGACACCTATCCCCTAGCCGTCAGGAAAGCACTTCGTTATCTGTGCCAGATTTTCGAAGGACACCTCACCCCCACACCAATGAGGTTCTTTCCACCAGCCATCAGGACACCAGTTTGGGAAGCTCGAATGAGAAGCCTGGAACGGCGCCGCCATGAAGAAGTCCTCCTGTACCAAGTAGCTACCTACCTAGCCTCCTTGGATCAGCTCTTTGACGAGCAAGCCAACTTGTTGAGGGAACAGACCCATCGAGCCGAGCAAGCAGAGCTCGCGCTAAGATTGCAGCAGATCCGAGCAGTCCAAGCCGAGGCAAGAGCCGCAGCAGCGGTCAGCAGTGAAGCAGTTGCTCAGGAGAGCCTCAGGCAAGCCCGAGACCGGCGTATGCAAGAATGGGCTAGTAGTGGAACCCCAGTCCCGGCAATAGGAGAAGACCATGTTCTGCTCGGAACGCCCGTCATAGGATGGGGACCACTCGTTGGAAACCCACTAGCCCCACCCGAGAATCCTGGAAGGTCTACGGCCGCCGCCGCAAGAGAAGCCGCAACGCAACCCCGGGAAAACGGAGGTCTAGAGGATGGCGAACCGGGACCACTCTTTTCCCCGGAGGTCGTGGGTACCTTTCCGAGGGAGGAACCCACTCAAGCCGATGAGTCAGCCTAAAGTGTTAGCGATCGTCAAGGGATGAAGCCGTGTGGTCCGAAGAAGATCAGTGCCCCTTTTCTTTTGTAGTTGTGTACCCGGTCGTGTAGTACGCGTTTGACCTTGCCCCTTGCTGTACCACCCTTGCTGTAATAAAGCTGCTTGTGCTTGTTGTTTGTGATGATTGCTTGTTGATTGTGTGCTTGCCGGCAGTAAATAGATACTGCCTTTTCAAAAATACGACTTAACCAACTTAAACATCACCTAATCTTAGTCCCAATCCACTCGTTCTGCAGATGGTTTCCCGGAGCATCACAAGGGCCTCCCGAGTCAGGGACCCTGCAGCCGCTGATGCAGGAATACACCCTGACGGGCAAAACCATCCTCAGGAGGAACAAGAAGTGAGTCAGGGCAGAGGAGAAAATCATGGTGCACAGCTGCCACCACCACCACCACCACCTTTCGTGGACCTGGCACAAGTAATCCATAACCAGACTCTCATACTGGAGACACTGGCCAATGCTCTAGTGAACAGGCAGCCACGAGAGCAAACCTTTAATGACAAGCTGACAGCTTTTCTGAGGGCCAAGCCACCCACTTTTGCCGGATCCAGCAACCCCTTGGATGCAGATGACTGGCTCCGCGTGATCCAGAGGAAGCTCGAGCCATTTGGGTGCCAGGATCGAGATAAAGTTCTTCTGGCTGCACATCAACTCACCGGGACTGCCTTAGCCTGGTGGGAGAATTACTGCGCTGCTGCCAGAGATGCCTCCACCATCACCTGGAATGAATTCGTGAGGGAGTTCCGCCGTTATCACATCCCCTCGGCCACCATGAAGCGCAAGGCAGATGAGTTCCGCGCACTTCAGCAGGGGAGTATGTCGGTGGAAGAATATACTCACCAGTTTATGGAGCTGTCTCGATATGCGCCAGATGAAGTGAACGACGACGAGAAGAAGCAGGACATGTTCAAGAAGGGACTAAACCCAGAACTCAGGACCCTGCTCACCCCTCAGATCTACCCTGATTTCAACACCTTGATGAACAAGGCAATCCTCACCGAGAAGGCTAAGATTGATGAAAGGAAAGAGAACAAACGCAAGTTTCTGGAGAGTAAGTCTCGCCAGCAGGATCGTTTTCAGAAGACCAGAAGTCTCAGCTACAACGCACCAAGGTCCCAAGCCCCAATGCAGTACAAAACTCAGTCTCAAGTGACAGGACCACGGGCCCCTAACATACAACCCAGAAGCCAGAACACCATGAGGGCCTCACAGAATAATGCGAGCCAGGTCACCAACAACAACAACAATGTTAGGGCCTGCTTCAACTGCCGTGAGACGGGTCACTTCATTGCCGACTGCCCCTATGCCAAGAACAAGCCAGCTACTTCAGCTTTCTCCAACACAGTGAACGGACCCAAGCCAGTTCTGACCGGTGCCAACCGAGTGCCCCTCCGTGGCAACAGCAACAACAACAACAACCAGCAGAGGCAATCCCAGCAGTCTTTTGGACGAGCCCGTGTCAACCACATTGACGCACATGAAGCTCAAGGAGCCCAGGGCGTAGTACTCGGTGAGTACCTAGTCAGCTCAACTCTTGCAACAGTACTGTTTGATTCTGGAGCATCACACTCATTCATATCCTCGAGTTTTGTGGAAAAACATAAAATACCTACGGTACTACTAAAAACACCCCTAATGACCCGGACGCCCGGAGGAGACATCAGGTGTCAACTGGGTTGTCTACGGGTAAGGATCAATTTAAATGGGGTAGAGTTTCTAGCAGACCTAGTAGTACTTAAGTCAGAAGGGATATATGTGATCCTTGGAATGGATTGGCTGAGCAAACACAATGGCCTCATAGGTTGTACAGATAAGGTAGTACATCTAACAAACTCAGAGGGAGTCCGAGTGACCTGTCATACCCGGGAAAGTGGAGCAAACCCGATGGTGTTTAGCATGGAAGCCAAGTCCTTGGAAGAAGTCCCAGTAGTGAATGAATATCCCGATGTCTTTCCCGAAGAACTTCCCGGTATGCCACCAGATAGGGACATAGAATTTGTCATTGACCTTGTCCCTGGGACTGCCCCTATAGCCAAGAGACCTTATAGGATGGCAGCCACCGAGTTGGCGGAGTTAAAGAAGCAACTAGAGGAGTTACAACGAATTGGCTTCATCAGGCCAAGTTCGTCACCTTGGGGAGCCCCAGTTCTATTCGTCAAGAAGAAGGACGGAAGCATGAGGTTATGTGTAGATTACCGGGCACTAAACGAAGTCACTATCAAGAATAAGTACCCCCTCCCCAGGATCGATGATCTTTTCGATCAATTAAAAGGAGCCAAGTACTTTTCCAAGATTGACCTAAGGTCCGGATATTTTCAGCTCAAGATTAGGGAAAGCGACATCCCGAAGACAGCCTTTGTCACCCGATACGGACAGTTTGAGTTCACAGTGATGTCTTTCGGACTGACAAATGCACCGGCCTATTTCATGAACCTCATGAACAAAGTGTTTATGGACGAGCTAGATAAGTTTGTCGTAGTCTTCATTGACGGCATACTTATTTACTCAAAGAGTATTCAGGAGCACGAGCAACACCTGAGGGTAGTTCTAGAGAAGCTGAGAATGCATAGGTTATACGCCAAATTCAGCAAGTGCGAGTTCTGGCTGGAGAAAGTAGCCTTCCTTGGTCATATTTTGACCGCAGAAGGAGTGGCAGTAGACCCCGAGAAGGTCGAAGCAGTATCCAACTGGCAGCCGCCGACCAATGTGAGTGAGATCAGGAGTTTTCTTGGATTAGCTGGGTATTATCGGAGATTCATTGAAGGGTTTTCTAAAATAGCCCGGCCCATGACAGAGCTGCTCAAGAAAGAAAAGAAGTTCACCTGGACGGAGTCGTGCGAAAGGAGCTTCCAGGAGTTGAAGCGAAGATTGACGACAGCCCCAGTGCTAACCCTGCCGGATATTCATCGGGATTTCGTCATCTATTGTGATGCGTCCCGACAAGGATTGGGTTGTGTACTGATGCAAGATGGGAAAGTCGTTGCATATGCTTCCCGTCAGCTCAGGACTCATGAGCAAAACTACCCGACCCATGACTTGGAACTTGCAGCCGTAGTGCACGCACTTAAGATTTGGAGGCATTATTTGATTGGAAATAAGTGCGAAATCTTTACCGATCATAAAAGTCTGAAGTATATCTTCACCCAACCGGACCTAAACCTGAGGCAGAGAAGATGGCTAGAATTAGTCAAAGATTATAATTTGGAAATTCATTATCACCCAGGTAAAGCCAATGTAGTAGCCGATGTGTAAGGATCGATGGACCAAGAGGGGGGGTGAATTGGGCCTTTTTCAAATTCTAAAACAAAGTAAGGCAACCTTAACCTATGCAAAGCTAGTAGGGCACCAATTCACCAACCGGATAACTAAGCTACCTACACAAGCTAAGAGAGATAAAAACAAAGTAAAGCGTAGCAAGGTAGAGCTAAGTTATGATCTCTAAGTCAAGCACATGAGTAAATTGCATGAAGGAAAATGCTTGAATAAAAGGAATGGACAAGAGACAACCGGATTTTTTCCCGTGGTATCGATGTGTTGGCACACACCCCTAATCCACGTTGTGACACTCTCAAAGAGTCTTGTCACCTCCCAAGTCACCGAGACGAGGGCGCTCACTAAGAGTCTCCGTTCACCATCCCGGCGTGGTGGAGATCAAGCCACGTACAATCTTCTTCTCCGGGCTCCCACAATCCTTGGCAAGCTCCGCGAGAAACACCCCGATCACCAAGATCGCCTAGGTGATGCCAATCACCAAGAGTAACAAGCTAAGGCCTTCACTTGAGCAAGAACCGATCACCAAGAACGGATGCACACTAGCTTCTCTCTACTCAAGTCCTTAATCTTGCTTCTTGATTGATTGAATGCACAAGTATGTGAATGATGAAGCTCAAGGTGGCTCTTGACTATGGTATGAGTGTTTGGATGTTGCCTGGTGTCAAGAGTGGGCGAAATGACCCATTGGAGGGGTATATATAGGCAGCTCACACAAATAGAGCCGTTGGAGAAAAGCTGCCAGAAAACTGCGTAGCGCCGGTTAATCCGACGTACCCCCCATTGTCATCGTCGGTTTAACCGGTGAATGCAAACTGCCTCTTCTGAAAACTAGCCGTTACAACTGGGGCAGATTAACCGACGTAGCATCGGTTTAACCGGTGAGTGTAGTTGTCCACTGAACCACTGAAAAACCAAGTCTCTGGACAACTGCACCGACGTTAACTCAAACCTATCGTCGGTTTAACCGGTGAGTACAACTTTTAAATTCCTCTGAAAAACCATCTCACTGGTCAATTGCACCGACGTCTTGATTCAAACAGCGTCGGTTAATCCGGTGAATAGAACTTGAATTTCCCTGGAAAAACCAACTCTGGACCAATGCACCGACGTTAAATTCAAACACGTCGGTTTAACCGGTGTATTGAATTTGTCCAGACTCTGCTGACTTCGTTTAACCGACGTATAGAAAATTGAGAGCGTCGGTTAAACCGGTGTATAGACTTTTTCTGATTTTGTCTTTTCTGATTTGAGTCTTGAATGAAATCCAAATATTCTTGAGATATAGTTTGAGAACCACTTATTTGAACTTCTAGAAACCTGAGTGACCATAGTGTGCATCCATTTTCAAATGATCATGTCCATGCTCAAGTTACTTAGCCTTAACCCCTCTTAATAGTGCGATCACTATAAAACTATAAAACCTATACTAACCTAAGTGTCCTTCTCAACCTTGTGACACTTAGGACTAGAAAGATCCTTAGCCTTGACATATATAAGTTGAAAAACCGAGATCGCCTTTTAGAATAACCGAAATTGAGGGGCCTCTTTTGACATATGACCAAATGAGCGATAATGATCTTTTAAGCTGCACAAACTCATTAGTCACAATAATGGTTGTCATTAATCACCGAAACATACCTTGAGGGCCTAGATGCTTACAATCTCCCCCTTTTTGGTGATTGATGACAACACAAACATAAATAACGAGAGAGCGAGAAAGATAAAGCAGGATAAACACAAGCAAACTCGAAAGCAGGACCAAAGAGCTCAACGGCTCAAACGAAATCCATAGATATGTCTCAAAGAACGGCAAACTCAAGCGACAAATGTACATATCCATGAATTAACACCAAATGTGATACAAAGAATCAAAGTCCTGATAACTACGAGCTCTCTCTAGCTCTACCCTCCCCCTAACTCTGGTGCTCCCCCTAACACCTCTCCCCCTTTGGCATCAAAGCACCAAAAGGCGAGCTACGGGTCGTGCTGTCGTGGTACGGCGACGAAGCGGTCCGGGTCGTCGTCGTCGGACGGAGAACTCTCACCCTCGGTGACAGACGGAAGCTGCTGGTCTGGGTCTGAGCTCACTGGGGGAGTAACTGTCGTGGAGGCTCTCGTGCTGGCACTGCCTGGTAGAGGATCCGTAGAAGTCGTAACCGGGTCAGCAGAAGAAGTATCAATATCTGAAGAAGTGACTGCTGAAGCTGCCGGCTGCGTCGACTGTGGAAGCAGGGACTCCTCTACTGCTCCTCCCCCTGAAGGTGCTGCCTGAAGTGAGGAAGGGAGGGCGACCGACTGAACCGCTGACGGTGAGTCCTGAAAGAGTGTGGTCGCTGGCAGTGGAGAGAACAGTGGACGACCAGCAGACCCAAGTAATGCGGACATCGAGAACGTGGTCTCCGGTGTCGCTGAGGTAGCTGGAGCTGCAGTAGGGGCTGGAGCTGGTGTAACGGCAAGCTGAGGTGCTCCAACACCCTGAAGGCCTGGCTGTCCTGGCTGCTGCGGGGCGAGTCCGGTGTGAGAGTAAAGCTGTGAGATCATCCCGAACATCGCCATCATGCCCTGCTGCATCTGCTGGAACTGAGCGTCTGTCCTCTGTGAAACTCTGTCAATGAGGCCGACAAAACGCTCCTCGGTCGCAGCCCGCTCTCGGGCGGCCTCTCTCTGTATAGCAGCAATCTGGGCCTCATGGGCTCTCCTGGCCTCCTCCTGAGCAAGCCTGTCCTCTCTCTGCTGGGTCACGAGCTGCTGTAGTAGTGAAGTGAGCTCGGACGGCTGAGTCACCTGAGACTCAGAGACTGTAGCAGCTGCTGAAGTCGGAGGTGCTGGCTGTCCTGAACCTCCTGCCTCGTGATCGTGACTGGCTGGGGCAGCTGAAGGAAAGTACTCAACGTCGTCGGAGGAGTCTGACTCAAGCTCAGACCAGTGAATCTCATCATCTCCCCCGGGAAGCTGTGCCTCTGCTGCTAGGAGTGCCTCATCCTCCTCTGCCACTCGTGCCTGAACCTCCGGTGACAGTCGAGCCATCGCTGCTCTATCTGCGTGTCTGCCCCTCCTCCTGTCCTGTGGAGCTGTGGGTCGGTAGACAGGGAACCTGGGAGCCTCGTCGTGACGGTAAGGAGCACTGATGGGTGACTCTGCTGGCACTATCATAGAGCATATGTAACTGATCCAGTGCGCATAGGGAAACTGTCGCACCACACCCATCCCGTCTGTGATCACATCCTCTATCTCAGCCAGAATAAAGTCAACTATGTCAAAGGGCTCGTGAGTGAGGATGTGTAGAAGCAGGAGCTGCTACAGTCCCGTAAACCCCTCTGGGTAGCCACTCCTCGGTAACAGAGTCCTCCGGAGTGCCATGTGAACAGCGTAAGCCTCTGGGGTCAGCAAGCTCGGCACTCTGGCGTAAGAGGCTGGGAACGGCTGGCGGAAGCACTGAGTGATCGCCTCGTGAGAAGGAGCAATCCCGCCAACCATCGCCCTGCGGGGCGGATCTGAGTCCCCGTAAACCCTCTCGTGCAGCGAGACATCGACCAGGTCAACTCCAAGAATACCAGCAATGGTCGCCCTCGACAAACCAAAGTCCTGCCCTCCAAACATGAAGTGTACAGCTCTGCGCTCGGGGGCTATCCAAGCTGTAGCGTAGAACACTCTGACCCAGTCCTCGATATAACGGTTCTGCTCCATCTCTAGCAGTCTAGGCAGACCTCTGAAGTGAGCAAAGTGTGCTCTCACATCTGCTCCCCCTGCGGCTAGCCTCAGTGAGACCCAGTCAAGAACCCTGTGCTGAAAGATCCGGTGGCCCCGCCTCTGGTAGGTCTCGTAGAAACTGGCCTGTAGCAAAGTCCAGAACCTCCTATCGACTCTGCTATCTCGGGTCACCGGGAACCAGACCTCCTCGTCAACACTCCACCTGAGCCTCTTGACCTTGGCCGCATTGGCTCGGGTCAAGTTCTGGAGCAGCACACCTGGCTCCAGACGCACAACAGTGTCCATACGGAACACTGCGCGCTCGGCCTCTAGGGCCTCGGCTCTACGAGCTGCTGCTGCTGCAGCTGTGGACCTGCGAGGCTCCTGTGGCTGGTGACCTCCTCGCGTCCTCGGTCCAGTGCGACGCTCGGTCGCTGGTGAAGCCTCTGCTGCTGGGGATGTCTGCCGAGTGCGGCCAGACCGTCGTAGAGTCGGTGACTCCTGTGTGCTCTGCCCCGGAGACTGCTCGGACTGCTCTGCCTCTGTATCTGAATCTGCAGCTGTATCTGACTGATCTGACTCTGCTGCTACTGCTGTCGCGGCTCTGGTGGCCCTGGCACCTCTGACTCTACCCATGCCCCTGCCTCTGCCTCTGCCTCTGGGGTCCTCCCTGATCTGGAACGGACGAGCGCGGCCTGATGCCTGCTCCTCGGCGGCCTTGGCCACCATCTCGGCCTTCTCGGCCTCCTTCTCTACACGAGTCCGCTTGCGAGCGGGCTTCTCGACCACAACTTCCTTACCCTTCCTCTTCTCGCGACCCATCTCGACTGACGGTGTGCGGAACACGAACGCGGCGCGAAAGAAGCAGCCCAGGCAAATCGTCGAGCACCTGGTGAGCGCAGATCGGCTGCGGCTGCGGCGTGGAGGTGCGGCTGCATGGGCGGCAAGGTGTGTGGGAGCGGCGGCGTGGCTGCGAAAGTGGTGGTGGCGGCGTGAGTTCACGGCGGTTGGCGACCGTGGCGGCGAGCAGCGGCGCGGGTTGTGCAGGTGCGCGCGGGCGGCGCTGGGTGAGTGCGAGGGTGCGCGGCGGCGGCTAGGAGTGACGGCGCACGGCGGCGGCAAGGTGGAACGGTGGTGGCAGCGCGGGCGCACGGCGGCGGTGGAGAGACGGCGGCGGCGCGAAGGGAAGGCGGCGGCGGCTCGAAGATGGATGCGGGCGAAACAGAGGAAAGAGAGGCGGCGGCTCGAGCACGACTCATATATGACAGGTGGGACCCGCGATTTTCCTTTACACCGGTCGATCCGACGCCTAGGGTATGAGCGCCGGTTGATTGCGTCGGTGTAGTTCACCCGAGGCTCTACCAGATCTGTTTTTGAACGCCGGTTGAACCGATGCTGTCAAAAATGAACTCGTCGGTTGAACCGATGATACCAAAAGTGTACTCGTCGGTTGATTGATCAAAACACCGGTTGATTGCTAGGTCTGATTTGCATTTACTATCACCGGTTGATCCGATGCTCTGACTTTTGTATACGCCGGTTGAACGCCTGTAACTTGACTGAGCTGAGACAAAACTTAGTAACGCCGGTTAAACCGATGATGATGCTCCATTGAACGTCGGTTTAACCGGTGAAGCCAAAAACCCCACACTCAGCTCACTCTTCTATGCTAAGTCCAATAAACTTATAAAATTCAAATAAACTCAAGTTAATGGACTTGCATAGGCGACTTTACCCCTCAAAATAAATAGGATAGCACACTTGCTTAAATAAATTTCTTTTCAAACACAAGGAAAAGCCGCAAGAGAGACAAAACGCCAAATAAAATGTATGAGCCATGTCATAGGAATATTGAAGATAGAAAGCTTCAAACTCATCATGACATTGCTCACTAGGCAATAACGCACCTAACACTTTGCTCTTTTCACTTTTCATGAATTAAGATCTTGTATATGAAAACAAGTCTCATTTTCATCAAGTGATCTCCTTTGTGACCCTTACGCATGCAATGATGATGCAAACTACAACCACATGCGAAAGTATAGTAAACATGAAGTGCACATCTATATGACAAGAAATGCATAACAAGAAATTAAGATCTACTTGTCAAGTTTGAACCCACGGGAAGCTTCTTCATGATGAGCCTTTCTACAAGCCTAGAGGAAAACAAGTGGACCACCACCTCTAGCTAAACCCTTGCTCATCACTATCTTACCATGGTTAGACAAGTGTCCTATATGTATGCATTTTTCTATATGACATGGCAACTTACATGACATTTGCCGCATCTAACACATTAAGCTCATTCCTTAGCCTAACAAAGGTACTCTCATCTAAAGGTTTTGTGAATATATCCGCCAATTGCTCCTCGGATCTCACACCTTGAAGGGAAATGTCCCCCTTGGCTTCGTGATCACGCAAGAAGTGATGGCGAATATCAATGTGCTTTGTGCGAGAGTGTTGAACTGGATTCTTGGCAATTTTTACGGCACTTTCATTGTCACAAAGGAGTGGGATCCTATCTAGTTTCACACCAAAGTCCAAAAGGGTTTGCTTCATATATAGGATTTGGGCACAACATGCACCGGCCGCTATATATTCCGCTTCCGCGGTGGACAAAGCCACGGAATTTTGCTTCTTACTTGACCAAGAAACTAGAGAACGCCCAAGCAAGTGGCAACCCCCGGAGGTACTCTTGCGATCCACACGGCTTCCGGCAAAATCCGAATCCGAGTATCCCAAGAGATCTAAACTAGCGCCTTTGGGGTACCACAAGCCTATGCTAGGAGTGTGCTTGAGATACCGAAGGATCCTATTCACAGCCGAAAGGTGTGACTCCTTTGGGTTAGCTTGAAAGCGGGCACACAAGCACACACTAAACATTATATCGGGCCTAGATGCGGTAAGGTAAAGCAAAGACCCTATCAAAGAACGATAGAGGGATTGATCAATCGGTTTACCGTCCACATCCAAGTCGAGATGCCCATTTGTTGCCATGGGTGTCTTGATTGGCTTGCACTCATCCATCTTGAACTTCTTCAAGATATCTTTGGTATACTTTTCTTGATGGATGAATGTCCCTTCCTTCATTTGTTTGACTTGAAAACCAAGGAAGAAGGTCAATTCGCCAATCATGGACATCTCGAATTCCCTAGACATCATGGTAGCAAACTCATGGCTTAGCAAATCATTAGTTGAGCCAAAAATAATATCGTCAACATAAATTTGACAAATGAAAAGATCCCCGTTGACGTCTTTTGTGAATAACGTGGTGTCCACCCTCCCGATCTTGAAGCCTTGCATGATTAGGAAGTCACGAAGCCTCTCATACCAAGCCCTTGGAGCTTGTTTGAGCCCATAGAGTGCTTTGTGCAACCTATAAACATGGTTAGGATTCCTCGGATCTTCAAACCCGGGAGGTTGCTCAACATAAACAAGTTCGTTAATAACGCCATTTAAGAATGCACTTTTCACATCCATTTGATACAACTTAATGTTATGATGTGAAGAGTAAGCAAGAAGGATACGGATAGCTTCAAGTCTTGCGACCGGAGCAAAAGTTTCACCAAAATCCAAACCTTCGACTTGAGAGAACCCTTTTGCCACAAGTCTTGCTTTGTTGCGTATCACCACCCCATGTTCATCTTGCTTGTTTCGAAAGACCCACTTGGTGCCGATGATGTTCTTGTCTTTCGGAGGAGCTTCGAGGACCCAAACTTCATTGCGGGTGAAGTTGTTCAACTCATCTTGCATGGCCATCACCCAATCCGAGTCCTCAAGCGCTTCCTCTATGCTAGTGGGTTCAATACAAGAAACAAACGAGTGATGTTCGCAAAATGAAGCATGTTTAGAGCGAGTTCTTACTCCCTTGGAAGGACTACCAATGATTTGACCAATTGGATGATCCTTGGAGATGCGACCATGCTTCACTAGCGGTACTTGCGTTGATGCTTGTTGGGGTGGATCATGAGTGACTTGTGCTTGTGGTGGAACACTTTGCTCTTCTTGTTCTTGAACTTGGGTTGTTGGTGTTGGCACTTCTTCTTGAGGTTGTGTATCATCTTTTTCTTGATCTTTATCCACTTGGGGCGCCGTGGAGGTGCTTGGTGTAGATGAGGAAGGTCCTCCCCCTTGATCATTGTCTTCATGCACCTCTTCCGGCTTGATATCCCCAATGGACATCTTCTTCAAAGCTTCATCGATCTCCTCATCACCTATATTTTCATAGCCAACAACCTCCTCTTGGGAGCCATTAGATTCATCAAACTCCACATCACATGTTTCTTCAACTAACCCGGAGGTTTGATTGAATACTCTATATGCTTTGGAGTTTGATGCATAACCAAGAAAGAAACCTTCATCACATCTACTTTCAAACTTACCGAGCCTTTTCTTCTTATAGATGAAGCATTTGCAACCAAAGACTCGAAAGTATGATATATTTGGTTTCTTCCCGGTGATGAGCTCATATGGAGTTTTCTTGAGGAGTCGGTGAGGATATACTCGGTTGGATGCATGACACGCCGTGTTGATTGCTTCCGCCCAAAACTTCTCGGACGTGCCATAATCATCCAACATTGCTCTAGCTAGGGTGATGAGAGTCTTGTTCTTTCTTTCCACCACTCCATTTTGTTGAGGCGTGTAGGTGGCGGAAAACTCATGCTTGATGCCCTCTTCATCGCACCATTCTTCAATTTTCATGTTCTTGAACTCGGTGCCGTTGTCACTCCGGATCTTCACAATTGGGGAGTTGTACTCCCTTTGAGCTCTTCTTGCAAAGGTCTTGAAGATTTCCGGAGTTTCACCCTTATCGCCTAGAAACATAACCCAAGTGTAACGTGAAAAATCATCAACAATTACTAGGCAATAGAGGTTACCACCAATGCTCTTGTATGTAGTTGGACCAAAGAGGTCCATGTGTAGTAGCTCGAGCGGCTTGGAGGTAGACAACATCGTCTTGATGGGATGATGTGTTGCAACTTGCTTCCCGGCTTGACATGCTTTACATAGCTTGTTCTTGTCAAAGGTGACGTCCTTCAAGCCGGTGATCATCCCTCTCTTGTGGGCTTTCTTGAGGTTGCTCATGCCAATATGAGCAATTCTTCTATGCCAAAGCCACCCAAGAGAAGACTTGGTGAAGAGGCATGTCATGGTACTTGTTTGCTTTGAAGAGAAATCCACCAAGTAAATGTTGCCATGCCTAAACCCCGTGAATACCAATGACTTGTCTTTTTCATGAGTTACTACAACACCATTCTTGTCAAAGGCACACGTTAGTCCAAGATCACACAATTGAGCAATTGAAATAAGATTAAAACTAAGTGCTTCTACAAACAAAACATTAGAAATAGATAAATCTTTAGAAATTGCTATTCTACCCAAACCTAAAACTTTTCCCCTTGAGTTATCACCATAAGTGACATGTTCATGATCGCCGGGGTCTTCAAGAGAGGTGAACATGCTATCATTGCCGGTCATGTGTTGAGAGCAACCGCTATCAAGTACCCAATGTTTTCCACCGGCTTTGTAGTTCACCTACACACATGAGAATTCACTTTTGAGTTTTAGGAACCCAAACAAGCTTTGGGCCTTGCACATGTGTGACAAGAGCTTTTGGGACCCAAAGTTGCTTGGGGAGCTTTTTCTTTGACTCCTTAGTGAGTTTGCCAATGAATTTGGCCTTCACCTTGCCCTTCACTTTACTCAAGAGAAAATGGTTATTTTCAAACATTGATGAGTAATTCTTAGGTAAAGTGGGAAGAGGACGTGATGGTAGGGTGCACTCCCTAGTGTGGTGCCCGGTGACTTGGCAATGTTGGCAATATGAACCAACTTCCTTGATGAAGCTTATCTTGATCTCCGGAGAAGGAGTAGTGCCTTGATTTGGCTCCGGAAATGAACCAAGACCTCTCTTGCCATAGTCACGTGCATTGTTGAAGAGAATTTTCTTGTGGATGTATTCTCCTCTTGAGAGCTTCTCCACACTACTCTTGAGGCTTGCAACTTGATCCATCAATTCCTTTTCCCTAGAAGGTGCAAGCTCGGGCAAAGCATTAGTAGCATTTGCATTAATGAGTAGGTCATCACATGAAGTAGAAGCATTGACCTTCTCAATAGTTTCATGAGCAAAGTTCTCAAGACTTGGGTCAATTGCTTCATAGGCAAATTCAAGTTCTTGATACTTGTGAGCCAACTCCCTATGCTCTTGTTTAAGCTTTTTGTGGCTCTCTTCAACTTGCTTAGCAAGTACAAGTGACTCATTGTGCTTTTTGAGCAAGTCATTGTACTTGCCAAGCAAATCGGAGTGGGCAAGCTCTAACTTTGCACGAGTGCTCTCAAGAATCTTGACTTTGCCCTTTTCCCTCTTGATGACGGATGTATACTCATTAATGAGGTTAGCAAACTCATTAGGGTCAAGCTCATCATCACTATCATCTTCACTCTCACATACCTTAGAGTTACCTTTGGCCATGAGGCACATTGGAGGTGGAGGTAGTGATGGTTCTTCATTTGTGAGGGCGATGGTGACTATGTCTTCTTCATCACTTGAATCTTCGCTTGATGAGACATCGGTCACCCACTCTTGTTTTTCCACCAAGAAGCTTCTCTTGGTGTGCCCTTTCTTCTTTGGGAAGAGCTTGGTCTTCTTGTCATGGCTCTTTTTCTTCCCAAGTCTCTTGTTTTTGTTCTTCCTTTCTTCTTCTTCATCATCGCTTGAATCATGGCGATGCTTGCTCTTGTGATCCTTGTTTCTTTTGTCCGGCTTGGGGCAATTTGGACGGATGTGACCTTTTTCTCCACAATTGTAGCAAATTTTGTTCTTGACATCCATTGGCCGGAACATTCCCTTCTTAGAGTCAAAGTTGAACCCCTTCTTGTTGATCTTGTCATTCAAGCGGGTGAACTTTCTCATCATAAGAGCAAGCTCTCCATCATCTTCAACATCGGATGAGCTTTCATGATGATCATCTTCTTCATTGCTTGAGCTTGAATCTTGCTTGATCATCTTGAGCTTGCGGGCTTTGTTTGCCTTGGTCTTTAGAGCAATTGATTTGCTTGAAGTTGGCTCTTCGGACATACCAAGGATACTCATCTCATGAGCGCGAATTTCGCCCACAAGTTCTCCTACTTCCATTGTGTCAAGATTCTCCTTTTGAAGCATAGCATTGATGATGTTATATTTGGGCTTTGGGAGGAGCATGAGAATCTTGCGATTGATGGAGGCACTGTCATTTTTGGATATTTCAAGTGCATTAATGTCCTTGACAATGACATTCAAGCGAGAGTACATATCATTGCAATTTTCATGAGCTAGCATTTTAAAAGAATCATACTTAGCTCTAAACAAGTGATATTTTTGCTCACGAACTTTAGTGGAGCCTTCATGAATTTCAATGAGCTCCTTCCAAATATCACTTGCTAAGTCCATGCCATTAACTCTAGCAAAGGCTTCCTCACTAATGGCTTCGAAAATTGCATTTCTAGCCTTGGCATTCCATTTTAATTGTTCGGCGGTGGGAGTTCCGGTGAATCCGGTCTTAGTGGCCAACCACACTTCGGGGGCAATCGCATCAAGGTATGCGGCCATGCGAACTTTCTAATAGGCAAAGTTCTTGCCCTCGAAGTGAGGCGGCGAACCACCCATCTTGGCCATAGCTCTAGGTGGTGAAGCCTAATGATCCAAATGAGCAACGAGGCTCTGATACCAATTGTAAGGATCGATGGACCAAGAGGGGGGGTGAATTGGGCCTTTTTCAAATTCTAAAACAAAGTAAGGCAACCTTAACCTATGCAAAGCTAGTAGGGCACCAATTCACCAACCGGATAACTAAGCTACCTACACAAGCTAAGAGAGATAAAAACAAAGTAAAGCGTAGCAAGGTAGAGCTAAGTTATGATCTCTAAGTCAAGCACATGAGTAAATTGCATGAAGGAAAATGCTTGAATAAAAGGAATGGACAAGAGACAACCGGATTTTTTCCCGTGGTATCGATGTGTTGGCACACACCCCTAATCCACGTTGTGACACTCTCAAAGAGTCTTGTCACCTCCCAAGTCACCGAGACGAGGGCGCTCACTAAGAGTCTCCGTTCACCATCCCGGCGTGGTGGAGATCAAGCCACGTACAATCTTCTTCTCCGGGCTCCCACAATCCTTGGCAAGCTCCGCGAGAAACACCCCGATCACCAAGATCGCCTAGGTGATGCCAATCACCAAGAGTAACAAGCTAAGGCCTTCACTTGAGCAAGAACCGATCACCAAGAACGGATGCACACTAGCTTCTCTCTACTCAAGTCCTTAATCTTGCTTCTTGATTGATTGAATGCACAAGTATGTGAATGATGAAGCTCAAGGTGGCTCTTGACTATGGTATGAGTGTTTGGATGTTGCCTGGTGTCAAGAGTGGGCGAAATGACCCATTGGAGGGGTATATATAGGCAGCTCACACAAATAGAGCCGTTGGAGAAAAGCTGCCAGAAAACTGCGTAGCGCCGGTTAATCCGACGTACCCCCCATTGTCATCGTCGGTTTAACCGGTGAATGCAAACTGCCTCTTCTGAAAACTAGCCGTTACAACTGGGGCAGATTAACCGACGTAGCATCGGTTTAACCGGTGAGTGTAGTTGTCCACTGAACCACTGAAAAACCAAGTCTCTGGACAACTGCACCGACGTTAACTCAAACCTATCGTCGGTTTAACCGGTGAGTACAACTTTTAAATTCCTCTGAAAAACCATCTCACTGGTCAATTGCACCGACGTCTTGATTCAAACAGCGTCGGTTAATCTGGTGAATAGAACTTGAATTTCCCTGGAAAAACCAACTCTGGACCAATGCACCGACGTTAAATTCAAACACGTCGGTTTAACCGGTGTATTGAATTTGTCCAGACTCTGCTGACTTCGTTTAACCGACGTATAGAAAATTGAGAGCGTCGGTTAAACCGGTGTATAGACTTTTTCTGATTTTGTCTTTTCTGATTTGAGTCTTGAATGAAATCCAAATATTCTTGAGATATAGTTTGAGAACCACTTATTTGAACTTCTAGAAACCTGAGTGACCATAGTGTGCATCCATTTTCAAATGATCATGTCCATGCTCAAGTTACTTAGCCTTAACCCCTCTTAATAGTGCGATCACTATAAAACTATAAAACCTATACTAACCTAAGTGTCCTTCTCAACCTTGTGACACTTAGGACTAGAAAGATCCTTAGCCTTGACATATATAAGTTGAAAAACCGAGATCGCCTTTTAGAATAACCGAAATTGAGGGGCCTCTTTTGACATATGACCAAATGAGCGATAATGATCTTTTAAGCTGCACAAACTCATTAGTCACAATAATGGTTGTCATTAATCACCGAAACATACCTTGAGGGCCTAGATGCTTACACGATGCCCTAAGTCGGAAATCCTACGGGCCCAAGAATGACCATTTACGAGAGGAAATGGCACGATTAAATGTGCACATTGTCCCTCGAGGTTCCAGCCAAGTGCTGAACGTTCAATCCACTCTAGAAGAAAGAATCAGGAAAGTCCGAAAATCGGACAAGGGACTGATGGAAATCCGGAGGCAAACCGGAGAAAATAAGGCCCCAGACTTTCGAGTTGACAATAAGGGGACGTTGTGGTATAAAGACAGAATTTGTGTGCCCCAGAAAGGAGATTTTAGGCAGATGATCATGGATGAAGCCCATAACTCGGCCTACTCAATTCACCCAGGATCCACCAAAATGTATATGGACTTAAAACAGAAGTATTGGTGGAATGTGATGAAGGCAGATATTGCACGATTCGTCGCCCATTGCGATACTTGCCAGAGAATCAAAGCCGAACACCAAAAGCCGGCAGGACTGTTGCAACCCCTACCCATTCCGGTGTGGAAATGGGATGAAGTAGGAATGGATTTTGTAGTGGGTTTGCCCAGAACCCAGAAAGGACACGATTCCATATGGGTAATAGTGGATCGGCTTACTAAATCAGCTCACTTCATACCCGTACGGACCAATTACGGCGGAGAGAAGCTAGCCAAGCTCTATGTGGAAAACATAGTGAAGTTGCATGGTGTGCCCAGCCGAATTGTTTCAGATAGAGGGACCCAGTTCACCTCTAGATTTTGGAAAAGTTTGCATAAAGCTATGGGCACCAAGCTGGACTTTAGCTCCGCTTATCACCCACAGACAGATGGTCAGACAGAAAGGGTGAATCAGATTATGGAAGATATGTTGAGAGCGTGTGTCCTCACTTATGGTAAAGATTGGGAACAAAGCTTACCCTATGCCGAGTTCTCATACAACAACGGGTACCAAGCAAGCTTGGGCATGTCACCGTTTGAAGCTCTCTACGGAAGAAAATGCAGAACCCCTCTGATGTGGTCAGAAGTTGGGGAACGTGCCCTAGTCGGCCCCGCACTCATAAAAGAAGCAGAAGAAAGAGTTGCCGAGATTAGAGAAAAGCTGAAAGCAGCCCAGTCCCGACAAAAGAGCTACGCCGACAAGAAGAGACGCGAAATAAGTTTCAGCCTAGGAGATTTGGTGTATCTCAAGGTATCACCCATTCGAGGAACCCGAAGATTTCGGGTACATGGAAAGTTGGCTCCCCGATACATTGGACTATACCAAGTTCTAAAGAAAGTTGGGACAGTAGCATATCGCCTAGAGCTACCGGAGGAAATGTCAGACATCCACCCCGTCTTTCATGTCTCGCAATTAAGAAGGTGTTTGAGGGTACCCGAGGCAGAGCATGTGCCGGTTGAAACAATAGATCTACAGCCAGACTTGCGGTATCAAGAAGTACCGGTCAAGATTCTAGACACCGTCACTAGAAGGACCAGAAACTCCGAAGTACGGATTTGCAGAGTTCAGTGGAGCATACACGGAGTAAAAGAAGCTACGTGGGAACGCGAAGACGCTCTGAAGAAGGAATTTCCCCACCTATTTAGGAACCAGTCGAATCTCGAGGACGAGATTCATTTTAAGTGGGGTAGGTTTGTAACATCCCGAAAATTGACTAAAATAAATCATGCGCTAATGTTGTGTTTCGTCGTTGAGCTCGAGATCCTTCTAAAACCCTAAACCCAAATCCCAAGATCATTTCTCCTTCCCGAACACCCGTTGTCCCATCCTCCTCTCCGCGCGACGCGCGCGTGGCCGACCGGCCGTAGACCACGCTGCGAATCCCGCCTGCTTTCGAGCGACCGTCGCGCGTGGCCGGCCGGGGTCACATCGCGTCGGCGCGAATCCCGCCCCTCCTCTCTCTCCATTTCCCTCTCCTTCCTTCCTTTCCTCCCTCCTTTCCCGAGCGCGGCCCGCACGCCCCCTGGACCCCGCTCCCGGCCGCTGCCCCGCACGCCACGCCACCCCTGCCCAGCTCGGCCGCCACGCCGCGGCCGCCTGCCAGCGCCGGCCCTGCTCCTCGCCACGCTCGCGCGCACACCACGACACCAGCAGCAGCAGCTCGCCACTGCCCACGCCCGTGCGCACGCGCCGCACCCCGCGCACGCGTGCGTGCACACGCTAGCCGCGCCGCGCCGCGCCGAGCCGTGCACGCCGCTACGCCAGCTGCGCAGCCGTGCCACGCCGCAGCCCGCGCGCTCGCTTCCCCGCGTACACGCGCCCCGCCCCGGCCTGCCAGTGTGCCCGCGCGCACGCACACGGCCTCGGCGCACCGAGCCGCGACGCCGGCCGTCTGCACGCACGGCCGTACCGAGCCACACGCCCACAGCACCGGCGACCTCCGCACAGCGCCGCCTGCGACGGTTGACGCCTGCGCCGAGGCGTCGCATCACCTCGTCGCCCGCACGCAAGCGCGCCCCGCCGTTGACGCGCCGCCAGTGCTGCACAGCGCCCATGTCGCCGCTCGCCGGCGCGCCCTCCCCTCAACCGACCTAGCTCGCCTATAAAAGGCACCCCGACGCCGCTTCACCACCCCGTGCCACCCTCCCCGAGCTCACTAACACCGCCACCGGAGTAGCCAGCGCCGCCGCCGCTCCAATTCACTCGCTCCTCTGTTTCTCCCCCAAAAACAGAGCACTCTCGTCGATCTCCTCCGCGAGGCCATCACAGCTCGATTGCTTCGATGGTGAGCATCCTCGTACCCTCCTCTACCTTCCCCAACCAGCACCGCTTCTTCTGCCAGCCACCAGCGAGCTCCCCACGAGCTCCAAGTTGTCGCGGCTATGGCTGCCGCGGCCGCCGAAGCCAACCTCTATCTCCCATGCCCGGAGCCACCAAAGTGGAACCCCCTCCCCCTCCTCTCTCTTCCCATGCTCTTGGATTCGAGAATCGTGGCCGGAAGCGCTGTCCTGGAAAAGCTCAGAGAGCTCGAGCCTGCGGCCATGGCGACGCAGAGAGAAGGGGCAACGCCCTGTTCCTTTCCCGTGAGCAGATAAAGGCTCGTGAGTTTTTTTTGGGTCCAGCCCCTCACTATGGGCCTTGCGGACACCACCTGGCCCAGGAAAAACAAAGAAAAATAAAACAACAACAAGTTTAAGCCACGTGCTTCCCTGGTGCATTAAGCCGAGAAGCACTCCTCCTTTATGTTAAGTTAATTTTCGAAATTAATTAGCGTCCAAACTTTATACAGCCATGTCTCAATTAATTTAACTCCGTTTCATCTTATTATTCGTTCCAAATTCCTATAAAATCATATACTATCCATTCATCCTATTTTCATCTCTTCTTGAACCCTGGTTTAGCCCTTAAACACCTCCTTAACATATCATTTCATGCACCTAACGACCTCGGATCTACCCAAAACTTTACCACGTCTCTCTTAATGTAGTTTTGACCATGCCATTAGAAGCACACCCAAAAATATCACTTCATGCCCTATATTCCATGTGTCCCCGTTTCGAGCTCGACGACAAATCTTTATTTTGATTGTGTGCTTGTTTGTGTGCGCTGTAGACCACGGAGTGACCGAAGGAGAGCCCGTCAACGAGCCGTACTGTGAGCAGGAGAACGAAGACCAGTTCCGCGACCCCGAGCCCGAAGGACAGGACTTCCCCGAAGGCTGCGAAGACGGCAAGTTCAATCCCATCCTTTGATGCATGTTTCTGTCCTAGTTTTCTATAAACGCAACCCAATGGCCTGTTTTAAAAAGTTGCATATGTTTTACTTGCATGAAAACACGGTTGGATAGCCACCCCTTGATTTGTGATGACCATTCCTTGACCACCTAGATTAATGTCTGATTTTGCTTGGATGTTAATCGATATTAGAATGCTTAGAACTTTATTCATAATGCTATTTATTTTATAAAGAAAATGTGTGCATGTGGGAAGGGATAAAATGTGGATTTCCAAAAGATGAGTATGGGCGAGATGGACGGCATTTCTGTGTGATTTGCCGATTGGCGTGCTTATGCCTGTGTGGCAGGGCAAAGAAGGGAGATATCCATCTTGTCGCGTCTAAGGACCGAGTTGGTGTGTCATCTCACCTAACTCCACTATCGTGCAAACCACTCGACCGTTGAATGGGCAACGGCGTAGCATAAATCCCACTAGTTGGTGTGATAGCCATCAGGAGAGCTGAGAGCAACGGGTGACTAAGGAAAAGGGATAAGCCCAGAGTGACTTATGCCCGGTTATACCTAAGTGAACGGTCGATGACCCCTTGGTGCATCCCGTGATGGCTAGTCAGGCTTAGCTATGGTGGGTAATGGCTATGTTGGGATCTACACCGACACGACGGTGTTCGAGTTGTGGTATCCTACTTGTGGGTAAAGTTGCACACCTCTGCAGAGTTAAGAATCTATTCGAATAGTCCGTGCCCACGGTATTGGGCGAGTTACGGTGTGGTCACATAACTAGTGTTTCTTTGGGATGGGTTGGTGTGAGTTGTTTTGGAATTATGTCCGGCAGTTGTGCCGTGTGCTACGACGGACGGGGAGTCCGGTAGCAGTTTTAAAACCTGAACTCTGTGTTACTGCCAAAAACTGATTTCTAAAAGGTTTTCCGTAAAAAAACCCCTGCATAAAATGTCGTTTTTCTGCAAATTAAACCGTAACCTTATCCTTGATTTACCTATGCATATTATTCTGTTATAACCCCCTTCGTGGGTGTGGTTGGACTTGCTGAGTACGTTTGTACTCACCCCATTTTCCTTTTTACAGAAGAAGATCCAGACTTTGTGCCAGACGACGCCGAGTAGGGTTATCGTCCTGCACCCAGCCTTGCCTGTGGACTTGGGTCACCCGCCGGGGTTTCCGCATGGCGCAAGACCTTGATGATTTTCTCTTTGTTTTTAATATCGTCGCGTGTGTGTGGATTGTAATCCTCGCGATAGTGGCATTTCTCTGCTCACTACCGCGTAGGGTTGTACGGTAATGAACCATCTGATGTAATAAATGTGGCATCAGCCTCCTGGGACTGGTGCGTTGTATCACATTTAAGTCTTCTCTTATGAGGGGACGCTTCATGGGCGCCGACCACCGCGCAGGGAGGAAGCTCGCCGGCCGGGGTTGAGCCAATCCTCCCATTCATCCGGTGAGACGGGCCCGACGACGACCGCGAGGCGGGGAGGGAGGCACATTGGCGGCGAGATCTGGTCTGGCCGGGGCAGGCAGAGGCGCACAGGGCGGCGGGAACCTGCCTAGGCGACGGAGTTCGACGGGGGCAGCGGGGAATCTGCTGGAGACGGGGGCGGAGGGGACGGGAGGCCGAGCGGGATCTCTGCTCGAGTCGAGGCGGGCGGAGGAAAAAGACGAGGCCGCGTTTGCGTCCGCTGTTGGAGAAGGAAGACTATGGGTCTCGTGTCCTTTCGCTCAGCGCTACCTAAACTGGTGAATGCGTCTCCGATTTGGGTTCAGACTGTTGGAGACAGCCTCATAAATCTGATGGGCCCGGTACGTGCCGCGGTTTCTTCCCGAATCCCGACACGAGGGCCCCCGCCGGTCCGGCTCCTTTCCCTATCGTGGCGTGCTGGAGTAGGCTGCTCAGCACTGGAATCTTATCTGCTCCAGGAAACTCGTGGCCAGGTGGGCCCGGCCATGAGCGAGGCTGCAAGCAGCAGCACCGCCAATATTTGGCGTGTTTGGTTTGAGCTCATTTTTGACGACTAATTTAGAGTGTTAAATAAAGTCTAATTACAAAACCACTTGCAGGTACTCTGGTAAATTCGCGAGGCCAATATAATAAGGTCTTTGACCGCACGATTAGAGGATTGTACTATAGCATCACTGTAGCAAATCATAGATTAATTACTGTTATTAGATTCGTCGCGAAAAGTTACACCTATTTCTGAAAAGGTTTTGCAAATAGACTATATTTAGTACTCCATGCATACAAGATTTTCTTTTGATGAAATTTTCACTGTTGAAACCAAACACGGCCATTATTGTGTGTCGATTTTATTTCTGACACATTTTATATATAAATTTGTTTCCTGTCGTAATTTTGTCCATAGATACGCACTTTTTCTATGGACCGTATTACTTACTATATGCTCTTCTAACCTACTCCCTACGTCTTATGAAAAGCGCAATTCTAAACTATCCATTAATTTCAAATTTCAATGGCACAATTGCATCTTTTCGAAGAGCTTTTTTACTTCTTTCTCTCTTTTCTTAGAAAGAACAGTTCTTTATTAGGACCGCATAGTATAAAATAACAGAATGGAACACCAACCAATGAGTTAAAACCCCACTTACATATATTTCAACAATATTTTCGAAGACACATAAATTTCTTTATGCGTAATGGGAAAAATACCAAAATAATTAGTTAAAATGCTCACTGATCTACTAAAGCTGCCTATTATTGATCATGCAATAAACATTCACATACTCTAACAAAATTATTTACCCTAATAATTCAGTAATCACACCAAGCAATCTACCTTCCCAGTATGAACAATATCCAGTTAGCCGAACTTAGACGTGTGAAGCAATATTTTGTAAGATAAAAGCGACCTTTGCAAAAATCATAAACAACTATATTGTTGAAATATAGTGATGTGAGATCTTGTTTGAAGTTCTTATTGAAACAAACACAAGGTGGAACCGGATTTTGATTTCGATGCTCGATTTTAAAACTATAGTCATTTTATTTTGATAATTATGTGCATGCGTATGCTACCTAATCTTTTTCTCCCTCACATATGCATGCATAAGCTTATATTATTTCTCTTTTCTTCTCTCTGTCTTTGCTCCTCACGTGCATGTTGCATGCATACCCTTGTGTATTGTTGAGGAAAGTTTTTTTCCTGTCAAAAAAGAGAAGGTCATACCGATAGTCTATAATACGGCCGGCCTTGAATTAGCAATGTCCCATTTTACTTTTTGTATGAGAAGATTTTTTGTTCTGGAAAAACCGGGGATGTGAACCCTCCAAATAAATGGGAACCATTTACCACGTACATTGATGAGAGAGCTAGTGGCTGTCTCGTGTTCACATCTTTGGAGTCAGTCATCGGGGTTGCGCCAAAATATACATTTTTATTTTCAAGCAATCGAATTGACTTATCAAGTCCTAGCTCCCAACTAAGTAGTGGCCAAAATAGATCCATTTTTGACTTGACAAGTTAGGATATAGGATTAGAATTTAAAATGTAATTATAAACAAGAAGTATATATATCCTGATGAGATCAGGACTAGCTTAAAGGCTAACGCGGATACCCGTATCATAGAGGTGCAAATTAGTAACCATTGGGTGCACCTCCAACCATTTTTAGTTCAAAATTTTGTACCAATTTTCTAATCTGATTTTGGAAAAAGTAATATAAATTTTAAACTAAAGAGAATTGGAGGTGCATGTAAGATCATTAATTGACACCCTTACCGTATCCATCGTGTACACTTGTTTGATTTCAGGTTTATTATATGTTCCATCCGGCATTGACGCAAAACTAAACCAAACGCGGTGATTAGGATCGGAATCTGGATTGGATGATTATATTCTGGATCAATATTTCTTTTTCTGCATCTTAATATATAATCAGTAGAGGAATCCCTTCTGTTTCAAAAAATATATATGCGCGGCAAACCAAACGCGCTGATATATATACTGTAGATCGTGCGTCTGCTTGAGTGATTGCTCGCGCCCTCGTTTTTCTGATTCCAGCAGTAATAATCCTAGACCACGCACCGGTTGTCAGCTTGCGGCTGCGCTAGGCGTATGGATATAGATTTCTCGAATTCAAACTCTCTTTTATCAGAAATTTGAAAGCTCGACCTATGACACTGAATGTTTCTTCCAAAAGTCCGAATCTCCATTTCAGAAACTGGGCTTGTAAGTTTGGAGGTGCGAATTGAACTTTAGATCCAAGTCTGAAATGATGGCAAATGAGCGAAAGTCATGTCCTTCTAATGTGGAAAATTCATACACATGAATTCAATTATAGTTGGAATTTGAATCTATTCTGAAGTATTAGCTGTGTGGCGATCACGGGCGGCTCGCTTGGGCTGTAACCACAGCAGGCTCCTCCTCTGTCGTTACGGCTTTTGATGTCTCAAAGACGAGCATGTGCATGCATTTTTTTTTTAACAGAGCATGTGCATGCACTGAGCCGGGAAGAAGAGAGGTATTAGAACAGAGAAGAGCTAAAAGCATCTGAGTACATGATAGGGATCACACATTTCAAGGGAGCTCATGCGGCATCTCGCGCGCAGGGGAATAAAATCTGGTTTGGTTGTTTCTGTTGTTGCACACTTTCACGACCTGACATGCATGCAGAGTATGGTAGCAATGGGCTAGCTGTCTAAAATGGTGGCAGAAGGTCCCTAAGAGTAACTTCAAAAGCTTTCTATATCTTTTCTGATTGCTAGAAATATAGATTTTGATGAAAATACCCTCCAACAACTTCTTTAAATGTTATCCAAATGCAGACATTCTACGTACGTTATGTATTTCTTGCTAGCCAAAGATAGATAACGAAAATGGCTTCTAGAGTATACACAAGATGTAGAAAAGTTGTTGAAGAGTGAAAACATATAGAAAACGATTTTTGTGTGAAAGACTCTTCAAACGATTTTTCGGAGATGCTCAAAGGGGAAGGAAATAAGAAGAATACTAATGCTTAAACAGCTAGTTTTGTTTTCTTAATTTAAATGTAATGCAAATATAAGCGTTTGCAAATTGTTACTTGCTCCCTTCGTTTTAAAAATAATGCAATTCTTGCTTTCTGAAAAATCAAACAATTTTAATTTTTATCAAATTTATATAAAATAGTACTAATATTTATATAAAATAAGTATCATCTGATTAATCATGTAATATATTTTCATATATACTAAATTTATTTGGAGATACACATGTTAGTGATTTTTGTATAAATTTAATCAAATTTAAAATTTTGACTTCTTGAAAAGCGAGAGTTGCATTCTTCGGGCAACGAGGGAGTAGAAGTTTAGATTTGCTGAAGTTTTGACTGTAACACTGTAGTTTCGGTGAAATTTACTGTTAGCCGTACGTGCATTTTCCAAACTTACACCAACTGTACTACCAAGGAGAAACATATATGGGCAGCCAACCAGATGCATTGAGCCGAGTCCAGCTGTAGACAAGAAAGAAAAATAAAGAGTATCCAAAATTACACATGGCCCCCAAATATCTCGCCTAAATCTTCTCTCCATCCCCCCGCCAAACGCCTCTATAAAGCTCTCCCCTGCCTCCTTGCTCCTCCAAGAAGAAAGGAGAGCAGCAGAGCAACAGGAAGGACTCTGTCAGATCGAGCCTTGTTCTCCCTCTCATCCAAGAACAGCATCAAACAAGAAACCAGAGAGGTAGAACAGAGCAAGATGGCCTGAGCCAGGCTAAGCCAAACGCACGCACGCTCCTCCTAGACGCACGCACGCACGTAGAGGACGGACGCGCAGGAAGGACTTGCACTCCGGCGCATGGGTCTCCTGGACCAGCTGTGGGACGACACGGTGGCCGGGCCGCGCCCGGACTCCGGCCTCGGCAAGCTCCGCAAGTACGCCTCCTTCTCGCCCTCCTCCTCCTCGGTGTCCGCGGCCGCGGCCGCGTCGCCGCCCGCGGAGGGGGCGGCCGGCGCCGTGCCGCCACCCGTGACGCGCAGCATCAGCATGCTCCGCCCCTCGGCGCTGTCCGTCGTCACGTCGCCGCGCAGCGAGTCCAGCTCTGGCGCCCCGGACTCGCCCTTCGGCGCAGGTGACCGGCCTCAGTAGCCACCAGCCCACCACCCTTCCCCCCCCCCCCCCCCCCCCCCCCCCTTCTTTGGTGCTTCATTTCCTTCGGGCACTCGCACAAACTCCGAGCTAACAGAGGAGTACCAAAAAAAAGCTACAAGCAGAACAAAAAAAACTTATTTTTGCGGTTCCATGCATCGCGCCTGGATCTTGTAGATCTATCGGGATCTATGCTGCTTAGATGTTGGATCTTAAATAAATTTGTAGATAATGGAAGTACAGTACGTTTCACATGACTGAGCTAGCACGCTTGGTGGTATCTCCTCTGTTGGTGCAGCGACGACGCCCAAGGGAGAGGGCTGGAAGAAGCTGCGCCGGAAAGGCAGGATGGCCGCCGACGGCGCCGACGCCCCCGGCACGCCGAGGAGCCCCACCGTCTACGACTGGTGCGTCCCTCAGCTTGCCTCCGAACTAACAGTGACTGCACCTAGCCAAAAAAGTTGTCTTCGCATACATGATACATGGCATGTCTGGCCACACAAATCACTGAAGATCTGAACGTGCTTAGTAGATGCTAACTACAACGGCTAGGACACGCAAGAATAATAATCTTTGCTTGGATTGTCTCGGCCGGTAGGGTGGTGATCAGCTCGCTGGACCGGTGAACGACAGCCAACTGAAGGGCGGGTCGGAGCACAAGGGCCATGTGCATCCTCTCTCAGAGGTCCTGACGATGGTGTTTCTGTGTTTTGTATACGTTAAAATTACCCCCACCTTCTTGTAAATCCCCGTGTGAGATGCTGCTGTTTCTGTAAGCTCTGCTAGTACGCTCCTCATCAGGTCGTGCGTGTCACCGTGTACAAAGCTGCCCAAGCCTTGAACTTGAAGTGAAAACAGGCAACGCAAGCTCTGATGACCTGACGGGCCCGCACGTCAGTGATCCAACCGCGGGGCAGTACTGTGGAGGAGTCCTGTCCATGTAGCACAGTCCTGGTACCTATACTGTTGAAGAGAGCTGTAACGTTGTACGAGTATGAGTGACCGCGCAGCGTCCTTCTGCTTTGTACTTCTGGACGGTGCTGCCTGTGTAAAAGACCTATAAGAGTATGTACTCGGTAATAATGCGTGTGGTTGGGTGATATGGATAAATGCATATCCGGTCGAACACTTTTTTTTATTATGAAACTCGGTCGAACACTTTCGCCAATGTCTTATCATGCTTATCCTATAAATATCCTGTCATGGGCGTCGATTGTTTACTAGTGCCTTCCGGCACCAATAATGCAGCAGCCTGTCCATCGCAGTCCTGACGTCGAATCGATGCGAGGGTTATCCGGGAAAGTCCATGTCACAGTGTTCGTTCTTTCTACCGAGAGGTCCAAAGGGGTTAACTTCGCGATGTGTGACGGATCTTCGATGCAGTGGTGCTAGTTGCCAGCGACGACGAAGTCCGGTGCGCACATCGCTGCTCGCCGTGCGCTTCGCGGCGCCGGTGCAGGCGGCGACGCGCGGATGGATGGCCCCGCCCCGGCGAGAGTGCGAGAGGCTGTGGCTGTCGTCCTCCCGTCGGGCCTCGTTCCCTGCCGGTACGGGAAGGCACAGCGTTGCCGCTACCTGTCTCCATTGCTGCTGCAGGTCCTCTCCGGCGGCTGGTGGCACTGATTTCCCTTTTCCAAAGGGATTTAATTGAGCAGTCAAAATCATGGGCCCATCTAATGGCTTCAACAACAAACCGTCAGGGCATCATCGTTGCGGAATTCGGAAGAGGTACATTTTACACCAGGATTCAGAGGCCTTGTTTGGTTTTTGTAGAATATTAAGAAATTAACACTTTGACCATTAATTACGGTGTCAAACTAAGTCATTTTACAAAACTAACTTCAGAACCCCTGCGCTAGAAACCCTGAAGAATCTAATGAAACATTTGACCGCGTAATTAGAGAATAGTTACTGTAGTATCACTGTAGCCAATCATCAATTAATTACCGTCATTAGATTCGTTGAGAAAAGTTACACTCATCTCTGAAAAAGTTTTGCAAACAAATTTCATTCTGGACTCCATGCATGCGAGATTCTTTTTTCAACTTGCGTGCGTTAGGATTGTTGAATGAAACCAAACAAGACCAGAATCTGGTAATGGGCCACTTTCTTTTGGTTGGATCTCTGGCTCGGCAGAAGCTTTCCCGCCCCTTTTCTCCCGCTGCTTAAGACCCAACGAATCGGTCGTCTCGGTTTTCCTTCTTTCTTTTCTGGGGCTGCCGTTCCCCAAACCTCAGACCTCACCTCACTGCTGCAGCAACCTTAGAACTTAACCATCTAAATAACTGCCTTGCTCAGGTAACCCTCCAACTCTCTCTGAACAGGATAAAAGCAGGGCTAATAAGCCCGCCGACTGCCGACCAGGGTTCAAAATTTCGGTGAAATTTCGGCGAAATTTCGGTATTTTTTTCGTTTTCGGTAGTTACCGGGAAGTGAAATTTCGGTAAATTTCGGTAAATTTCGTTTCAAAATTCAAAAATTCAAAAAAAATTGTAAAAAAATATGTAAAAAATATGATAAAAAACTAGGTGTTTTTCTAAGCAAATAGGACTAGAACACACTCAAATCTAGGATCATTTGCTAGGCTAAAATTAACATTTGAAATCGTAATTTGAATGACTCGTCATTTCATGTGCAAAAATTTGTTTTCCCCCCTCGACTTCAACTAGACTTTGGTTTATCATGATATTGGTGAGGTACATATTCAATTTCATATGCATACCTACAACTAGGATGATGATCCATCGCCGGCCCGGGTGGACTATACTCTCATCAGTAGACTAGTAGATCTGGTTTCCTCGTGCTGTCCAATTAGGCTCGTCGTCAATCTTGCTTCGCTTTTGCCTTTTGCATCTGCTTTTATATTATCATCTAGCAGCTCTTTTCTTTTGTATGTAGCGGTGAGATCGAATGAGATGGCAGCTAAAGCCCTCTGTCTGCTGTAGTCTATTATTCTTAACCAGGCCCTCGATCTGGCTCTTCTTCTAGCTTTGTAGCCGGTAACTGTGGAGACTTGGGAGTTTTTTTTTGAAGTTGTGGCCATTGCTGATACGTGTTAAATTCCATTGGCAACTGCAGATTAAGTCAGTTGTGGCCTTTGATCTGCCCCCACTTCGTGGAAGAAAGCTTTGCATTGCAATAGTAGGTCGGTGACTGTAACCTTATTCCAGTGAATTTCCTCCGACGCCATTCCAGTCCCGAGGATAAGAAGAGAAGGTCAAATTCTTACATCCACAACATGCATGTGACCAAAATCTTAGGCCACAAGAGAATTGTCACCATCTATAGAGCAGGGAAAAACTTTCCGTTGGAAAACTGCCGGAAAACACACCTTTCAGAATGCTTTAACAATTCTCTATACAAATTGAATCAAACAAAAAATTCAAACACTGTCACATGAATTGATAACCAATTCAAATCATGTTTGTCCTGGATTTAAAACAACTTTCAATTGGATCAACTAATGTCCCTAAAAATTTATAGGAATATCCGTCATAACAAGAATAATAAAAGTCCAGTTGAGGCCTAAGAGAGAAAATGAAAGTTGTCACATGAAATGACAAGACTTTTAATTGGTAGTTTTTGAAATAATTAAATAACTTTCAAACCATTGCTCAAATGAAAAAGTTCCTGAAACAAAAGTTGTAGATCTCGAAAAACTGAACAAAGTTGGTATTCAAAAGTTTTTCATTTGACCTCGGGAACAGTACGAAAATCACAACAGACATCATTTTCCGGTCGAAATCACCGAAATTTCGGTCGAAATCACCGAAATTTCGGTCGGAATTCACCGAAATTTCGTTTTTTGAATTTGAATTCTCTTTCCGTTCGGAATTAGCGAAATTCGGCGAAATTTCGGCCGAAATTTCGTTTCCGGCAAATGGCGGGATTCGGAAAAAAAACGAAAAGGTAAACCCTGCTGCCGACTGCAAGGTGGGCGGGGTGGTGGAGGGCCTCACTATTTTTTATTGTCCAGCAACAAGCGGCCACCAATAGAAGATGCTCAAATGCGTACTCGCCCGCTGTCAGTCGCCGTCTCGCGAGTCGCTCGTTCCTACTTTCTCTCTCTCCACGTAGGATTCTACGCCGGCTCTCCGCCTCCTACTATACTTGCTCTACGCGTTCCATCCATGGGTCTCCAAACTATGCGCTTTCAGCTTCGGCATTCTATCATTTCTCATTCTCCAACTTGGCCGCTGATGCTTTTGCTCCTAGCATTTGGCGCAATGCTGCTCCTCCCCGTTGCAAGTCTTTTCCTGGGCTCCTCCACCATTGTAAGCTGAATACTAATGCGCGCCTGCAATATTCTAGCGGTGCCGATAATAATGGCTCTTGCCCTTTTCCGTGGTGAGCTGGAGGATGTGGTTCATCTATTCCTTCACTGCCAGCGCGCTGTCAGTTTCTGGAGCGCTTTGGGCCTAGACTCTAAAGACTTTTTGCAGGTTGAGTCGCTGTGGACTGCTCATTTACCTGGACCTCTATGTTTTCCATTGGAGCCCTCCGGAGACACCCCCCCCCCCCCCCACCCCAGAAATTTTAGCATAGTGAAGAGGAGGAAGAATGAGAAGAGAGGAAGAAGGGAAATAGAGAAGAGAGAAGGAAGAAGAAGAAAATGAGCACCCTTGGTCCAAGCTCTCGCTCCACCCCTACTATTAAAGATGGCCAGATGGGCTAGGTCCAGTGGGCCGCATGAAGCATGACACGAAAAAAACCCAACCCTCACCCAGTCCGACCCACAAACAATAGGGCCAGTGCCGACCCGATGGATCAAGTCGTGTTTGGGCCGGGACCTCGACCCATAGTGCCGACTCGAACATGACACGATTAATAGGACTAACCCGATCAGTCTCTCTCTCTCTCCCTCTCTCTCTCCCTTCCTCCCTCCCTCCCCTCTCTCTCTCGCTCTTGCATCACGCCTACTTCCTGCCGGCCCGCCCTTTCACCTCCCCCGGTGACCAGCGAGCGAGCGGTGGCGGCCAGTGGGCGCACGGCCGAGGGCGGTTGCCGGCCGTGAGCAGCACTCGGCGGGCGCGGACAGTAGCCAGCCGGGGGCGCGGCGGAGGCTAGGGGCGCATGGTGGCGGTGATGGTCGGGGTGGAGGCCGGCAGCCGACCAGGGGAGCGGCACAGGTCGGCGAGCACTGGCAGCCGGCGCGCTTGGCGGCGCTACTGGCCGGGACGCGTGGCGGAAGGCAGTGGCCGGCCGGGGCCGGCGACGACCGACAGCAGCAAGCGCGCGGCGGAGGGCGGAGGCTGCCAAGCCGGCGGCTGGGGCTGGCTCAGGTCGGCAAGAGCACACCGTGCCGACTGTGCCTATCATGCCGGCACGGCACGATTGCGCGCGGATAGTGTCGTGTCTGGGTTTGAGACGAGGCACGCTGTGCGGCACGACACGACACGACTAACTAATCATACCTAGTCGTGCCATGCCTAATCGTGTGGTGCCTGCTAGGGTTAGGGTTGGGTCGTGTTGTGCCAACCTATTTGGCCATCTATACCTACCATCATGCATAGCCTAATGACACAGTCATGCGAATCTGAGCACCACTAATGGGCTCATGGCGGAGGAGGGAACTAGGGCAAGACGAGCGGGAATGGATAATGTTCTTGAGGACTTTGATTTGGAAATAGAGAGTGAATTCTTAGTCCAATAATATATGTAACAGGCAATACAAATCTAATTATTACCATTGTCTAGTAACGGATTTTGTTGACACCCGTTACAAGTAGTAGAATTAACGAGTGTTGTGGCCCATTACCGATATTGAGTAAAAGTAAGGACCACTCTCTGCTGAGGATGGGTGCCCGCATCAAACCCTTATATATATATATATATATATATATATATATAACAGGCTACTATACATATAACAAGCGGCTCGTTACCTATCTCGGATTTTCACAGAGGAGTCAAATTTTTATTTGGGGTCAATCGGCCTAATAAGTAGATAGGTCTATAAAAGATTCTTGAAATATAAGAAATCTAATACATTATTGAAGCATGGTCTTAATCACACATGTATCACCTATTTTATTGGACAATTTTTTCAACCATTTATTGTAAAAATAGCATAATAGTAAATGAACAACCCAACAGCCAGTCAACCATGATACTTCACCATGACATTCGGAAGCCTAGATCAAATAAAATCTGATTGACCACAAATGATCATAAGTTCGTAGTAGAGTACTACAAATTGCATGTACCACTTAGTCACATGATTAGATAGTTGCCACTTTATACATAGACCTCAATCTCTCTTCCAAATAATCGCCGCTCCTAACAGGTGGGAACCTGAAAAGGTGTCAAAATTTGAAAGCAAAAAAGTGAGAACCAAATATCGATAAATTAAACCTTTCAATTATTAGCTATGTTACACGGATACTGGTACGGGTATCGGATACGATACGATACGTATCGGATACGCGGATACGCACTTTCCCAAAAAACACTGATACGGGAATACGGCTAGGATAATTAATAATTATATATAAATATCACATAGATATTCAGCAAGTGAGATTTTACTCTTGAGTAACTCCCCCTATACTCAAATGTGCAATACTTGCATGTCCATATAACATTACCTCTATAACTAGCCTTCTCTAAAAGTACAACTGATTCCACAAGAGGTTCTTCAGTTGCTGCTCATCTAGTTCTATTGCAGCAAGTTCATCATTTTGTATCATCTCTTACTACCAAAACAGCATTTGGGTGGGCTGATTACTGCTTTGGGCTGTATCCCATCTGGCCCAAAAGTATTGGATACGCGTATCCAAGCAAATACGTATCTGTTTTTTCAGGATACGGCTAGAAACGTATCCGAGGCGTATCCAGGGCGTATCCGTATCCGATGCGTATCGGATACGGATACGCCACCTCCTAGGAGTATCCGCGTAACAGAGATTATTAAAACTAACATTTTAACCCGTGCTCCCGCATAAGCTAATTAGAATTAAAATAAATATATAGATTATAGATAATAATTATAATTATCTATGTCACACCCTGTTTCATCTATTAAATATTCTAACACATACTCTAAAATACATATTTATCATTATCTAGTTGCAAAAGATTTTATTTTGCATCACACCTCCATATGCGTTTGATATATATTTAGTTGAACCATTTGTTTGTGAATTGGTATTCTTGTCTCTTTCATTATACATGAATATATGGTAACACATATCGTGGTAGTATTTAAAAATAAATAATATAGTAATAATGATAGAATATTAATTTACAAGTTTATATTGGTGCACTTTAATAATTTGTTACAATTATATAATTTAGATTTAGATTTCGGGGTTACTTTATCTTTTAATAATGATATAATTTGATAATTCATATGCAAATTTAGGAGGTTATTTGTATTATTTTCATACTGGCATAGGTGTGTATAATTTACACGAAGATTAGGTGGTTACTTTAGATTTCTTTACAATGACATAGGTGGGCAATTTACATACATATTTATTTATGGGGTTACTTTAGTCTATCTTCACAATGACAGATGTGGGCAATTTATTAAGAAAGGTAACATATCTAATGACTATTATGATTAGAGTTGTTGGATTGATGGCCAGATGTTTCTGATTTTTGTGAGAAATTCTAGAATTTCTTTATTTTTTAAGTATCCACCTAGGATCCTAGGTGACTTCACGTTGGGCTTCAAAGAAGCTTGTAATTAGTAATAGTAAGATGCTCAAAGGGGACCTTGGTGGATATGCCTCATTGCAACAACTCTCCATGCAGCAGATCATTAAATTTGGGCTTGGATCAATGAAGAAAGCAACCTGAGATAATGGAAAACATAAAAAAGCTAAGATGATGAAACATCAAGTGAGAAGTTATAAATTAATTAATTGCACATAGTTACTCACAGAATATCGCTCTTTCCAAACAGGGACAACACGATGCATTGTGGATCTGCAAGGTTCAAGTTCCAATAATAGCACATTAGATGGTATTGCCAAACAGTCTTTTTTTTTTATCCTTGTAGTTATCACATGGCAAAGAAATGATAAGAAGTCAAAATAAGATAATTCCAAAGCAACCTTGCAAAATAGAATGCATGTAACCGAGTATCATATACTAAGACATTCACAATATTAAGTAAAAAAATTGTATGCAAGATGTTGTCAAAGAAATATGGATCAAAACCAACTTGTTCCAAAGGAGTCCTATGTTGTACCCACTAAAAAAGATACTCTATGAGCTTTATTCTCCGGTTACACTTTTCTACCCACTTCAGGATTTAAAATCAGTTATGTTGTACCCCCTCCCTGTCTTGACTATCAGGGGTTTGATCTGCAGATGCTGGTTTCTTCTGTAGATCTATCTGGAAGAATTTTTTCACAAGTTAACTGCATGCCTTGCTCTCATGTTACTTCGGGTTGTTTCTGGGTTGAAAGCAAGTATGTTATCTGAAGGCCCAAAGCCAATGGACAAAAATCTGACTGATTGTTGGCCTTGCCCTTCACATTGTCTGCCTGAAAGCAAGTATGTTATCTGAAGGCCCAAAGCCAATGTTACTCAGTCTGACTGACTGAGTAATAATTTGTAACTTTTAACTCTTTTCACAAGCTTCACATTGTCTTTGCCGCTTCCCATTGGCCTTGAACTTCTATAGAATCAGTACACCAACGGTCAAATGTTGTTGGCATCCCCAGGATCTCCTTAACTTAAGGTGCAGTTGACTGATCAATTTGTATGGCAAGAAAAGATAATAGCTAGCCATGCTACCAGTAGTCCAAAAAAGTTCATGAATGCAACGCCAAGACATGAGTGAAAAGATATCAAATTTAAACAGTATGAGCCACTATCAGTAGCCTGAAAATTGTACCACCCTTCCTGACAACTCCAGCAGGTACTGGCAATCACATTAATCAAACAAAATAACATTAACCTAACATACATCTTTGAAGCTTTGTGCTACTAGAAATAGCTACTCAACTAGTAGATTTGTTAATCAAAGATGGTGTCAGACACATCTACAATAGAAAATTGACTATTTAACATTTGATGCAGAGTAGGTAAACCAACAATTATCATTGCTTCCTTCTGGCACAGAAAATGGGTATGTATTCACAAAATCAAAAGTTATACGTTCACGAAAGAAAAGCACAGCTGAAATTCAATAGTTTAACAATTTCCAACACTACAGAAGGTTGTGTCAATCAAGCAACAATTTTGGCAACCTGTTGCCACCGGATTTTGGTAAATTAGTTACTCTAGTAGCAAATTAGTTAATTATTATAGGCCTAGAAATAGCTACTCTAGTAGCAAATTAGTTAATTATTATAGGCCTAGATGGTCCTGGTGGCATCACGACTAGAAACTGAAGATTAATCAAACTGAACCTGACATTCTGGCTAATGGGGAATTAGGGAAAAAATCGAGAATCCAACATGTCAGCAAGAGTATGCATTATCTAAAATGGTTAGTATACATGTTCAGGTGCAGGATAGATACTGACTGACTGACTGTTGCTGGTGCAAACTAAAAAACTTCACAGAGCAAACTAAAAAACAGGTACTGGTTTTTGCCGTGCTGCTGGAGATGAAGCAAAAAAAAAAGTGGCTACACTAATTCTGCATGGATATAGGAAGGGCTCACCGGATCCTCACTCCATGGAAGTACTCCCCATGCTTGCTTAGAGCAGAACACTACTTGGAACTTGGTAGCTGACATTAAGAAGCTCAGGGAACATCTTGACATCCCTGAATGGCAGGCAATTATCTTTTCTTTCCCCCATTAGCTTTGGTTACTCACTCTTCTGCAGTGGAACTTACTGTTCTGAACCTAACCACATCGACAAACACAAAGGACAAACCTCTTTAGGGGTAGATTAGGCCAAGTGAAACATTTCCTGGAGTAAATTGAGCCGACATTTTTTTCATGGTGTCAGGCAGACAAAATAGATTCCTTGGGATAGTAAATGGACTTCCTTTTCTATTAGAAACTTGCACCTGAGTCGGAGACAGTTAAAACCAGTAATTTGTTTAAACCAAGAACCAATGATGTAGCAGTTTCAATCAAGTAATTGTGAGGGGGGGGGTGGCTGCAGATAGAATGTACACACAGTAGATATCACCAAGTCATAAACCAGTACCTCGTGCTTGCCGATGGATGAAGGGACACTGATTTCTCGTCTTCAACTGCTCCTCAGCATGCCTCATAACACTATCACAACTAATGTCACCTTCAATATTGCAAAAACAATCAAGGGAACTCCTTAAGTGCTCCACCTTCTGTTGAATATTGTTGAGTTCAAGCTGCTTTTCAGTCAGAATAGCAAGCTCTTCCTGGGTAAGCAGAAGAAGTATAAATGAACAAATATAACTCTACTTTAGTTTACCAAATGCAAGTTTAGCTGACAGTAAAACCAACAGGGTATTGCCCAAGTTGAAGGATATAAAAGAATAATGAGAGCAATGGAAAAAGATGATTGTAACAACATAAGTAATAGAAGCTATGAAAGTAGTAACCACTACAAGCGTGACTACTCACAGTCCAGAATTAATAGATCAACACCATGGCACCCAAGAGGCGTTTACATGATTGGGGTGCAGATCAATCGCTTAGTTGTCTGCTCTCTTATAGATGGATATAGATACAGGTTTGCAAGCTGAAACTAACTAGGCAATTTGGATTGTTATGAATTGCTGTAAAAAAATGGCAGAATGTCTTGCATCAAATCATTACCTGTCTATCACTGGCATTGATTGAAGTTGCTGTAGGAAGACAGGCATCCTTCATTTGTTCAGCACCCAAAATCTTAGATTTCAGAAAGCGGCACTCTTGAATTCCATCTTGATATAGCTGAGCCTCATTCTGTATCATAATGGAAATAAAATACTAAGATAGCATCTGACTGCAACTTACAGGCCATAAAAGTATTTAAAGCCCGAGCTGCCACGAACATTATGCTCCAGATGCTACCCCCGTTTCTCCTGACAGTCGTCAACATATGCGATAGCGCGCGTTCTGTACTAGTTTGGGTACATAGTAACAAAAAATAATTGATGCAACCCAACTCGATATAACTACATTACCAAGAAATAATTAGCCCTGCTATAGCTGTAATCAACTTGCATAAGGAACTACATAATCAACTTGCATATGCTGTAATCAGATTAGGCTGCACCAAAGTGAAAATTACATTTCTAAATTATCCATATCAAAACAATAAAACCGAAGTTCCTGGCAGCTGGCAGACTACACCTGACTAATGAGTAATGTTCTAGATCAAGAATCATTTTGTTCTTTCATCAGATGGGACTGTTCAAGAGAATTTATCTCAAACTAGAGCTTTCAGATCGATCCACATCAATCAGAGCAATAATCAGCGAGTACACTCCTGCCAACCTGGCGAAACTCTCATTGCTCCTGCTCGTTACTAGCACCTGGTTCAGATGGCCCTATATATTCAGAAATTCAGAATGTAGCCATTCTCAGTCCTTGCTGGATTCAACAAAACTGAAATCTGAAATTCAACAACCATTCTACTAGTACACTCCTCAGTCCCTGCTGGATTCAACAACCATTCTACTAGTAGCAGCAGCAGCCAGAGTATTCTCTGAAATCTGAAATCCAGCCACGGAACGAGCAAGATCGTCGGAGCCTTGACACGGCATCGCCGCCGCGTTTTCTCCCAACCAAACTCAACGAGGGGAGGAGGACGAGGTGGAGGAGGAGGAGGACGTACTTGGCGGCGGCACAGAAACCGGGTCTGCGCTGACGAGGGGCGGTGACGACGCGGCGGCTGGACGGGGAGACGGATGAGCAGCGCTGGACGGAGAGGCAGACGGCGGCGCTGGACAGGGAGGACACGGAGGAGATACCGGGGAGGAGATGGAGGGCGGCGCAGACTGGGCGTAACGGCAGAGGGGCGGCGCCGCTCAGGAGGCGGAGGCGGCAGCGCCTCGACTCGGGAGGCGCAGGAGACGGTGGGGCGCAGCGGGCTCAGGGAAAACGCGAGGGTCGGGTCGAGCGGCCCCCGCGGATGGGCTTCCAAAGGCCGGGGAATTCTAGTCCGGGCTCGATTTCCACGTGGGACGCCATCCCAGAGAAAAGGCCGGAAAAAGGCCGGGAAGATGAGCTTCCAACTAAGTGCTTCTTCTCGTTCTTCCCCTTTCTACAGTGCATAGGGGCGAACCGCAGGCGATTTCCCGATCCCGGCATGTCCCCGCCGCATCTCTTCCCTCTGACGGCGTCCTCGACGCTGGAAGGCGAGAGATTCGGTTGGGAACAGGTGCGCGGTTGTATATACTACTACCTATAGTTGTAGGTTGAGTAGTTTTTAGGTGTCTTTCGGGATTATCCATGGGGTATCATCCGAGGCTTGCGTCCCTCCACGGTGGTGTTGACGAAGGCGGCGATGGTGGTGATGGCTGTGCCGGCTTTCTCGGTGCTACAGATTGGAGGTTAGTTCTCTCTGCTATAGGGTTGCATGCCTTCTCTGCTGGCTCCGGTGTTGGAGGAGATTGGCGTCTGATGGTGGTTGTTGAGGGCGCGGTGTGCGGCTTCGGTGATTCTGTCGGAGGACCTAGCAACGACGAGATTTTTCTTGTCGCTTTCTCATATGTTGTTGCTCGGTTCTTCTGTGGTTTTCTTGTCTCCGGTGGCACCAACACCCTTCGCTGCCCGGTCGGCTTGATACCAACGACATGGCTGCTGGGGTTGGACGATATTTTGCTCCCTCCAAGGTGCTGCATCTGTCGATTGCGAGTGTCTTGTGAGGTTTGTTTCCTAACGCGAGAAATCGGGTTGGTTCTTCAGTCCCACCTTTTTTGGTGGTTTGCTTCCGCTCTTGGATGTGCCTTCGTTCGGTCATATGAGGGTCCTGGCGGATCTTGTGGCGTCGGGTCTCTGTCCTCCCAGTGAAGCGATGGCTGGTGGTCATCTTGGTCATCTTCAGCAGCCAGAACGTTCAGCGGGGTCACGGTATGCCGATGCAATCGACATGCTACTCTTGGTGCCAATTAAAAATTATGTTCCGTCGGGAAGGGGATTGGCTTCAAGCTGCAGAAAGTTGCTCCGATCACCGACGACGAGTATGACCGGGCAGTTCTTGTAAGGATCACGATGTAATTTTTGTTTCCAAAGATATCTTTGTAAGATCTGGGATGTAAATTGTCAGGAAAATATATGAAATGCAATCCGGTTTTCTCAAAAAAAAAAACTAGCCCTAAAGGGAGAGGGCGGCGCCGGGTGGTGCGCGCGGCAGGCACGACTCCCGCAGCAGGCGAGGGGCGGGGCGCGCGGTGGCCGGGCGGCGGTGCCGCTCACGTGCACAGCGGCGCACTGCGCCCGTGCGAGCGAGCGAGAGGAAGGATAAGGGGCTCCCCTGCGGGTGGGCCCGGCGGTCAGAGAGGGAGGGGAGGGGCACGGTCTGGGCCTAGGCGCAGGCCGGGTTGGCTTTTTTTTTGAGACAGGCTGGGTTGGGTTGGGCCAAAGTGGCCCGTGGGTGAGAGACAGGCTGGGCTGGAAAAGAGATGGGTGTATAGGTCTAGGTATAGCGTTGACGCCACCTGTCTCTGTTGCGCGCTAGAGCTCCATTCCGACTGCCACCGGCTCTGCTGCTTCCCTTTTTCCCAAGTGATTTAGCAGTCCAAATAATGGAGTAATCTAGTTGATTTAGCAACTAACGGTCAGGGCATCATGCGTGTGATTCCGAAGAGGTATGGCCCATCTTCCATCAGGATTCAGATTCAAGTATTGGATAGTTTGGGTGCAAACGAGCCAAGTTTTTTGTTTGCGGTCAGTCGGCCAAAGTATATTACTAGATCTACTAACGCATTATTGAAGCACAGTCTTAGTCACACATACACCACCTAATTTATTGGACAAGATGTTCAATCATTTATTGTAAAATAGCACAGTAGTACATCAACAAACCACAAGCTATGATACTTGACCATAACAATTGAAAATGTTTTATCTCATTAGATCAATGAAATAAAAGTTGATTGGCTGCGAACGATCATAAGTTTGTACTGGAGTACTACTGATGATTTGCATGTAGTACTTGGTCGTTGGACTAGACAGTCCCTAATTTATACGTAGAACTCAATCCTCTCTCTTCCAAATAGTCGCTGATTTTGATAGGTGGAAACCTGAAAAGGTACGGTGCCAAAATCAAAAGGAAAAAATATGTGAGGAGAGGGGATACCAATAAACAAAACTTGTCAATTGTTAGCATGGTCATAGGGAACCTTGGTGGGTATGCCTCACTGCAACAACTCTCCATGCATTGGATCACTAAATTTGGGCTTGGATAAATAAAGAAAGCAACCTGAGATAATAATGAAAAACATAAAATAGCTAAGACTATGAAACAGGGAATAAGAATTTATAAATTATGTATGTGCACTTAGTTGCTCACAGAATATCGGTTTTTCCCAACAGGAACAACACGATGCAATGTAGATCTGCAAATTTCAATAAAAGCACATTAGAAGATATTGACAAACAATCTTTCTTATTATTGGACATACAACATGGCAAATAAATGTCAAGGAACCAAAAGCAGACAATTCCAGAGCAACCTTGCCAAACAGAATGCAGGCATGCAACATTTCGATCATATTCTAAGGCAACTGAAAAGTTGTATGCAAGATGTAGCCAAATATGAATCAAAGTCACTTTGTTCCACATAAATTGTTGAGTTTTTAATCATACATAGAGTTGTAAAATTATAGAAAATGATGTTTCAAGTTGCCAATATATTCTGAAGTCTAAACTATTACTACAAAGATGATTACTTCCACATGATCACAGAATGGATAAAAAGAAGTATTAAGAAACGAGAAACCTGAACACACAGTTAGTCCACCTTTCCAACAAATCACCGATATTAACAATAAGGGACCTACAATTGAATCAAAAGAAGATCATATTATATTATTATATCAAACATGAATCACCTACAGATCATACAAAATAGAGTCAACAAGTTCAAGATGTGAAACAAATAAATATAAAAACTTAAGCACTTGAAATTATTAGGGTAGATTTATTGTATAAGGTTTCCAGCTGACTATTATATTGGACAACTATCAAGCCGCGAAATAAGTATTACCCATCAATGTGGTGAACATCTTCCCAAAGCTGAGGATGCCTATCTTTCTCTCTGCATATCTACGAGCGCAAGGGTTCACGATTTACGTGTGAGAATATGAAAGACAATACAATTTTATTTGTTTCTAGTGAACACATTGTTTACACTAGTGATTGTGTAAAAAGATAACATTATTAAATTTGTAAATAAAATTTTAAGAAAATATGCCATGCCTGCAGGCCAGGTGTGCCATCTGTTGCTAAAAGGGTCAGCATTCCAAAATCTGAATGAGCTGCTGCACCAATATTTCCATCATCAGAAGCACTCATGTCACCTGCTGTGAATCAATGAAATGTTACACCACTTCGATAATGCAAAATGCAGAGAAATAATAGAAAGTCGCTCAACTCACTATATAAATAATTAAGAGCACGCTTTGGTAACAAATAAATGTAGGATGATGCAAAGTTTACTATCATATACATTGAATTACTGAAGACTTGGTCACTTGTGTATCACTTGGTAGTGTTTGTCAAGATTTGGCAATATCCGATTGTTTAGCAATTCCCCATCCACTGACACAACAAAAAAAACTCTAGATGATCCATTTCCCCATGCTTTATAATGATAAATATTTTCACCAAAAAATATGCTATTCATGTTCAACTAAATCAAAATTTTGATGCAAGATGAACTGCATAGCCCATGGGGAACCAAGAAATGGCAAAATATCGATGGACAATATTTCCATTGCACATAACTTTGGATAATACTTTCTTTATTCCATATTAAACAAAAGGAAAGCTACCTGGGTAGTGTAACAATCGAAGAACTGCAATTGGGATTTCAAAAGTACCATTCGTTTGAAAGAATTCAGCATCAAGATCCAAACTCAAAGCAATAAGAGACAATATTCTTTTGCCAGCAGCCCTGAAAAGTAGGAATAATGCAAAAGATAGACATAAATAGCTTGTAAAATACAATGATGAAACCATGTATTGTACTATAATTGTGTTGAAATTGCTTGTTGGGTAGTGCAGAAACAAGGAAACTTACAATGCATTTGTATGGTACGACATCATTATCCTTTTCCAAGATGGAAAACATTCTGAAATTGTGAGGATAGAACAATCCATTGTTACTGAACATAATACGAAATGGATATCCCAATAAAGGAGAGTGATGTGGATTGCATATATTTAGGACGGTAGTCAAGACAAATAAAAACCTTCAGGAGGCCATTGATTAACATCGTTATGTGAATCGACATCTCCTGCAGGCCCAATGTAGAAAGTCTCCTTGGACTCTCCTACATAAGAAATCACCAATCACACAACTCACATACTCAAATATATCAATATAAATGAATTAAACGGCCTTTCACATTTTTAGTGTTTTACTATTTTAAATGAATTAAACGAATTTTCAAGATTGTTAGCGGACCGTCCGCTCACCTAAGGCGGATCGTCCACTCTTCAAGGCGTTCGTGGTTTGTAGGGGCGGACTGTCCGCCCTTGTATGGCGAACGATTTGCTTGTTGTTCTTTTTGTGGTCCACGTCATCTATCCGCCCCAATCTGGCGGTGGCCCCGTCATCGATCCGAGCCCCTCGTTCTCTGTCAATAGTGTGCCCCCGCGGCCTCTAGAAGACCCGCATGCTTCCTTCTCTCTCCCTGTTCTCTCTTCGCCTCTGATCCGCTCCTCTCCTCTCTCAATCCCCTCCCGACGATGGCCATGATGAAAGCTAGACCGCCAGAGCTCCTCCAAGCAGGATGCGATTTCCTTTTATTTGAGTCTATTGTACTTGATTGATTCGATTTCATGGATTGTTAATCCATTTCGTGGATTTCCCTCATTCTTAATCGATTTCGTTGGGCACAGGGCGAGGAGGAGGCGAGGGCAGCGGCGGTGGCGTCACGAGGGGGAGGTGAGGGCAGCGGCGGTGGCGAGCGCGAGGAGGAGGCGAGAGCAGCGGCGGTGGCGTCGCGAGGGGGAGTGAGGGCAGCGGCGGTGGCGAGTGCGAGGGGGAGGCGAGGGCAGCACCGGTGCCATCGCGAGGGGGAGGGTGCGGGCGGGAGCACGACGGCATTGCATGGTGCACGACAGCACGGCATTGGCGCAGGGCCGTGGAGCGCGGTGGCGCATCGTCGGGCCCGCTTTTTTGTTTTTGAATCGGTTTCTAGGGGCTGACCCCTCACCCGCCCCTACAAAATCTATTTCTACGTGCGGGTGGGACAATCATTTGCCCCTAGAAATGGATTTGTAGGGGCAGGTAAGGGGTGATCCGCCCTTAGAAATGGATATGTAGGGGTGGGTGAGAGGGTGACCCGTCCCGAGAAATGGATTTTCAGGGACGGTGCCCCTACAAACAACATTTTTAACTGTGAAAAGCAGCAACGAGCCTAACTTCCATTGCTACAAATACCATTTGGATCGTCTCTAAAAATAGTTTATGTAGTGGTGCCCAAACAGTAACGCATAGGGGCGGATCTGCGACTAGGGCCACCCACGCTGGCCGTGGCCCTAGTCGTGCCCTAGTAAAAACCCAATAGCACTTCAGTTTTAGAGGCCCAAAATGAGGTGCTAGTAGGAGAAAGCCTGTCCAGAAGAGCAGGCAGCAGCCGAGTAGCGCACGGCAAGCGAGGGTGCCGGCGGCCAGCGCATCCGCCTGCAGCATCAGCCACCGCCGGCCGCGGAGCTGTCGGCCTGCTGGTAACATCGAAACCAGGCGTAACACACCTACCTCTGGAGCCGGGGTGGTCGTCGAATTTCTCGGAGTAGGGCGCGGTGTAGCCCCGGTGGCTGCTGTTCTTGCGCAGCGCCATCTTCGCCTCCATGGGCTGCTGGAAGAAGCTCCGGCTCTCGGCGAACACCCGCTCCAGCAGGCCGCGGTCGACCCCGTGGTTGATCACGTAGAAGAAGCCGTACTCCACGCACGCCTGCCGTACATGCTTGGCTGTGCTGCTGATCAGTCGATACCATACATACAAGAGAAGAAAGGAGATCGAAGAGTCCAGATCATAGGCTGCGCGGGCTGGCCGGGGCTCAGACCTGGCGGATGGACCTTGCGGCGGCGCGGCGGTCGGGGGACGCGAGGTCCACCACGGGGAGGTCCAGGCGGCGCGGGGCGGCGGCCATTGATCGATGCTCACCTGTCCGGCCGCTAGCTGTCTTCTATGTGAGGGCCGGGCGCGCTGAGGGCCGGGCGCGCTGCTTGCTTCACCTTGATCTGATTGGTCTGGCCGGGCGAGTTCATATATAGCACGTCTACGCGACGGGTTCGCGTTTGCCCGATGCGCGTCACGTCCGCCGGTCCGCGCGCGGCGGGGGACTGGCTGGGAGTGAGAGGTAGTACAGCACCAGCTCGCGTGCTCCACGGGTGGGGACTAGACAAGTGCGCACGCGACCCACGCTGATCGATACCGAAACACCGGGCGCCGGCCGTCCGATTGCATGTCTACGACGCGCGCGCTGGTATGGTAGGTCGTCGTCTCTTCACGGCCGTTCCAAACTATAAGTTATTCTAAAAATCTTGGAGAATCAAACTATTTCAAAGTTTAACCAAAATTATAGAGAGAAATACAAAAATTTATGAAATCAAATAGATATACTATGAAAATATAGCTAACAAAGAGTGTAGTGGTACTCAATTGGTATCATAAATGTTATTATCTTGTTATATATATTTAGTCAAACTTGAAAAACTTTGACTCTCCAAATTTTTTGAAATGACTTATAATTTGGAACGGAAAGAGTAGTAAAGTATGCCCATGATGTTAGCTGCTAGCTATTGCCAATAAACATTTTTTGATCACAACCGCAGGACAACGCGCAGCGAATGCATTCTTGGACGCGAGTAGCAAATCGAGTAAGGCAGCGCCCTTATCTCCTCGTCGCCGGATCAAAATGAATAACTGATGTCTCCGCACAAGTTTTTCGTACCTGCACATTGCTGCTGCTGATGGACTTGGATAAGTATGGTGCTTTAAAACGAGGTTTACATTTTGGGGACGTAGCTCATATGGTAGAGCGCTCGCTTCGCATGCGAGAGGCACGGGGTTCGATTCCCCGCGTCTCCAGAAGCTCATTTTTTTCACTCTGTTCCAACTCTGTTCCCTGTTTATTCCTCCAGCCAGCTCATTTTTTTTCACTCTGTTCCCTGCTTATTCCTCCAGCCAGTCAATAGTATTTTTCTCTCATAGCACCAGCCGCCAGCCAACAGTATTTTTCTCTCACAATACTCTAGCACCAGTCACCAGTACAGCGACGCTGTTTGACTCTGTTTCTTATTCTTTTTTTCCACTTTGTTCGCTGTTTGGTTCCTCCAGCCAGCCACCAGTACAGCGATGCTGTTTGACTCTATTCGCTGTTTGGTTCCACGGAAATCCTATACATCTCGGAAGATCCCCCCACCTTACAAACAGTACAAATTATCTCATTCATTGGATCTAATCAATCCTAGTCTTCTCCCTCCTCCTACCCGCTTCCTCACCATGCGCCGCGCGCCCCTGAGCCCGTGCTCCGCCTGCCACGCCGTGGCCCCGCGCCGCTCTCCTACACGCTGCGCGTACCGTGCCGCTGCTGCCGCCGCGTGCTGCTGGTGCTGCGGGGTGCTGTGTTGTAGGTGCTGCTGCCGCCGCGTGCTGCCGCTAGTTGCTGCTGCCGCTGTGTGCTGTGCAAGCTGCAGAGCCACGCGCTGCTGCAGCGCTGCGCCGCCGCCGCCGAGACGCGCGCTGCTGCAGCGCTGCGCCGCCGCTGCCGAGCCGTGCGCTGCTGCCGGCACCGCACCCGCGCACGCCGCAGCCGGAAAAGAAAACCCCACCTCATCGGAGACATTCAACATTTTCATTTCAGTATTTTCAACATTTTATATTTTTAATTTCAACATTTGTCTTCTACAGCTTCAACATTTTGAAAACTAAATGTTGAATATGTTTAACAAAATATTGAGTTAATTTTATTTAAATATTAAATATATTTACAGCAGATAATTGGATCTCAATAAATTTTAAAGATAAATTTTTTATCTACCTTACACAAGACAGATTGTGTAAGACAGATAGGAGGGCCCCAGCATCCTTCGCTTCGCATCGTCCTCCCAAAACAAACCCAACACACGCACCGCCGGCGCCCCGCCCCTCGCCCTCTCCACCGGCCGGCATCGGGCGCCGCTAATCCACCCACTCAATCCCCCGGGCGAAGCCAGCTCGCTGCTGCCGCCGCGTCTTCTTCGGCTCGCCTCCGGCGGGAGCCAGATGCTGTCGAGGCTCTCCCGCGCCGGCCTCCGGGCCCTGAGCCGGGCGAGACCAGGTTCGTGATCCCCATCTCTAGCTTCGGTCCTCCTCGCACCGATCCCGTTCGCCGTTTTGCTGCTGCTGCCGCCGCTCCCGTTTGTCTCCCCATTCAGGACGCGGGAGGCTTCCGATGTGCGTGTCTGTGCTGCTCACTGGACACTGCCGCGTGGTTTTCGCTGACTATAAGGCCTGGTGCGCTCGTCGATTAGCTTTCGGATGTGCTCGCTGGCGCTATGGATGTCGGATTCGATTCGTTTGGTGCAAATCTTACCAAGCTTCAAGTAGTGTATGTGCGGATAGGATCTGTCTGGGGTTGAGGCTTGGTTTGGAAGCACCTACGGGCTACGGCGAATTGCTCGGCTGCTGCAGCTTAACAGACAACCACAGCTCTGATTTCTGTCACACGGCTGCGGACGTTAGGTGCTGCATTTCGTTTTCGTTTATTTCTTGTTCCTTTGGCTTTGATAGTTGTACTTATGGCAGGGATTTTTGTGGTAATTTCCGTGCTAGAGTGCCTGGTGATTCATTGTCGTTTAAATTGATATTGTGTCTCACTGCTTCCTCTGTTTTTTTATGGTAAATTATGGGCCCCACATTCAATCAGATGACCTTTGGGTTAACTCATATAATTTGAACATTTCCTTAAGTTTGGATGGTGCATTTTCATTTTGGATTGAGTGTTGTTACTCCATGCATCTTTGATCTTGTGTCTAGTAAGTAACTGGGATTCTCTTTACAATAGTATAAAGGCTGTATACGCAGACATTAGCATTCTCCTGGGTGTAATAAGTAACTGGTATTCTCTTTTACAATAGTAAAGGGTGTATGTGTTTGGACTAGCATTCTCTTCCCAAAGTTTATTAGGGTTTCTTATTTTGGATTTTATGAAAGTTAAATATACTTCCTCAAAAAGAAAAAAAAGGAAAGCACTCCCCTTCACTTTTTTTGTTTTGAAATTAGTGGCTGAAGTAAATTTCAATAGTATTTTTTCTTTCATATTGGCGCATGTTTTGAGAAGTCACATGTTCAACATTTGCTTCACATTGCCTGCCTAAATTCTTCTGACCTTACATACCAGGTACAAATTCAGCTATTCCAAAGAGCCACGAAGTAGAGGCCATTAGCGCTCATATGGTCTGTGTTGTTACTTGTATTTCTTTTATAGCTCTTAATCTCCTTTATTGTTATAGAGTTTGTACCTCCGTTTTCACTATGGAATTTACTTCTTTAGAAGTTTTATTTACTGTCTGGAATTATGAAATTATGTGCATTTGTTGCCAACATATGCTAGATATGCCCATTAGAACTATAATTTGTGATAACTTGGTCTCCGAACTCCTGAACTTGTTTCTTCATTCAAAATGTCAGATATACCCTGTCAGATTATGTATATATGAAGATGAATTACAATTATTTTTACATGCTCGAATGATCTACATCAGATGCCAACAGCAAATAATAACAACAAATGAAAATTCTTTCAGGGGAGGAAACTCTTCTCTTCTACCACAAACACTAGAGCCGGTGACAGTAATAACAAACCAGAAGCTAAGTGAGTTTTTTCACTTCCTCCTTAACTGCTGCTGTTGGATGTATTTCTTGCTTTCAAACAAGTATCCTTAATTCTATATATCAGCTTGCCCCTAAAAGAAACATTAATTATGGAGTGATGACAAGCCAGTGTTTGATTGGCTCTAATCCCTGATGTCAATGTTTAATGCCTATCCATTAGGACCATTACAATCATATTTCAGATGATGATTGAGTTGATGAAATAGACCACTATGAATCTAGGTTTGTGGCCTGCTTTGGTGCATACATCTCCCGATTAAGTACATTGTCAATGTGAGTGTAGCCCATCTTCCTTTAACACTGAAGGCAACCTTCTACAGTCCTGATTAAGTACATTGACAATGTGATTCTAGCCCATCTTCCTTTAACACTGAAAACCACTCCATCTTCACTGAATACTTGATCCTTCGAACACCACCCGGTAGCCCTCTGGCTAAGTGTACTTAATAAATTTATGGAATTTATCCCTCTTGATGCTAGCAATAATCTTTTTCCTGAGATTCTGGATAATATGGTACATGTGAGTTGCTGAGATATCTAAATTTCGAAGAAAAGTTTGTGGCAGTTTTACAAATCTATAAGGCATTCATTTAGGATCTATTGGTTTCACTTTGCTTCTTAATTATTTTTTATTCCTGCCATCTTAATTACATGTTCCATCGTCTAGTTATTACTAACATAAACTCAAAGGTCATGACTTGTTACCCTCTTCTATTGGATTGTTTTTATGTGTTCCATCTAATGGCTCACATATACTTTTGAGTTACCTTAACAATTGCACTTCAGTGCTGATGACTAGTCTCTACTTTGCAGAATATCTGTGACTTTTGTCGATAAGGATGGTGAGGAAAAGCTTGTTAAAGTTCCTCTTGGAATGTCAATGCTAGAGGCTGCTCATGAGAATGACAGAGAACTTGAAGGTTCTTCGCATTGCTGCTTTTAAAAGTTTTATTCATTTTGTTTTTAGTTTTAGTGCATAGTTAGTATGCTTACATTCAGCTTGGTTTACATTTTCCTTTTCTGTTGAATTTTGCTTTAGATACCTTAGCATGCTTCCTTTTCATCCATCTATTATACACTTCCTTTGTTTCGTCAACCTATTAGCATTTTCTTTTTTTCCTGGAAAAGCTATTTCAGGTTTTACAAACAAAAAAAATGTAAATACCTAGCATATGTGATTTAGGTCTGAAATGCCTGTTGTTTTGTCATGTTTACCAGGAGCATGTGAAGGCTCTCTTGCATGTTCAACGTGCCATGTGATTGTAACGGTATGTCAATCTATACACAAGGCTTTTATGAGTTGAGACAAGTATATGTTTAGTTTGATATGAAAGGCTCTATTCAGGATGTAAACTACTACAACAAAATGGAAGATCCTGTGGATGAAGAAAATGATATGCTGGACCTTGCTTTTGGGCTTACTGAGACGTATGTGTATATTCTTTCTGTCCTATAAAACTACTTATTCTGGTTGAACTTACTCTATCTCGTACCAGATCTAGCCTTGGTTGCCAAGTAATTGTAAGCCCTGAGCTTGATGGCATACGTTTGGCACTGCCATCAGCAACCAGAAATTTCGCTGTTGATGGGTATGTTGCGAAATCACACTGACTGGCGGAGAGCATTAAGATCATGAAAGTCGCATGTTGGAATTTGGGGTACCTGGCTACCTGCTCAGTTTAACAGAATAAGAGAATCAGATATAATGTTTGTTATGCTTGTCTTGTCATATCTTCAATTCTGAATTTCATATTAACCTGATTTCCTTCTCTAATTTTGGTGAGATGGAAAATCCATCAATTTACTATTTCAGTAACTTTTTTAGTTGGCAGAAGTCATACATTTATGGTCATACTGTTGAGTATATAGAATGCCAAATGCTTGAAAGCATAATCTTTTGTTGACTACAAGTTATTCTGTTCTTATGCAACGACAAAACCATACCAAGAGGCAGCTAGGGTTACGAAGTGTGTATATTAGCTAACCATGCACAATTGCTTTCCAAAAAGAATGTGTTGTCACCCATCATCCAAGAAATTCTGGAAAGAGCAGTGAGTTATTCATTCTTGTGTTAAATTACTAAAACACTTTCTGTTGAACATATCCATTTAAAGATAAGTGCATTGTCTCATTGAGTAGTGCGCTGACTTGTATTGTCATAGAATATTAGAATAGAAACATGACCCACAATTTGAAGTCATTCGATGACACTTTTCTAGGGCTTTCATTAAGTGACCTAGATATGAAATGTGTTACCTACACACAGATGTGAGTATGTACAAGTGACAAGAACTCATACTAACAAAACCTGCTATATGTATTCCTTTGAACCACTAAGATTGGTGCAATGGTGCTGCTTTTGACTGCTTTGTTCTTTCTGCAAAATACGTGGTTCTTTCTATATCCTTTAGCTCAAAGTTCTCCTTTTCTATGTGCCTTTGGGATGTCTTGTACTACTAAAATATGAATAATAGGAGTGCATATATGAAATGTTATTTTCTCAATAGACATGCCTTTTGGTTGCTAATTGTGATCGTTGTTGAACCAAAGATCACATCTGAATAAATAAATACAATAACCAAGTTCAGTTCTCTATTACTTGAGAATGATGGCGGCCACATCTGGAGGCCCTACTGCCTTACTGACAGGGTTGATCCTTGAGCTGTTTTCACTTGGGAAAATATCAGTTCGAGTTGTCTGTTCTATAAGTGATACTATTTCATTCTTAGGTGCTGTCACTTGAGTACCCGCTGAAGTCTCTTTCTTGGTGCTAAACTGTTGAAGGGTTGATGTCATATTTTGCAACTCTTTGGCTGCTTTTGAGCCTTCCTTTTCATCTTTCTGAATAATGTCCTATGGTCAGCGTTTGTGATGTTGACATCCCAAGATTTTGCCATCCATCTGAACAGAGTCCCACTATGCTAATTTCATCTGAATATTAGTCATGGTGGCAACTGGAAACCGTGGATGTGACAATATTGGTGGCATGTTTGCTTTTCTTTTCTTTTCTTTTCTTTTTCTTTTGTTTTCTTAAGTACTAGTTGATTCTAGTGATGCCTTGTTATGTGCTTCAAGTGCTATTCATTGGCGCAGACGCACAGTTGACTTGATCAGCTGCTGTTCTGGCGCTGATCATGTCGATCTCTTCTAGAAGCAAAACTTTGTACAAAATGTTTTAACTTTTCGGGGGTTCAGTGAATCACAAGGTTTCTATGATTTTGTTCAAGTGCCTTGTCATGACCGTGAATCCAGGTATTCATACACCTGAAAATTGCGGGGGTTTCTGACCGTTTTCCTTTTTTTTTGTGGTTAATTCGATAACCACCTGTTGCACGAGTTGGTTTCATGGATCCTGCTTCATCGTGTTAAAAGGTTGGCATGGGACAGGGGAACTACCGTTTGCATACTTTCCCGTAGACTCCAACGTCAGTTCACTTTCACCTTGATGTGATCCGAGAAATACCATCTGGATACGTGTCAGTTTGATCTGCCAAGCAATTACGGTGGCCGGCAAGAGATGCCGATCCTGTACCAGTGACTTGCCAAGAAGGGTACTGATGAGATGGGGACGAGTTTCAAAAGTTTTCCTTGTGGATACGCCTGGGAGGCTGGGACTCCGTCGCACGCTATGACAAGCGACACGTGTCATACGTAGTTCTCCAGACTCAACAAACGCACTGAAGACTCGTCTCTCCAGCCCTGGAAATTTTCACTGCGTTCGGCTGGTGAGGAGCCCTCCGGCGCTACAGTGAATCCCTCTCCTATCCCTCCAGCTCCAGTCACCAGCCAGATAATAGTATTTTTCTCTCACACAATTCCAGCTCCAGCCTCCAGCTCCAGCCTGCCGAACACGGTTGCATCGTCTGGTTGCACGCTTGCACCACTCACACGCGTTGTGCTTTTACTTGATGTGTCGATCGTCTGGCACCATCCACACGCGTTGCATCGACTCTGGTTGCACGCTTGCACCACTCTCCAGTTATCTAACTGGGAGTCCTGTTTCAGAAGGTCCTTGAACGGTCACAATCTGAGAATGTATGGCAAAACACCTGCTTGGGTACTGCACGACTACTGTTCATTCAGCAGCAACAGCTGAAGCGTCGGCTACTGTTGCTGCAGTAGCAGCACACATCATCGGAAGTTCTGCGGGTTTCCATCTGTCTGATGTACCTGTCTGACGATGGTACTATCAGATGGTTAAAAATTTTGTTTAGACGAAAATTTGGTTTGAAAAGGATGCATGACCTTTGATTTTTTTTTAATGATGGCGGCATCTGCGCGCGATTGATGCCTTTGAAATTGAGACCTCGAGCATATTTTCGTGATTGCATTTTGGAAACTTAATGCGTTGATCCCTTTGAAATCACGCGAAAATTAAAGGTCACCATGTCGTCGTAGTCCATAGCCGTCGGCCTTGGAAGTCCTGAGTATTGACTTTTTGGTGGTTTATTTTAAGTAGCTTTTGCAGTCGATTACCTACCCCGTGAGTGAGGCTGTGAAAGCGAATTGTTTTGTCCTGCTGTTTTTGTGCCGGATGTCGGTTTTTTATTCATTATTAAAAATGATATCAAGAAACGTAGTTCTAGAAAGTAGAGACTAATGTGTGTAGACTCACAATTTACAAAAAGGTTTATCAATCTTAAAGTAAGATGTCCCAATAATCCTTTTCCAATAACTAGTGTTGGGAGATGTCCCAATTGCAATTTTAGGATTATTAGGGGAGTTGTTTTTGCAGTCTCCCAATAACCATCTCTCAATCCAACTACCTTATTGTGAGATTCACTCCCCCTTTATGGAGAGGTGAGGTGAATTGTTGGGATGTCCCAATAATTATTGGGAAAATAGAAATGTTTTGAGAGACTGTTGGGGTACTAGTTTCTTATCTACTCTCCTAACATGGTAGTTGGATTGGAGATTGGGGAACTGCTGGAGATGCTCTAAGACCCCTTTTGGATCCAATCAGATTGTGAAAAGTTTATTAATTTGTAGCTTTGCTGTTAGAAGCTGGATTGTTAAAGATGGCATGTTTTAATCAGCTAAAACTTTTAAAAGCTGGAATCCACAAAATCTGGATGAATTCAAATAAACATATCTTAGACGTGTTTATGTATAAATCAGGTTTCTGAACCATTGGATAGTGCTAGGAAGTAGTTAGACTTGGACCCGCTACACTTGATAGAAGGGCATGCATAGCATTCATTTGCAGTTTTGTGAGCCTAGTTCAATCCACTTGGGATTAAACAAACAAGCAGTGGGCAACACTGAGATTTAATTTGGCTCTAGAAAACGGGCCTGGAGTAGCCACGGTGACACTACCGGCCGCAAGCTGCCACGTCCGTCTCATCATCTATCAGTATAGGAGAAAGAAGAAAGCTACCAATGGCAAACATGGGTTGCTGGATGAATGAACGAGGCCGCTAGATCGCAACGTCAGCCGCGGTTGGTAAACGTTCAATTCATCACGGCATAGTTTATATAGGGAGCACTCTTTATATCGTCTCCAACACCGTTGCGCCCGATCTTCCGCTCTCTGACGCTGACTGCTCAAGTTGTCTTTCCAGTTTCCATCATGCCGTACCACACCTTGATTCTCGTTGCGATTAAATGGGTCCTCTCCTTGGCCTGAATCATGTGTTGTCTGCGAGTCATGTGAGCCATCGTCGTTTCAGGTTCAGCAGCCTGCGTGTGCGACTCTCGTTTCGGTTCATGTGAAGAAATCGAACTCTGAAGATTCTGCTGCGTGTAGCGCTGCTAGTTTCTTGATCCAACAGCTAGCTGTTCGGAAAATCATGCATCGCATTCACGGGCAACATGGGTGCCACAAGCGTGGTGTGACTTTGCAATGGCTCCCAGAGCCAGAGGTGGACAGAAATTCATCCAACTAGGCTAGGTTAACCAGCTCACTTGGAGTTTTGCTCTGGGATTCCAACAAGATCAAGATCGAGACAATGGATAAGTTAAAAAAAAAAACTCGGGGTTGAAACGGTCCCCACCCGTGTTTCATTAAGAGGAAGCGACTGCCTCGGCTCTTAACTCGACCGAGAAACCCCCCGAACCCTGACCCACCAGCGAGGGGGATTTTTTACCCCGCGGCATCGGAAATTCGCGTCCCCAGGACTCGAACCCGCGCCGCGGGGGTGCCACCAGCCCCAGCCGGCCAACTGGTCGTAGGGGCCTTAGGCACAATGGATAAGTTAAATGTAGTGAAATGTCATTTTACGGTGATGGCACTGGATGCATGCTTTTTGACTGGTATCGTCTTAGTTTTCTAGATGCGTGCCAATCAAATGGGGGAGAGGCTATCTCTCTTTAATTTTTTTAGATAAAGGTATCTCTCTTTAAATAGATGAAAGAATTTTCGAGACACGGGTCATTTTGAAAATGGTAAATAGAAATGAAATAAAGGGCTAAAGGAGTGCCCTCTCCTCTGTGGGCAGCAACCTCTTGCTGCGCTACCAAGTACCAAGTTCCCGGCCGGCAAAGCGTAGAAACGGGAAAGCAAATATGTGCCCATCTTTCTCTTGCTCAAAAGCTAAGAACACATAAGAAAATAAAAGGGAAGAGAAAAAATGAATATCAGATCCTGCCACTAGTGTCAGAAATTAATGAACCAAAAGCTGTTACCACCAGGGTTTTTTTTTCCGACCGGAACCGATCCGGAAACCGCGGTTACCGGTCAAACCAGTCCGGACCGGTTCTGGTTCCGGCCGGTTTCAAACAGGTCCAAATTCAAAATTCAAATTTGAATTCCAAAAAATAAAAAATTCCCAAAAAATTTCTAAAAATACTTCAAGTTGCGACTGTGACAGAACCGCCAAATTAAAACTCTAATTAAGCGTAATGACCGTCATTTGAACACATCGGGCGCATTAGCTTAACGGCTTAATTTGACGATCCTTTCTCAACCCACGGCCCGATCGAAACAACACTGGTAGTCTCACACGAAGGTGAGCACAGATGGTACGAGCACCACACAATACTTAAAAATACAAACACCACATGCTAAGAAACATTTAAATTACAAACCGAGTTTGAAATACATAATAATATACAAGTGTGTCTGCTATTTATACAAAGTTTAGTTTGATAAACATGGAATCTGCCACTACAATATATAAGAACGGAAATGAATTACACACTCAGCCCACGAGTGTGCAATTCCATACACTCCAAAGCTACGCGCCTGGGTCCTCAACGTTCCACCCATCCGCGTCCAGTCGAACGAACTTGGCGCAACACGGACAGAACTCTACGTGTGCGGGTCCTAAAAACATTTTTCCAACAAAACCCTGAGTATACTAATACTCACCAAGACTTACCCGACCAGTGGGTATAACTTACCCCACGTATCTAGACATGCAAGGCTTTTGGCTGGTGGTTATTTTGCAGAAAAGTGACTAATGTAATTCCTTACTTTCAGTATTTTAGCCCCAGATTCTATACAAATTAACTCTATTCTATTATTTGCATGAACCAACAATAGCAAATATGGTGGTGAAATCAACAATAATTCAAGGTGTTCATCCTCATATGTATATGAATATACTCATCATCTCGTCATAACACTACGATGCGACGCAGTGATCAAGGTGCTCATATCCGAGAGCAACTGACGGCGAATCGATTCGATTTAATCTTGCAAGGTGGACCTAACCAACACGGCACATAGTTGCCCCGTCGGACTATACATGCCAACCATTCCCCTCCCCACCTCGAACTACAGAACCGCCCCACCTACATATAGTCAGCCGAGCTCAACGAGAAACCACCAAAAATAAACATATGCATCCCGTTTCTCCGCGACTACTCGACTCACCCTAAGGGGTGGTGATGAAGTTCTGTACTTTCGAAGCGAGGCAGTACTAGGCTTACCGGTTTCGACTACCTCCTACTCCCGGCATGCGGTTAGTACAGTTCAAACATGATCAGCAGGGCCAACAACGGTACGGTCCTTAACTGACTCAGACGGGACTAAGACACCCAGGAACCCTGTCCTGCTGCCATACCTATACATCATCATCAATTCCCGTCCGGTCTCAAATTTCCATACATTCTATATCCATTCAACAACTCATGTGTCGAAATATAAATAATTCTCATATCTCGCGAGTAACCGGAAGTTACTCGACTTCTAAACATTCTATATCTCGCGAGTGACAATAGATCACTCGACTTCTACCGAGAACTCTTAAGCATAGCATTACTATCGTCCTAACATACTAGTATAAACTCAAGGAAAACTAGGGATCATGCAACTAGGGTTCCAATCAAATACTGAAACGTAATGCACAAGTAATAAATACATATATAGGTGTCATAATTTCAAATAATAGGATGTGCACCGGGGCTTGCCTTCGGGCTGCTGCTTGACACTGGGCTCAGCTGGGCCTTGGGCCGGGTGCTCACAATTCTCTTGCTGAACTTGCCCCCGCTGCTCCTGTGGCCCGGCGATCACCTCGTACACGGCTCCTTCGGCGGCGGCGTCTACACGTATGCATATGACATGAGAATGCATGCAGTATAATTTGTAACTTTGAAACAAGCCTAAACCGTATACACGAACCACTACCCGAGACAACCCGACGGCCAAAATTCTGCAAAACTCGGAATATCCGGAACATCCGGAATTTCCGGAGTATCCGGATTAATACCCGGAGTATCCGGACTCCCAAGTCCGGAGTTTCCGGGCCTATACCCTGAGCTTTCCCTGGAGTATTCCAAATCCAGAGTATCCGGGCTTATACCCGGAGTCTCCGGGTTTCCTACCATTTTCGCCCCCTAAAACTGAAATCTTGATTTCTAGCCAAACCAACCTACAAAAATCGAAACCCTTCTAGACCCTAGTAGAGTGATTCATAAGAAGATGATTGACCCAAAAGAAATCGTTTAACACATCCTAAAATGATCAATCCATTTAGCCCTAGCTTGGGTACCTTGAGTAAGCTTCCCATGCAAGAAAACTCGAAAACGAAACCACCCCAAGGTGGAATACCTGGAGAAGACGATCCCCCGCGCCAATTTGAGCTTCTTTGGCCTTGGAAATGGATTTGGAGGGAAGGATTTGGAGTTTAGGGCTAAGGAGAGAGGGAGAGCTCGTGGAGGAGTGAGGAAGAAAGAAAAGTGATGTTTTACCGTCTGGAAACAGTAGAAAGACCCTAACACGTGATATAGTATTTCAAGTCCAGACTATCCAGAATAATATCCGGAGAATCCGGGTAAATCCGGAATTTCCGGATTCAAACCCGGAATATCCGGTTCCTCTGGCTCCAGAATTTGAACTCGAGTTTTGAGTCGATTTGTGACTCGATTTGCGACGGAACGAATTACTTGCTAAGTATCTAGTTAATCCCAAGTTTAACACTCGAGTGTTACAGCGACGAATCTAATGGTGTCAAATTTTTTCAAATATTCATTCATTTAGTATACTTTGCGGGCATGTGAAGTTAAACAAAAAAAATTGGGCCGGCCCATTAAGGCCCACTTTGGCCCGGCAACCCTATGAAGCGTCCAGAACGCACGCCGCACTCCACCCACGCCAGAACCCTATCTGCCCCCCTCCCCCCCACCGCGCGACCCGTCCGCCGCCCCCACGCCACGACCGGCGCTCGGCGCCGGCCAGCCGCCCGGAGCGCGTGGCTAGCCGGCCGGTTGCTCCGGTAAGCCAGCCTGGTCGCGGATCTACCGGGCCCCCAACACGCGACCGGCGCTCAGCGCCGGCAAGCCGCCCAGAGCGCGCGGCTAGCCGGGCGGGAGCTCCGGTAAGCCGGCCCGGCCGGTTGCAGGTATGAACTCGAATTTTTTTACCCTATGGGATGATTTAGAATATTAGATGCTTTGTTTTAGGATTTATGTAAGATTTAGGTGTATGACTTAGGTGTATTTAGGATTTTATTTATGTGAGCAGCGAAACCAGTGAGCAGCAACACCGAGACTGATGATGGCGAAGGTGAGCGTAGTCCACCGTATCATGAGTCCAAGGATAGCAGCGAAACCAGTGAACTTTTGTTGATGTGTATCAGTGTATGCACGATTATGACTATGGTATTTGAATGCACGCTTATGACTACGGTATTTGTATGCACGCTTATTACTATTGTATTTGTATGTATGATTATAAATTGTTGCTTTGGTGTGGTCTTTTACATTAATATGTGCATAGCTCATGCCAAAATTTTCATTTATTTCACACCGGGGAACCACTTTACAATCGTCGGATTTTTTTTTTAAAACACCGGTTACCGCTCAAACCGGACCGGTTTGAGGGCCTAACCGGGCGGCTTACCGGTACAAACCGTTTGAACATATGTTTTTTGTTTGGATTTTGAATTTGACCGGTTTTTACTGGTAACCGGTCAAACCAGACTGGTTTACCGCAATCGGCGGGCGGCGGTTTGATCCCACCGTTCGGTTAAAAAAAACCCTGATTACCACTAAGCCGATGCAGGAAAAGGAACGAGTGAGCAAAAGGTTTTTTATAAAAAAAAGTTTGTTGGTATTAATTGGATATGTTTAGGTTTATTATATTATTGATAAACCTAGTTTATGCATACATGAGTGGAAGAAGCTTTTGTCTGTCTTTCTGTGTGTATAAACTAAAGAACTGAAACGCCTGTCTTCTTGCAACCATACGCGGAATATTTTTTTTCCCATGGCGACTGAGGACAAACCTAATAAGCATGTGCATGCACGCACATGAGTAGTTTGCTTCTTGCTAGTTCCAAGTGGTAATTCTACTCTTAATCTATATATCTCAAAGGACATTATTCTTGTGTGACTGTTTGTGTAAACGTGCTCATATCCTTCTCGCCTGACTTTGAAATAGAAGTTTGCATCGAAACTTAGTTTTTATCAACAATGTATCTTAGCCGTATGTATGTGTTGACGTCTTTTGCGGATCAACACACGAACGCACTAGATCGTGTGGCGCGAGGAATAGCTCGATGCAGCTCCTTCTGCGTGGAGCTGTCAAACCGGTCTAAGGGACCGGTCAGACCGGTCGCCGGGGTGAATCGGCGATGGCCTAAGAACGCTAGCCCGGGAGGGACCCCGTCAGGACAGGCGCACGTAGGGTTGTTCTAGGATCGGCAGGCCACCTAGAACGCCTTCAGACGTCGCGGAGACGAAGGAAGAACAGCAGATGGAGGTTGGAAAAGCTAAAGTTTGGAGAAAAGGTAAAGATGATAAAAAGTAGTGTTTGTATTGATTCTGTTCGATTGGATCTCCTCAATCGGCTGTGACCCTTTATATTTATAGGGTGGGGTGGACTTATCCTGCAAGGAATCCCTATTAAAGATCTACAAAAATTCTTATTTGACTCGGACTCTTTCTAGACCGGTCAGACCGGTCGGTCCCTGCCGGACAGGCCACATGCCTAGACCGGTCAGACCGCTCAGTCAGATCGGTCAGACCGATTGGTGCCAAATTTGGCTGTCACCAGTATGTATCCTCACCTTAGTTTAATTTTTCACCTGCCCTGTCTTGATTTTTTTTCTCTCATATGAACCAAAGAAATACATTGCCCAATCAACAAGATAACTGATTTAAGTATACTGATCGAGGACGAGGGAGACCATGTGTATGGCATACTGACATTACCTATTTATGACTCTTCAATATGCTTCAATATCATAATTAAATGAGTTGTAGTACAATTCCAGTTGGGCAGTAAGGCAACAGAACCCTAGATTAATGTCTAGAATGGTAGTTGTCATCTCAAAGTATACTAACCTGATGGGAGACCTTGACAGGGTATGCAAGAACGAGCAGTAGCAATCTTTTCAGAGATTGGCCTTCAACTAGATTAATCAAACCACTGTCTTTGTTAACCCTAAAGCTGTTACCAGCGATGGACTAAGGCAAATATATAAAACCGTTGTTGCGATGAATTAAGGCAAATATCTTGTATGTACTAGTGCACATGTGGCTACAAATCCCAACCAACTACTTGTTATTACTTAAGAGGGGCTCTTAATTAATTCTGTACTTCGTCGCAAGAAAAGTCTTAACCAGCAGCTAGAAAGTATGTAAGTTTAGATGGCTCTCCATACTGATCAATAGTCCGATTCTTCAAACTCTTCATAGTTCATATGCTTGAAAATCTAGACAATATTCTCCTCTCTCGATCTTTTCTCCATTTTCAAAAATGGATCCTTACACTCTTTTCCCCAGAGCAGTTAGAACATCTGAGGTAGTCCAAATGGTTGGCAATCCCTTTCAAATGATGCTCAGAGTACCATAGCTGATTATCCATGGCCAACATTAACCAAATAGTGGCGATAGCAAAGGGGATGCATAAGACGACCTGTATGAGCTAGGTGTTCAGTATCTCATTCTTAAAAGTCATCGAGCCCTACACTACACATATGCTTTCACTGCACCTTATGACATTTTATACGAACATGCGTACGTAGCTTCACCTAGCTAACACCTCGATCTCCACTCAACCAAAGAGATTATTAGCAACTCGACCCCGGCCGCAGCCTAAGCAAAAGCATAGACGTAGTATATGGCTATTTGCCGAAATAAAAACAAAAACAAAAACAAAGAGATCGCATGGTGCGTTAGCTTTCTCCACATATACGCTCAGCCATTGGATCCCCCATCGCAGTCCATCCGGTTCTTCGACGGTATCTAGAAGCCTGTCAATTATTCGCCTGTCCTCAATCGCAGTGGACCAGGACCATACACGCAGACGCAGCAGTCATACCATGTGTTTGCATCAGCAGTACATAATGTGGTTAGTATTATCTACACATTGATTTGTTAGTTGATCGAGCTAGTACTGGTCAGATGTGTGTTTGGTTTGGAGCCATGTCATTGGTGTCCAGTGACAACCCTGCGATGTCATTGGGCAGGTAGGAGCTGAGCTCGTGGAAGCAACTTCTGCTAGCTGGTTCTCTCCACCTCGATCTCTTCCTTCGTTCTCTCTCACAGGTAGTAGCAGCGTTGCCTCATCAGGAAAGAAGCTTTGCCAGGCGCCAGAGTGTTGTTCGATCGATTTGATCTGACGGGCGGGAGCACAGAACGACAGATCGATTAGGGATACTAGCGCCGGCCATGTCCTCATCAGTCGTCACGGCAGCTTGGGCGACGACGACGCATCATCGATCACACTGACCTGCAGCTGCAGGCAAGGCAAGGCCCGGACACGTCCCGGACAAGATCCCAGGCGAACGGGTCTTTCTTCGGCGATCCAGACCAGACGCGACTAAAATGGCACGCGAATCGGCAGACGTCTGCGTCCGGCCGTGTGCTCTAGTAGCTGGCTGCAAGCTGCACGGCGATGATGCTAGCTAGTTGAGCCGCATGACTCTCCCTGGTTTCGCCGTGTACGGGCAACGGAGTTCCCGCCGGAGCATGTGCTTCGGGTTAGCTAGTAGGGGCTCATTTCGGTCCTGTTTGCTTCGTGCTAGAATTATAGGGCGATAGGAATACTAACAACTTTGACCACTAATTAGGGTGTCAAACAAAGTCAGTTTACAAAACCAATTTCAGAACCCCGCACTAGTGATCTTGAAGAATCTAATGAGGCATTTGACCGCGCGATCAGAGGATGGTTACTGTAGCATAACTGTAGCTAATTATCGATTAATTACCGTCATTAAATTCGTCGCGAAAAGTTATACTCATTTCTAAAAAAATTTACAAATAGACTTCATTTAGTACACTATGCATATAAGATTCTTTTATCAGAAAACGTGCGCGCTAGAATTCTTGCACTTCCAAACATCGTGTACTTGTAGACTTGTAGCGCAGTACCCTGCTGGTGTGAAGGCGATGCGACACCCGCGGGCGGCGACCACCGTAGATGCATGCAGGCTTGCTTCCCCTGTTCATCATTATTCAGAGCATTCAGAGCCCTAGCTGAGATAGATCGATGATGCATGCCGTCCACACTCTCGATCTGCCCAAAGTAAAGAAATTAATCGCAGTATACTGTGCGGCTCTAATTCTCAAACTCGATGGTACTCCATACGTCCCAAATTATTAGCTGTTTTGATTTTTTTAGATACATTAATTTTACTATGTACTTAGATATGACATATATCTATGCATCTCAAAAAAACCAGGAGAGTACATCTTTGCCCAAGTTGCTTATTGACTAATTATTAGTCATTTATTCAAAAAAATACTTATTAGTCAAGCAATGATTGAGACGCAATACAGTGGGCGTCGTCTCTACTTTGGAAGACTCCGATCCAAGTGCATGTACCACCACCTAGCTATGGAACGTACAGTTTCTCCAGGCAAAAGAGGTAGCCACTACAAAGCTAGACTTGACTTCAAGGTAAATTAAAACTAGGATACCACTATACCAGTGCCCTGAAAGATTTTGGGCCACACGCAGTTTTGGGTCTGGTCGCCGACGTGCTCCTCACGGTATTTTGACGTCAACAGTAGTGGTGGTAGCTAGCTAGTAGTGCTCACCTTCTGCTTTCTGTTACTAGACTCTGCATGTAGTCTTTTCTAGTGCATTTTTTCTAGACTCATTAGTGACCTTAAACTGCATGTACTAGATACCAACAGCTCGATTAATTAGCTCCCAGAATTTGTGTGGTTTATTTGAAGATCGATCCACGAGGCTCCCAGATTGATTCTCCTTGTGTAACACCATGAGTAAGGATGCATGGGCGCACCGGAAAAAAGGTACAATAATGAAAAATCTGGATTTTAGCTAGCTTGCAAGTGAGCGGAGAACTTCAGCATGGAGTATCAGAAATTTAATAGTAAAGTACTAGGACTATCTAGCACCATCAGAAGCTTCTAGAAGGATCTCTGAGATCAGATCTTTAACAACGCGTGACCCAGCTAATTGATTGCTCACAAAGGTTGCAATCGCAGAGCTATACATCGAGGAAATGACCACTTTACCCTCTCTTGGGTGCCCCTATGCCTACATAGCTCCCAGTGGCATGCAGTGTTTTTTCTTTGCATTGTTTTTATGATGGTGAAAACGAGGCATGACACCCGTGCTTTGCGCGCTGCATTCAGTGGCGGACCGTTGATCGATCATACCGTACCTGGGTAAACAGTCAGTCTCCGGAGATTTTGCTTTCCTTGACGTCAATTTCAGATCTCTCTAGAGGGAGAATGGCAACGGTCTCTTCCTCCACTCCATCCCTTTTCGGTAGTAAAAATCATGGACCTTTTACCAACCCCCGGTCGGCCGTCACCTAAGACGGGATGCATCAGGGTTCCAGTGATCTCTTCATAATCCAACTTGACCTCTTACATATTTTTAGTCTAAAATTATATAAGATTAGAGTCCGATATTTTAGAGACTAATCTTTAGATTATCTAAATTAAATTTTAAGGCCTTTACCACCCTTATGCCAGCCATGTTGATTCGCCGTGGAGAAGTCGAGTTACTGCTCACCAATTTTGGTACGAAGAACCGGCGAAGCCACTACTTAGGTTGTCGCTGATAAACCAATGTTTTCATAAAAAGATTTGGATACTGGTTTTTTACCTATATATATCTGTATGGAAAAAAATCAATTCACTCCCTTCAAGTATAGCCAAAGTCTAAATAACCCCCTAAACCATAACTTGGTTTAATTAACTCTCTAAACTATGTTATTTAGTTCATTTTACCCCCATAATACAATTTATCTTTGTGTTTCTCTTTTTAATTTTGCAGAGTAGTAGTGGACATGATAATGCATATTTAAAAAATTATAATTTTTTCATTATTATTTTTCTTATGATTTTGAACTCCAATGATTAATGCATTATTAAATATATTAAGCTATCAAAATAATAATAAAAATTATGATATATTTTTTCTAACATGTGTTATGATGTGTACTATCATCTTGTAAAATTTCAACTTAAAATTACACCTATACATGTAGAAATGAAAAAAGATAAATTGTATTAGAGGGTACTTAGAACCAAAGAGCATAGTTTAGCGGGTTATCCGAACTTTGGCAATAGTTGAGGGGAGTAATTTAAATTTTTTCCTATCTGAATCTATAGGTACGAAAAGTGTGAATGTTGTGGTGAAGAAATGTTAGATATCTAGGCAATTTTCGGTATATTTTAATTCCAAAATTAAATGTATAAACTAGCAATATTTCTATGACTTTAAGGAGTAAAATAAAACATGTGAACATGTTTATACTTATCACACATATAAGCATAAACAATATAAATAACCAAAGTTTCAGGGAGTACCCTAAAGCGGGGCCGTTGCCGGAGGCATTGGCTGCGCTGTTACCAACTGGAGTAAACATCTACTCGATTGGCCTCAGTCGAAGTAGTCGAACTAAATCGGTGCAGGAAGAAGTTCGCAGTGCAGTCCCGCGAACGGTCACCAAGATGTAGTCGACGTAGTCGTTCGGCCACCAGAATGTAGTCGACGTAGTCGTTCGGCTCGTCCACCAGGAAGTAGTCGTTCAATCGGGCAAAGCCTTAGTATTTTTGAGCAGTCACGCTAAAGCGTTACCCAAAAATCTGATTGCCCGCCTATCCCGTGCAGGATCTCAAGGCGAGCAAGGTTTCGGAGGCCTGCTCACGCTAATTCTGTGCGCGCAGAAATTAGCGTTGGGGAACTCAGTTGTTGCAACTGGAGAGGGAGAAGAGAGGAGCCGAGTTGCCTCAGTGCTCTGGTGCAGGATGGATGAGGGGAATGGCACTCCTTATATAGTGACTCAGGTGCTCAGGATCGTTGAACCTGGACACCATCAGAGTCATTTAGGTGATGCGGTTATGGCCATTAATTACAGATTTAATTGCACGTTTAATCGCACGATTAATTGCTGTCAACGGCAAAATAGCCATCGCACCGCACCGCACGTCCGGCCGCGCCGCGCCGCGCCTCGGCCTCGGCCACGGCCACGGCCCGGCCCGGCGAGGCGAGCGAGCGCGCGCGCGTGTGGTTCACCGTCCTCCTCTTACCGGCTTCACAAGTGGTGTACAAGAAGTCCACCTTTTAAGTCGGTTGAGATCCTCCTCAATTCCCGGTACGGAATTAAACATTGATTCCCTAGCATTAATAGTGGGCTTTAAATTCTTTTAATGCTTTAGAATAAATGGGCCAAGCCCATTACTCCAACAAGAAACTGGCAATGCTGGTGTTCACCTGACTGAAAACAAGCTTTTCTTGATCAAAGATGTAGGTTCCCCCATCTGTCAGGTTTTGGCATAGCCCCTTTCTCCCTCTTCCCCTATTCCCACCATGCATGCAGCTCCATCAGCCAAATTATTAGCTCAGCTAAAAACATCATCAGTAAGTAGTTTCACTGACACTCATGATCAACGGAGAGGTTCTGCGATTTCAGGCGATTGAAACTTTGATCGACGACAGTAGAAAAGAAAAATCGCACACACATAGGATCAGTCCTGCGGCTAGCTCGCTGCAAATCATGCCGCTGAAAAGTACGCATATGAGGCCGGCACGGAATCGAGGCTGCAAACTTTTTTTTTCCCTCACACATTAGGTATGCTGATGATTCTCCACATGCTTCTCATCATTGATTATTGCTTGTTGTTCCAAAATGCTCAGATTGCTAACTCCGATCAGCAGAGGCAGCGAGCTGCAGGGGGTTGTTGAGCCTCTGCCGTCTGACGCTACACATACTAAGCAGCTTCAGTCCGGCCGGTTATATTAGCTCACCATCACCAACGTCCCCGCGACTGAGCAAATAGTAAAAGTAGCAAGTGAGCAAATTAAATTTGGTAGCAAGAACAGGTCTGATGTCATTCCTGGGCAACTTGCATGAACGAATCAGAAAATGATAGAGAAAACCATTCTTTGTTTTTTTTAACAAAGTTGCCTAGTAGTCCCATGCTGAGCAAGACCTTGAGGCACAGCACAAAACAAATAGTGTCATCTTTTGCCAATCTGCCCTCGATAGTTGACCCGGCCTCCCTATTCATTTAAAACTTCTTCAAGCAAGCAGCTAGGCCAACAAGTGTCTGTCTACTACTACAAACTATTTCAAATATGGTCTACCTGACCACCCAGGTAAACTCATTAGATCCAAGTTACAGGTTGTTGAATCCAAACTGAAGAGCAAAGACAGCCCAAATAGGTCTTTGGTCTAAAAAAACACTGCTCAAATAAAAAACCGTACCCAATCTGCAATACCTTACTTGAAAAAATAAAATCCTCCATCCACACCTGGTCTTTAAAATCGAATGAAAACCCTACACTATCTGGTTTAAATCGACGATGTATAAGACAAGCTAAATCGACGATGTATAAGACAAGCTATCTAAACATCCTTAATTTTTTTTTTAAAAAAACAAGGCACTAGACTGTAGGAATCGTGCTGGATTCTCGAATGAGGCCATATTTAGTTCCAAAATTTTTTCAAGATTTGCTGCCACATCAAATTTTTAAATACTTGCATGGAGCATTAAATGTAATTTAAAAAAATAACTAATTATACAGTTTAGTTGTAAATAATAAGATGAATCTTTTGAGTCTAATTAATTTATAACTAAACACTAATTACCAAATAAAAACGAAAATACTACAGTAGCCGAATTTAAAAAATTTCACGAACTAAACATGCGCTGATTGTTGCGTCCTGGTTGGGCGCGCCCCCACCGCATCTCTCTCATTTGGAAGCGCCTGAGGTTGTCCAAATCCGCGCCGGACCAGCCCACCGACCGCGTCCCCCACGTCGCCGAACCCAGCAGCACCCGCACCGGCGCCGCCAACTCGTGACAGCCGGAGCTCGTTTCGGGGGCGCGCAGGCGACCCCGGCGCACCCCGTCCAGCTGCAGTGCAGCCTCCAAACAACGCTGCTCGTTTCGGCACGCGATATAAAGATAAAGCGGGTCGGGCAACGCAGCCCGCGAGCGGCCGAAAGGTATAGCTAGCCGATCGAGCGCCCGCCCGAGGCAGGACGCCAACGCCACGGAGCAGAGCAGAGCAGAGCACCGCACCGCGAAGCAAACCAGAGGAGGGGGTAAAAAAAAGGGAAGAGGGCGCGTGGAGTGGAGGCCGCGGCCGCGAGGGAATCACCGGCCGCCCACCGCCCAGCCGCCGCGGCTGCTGCTGCCCACCCACGGGATAACCATAGCCTGACGCCCGACGGGGCGCATTGCCGACTACGAGTCTACGACGGGTGGCGAGGCGATAAGAGGGCCGGGCCGGGCGGGGCGGGGCGGGGCGGGGCGGTGCGCGCAACCACCGCCGTGCCTCCAGGCTCCCCTCCTCGTCGCGGCCATGTGGACGCCGTCGCGCGGGAGCAACGCGCGGCGGAGCGGCCACCGCCGCATCGCGGACTACCTGGCGGACGACCAGACCACCACCACCGACGCCTCCGACAACGAGTCCTACACCACCGCCTATGGGGACGAGTTCTTCGCCGCCGCGGGCGCGGCCCCGGGCGGCGCCGCCGGCGGCATGCTGCCGGCATTCCTCGCCGACCAGAGCGACCTGGTGGAGGTGATGCTGGAGCTGGACGAGGAGTCCATGGTGGTGCGCAGCGTCACGCCCACCAGCGCGGCCCTCTACGGCGCCGCCTCGCTCCCGGCGCCGCCGCCCGCGGGGTTCGGGCCGTCGCCGTCCCCGTCCCCGCGCCACCACGCGCCGTCGGAGGGCGGCCGCCTCAGCCGGTGCTCCTCCACGTCGTCGCGGATACGCAGGAAGTTCGCCTGGCTCCGGTCGCCGTCCCCCGCGCCGTCCCCGCGCCGCCCCACGCCCGCCGAGCTGCAGCGGGAGGCCGCCATGGCCGCGCGCGAGCGCCGCCGGGAGCAGGCGCAGCTCAACCGCTCCCGCGCCGGCGCCAGGCGCGCGCTCAAGGGCCTCCGCTTCATCAGCCGCACCACGGGCTCCGTCGAGGCCGCCGAGCTCTGGCGCCGCGTCGAGGAGCGGTTCAACGGCCTCGCCCGCGAGGGGCTGCTCTCCCGCGACGACTTCGGCGAATGCATCGGTACGGGGCCGGCGGCCACCACCACAATTCGCATTGCTATCCACGCACGCGAGCTCACCGCTCGTCTGCCTGCTCCTCCTCGCTTCGCGCAGGAATGGTGGACTCCAAGGAGTTCGCGGTGGGCATCTTCGACGCGCTGGCGCGGCGGCGGCGGCAGAACCTGGAGCGGATCACCAAGGAGGAGCTCTACGACTTCTGGCTCCAGATCTCCGATCAGAGCTTCGACGCGCGGCTCCAGATCTTCTTCGACATGTACTGACGAGCTAAATTTTTTTCCCACGCCCCCAGTTTTCCCCTTTCTTTCCCCGGATCCCAAGTAACGTTACAAATCGATCGAACGATCGATCCGTCCCAATCCCCGATGCGCGCGCGCTACGCTTTGCCTTGCCACCCGCAGATTCTTGATAAGCTGCTTGTTCTTCTTCTTCTGCCGTTCTCGGCCCCAAAATCAGGGTGGACACCAACGTGGACGGGAGGATAACGAGGGAGGAAGTACAGGAGGTGACTTTGTTTAACCCCTTCTTTTTTTTTCTAAAGTTTTGTATCGCTCCTCATGTGCATGATGCATCTCTGTTTTTAGCTCAACTGCCACCCCCACAAGAAAGCAAGAGCACTCTTCTGTCCTGGCAGCATTAGAACCTTCTTCTTGTGGGCACCCTGCCCTGATTACCAAAGCACCACACTTGTTTAGTTAATTACTACTGCTGTGTGTACTGTAGTAATCTGACGCGGTTTTTACCGTTGCCCACGTGCTCCGCCGCTAATCCAGCGAGTTGTTTTGGCTTGTCCTCCCTCCTGCCACCGCAGCTGATCGTGCTGAGCGCCTCCGCCAACAAGCTGGCCAAGCTCAAGGAGCAGGCGGAGGAGTACGCGGCGCTCATCATGGAGGAGCTCGACCCGGAGAACCTCGGCTACATCGAGGTACGCGCGTGCGCTGTTCATGGCGGGTCTTTTTTTTTTTTTTTGCCCCTAGCAGCGGATCGGAGTACGTGTGCTGCCGTGCTGACACGTGTTCCGCTTCTCCCCTCGCTCGCCAGCTGTGGCAGCTGGAGGCGCTGCTCCTCCAGCGCGACACCTACATGAACTACAGCCGCCCGCTCAGCACGGCCAGCGGGGCCCAGTGGAGCCAGAACCTCGGCGTCGGCGGCTCCCTGACGGTCGCGGGAGGGGGAGGAGCGGACGGCGGCTGCGGCGGCGGCGACCAGGCGGCCGGGGCCACGCGGGAGTGGCGGCGGCGGAGCTGGGGCGTGCGGAAGGCGGCGGCGCGCGTGCGCGTGGCGGCGGAGGAGAACTGGCGGCGCGCGTGGGTGCTGGCGCTGTGGTTCGCGGCCATGGCGGCGCTGTTCGTGTGGAAGTTCGTGCAGTACCGCCGCACGCCGGCGTTCCAGGTGACGGGCTACTGCCTCCCCACGGCCAAGGGCGCCGCCGAGACGCTCAAGCTCAACATGGCGCTCGTGCTCCTCCCCGTCTGCCGCAACACGCTGACGTGGCTGCGCTCCTCCTGGGCCCGCTTCTTCGTCCCCTTCGACGACAACATCACCTTCCACAAGGTACGGGCTCCTCTGCTATCTCGAGTTCTCGACTCCATGGACCATGGCCCCCGCCGTCCCCAGCCGCGCTACCACAAATATCGCCGCCGTCCGACGTGGCGGTGCTACCTAATCACGGTAGGTTCGACTCCCATGACGGCACAGTAATAACAATGTAACATCCGAACGATTCGTCGAGGACTCTGAGAGGTTAGTTACCGAACGCGGTAAATAGCTAGTGTACTCCGGCGGCCCGGGGGGGTCGGTGGTTGGTTCGGCCGTCGCTGTCGGGGACGAGGCGCGGCGGCCCTGTGTCGTACGCGGCGGTCAACGTGGCGCGCAATGATTGGCCCGCCACGTGGGGGATCCCGGATCTCGTGTGGAAGGGCCGCCCATGTGGTAGCTCGAGACTTTGGGTTACCGCCGGCGGCCAGTGTACTCGACCGGCGACGACGCGCTTTGGCGCGGGCCGTGCTTGGCACGCCGCCGGTCCCAGCAGATACGGAAGCGAAGCAAGTCTCGATCGGCCCATCCCATGCATATTCCGTGGCGCGGCCCAATGATTCTGTCCCGGCGGTGACCGAGACACGCCACAGAAGATCCCTTGCCCCCGGTTAGGACAAGCAGACGTGCTGGCACTACTGGAGTATGCCCAGTAGTAAACGGTCCAGTCAAAAGTCAGAGCCGCTTCCCGGTCGGTGAAAGTCACACTTGGACCGACATGTTGTCCCTGTCAGGTGGGTCCCGGTAGAGCTGATGGTCGTTTGTGGAAAGTAACCGGGCCTAGCCTAGCACTGTCCGGTAACTAATAAACCAGTCAGGCAGTCACCGTTTGGTAGGTGGCCGTCACCGGTCGCGAGTCGCGACCCGTGACCGCAGCAGAGGCCATGACGTGCGCTCACTTTCACTGCCGTAATTAGCATCGCAAAACAAACCAGAAGAAGTTATCACATTACCTGTATTATATATTTATATGGTAATTAATACTCCTGCTTGTGACCCTATTGCTGGTGTGTCGTTGCATGTGTTTCCAGATGATCGCGACGGCGATCGTGGTGGGGATCACGCTGCACGCGGGGAACCACCTGGCGTGCGACTTCCCGCGGGTGATCGCGGCGAGCCCCGAGGAGTACGCGCTGGTGGCCGGCGCGTTCGGGCCCGGCAAGCCCACGTACGCGGGGCTCCTGTCGGGCGCCGAAGGCGTCACGGGCGTCGCCATGGTGGTGCTCATGACCGTCTCCTTCACGCTGGCCACGCACCCGTTCCGCAAGCGCGAGCCCAAGGGCGGCGGCGGCGCGGCCGCCGTCACGTCCAGGCTCCCCGCGCCGCTGAACCGCCTCACCGGCTTCAACGCCTTCTGGTACTCGCACCACCTGCTGGGCATCGTGTACGCGCTCCTGCTCGTGCACGGCTACTTCCTCTTCCTCGTGCGCCGGTGGTACGAGAAGACGGTACGTGCCCGTGCCCACATCCTTCTCTCTTTTTTCAGTAACATTTTTTTTATTCTGTGCTTCTTTTTGTTTTTCTCTCTATTATCTGTGGTGCTGCTTGCTCGTCGTGATTGAAACGGCGATGGGTCGGGCACGAGGTTACTCAATCGCGGGTGACTCTGAGTGTGGGAGAGCGACGGTTTTCTGTTTGGCCGCCCGTCGCAAAGGCAAAGCGTGATGGTTACAGCCCGCGCGCGACCGCCCTCTGCTTTTACTCGGACGCGCCCTTGTCGCGGGTTCGCCCGGTCGCGAGCCCTCCTGGCCGGGTGCTTTATGCTGCCTCCTTCTAGAACCCGCCTCGTGGCGATCTCAGTTATCCGCAGAGAGAAAAAGGAACAAAAAGAAAAGGAAAAAAAGGTTGCAAATAAAAGGAGAGCATGCCACGGCTCTGGCAGGAAGACGGGGAAGGGATCCAGCGCGCATGTCTGCGTTTCGCGCCGGAGTCAGCAACCTCGTCATCCCGGAAGGATCAGGAGCTTCAGAAAAAATTACGGTGACCGTGACGACGTACGGCAGTCTGGACGCAAGTGGGTGAGGCGAGCTGCGACGACGCGTGCGCTGGTGCGTGAAGACCGGAGCGCCGAGTTTGACGTGGGGTACAGGCGGGCTCCGGTGTCGGTGTCGCCGGAGTCAAACCGGGGCGCATGCTTGCCGGCTCAGACCCTGCTCTAGCCGGCCTCTAGTGGGGGCCTGGGTCGGGATCGTCAAGGGAGGGAATGGGAAACCGTCGCGTCCGGGTCGGGTCCGTCCGGCTAGGCTCTTAAATACAGTACACGGACCACTGCTCGGCCGGAAGGCCGTGTCGAAGTTTTGGTACTCGTAAAGACTAGTATTAAAGTTTAAGAGTAATTCCAACATATTGATTTTTTTTCTTTCCTTTTTTTACTTTTTAGCCATAAAGAGAATTTAGGGAAAAAAATTAGTACCAACAAATTGATTTTCTCTTTTCTTCTTTCCTCTTTATTTCCCTCCCTTCTCTCCTTTTTAAAGGAGAATTCTATTTTCTTCTTTTCCTTTTCTTTTTCTATCCATTCTTTCATAACCACAAGATCCACATGTATGAGAAGATACTGGTGACTCATGAATTAAAGGAGAAAGGAAAAATCAATTTGGTGGAGCACATCTCCCTAATAAGTTAAAATTATGATGGGGGATTTTCTTATAAGATGAAAAAGTGGGAGGAGAAAAATTAATCTATTGGAGTTAGTATAAAGAGGTGGGCAGGCGACGTCGCGCCGACGGGGATAGCGGTCGCCGTGAGCTGTCGCGGCGGACGCGCGCGGGCAGGTGGTGGTGACGTGCTCGACAGCTCGGTGCCACCGCGCAGCCCTCACGTGTGGAGTGTCAGCAGCGGCAGTCATGGTCGGATGGTCCTCGTCCTCGGCGTCTCGGGATCGGCGGATCTATGGCCGGATCGAAGAACTGCAGGGTTCAGAAATTCCGGGCCCCGGCACCGGCAGCGTCAGTCCCCCGCCCCATGACCCGTCCATACATGGATCCTGTCAGGCCAGGTGTGGGCGGCCCTGTTTGGTTTGGCAAGGATACTAGCACGCACACTTTCAGAAAAAAGAATCTCGCATGCATGAAGCACTAAATGAAGTCTATTTACAAAATTTTTTTAGGGATGAGTGTAACTTTTCGCGACGAATCTAATGATGGTAATTAATCGATGATTTGCTACAGTGATGCTACAGTAATCATCCTCTAATCGCGCGGTCAAAGGCCTCGTTAGATTCTTCAGGGTCACTAGCGCGGGGTTTTGAAGTTGTTTTTACAAACTGGCTTTGTTTGACACCGTAATTAACAGTCAAAATTTACTATTCATTACCATGCTACAAAACCAAACACGGCCACCAACCTGGACTCCCCACTGCCCTGCCGCCAGCCTGAACGTGCACGGGGGGTCTCTGAAAATAAAAATCATGCCGTATTTAAGGCGAAGTCTTTTTTTTCTCAGGTCGGGTTGTACTAGACGCCTACACGTAGCGTGAGTGTTTATGATAGCCCTTTGCTTGCTGGTGGATCCAGTGCCGCGCTTTCTTTTGTTCGGATCTGGCGTTGAAAAATAGGGGGGGGATTGCGCCGACCAATTATACTTCGATGTAGATGGGCCTGTTAGGCCCTGTTTATCTCTACCCATAAATCTGTAAACGCAAAAAAAACATCACATTAAATATTTGGACACATGCATGGAGTACTAAATGAAGTCTATTTACAAATTTTTTTGCATAGATGGGCTGTAAATCGCGAGACGAATCTAATAAGCGTACTTAATTCATGATTTGCATCAGTGATGCTACAGTAACTATCCATTAATTATTGATTAATTAGTATCATTAGATTCGTCTCGCGATTTATAACTCATCTATGCAAAAAGTTTTGTAAATAGACTTCATTTAGTACTTCAAAATAGGAAGATTCCAATGCAAAATTTTTTTGCCCTCGAACTAAACATGGCCTTAGATTGTTAGTGCTTTCGGTGCCCACCGATGCTTTACAGGGTAGAAGCCCTGAAGAAACAGGGGATGGAAGCACTGTTACTACCAGTACGCCGAACATAAACCCCCATCCACTTCCAGTACTCCTACATTCATCGCCGGGTAACAGAAATGGATGGGAGATTCACGAAACGGACGCGTAGGCATCAACATCGTCCTTCCATCCCAAAAGCCTACCGGCTTTACGCGAGGTGGCGGTTCGGTTACAATGATCTCGCTTCACTTTCACCGCTGCTCCTGCTCTGCTCTGCATGCGTCACCCCCACCACACGGCACGGCCCGGCACCCCGAATCTGCAAGCGACGGTCCGGGCGCCGCATGCCTTAGCCTTTAAGCTTCCAATGATGGTAAAAAAAAAAACCGCCGCAAGGGGGTTGGAAGCTTCGCCTGGATGCTCTGCTAGCTCCATCTGTTCGTGCCTTTGTGGTTGTGGCCATGGTGTTCCGGCCGGCACTTCTTTTTTTTTCTTCTTCTTCTTTCGTCCCACTGCGCATTTGCTTGGGGTTGGAGTAGAGATTCACATTGCCAATCAGCGGCGCCCCCAAATCCCCGGCCGGCAGCAGGTGACGCGCCGGTTGCTTTCGCCGCGTCCACATTTGCCACGAACTCGCCATGCCTTTCCCTACATGTGGGGTGCGGCCTTGGTCCTCTCCGGCTCCGCGTGTTCCCGCGCCACTGATTCGGCGTGGCGTGGTGCCCGTTGCCATCTCACCAAACTTCCTCCGGGCAACTGGAAGTCCCCGCGCGTGCGAACGGTGACGCTGACACGCGCTTACCACTAGCAAAATGGCAAGCGGTGTGCCCGCGGCACGGCGTTGTCCCAATAATTGCCGTGCTATGATCTGGGGGGCAAAGGCCGCGGGAGGAGGGGGGGCCTGAGTTGTAAAGGTGGACGCGGCATGGGCGGCGGCGATGGCGAGGGCGCTGCTGCTGCCGACGGGCGACGGCATCTCATTCTCCGCCTCGGGATCGATTCCGAGTAAAGAGCCCTGTCTGGTGTCTACTGCTAGTGAAAGGCAAAAGAGAAAGGCGGAAAGAGAGAAAGGATGGAACAGAGAGACAGACAGCAAAGGAAGAGCCGCCCGCCTGGGGTAACAGTAATACAAGGGTCTAGGGCTAGGCGCCACTCGGCCCTAGAAAGAAACCTGCCCGCCGTGTCCGACCGACCACGGACGAAACTTCCCGTGTAGTTCAGGGGCACGGGGCTCTCTCGCACCTCACCGCCGGTTGCTTTTCTTTGCTGGCCAGGGGTCAGGGTAGGGTGGTGTGGCTGTAGTGGGAGCCTTGCTGTGACTGCGAGGGGGCATCACCGCATCAGGACAGGCAGGACCACCTCGCATTGCATTCGAAGGGGGGAAGAAAATGCGCGGGGGGGGGGGGGGGGGGGGGGGGGGGGGGGGGGTCCGCGGATGCATCTCGCGATCCGCGATTTGCTTTTCCATAGGCAGGCGGAATTTGCTACACAGGCGTTAGGTTCTGTCATACGTGTGGCCCGGGTCGCAGATGCGTTAGGTTGAGCACTTGAGCACACCGTGATGAGTGATGTTGATGCCAGTCGCATAGCTACTAGCTAGAGCACTCGGCTCAAGAAAAATAGGGTTATCCGCAGAGAATGCCTTTTTTGTCTTTTTTTTCCCACGAGAACTTCTCTGTTAAGGATCCGTAAAGAATGCCTTTTGTGATCCTTTGATTAGCGTGTTCTTTCCTGAATTTCAGTTACTTTGGTACTGGTGGGCACGTCTCAACAAATTTCAGTTGTGCGGTTTCAATTTGTTTTGATTCGCTATGGATACAATCCACTTGCACAACACCAGTTTCAGGGATACTGCCTGGTTGTTAGAGTTATCCTGTGTACGGCAGTACAAGCCTACGGCTACCACATGCTTATTAAGCTAAAAAATCTCTAATATATGCATGGGGATAAATGATTCAAGTAGTAAACACAAACCGCGCTGCGGCGTTCTAGAAGCGCGGGAATCTGACAGCTGCCAAGCTGAGTGGTTCCACTTGTTATTTTAGCGCACATTGTTTATCTCATCTCCTTTGGAAATTTCTTCTCGGAGACATTCTCATGTGAAAACAGCGATGCTGCTTGCCTGCCATGACTTCTGCACTTCCTGTAATCATTGCAGCAGCTCTTGTTTTGAGCAGCAGATGTTGTGTTTAAGTGCATTTTTTTTTAAAGAAAAGCACCGACACTGTGATCTCTTGGTGATTTCAGACATGGATGTACATTTCTGTCCCATTGGTCCTCTACGTTGGTGAAAGGATGCTACGAGCCTTGAGGTCAAATGCTTATACCGTAAAAATTCTCAAGGTAAGTATTTTATGCCTTATATTGGTTATGCTAAAAGCTGCCTTAGTGCAGCTGGCTAGTGTCCTTGGGAAAGAACTAGCGGACCAGGGTTCAAATCCTGGTTCCTCACATTTGTTCAGGTGGGGTATTTAATACCTCCCCGTAGCCCACATCATTTTTGTATTGGTTATGCTAAACAGCTTCATGCAGTTTGTAACCGACAAGCTTTTATAATCTTTACCACTAGTATTGATTATGCTCACATGGTGTATTAGTAGGGTATGATTGGAATAGAAGGGCACCATAAAAATTTCAAAAAATTACACTCGAAGAAAGATAGAAAACAACAACTTGCAACAATTCGGTAATTAGTGAACATTACAAAGTTCCTATTCCATTGAGTTGGATCCATCATTTTAGCATGGGTGCCCATTTTAGTGACATAAAAGAATGTGCATGTGGACAGGAGAAATGGAGAATGTTGTGGCCTAGTCATGCTGGCACTACTAGGACATGTACAAAAGAATATAGGCTCTGCTCGAACATTTCTGTCCTTTGGTTTGTTCGAAAAAAAATTTTTCTGTCCTTTGGAAATTGCCTGTCACACTCTAATGATTTTCATGCCTCGAAGGTCCATGCTTTCTGGTTGATTATCTATTACTTTATTCTTGCCTGAGTGCTCTTGTGCCCATCACAGCATCAAATATGTTTTCTTTTTCCAGATACATAGGCTCTAGGCTTCTACCATCTACATTCTACAAGGACTTCCCTCACGCTAAAAAAATTTATAGATACATTTCTATTTTTTAACGCTTAGATTTGAATGAACATCTAAGTATTAAGTGCTGCAGTAACCATAACAAAGTGTCTAAAACAATCAAGAAGCATATGCATGCAGAATATTTATTGTGACGAAATAGCACAATGTTTTGCCAAAATTAACTCAATCCATGCATATGTTCTTATGTAAGTTTATTGGGAACATATCTAGTGAAAACCACAAACTTCGTGAAAATCTGTGCAAACCACGACAAAAAAGTCATCTAAATTCACGAAAAAATCACATATATAGATGATATGATGATACACAACCTTGTAAAATATCATATCCAAACTTGACTTCGTTTGTGAGATACAAAAATAATAAATTTCTAACAAATCATCTGGACAGCTTCTTGGCTTGAAATTTGTTATTTTTATATCTCACAAACAAAGTCGAGTTTGGATAAGATATTTTACAAGATTGTGTATCATCATATCGTCTACATGTATGATTTTTTTTATGAATTTAGATGACTTTTTTGTTGTGGTTTGCACAGGTTTTCACGAAAATTTAGTTTTATTACTTCAGGTGTGCCTTCTACCTGGAAACGTATTGACCATAACAATGTCAAAGCCCTATGGATTTCGGTACAGAAGTGGACAGTATATATTTCTTCAGTGTCCAATGATATCTCCTTTTGAATGGTTTGTATGACCTCCGATTTGAATGCCCTCAGCCTAGTTTTGATCTGGTTTAGAAGAAGTTCACCTGCTGGTGCTTTGTGTTTCCAGGCACCCTTTCTCCATCACCTCAGCTCCTGGAGATGACTACCTCAGTGTTCACATCCGAACAAACGGTGACTGGACACAAGAGCTCAAGCGCATATTTGTCGAGAACTACTTCTCACCACATCTTAACAGAAGAGCTTCATTTACCGAGCTAGGTGCGGCAGAACCAAGAAGGTCCATTGATCTCTTTTCCCACAGCTGCTTCTTTTACACACCTCATAGAAATGAAACTGAACACGTCTCTTTTCCATGCCACAGCTTGCCAAAGTTGCTTGTAGACGGTCCATATGGTGCCCCTGCACAGGATTTCAGAAACTACGATGTCCTACTTCTTGTCGGCCTTGGAATTGGCGCAACACCGTTCATAAGCATCCTAAGGGATCTGCTTAACAACATAAAGATAGCTGACGAGTTAATGGTACGTGCTTCATCCTATGTTGTTTCCGTTTTGACATTTTGCAAAGATGCTTCTGCCTGTAAAAGCCTGTTGTTTATAGCTAATATGGTTTTCTGCTACTTTTAGGACTTGGCAATGGAGACTAGCAGGTCTGAGGACAATGCCAACAGCTTCAGCGTCTCAACAGCAAGTAGCAACCGGAAGAGAGCATACAGAACAAGCCGTGCACATTTCTACTGGGTCACCCGAGAAGCTGGGTCATTCGAATGGTTCAAAGGGGTGATGAATGAGGTTGCTGAGATGGATAAGAAGGTACCATTGCAGGATGACACACTTCCATCAATATCTCTGTTTCTCTGCTTAAGTGGCTCCTGTCTGGAACACCCTGTGCTGTTACTATACTGACAATGTGCCTGTTGAAACCAGGGTGTCATAGAGTTGCACAATTACCTCACAAGCGTTTACGAGGAGCGCGATGCACGGACGACTCTGCTGTCGATGGTACAGGCTCTGAACCATGCCAAGCACGGCGTCGACATCGTCTCAGGGACCAGGGTAAGCAAATTCGCTGAGACTATTCCCTTTCCTTCTGTTCCAGGGAACAGTTTTGGCGAAAGCGATAAGCCACTAAGCAAATCCATTTGTCCATCTGTAACTCTGAACTGACCACCATATTCTGCAGGTGAGGACACATTTCGCCAGACCCAACTGGAAGGAAGTCTTCACGAGGATCGCCTCGAAGCATCCGAATTCGACAGTTGGTAAAATCCCCTTCGCCCAGACAACAAAATCCTTCTCAACAACTCTGAACCATCTGTGCTCACCGGACTCTCTCTCTCTCTCTCTCTCTCTCTCTCTCTCTCTCTCTCTCTGAACTCTGATGCGCGCAGGAGTGTTCTACTGCGGCGCGCCGACGCTGGCCAAAGAGCTGAAGACACTGGCGCATGAGATGAGCCACAAGACGAGCACTCGCTTCCACTTCCACAAGGAGTACTTCTGAATTCTGACAGAGAGAAGGGCCACACTGGACACCACATCTGATCTGATCTCGGGAGCGTTAGGCACCGGTAAAGAAGATAGAAAAAAAGGAAAAATTTTGCACAGATGCAAGACAAACCAAGCTGACCTCTTCCTGATCCTGGAACTGTACATAGCATAAAGCAGCACAGGGTAGTTGGTAGCAATTAGCACAATTTATATATATTGACAGGAAAAAAAATGAAAAGAGAAAAGGCAGGGTAGAGGCTGCTGACTCGAAGATAATTGGTAGGCATGGTATACATGTACACAGTATAGTTAGGTAGGTAGGTAGTAGTAGCAGCAGCAGCAGCTGTATGAACGAGTGAATATACGAGGAGCCACATGCTGCTGCCACTCTGAAGCCTGAAATCTGAACGTGCATTGTTCAGGTGTGTCCGTGTCTGCCTGCCCCCATGTGCTGCTTGAGACGACCCGTGCGGTAGTCTGAAGGCAAGGCAAGTTGGAGACGGCGTCGTGCTCCGCCCTGTGACGCGTGCACGCGTCCACGTCTCCGCGGCCCCGGGGCGTTCGCGGTCTTGCCATGTGGGCACCCGGTGCCGGCCGGCCGGCCAACGGGGAGGCCGAACGAACCTTGCCATCTCAGCCACGGCGCCGCGGCGGAAAGCTCGCCGTGCCCGCGGTCCTCATACTACCAATCCCCGGCGATGCGGTACGGCGCACACGGTGGCGGCGCGCGGCCGGCACACGCACACCCGGCTTGCGGCCGTGGCGCCGTGCTTGCGGGCGACCTCGCGTTCCTTGTTCCGCGCCGCGGTTTTTGCTCTGCGGTTGGGCCCTGCGTCTTGTTTGTTGGAGAAGAGCGAACCCAACGGGCTTCATCGTTCAGTTCGCCCCGCGTAGAGCGGACGTAGGCCGAAGAAGCCTCCGTCCGGAGCAAGCCCATCAATCAGGGTGCAATAATATATCCGGCAGGCCATGCCCAGTTTGTTTCGGCACTTGGGCTGCTGGAGCTGCGGGCCTCTGGGCGTTTCTTTCTTCGGTCCTTTCCCATTCTGCTCCTGGGGATCACCGGCCTTAAAAATTGCTCGGCTGCTGGCTGAACCGCAAGGCGTAGGCAGCGTCGGCTCCAGCAGGGCAAGCAGGAAGCCAGCAACGACACAGCCACACGGACAGGAGCACAGGACACAGCTACCGCCAGGATGCCGAGACGTCGACTTCAAGCTCCGCGGAGGCCGCATCACGCGATTCCTAATCCCTCAGCTCGTTCGCCGGTGCGCGACGCGGGGCGAAAGCGACTCCATCGTCGAGCTGTTGATGAGAGCGAGCCGATGCTCCGATACAGACACTGGTGCGTGGGGATGTGCCTGCCCGGGATGGTAATGATGGGCTTGACTGCGCCCATCTCGTTTCGGAAAATCAGATATCAGAGATATCATTCTTCTTTTCTTTCGGACACCACATGGAGAAACCGTTAGGTTCGCCTGACGTTGAGCTGCTCCGAATTCCGGAACACATGAAGTCATGAACATTATTCCTGACCGATTCCCTGTTTATCCATGGACATCCAGTTTGCAACACGCGGTCGGCATATCAGGCACGGTACCATCATTCATCAGGTTGCGGAAACGAAGTTCTGTTAGCTAGCTAGCCAAGCTTAGTTTGGTCTGTGGTAAACTGGTAAAGACCAGATCGATCGATATCATGCAGTGGATCCAACCGTCCACCGCGCGAGGCGAGCTCGTGCCATGTCCACTGAATCTCCAAGATGCCCGCGCCCTGCAGGGAATAAACCTAAGTTTGAACGATCATTACGCAGTAGAACTCACTCACCTACTACCAAATAGCATATGGCAAGCATATTCTTGTGGCACCACTCGCAGCAGCACATACATCTCGGTCGACATCAGTAGATAAATCATCTAGTTTATGTTCTGGCAGTAGGCTCCAAAGCCCGTCGTAATCACTTGGCTTTAATCATGGTTCCATAGAACTGTTTGCTTCGCCGCCACCAAATCCACTCTCTAGCCCTAGCTTGTAGCTTCTGTTGAGCTGCATGCGAAGTATAACACCCACTTTGAATCTAAATCTGAAGCTCAGTTCAAGGAAATATCAAAACCTTTTACATGGCTCAAAGCGTATGACTAGTCCTAGACACTTTTTTTTTCTCTTTCTGCTAACCGATGATGAGTAGGTTGCAACGTACTTGTTGTTATTGTTAGAAGCTTTGCGACAATAATGGTCGTCTTCATCCAAAATTCCAAGTGCTGGGCTATCCGCATTTTGCTCTCTCTAAAGCTCAGAATAACCTCAGGCCTGTGGTATTTCTGATGTTGTACGTATTGTCACTTCCTGATCCTTGTACTGTCTTATGGTATATTGAATGAACACAGAAAAGCAGGGGAGCATTATAATGTCTGCCACTACGATGAAGACATAGATCTCACTAAATTCAATGAATGCTCAATCAGGCAGACATAGAATTTGTTTAACAACGTTATTAAATGCTGCCTTGTTAACTAATAAGCCGGTTTGGACTATTATATGCAATCAAGTCCTATAGTGTCTCTTAACGGATGTGCATGACTTGTACGTTCGACCATATTTGAAAACATTTTCTTGAGGTGTTTAATATTATTCTCAGCTAAGATCAGAGAATATTATTATAATTAGACATCTTATAAATCCCATTTTGGGCTTTACTTTGCATGGCAGTGGGCTATATATTGGTAACCATTGAATTATTCTGAGTACTTTCGGTGTCTCCTAACTACCTTCTTCTAATCCACAATGAACAACAAGGCAATATGTCACACGATCAACCCACTGAATAACACAATGTGGTGGGCTCTCAAAGAAAGGGATTGACTTCCACTTGGAATCAAAGACATGCAAATAAAGTTAAATATATTTTCAAAAATGAACCACATTTCCCCTCAAATCTAACTATGCCCAGTACCAGGTAATTTTCATCAGGTAATCAAATTAAAGAAGCACTATCTAGGATGCAGATACATTTCTGTTGATGGCAAGTTTAGTACATAGAAATGCTGGGCAATTCACTCCATGGCTGGCAGAAAATAGCACTTTCAAACTTAGCGGCGGCGCCTATGGATTATTAAGAAATGTTCCACAAGATGGGAAGCAAGATGCAGAAGAAATCAAGTGAAAGATCAAGTGATGTTGCGCCCCTCACATAAATCATCACTAGACTATAGAACACGTCCAACTCCCAACCACAGCAGCAGCAGGATGCCACCGAGTTACCTAAACACTTTATTAGTTGGCCAAACATACTAAAACTGTGAACTGATATCAGTTACAAATACAGGAAAATTTATAATTAAATGCGTTCTTAAGCATCGTTCGTTTCTAATGTGTAAACATGCCAGGAAACCAAAAAAGAAGAAGAAGAAGAAGAAGAAGAAGAAGAAGAAGAAGAAGAGGCAGAGTGGCAGAAGACACCATGGATGCGAAGGACCTGAGGTAGAATGGTAGATACCAGTGACATTTATCAGTTTCCATTTGTGCCCAGCTGGCTCGGGTACACAAAGGGCCCTCTTCGCTCTCCTTGGCCATAACCTAATGACAATCTCAAAGGGCAAAATTGCCATATCCTCCTAATACATCATCCCCTTACTCCTACAACCACAATATACAGATTAACCATACACCATCTCTAAAATGACAACTGTAATTCCAATCCTGCCCTCCTCCTCCGCGCTCTCGGCGACGCAGTCAGCTCGCCGTCCCACAGCCTCACTACGCTGCCGTCGAGCGCCGCCATGTCGAGGTGCCGGTACCACCCCAGGTCGCCCCTCCGCCTCACGGCCATCTCCCTCTCCTCCCACGGCGGCACCGCCAGGGCCGTCGCCGCCCTTCTTCTCTCCGGCGCTGACGACGTCCTCCTCAGGACCGCCTCCACCTCGCCGTCGACCCCCTCGTCGTCGTCCTCGTCCTCGTCCGCGCATTTCCAGACGCCGTCCACCACTCCACCGTCGTCGCCTCCGGAAACACCGTAGTACGCGGTGAACCGGACCTTGGACGGCGTGCTCGGCTCTGGCTCGCTCCGGGACGCCGGCTGCGGCTCGTCAACGGCGGGCGACGGATGGGCCGCTTGCGGGACCTGCAGCTTTTCGCCGACGACGACGGCGCTGGCTCTGCGGACGCCGGCGCCGACCGCGCGGATGCGCCAGAGGCCGACGGCGGCGGCGAGCGCGGCGACGAGCCAGGCGTAGTAGAGCGAGGCGGCGGCGGCCGCCGCTGCGGGGAGGGAGTAGAGGCGGAGCGCGATGGCGTCCGCGGGCACCATGTCGAGGAGCTCCATTCGCGGCGTGGCGATGATGGTAGGGGGAGCTCCCGGCTGTTGTTGGAGACTGGGGGCAGAGAGAGAGAGAGAGAGAGAGAGAGAGAGAGAGAGAGAGAGAGGAGGAGGTGGGGGGATGATGACCCTGGTGTGGAGGAGTGGGGGTGGGTTCGGGTAAACGGGTGGGAAGCGTATATATATAGGTGACGGGGCGGGAAAGACGGCATTGGTGAACTGCCTGGAAATATTGCAGGCTTCACCTGCACACCTAAGCATTTTTGCAGTTTTTAATTTGCATTTCGATTTGTTCCAATTTAGTCAGCAGCCAAGTATTTTTCTTCTGATTATTGAGACTCGTTTTGAGGTCAAGATTAGCTTGCACCTAAGAAATAATTTGATGCAGATATACAAGAGGGTAGGGATGACGCAAATGCGATTGTCTGTCGTTCTCAGCAAGTTATTTTAAAAAAAACTCTCACCAAGTTAAGTTGGACAAGCGCTGGCTTATGCACCCCCGAGAAAAATGCTCAAATATTAGAGCATCAAGGATTAGTTTGGAAACTCAAATCCTCTTAGAATCCTTAATTTTCACAGGGTGAGCACTCAGGGATGACATTTGAACAAAGACATTTAGTTCTGGATTGGAGGTTTTCTTTCCCTCGGTTAGGTTTAGCTCCCTCTTGCTTCCAAATTAGGCCCAATTATTGCTAATATGCTCATGTAGACTAATAAATTGTACCGTCCTCTATTATTCAGTTCTTCTTTTTTTGAGATGATTATTTAGCTTATGATCTTTATGATTAGATGTTTAGTAGAGTTGAGGTACGGAACCATTCGATCGCACTGACCGCTGTTAGCAACTAACAGAACCGAACAAAGCATTTGTCAGAATGTAATTTCCATTTCATAAGCAGAAATGCAACAGATGCCGAGGTGCTCGCGTGTAAAAAGACGCGCAGGCATGCTGGGAATCGAGCTCGGGAGATGCCGGGTTAAGAAAGATACCGGCCGGCTGGGAAGAAACCCCGGACGCCGCCGCCAGCGTGACAGCGCCGTTTCTCCCAGCTCGCGGTGGGCGCGGGGACGCGTGCTCTCCCGATCGCATCTCGCGGGCCTGGGATGGATCTACTTCGTGGCTCTCAGATGAGACGTGGCCCCTCCACCGGGGGTATATGTATATATCTATCTGTAAATCTTGATGCATGAGTCACGCACAGGCTAAATAAATATATTGCCGGGCAGAGTGATTCAAGACCATGGTTAAAATAAGGTGGTAAAGATGAAATTTGTTGACCAATATTTGCATCGACCTCCTTCGTCTAGCTCTCCGGGTACGGTTATTTGCGGCAGCTGGGGGATCATCAGATATTTCAGATGTGACAGCAGCAGGATCAGTTGGTTGTTCCGGCGTGGCAGAGAGGTCGGTCTTGCACGCCCGAATCTGTGGCTGTGTGGCAGAGAGGAACTCTGCGGCGGGCGGGCGCCATGCCAGCGACGGCCCCGTCCGCCGCCGCCGCCGCCGCCGCGGCCTATGGATTTGATTCGATTCGATCCGTGTCCACAGCAGCAGCGCCGCGTTGTGCCGAACGAAACTACCATGGGGGGCAAGGCAAAAGGGTTCGAATGCCGTGCCATGGCTGTGCAGCCGTTCCGATGGAAAGTTCGGTACCGCGAGCAAGCTGCACGGGCACGCCGTGGTTTGTCCTGGCTTCCATTCACCGGCTCGTGCTGCCGCTCCAAGTCGCAAGTCGCAACAGACCGAACGTTCACCACGGTGTACGTCGCTGCAGAAGCCTTGATTGGGGAGCTGGTTATATCCATCCGGAAGGTAGGCGAGCTACCACCCGATCCAACGGCCAGCTAACCATGTTTAGTAGGTAGGCTCAGCGCTAGCTAGCGTTCTGATGTCGAGCTCCGTCGTTGCGTAGTCCACCACGTAGGCACGGGGACTCGCTACTCCATCGGCATGGTAGGCTAGCTAGTTTCTCCGCCCTGCGGCCAGTCACTGCACCAGCGTTCCCGAATTTTTTTTATTTTAATCCTTTTTAATATAATATTTTAATAATAACCCGTGTAGATCTAAATTTCCAAGAACTAGTCTTTTTGGTCGCGCCAAGCCCCGTGGCGCGACTCACTGAAGGGTCACGCCACATGCTCCGGCGCGACCGAGCTGGCACGCGTGTGCCAGCGGGCCTGACATGGCAAGGCTGAGTCGCGCCATGCGCCGTGGCGCGACTCAGTCTAATATAGGTCCACCCGGCCAGCCTGCTCTTCCTCCTCCTCCCATTCTTTTTTCTTCCGCTCCCCACTCGACCCGACCTCCATGGCGCCGCCTCTCTCTCTCTCTTCCCCTCTAGATTCACTCCATCCTCCACCCGATTCGAAGAAAAAATGAAGGAAAACCGATCCTTAAAGATAACTCCTCCATTCTAACCAATTCGTTTTCCACCGTTTCGCCGATCTCCATCACTGCCTCCAGATCCAGAGGCGTCCCATCAATGGCCGTTGCTGCACGCCCAGCGCCACTCGTCCCCAGCCGCGGCCGCCTAGGACCCGTCGCCGTCCCTGAACGCGGCCGCGCCGGTGCTTCTCGTCCCCAACAATGGTCGCGCGGCACCTGATGCACTTCCGTGCGACCGGCAGGCCAGGCCTGCGGCCGTGCTGGTGCCGCCCGTCCCCACCACGCTATACTCTGCGAGGGTGCCGGCCCCCGCCCAGGCGCAAGGAAGGGCGGTGCCCCTCCTCGGCCCACCCGCTGCTCCCGGTATGTCCCTCTTCGCCAACCATCCACTGTCCCGGAGCTCGGGACCACCCGTAGGTTGCCGCCCCTGCTTAGGCTGCTTTCTATGGCTCTCCTCTCCCGCCGGTTTATGACGTTTTCATGTGCCTGGAATCATGCTTGTGTGCGGCATCGTCGAAATCTACTACTTGTTCTACTTTGCCATCATAACTGCCAATTACGATGACTCTGGCCTGATAACAAACACATAGCTAGTGCCTTATTAAGTGACTACTGTACTACTCTCATAGTCTCATTGTACCCAGCCAATTTGCATCTCACGAAGTGTAGTCAAATGCACTAAGCTGCAACAAAGGCTGTGAACTACTACCCTGTTCTAAATTGTAGTTCACTTTAATTTTGTCCTAAGTCAAATTTCACTTATTATGATCAAGTTTATAGAAGAATGAAGCAGTATTTACAACATCTAGTTAGTTAAATCTTCATGAAATATGTCCAGATAGTGTAGTTATTTTGTACCATCTTGTGTTAATATATTTATATATAAAACTTGATCCAACATCAAAGTTACACTAGTTGACTTAGAATAAAACTAAAGTGAACTATAATTAGAACATTGGGGTACAAACCATTTCCTTTGTTTCTTTTTTGATCCAACACTACTCTACTTGCATCGATGACTTGGCTAATAATAAATTGATGATAATGAAGCCATGTAATCTGTCCATAATATGGTACTTGAATGATGTAAGGTTATTAGCAATATTTTTACATGTCTGATTTATTTAAACTTATGTGTTACCTTTGACCCCGACCAGATTTGGCCCAGACCAAATTTTTGCTAACTAGTCACACCAAGATAAATGGTGTGACTCCTGATAACTGAAAAGAGTATGAAAATAAAACATAACAACAACTTGGAAAGCAAACATAGTAAAGGAAGTGCTAGGCCGAGTTTAGCTTCTTATAAGGAAATCAAGACCAAAACATCTATCATTTAAAAAATTGATCTCCACGGCATTACAAACCTGAAATAACACCACACTGATAATCTTGAATAGATACACCTAGGCATACAAGTGAATGTGGGCAGTAAGTTACATAATCATACAGTTTAAATGTAGACAGAATAAAACAATTAGCCATTTGTGGGCACGTCCTGATAATGACTTTCCATGCACAGGATGCATCATCAGTAATGGCGCAAAGAGAGCCAGATAGTTAGGATATGCATCCTCTGAGCTTGATGTCTCCTCGAACTCCTTGCTGACGATGTCTTGAGGTGGTGCCTCATTGCCCCTCCTATGAGGGGTTGCAATACCAAGAGCCCCTTGTTGGCCGCGACGTCCTCCTATGAAAAAGAATTTATTTAACATATGTATAGCTAATTACAATCATTAAGTATCAGAAATGGAAATAATATTGTAAATACGGCACCTGTACATTATGTACATAATATTGCAGGAGGGGCGCGGTCGGCACGTGTACATGATGTGTACGTAATATTGCAGGAGGCGAGTCCTTTAAAGGGGCTCATCATCACTGCCCCTCGCCCACTCGTTAGCAGTCCATTTTCATATAAATATCCGGGTCAATTGACAAATGGCATTCCCAAATTCTCAGTGGCAAAGCATGTAATCGAAAATTCAGACATGAGTGCATATACAAACAGATAAACAAATGAGAGCGGGAAGGATCCATCAATCACAAGGCTAGCTCCCACACTGCCTGACAAAACCCCAACCGGAACCACAGCAAACTTGCCCTACAGTTCCCAATTCTTTGTTGTTGCGAACATGCACACCTTCTCTCTCGCCAGGGGATGAGACCAGGCACATCAACGTTCAGATGTGCCTACTAATTTTCCACACACAGAGATCACCTCTGCAGCAGCAGCAACAGCCGGGTATCGACAGGAATAGAGAGAAGGTATCGCAAGCAAGGTATATATTCATGATCCATCCATGTATCCATCAGGAACAACGAATCAGGACACCGCGACCGGCCAAACCCGACTCGGAAGCCACGTCAGGTACCACCGCACAGTCCCCAGCCCCTGCCACCACCGATGCCACAGTAATGCAACGGGAGAGCAATTGCGAGGCGCCACTGTACAGATGGGGACCTTAATCGACATCCGCTCAAGAGAATGGCCCGCGCACAGCCTTGATTCGGACCGGCCGTCTCAGAGCCTAACCAACTCAAATTCTAAAAAATCCGTGAAATGGAAAAAAAAACTAATTGGTTAGAATGGAGGAGTTACCTTCAAGGATCGATTTTCCTTCGTTTCTCCTTCGAATCGGGTGGAGGATGGAGTAGATCTAAAGGAGGAGAGGGAGGGGCGGCGCCATGGAGGTTGGGTCGAGTGAGGAGTGGAGGAAAAAAGAATGAGAGAAAAAGGAAAAGAAGGCTGACCGGGTAGATCTGTATTAGGCTGAGTCGCGCCACGCCGCATGGCGTGCGCGTCAGGCTCACTGGTACGCGTGTGCCAAGGTGGCAGCTTGATCGCGTTGAAGCAGGGAGTCGCGCCACGGGACTTCGCACGACCAAAAAGCTAGTTTTTAGAAATTTAGATCTGGATGGGTCATTATTAAAATATTATATTAAAAAGGATTAAAATAAAAAAAATTCTACAGCGTTCCCAGGACCGAGTGACTGACGACACTGGTTGATCGACACGCTGCCCAAGGTGCCCAATGGATGCATGGCAACAACGACGCGTAACAGCATTTCCGGCCGGCCGATGCGACGCGCGATGCGTCATGTACGCGTACCGTACCGATAGTTCGGCCCCGCACGATGATCAGGCATCCGTAGCTTCTGTAACAGGAACTGCTTTGGAGGGTTTGAAATTTGAAATATCTATCCGAGCTGGTCAAATGGATCACACTAGTCACTACACAAAAAAAACCCTACCCTAACCCAGCCCAACCCACGACCAATAGGGTCAGTGCCGACCCGACCCTATACATAGGGTTGTGTCTGGGTCGAGACCTCGACCCAGAGTGCCGACCCTGACCCGACAAGACTAATAGGTCCGACCCGATTAATTTTGTTCCTAGTACAATTTGGCCCATTAATAACTCATACTCCCTCCTCCCAAACCCTAAGTCCCTAATCCCCATCCATCCATCTGCTCCACGCCTCCTCCCAGCCGCCACCGGCCACTCTTTTTCTCTCCCTCTCGTCACGCACTCTGCTCCTCCCGCCGGTCCGCCCCTTCACTCCCCCCAGCAACTAGCGAGAGAGCAGCATCCGACGGGCGCGAGCTGCATCGGCAGGGGGCGCGGCGGAGGACGGCAGCTGGCCAGGGGCGCGGCACGGGTCGCCAGTGCGAGCAGCCGGCGCGAGGGGCGGCGGGCGCTGGCAGTCGGCACGGGGCGGTGCTGGCAGCCAAGATGCGCGGCGGAGGACGGGGGCCGGGGCGGGCGACGACCGACGGCAGCAAGCGCGCGGCAGAGGGCGGAGACCGCCAAGCCGGCGGCTGGAGTGGGCTCGGGTCGGCACGAGCACGCCATGCCAACCCGACACGATTGCCTGCCGATAGGGTCGTGTCTGGGTTTGAGGGGAGGCACGCAGTGCCGGCACAGCACGACTAAGGCCGGATAGGGTTAGGGTCGGGTCGGGCCGTGCCGCCCATTTGGCCATCTATAATCCGACTGGCCATCTATAATCCGACCCGACCGGTGGTTCTTGGAGCGGAGGATGCTTTGATGACGAGGAGGGGACTAAGGGCTAGTTTGGGATCACAGGGCTAATCAGCCCCGGGACGGACACCCCCACGGGGAGAAATAAATATTTCCCGACCCCCCGTCTCCACCGTTGGGAATTGGGAGCCATTTCCCGTCGCTGTTTGGAAGGACACCCCCATGGGGAAAAATAAATATTTCTGACGCAGGGATTGTTTTGTCCAGATTTTGCAAACTGTCCAGAATATATGTTTCAACCTACATAAACCCCCTACATAAAAATGAAATTATAGAAAACTACAACACGGATCAATATATTTAATTCGGAACTGACTACTGCAAAATGCAACACAGATCAACACGGATCAATTATGTCCAGAATGATTCATGTCAGTACGGTGAATTGTAACAGTTTACGAATGTGATCTCTGTGTGTTTCGAGGATCAAGGCATGGCACCCTTTGTCCAAAAGTGATCTCTGTGTTTCAAGGATCAACGTGTGGCACCCAGGGTTTACAAAACCGGTGGAGACGGTCCGGTTTGACCGGTTACCGGTCAAACCGGTCCGGTTCCGGTTTGGGCCGGTACCAAACCGGCCCAAATTCAAAATTCAAATTTGAATTCAAAAAATGGAAAACTCCCAAAAAATACTTCAAGGTGTGACGAATCTAATGATGTCAAATTTTCTCAAAATTCGTTCGTTTAACATGCTTTTCGGGCATTTAAAGTTAAACAAAAAAAATGAGACGACCCATTAAGGCCCACTTGGTAAACCGGCCGGTATACCGTTCCAAACCAGTGACACCTGCGATTTTAAATTTGGATTTGAATTCAAACCGGTCAAACAAGCCGGTAAACCGGTCTAACCGGCCGGTATACCGGTCCGAACCGGTTGAACTGAGTTTTTTTAATTCAAATTTGAATTCGACCGGTACCGACCGGTTTCCGGCCAAACTGGACCGGTATACCGGTACCGGACCCCCGCGGTTTGGCCGGTCCGGTCGGTAAATGAAACCCTGGTGGCACCCTTCTATCCTCGCTCTTTGTTCTTCTCAACAGTCACTAATTCTGTCAGATAAACAAAAAAATAGCATTATGATCAGTGCTAATCAAACAAACAGGAACAATCAAATAGAAACATTTGAGCAGTTTGCCTTGCAACCATTTTATTCAAGATGGTGACGGAAGGTGACAAAAAAATTTAGTTGAAATGTCTTAGTAAAATATATTATCATATTATTCTGCAAACAGGAGCAGAGAATACTAGAAGCTTGGAAAGGCTCTGTTTTATTCTGGTTCTAAGACCATCAAGCAAGATACAAGTACTAAATGAAAGGTTAACCATGCAAGCTACAATTTCTGAACTCAAGAGCAGAGAACTCAAGCTACAATCTCAGAAATTATATGTATAAAAAATGTATAAAAGGTCAATCATGCAATGTGTAGTGTACATCAAAATTAATATTCTTGATTCTAAAATAGCATGGGATAACACAAAACTAAAATTCTGAACTCAAGAGCTCCCAAAGGGTAGTTGCTGATTCATTTCAGTTTCAGATAATGACATCTATAGCGCCACTAGTAGTTGCTGCAGAACATGAAGCAAAGAAAAATGGCTACATTTTATAACTAGCACAAGACAGCAGCATATAAAAAAAACTGATGAGCTAATCAGACTGATGAGCTGAACTAGGTCAGATAAAAATGCCTATGAGGCCAGCACATTAGCAATATGCAGACAAAATGATCCATTTTCTATATAAAATCGATAGCGTATTTAACTCCACTGTCTATGGGGTGGGCAAACCTCTGGACCTCTCCACTTTGTGATCTGCAGAAATGATTTTCTAAAGAAATTGGTTCTTCTTTATGCTCAGAATAACTAACCTCTGGACCTCTCCACTTTGTGATCTGCAGAAATGATTTCAAACAGCCGTGGTAGTATACGTGATCTGGCAGAAACTTGTCGACTGCAGTAAAAGCTAAGGTGTCCTTTTGAGTGTCATACTGTTATGGTCGGCGTCACGTACGAAAGGAGGAGGCCGCGTCGTGGCTGAGGGCGCGGCCGAAACGCGCGCGCCAGGCGCCCGAGACACGTGCGCCAGCCTCCTGATCCCAGCGATTAGTTCAGTAATTTGTAGGAGGTGATTTGTTTCCTTGTTAGCTGGTTTGTTGCCTAGTTTGTTACCATATGCCTATAAGGCCTAAACTTGTGGTCAATGGATAAACCAACTGGAGAATGAGATCAATCTCTCCCGTTCTCCCTGCCTCCCCACGCCTCGCACACACACACACGCTGGACGCCGGGCAACCGAACGGCGTCCAGCAACACCGCCGCCAGGCCATCCGGCCTCGTCCTCCTCCCACTCATGACTACTTCCTTCGCAGCCGCTACGCCTCTGACAATCTGGTATCAGGGATGTCCGGGCCGAGTCCTGCCAGCTCTGTTGATGCCACCACCACCTCCGCGCCGCCCTCCACCGCGATCACGCCTCCACCCGTCACCGCGCCCCCGACCTCTGCTGGTTTTGACACGCTGGCAGCAGCCATCTATGGCCTGCAGCGCCAGATGGGTCAGCTAGCAACCAGGCTCTCCGTTCGGGACGGCCCCCGGGAGTCGCCGCCGCCATCGTCCATGTCGTACGGCCTGCCGGGGTTCGGCGGCCTCCACGGCGCCGGGCCCGTTGCCTCTGCACCGCCCGCGTCGGCCGTCGTGGTGCACACCAAGGGATCGACACAGCTTCCTCACCCGTCGACGGCGGTGCCCATAACGCAAATCGCGTTCCCGCACTCACCGTCCCCGATTCCCAACCTCGACGACCAGTCGCCGTACATGCCGTCCTACGACGCTCACGCGGACACGCTGGGGGTGCCGCGGTTCCACAAGCTCTCCTTCCCGACCTACAACGGCAAGGACGATCCCCTAGGGTGGCTGAACAAGTGCGACCACTTCTTCCGCGCCCAGCGCACTCCTGAGGGGGACAAGGTGTGGCGCGCCTCGTTCCATATAAGCGGCGTGGCCTAGCACTGGTACTTCATGCTGGAACGCGACGCCAGCGACATGAGCAACATCTCCTGGCCCTCGTTCAAGACGCTGTGCCAACAGCGCTTCGGACCCGCACTCGGCACCAACCATCTCTCCGACCTGGCGCGCCTTCCGTTCCCCGGCACGGTGGTGGGCTACGTCGAGGCGTTCCTGAGCAGGATGGCCCACGCCGGTCCGCTAACCCCGTTGCAGCAGGTTCAGCTCTTCACCGGCGGCCTTCCGGATCCGATCCGCATCGACGTCGAGCTCCAGGCGCCGGCCGATCTGCAGTGCGCCATGGGGCTGGCCCGGGCCTACGAGCGCCGCGCCGTGGCCCTCCCTGTCGCTGGAACCGTCCGCGCGCCGCGCCCGGCTCCGCGCCCCCAGCCCCTACCGCTGCCGTCGCCGCCGGCTGCGTCTTCGACCCCGACACCGGCCACGACGACGATCCAGGCCCCGCCACGCCCACTCCGCCGCCTCTCCCCGGCATAGATGGCCGAACGCCGTCGCCAGGGTGTGCTTCAACTGCGACGAGCAGTACGTCCGCGGTCACAAGTGTCAGCGACTCTTCTACCTCGAGGTCACGGACACCGACGACACCGACCTGCCGGAGGAGGCGGCGCACCAGGAGGAGCCGCCGCAGCTGATCTCGCTGCATGCGATCACCAGCATCCGTTCGGCCGACACCATGCAGATCCATGTCGCCATCGGCCCCCACGTGCTCACGGCCCTCCTCGACTCCAGCTCCACCCACAACTTTGTCAGCGAGGTTGCGGCACATAAGGTGGCCTGCGGTTCGATGACTCCAGCGGCGCCCGGGTGACCGTCGCTAACGGGGACCGCGTCGCCTGCCGTGGCGTCGCGCGCAATGTCGCCATTCGCGTCGACGACGTCCACTTTCAGGTGGACTGCTACGCGATCCCCCTCGACTGCTACGACTTGGTCCTTGGGGTGCAGTTCCAGCGTACACTGGGGCCCATTCTGTGGGACTTGGACGACCTCTGCCTGGCGTTCTGGCACCGGGATCGGCGCGTCCTGTGGCACGGACTCGGGTCGCCCCGCCAGGCCGACCAGGCGCACCACCGCCTACACGCCGTGCGCGCCACCGACGGAGACCTCCTCGACCGCTTGCTGGCCTCCTTCGAGGACATGTTCGCCACGCCGACGGGTCTCCCGCCTCGCCGTGACTGCGACCACCGCATACACCTTCCGCCGGGCACCACACCGGTCGCGGTCCGCCCCTACCGCTACCCCCCAGCTCCAGAAGGATGAGCTGGAGACTCAGTGCAACGCCATGCTGGAGCAGGGCATCATCCGGCCCAGCACATCGCCGTTCTCCGCCCCGGTACTCCTCGTGCGCAAGTCCGACGGCACGTGGCGCTTCTGCGTCGACTACCGCGCCTTGAACGAATGCATGGTGAAGGACAAGTTCCCGATCCCAGTGGTCGAGGAACTCATCGACGAGCTGCCCGGCGCGCGCTTCTTCACCAAGCTGGATCTGCGTGCCGGCTACCACCAGGTGCGCGTCCACCCGGACGACATTGAGAAGACGGCGTTCCGCACCCACCACGGCCACTTCGAGTTCCTAGTGATGCCATTCGGCCTCACTAACGCGCCGGCCACGTTCCAGAGCTCGATGAACACCGTGCTTCGCCCCTTCCTCCGTAAGTGCGTCTTGGTGTTCTTTGATGACATACTCATCTACAGTTCATCCTGGACGGAGCACCTCCAGCACCTGCGCGCCGTCCTCACCGTCCTGCGCGACGACAACCTCTGCGTCAAGCGTTCCAAGTGCGCCTTCGCCACCACCTCGGTTGCGTACTTGGGGCACGTGATCTCCGCTTCAGGCGTGGCCATGGATGGGGACAAGGTCGCGGCGGTCGCAACATGGCTGCAGCCGACGTCCGCACGCGCGCTGCGGGGCTTCCTCGGCCTCGCCGGTTACTACAGACGCTTCATCAAGGACTTCGGCACCATCGCGGCGCCCCTCACACAGCTATTGCGCAAGGAGGGCTTCTCGTGGACCGACGCCGCCACGACGGCGTTCCGAGCGCTCCAGGCAGCGCTGTCCACGGCGCTGGTACTGCAACTCCCCGACTACACCAAGCCCTTCATGGTAGACTGCGACGCCTCGGGGACGGGGTTTGGCGCCGTGCTGCACCAGGGTGCCGGACCCGTCACGTACGAAAGGAGGAGGCCGCGTCGTGGCTGAGGGCGCGGCCGAGACGCGCGCGCCAGGCGCCCGAGACATGCGCGCCAGCCTCCTGATCCCAGCGATTAGTTCAGTAATTGTAGGTGATTTGTTTCCTTGTTAGCTGGTTTGTTGCCTAGTTTGTTACCATGTGCCTATAAGGCCTAAACTTGTGGTCAATGGATAAACCAACTGGAGATTGAGATCAATCTCTCCCGTTCTCCCTGCCTCCCCACGCTTCGCGCGCGCGCGCGCGCACACACACACACACACACACACACACTGGACGCCGGGCAACCGAACGGCGTCCAGCAACGCCGCCGCCAAGCCATCCGGCCTCGTCCTCCTCCCACTCACGACTACTTCCTTCGCAGCCGCTACGCCTCTGACACATACACCCTGTAAGCAACCAGCAAGTGTAGTTAGCTATCCAGAACTAGAGTAGACATAATAGTGCAGAATTAGAAAAAAATATCTGGAGGCAATATAGATGAAATTGGTAATCTGTTTCATGAGGCGATCCACACTTGATTCATTTCCAGTTTTAAGAAGAGTAGTGATTGCCAAACTAGAAACTAGCTTGCTAACAGCAGAACGCTGATATTGCTAACAGCAGCAAGTAGCGTACAGGTTAGTAGCCTGCAATGTCTGAACCACTCTGCTAAAGCAACCACAACCTATTTCTGACAGGTATGCTACAAAGCATATGTCATGCAGAGATCATGCCCACCATCACCAAATCTACTTCTGACAGGTACTACAAAGCATATTTCTGACCATGCACAAATAAAACTTGACCGTTTGCCCCAATCCAATTGGCTTCCTAGTTGCCATGAGTGTGCAGCAAACCAAAAAATAGCATGTACTTTACAGATGACTAGAATATATGGTGCAGTTAAGAGTAAAAGGCCAATCAGTAATCTGGAACGAATTAGTTATGACATGAAAAAGCATAAGTAAATAAAAACACAAATAGAGTGATTTGGAGAGGAATCAAACGATGCGAGAACAGCTATGCTTAACTAAGGTATAGCTTATACATTAAGCAAGCTAAATTTCTGAAAATTGAAAGCATCATGACATGGCCTTTTTCTTCAACATATACTTAATTGAGAAGCAGAAGCCAGCAGCAGAGCAAGCAGCTCGCACATGGCCGTAGACATCGCAGCATGCAACTAGTGCTAATTACATTGAGTACCATATATTAATCGGCTTGCAGTATCAGCAAAAGGGGTGCACAATTCAACTAATGCTAATGACAAACACATCATCATCATCGCAAAGCTACCACTCCTAGCATAAGTATCATCAGGAAATACCTTGACACAGAAAAAGGACTGATGGGGTGATCTGCTTGTACTTGGCACCTCGGAGAGCAGGTTGCTCCACTTCTTCTCTTCTTCTTGGCTCGCTGCAAATGAACCAAAGAAGCATCAGAAGCAGCAGCACGCAGCAGAGCAAGTGGATCTGCGTCCAAGAAATACGTACAAGAAAGGTATGGCATTCAGATACCCGGATCTGGATGGGGGCCGTCCTCGGCCTATGGCGGCGGCGTCTACCTCTAGCCGACGTCGTCGTCCTCAGGCTGCTCTCCTCGATGAGGCCACGGGCGGCGGGAAGAGCTTGCGAGCCGCGGTGGAGGGCGGGATGCGGCGGTGCGCGAACGGGGGGGTAGGGTTTCACCCGGCGCGGACGGACAATGGCGGCGGATGGCGGAACCCGGAGCTCGGACGCCGGAGGCGGCGCTGCTCCGTTCCTTCCCGTTGCGAGCGCCGCGGACTCCGTTCGTTCCCGTCGCGAGCGTCGCGTTCCTTCCCGTCTCGGTCGGGGAAGCCGCTCCCGGACTCGGGGAGGTGGGGAACGCCGACCCCAGGGAAAATGGGTCGGGTTGGGCTGCCCCGCGGGTGGGCTTCCAAACAGCAAGGAAACTTTGGCCCGGGTCAGATTTCCACGCGGGCGTCCTACCCGGGGAAAAGGCCGGGATCCCCGCCGGAAATCAGGCTCGGGAATCTATTCCTCGCACGTACGGGCAATCGCACACACGTCGGGCCACGTTAATTTGCAGTCAACTGTACAGCAGGCGCCCGTACGGTCAATTTTTCGATCAATTTTTCGATAGCACTTTTTTCCGTTTTTAGAAATTTTTGTCGTTTTTTGAGAAAAATAAATTCAGACATTTTTTATGAGTCAAAAAAATTTCAAGTGAAATTTTGGTGGTAGAAAAAATTTCAAGAAACAAATTGGTGAGATAAAAAAAATTTACGAGAAAAATTTTGACAGAGAAGAAATTTATCAAATGGAAGAAAAAAATGTACATCCAAAAATAAAAAAACTCAAATATTATTTTTAAAAAAATTGTATGAAAAAAAAACTGGATCTGCAAGGGGCGGCGCTGGAGGCGAGCGCCGCCGCCCCTGCCGGCGCACCGCGCCTCGCCCCGCCGCCAGGGTCGACCGCCTCAGGGCGAGCTCCTCGCCGCCGTGCCTTCCCTTCGCCGGCTCGCCGCACCGCGGCCTTCCCGCCCGCCGCCGCCAGGGTCGACCGCCTCGGGGCGAGCTCCTCGCCGCCGTGCCTTCCCTTCGCCGGCTCGCCGCACCGCGGCCTTCCCGCCCGCCGCCGCCAGGGTCGACCGCCTCGGGGCGAGCTCCTCGCCGCCGTGCCTTCCCTTCGCCGGCTCGCCGCACCGCGGCCTTCCCGCCCGCCGCCGCCAGGGTCGACCGCCTCGGGGCGAGCTCCTCGCCGCCGTGCCTTCCCTTCGCCGGCTCGCCGCACCGCGGCCTTCCCGCCCGCCGCCGCCAGGGTCGACCGCCTCGGGGCGAGCTCCTCGCCGCCGTGCCTTCCCTTCGCCGGCTCGCCGCACCGCGGCCTTCCCGCCCGCCGCCGCCAGGGTCGACCGCCTCGGGGCGAGCTCCTCGCCGCCGTGCCTTCCCTTCGCCGGCTCGCCGCACCGCGGCCTTCCCGCCCGCCGCCGCCAGGGTCGACCGCCTCGGGGCGAGCTCCTCGCCGCCGTGCCTTCCCTTCGCCGGCTCGCCGCACCGCGGCCTTCCCGCTCGCCGCCGCCACGCCTCCCCTTCCCGCGGCCTCCCCACTGCCGGCCCATCACGCCGCCTCCGCCCAGCCGCTAGTCAGTTGCCACGCCTCGGGGCGGAGGAGCAGAGGTCCTATCGGCAAGCTCGGAGGAGCAGGGGCCCGGCGGCGTGGGGAGGAGGAGCAGGGGTCCCGTCGGTGAGCTCCGAGGAGCAGGGGCCCGGCGGCGCGGGCGGAGAAGCTGCTAGATCCAGACAAGGAAAAATGGAGAGAGAGAGGAAGGGGAAAGGGAATGGGAGAGATGCTGCCGTGGTAGAAGATAAACATGTGAGCGTTAGTCCCACCATGTGGATGGGTCAGTCGACCGTGAGATGCCCCACTTCCGGTCGACCGTAGATCTAGTATTGTGACACACGTGGCAGAAAATCAAGCACCCCTGCCTTTCCCAACTCCGCTGTCACCTCCACCACCGCTCGCCGCCACCGCCACTGCCAACGCTAACCAAACACGCTGCTACACCGTCCATCCACCACCACCATCTTCTCTTCACCCTGCCCACCGGGGGTTCTAATCCGTGCGGCCGGAGGTTCTAATCCGTCCGGCTGGAGGTGCTCCATGCTGCCTCGCCCTCCAACCGGCCGAACCCAGCCAACTTCAAAGCCTAGCCAGGCTTCTGTGTGGAACCTAGCCAACTTCAAAGCCTGCTGCCCTGCTGGGCTGCTCGGCCGTATGGGCGAACGCACATACTACAAGTCAAAGCAACGACCGGGCCCGTTCCGCACCCCCACGACTTCTCGCACACACGGCCCGTGAGCTCAAAACCTGTACAACAGAGTTAAAAAAAACTGTACAACATGGTGGTTGGACCGTGGAATTGGAGATGCGCAGCCACGACCGGGCTGGAGGTTGGGCTTTGCGGATATCGCGTGGCGCAAATTCCCCGAGTCAAGAGCCCATTTTTATCACCCCATAAACAACGGTGCAACGGGAGCCGTGGGCTTTGCAGTACAGCACGTTGAGAACAATAGCGCCCTCCTCGGAGCAAGGTGCGAAAGGGCGTGCAGTTGTTAAAAGAGTGTCAGAACATAAAGCACATCAGATTCTGGATATGACTTGCCGTGGAAATAAATATTTTAAAAATTAATGATGTTGTGATTTTAGCGTAGATGATGTTTCCATCAACTTCTTCAATCTCAAGAATTTATCAGCTAAATCTTCAAAGATGTTCATAGAAATAGAGTTTGTGTACGTGCATTGTAAGTGTGTGAATTATATTGTGTAATCTAAAAAAACTGCTTAGACAAAGGTTAGTAATACAGCCGGCCGCTGGCTATAAGCATCTTTGCACCTACCCACATGTCTCTCCCACACACAATTTATTCGTTTTTTGTCGAAACCGGCTGTAAATTTGCAGTCTGTTTCTCCTCTTTTCTCTTCTTCATTTTAGCATTCAATCTAGTTTCAGGCTTTCAGCCTCTTATAATACTACTCCATCCATCCTAAAATATAAGGCATTAGAGAGTTTATTAGTGCCCAAATATAAGGCATTCTAGAGTCCTTTGCACAAAACTCATGCTAATTTTTTTGGTTTTGGTGATAATTTTGTAAAAAATCAATTGTGGTGGGCCAAGGAAGTAAAAAAGGGACGCTAGTCTTCTTGATTTTGGTGCGAGCACTAAAAACTAAGCAATTGATTAATTAAACAATACATTAATGAAGGGTACATACGTTTTTTCTCTATCTGCATAATCTGTCTTCAAAAACCTAGAACGCACCACGATTCAGGATGGAGGGGAATCTAATAATATTTGCTCTTATCCGGCGACACAGTTACTTACTCATTGACACGTGGCATGCATGTACCGAAGAAAAAGCTAGCCAGTCGATCTGCCAGAGAGGAGAGGATTGGCTGATACGAACAGTTCGCGCACCCCTGCACGAGTGGTGTAATTAAGCCAAAATTTGTTGCTTAATCACTTCTAAATATCTAGAAAAATCAAAATTATGACAATTTGCTATATATTATATATTAATATATATAGAAAGCTGATATTTATGGAACTGTTGAGGATGCACTAACACGCACAAATTCTGTGCATTTATCACTTGGGTTTACAATTGAATTAGTGGTTGAGCACACACCCACGCACATGTGTAGTGCGTGCAGCTTGGGACAATCTCAGTAGGTGTTTTATGGGCATAGTTATTTAAATTGAGAACTAAGTAACTATGTTAGATAAGTTTTATGGTGATGAAACTCCATCTTTCTCTCTCCTTACCATATCAGCAAAATTAATGGTATTGAATGTCATGAAACTCTCAATGAAACCCCTATTGAGACTGACCTTAGTGTAATCAGACTCACGACGAGTTTAATAGAGATCTGGCAAAGTGGCAATGTATGGCTTCTTGGCGTGAAACTCGATTATTCCATCTCGTCCCAGCTGCTAGCCTTATTCCTTATCCTCCTAAGATAAGACTGAGGTCGCTTGATGATTAGGTAATTTGAGATGCTGGCATAGTACGTCGAGACCACGCAACGAGATGGACTTGATATATAGTTGATACCTACTCGCATCCAAAATTAAACTTCAATTTCGTGTAACAAACTGGATATGACTAAAAATAAATATTGGTGCTCTCATGGTTGTTGAAAACTAAATGTCAACTCCCAGGATGTACAGGCGTATACTCGACCGGGGTGGGGGATGAAACGGACCCACCCGTATTTCATTAAGAGGAGCGACCGCTCAGTTCTTTCCGGCCGAGAAACTCTCCGAACCCTAGCCCATGCCCGCAAGGAGCCATGCCTTGCGGCGAGCACAGCGAGAGGGTTTTTTTTACCTCGCGGAGGGAAAATTCCCAGGACAACCAGCAAGTGCCGCAACGGGGGCTCGAACTCGCGCCGCGAGGGTGCTACTGGGAGCGCTCGACCAGCCGGTCTAGCATCCGTTCGCTGATGTACAGGCATATACAATACATATATATATAGTGTGATGGTATAAATATATGACTTGATAGTCATGGGAAATACGGTTCCCAAAAAAATAGTCATGGGAAATTCTTGACGTATGATTATTTGTTTCTCTCGAATATGCAATAAGGCTGTGTATAAACCAATATTGTACTCCCTCCGTTCTAAATTATAAGTCATTCCAAAAATCTTGGAAAGTAAAAAATTTTCAAGTTTGATCAAATTTATATAATAAGATAATAACATTTACGATACCAGTTAAGTATCATTAGATTCTTTGTTAGTTATATTTTTATAATATACCTATTTGATGTCATAAATCTTTGTGTTTCTTTTTATAATTTTAGTCAAATTTTGAAATAGTTTGACTCTGCAAGATTTTTGGAATGACTTATAATTTGGAACGGAGGGAGTATTAAAAAGAAGTTATAATAGAGTTTCCGAAGGACACAACACGGATCACGTACCCCTTAGCTTGCTCACGTCGTCGGACCACTACCGGACTTCCAAACTTTGCCGAGTGTCAGATACACTCGGCAAAGGATATATTACACTCGGCAAAGTCTTTGCCGAGTGTAACACTCGGCAAACGACACTCGGCAAAGGTTCCCACGGCAAAGTTTACTTTGCCGAGTGTCAGAATACGGGCACTCGGCAAAGGTTTTGCCGAGTGCCCTGATACTCGGCAAAGAAGCCACGTGGCTCCACCCTGGTCCCGCGGTTTGCCGAGTGTCTAACGGCAGACACTCGGCAAAGTTTCAAACTTTGCCGAGTGTCCGACTGGGACACTCGGCAAAGTCCCCGCGCCAGGGTACCTCCACGTGTCTGGTTTGCCGAGTGTCAAGACAGTGGCACTCGGCAAACGTTTAAATCTTTGCCGAGTGCCAGTACTTTAGCACTCGGCAAAGTGACTGCGCTGCTGACCTGTGCAAACTCCTTTGCCGAGTGTTTTGGCTTAAACACTTGGCAAAGTGGTGAATTTTTCTTTTTTTTTTGTTTCGTTTTTCTCTACTTTTCCATACAAATACAATAGAAATATATGTGATTGCAGAGGTCATTACATGCAGTTATAGTCCATCACATATGATTGACAATGACGAGAATGGCATCGATACAAATAACACAGTCCATCACATATATCACAAGTCCAATACATAACACGAGTCCGATACATAACACAAGTCCATCACATAGAATATAGTCCACATATGTCACAAGTCCGATACATAACACTAGTCCATAAAACAGAATATAGTCCGATACGTATAATAAGTCCAATACACTAGTACTACAAGGCACTCACTGCTCAGGTCGTGGGGCCAAGTTGGCCACTGGGCGGGCGGCGAGTTCTGGTCCGGAGGAGGGTCGTTCGATGCGTTCCACGACTGATTCTGCAAATAGGAACATATAAATTGAAGCATAACAAAAATATAATAATATCTATAAACAAAGCATACTCACTGGAGTGTCAGAAGGTCCTGCAGGAAAGTAAGGCTGAGCTGGTAAGACGAAGGGAGGAGGCGGCGTCGCATAGTTCATCGACGCGCCAAGTCCTTGCATCCAGGTGACCATGCTTTGCAACATAACCGACTGCTCCTCCCTCAGCTTCCGCTCCTGCTCCAGCTTGGCCTCGATCTCCAGTCGGCACCTCCTCTCCTCCTCAAACTTTGCCTCCATCTCGGCCTACAAGATTTAAACCTCCATGTTACAATACGAAGCAAAGTTTCATTTTAATCATAGAACGGCAACTAAATCTAAACTAGCATGTCTCTGGTGCACGCTGGCCACTGAAGTCTCGGGCCGTGGGCGAATGGGCGGGGTCGAGTCGGTGGTACTTGCCCTAAGCTGCGAGAGACTGGGCGTACTCGCCGTGTCGACTAAGCTGTTGGCGATCAAGTACCGCCCGTGCTTCTTCCCTTGTCCCGCCCTCATGATGGCTTCTCCGGAGAGTGGCGCGGTGGTCGGATCCCAAGTCTCCCCGTGGAGCGCCCTTCCCACCTTCGTGTACGCATTGATGCGCGCGTGGATGCTTGGGTTTGTGTAGGCCTCTGGTGGAGCCGCCGGGTTGTAGGCCACGTCCGACGTCGCCCTGCCCATGTGAGACATGGCGTACGCCGTGAAGTTGTTGCAAGACTGGCCTGGATGAGACTCCAACTGCCAAGAAGTCAACAAGATGATTAGTAAGAATTAAAAATATAGCTTTAGAAAGAATGAAGATCATAGTGAACTTACCCAAGTATTCTTGTACTTGCCGAGGCTAAGGCTCCCTTGATGATGTGCCGGACCCGGCATCATCAAGCGGCGCTCCCGGCATAAGGCGTGCTGGCGGGCCCAATCCTCGCTGATCCACTTGTCCACCATCATAGACCAGCACTCGGCCTTGTTTGCGCACCAGTTCGGAGGCACCTAAACGTAATGAAGTGCATGACATATTGTATTATCAAATACAAGATAAATGAATAGAGATGGCATTTATTTACCCTTAAGTACTGGTCTCGCGTGAGGAAGATGTCCCTTGCGGCTGGTTTCTTGACACTCCTCTTCTCGAACTCGGCGCAGTACACAACGACGGCCTAGACATGCGCCTCGTAGTGCATGTCCTTCACCAGCTTGTAGCAAGCCTAGTGAGCCAGCTCGTTCGCCCGGGCCTCATAGCCTTCCTCGCACCTGTAGAAATCCTGCATATATACCCACGCGATATTTCAACTATTATAGTGCAATCATTATTCCAAAAATTGAAACAGAATGCGATATTTCAACCATTTTAGTGCAAGGATGACTTACCCAAAACTCCCCGACCACCCGCATCGCTTTGGTGTTGAAGTTCCTTCCTTCACGATCAGTAGCGTCCGGGCAGGCCATGTAGTGGTCCCACGTGTATGCCGGCTCCAGCACCCCGGCATGCATCACGAGCCCGGGGAAGTGCAGCCGGCACAAAAGACCCAAGATACCATTGGGCTTCCGTTTGTGCTCACCAGGCTGCACAAAAAACCACCCCCTGCAAGAGTGTTTAAGGTAAAAATTTAGTTAGTATTGCAATTTTAAATATATGTAATGCATAATAAATAAGTACTAACATATTTACTTAGGCTCTAGTGGCCGAATCATCGGGCGTCTCGCTAGAGGTATCGGACGTCGCGGGAGTTGCGACAGTCCACGCAACCACGCCACCCGCTCATCTCCTGCCGCCCCCCTCCTCGGCCTCCTCCTCGTCCTCCTCCTCGTCCCCCTCCACGTGCTCCTCCTCCTCGCTCCCCTGGTCCTCCACCCTCTCCTCCTCCTCCTCCTCCTCCTCCTCCTCCTCCTCCTCGGCCTCTACAGGAGAAGGGGTCCTCTCCCTCCTCCCCCTCCTCACCTTACCTCCTCCACCACTCCCACTACCTCCTCCTCCACCCCTCCCTCTCCGTCTCCCTTTCGCTCCCCCTCCTCCACCACCTTTGCGAACACTACGGCTCCCGGACCCCTCGGGTGCGTCGGACCCACTACCGCCTCCTCCACCACTGCCTCTGTACAAGGAGCTCAGCCAAGTCATCTTGTGACCGCCTGGCATCTTTGTTTAGTTACCTGAAATCAAAAGGAGTGAACTAATTAGTCAGGATAAACAATACTTGCAAATAAATGAAAATAAAGAAAATATAACTAGAAATTAACATAATATATATTAAATAATGCGAGTCCTACATGTTTTAGAAGTAGTCATCATAATCGGGATTAGCTGGATCGTAATCCTCATCATCACTATCAGCTATGTCAACATAACCAGCAGAATCCGAAGGAGGAATGTCGTCTTCACTGTCTCTGCCTAAACGTAGTCGCTCTAGTAATTGTAAGTCCTGAATATTTTGAACCTCATCTCCACCTTCCTCGTCAACTTCCCTTTCATTGTCGACTTCCATTCCAATCTCGTCGGATAAGTCTATCTCGAAACTCCCTTGTAGCTCCTCTTCTTGAAAAAACTCTCTATCATTGTTGTAATCTTCGTTGTTTGGGAGAGGTAGTTTGTCGTGTGGTGATACTTTATACACAACATCCCAACCCCGAAGACGGTGGTCGGTTTGGCACGGGTATGAGGGATAATAAACTTGTATGGCTTGTTGAGCCACAATGTACACATCTTCACCTTGTAACATTGAATCCTGTCGAATTTCGACTAGGCCAACACTAGGGGTATGTCTTGTTAATGTTGGATCAAACCAATGGCATTTGAAAATGACTGGAGTGAGCGGTACAGAACCATGAAACTTGAGTTCGTATATTTTTTCAACTCTTCCGTAATACTCGACTCCGTCTTGACCTGGCGTAAAAATGCCGGTATTAGTGGTTCTTCGATTGGGTCGACTCTGCTCGTATGTCATTGTGTGGAAGCGATATCCGTTCACGTCATAAACGTTAAACGACTTGACCCTGTAGCTAAAACCATCGGCAACCTGTCTCAACTCGGCACTCATGGACGAATCAGTTTGGCCCTGCAAGCGTATGCAGGATAGTTTGTCATATAGTTCGAGGACAATGAAATGGAATAGAACTATGAATTCAAGACTACCTTCTGTTGAAACCAATAAATGAAATCGGGTTGTGAATTTCCCGCGCCATTTTTAAGAAGACTCTCCATTTCCATCGGGGTTGGAGCCCTTGAGCGACGCCAAAATAGTCGTTGAAATTCCCTATATCAAAAATGACAAAGGGGGTTGGATGCTAAGAAGTGGAAACTTGTGAAACGGAAACTCGTGAATTGGGCACAATGTTGAGTACTTACATAATATACGGCTCCACCTCGGAAAGGTTGGTCAACACGTATAGCATGATACGGCGCCACTCTTCATGGTTCAAGGTCTTGTACCTCGCATCACTTGCACTTCCAAGTTGTCCTCGGAAGATGCTGAGACTCGATTCATTATCGCCAGCATTGTAACGAGGGGGTGGATTATGCACGCTGGGAAGATTGTCACCATAGTATGTGGTTGTGAAGTTTGACACCTCCTCCAAAATATATGACTCGGCAATAGAAGCTTCAATTTTACATTTATTTTTGCATTTCGTTCAAAGGACCTTCTGACATCTCTCAATTTGATAGCACCAACGGTACTGCACAGCCCCCCCCCCATCCGTGACTCATACGGAAGATGTAGAAGCAAATGCTGCATCGGATTGAAGAAGGCGGGTGGAAAGATCTTCTCCAGCTTACATAGCAACACAGGGGCCACTTTTTCCATGTCCGAAATACCGACCCGAGATAACTCCTTAGCACACAGCTGGCGGAAGAAATTGCTCAACTCTGCCAACACTCGCCATATATTATCAGGGAGATAGCCTCGAACCATCACAGGAAGAAGCCGCTCAATCCATATGTGGTAGTCATGACTCTTCAGCCCGTTGATTCGCATCGTAGCCAAATTAACTCCCCTCCTCAGATTCGCTGCATACCCATCTGGAAATTGTAACTTTTGGATCCACTCTAGTGCTTCCTTTTTTGGGGGCCTCGTTAGGACGAAATCCGCCAGAGTCTTCCTCCATTGTCTCCCTGGTCTCGGAGTCTTCATTTCGTATCTTGGTCTATCGCACAAGGTTGCCAGATCCACTCGAGCCTTGACGTTGTCCTTCGTCTTATCAGGAATGTCCATGACAGTTCCAAAAAGAGCCTCGCCCCAATTCTTTCCAGTGTGCATGGCATCAATATTGTGTGGAAGGAGGAGATCATTAATATAGGGAAGCCTCCACAAGCTAGAGACCTGAGTCCAAGAATGTTCTTCGCCATATCCCACAAAACCACCTGCATCATTGACATGGAGAGCATCTATCTGAGCATGAAGCACGACACCCGTCAGCATCTGCAGTGCAGATTCTGTAACTACGACACCTTTCGTGAAGTTCTTAATGTCTCTTCTAAATGGATGGTCAGCAGGAAGGAATTGTCGATGTTTGTCAAACGACGAATACTTGCCCCCTTTCTCAACCAAATGAACTGCAGAGTTGCCTTGCATGTTGGGCATGGAAACTTTCCATGAGTACACCACCTGCAGAAAATGCCATACGCTGGGAGGTCATGCAGAGAGTAGTGGTACCACACATACATTCTGAAGTTTGTCTTTGTCGCTCGGTCGTACGTCCACACCCCTCCTCCCATGCTTTGATCAACTCATCAATTAGAGGCTCCATGTAAACACTCATTTTATTCCCTGGGTGCTCAGGAATAATCAACGACACAAATATGGTTTGTCGTTGAAAGAGAACACCGGGGGGGGGAGAGATTCAAGGGAATAACGAACATGGGCCAACATGAGTACGATGCAGCCATCATACCATAAGGATTGAACCCATCGGTTGCTAGCGCAACACGTACATTACGAGCTTCTTTAGCTTTCTCATGATGAATCTCATCAAAATGAGTCCATGACTCACCGTCAGAGGGATGCACCATCTTATCTGGGTTGTATCGAACACCTTTTTTGTGCCATGTCATCTGTTTCTCGGTTTCCTCGGTCATATAGAGTCTTTGGATCCTTTGAATGAATGGAAGGTAACGTACGATTTTCACAGGAATCGTGAGCTGCCTCTTAGGCTGACCGTCACCTGCATCCACCTCCAGGAATCTTGAGGCTTTGCATTTTGGACAGTAAGTTTCAGCCTCGTGCTCTTTCCTAAATAAAATGCACCCATTAGGACAAGAATGTATCTGCTCATATGGCATCTTCAGTGCACTAAGGATTTTCATCGCCTGATACATTGTCTTGGGCAGAATGTGATCTTCCGGAAGAATGCTCCCAAAAACGGTCAACATACTATCAAAAGCGTCTCGGCTCAGGCCAAACTGGGACTTTAAGGCCATAAGGCGTCCAATGCCGTCCAGCTGAGAAACCTTTGTTTGGCCGTGAAGAGGTTTCTGTGCCGCCTCCAACATCTCGTAAAACGACTTTGTGCTTGCCTCTGGCTCCTCCTCCTGCGGTCCTTCACCGAAATGTGCCTCCTCATAGTCGTGTAACATGTCCCCAATCCCACCAGCAGCATCACATTCATCGATGCGTTGCCTCACGACCTCGTCCCTCATACGATGGGCTTCACCGTGAAAAATCCACCGGGTATAGTCTGGCGTAAATCCATAATTGACAAGATGTTCGCCCATGACCTTCTTTGTCTTTCGTTTCTGGTTTCCACAACTCTTGCAGGGACACCACATGAATCTCGACCCTTCAGCTTGCGCCCATGCCCCTTCCAAGAACTGGTTAGTCTTCTCAATCCATTCATTGGTCATGCTAGCTCGAGCTACCCGGCCGGTGTACATCCACTCACGGTTATCCATCTTCCAAGATATCAGCGACTACTATCAAATTTAAATGCATGTAGACGTTCGGCTTAGACTCTAGTAGGTAAAGATAGGTCCTAATCCCACCCGACTATGCGTAGATGAGGTCAGTTTATATGATCCACTCCTATCCAAGACAGAATTTCAGCAGCACCTCCCCGTTGTTCTCCAGATACACGTCCCGGAAGGGAGATTGTGTATCCGGAGAACAATGGAGAGATGTTGCCAAGATTCTGTCTCGGATGGGAGCGGACCATGGAAACTAACCCCATCTACGCATCATTGGGCTGTCCAAATAACGTGAACAATTCGAAACAGATACGGCCATAGATATGTAAAAATCTGTATATTTCGAACCATATCTGTTTCGAACGGTAGACGCCTAACCGGGTTACGAGAACTACGAATAGAATATGAAAACAAAGTCTTGTACACGTGCTCACCTACGGGCTCGACGGTCGGTGCTGCTCGACGACGGCTTGCGGCCAAGTGAACGAGTCGACGACAGTGAATCAACCTCCCTTGTCAACAAAAGAAAAAAGGGTGTCAAATTAGTGTCAACAAAAGAAATCAAGCACTGGCAGAAAGAATTGAAAGGATTGGAAATGATCTTTGACTCATGGAACTGTAAATACTCTCTTAAGCACACTATACATACTAATTTGACTAATATTTTCACTTTTTATACTAATAGTGGAATCATGAAGATCGGCCAAGAGTATATTTCACTGGCTGCACATCTCTCAAATCAAGCATGCAAGAAGGTGCAGGAATTATCAAGATCATTACCACCTGTAATGAAAGTAACAAAGCATTCAAAGTTGAAAGCCTGGCCAAAGAGGTGGGAGGCATCATCAGAACCAACTGCTGAAAGCATTGGCTTGTATTTCTTTTCAGATAATATGAGGTGTGTGGCCTACCCTATGCATACTTGCTTGTTTTGTATTTTTAGCTACATGCTAGTTTAAATGGTGTTGGTTTTGTAGGCCAAATAAAGATCTGGATCGACTAGTGCAGTATGTCACTGATCATAGCATAATTCTGAAATATGTTTTTGGCTTTGACAAGCTGCTGATCTTCCCTTCTGTTCTCCTACCAGAGCAATGTCAAAGTAAGTACTATATTGTTGATATCTCAATGTAATTTACTAATGTCATGGATACAATATGGCACTGCACCTGTTTTGCATTTGCATTTGGTCACCGCAATTTTGCATTGCAATTGTTTCTACTGTCAACTACTACACTTGAAAAGTTATTTATTTTCTTGCAGTTAAGTTCTTGCGATTTATAGTCTAGACATAGCATATATATTTGAAGATCTCTAATTTGACAACACTAATGCAAAATCCTAGCATTATCTCATTCTACTTACCTTGTTCCTCAGCGGCGGTGGCGGCGGCGGAGGGTGCCGGCGGCGGAGTGTCCGGCAGTGGCAGCAGAGTGTGTCGTCGCGGCGCTGCAGAGCCAAGCTCACGCGGCGGGCGGGGCCGGCGTCGAGGTGCCGCGGGCGGGGCAGGCGTCGAGGTGCCGCGGCGTGGAGGCGCCGGGCGGGCGGGGGTAGGCGTCGAGGTGCCGCGATGTGGAGGCGCCGGGCGGGCAGGGCAGAGCCGATCTCACGAGGCGGCGTCTCTCCGGCGTGGAGGTGCTGGGCCCGCGGTGGCACGACGTCGGAGCGGCGTGGAGGTGGCGCGGGCGGGGTCGGCGTCGAGGCGGCGTCAATTCGGCCTGGAGGTGGCGTGCCGGCCGCGGGACGTGGCACGGGAGGGGCCGGCGTGGATGCGGCGGGGCGACGCCGCGGTGGCGGGGCGGGGCGGCGCCGCAGCGGGCCGACGCCGCTCTGGCGGGGTGGCGCGGCGGCGTGCAGGTGGCGCGGCGGCGCAGTGGCGTGGAGCTGGCGGGGCGGCGCTGCGACGCGGCGACGAGGAGGTGGAGTCCGTGTTGTGTGTGTGTGTGTGTGTTGTTTGTCCGTGTGTGCGTTGTGCGGCTAAGTGTGGGGGGACGGCGTATGCCGAGTGCCAGATCTGGCACTCGGCATATGCGGGGTTTGCCGAGTGCCAGTGATGCGGCACTCGGCATACTCAGGGTTTGCCGAGTGTCACAGATGTGGCACTCGGCAAACATTTTTTATTTTCTGATTTAAATTCTAGTACTTTCGATTCAAAATTTGAAATCATGAATTTCTTTGAATATAATTCGAAATTTAATTATCAAATGTACTCAACAAATCTTATTTCATGTGTCCATAAAAAATATTCCATTATTTCAATCACTAATAACTAAATGTCAAATTATAGGAACTAATTCTCTATATTTGCCAAAAAATTTGAAAAAAATATTTACCTAATCAGAAAAATAACCAAAATTTAACACGAACCAGTTCATGATGTCTATTGCCTATACAAAAAATTTCACATGCTTCAATGAAGAAAATTACATTATTTCATGCACTATTAGTTTAAATTCAAGTTGCATCACTATAAATACTATAGATGGAAAAAAAAATTCTCGAAATTATCAAATGCATTCAGAAAATTATCAAAATTTAACATTACACAATCCATCATGTCTATTAGCTATAAAAAATTTATGAAGTGAAACCCCAATTCGAACGTCACTCCGAATCATAATCTCAAAGAATACTTCTCAGTTCTATGAAACTTCTTCGGAGATACTTCGTTTCGTAAGAGATATACATGACAACTTTTGCAAAACCTTCTCAATTTTTTTCTATAGACTCCCTGTATGTTATCATGATATCATAACAAATTTTATGGATTTTTGACTACTTTTGATTTTTGTAGAATTTAAAATCTATTCGTCAACATCTCATTCTGTCCCATTTCGTGATCAAGATGTTCAAATTTTCATTTCAATTGATTGACAATGTCTCAAAATTGGACTAAATAACATGAATATAATTTTTTCATTCATTATACTATATTATTCGAATCACTTACGGCTCCAATTTGAATTATCCAAAAATAGCATTTTAATGAAACAAATTAATAACATATACGAAACTTATACAGAAATATGCCAAATTTCGATATGTTGTACCTCGACTAGTATAATAATAGAACAACAAGTTTGGAAGGTAGAAGCTAAAGTTTTTTTTTATTTTGCCGAGTGCCTTGACTCTGACACTCGGCAAAAGCGTACTATGCCGAGTGCCGTGAACCTGACACTCGGCAAAGGAGTACATTTGCCGAGTGCCTGAGTTAAGGCACTCGGCAAACACTACTTCCGTAACGGCATTGGGACGGCGTTGGATCACATGGCGGGCACATGCTATCTTTGCCGAGTGCTACAAACACGGCACTCGGCAAAAGCCAATTTTACCGTGTGTTTGCGTTCCAGCACTCGGCAAAAGGCAAATTTGCCGAGTGTCAAAATGTTGCCGAGTGTTTTCTGGATAACACTCGGTATATTACCTGTTTGCCGAGTGCTCGACTTTTGGGACTCGGCAAAGCGGTCGGCACTCGGCAACAATAGGGTTTCCGGTAGTGGACCACAGCAAAAGAGGACCACCCCCTTAAAAAAACGCATGTGAGAATGGCACCGCGGAAGCGTGTTCGGCCGGTTAATGGAGAGAATCAGGCTGGCGAACTTCTTTGCGTACAATTCAGTATAACCGTACATCTAAATCATCACGCGTAATAAATCTCCATCCACATGTGATTTCAAAATCAACGTTAGATGCTAATAAGTTGTCCTCGAATGATTATTATAACATGTAGCATGCTCATGCACTCGCATGGCACTATGGGCACGTGAACATTTTTTGTACGTACCTGAGCTTCACGTGACTAATTAACCACTACCACTAGCGATGACCAATGTAATTAAGCTCTCCAAAGTACGCTAGATCGACAGGACCCTTCGTCCCAAAAAAAAATGCACTCTCGCTTCTTGATACGTCAAACAATTTCAAATTTGCCTAAATTTATACAAAATATTATTAATATTTATATCTTCAAATAAATTTAGTATGAAAATATATTATATGATTAATCTAATGTTACTAATTTTGTAATATAAATATTAATACTATTTTATATAAGTTGGGTTAAATTTAAAATTGTTTGAATAATTATGAAGAGTTGTGTTCTTTTTACTCCTCAACTAAAAAAATGCGACTCTCATTTCTCAAGAAGTCAAACAATTTTAAATTTGATTAAATTTATACAAATAACATTAACATTTATATTACAAAATAAGTATCGTTAGATTAGTCATTTAATATATTTTATACTACATTTATTTAGATCTACAAATTATTAGTATTTTTTATAAATTTTATCAAATTTAAAAATATTTTGACTGCTCGAGAAACAGGATTTGCGTTTTTTATTGGACGGATGGAGGGAGTAGGACGGAGCGAGAAGGGTACGAGAGGTGCAACGGACGCGGCACCTGCGCCGCCACGCGCACCACCACCAAAAAGATCAGACAACGCTCGGCTGGGCGAGACAGCGGAACCGGATGCCGGGCCCACCCAACGACGTCACTCCAGATCCCCAAACCCCAAAATCTGCGCCGTCCATCGGTCCATGTGCTCGCGTGCCCCCGGCCCGTCGCTGCTCTCCGGCGCGCGGTGGGACAGCCGCGCACGCCACGCGGTTGGTAACGGGGAGGGCGACCGCACGCGGCGTGAGGCGAGTGGGCGCTATATAGTGCGCGCTGTTCGCGCGCCCGCTCCGCTAGTCCGCTCCGCCCCCCCCCCCTTCCTGTGTGCCTGACTGCCTGTGTCTGTGTCTGTGTCTCTTTCTCTCTCTCTCTCCGTGTCACGCTTCCCTCGCTCGAGTCGACCGAGTCCGATCGAATCGAATCGAATCGAACCGGGTGGACAGTGGGCTCGCTTCGCCTCGTTTCGGCTCGGCTCTCAGGAAACCGCCACGAGATTCCTCGCGCGCGCGGCTCAGCAGATCGCGCGAGCGCGAGAGGAGCATGGGATCGGAGGGGCGGGGCTGGAACGGCGCGGCCGCCGGAGCCGGCGCCGGCGACGGCGCCAGGGGCGGGGAGGAGAAACCGACCACCACCGCGGCGGTGGCCGCAGGGGCGCCGGCGGACGTGCCCACGTCGGCGGCCTCCGTCGACATCTCGCTGCCGCTCCCGGAGATGACGCCGCACATCATGCAAGTGCCCCTGCCCCTCCCTCCTGTATCCTGATTCCCTGTGCTCGCGCGTGCGTGATGCCTACCTATGTGGGATGTGGGCTTGGGCTCGTGTCATGAGCGCGCGAGGGGGCTCGCGCGCGTCGGGGTATGCTCGTGGCCCGCGCACGAGCTGATAGTGTTTGACGAAATGCCTCCGAGTGCGTGGGAGACGGGGGTGCGCTGATGCTTTTTTTTCTTTTCTCTGATCTGGGGAGTATTTTACTTTTTCCAGAGGTCTCTGCAAGGGATCGGTCAAAGGGTGGTCGTCGCTGGACAGCTCGTGCTTCTCCATCGAGACGGTGTCTGGCGGCATCACGAATCTATGTGAGTTCCTGCTGCCTGGCAGTTGCACGCTTGTAGTACTATACAAATTCCTCACCTATTCACCTGAGAGGCTGAGCCACATGCTGTAGCAAATGATTCTAGAGGCCAGTTTGTTATTGTAGAAACAATGCATACACAGTTGCTTAAAATGTTGCCCGTCGTTGACACCAGGATAATAGGATAGTATCACCTTTTTTCCCCCCACTGTAAGGACTGCTTGGCTGCTTCCTGCTACTTTGTGTTCCCATTTGCATCTGAAGTTACTGTGGCAGAACTTACTTATCTCAAACTCTAGGAGATTAGATTCTCCTTACTGTCACTGCTTAGTGTTTCCTTTAAGTTTTGTCACTCCTGCTGTCATCCTTGCAGCATTAGAAAATAATATGAACAATGATTCATGTGTATTGTGTACAACAATGATCACTTTCAATATGTTGTCCATGACATTTATTCATTATTACTTACAGTGCTGAAGGTATCTGTAAAAGAAGATACTGGAAATGAGTTTTCTGTGACTGTTCGTTTGTATGGACCAAATACAGACTTGGTGATTGATCGGAAAAGGGAATTGCAGGTGAGAATTTGAATGGAACGAGATTGTGTGTGTTACAGTCATTATATTTACCTGCATCCTATAAATATTCCACCATGATTCTAGAACTACTCCTTCTGTTGTTGCTGTATTTTTTTTGTGTTACATATTCAATTTCTTTGATAGAGAGTTATCTTGGTTTTGCAGTAGCATCTATTCAATTAAGTTCATTATCTCTTCTTCATATCTGTATCTTCTATTTTTCTGACGAATCAAAGGTCTCAGTGTTCTAGTCATTTGTTTCCCACTATAGTATTCTTTTCTGATCTAACATACCAAACAATAGACTAGTTTTGGGGGAACTTTGCCCTCTGAAAAATACTAACTTATAATAGTACTCTTTTTAAGGATGTCCTGGGCTGTACACATAGTATATTGTAACCAAAAAATTATGTCTCATTCCTGGTCTAAAATCTTTCCTAATGCATACATCTATTACCGTCATGGTTAGGCGATACCATATCTCTCAGCTGCAGGGTTCGGGGCTCGACTACTTGGAATTTTTGAGAATGGAGTAGTTCAGTCATTCATCAATGCTCGAACACTGTCACCTGCAGGTAGGCACACTTCCATTCTAAATAGTGCATGGGATGGGCTACACATCAACTTAGCGCAATAGTTTCTCTATTCCTCTTCGCAATTTTATAGCAAATCCAAATGCTAGTTCAAAGGAATCAGTGTTTTTCTTTCCCCTGTTGGCAGCATTATGCAAAATTTGGTATGTAAATTTGAAGCATTGGATGTTTGGAGAAGTTCTGTGAAAAGTCTCTGTAAATAAATATGGTGATCCTCGTTATTTTGTTTTGCAGACATGAGAGAACCTAGAATAGCAGCTGAGATTGCCAAGGAGCTCCACAGATTCCATCAAGTAGACATTCCAGGGTGTAAAGAACCACAACTGTGGAATGATATATTCAAGTTTTTGAAAAAAGGTAGCTGGCCTAAATTGCTGTTTTGAGACTCTGGTGCTTTTATGTCACCGGCATCTCAAACATGATACTCTTTTTGGGTGCAAGTTTCAGAAGTAACATCAACAATATTCATGTTTGCTATCAATTGACTCTTGCAGCTTCAGCATTGAATTTTGAGGATAATGAGAAGCGGAAGAGATATGAAACAATCTCATTTAGAGAAATACAAGACGAAGTTAAAGAACTTAAGGTACCTTGAAGTTGACAATGTACCTTGTGATATTTTGTGCCTACTAGGGGTGCAAATTGGTAAACCTTAGGTGCACCTCCAACACTCTTAGTTTAAAGTTTTGTACTAATTTTTCAAAATGAAATCTGATTTTGGAGAAGTAGTACAAAATTTTGAACTAAAGAGGGTTGGAGGGGCACCTAAGGGTCACTAATTGGCACCCCTAGTGCCTACTCCACGGCTCCACCTTATCCTTCGTAAAGTCATCGTTTCTTTTTTTTCCTTTGGCCCTCTGGCCACAAATGATTATTATTAACATTGTAGTTGATCCTTCTCTAGTACAGTGGTAACATCCGTGTAGCATAGGATGAAGTAAAAGACTGGTTGTCGTGGTGGAGGGGTTTAAGACACAGCGCTCAAATAGTTAAAATCAATTACACCAGTTCCTCTTACTATTATCATTATCTATACCTTCATATTTCTGTACTGATGTTTGTGTTTTCGCTGTCATGCATACTATACGACTGTAATCCTCTTGTAGGATCTCTCCGACCTTCTGCATGCACCTGTGGTTTTTGCACACAATGACTTGCTTTCAGGAAATCTGATGCTCAATGATTTGGAAGGTAAAATCTATTGCCTCATATTGGCTTCCCCATTTAGTATTCATTTCCAGAAATAAACATAGTGGCTGTGTGCCTATGTTTGTTGTTTGCTTTGCCAGGGAAGCTATATTTTATCGATTTTGAGTATGGGTCATACAGCTACCGTGGTTATGACATTGCAAATCATTTCAACGAGTATGCAGGATTTGATTGTGACTATGACATGTAAGTTCTCTCTGTGTCAATGAATAACTCCGAAGCAACATATTGTTGACATGCTGATCAGCAGTATTCATTTGGTTGCTTCTTTAGGTACCCAGATAAAGATGCCCAGTATCACTTTTTCAGGAATTATATGCAACCTGACAGGCCCAGTGAGGTATGTGAAACAAAACCAACTGAAATCTCTTCTTGCTATTTGAGTTCTTCTTTCCTGAGTAAAGAAAGCTTTTTGTCAGTGCTAGATGTCGACATTTAGAGTGCTTCTCTGCTGAACATGAATTGATTAGCATGTGTTTCTTCTGTGTAATGCCAGATGTCTGGCATTCAGGCTGAAAGACATTACAGGAGTTTTTTTTTTTTTTGGCAAAAGGGTGTAATATAACAATAGGTTCTTTTCTGTTCTGATGTAAGTACACTGGAAGCATATTCACAATTCTCTTTCGTTTTTCAACCGAAAGGTGCAGGCACAAGATCTGGAAGCACTTTATGTGGAAACAAACACTTTCAGGTTAGCATCGCATATTTACTGGGCGTTATGGGCCCTTATACAGGTGAGCAGCGCTCTTGATTCTGCATCCACACTTCTCTTCTTTTGGATCACCTAGGTTTTGACCACCATGTAAAAGATACCGAATGGCAAAACTTTATGATTGCACTCCAATGCAGGCAAAGGTATCCCCAATTGATTTTGACTATCTTGGGTACTTCTTCCTACGGTACAGTGAGTACAAGAAACAGAGGGAGTCCTGCTTCTCCTTGGCACAAAGCTTCCTCTCTCAGTTGAGAAATGGCTAGAGCCTGAAAATCTGTTCACGAGTCAATACTGTGGTCTGCTTACGGTGGGTATGCGTTTGTAATTTTCGGCTGCTGCTCGGAAACTTTATTATGGCGGTGGCAGCAGCCTCACATTGTTATATCTGATGTTAGATTCGTCATGGCCTGATAGGAAAGACGCACGATAGGTCCCGGGAAAACACATGTACTATTATTTGTAATAAACACAATAATTTGTTGTGCATAAAAGCTTTCCATGTAAAACTTTGGATACATTCTGGCCAAAAAAATATATATGCACCGTTCCTTTTCCAGCTGTGCCCCTCTACCTCTACGCCCTGATACGGCAATGCGGTTGCTTGACGTCTCTTGCTCGCAATAGGGCGTCAGAATCAAATTCTGTGCCACGACGGCTGACCATTGTGCATAAGTTTGTCCATTTTGGCTGAAAGACGTTACAGGAGTTTTTTTTTGGCAAAAGGGTGTAATATAACAATAGGCCCTTTTCTGTTCTGATGTAATTACACTGGAAGCGTATTCACAATTCTCTTTCGGTTTTTCAACCGAAAGGTGCAGGCACAAGATCTGGAAGCACTTTATGTGGAAACAAACACTTTCAGGTTAGCATCGCACATTTACTGGGCGTTATGGGTCCTTATACAGGTGAGCAGCTCTCTTCATTCTTCATCCACACTTTCCTTCTTTTGGATCACCTAGGTTTTGACCACCATGTAAAAGATACTGGCAAAACTTTATGATTGCACTCTCCAATGCAGGCAAAGGTATCCCCAATTGATTTCGACTATCTTGGGTACTTCTTCCTACGGTACGGTGAGTACAAGAAACAGCGGGAATCCTGCTTCTCCTTGGCACAAAGCTTCCTCTCTCATCTGAGAAATGGCTAGAGCCTGAGAATCTGTTCAAGAGTCAATTCGGTGGGTATGCGTTGTAATTTTCGGCTGCTACCCGGAAACTTTATTATGGTGGTGGTAGCAGCCTCTTGTTGTATCTGATGTTAGATTCGTCATGGCCTGGTAGGAAAGCCGCACAATAGGCCCTCGGAAAGACAAATGTACTATTATTTGTAATAAACACAATCCTTATGGGTTCTGCTCCGTGCAATTTGTTGTGCATAAAAGCTTTCCATGTAAAACCTTTGATACATTCTGGCAAAAAAAAGTCACATTTCCTTCTCCAGCTGTGACCCTCTACCTCTACGCCCTGACACGGCAATGCGGTTGGCGGTTGCTTGTCCCGCTCGCAAGAGGCGTCAGAATCAAATTCCCATGTTTCAACCGACGGTCAGTTTCAATAACCAATACACAGTTTCATCTGATATGCCGGATCATGGGAATGAAATTTGTCTGTCATCCTACTCCCCTTTCTTTTAATGACCTTACCATGTCAGTAAATTTGCTGAAGTGGCATAAAAATTTAATATAATAAAACTCTTACGAAACCTCCACTGACACTGGTTAAATTTGTTCATTTTGGCTGAAAATTACCTTTCTTTTTGCACGAATCCAAAGCAAATTAGACGAAATGTGAACAAGAAAAGTCGAAAACGGACTGACTTCAAGCAACCAGAAGTTACCAGAAACACGCATGGGTACAGTAAACGTATCAAATCTGACAATTTGTACATTTTGGCTGAAAATTACCTTTCTTTTTGCACGAATCCAAAGCAAATTAGACAAAATGTGAACATGAAAAGTCGAAAACAGACTGACTTCAAGCAACCAGAAGTTACCAGAAACACGCATGGGTACCGTAAACATATCAAATCTGACTGTTCAAAGTGGCAATTGATATCCTTATGAAACAGAACATTACTAGAAAACATCCTCAACATTACTTGCAACTGGAAGTTGAAAGGATCTCGGTCCTCGGATGTCGCCTAGAGAGGATGGATAGGCATTTCAACAAATTCTTGAATTCACAATATTTAAAATAGATTATCAGCACACTGACCGGTCAGACCAGTTCAACACTTAGAACGCTGAATAAACCAGGAAACTGATCAAACCGGTTGGGGTGACCGGTCAGATCGGTCATATGCAGAACCTGTACACAAATCAGAGTTTCTTCCCTCCTCGAGATCTAGCACAAATACAACTTGGTGCAGTGATTCTGCAGGTGTTATTGAATATATTTCAAGTCCCTGCACTTACGGAAATATAAGGATCCATGGCAATTGAAATATTCCTCACCAAATTTAGCCCCCATATCCACCTCACAAACTCTATTTTTAGATCCACTTGGAAGCATCAAATATTTGACAGGGGGGATGGCATGCCGAAAACAATTTCTCCACCAGTTGAATGGTCGCCGTGCGCTCCTCCCCCTTCCGATTTTTTTCACCGCGAGTTGCACCCACGGCGCCGGTTTTACCCACACCAGTTTTTCACCCGTCCACCGGTTTTCCACCCGGGTTTTCCACCAGGAATGCGGAGCCGTGCTGGTCATGGCGCTGATTTTCAATCCCGCGACCTTCCCTGCCTGCGTCCTCAGTTTGCGCCCGCACGATCGCGACCTTCCCTGCAAGACGTCGCGGAACGCTGACCTCCCTCCCTCCCTCGACGATCTCCTGCTCCCTCGACGATCTCCTGCGCGGAACTCCGCCGCCGTCGGCGCGGCGATACCCTGCACGTAGGGCACGGAGTTGCAAGCCCTCGCGGAACGTCGACCTCCCACCCTCCCTGGACGATCTCTACGATCGCGCGGAGCGTCTCGTCCTATGGTTGCACGGCGTCCTCACCGCCGCCGAGCCAGCGCGGATCGCAGTGCCGAACGTCTAGAGGTAAACGTACTTGCCCTTGAGTTGCAAGCCCTCGCAGAACGCCGACCTCCCTCCCTCGGTCGACGATCTCCCGCGCAGAACGTTGACCTCCCACCCTCCCTGGATGATCTCTACGATCACGCGGAGCGTCTCGTCCTACGGTTGCGCGGCGTCCTCACCGCCGCTGATTCCGTGCGCCGCCCGCTCCCCCGGCCGCGCGATTCCGTGCGCCGCCGGCGTCCGCGTCGCCCGGCGAGCTCCGGCCCCTGCGGTTCCCAATCCCTCCCGGCGCCGCACCAACCTCCTGTGCCGCACCCCCTGCGACATCGCTCTCCTTCACGGCGCCGCTCCCCTCCTACCGTCGCCGATCCGGGGACTGGCGCCGCCGGCCAGCTCCCGCGAGATCGTTCACTTCTCTGCATCGGCGGCTAGCCGGCTATGGCAACAGAAGCGTTGGACGGACCCCAGGGATCCAATCTTCTCCCGGCAGCTTGCTATTCCTCCCGTGGAGATGCTCCAGCGAGTCAGGTGCCCCGTCGAGCTCCTCGCCCTGCGCAAGTTGCTCCTTGATCTACCTCACCCCGAATCCCCAAGGTGCACAGATCGATCCAAAGGTGCCCTACGAGAATGTTTCCCATTCTAATTTCCTCTTTGCATGCAGATCAAAGATTCTTCGAGAAGAGGATCTTAACTACCTCTACTTTATTTGGACCATGGCGGATGTGATTTCTGGATGGATATTATGTGTTTGCCCCAAGCTAAGTAAATCTGCTGCTTACTATGTGTTTGCCCCAAGCTAACATAATGTTCACAATAGAAAATTCTGGGGTCGTACACTATGTTGATATCTGGTTTATGGGGAAAAAATGATGGATTGGCTATTCTGAGTTATCATGTGAGCAATACCTTACATTTGCATGCATGCTGCATATCAATTATTGCCATTTCACTGAGTTGAATTAGCCAATTCGGTACTAAAAAAACTATTCTTTGATGATTCTCTGTTCTTGTCCACTTTCCTTCATTTTAGCAATGACTGTAGAAGTTCAAGCATCTTCACAAGGGATATAGTACAGTAACGGATAGTACAAGCATCTTCAGCGTCAACAGAGAGAGCTGATGTGGTGCATGCAGATCAGTGACTGGAGAGGACAATTGATTTCCATGAATGCTTTGGTAATTTACCATCTGATCATCTGAATGTCAGGACCATGAGGTTCAGTTCAATATAAGAGGGTGCATTTCTTTTGTCAGAAAATTTACTGATCTATCATAATCCACCCAATTTTCTGTAATAGGATTTAAATTGAGATGGTTTTATTCGATCAACTTATAATACACTGAGTACTACTGCATACTATTATCATTTGTTGATTTGGGTATTCTAGTTGATATATATACATACCAACAATTTATTCCCAGGTTAATATGCATTTTAGAGTTATATCATTACCACAGCCTGGATCAGTCCTTTAGACAAGGGTATGCAGTACTAACTGATAGTCTACTTGCAAAATGTTGGGGGTGGACTTCAGTCAGGGTTCTGCCAGATTCTATTAGAGTATATTGATAGTGTGTTCTGCTGCGCTGTACTAGCTAGAGTTCATGTTTCTGCCCTGTTCATCCCATGTAATTTGGAGTATTTTTTTGCATGTTGTTTTATTTAACTGTCTAATATGTTAGAAAAAGATATATGTGTAATTTAAAAGAAAGGTGTATCAGAGCTATTTACTTAAAACACGTGCATTTCCTTGATGGTTGATGATAAATAGGCAAATTATCTTATGGGGGGGGGTGGAAGAGGAAAGGACTATCGTACAAGGACAAATAGACTTATCTCAATAATGATTATTTACAAAAAAAATGTTTGATATTTGTCTTCTTTGAGCATGTAATTTTTTTAGGGGGGGATATTTGGCAGCAACGAAAACTGCCTTGGAGCCTTCTACTGCAGCTCAATTTGAGGATGCCAAAGCAATCATGTGAAGCCCTAATTCTTCTTCATGTTGAAAAGTTTTTGATGCCAATGCTCGTGCTTACCTGGTCTGTTTAAGCCATTTGATTTCTATGTGAAATAACTCTCTGTCTTACCTCTACATCACTTAAATATTTGTTGATTGATTTGTGCGCTAAATTGGTTTGTTGTATATGGACATAACACACAATCTTATTGAAGATGCATAACAGTTCTGTTTTGAAAATTTCTATTTTTCTGAGTTTTTTTAACCACGTACGTGCCGTACGTGGGCCTCTGCTAGTTTACGGAAACAACATAACCAAGTAGATTGAAGCAGAAGCACAAATTAAAACTAGAGTAACAAGAGTGAGGCAAACCACAAAGGAGACACAAGGATTTATTTCCCTAAGTTCAGATTCACCACTGAGAATCCTATGTCTCCGTTGAGAAACTCGTTGGGTGTGAGTCTTTTTCAACTCGATCCCTTGAACTAGGTCTTACAACATTTCTTGGTTTCCACTATCTTGATCCTTTCCTCAAAGGGGGCAAGATCACGCCCGCACAAACTTGCCGCTGCTCACCACATCGTTGGGAGCTAGCCGGCAACGCCTAGCTGTCTAGGAGGCAACCCTCCAAGAGTAACAAATGCTTCAGATGATGTATAGTTGTCGATCTCAAGTGTTCAAGCTATGGATGCTCTCTGCAGCTCAAATCTGAGCTCTCACGGTGTTCACTTTGCTCACACACGCTCAATCTCTCAACCCAAGTAAAAGATATTAGTTAGCACAACTCACAAAGTGTGTTGGCAGAGCTTGCTGGTCATGAGAAAGCTTCAGGAAGCTCAAGAATACCCAAAGAACCAGCAGCTCCAAAAGAGAGGGCCAAGGCGTATAAATACCCAACTTTCTAAAACTAGTCGTTTGAACTGTCAATATGGACCGGTCAAACCGGTCTGGCGAGAAACTAGCCATTACACTCCAGTAGACTGTCCACGCCCAAGGGGCGGACCTTCCACCTGTGAAAAAGTTCAGACACCCATCAAACATAAGTTCGGACCTCCGATCATCTTTGACTAAACTGGAGCGGGCTAGCGGACCGTCCAGGTCCTGGGTGGTGGACCATCCACCATACAACAAGTTCGGACACCCGAACAGACAAATGCTGGACATTCGATCGCACAGGTCAGTGTGACACCTCAGGTGTCAGTACACTTAAATACAGATCATTGTACCCAATTAAAACTTAAAAGAAGAATGTGGGAAATTAATTCAAAAGGGGAAAGGTCAAATAAAGTCAAACTACACAAAAGAAATTAAAATCAGAAAGAAAAATGGTGAAAACTTACTCAAAATACAATTCAAAAATGTGCACGAAAATTAAGTTAGCTCATGAGAAGTACTTTAAATGACATGTGCTCAATTGAACTTTCAGCCAAAAACCATCAAAAATCTAAATAATGTCAAAGTCCTTTTGTGCAAGTATGGAAATTTAAAAATAGTTCAAAATGTGAGTTTCAAATGAAAATTTGCATAAAACAAAAGTTGTAGATCTTGAAAAGTTATGCAAAATTGGTGTTCAATACTTTTTCGTTTGAGCCCTCTAAGAAGGAGATATTTTTAGTTTACTGAGAGGTCCCTGAATTTTCAGAAATCACAAATAGGCCCTCATCTTCATCTCCCCTCTCTGTTTCTCTCTGCCTCGCCGCTGTACGTCCGTACGCCGCCGGTGGACCTCGTCCACGGCGAGTCCGCGGCCAAGTGGACCCGAGGGAGCTCTCCAGCGCCACCTGGCCTGCCTCTTGGCACCTCCCCACGCTAACACGCATCCTCGGCGCACTCCCGAGCCGCCACGCCGCCCCACCATGCAGCTCGCCGCCTGCTCGCTGCGCCACCTCGCCGCCGAGCCTTCACAGGACAGTTCAGCCTTCCCCAGACGCCGCTCCCCTTGCCCAGGACTCCTCTCGCCTATAAATAGCCCCAGAACCCCCGCTGTCGCGCGACTTCCTCTCTTTCTCCCTTCTTCCACCGTCCGTCATGGCCGGCGAGATCTAGCTCGCGCGGACTGGCCACCACCGACCCACATTGCTCCATCCAACCACCCCAGCAGCTTCGCCACACTCCAGTTAAGCTCCACGCGCGCTGAATCGAGCCCAAACCCATCCGGGTCGATATCTTCGGGTCGATGCGTCTTTAAAAAGACAAAAACTATATACATATGTGCTACTAATGAAGAAACTAGTCTGCACAAGCATATAAGAAACATACAAAATAGCACATCTAGATCATACTACACGTACTCAGCTTATTATCTAACAAAAACCACATCAATCCGCTATCAATAACCTTCTTATCCCAATTAAATCTGCTAGCAATGGGGCTACGACCCCTCTCAAACCGGGACGCGATCCAACGTGGAATGGGACACTGACCCTCTTTGACCCCGACCCTCGAATCGGAACGGCGTTCCCGGGTCGTGGGACGAGACATCGACCCCGAATTCTGTGACTATGGACCGACCCACCTAGAGGGAGACCGTGCACGAGAGCTACCCCAGGAGCTTCCTCACGCTCTCGCAGTGCTTGTGCGTGCGACGTTCCTCTACCCCGAGCCTTGCTTCGCCTACACCACCGGCGACCAAACTTCTTCTCCGCCATTAGCGCCGACGAGCTCGTCTCCGGCCATCTTCCACTTGAACGTCTACAAGGGTGGGTGTTCCTCGAACTCCTCTCTCTCACGCGCCTCCCCGTTGCAGCCCCGGTAAGCCCTGCCTAGCAGAACACCACCGGCAAAATGCAACGGCGGAGAAGGCAGATGAAGGACCCGGTTGTATTTTTTTTCGCTCGAGGGTGTGTTTACAAATTCTCCAGTGTTTGGCAGTGAACTTCTAAAATGCATAACAAATCACAGAAAAATCATAAAAATGCAAACTCAACTGATCTAGAGTTCTTGTAACAAGATCTACAAGTTTTGTAACAGTCAAATCTGTAGAAACTCTACCAAATTTAATCTATGAAAAAGGATAAGAAAACCAACCCATGCATGTTCAGTAAGTTCCACTCAACAAACGACCTTGATCAACAAACCAACCCATTTTTGTTCTAAGTAAACTAGGCCATATCTGATCATGATTTTTGGACATGTTCTTAGTTAGAGTATATGCGCTATAATAAAAAGTTCCCATGCAGTAATGATCAAATGAACTTTGAAAAATTATGATAACTCATGTTAAGTTAAATGCATAACTAATTTATCTGGTTGATATAAAGCTTGATAATTTTTCTGGAATATGTTTAGCTCATGACTAGGCTCTGGTAAAAATTTGAGAACCATATCCCTAGTATAACTCTCTGTAGAATTAATCTTATTTAATAGCTTGCTAAATTTGTTCATTTTGTCACCTCTGATGTATAAGTATATAAAATCTGGAAAATTAAAGTACTGAATAGATGCTATGTAGATGCTTCCGTAAAATTTGTAGCACAAGAACCCATGTCAAACGTTCTGTGCAAAAAGGTGAAGCAACTAGAGTAATCTACTTACATGAATTGTTATGGTTAATTGCTTTATGATTGGATGCTGAAATTTATACCATAGATGCTAGAGTATCTGATCTGTGTTACATTAATTTTTCATCACTATCTCATGAGTAAATTTGTTGTTATTAAATAGTGAAAGCATGCTATGTTTTAATGATAAAAATGAAAATCAAACCCCACACTCATTCATGAAGAAACATAGTTGTGATTACTACTCCATAAATGACTTCCCAAGGAATAAAATTTTGAGATCATCACTGAATTAACTTTTGTTGGACTACAACTTTATCGTGAAGGAAAGAAAAATCATATCATGTCATAATAACACATCTTTGCATTCACATATAGAATCGGTTAATCTCACGGACGGTGAATACGAATTGGTGCCCGCAGACTCTCGTATTGATCAGGAGGTTAATTTAAACTGTCCTAATGTAGCTCAAGACCTGGGCCAAGCCCCAGAGGTTTCTCTGCCTGACAGTGCCCAAGAAGGCAAGCCCCAGTGCATAATCCCATTATTTTACGCATTATATTCATCTAACTATTTGTATATGTTGTAATAATTTTATTGCGCGTTTACATTTTGTAGGAGTTGATCGAAAACTTTAGGTGCATGATCCCTAGGTACCTATGTTTGTTATCCGGATCTTTTTTTCTCGAACTAGTTGCCCCGCTAACTAGGTACGGTAGAAGTCGAGAGATTTCCTGCCTTTCGCGAGATTATAGGAGTCAACTGACTTAATTCCTGCTGAAATATAAGGACAACGGGCGGGGTTGTGTAGTTGTGATACCCCGTTGGTGTAGTCGAAAATGGTTAAGGTCGCGGTGTGTGGCTCATTTCGTTAAGCGTTTGAAAGTACTAGCCACATGCCGAGAAATATGGTAATCGGTAAGCTTAAGTACCTGATTGGACCAGCGAGTGGAACGACCATTCACCCTCTTGGTAGAAGTAGGTTTTATTTTGTCCGGATGTACTGGTGCAGAGTGGTCGGACTCTGTAGTCGGGGAGGGTGACCCGGATCCACGGACTGGAAAGAAAGGGGAAAAGTTGCGTGGGTGAAAGCGACGTCGATCCCCATGCGTGTGTGTTAGGTTCCCCTGGCCAGGTTGAAATTCGATTCAGAATCGTCCGCCTCTCACGACATGAGATTGCTTAACGTTTTCGGTCACATAGAATAACAAGTGCAACTTGATGATGATAATACTGCTGTATGGTTAAATGATTGCTCTACCATGTTTGTATAGAGTTAGATGCAAACATAGAATGGTTAATTCAACTAGAATACGGTAAAGTTAAAATATGAAAATAAGGATCAACTATTAGTGGCGTTTTTGGCAAAAGAAACCCACCAACCAAAAAGACTTGCATGTCTAGTTATCGGACTATGTTATATCCGGTGACGGGTAAGTCTTGCTGAGTATTAGTATACTCAGCCTTGCTTGTGGCACTATTTTCAGGTACTAACTTCGAAGATATATTTGCGAGTCTTACTTGGCCGTGTACCTTGCCTCCGGGCTGGTCTGTTAAGTGGGATGGCCCTTCAGTTGGTGCTGACCACCCTCCCACTGAGTGACGCTTTTTGTACGGGATTTATCGATGTGTCACACTTTTCGCTAGTAGTCGTTTACTCCTTTCGCTGCAATAAGAAGACATGAATAATTTGTGTAGTTCGGATTTCTGTAGTACTTTGCTACTCTGAACATGGTTTGTAATAAATTTTCTTTCCGCTGCAAACTCTGAGATGTATGAGATGATCTGTGTTGTAATCTCTGGGCTCACCTTCGTGTGAGTGTTGTCTGTGCGATCCTGGAATAGCGTGTCTTTTATCGAGGCTTCACTCGAGGAACTACCGGTGAGTGCCAATTTGGGTCAGAGTTGCTTAGCAACAAAGATCAGTGCACCCGGGCCCAGTAGTTTTGGGTGGTTCCGCCACAGCTGGCATCAGAGCTCGCAGACAGCCTACCAGAGATGACAACCTTGTTTTCTAACAACAAACTTAAAACTTGACTTCAAAACTACTTAAGTCTTTGAAAAGTCTAGGATCTCCAAGTACAAGTCTAGAACGTAAAGCCCTAGGGGATCTTATGGGTATAATCAGGTGGCTTATTTTGTATGGCTAACTTCCAGCACATTTCTTTTCAGTATTTAAATTCTGTAATTTAAATTCTGCAACTACATCGTCGCCGCGGAGGTATGCTTACTCAGTCAGCTGAGGGAGTCTGACCTTCCTGTCGGTGATGCGAGCCGAACGCTGGAGCTCAAGCAATGGCCTACTTGAGCTGCTGCCCATATACCAACTTCGGTTGATTATATGGGGAGTAATGATTCGAAATTGGAATTCAATTCCCCGTCAAAGACGGTACTCAGTCAATACGTTGTTTCGATGACGTATGCTTAACGTTGTCCATACGGCGGGAATTGTAAGGATGCCGGTTCTATAGTGATCGGTAATGAATGGTAACGCTTTCGTGAGTGCTGGAACAAAAGGTTCATTTTATATACTATCAATTTTCAGCAGGTACGCTAACTCGAAATCGAATCCTAGGCTATCTAGCTATATCGAGTAGCTACATAGTGAGAGATGTAATATGTATGCCACCAAAGTCATTTGCGTAAGACCAAGGTTACTTGGCAATTCTTTTCCTTGGTGAGGACGGATAGGTTCTGCATTCATTCTCAAAATTGTCAGCAAAGAAATCTTTGGAAGAAATCGCAATCAAATCGGCTAAAACCCTATCCTAAGGAGCATCTAGATAGTCTGTAAATTCAGGGAAATTGGTTTCCACGAATTTTAACCCTCTGTTAAATTATTCAAATCAACCTGGGGTAGTAAGATGAAATGATGTTCCCTAATTTATCAAACTTTTGTAAAAATTTGAGAATTTTTTAAGCCTTCTAGCTTGGTATTTGTGAATTTAGATCAATCCTGTGTAAAACTGTCAACTCTGAACAGTCTGTACAAACTAAATTTTTTAGACCTTCTTAAGTTGTTCAAATTAAAAATCGTTCAACACAAAAGTTGTAGATAACTAAATGATGAACTGGTTTGGGAGTTATGGTCAAAATACACCCTCTCTGGACACCCAATTTTCCTGGTTGACGTCACTCTGAAAACCTGAGCATATCACCCCCTGGATTCCGAATTGATCTTAGTGATGACTAGATGAATTGTTCCTTATTCTCATAGGGATTTTGTGTAATTTTTTGAGAATGTTCGGATCATATTATCTATCATTTTGGCAATTTCTTTCACTGTCCAGAATCAGCTATTCCTTGTTTACCATCAGCTGATCCATCAGTCTTTTTTTGGGACAGATGGAAGAGCTGCTGGTTGTTGACGAGCAGGGGCACGTGCAATCCGCTTGCTTAAACTGGGACGGATTTCCTCGCCGTCTTTGGGAGCTTTTGAGTGCAGCCGGTTACCTCCAGCCACCGATTTACGATGGCCACGACTTTGTGGAGGACGGAGTTCGTCGCTGCAGTGTGACGATGGTGATCCCGCAGCACCCGCTCAACGGGTGGGAGCCGATCGTGACACAGATGGTCGGTCACCATCTGCTTGACACTTGGAAGCTTACAGCCATGAGGGCGATGACCACTTTTTGCTCTTTGCACCCTCTGGAGGTGGTTCTGACCGCGTTCGGGTTGTTCCCTGCACACGATCCGGCAGACCCGCTTTGGCTTGACCGGATGGCACACATGGACGTAGTCGCTACCCTCGACCCGGTCGGGGCACTTTGGACGACAGCGATGTGCTTAGACAATCTCTACAGACTTCACACGTTTCAGAGTTACGCCGTCGCTCAGTTGGTGGACCAGGCTCAGGCCTTGCACCTGACTGTCCAGCTGAGAGACGAGCAGCTTTAGGAGGCTAGTGCCGAGCTCGAGAGCAGGGCTGCTCTTATCACCCTACTCCACGGCCAGGTTCACGAGCTTCAGGACACGGTGACGGATCGTGACGCTATGATCATCTTTCTGGATGACCAGTTTCACGACCTTCAGCTTGACTTGGACGACGCTCAGGCTCAGCTCCACCAGATGCAGGTTGATCCACCCGCACCACCCGGCCCGATGCAGGTGGATGGCGAGGAGGAGGAGCCTCAGGAGATCCAGGGTGTTTCGGAGATGGACTTTGAGGACCAGACGCCGCTGTCCGCACCGGTTGAGGTTCACACTCCCGTGGCGAGTGAGGCATCGGTCAATATGTAGACCGATGCGCTGTTTTCTTAGCTTTTGTAGACTCCTCTTAGTGTAGCCTACTTTTGGACCATGGCTACTAGGCTAACTTAGAGTTGAGTAACCCCCTTAGTACTGATGTTATAAGTAACCAAGTGGAAATGAGAGGATGATGAATGTAATGAACCTCTAATGCTACTAATGTGAAATATCGGTGATCTGTGAAAAGCTGAATGCAGCAGCTAGTTCGAATTTTTATCCTCTTTTCCTTCTGAATTAGCTCCTGAGTTTAATACCAAAGTTGTTCCAAATTTCATCATTGAAATGCTCACAAAATTTCAGCTCAAACGGATTTGTATCGCAGGAGATAATCGCAAATTACAGAAGCTCTGTTTTCTGTAAAACAGAAAACCAGAGGAGGAGTAAATCAATTGTTCGACTAACCTACTCTGGGAATCTGACTTTGTGATGACTACCAAAGTTATAGCTCATGAAATTATCTATATCCTGTGAAAGTTTCAAGTTTATATCATGTACAGAACTCCAGTTATGCGCAATTTCGTATCACCGGTTTTTCTGCACAACATGATTTAAGCGATTCCTATTACTTCCATGTCATTTTGAGTTGTATGTTCCATTTGAAATGATGATAATGTTGAGTCTAATGCAAAAGTACTCACATTTCAGATGGTTGGATCAACTCGAGGTACCCCTAGTGGTTTTGGAGCCGGGGGGAATGGCGATCCACCTCCACCTCCTCCACCAGTGGGTATCGTTGAGGTTTTTGCCGCCCAGACGGAAATTTTGCGACAGTTGGTTCAAGCTCAACAACAACCGCGGGGTGGGCATCATGCTCATCAAGAACAAGAAGCGAGCTACCAAGATTTCCTCAGTACTCAGCCTTCGCTGTTCACTAAAGCGGATGAGCCTCTGGACGCGGACGCTTGGATTCACACAATCGAGTCCAAGTTTTCTCTATTGACTACTCCTTGTTCAGAAGCGAACAAGACTCGCTACGCCGCGCAGCAGCTTCGCGGATCAGCTCGTATGTGGTGGGATCGTTACCACGGGATGCTGCCAGCTGATCATGTGGTGAATTGGAATGAGTTCAAAATAGCTTTTCGGGCTCATCATATTCCAGCTGGACTTCTTGACCATAAGCTCAATGAGTTCTTGGCCTTAACTCAGGGCACTCGTACTGTATTGCAGTATGCCCAGGCATTCAATCAATTGTGTCAATATGCTGGACATCACGTGGATACCGACGCTAAGAAGCGTGAACGCTTCCGTCGAGGCCTTAGCACCAAGTTACAAGAAAGGCTGAATCTTGTCCGTGCGGACTCTTTCAATGAATTGGTGAATATGGCTATCTCCTAGGAGGATCTTATTTCTGCACACCGTGCTGAAAAGAAGCGTAAGGCACCGGCTGGACCCTCGAGTGCTTTTGTACCGAGGTATCACATTGTGCAAAATACTCCAGCTGCACCCTCTCAGAAGGCCCCTCAGCCAGGGCGTTGGATTATTCGTCCTCCTCAGCAGCAGCAGCAGCAGCAGACTCGATTCGGGCTACCTCAACAAGCTCGATTTGTACCTCAGCAGCAGCAGACCGGACCTAGGCCGAATACTCAGCAAGCCGCTCGCCCTGACAACAATAACCGCTGTTTCAAATGCGGGAGTCCGGATCACTTTGCCAAGATGTGCCCCCAGGCGGGACAATCTCAAGGGCAGGCTTCTCGCAGAAATGATCAGAACAAGGGCAAGAAGCAAACCGTTCAAGTCAGGCAGGGCCGACTTAACTTCACCAACCTTGCTGAACTTCCCGAAGGAGCACCAATTATGTCGGGTACATTCTCTATTAACCTCACCCCGCAGTTATCTTATTCAATTCCGGTGCATCTCATAGCTTCATTAGTTCTAAATTTGGAGCAAAAGTTGGGTTAGATTTTTGTCACACCAAAGGCTCTTACATGATATCTACTCCTGGTGGTAAAGTAGCATCCAATCAAATGGTTAGAACCACACCGCTTAAGTTGGGTAGTAAAACGATTTCAACCGATTTAATCCTATTACCACTAGAAGGAATTGATGTTATCCTAGGAATGGAATGGATGAATAGACATGGGGTACTATTAGATATCTTTTCCCGAGCCGTTGAAATAAATTCTCCAACTCGTGGTCATTCGGTTCTATATTTACCTCATCACCAATGCAACAACTCTTGTGCCTATGCCATGAAAGATATTCGTCTCGAAGATATTCCTGTAGTCCGTGAATATGCAGAGGTGTTCCCGGATGATTTACCTGGTATGCCGTCAGACCGGGATATCAAATTTGTCATTGAACTTCAGCCTAGTACAGCACCTATTTCAAAAAGGCCGTACCGAATGCCGCCTAAAGAATTGGCTGAACTAAAAATCCAGCTGCAAGAACTTCTGGATAAGGGTTTTATTCGCCCAAGTGCTTCACCTTAGAGCTGTCCAGCATTGTTCGTAAAGAAGAAGGATGACAGTCTGAGGTTGTGTGTTGACTACCGGCCTCTCAATGCGGTGACCATCAAAAATAAATATCCACTTCCCTGCATTGATGTACTGTTTGATCAGTTGGCTGGAGCAAAGATCTTCTCCAAGATTAATCTTCATTCGGGGTATCACCAAATTAAAATCCAGCCTTGTGATATTCTCAAGACCGCTTTCTCAACCAGATATGGCCTCTATGAATATTTGGTTATGTCTTTCGGTCTCACCAATGCTCCAGCTTATTTCATGTATGTCATGAACTTGGTATTCATGCCGGAACTTGATAAGTTTGTCATAGTTTTTATCGACGACATTTTGATCTATTCCAAGAACGAGGCGGAACATGAACAACACCTGCGTATTGTTCTTCAACGTCTCAGATATCATAAGCTGTACACAAAATTTTCCAAGTATGAATTCTGGCTGGGCACAGTCAAATTTCTGGGTCACACCATATCCAGGGAAGGCATCTCAGTTGACCCTAGCAAAGTACAAGAAGTGATGGACTGGAAACCTCCTACTTCAGTTCATCAGATTCGCAGTTTTCTCGGCTTGGCGGGAAATTACCGCAGATTTATTCCGGACTTCTCCTGAATTGCAAAACCCATGACAGAACTACTAAAGAAGGATACCAAGTTTAAATGGGATGCGAAGTGCGATGAAGTATTCCATACATTGAGAGCACATCTAACCACAGCACCAATCTTAGCTCAACCTGACAACAACAAACCCTACGATGTTTACTGTGATGCATCAGGTACTGGTCTTGGTTGTGTTCTAATGCAAGACAATCGGGTTATAGCATATGCTTCCCGAGCTCTTCGGCCACACGAGCTAAATTATCCTACTCATGATCTTGAGCTAGCCGCGGTTATTCACGCTCTCAAGATTTGGAGACATTATCTTATGGGCACTTATTGCAATATCTATACCGACCATAAGAGTCTCAAATACATTTTCACCCAAAGTGAGCTGAATATGAGGTAACGAAGATGGCTGGAATTAATCAAAGATTATGACCTGGAAGTTCATTATCATCCGAGCAAAGCTAATGTCGTAGCCGATGCGCTCAGTCGTAATGTTCACTGCAATTGCCTTTCAGTGGAGTCGTATAATGACACATTGTGTGCTGAAATGCAAAAGCTGAAATTGGAGATCATTCCTCAGGGTTCTCTGACTCATATTTCTGTGGAACTGACACTTTATGACAAAATCATCATGGCACAATTACATGACAAAAGTGTCGGTATCATCAAACAGAAAGTATTAGAAGGCGAAAATAAATACAAGTGTTTCCGTGTGGACCATAAAGGAATCTTGTGGTTCGAGGATCGCCTAGTCGTTCCCAAAAATCATGAGCTGCGAAAACAAATCCTGGACGAAGCACATCTCTCTAAATTTTCCATTCATCCGAGTAGCACCAAGATGTACCAAGATCTCAGACAAAATTTCTGGTGGACTCGCATGAAGAGAGAGATTGCTAAATATGCCGCAGAGTGTGACACATGTCAGAGAGTGAAAGCTAGTCACTTGAAAGTTGCTGGAACTCTCCAACCTCTGCCAATTCCGTCCTGGAAATGGGAAGATATCAGTATGGATTTCATCGTGGGCTTACCGAATACCTCTCAGCATCATGATTCCTTTTGGGTTATTGTCGACAGGCTCACAAAGACCACTCATTTTATTCCAGTGCATACTGAATATCGGGCCAATAAATATGCCGAAATCTATATCGATCGAATTGTCTGTCTACACAGTGTACCCAAAACGATTATCTCGGATCGTGGTACTTAGTTTGTGGCAAAGTTTTGGGAGCAGCTCCAAGGGGCTCTCGGAACTAAATTAATTCGAAGCTCAGCTTACCATCCACAGACTGACGGACAGACCGAAAGGGTGAATCAAATTCTCGAGGACATGCTTCGAGCATGTGTCATCCATTATGACAAGAACTGGGACAAATATTTATCCTTGGCTAAGTTTTCTTATAACAACAGCTATCAGGCCAGTCTGAAGATGGCACCATTCGAGGCTTTGTATGGTCGACGGTGTCGAACTCCTTTGAGTTGGTCCCAAACTGGAGAACGCAAAATATTTGGACCCGAATTAGTGGTCGAGGCTGAGGAAAAGGTAAAAATAGTACAAGAAAATCTCCGAGCAGCCCAGTCTCGGCAAAAGAGTTATTTTGATAAAAGAAGGGATCCTTTGAAGTTCAAGGTTGGTGACCATGTTTATTTACGAGTATCACCAACTCGAGGCGTTCAACGTTTCGGAGTCAAGGGCAAGCTAGCACCTCGCTACATCGGACCATATGAGATCATTGAAGAATGTGGACCCGTGGCTTATCGTCTGCGACTTCCTTCGCGACTCGCAGCCATCCATGATGTTTTCCACATATCCCAACTCAAGAAATGTGTCCGAGTTCTGACCGAAATCATCGATCAACAGGAAATTTTGGTGGATCCCGATCTCTCTTATGTTGAATATCCACTTAGAATCTTGGATCAAAAAGAGAGAGGTACTCGTCGAAAGGTGGCAAAAATGTATAAAATTCAGTGGTCTCATCACACTGAAAAAGAAGCCACCTGGGAGACGGAAGATTATCTCAATCGACAATATCCGGGTTTTCTTAACTCTACCCCAGGTACCTTACTCTCTGTCCCTAAATTCAATCATCCAATCTCGGGGTGAGATTCTTTTTAAGGGGGGTAGGTTGTGACACCTCAGGTGTAACCTCAGGTTTCAGTACACTTAAATACAGATCACTGTACCCAATTAAAACTTAAAAGAAGAATGTGGGAAATTAATTCAAAAGGGGAAAGGTCAAATAAAGTCAAACAACACAAAAGAAATTAAAATCAGAAAGAAAAATGGTGAAAACTTACTCAAAATACAATTCAAAAATGTGCACAAAAATTAAGTTGGCTCATGAGAAGTACTTTAAATGACATGTGCTCAATTGAACTTTCAGCCAAAAACCATCAAAAATCTAAATAAAGTCAAAGTCCTTTTGTGCAAGTTTGGAAATTTAAAAATAGTTCAAAATGTGAGTTTCAAATGAAAATTTGCATAAAATAAAAGTTGTAGATCTTGAATAGTTATGCAAAGTTGGTGTTCAATACTTTTTCGTTTGAGCCCTCTAAGAAGGAGATATTTTTAGTTTACTGAGAGGTCCCTGAATTTTCAGAAATCACAAATAGGCCCTCATCTTCATCTCCCCTCTCTGTTTCTCTCTGCCTCGCCGCTGTGCGTCCGTATGCCGCCGGTGGACCTCGTCCGCGGCGCGTCCGCGGCCAAGTGGACCCGAGGGAGCTCTCCAGCGCCACCTGTCGGTGTCCTGACCCGGGGGTCTGGATCACAACTAGTAAATGCTGCGTGTTTCCTCGTCCCAGATGTTAATGCAAGAGGGAACACAGTAACGCACGGGTTTATCCTGGTTCCGGCCGCGGGCCGTACGTCCAGCAAGAGGGTGTGCGAGGGCACTGTATTATCTTGCACCCGGAGTGCTTGTAGTAGGGGTACAAGCGAGGCGAGAGAGGGAGGGAGGCTCCCAAGTCTCTACTAGAGGAGGAGTTGAGCGTGGGGAGTAGCGTTGTTGGGGCTAGGAGCGAGTATGTGTTCTGTGAGCGGTGTAATGCCTAGAGAGCCGACCGACCCCCTTAAGGGAAGCCCGCCTCCTCTTTTTATAGACACAAGGAGGGATGGGTACATGTACAGGGGATCGCAGAAGTCGTCGTTTCTTCCCGAGCTGTGGGGATACAACAGTCGAGTACTGTGGGAAGTACACTGTGGGGTATGGTGTCGGGCGTGGTGGTCGTCCTGGGCATCGTCCTTGACCTCGCGGAGATCACGCCGGCGTCCTGTCAACCCCAGCAGGTAGCATGGTCGTCGTTGTAGGGTGTACAGTTCTCCAGATGTGGTGTGGTGGCGTTCCGTGGGCCCTGCAGGTCAGGGTGTTGCATATATACATGTACCAGTGGTAGCAGGGCACGTGGCGGTGTCGGACCCCCTGGACGGAGTGCTGGCGTATGCACTAAGGAGGTCCGGGAGTCACGTGGAGGTCCCGGACCCCTCGAGGGGGAGGTCCAGGCCTCCGGCTGCAATTGCTGGGCACCCCTCTCCGAGGGGGCGCGTGGCGACACCGGACCCCTCCCCGAGTAGGAGGCGGGTCCGGGGCCATACGTGTGATGAGGTGGAGTCCGGACGGCCGGAGTTGGCAGAATAGTAAAGGGAGCAGTGCCGAGCCCGTCTCGTCCCGCGTCGCAGGTTCCACAATGTTGCCACAGCGCCCGCGATGGCGGAGCAGTGATCGGAGTTGGCGGATGGGACTCTGGTCACAGCCACGGTAGGGAATGGCGGCCTGACGCCGTCTGTCCTAGGCGCCGTGGAGGAGTGGTTGGCACTTAATGCCTCCGTACGACAGGCGGGTGAGCGGCAGGGCCGTTTGTCCCTTATGCCGAGGGGTGGCCTCGAGCGAGGCGGAGATGAGTTGCTCACTCGAGGGTAGGTTCGCTACCCTCGGGCGATGCGGAGATGTTTCGCCCACTCGAGGGTAGATTCGCTACCCTCGGGCGAGGCGGAGATGCGGGGCGCAGTCGAGGGTCTCGGTGGGATCCCTCGAGCGAGGCGGAGATCGCCACGCGGGTCCGAGGGGGGTGTGAATGGGCCGCATGCTGGGCTTCTTTGAGTCCTTTCCTTTCTTCCAGATTGGAAGGAGGCCGTGGGCCTTCGTGGGCCCAGTTGCCTAACATGTGTTTGTGTTTTTTAGGGTGATCTTAGTACCCCAATTAGGGTGTCCCTAATTGTGGTACCCGACACCACCTGGCATGCCTCTTGGCACCTCCCCACGCTAACACACATCCTCGGTGCACTCCCGAGCCGCCACGCCACCCCGCCATGCAGCTCGCCTCCTGCTCGCTGCGCCACCTCGCCGCCGAGCCTTCCCAGGCCAGTTCGGCCTTCCCCAGACGCCGCTCCCCTCGCCCAGGACTCCTCTCGCCTATAAATAGCCCAGAACCCCCGCCGTCATGCGACTTCCTCTCTTTCTCCCTTCTTCCACCGTCCGCCATGGCCGGCGAGATCTAGCTCGCGCGGACAGGCCTCCACCGACCCACATTGCTCCATCCAACCACCCCAGCAGCTTCACCACACTCCAGTTAAGCTCCACGCGCGCTGAATCGAGCCCAAACCCATCCGGGTCGATATCTTCGGGTCGATGCGTCTTTAAAAAGACAAAAACTATATACATATATGCTACTAATGAAGAAACTAATCTTCACAAGCATATAAGAAACATACAAAATAGTACATCTAGATCATACTACACGTACTCAGCTTATTATCTAACAAAAACCACATCAATGCGCTATCAATAACCTTCTTATCCCAATTAAATCTACTAGCAGTGGGGCTACGACCCCTCTCAAACCGGGACGCGATCCAACGTGGAATGGGACACTGACCCTCTTTGACCCCGACCCTCGAATCGGAACGGCGTTCCCGGGTCGTGGGACGAGACATCGACCCCGAATTCTGTGACTATGGACCGGCCCACCCAGAGGGAGACCGTGCACTAGAGTTACCACAGGAGCTTCCTCACGCACTCGCGGTGCTTGTGCGCGTGACATTCCTCTACCCCGAGCCCTGCTTCGCCTACACCACCGGCGACCGAACTTCTTCTCTACCATTAGCGCCGACGAGCTCGTCTCCGGCCATCTTCCACTTGAACGTCTACAAGGGTGGGTGTTCCTCGAACTCCTCTCTCTCACGCGCCTCCCCGTTGCAGCCTCGGTAAGCCCTGCCTAGCAGAACACCACCGGCAAGATGCAACGGCGGAGAAGGCCGGCGAAGGACCCGGTTGTATTTTTTTTTTCGCTCGAGGGTGTGTTTACAAGTTTTCCAGTGTTTGGCAGTGAACTTCTAAAATGCATAAAAAATCACAGAAAAATCATAAAAATGCAAACTCAACTGATCTGGAGTTCTTGTAACAAGATCTACTAGTTTTGTAACAGTCAAATCTGCAGAAACTCTACCAAATTTAATCTATGAAAAAGGATAAGAAAACCAACCCATGCATGTTCTGGAAGTTCCACTCAACAAATGACCTTGATTTTTGAATATGGTATCACTGATGGAATTTTAAGCTTACAGTAAAAATATGGCTCCCAACTAAAACTGTTATCTTATTGGAACAATCAAGATTCTCAAATCTGTTGATGACTTTCACGATTTAATACTGGAAAACATATACATGAACTTACTCTGGAATTTCTACTACATGCATGTGTAACTTAAACATGTTAATCCATAAATTTCAGAATTATTAGAGTTCATTTGCTATATATCATGATTAATGCTTGTTTAATCAACTTAATTCATCATATGTAGTTTTTATGCTCAGAAAAATCTATATTTATTTCTAAAGTCTCATTTTGGTTCTGCAAGCATGCCTGTCAAGTTTGATCTCTAACTACTGAATATTTCTTTAGATAAAAATCATGTTTAGTATCTCTTAAGTAGATTTACCATTTTTGTTCTGAGTAAACTAGGCCATATCTGATCATGATTTTTGGCAATGTTCTTAGTTAGAGTATATGAGCTATAATAAAAAGTTCCCATGCAGTACTGATCAAATGAACTTTGAAAAATTATGCTAACTCATGTTAAGTTAAATGCGTAACTAATTTATCTAGTTGATATAAAGCTTGATAATTTTTCTGGAATATGTTTAGCTCATGACTAGGCTCTGGTAAAAATTTGAGAACCATATCCCTAGTATAACTCTCTATAGAATTAATCTTATTTAATAGCTTGCTAAATTTGTTCATTTTGTCACCTCGTATTGATCAGGAGGTTAATTTGAACTGTCCTAACGTAGCTCAAGACCTGGGCTAAGCCCCAGAGGTTTCTCTGCCTGACAGTGTCCAAGAAGGCAAGCCCCGGTGCATAATCCCATTATTTTACGCATTATATTCATCTAACTATTTGTATATGTTGTAATAATTTTATTGCGCATTTACGTTTTCTAGGAGTTGATCGAAAACTTTAGGTGCATGATCCCTAGGTACCTATGTTTGTTATCCGAATCTTTTTTTCTCAAACTAGTTACCCCGCTAACTAGGTACGGTAGAAGTCGAGAGGTTTCCTGCCTTTCGCGAGATTATAGGAGTTAACTGACTTAATTCCTGCTGAAATAGAAGGACAACGGGCGGGGTTGTGTAGTTGTGATACCCCGCTGGTGTAGTCGAAAATGGATAAGGTCGCGGTGTGTGGCTCATTTCGTTAAGCGTTTGAAAGTACTAGCCACATGCCGGAAATATGGTAATCCGTAAGCTTAAGTACCTGATTGGACCGGCGAGTGGAACGACCATTCACCCTCTTGATAGAAGTAGGTTTTATTTTGTCTGGACGTACGGGTGCAGAGTGGTCGGACTCTGTAGTCGGGGAGGGTGACCCGGATCCACGGACTAGAAAGAAAGGGGAAAAGTTGCGTGGGTGAAAGCGACGTCGATCCCCATGCGTGTGTGTTAGGTTCCCCTGGCCAGGTTGAAATTCGATTCAGAATCCTCCGCCTCTCACGGCATGAGATTGCTTAACTTTTTCGGTTACATAGAGTAACAAGTGCAACTTGATGATGATAATACTGCTGTATGGTTAAATGATTGCTCTACCATGTTTGTATAGAGTTAGATGCAAACTTAGAACGGTTAATTCAACTAGAATGTGGTAAAGTTAAAATCTGAAAATAAGGATCAACTCTTAGTGGCGTTTTTGGCAAAACAAACCCCACCAACCAAAAACCCTTGCATGTCTAGTTATCGGACTATGTTATATCCGGTGATGGGTAAGTCGTGCTGAGTATTAGTATACTCAGCCTTGCTTGTGGCACTATTTTCAGGTACTAACTTCGAAGATCTGTTTGCGAGTCTTACTTGGCCGTGTACCTTGCCTCCGGGCTGGTCTGTTGAGTGGGATGGCCCTTCCGTTGGTGCTGACCACCCTCCCACTGAGTGACGCTTTTCGTACGGGCTTTATCGACGCGTCACACTTTTCGCTAGTAGTCGTTTACTCCTTCCGCTGCAATAAGAAGACATGAATAATTTGTGTAGTTCGGATTTCTATAGTACTTTGCTACTCTGAACATGATTTGTAATAAATTTCCTTTCCGCTGCAAACTCTAAGATGTATGAGATGATCTGTGTTGTAATCTCTGGGCTCACCTTCGTATGAGTGTTGTCTGTGCGATCCTGGAATAGCATGGCTTTTATCGAGGCTTCACTCGAGGAACTACCGGTGAGTGCCAATTTGGGTTGGAGTTGCTTAGCAACAAAGATCAGTGCACCCGGGCCCAGTAGTTTTGGGTGGTTCCGCCACAGTCAGATCAGACAAAAGAGTCATTACTCCTGCGGATAGTCCGCGCCCTTGTGGCAGACTGTCCGTCGTTCTCAAATTCGGACTTCCGAACAGACAAAGGTTCGGAGCTCCGATCGTCTCTAACTAAACTGACGAAGACTTACAGACCATCCATGTCCTAGGGGCGGACCGTTCACCAGTGCAATGTTCGGACATCCGATCAGACCGGTTAGACTGGTACCCCAGACCAGTCAGGGTCAGACGGGTCCAAACCCAAGTTAAAAGCTCCACTTGGTCCACCAAGTCAAGACTTAATCATTCAAGTAGTTTAGAGTTAGTTCACAAGAGTTTTCTCTCAAGGATCCTCACCTAGGTGACCTATGAGCACTAACCATTGTCAAACAACCAATGTTGCATCCCTCTTGATAGTACAACATACCTATACTCCAAATTAACTATAAATCACTATTTAACCACTTGAGCTTTGAAACACTTCTTCTTTTTCATACTTTGACTTTTGTCAACAATGGGATTTCGACATGGCATTTTCTTTTCTTGAGCAAATCCATGCTTGAGCTAGTGATTTAGAATTCCCATTGCATTTGCAAATCTGTCCTTGGAACCTTAAGTCACTCCAAAAAGTATTTGATAAATTGCATTGCTTCTCTCAACAAAACTTAGATATGGTACTTCGAACACCCCACGGATACTAGTCACTTCACCCTAGCAAATCGCTTCATGGTAAGCCGTCACTTCACTAAAGCTTGCTTAGTCCCTCGTACTAGTCATCTCAATTGGTTTCTTAACCACCTACCTTCACTTCATTGAGTTAAGCTTTGCACATCAACAATAAATTCCATTTGTCACATCCTCATATCTTCATATCTTTGTCATGTGTTGTACTCATGAACCTTTGATACCTTTGACAAAGAAGTCTTCATTATATCAAACCATTATTTCGGATGACAAAGATATAATGAAAACTTTCAACAATATTTTTCTTTTGTTTGATTCTTTATCACATGAGCCAATGAACCAATGACAACAATTAATTCGCAAATGAATCCCTGCTCATGACAACTTCAACAAAATCATTAGTCCTTTAATCATGTTGTCATTCAATTCACCCAAACCCATTAGGAGCCTAGATGCACTTTTAGAAGTTCTTTGTAATCTATCCAGTGCATCTTAACCATTTTGTTAGCATTCATAAAAATTTTATGCTTGATTTAGATGCATTTGAATTTAATTTGGAATTGTTGATACATTTGGAACTCATGCCTTGTGAAACAACTTGCATTTTTATTAGAAGACTTATGTTGGGAGTTATTTTGATAAAACACTACTTTGAAAAACTTGAATTTAGGTGTTTTTTTCCCGGATTTTAGGAAACCATCTTGAAGCTAAACAGCTCAGTCAAAAATCCAAAAATAGCATTCCGAGAAGAAATTTTATTCCAAATCTACAATAGATTTTCAACCAATTCCAAGCAAAATGGGTCGCTTTTGATTTCTAATATCAACAGAAAAATTGGTGGAATTTTGGAGGCCTGGAAGATTAGTTTTGGAGATTGGAGCAAAGGAATAAGTTTTTGTACAAAACCAGAATGTTACGTGATTTGTTATACGGACTGTATGCTTCTTCCTCGTGGACTGTTCACGAGATGCCCCTGTGTGTGACATATTTGCATAGAACTTGTGCCATGTGCCCTTCCATTCACTACCGGCCTCCACCTCACTCATTGCCTCCTCCTTGCCCTGTTGCTTCTCCTCACACAGAACATAAGACTCTCCCTTCCCATGCTCTCTCCCAACCAAGACATGGAGGAGAAACCCATCCAAACCAACCAAATCCACCACATCCTCACCAATGTTCAATGGAGGACCAACGAAGGATGACATCAATGAGCTTCTCCACCAGCTTGACCCCTTCTTCCTCGCCGGAGACCAATGAGAAGGTCATACTAAAGCTTCTCCTTCGTCTTCCCCAAGGCCTCAAGGATGAACTCAACCCGATCTACACCAACACCGCTCTACTGTTGGTGATATGCCCAAGAGCCCATCATCACAATACGGTTTAAAGGCCCAAGTGGATATTGATCCAAGAGGGATTAGGGTTACTAATGGGCCTATGAGATAGAAGCCCATTAGTACGCCCTATATATATATGAGGGAGGGGCTAGGGGGGCGATGACCTGAGCCGTGCCACCTCCCTAGCCGCCGCCCTCCCTCTCTCTCGGCCGCCGCTCTTGCCGTGCGTGCGGTGCTAGCACACCGACGCCCGGCGTTTCATCCCCGTACGTGTGGACTCCGTGGAGGCGCTGCTGCGACTGCTGCGCTGATCGGCTGCTGGGATCAAGTACGAGGAGCTCGGTTCGTGGGACGTGATCGACTACTTCCTCTACATCGACGCGCGACTTCTTCCGCTGCGCTGCGCGTCTAGTGGTAACGATCTATGATCTTCTACTCGCAAGTATCTTGGGTTTATGCGGTAGTGATGCTAGCGTAGCCTACCCGTTTCCCTACAGTGGTACCAGAGCCATCTTGCGTAGTTTTTGGTCTGGATCTTTTGCATATAGGTGATATGTTGTTGTAGTAGATTGGATCTATTACTTTTGCACGGTTTGATTAGATCAATTGGTCATAAGGGGTTAAAACTGGAGCGAGTTGATTGCGCGGCATGTGACAAAAGATTAGTTTGTGTTCTTTCTCTGTTATGCATACGACATGTCCCTACCGGCTGGAATCACCATCGGGACTAACTGTGTGCATAGTCAGCAGATTGAACCAACAGATCAAGGTCATGTGTAGATGCAGTCTTCTCAAGTGCAAAGTTTGCACGGTCAAGGTGATTGACCTAGTGAAAATTGAGGCATTATGAATGGCTCGGATTTGAGGTGATGCGATCACTCTGATGAGATTTTCATAGGGATTCCATAGATGCGATCTGTGTAATTCCGTGAGGTTTTCAGGGCGCTGCCCTGAGACCCGCGGGACCGCCGTTGCTTTCTCGCTGTAGCGGCTTCCCAAGCGCTACTTTGGTAGAACACGTCGTACGCCTAACTTGTTTTTGCAGGGTGTGATGTGAATGGTATGGCCTCAATGTCATGTGATGATGTATGTGATGATTTGTGCGGCCTGCGTGTCGCAAGTTAACACAACCGGGTTGAGGTTGCACCATTATTGTATAACGACCTGCGTGTCGACTTGTGATGTTTGAATCCTCATGTAATTATTTCACTAGCTATTAGATGTAGTAGCTTAGTATCTTTTCATGGAGGTTTCAATCATGATGGCGATGATGATCACCACAAGACAGGACGGATGGCAATGGAGGTCACCTTGGAGCCATGGCGATGGAGCCCATTGTGATGCAAGAGGCCATACTATTCACAATATAATATGATTATATGCCTATGATATTTATTTTCCTGTCATACTATTCTTTCATGCTTTTACATATGGTGGATGCTTTAATCATGATAGAATAGCTTCCCTCAGAAAAGTTTGAGTTTTTTATGCCTTTTACCAATAGCTGCACCTATAAATTTTGATCGTTGTGTGGTAGGTTTACCAAAGTAGAGTACCCTCAGCTATCACTTTTGTATAGGGTGGATGTCGGACATTCACAAGCATAGTATTGGTTTACTCAGCAAAGCTATCAAAACAGTTTTGGGCTTTAAGGCATAGGGTTGGGGCCGGGGCATTGGATGCCACCCAACAAACAAGAGTCGCATAGAGATGTGATTAGTAATTTGTTACTTACCTGTATCACTACTTTTCTAGCCGTGATGCTAAAGCTCACTAGAATTTTAGTGATTATGGATCTTGAACTACTATATGTCATTAGAGGGAAGATGACTTTGATATAGTAGGTTGTCTTTTGTTAAATCAGTTAATGAAAGTCTTTACATAAACTTAGTGCTGAAATCTTGCTTTACTTTAATGTTGTAGATCATGTCTGCCAGTAACAATTCCGCTTTTAATTTGCGTTCTGTTCTTGAGAAAGAAAAGTTGAATGGAACAAACTTTATTGATTGATACCGCAATCTGAGAATTGTTCTCAGACAAGAGAAAAAGGAGTATGTTCTTGAGCAGCCATATCCTGATGATCTCCCTGATAATGCAACTGCTGCTGATCGCAGAGCTTATGAGAAGCACTGCAATGACTCACTTGATGTCAGCTGTCTGATGCTCGCCACCATGTCCCCTGATCTGCAGAAGCAGTATGAGCATGCAGATGCTCATACCATGATCGAGGGGCTGCGTGGGATGTTTCAGAACCAAGCCAGGACTGAGAGGTTCAATATCTCAAAGTCCTTGTTTGCGTGCAAGCTGGCAGAAGGTAGCCCAGTCAGTCCTCATGTGATCAAAATGATTGGTTACATTGAGACTTTGGATAGACTTGGTTCTGAACTTCACCAAGACTTGGCTACTGATGTTATTCTCCAGTCGCTCCCGGCGAGCTGTGAGCCTTTTATCATGAACTTTCAGATGAATGGCTTGGATAAAACATTGAGTGAGTTGCATGGGATGCTAAAAACAGCAGAGGAGAGCATTAAGAAGAATCCGAATCATGTGATGATGATTCAGAAGGGGAACAAAAAGAGGAAGCGTTGGACGCCTCCTAATCCCAAAGGTAAAGGCAAGGAAAAGAGTTCCGGTGGTGAGTCTTCGGGCTCTAAGCTAAAGCCAGCACCTAAGGCCAAATCTGGCCCTACTTCTGAAGATGAATGCTTCCACTGTCATGAAAAGGGACATTGGTCTAGGAACTGCAAGAAGTACTTGGAAGAAAAGAAGAAGAAGAAGGGAAGTGAGACTTCCACTTCAGGTATAAATGTTATAGAAATAAATATTGCATTATCTTCTAGTGAATCATGGGTATTTGATACTGGATCGATGATTCACACTTGCAAATCATTGCAGGGTCTAAGTGAGACTAGAAGATTTGCAAGAGGCGAGTTGGACGTTCGGGTCGGCAATGGCGCAAAGGTTGCGGTGTTGGCGGTCGGCACCTACCACTTGTCTCTACCCTCCGGATTAGTTTTGGAATTAAATAATTGTTATTGCATTCCTGCTTTGAGCAGGAACATTATTTCTTCTTCATGTTTGGAAGAAGTTGGTGATTTTAAGATTGTAATTGAGAACAAACATTGTTCTATCTTTTGCAATGGTATTTTTTATGCTCATTGTCCATTGGTGAATGGATTATATGTTCTTGATCTTGAGGATAAATCTGTCTGTAACATTAATACTAAGAGGCTTAGACCAAATGATTTGAATCCCACTTTTATTTGGCATTGTCGCTTAGGTCATATAAATGAGAAGCGCATTGAACAACTCCATAAAGATGGATTGTTAATCTCATTTGATTTTGAATCATTTGACACATGTGAGTCTTGTTTGCTTGGAAAGATGACCAAAGCGCCTTTCACTGGTCAGAGTGAGAGGGCGAGTGACTTGTTGGGACTTGTACATACCGATGTATGTGGACCAATGAGCTCAATAGCCAGAGGTGGTTTTCAGTACTTCATTACTTTCACTGATGACTTTAGTAGATATGGCTATATCTACTTAATGAGGCACAAGTCTGAATCGTTTGAAAAGTTCAAAGAATTTCAGAATGAAGTACAAAATCAATTAGGCAAGACAATTAAATTTCTGCGATCTGATCGTGGAGGAGAATATTTGAGCCTTGAATTTGGTGATCATTTGAAGCAATGTGGAATTATTCCGCAGCTAACTCCGCCCGGAACGCCTCAATGGAATGGGGTATCCGAACGGAGGAACCGAACCTTGTTGGACATGGTTAGGTCCATGATGAGCCAAGCTGATCTTCCATTGTCATTTTGGGGTTATGCTCTTGAAACTGCTGCGTTCACACTGAATAGGGTTCCAAGTAAGTCTGTTGAGAAGACACCATATGAGATATGGACTGGGAAGCGTCCCGGATTATCTTTTCTCAAAGTTTGGGGATGTGAGGCTTATGTCAAACGTTTGATGTCAGATAAGCTCACTCCAAAGTCAGACAAATGTTTCTTTGTGGGGTATCCTAGGGAAACCAAAGGATATTATTTTTACAATAAGGCGGAAGGCAAAGTGTTTGTCGCTCGCAATGGTGTTTTCTTAGAAAAGGAGTTTCTCTCAAAAGGATTTAGTGGGAGCAAGGTGCAACTTGAAGAAATTCAGGAAACACCCGAAACTGTTTCAGCACCCACTGAAGATCCACGGGATGTGCAAGATGTTGCACAACCCGTAGTTGAGGCACCAGCCCCACGAAGGTCTATAAGGGCACGTCGCGCTACTGACAAGCTCAACCTCCTTATTACGGAGGAGCGCCATGTATTATTGATGGAAAATGATGAGCCCTTGACCTACAAAGAAGCAATGATGGGACCCGACTCCAACAAATGGCTTGAAGCCATGGAATCCGAGTTAAAATCCATGCATGATAATCAAGTTTGGAACTTGGTCGATCAGATTGACAGTGTAAGACCTGTCGATTGTAAGTGGATTTTTAAGAAAAAATTAGACATGGATGGAAATGTTCACATCTATAAGGCACGATTGGTGGCGAAAGGTTTCCGACAAATTCAAGGTGTTGACTATGAGGAAACCTTTTCGCCCGTCGCAATGCTAAAGTCTGTTCGGATTCTCCTAGCAATTGCCGCATATTATGACTATGAGATATGGCAAATGGATGTCAAAACCGCTTTCCGTAATGGACATCTAAGTGAGGATGTGTATATGACACAGCCTGAAGGTTTTGTCGATCCTAAAAATGCTGGGAAAATATGTAAGCTTCAGAGGTCCATCTATGGATTGAAGCAAGCATCTCGGAGTTGGAATATTCGTTTTGATGAAGTAGTCAAAGGGTTTGGCTTCATCAAGAATGAAGATGAGCCTTGTGTTTACAAAAAGGCTAGTGGGAGCGCACTTGTGTTTCTGGTCCTATATGTGGATGACATATTACTGATCGGAAATGATATTCCAATGCTTGAAGCCATTAAAACCTCATTGAAAAAGAGTTTTTCGATGAAGGATTTAGGAGAGGCGGCTTATATTCTGGGTATTAGGATCTATAGAGATAGATCAAAAAGGCTAATTGGATTGAGCCAAGACACGTACATTGACAAGATACTGAATCGGTTCAATATGCAAGATTCCAAGAAAGGTTTCTTGCCAATGTCACATGGCATTACTCTAAGCAAGAGTCAGTGTGCTACGACACCTGATGAGCAAAAGAGGATGAGTACGATTCCTTATGCTTCAGCCATAGGGTCGATCATGTATGCTATGCTTTGCACGCGCCCAGATGTTTCCTTTGCTCTAAGTGTTACGAGCAGGTATCAGTCAGATTTCGGTGAACCTCACTGGACAATTGTAAAGAGTATCCTTAAGTACTTGAGAAGAACTAAGGATATGTTCCTAATATTTGGAGGCGAAGATGAGCTCCTTGTAAAGGGTTACACCGATGTTAGTTTTCAAACAGACAAAGATGACTCCAAATCGCAATCCGGTTTTGTTTTCTGCCTCAATGGTGGGGCAGTGAGCTGGAAGAGTTCCAAGCAAGATACGGTGGATGATTCGACGACAGAGGCCGAGTATATTGCAGCTTCCGAAGCTGCAAAAGAAGCTCTTTGGATCAGAAAGTTTGTTTCTGACTTGGGTGTTGTTCCTAGTGCGTCCAGTCCAGTGGACCTCTATTGTGATAATAGTGGTGTCGTTGCACTAGCAAAGGAGCCTAAAACAACTAAGAAGTCCAGACATATACTGCGAAAGTATCACCTCATCCGTAACTTTGTTGAGAGAGGTGATGTGAAGGTTTGCAAGGTGCACGCGGATTCAAACGTTGCTGATCCGTTGACGAAGCCTCTCCCACAATCAAAGCATGAGGCGCACATGAGATCTATGGGTATTAGATACTTACATCAGTGATTCTAGTGTGCGTGGGAGATTTTGTGTCATGAGTATGTTTATGTAATGATAAATAATTGTTATTTGTTCCATGGATGATTATTTTACATTGATTATCAAGTATGTGACTTGTTCGTGAAACTCTTTGTTGAAAATGATATGATTCTAAATTATCCCTAGTTTATGTCGTTGTGTGGGACAACAACGACGTTGAGACTAGCACATGCATTAATTGATGATCATGTTTCACGGATCATGGATATGGAGATATCGGATTAATGATGTGGACACATGTTGGTGAACATGGTGTTGGATTGACCCACTCCAAGACAATGTTGGGATTGTTATTTTGTATGTGCCATCAGTTGTTCTTGAGTGTTATACCTACTGAATCCTTAGACCTGAGATCGCCATTGTTTCTCACTGTGTGTAGTGGTGCATCTTGGGGCTGCTAAACGCTACTCCGTGACTAGGTAGTTACAAAAGCAGCTTACAGGTATGTCATGAAACATGGAATGGGATGTGAGCGGATCAAGATGGAATTTGCCCCTCCTAGATAACGGGAGAGATATCTCTGGGCCCCTCGAGATAGTTGGATTTGAAAGTGCATGGCCATGCCAAAGTTATTAAAGAGTTAATCATGATGACTAAAGGTTAGTTATGAATAGAATCCACTATTAGATCGAGAGAATGGTCGAGCTATCACAAAAGTGGCACGCATCTCGCTTTGAGCTTGACTGGTATCGTGTGGCAAAGGGATCGGTCTATGAGTATATCTATGGTTCGGCCGATATGATCTTTATGTGTATTTGTGAGTCACTATGCCCTGCTAGGTGCCGCTATTGACTTGTGATTCAGAAATGATTTCCGATCACGACCACCTACACATGAACCTAACGGGTCACACACTTAAGGGGTTTGGAATGTTGGAAAGCTTGCATGTATGATTGTCTCTAGTGCAAGTGGGAGATTGTTGGTGATATGCCCAAGAGCCCATCATCACAATACGGTTTAAAGGCCCAAGTGGATATTGATCCAAGAGGGATTAGGGTTACTAATGGGCCTATGAGATAGAAGCCCATTAGTACGCCCTATATATATGAGGGAGGGGCTAGGGGGGCGATGACCTGAGCCGCGCCACCTCCCTAGCCGCCGCCCCTCCCTCTCTCTCGGCCGCCGCTCTTGCCGTGCGTGCGGTGCTAGCACACCGACGCCCGGCGTTTCATCCCTGTACGTGTGGACTCCGTGGAGGCGCTGCTGCGACTGCTGCGCTGATCGGCTACTGGGATCAAGTACGAGGAGCTCGGTTTGTGGGACGTGATCGACTACTTCCTCTACATCGACGCGCGACTTCTTCCGCTGCGCTGCGCGTCTAGTGGTAACGATCTATGATCTTCTACTCGCAAGTATCTTGGGTTTATGCGGTAGTGATGCTAGCGTAGCCTACCCGTTTCCCTACATCTACTCCAACAAGTGGTCCCTTGGTCATGCTCTACTCATCGCCGGTGAGCTCACCCACTCCCCGATCTAATCCCATTGCCCTAGGTTTGGAAGCCATAAAGCTCTCTTGAGAACTTTCACCATTGTTGACCTAGAGCTTTGAAACCTTAATGTATGTGAGATGTAGCTACCAAAATGAACTTCCCACACTCCTAGGAACCTTTAGGAAAACCCCATCCCACACCATGGCAGGAATCGCTGGCAGCGAACTTGCCAGTGAGCCTCAGCCGTGGTGCGGACGGTCCAGCCATCATGGCCGGACGGTCCGTCGTTCATTGATTGGATGTCCGAACCCATAAATATGGTCAGCAGATGTCCAGCGGACAGTCCGCCAAATGGTCCATGAGTCCTATCCCTCAACACCGAGCCTTTGCATAAAAATACATTCCCAGAATTTTCTACGGCAGACAGTTCGCCATCCACCCCCGGACGGTCCACAGTTCAACAATCGGACGTCCGAACTCATGTTCGGAGTATCCACACATATGCCCGAAGTATCCGGGTACCCATAAACATGGTCCGCCTTTTTAAGCCGGACGGTCCGCCCCTCTGTACTGGATGGTCCGTAGTTCACTTCTAGATTTTACACAGAATCAAGTTGTTTCTAAAACTCATCCCGAACTTGATAGTCAAGAACTCTGAGGTCGCTGGTGCTTTATGTCACCTGCATCTCAAACATGATAATCTTTTTTGGTGCGAGTAGAAGTAAATTCAACAAATATTCATGTTTGCTATCAATTGATTCTTGCAGCTTCAGAATTGAAGTTTGAGACAATCTATGAAGTCAAAGAACTTAAGGTACCTTGAAGTTGACAATGTGCCTTGTGATATTTTGTCCCTACTCCACCGCTCCACCTTATCTACATGTCAAGGACAATGTAGAGTGCTCCTAAGCTGAACATGAATTGATTAGCATTTGTTACTTCTGGGTAATGCTGGATGTCTGGCATTCATAGAAGGCTGAAAGACGTTACAGGAGTTCTTTTTGCAAAGGGTGTAATATAACATTAGGATTTTTCTGTTCTGATGTAATTACACTGGATGCATATTCACAATTATCTTTCCTTTTTCAACCGAAAGGTGGAGTCACAAGATCTGGAAGCACTTCATGTGGAAACACTTTCAGGTTAGCATCCCACATTTACTAGGCATTATAGGCCCTTAGCCCCTTATTCAGGTGAGCAGCGCTCTTGATTCTGCATCCACTTTTATTCTCTTGGGTCACCTAGGTTTTGACCCCATGTAAAATATGTTGAATGGCAAAAACTGTATGATTGCCACTCAGATGTAGGCAAAGGTATCCCCAATTGATTTCGACTATCTTGGTTACTTCTTCCTACGGTACTGTGAGTACAAGAAGCAGAGTGTTGGCGGCCAAAATTGGCAGCAACCGGTCTGAGCAGTCTGACCAAGCGGTCTGACCGGTCTGGGCGCTGTAGCTGGTCGGTCAGACCGGTCAGACCAGTCTATGAGGAGTCTGAGTACAATTAGATTTTTTTATAGATTTAGATCTGTAAAAGAGATTTCTTGCAGGGTAAGTTCATCCCACCCTATAAATATAAAGGATCACGGCCGATTGAGGAATCCAATCGATCAAACAGACAAATCTATTACTATTATCGTCTTTGTCCTTTCCTCAAAACCCTAGATTTTCCAACCTCTATCTATTGTTCTTTCTTCGTCTCCGCAACGTTTGAAGGCATTCTAGGTGGCATAGCAATCCTAGAACAACCATACGTATGCTTGAAATGCCCTTGTTGGTTTTGGTAATTGAGTGACAACTTAGGTGGACTAATAAGTGTTTATGTTGAGATACATAGGTGATTAGTCCACACAAAGACACTAGTATGAGCAACATGTGCCATGGAGGAGAAATGGCTAAGAGTTGATGCTATGCTCATATAGTGTGATGGAGGAACTCATTGCATATGAGACATGACATGGAGTTATGTGACCAAAGTGGAGAAGATCAAGACAAGGCTTGTCTTCATGGACCGGTTGCAATAGAGAAGGGCAAGTCAAGGCTTTGAAGCGAGGGACCGCGAGGCGGTGAAGTTTGGGCAAGACTTAGAGCTGATGGACCGAGGCAACGGTGAAGAGCGGGCAAGGTCAAGATCGATGGACCAAAGAGATCATGTAATGATATGGAGTGGATCATATTATTCAAGGAAGATCAAGCCAAGTGTCGACTCATGATGATGATCAAAAGGCTTGATGGAGTTTGGTGCTTGTGTGGCATCAATATTTGGGAAGATGAAATGGAATGCGTGAAGCGCCCCGACCCGAAGATCAAGGCTAAACCATGTATTAATTACCGAATAAGGTCTCCGGCATAATACATGTTACATCAAGTGGAGTCCAGAGTCATACAGAGCTTTATTTAACACGTACATGAGGAGTAAAGTGACAACACAAAGCTACACAGAACAACCACAGGATAACAACTAGCATAGCGACATGCAGGACTAGCTCTTCATCCATCACGGCTCCACTCGATCAGCTTGGGTGCGGACACGATCTACTCGTAGTCTTCTGGCACAAAGTCAGGATCCTCTGGAGAAAAATCAACAGGGGTGAGTACAAAAGTACTCGGCAAGCTCCACCTCACCCTACGGGAGGGGAAATGACATGCACGACACACATTGAGCACCATGCATTAGCAATGCAACTAATGGTATGCAACTCTTCCCGACACAACCCACAATAGGTAGCTCACTAGTTGTCAGGACCACACCGTAGCCTGTCCATACCGTGGACACGGACCATTCGAATGGATTATACACTTTTGTTACATCAAGTGGAGTCCAGAGTCATACAGAGCTTTATTTTAACACGTACATGAGGAGTAAAGTGACAACACAAGCTACACGAACAACCACATGATAACAACTATCATAGCGACATGCAGGACTAGTTCTTCATCCATCACGGCTCCACTCGATCAGCTTGGGTGCGGACACGATCTACTCGTATCTTCTTCTGGCACAAAGTCAGGATCCTCTGGAGAAAAATCAACAGGGGTACAAAAGTACTCGGCAAGCTCCACCTCACCCTACGGAGGGGAAATGACATGCACGACACACATTGAGCACCATGCATTAGCAATGCAACTAATGGTATGCAACTCTTCCCGACACCCCACAATAGGTAGCTCACTAGTTGTCAGGACCACACCGTATCCTGTCCATACCGTGGACACGGACCATTCGAATGGATTATACACTCTGCAGAGGTCGTACACTGTACCCACAAGCTCGACTGCCCGAACGGACAACCGACATAGCCGACACCCAGCCGTGGTCACGCCCCAGCCCGGCCACACAAACCCTCGGGCCCTGACCCCAATGGTCTATACCCGTAAACCATCCCTGCGACCGTCAGGCTAACCAGTGGGATTAGGCTAAGTCCGGCCCATACCGGAACATGTGGTCATACTAAAGTAAGCTAGGTGAGATGTCAAAACAACTCGGTCCTTATGGTTTACCAGGGCAGCAACCATCCCTCAACATGTCAACTCGAGCCTACCACCACGGTAGTACTCACCTGCCAGTCTACCACCACGGTAGCACCGGCTCCAGCACACCCAGCTGCCCTAGTCTCAGCCAAGTCCCTTCATATCCTAGTCTCAACTCTGGATATGCATAACTACTCATATGCATGTATGAGCACACTCAATCACTCAAGTACTGGTATATGTAATCGATCCTAGACCCAGGCTACAGCGAAACGTCCTCACATGGATGCAACCGCTCACGTAGGGGTCGATGAAACTTGCCTTCGCTTTCGTACGCGTCAGCGGCGGCGGCTTCCTGCTCGCGGTACGGGTCTTCTGGCTCCTTGGCCGGCTCCTCGGTCACTCCGTGATCTACGAGCGAAAACGGCACAACCGGCAAACAAACACAAGCAAGCAATAAGCTCAAATGGAGATGAAAATAGGAGGAATAGATAATATATGATTTGAGGAGAGTTTAGGAAAAAGAGCTACGTAAAAAGGAGTTGATATGAAGGAGATATTGAGTTTTTGGTTGGTAGAATGATTTGGATTAAGTGCTCACGGCCTGGTGGGTGTTTTGGGCTTTTGTTGTGGAGTTAATGGTCGGGAGAGCTGCCTACCATCTCACCTTGGCGCGGAACAGCTCGAGGAAGAGGACCAATTGTTGGAGCTTCGTCTCGTGAGTGAGCTGGGCTTGGAAGAAGTGGTTCAGCTGGCGGAGTGAAGAGGCTCGGTGTGCTTGGGCTGGTGATGGGGCTCATCACGGCCTTGCTCCTTTTATAGGCGAGGAGAGCAGCAGCGGCGTCGCACAAGGACGGGCGACGGCATGGGCTGCGGCAGCTCGTCGTCAACGCGAACAGTGGCAGCACTGAAGGCGTGAGCGCCGAGGCGGGGACGCGGGAGTGGGCGGCACGGCGTGATGCCGGCGGCAGTGTGCGGTCCCGTCGTGGGGCCGGCGTGTCACGCGTGCGCGAGTGAGAGCGAGCGGGTGAGGTGGTTCGGCAAAAAAATCTCGGTCGGCACTGTTCGTGGCGACCCCGATTTTTAGCGAGGTGGGTGGTGCCATGACGGGTCTTTTCAAGGTCAATGGTGTGGGTACTCTGTGGCTTCCAGGGAATGATGAAGTTATGGCAAAGGAGGTAGGCGCTGTCATGATTGTCTGGGAATTATGGCATGGTACGGTGACTTGAGAGGCTTTTATGGAAACGAGATGATTTTTGTCGTAGGTGCAAGCATGCGTATGCTAGTTATTGGGGGGAACGAATGTACTAACACATGGCAAGCGTATAAGATAGTTTGCCTAGTAATTATGTAATACCTCATATAACGTTAGTATTATTTTACATTGCTAGTTTAATTGCAACCTAAGTTTTACTTTAGTGATTATTGGAAATTGAGGTGGCCCTACTAAGTTGAGGATCTACACCAACTCACTTCAGAGTCGGTCAGCTTCTAGTTACTTAGTGTACCGGGTCCTTTTGATGGCAGAGCCGCCTTTTGCTTCCGGGAGGCAGAGCCTACCAACAGATGAAGCTGGCTTCCGGGTGGCAGAGCCAACCTTCGATGAAGCCCAAACCCTTTTGTGATCCCGGGTGGCAGATCCAACCTTCGATGGATCACAACTTATACACTAAGTACTTAAACTTAACCGGGAGACTAACACTTATAAAGACGCTTACCTTAATGAAGCAACAAAGGATCACACACCTAGCACACTCTACCTATGCTCACTTCTACCATGCCCTTGGATGTGTGTGGGATGGAGTGGAGTAGTATGGCATGGCAAGGGGTGGCACCCTCCTTATATAGGCACCCAGACCCTCTTGGATGAGTGACACTTGTCACAAACTAGGAAGCTCCCTACAAATATCTAAGTTCCCTACAAATATCTAATTTTAGAAAATTCTAAATTTTACCATGACAAGAAAATATCCAAGCTTCTTGTCTTCTTATGATTCTTGTGGAACATTCTAGAACCTTGTCATGGTGAACAAAATTACGCCATGGTTTATTCATATTTTTATAGAACCTTCTAGAAGTTTGCATTATAAATTTCAACACTCCCCCTTAATCGTGATGAAAACTGGGATGTTACAAACCTACCCCACTTAGGTTGAATCTCGTCCCCGAGATTCAGCTTCACCACCAAAGAGACTGGGAAACTCGGCTCGGAGCGCGTCTTCTCTCTCCCAAGTTGCTTCTGCTTCCGAATGCCTGCTCCATTGAACTCGGCAAATCCTGACTTCTGAGTTGCGGGTTCTTCGCGTCACAGTTTCCAGAATTTTTACTGGTACCTCTTGATATCTGAGATCATCCTGCAGGTCGATTGTCTCTGGGGCCACTTGTTCTTCTGGTACTCACAGACACTTTCTGAGTTGGGACACATGGAATACATCGTGTACATCTGACATCTCTGCTGGCAACTGAAGTTTATAGGCTACCGCTCCCACTTTCTTGATAATTGGGAAAGGTCCAATGTAACGTGGAGCCAACTTTCCTCGTACCTGGAATCTGCGTGTGCCGCGAATTGGGGAAACTTTAAGGTACACATAGTCTCCAACTTCGAAGGTGAGAGTACGTCTTCTTTTATCGGCATAACTTTTCTGGCGGGATTGAGCTGCCTTTAGATTCTCTCTGATTTCTGCTATCTTGTCTTCTGCTTCTTTAATAAAATCTGGGCCCTCAATAATGCGGTCACCGACTTCGGTCCACATGAGAGGTGTGCGACACTTCCTCCCGTAGAGGGCTTCAAACGGCGACATCTTTAAGCTTGACTGGTAGCTGTTGTTGTAAGAGAACTCTGCATATGGCAAACTGTCTTCCCAATTTTTGCCATAAGTAAGAACACAGGCTCTTAGCATGTCTTCAAGGATCTGATTAACTCTTTCGGTCTGGCCATCAGTCTGAGGATGATAGGCTGAACTGAAGTCCAACTTTATACCAAGTGCTTCATGTAACCTGCTCCAGAATCTCGAAGTGAACTGGGTGCCTCTATCTGACACAATCCTCTTAGGTACTCCATGCAACTTCACAATACGCTCAATATATAATTTGGCTAATCTATCACCTCCATAAGTGGTACGCACTGGGATGAAGTGTGCTACTTTAGTGAGTCGGTCAACAATCACCCAAACTGAGTCATGACCACTCTGGGTTCTTGGTAGACCGGTGATAAAATCCATACTAACTTCATCCCACTTCCATACTGGGATCGGCAACGGCTGGAGTAATCCACTGGGCTTCTGATGCTCTGCCTTAACCCTTTTGCACACATCACAATGAGCGACGAATCGAGCGATATCCCCCTTCATACCATTCCACCAATACTTCTCCTTAAGGTCCAGGTACATTTTCGTAGTGCCAGGGTGAATGGAATAGGCTGAGTTATGGGCTTTATCCAAGATGGTCCTGCGGAAATGACCTTGCTTAGGCACACATAATCTCTTCTTGAACCACAAGACTCCATCTTTATCTACTCTGAAATCTGGGGCTTTGCCTTCACTGTTGCGACCTTTAATCCATACCAATCTTTTATCCTCCATCTGAGCTTCCTTTATCTGGTCATCCAGGACGGGACGGACACTAAGATTATTGTTGCAAGAGCGGCGTACAACCCTTAGGTTCAACTTCCTTATTTCTTCACTCAGCTCTGGGGCTTGTGTGACTAAGTGATGGCAATATGCTTTACGACTGAGCGCATCAGCCACCACATTAGCCTTTCCAGGGTGGTAATGAATTTCCAAATCATAGTCTTTGATCAGCTCCAACCATCTTCTCTGTCTAAGGTTGAGGTCTGACTGGGTGAAAATGTACTTCAGGCTCTTGTGATCCGTGTAGATTTCACACTTATTCCCAATCAGATAATGTCTCCAAATCTTGAGGGAATGCACCACTGCGGCTAATTCTAAGTCATGGGTGGGATAGTTCTGCTCATGTGTTCTCAACTGTCTTGAGGCATAAGCTACAACTCTTCCCTCTTGCATAAGCACACAACCCAATCCTTGTCGGGATGCGTCGCAATAAATGACAAAGCTCTTTTGATTATCTGGCAAGACTAGCACTGGGGCAGAAGTTAGTCGCCTCTTCAACTCTTGAAAGCTTCTCTCGCAAGCTTCAGACTAGACAAACTTCGTGTCCTTCCGGAGTAACTCGGTCATAGGCCGGGCTATCTTAGAGAAACCTTCGATGAATCTCCGGTAATAGCCGGCTAATCCTAAGAAACTCCTGATCTCCGAGGCTGAGGTTGGTTGCTTCCATTCTGATACAGCCTTGACCTTTTCTGGGTGCACTTCAACTCCTTCAGCTATTAAGACATGACCCAGAAAACTGACTCTCTGCAACCAGAATTCACACTTGCTGAACTTGGCGTACAACTGGTGTTTTCTGAGCTTTCCTAGCACAACTCTGAGATGTTGTCCATGCTCCTCAGCACTCTTAGAGTAGACCAGTATATCGTCTATGAATACCACGACAAATCGATCTAACTCCTCCATAAACACCTTATTCATAAGGGTCATGAAAAAGGCAGGGGCATTAGTCAGACCAAAAGGCATCACTGTGAACTCATATTGGCCATAACGGGTCCTGAAGGCTGTCTTGGAGATGTCCTCTTGTCGCACTCTGAGCTAATGATAACCTGACCTTAGATCTATCTTGGAGAAGAACTTAGCTCCCTTCAGCTGATCAAACAGATCATCAATCCGAGGCAGAGGGTACTTGTTCTTGATGGTGACTGCATTCAGATCACGGTAGTCCACACAAAGTCTCATGCTTCCATCTTTTTTCTTCACAAAGAGCACTGGGGCTCCCCAAGGAGAAGCAGCGGGTCTAATAAATCCCTTTTTGTTGAAGCTCTTCAAGCTGCTTCTTCAACTCGGCAAGCTCTGGGGCAGCTAACCGATAGGCATTCTTTGCTATAGGCTTGGTTCCAGGGACTAAGTCAATAGTGAACTCTACATCTCTTTCTGGAGGCATACCGGGTAATTCATCTGGAAACACATCTGCGAACTCCCGAACTACTGGCACCTCTTCTGGGGATTCTGCTTGGATGTGGTTCACCATGGAGTCTGACAGGCTAGGCTGGATTTGGCATGTGACTGTTAACCCTTGGCGGTTGGTGACTGTCACGGCTCTCTCAGCACATGCTGTGTTTCCGCGGTGCTTGGTGAGCCAGTCCATACCGAGTATGACATCTATCCCTTTGGAAGCAAGGACTACTAGGTCGGCAAGGAATACTACCCCACTTAGGTTTATAGGGATATCTAAAACACCTAAGTGGCAAGGTATATGACCTCTAGGGGAACGGGTCATTAGTGGCCTCTTAAGGGCTATAGTAGGTATATCATGCTTTTCCACAAAGTGGGAGGATATAAAGGAATGCGATGCTCTAGAATCAAAAAGCACTGAGGCTAGAGCTGATTGGACCAGAAACTCACCGAGAATCACTCCTGGTGCATCCTCTGCTTCTTCAGCATTCACATGATTCACTTTTGCCTTGCCGAAGGACTGTTGCTGGCTCTTAGCTGGTGTTGCATGGTTGGCTCCAGTCGGCTGCTTTGGTCCTTGAACAGAGTTGGAGAAAATAGAAGGGGCAGGCTGATTGAGATACGGACAGTTGGCTTTGTAGTGTCCAGCTTCACGGCAGTGGAAACAGGTCTTCACATTGGTCACTTGACTTCCACCCGACGGTTGGGTGCGTAAGGTATTCTGGGTCTTCATAACAGGAGCTGATTGGGCTGGCTTCTGGAAAGAACCGGGCTGCGCTTTGAATGAAAAGGCACCCTGGCTCCTTGGGCCTGAGTGAGCCGGATACTGGGTCCTCTGAAACTTCTCCAACTGCTGGGGTTTCTTGCTTTCAAACCGACGTTTGCGCTCACTGAGTTCTGCCTTCCTATTTCTCTCAGTGGTGATAGCCCTGTTGACCATAGCATTAAAATCACTGTGGGTGGTGACTTCAACCAAGGTCCTGATTTCAGGGTTAAGCCCACCAAGAAAAGCTTCTTGCTTCTTCTCGTCATCATTGATATCGTCTGGTGCATAATGAGACAGCTCTGTGAACTTATGAAGATACTCTGTCACAGTCATACCACCTTGACGAAGCTTTCTGAACTCATCCCTCTTGAGCTTCATAACACTGTTGGGAATATGATGTTCTCTGAAGATCTTGACAAAGTCAGCCCATACCATCTCGTTGGCGTTTTCATTTATTTCCCGGTAACTCTGCCACCAAGCAAGGGCTGGTCCCTTTAATTGCTGTACTGCGAGCAAAACCTTGTCTCTGTCATCTGCATGGACCACTTCGAGCTTCATTTCAATCTCTCGCAGCCAATCATCTGCCTCAATGGGGTTATCAGATCCTCTAAACTTAGGTGGCTGCAAGCGGTTGAAATCTGCAATTCTGCTGCCATTGCCATTATGATGCATTGCAGGTCTATTGTTGCCAGGATTGCCTTGAGCTTGGGCTGTGAGAGTGGTCACAAGAACTTGGAGGAGTTGGTTCTGCTGCTGTAATATGGCTGTCAGATCAATGGGTGTTGGTGCACGGGGAGGTAGCGGCGGTAGTTGTCCATTTTCTGGTGCTTCTGGGGCTACATTCAGAGGGGCTTGGTTTCTCGGGTTGACCTCGTCACCGTCTTCCTGAGCATGGAGTCCCTGAACTCGGCTCGAATGACGAGACATCTACGGTCAAGGAGGGCAAAATTAGGTGACTCCCCTAGTATAATGCTGGGGTATAATTGTATATATAAAATATTTTGTACCGCACAATGCACACAAACGACTCACTCAAGCACCACACAAGCATTCATTCAAACAAGCAGGGATACATGACACGACGGATTACAATAACGCGGCTCGACTTTCAAGGGTCGGCCGGGACGACTCGACTACTGAACCCTACAACACGGTCTTCGGGGTCACTGTTTCCGGGATCTCGGGGAGATGCGGGAGGCGTGGGCGGCACTGATTCACAAATCCTCCTGCGTGGTTGGGATGAGGAACATAGCGGAATTCCCTCTAGGATTGGCAGCTCCGCGGCAGTCCTGGGATGGCGTTCCTTGCGCTTGGCACGGTCCACTAGGTAGACACCCCTAAGGAGCTGACTGTGGCGATCTGCCTGCTCCCTAAGGTTCTCTTCGGCCATGGCAAGGCGGCTTTCAGCTTCGGCTGCTAGGGCTTCTGCCTGGGCTACGGCCAGTTTAGCCCTATGCCAACGGGACTCCGCTTCCTCAGCACGCTGGATTAAATATCTCACACGCTGATGCAGTTGGTCGCACAAATCGTCGAGGCTAAGCAAATAGCCAGACATAGCGACAACTGTGGGGCTAAACCATGTATTAATTACCGAATAAGGTCTCCGGCATAATACATGTTACATCAAGTGGAGTCCAGAGTCATACAGAGCTTTATTTAACGCGTACATGAGGAGTAAAGTGACAACACAAAGCTACACAGAACAACCACAGGATAACAACTAGCATAGCGACATGCAGGACTAGCTCTTCATCCATCACGGCTCCACTCGATCAGCTTGGGTGCGGACACGATCTACTCGTAGTCTTCTGGCACAAAGTCAGGATCCTCTGGAGAAAAATCAACAGGGGTGAGTACAAAAGTACTCGGCAAGCTCCACCTCACCCTACGGGAGGGGAAATGACATGCACGACACACATTGAGCACCATGCATTAGCAATGCAACTAATGGTATGCAACTCTTCCCGACACAACCCACAATAGGTAGCTCACTAGTTGTCAGGACCACACCGTAGCCTGTCCATACCGTGGACACGGACCATTCGAATGGATTATACACTCTGCAGAGGTCGTACACTGTACCCACAAGCTCAACTGCCCGAACGGACAACCGACATAGCCGACACCCAGCCGTGGTCACGCCCCAGCCCGGCCACACAAACCCTCGGGCCCTGACCCCAATGGTCTATACCCGTAAACCATCCCTGCGACCGTCAGGCTAACCAGTGGGATTAGGCTAAGTCCGGCCCATACCGGAACATGTGGTCGTACTAAAGTAAGCTAGGTGAGATGTCAAAACAACTCGGTCCTTATGGTTTACCAGGGCAGCAACCATCCCTCAACATGTCAACTCGAGCCTACCACCACGGTAGTACTCACCTGCCAGTCTACCACCACGGTAGCACCGGCTCCAGCACACCCAGCTGCCCTAGTCTCAGCCAAGTCCCTTCATATCCTAGTCTCAACTCTGGATATGCATAACTACTCATATGCATGTATGAGCACACTCAATCACTCAAGTACTGGTATATGTAATCGATCCTAGACCCAGGCTACAGCGAAACGTCCTCACATGGATGCAACCGCTCACGTAGGGGTCGATGAAACTTGCCTTCGCTTTCGTACGCGGCGGCGGCGGCGGCTTCCTGCTCGCGGTACGGGTCTTCTGGCTCCTTGGCCGGCTCCTCCTCGGTCACTCCGTGATCTACGAGCGAAAACGGCACAACCGGCAAACAAACACAAGCAAGCAATAAGCTCAAATGGAGATGAAAATAGGAGGAATAGATAATATATGATTTGAGGAGAGTTTAGGAAAAAGAGCTACGTAAAAAGGAGTTGATATGAAGGAGATATTGAGTTTTTGGTTGGTAGAATGATTTGGATTAAGTGCTCACGGCCTGGTGGGTGTTTTGGGCTTTTGTTGTGGAGTTAATGGTCGGGAGAGCTGCCTGCCATCTCACCTTGGCGCGGAACAGCTCGAGGAAGAGGACCAATTGTTGGAGCTTCGTCTCGTGAGTGAGCTGGGCTTGGAAGAAGTGGTTCAGCTGGCGGAGTGAAGAGGCTCGGTGTGCTTGGGCTGGTGACGGGGCTCATCACGGCCTTGCTCCTTTTATAGGCGAGGAGAGTAGCAGCGGCGTCGCACAAGGACGGGCGATGGCGTGGGCTGCGGCAGCTCGTCGTCAACGCGAACAGTGGCAGCACTGAAGGCGGGAGCGCCGAGGCGGGGACGCGGGAGTGGGCGGCACGGCGTGATGCCGGCGGCAGTGCGCGGTCCTGTCGTGGGGCCGGCGTGTCACGCGTGCGCGAGCGAGAGCGAGAGCGAGCGGGTGAGGCGGTTCGGAGAAAAAATCTCGGCCGGCACTGTTCGTGGCGACCCCGATTTTTAGCGAGGTGGGTGGTGCCATGACGGGTCTTTTCAAGGTCAATGGTGTGGGTACTCTGTGGCTTCCAGGGAATGATGAAGTTATGGCAAAGGAGGTAGGCGCTGTCATGATTGTCTGGGAATTATGGCATGGTACGGTGACTTGAGAGGCTTTTATGGAAACGAGATGATTTTTGTCGTAGGTGCAAGCATGCGTATGCTGGTTATTGGGGGGAACGAATGTACTAACACAAGGCAAGCGTATAAGATAGTTTGCCTAGTAATTATGTAATACCTCATATAACGTTAGTATTATTTTACATTGCTAGTTTAATTGCAACCTAAGTTTTACTTTAGTGATTATTGGAAATTGAGGTGGCCCTACTATGTTGAGGATCTACACCAACTCACTTCAGAGTCGGTCAGCTTCTAGTTACTTAGTGTACCGGGTCCTTTTGACGGCAGAGCCGCCTTTTGCTTCCGGGAGGCAGAGCCTACCAACAGATGAAGCTGGCTTCCGGGTGGTAGAGCCAACCTTCGATGAAGCCCAGACCCTTTTGTGATCCCGGGTGGCAGAGCCAACCTTCGATGGATCACAACTTATACACTAAGTACTTAAACTTAACCGGGAGACTAACACTTATAAAGACGCTTACCTTAATGAAGCAACAAAGGATCACACACCTAGCACACTCTACCTATGCTCACTTCTACCATGCCCTTGGATGTGTGTGGGATGGAGTGGAGTAGTATGGCATGGCAAGGGGTGGCACCCTCCTTATATAGGCACCCATACCCTCTTGGATGAGTGACACTTGTCACAAACTAGGAAGCTCCCTACAAATATCTAAGTTCTCTACAAATATCTAATTCTAGAAAATTCTAAATTTTACCATGACAAGAAAATATCCAAGCTTCTTGTCTTCTTATGATTCTTGTGGAACATTCTAGAACCTTGTCATGGTGAACAAAATTACGCCATGGTTTATTCATATTTTTATAGAACCTTCTAGAAGTTTGCATTATAAATTTCAACACTCCCCCTTAATCGTGATGAAAACTGGGATGTTACAATGCGCAAGATAAAGGTATGACTTGTAGGGCATTTCATTTCACCGGTCAAAGGTTGTGTAGAGAAGTGCATAACCGGATTTGGGATAGATGGCCGTACTATTAAGAGAGGCAAACTTGTTTGCATATTGGTCATCTAGTGACACTTGAGCGATCTAACTTTGCGATGTTGCTAGGATCGAGTGGCGTGGTGAGATCAAGTGAAATTTCTTTGAAAATGATTGTGAAATGCTAACACACATGCACATGGTGTTGTTCACGTGGTGGTGTTGGCACATTTGCAAAGGAGAAGGTGTTGGAGTTGATGTTGATCAACTTGTGGGAAAAAGAAATGATGGGCGGACGGTCCGGCAATGTTGGGCGGACGGTCTGCCAGTATAATTTATTTTTGTCCAGAGAGTTTGCAGCTCTGTTTGGGCTTGAAGGTCGTACTGCGGACGGTCCGCCCCTGGGGTGCGGACAGTCCGCAGGTGTTTTAAAGAAATTGTCCAGAGAGGTTGTTTCTCTGGCTTGGGCTGAAAGGTTGTACTGCAGACGGTCCGGCCCAGGGGCACGGACGGTCCGCAGGTCACTTTAAGTTTGTCCAGAGATGCTGTTTCTCTGAGTGTTCGGAGTGTCTGAACTCTGGACGGTCCGCCAATAGGGAGCGGGCAGTCCGCGAAGGGCTCTCACGGTCGACTCTGACACATAATCATTGCAGATCTAGCCATTGGGTTTGAATAGCGGACAGTCCGGTTTTTGTGAGGCGGACAGTCCGCGAAAACTCTATTTTCACGGGTTTTGAGTATAACGGCTAGTTTGGGGCCTCTCTCTATAAATAGAGGGTGTGGCCGGCCATTTGAGATTGCTGAGCACCTTGGGGACTTGGTGTCCATGTGTGAGAATGCTTGAGAGCCCTCCAACTCACTTGTGGTTAGTGCTAATCATATTCGCTAAGTGAGAGAGCGATTCTAGTGCGTTGCATTGAGAGATTGCAAGAGTGTGGCACTAGGTGATCGAGTTGCAAGCTCGTGGTGCTTGTTACTCTTGGAGGTTGCCACCTCCTAGACGGCTTGGTGGCGTGTCTCCGTCGTGAAGCCCGCAAGAAGATTGTGCGGTGCTCCGGAGAAGAGATTGTGAGGGGTATTGTGCTCACCCCGCGGGAGCCGCGAAGAGCAACTCTAGTTGAGCGAGACATGAAGAGCAACAAGTGGTCCGGCCAGATCATGTGCTAGAGCTCGGTGTGAGCACTCCACGTGGGAGAGTGTGACTTGAGAGTCACCACTAGCAAGAGGATCGGCGGCAACCTTGGGGCTTGTCTCAACGGGGATTAGCTTGGTGGCAACCAAGTGAACCTCGGGATAAAAATCATCGTGTCAACTTTGTCTACTCTTCTCGGTGGTTTGCTTTCTCCAAATCACAAGCCGTGTATTTACATTCTTATATATCTTGTGCTTGTTTAGTTGCTCTTGCTTAGATTGTGTAGCTAAGCAAGTTGAGCTCTTGGGTTTGGATTGTGTATCCTTGTCCTTGAGCATCTAGTGAGCTTAGGTTTGGCTTTGTGCTTTTCCTCATTAGAATTGTGTAGGAGCTCCTTCGGTTTGTGAAGTACTAGTGCTTAGACTTGTGTGGCTTGTCATTAGAATTATTAGGAGAGCTCTTGCTAGCTTGGCACTCCATTTGCTTTGTGTATGATCTTTTTGGAGGTGCCTTAGAGTCATAGTTTGAGGGGTGAAGTCTTGGCTAAGCGAATAGTTTCAATTCCGCATAAGTTTCGGTTAGCCGGCGCAATTAGTTTTAGAAAGGACTATTCACCCCCCCCCCTCTAGTCCGCCATCTCGACCCTACAACGCTTGCCCTGATGGGATCCCTCCCGGGCGAGCGTTCGTCGGTCTCGCTGGTCCTACCTGGCGACCGATCTGACCGGTCCCCTTGACTAGTCTGACTGCTCCACGCAGGAGGCGCTGCATCGAGCTCCTCCTCGCGCCGCGCGACCTAGCGCGTTCGTGTGTTGATCCATAAAAGGCGTCAACACATTTTTGGCGACTCCGCTGGGGAAGAAGTCTTTATCAGTAGCTATGGCAGGTAACAAAGAAAATGCATCTAAGATCGACCCCAAGAACATCATCGACGCTGAATACGATGATGTACCAGAGGAGCACCGCTGCAAGGCTTTGGAGGACCAGATCAAGGCGTTCAAAGCTGAGTACAAGAAGCAGCTGGCCTCGTGCTTTAGGAAAACTCGTCAAGGTGTGATCCAGAAGGAGAAATTTGTCATACCAACCTTTCCACTGCCAATTTTGTCTACCACTACATCTACATCCGCAAATGCATCCATTGAGGTAACACCCGCTTTGAGTGAATCATCTTCTGGTGTTACTTTAGAACAAGTTCAGAAGTTACTAGCCGAGCGTGATGTGCATTGGGTTAATTGGCTTAGCTCTAAAGATAGAGAATCGGCTGGTAAGAAAGCAGAGATAGCCAGTGAACCACCGTCTGTTTCTACTGTTGCTACTTTTGAAGTTTATGTTCCTTAATCATTGGCAGCATCTCCTATGGGTCAACCTCAATATGGGATGCCGATGAATTATTTCAGTGGTCAAATAGGAATGCTACATATACATATCATATTATGAGCATCCCTAGTTCGGCCAATATCAGTCGAACCAATGAGCTTATTCCATACACGTCACAAGTGCCCCCAAGGAGCTCTATGCCACCTATCGGTCCTATCACAGATGAGATGTTCGACCGATATGTGCAGCGTTGGCAAAAACCGGCAGAGACCGATCGGACCGACTTCCCAATCCGGTCAGGCTGGTTCCTCTCAACCGGTCAGACCGGTCGCAAGACCGGTCCGTCCGGTCATTCTGTATCAAATCAGCGCGAGGTTTCTACATCTTCACAACCAAATTCTTCGAGTAATTTTGATAAAATACTTGCTGAGTATAAGAATGATTTGGCTAATTTGCTTAGAGAAAACTTTGGAGTAGATGTTAGAAGTAAAACTCTAGCATATCAAAAGTCATATCCTGCCTCATTTGATTCGGTTGCATATCCTGCTGGTTTTAGGTTGCCTGAATTTATTAAATTCACTAGAGAAGATAATAGAAGTACTTTTGAGCATATTAGTCTGTATCTTGCCCAATTAGAAGAAGTTGGTTCCATAAATTAGTAGCTATAGAAAGCCGAAGCAAATTGTGTCAAGAAACTCATAGACATCATCGTTCTAGTATGCATGCTTTAGATTGCAATTCATATTGTTCGGACTATGAGTCGAAAGATATTTATACCGCTAAGTTCATTTGACCATCCCAAACCAAATCTTTTACATGTTCTACTCTTAAGCCGATTCATAAAAATCCGCAAGAAGAAAAAATTACTTTTGATGTATCCAAGTGTGAAAAATATTTAAAGAGTTGTACAAAAATGGATACATCAAGATGTCTCATACTATGCCGCCGCTTGAGGAGTTAAAGCGGCGAGTTTATTATAAATTCCAACTACTTTTTCGCATGCCACAAGTGATTGTAATGTCTTACGTAGGCAGTTTCAATCGACCGTTAATGAAGGACGATTAGTTCTTTCTACCATGCAGGTTGATCAGAACTCTTTCCCAGTGCACACATTTAAATTGAGCAATCCTAAGGTGCTAGTTCGGCCAAGTCAAGCCGAATCAATAAGGGGAAAATGTAATCATTGGTGATGAAAGACTCGAGAAAAAGCTACTCTGAAGAAGGTCTCTCCAGCTCCAAGAAAGGTTTCAACGCTTGGGGGGCAAGACAAGGAAAAGAAGGCCGAAGGCAAGTCAAACGGTCTGATCGGTAACCCAATCGGTCTAACCGGTTCCCAGACTGGTCTGTCCAGAGAGTCTGGAGAATCTTCCAAGAGCAAGATAAGACCTAGTTTTAAGAAACTCTTGGCCAAGTACCAGAGATAAAGGGTTACTAAGAAGAAGAAGAAGAAGAAGAAGAAGAAGAAGAAGAAGAAGAAGAAGAAGAAGAAGAAGAAGAAGCCCAATGAAGCTAAGGAAGCCTGACCATCATCGAGACGTCAAGAGCAATCGGTTTCTTGTCCACACCAAGGTAAATATGTTGTCGCACCATATGGGCCGATTGCTCCCTGGTTTTGATCATATCCTTACTTTTATATGACCATGGATTATAGTAGGATGCATATGCAGTCATATTAAATTCAATATCCTTATATATTCAAGTCATGCTTCACCACAAATATCGGTTGTTGCTAGCAAAAATCTGGTCGAAAAAGATCTTGATTGCAGCAAGGAGGGTGAGAAGAGCGCAAAGCAAGATTCAAAATATTTACACCCGAGGTGGTGCCCCTCAAGCTTATCTCATACTAAAAAACGAAAGCAGCAACATTTGCGCAAAAAGGAAGCGATGGAGCAACAAGTAGAGACCGTGCCAATGAAGTCAGCAATTACGAAAAAAGTGTGGCGGCCGAAGCAAATTGTTTCAACATCGACTTGAGTAAAGCAAGTCATGGCCGATAATTGTTTATCCCCCTTAGCACAAATAAATGACCGATGTATTGTTAATCATCGCCCTTAGAAATTTTTTCGCAAGCAAACTTTACCAAAAACAGGAAGTCATATGTTGGCGGCCAAAATTGGCAGCAACCTATCTGACGGGTCTGGGCGTTGTAACTGGTCTGGCAGGAGCTGACCGGACTGACCGGTGGGTCTGATCGGTCTGACCGGTCCATGAGGAGTCCGAGTATAATTAGGGTTTTTTTTGTAGATTTAGATCTGTAAAAGGGATTCCTTGTGGGGTAAGTCCATCCCACCCTATACATATAAAGGGTCACGGCTAATTGAGGAATCAAATCGATCAAACACAAACAAATCTATTATTTTTTATCGTCTTTATCTTTTCCTCCAAATTCTAGTTTTTCCAACCTCCATCTGTTGTTCTTTCTTCGTCTCTACGACGTTTGAAGGCGTTCTAGGTGGCCTGTCATCCTAAAACAACCCTACACACGCTTGTCCTACCGGGGTCCCTCCCGGATGAGCGTTCGTCGATGTCGCTAGTCCTACCCGGCGACCGGTTTGACCGGTCCTCTTGACCGATCTAACCGCTCCACGCAGGAGGCGCTACATCGAGCTACTCCTCACGCCGCTCGACTCGCGTTCGTGTGTTGATCCGTAAAAGCGTCCACACAGAGGTAGTCCTGCTTCTCCATGGCACAAATCTTCTTCTCTGAACTGAGAAATAGCTAGAGCCTGAGAATCTGTTCACGAGTCAATACTGTGGTCCGCTTACGAAGAAGTGTGCGTTGTAATTTTCGGCTGCTGCTTGGAAACTTTATTATGGTGAGGGTAGCAGCCTCTAGTTGTATACTTGTATCTGATGTTAGATTCGTCATGGCCAAAAAGGAAAGCCGCACGATAGGTACTCGGTAAAGCGTATGTGCTTCTTTTATTTGTAATTGTAATAAACACAATCCTGATGGTTTTTTTAAGGGAATGGCAAAAAAATTACCGTAAACTTTATTAGAAGAAGAAAGATAAAAGAGATACAAACAACTTCAAATCCCAACACAACTGAAGCCTTATCAGACCTCAAGACGACTGCAGAAGAAGCAAAAGAGCTTCGATCTAGAAAAACCAAAAGCAGCAAATAACCACTATGCTATAAAATCACAAAAACAAACCACAAAAGCACCACTAGGGGAGATGGTCAAGAGCTCATTTTTAGACTGGTGGCCGCCTGATGAAGATGAAAATCTTCTTTAATTAGTTACGTGACATCAACAACTTCTTTGGATTCTTGCTGAAAAATTCGTTGATTTCACTCCCTCCAGATATTCCACCAAAAATACATCATTATTAGACCTTCAAAAGCTAATTTTTATTCCTTACTAAAAATCTTCCGGCATCTTTTCCATTATCGGTAAACTGTGCTTGTTGAATTACTGGGTGTTATTTGTTGAAGACTAAGCCATCTGACTACATGTGTCCAAACTGCACAGGTATAGGGGCAATTCTTGCAAAAATGAGTAGATGTTTCAGGTGCGGAGTTGCATAATTTGCACAATGGGTCATGTGGTCATCCTCTTCTTTCTAAATTATCTGTGGTGAGTATTTTATGGTGGAGAATGATCCAGGCAAAGATTTTACATTTTGGTTCAGCTTTTGCCCTCTAAATTAGGGTGATTGAAATTTTTTTAAATCTGCCCTTGAATTGAATGCAGTAAGCGCTGCTTGTGGTGTATTTATTGTGTGTTGTCCATCTTCAAGTGATCTTAGGGCAGTCCCAATACAGATTCCACTCATAGAGTCTAAGCCTCAAAGACTCCATCACAGGAAACTATACTTTCCAATGCAAAGTGTGTTACTTTAGTTTATATGACCCACTTGTCTCTCTCACATTCATTCTTGATTTGCGTGAAGACTTGGAGTCTAAATAAGATTTGGAGTCTTAATTTCTCTCTCTCTTCTATAAATATACTGCCACATCAACAAAACACAATAAATAGAATGCATAGACTCCATGATAAAGTCTGGGTTGGGACTGCCCTTATCTTCAGATCCATCATCTCAGTGGCAACAATCTAATTTCCTCCCAGAGAGTTATATATTCATGTATCTCCTCGCTAGTATGGAGGGGGCAAATATGTGAAACCCAAGTGTTGTTCTGTAGCGCTTTAAATACGATCACATTTTTCCTTTTAGCCTTAAAAAAAGGCTGGGGCTATATTTTTTTGGAGCTGTCCCATTGATCCAGCTTGAGTGCCAAAAATTTGTTGCGCATGAAAGCTTTCCATGTCCTTAGATACATTCTGGTCTTAAAACATAGGCACCGTTCCTTTTCCGTCTGTGTCCCTCTAACTCTACGCCCTGACACGATAATGCGATTGCTTTGCCGCGTCAGAATCAAATTATGTGTGCCATGACGGCGGCATGACCATTGTGCGTAAGGTTGTTCATTTTGTCCGACCATTACCTTTCTTTGTGCATGAATCCTAAACAAATCATATGAAAATGTGAACATAATAAAAAGTCAAAATCGGACCAGTTTCTGGCAACCAGTTACCAGAAACGCAAATGGGTACAGTAAACATATTAAATCATTTTTTGAAAGACACCAGAAAGGTGTCCCATATCTAATTCATATCGAGAAAAACAATTGATAGTATAATAAAAGGACAACTTAACACAAGGCGATATAAAGAAAATAAAATTACACCAAAAAGCTCTTTGATCGTCTTCTTCAACTGATTGTTCGTCGTCCACCGAAGTTTGAAAAAAAAGAACACTAAAAAGGCAGTAAGAAAAAAGTACACCTGCAAACGTCATCGCAACACAAGGCTTTGAAGACCACAAAAACCACTTGTTGCTTACAACGAGATCTAGCAACCGCTAAAAGAACATCGATTGGGTGAACTACGAAGCAATACATGCTTGCAATCTTTCACCACCAAAACAGAGGATTAAAGAAATCGGATCTTATCGCAGAACAGATCGAAAGAAGAGGTCGAAATCGCCACAACAATAGACAGCCAACTGCATTTTCTGATTGACACACCAACTGCAAAGATCTGGTGAGAACCTTCAGATCTGGCAGAACTAACTCCCACTTGTCTATCATCGGCGCCGGAATGGACGTCCTCGGGCTAGGGAAAGAATGGAGAGACCTTCCAGAGCGTCATTATCGTCACCATCTCATCAATATCGCTGGAGAACCAAACACTAAAAAAAACTAAATAGATCTATGAAAATAACTGATCCCCGCTCCTCCACCTACCGACAGCGAAGCCATCGAAGAGGTAGAGAAGGGGGACCGAGGGAGGGTCCGACGTGGGAGGGTCCGACGGCTGTAGGGTCCGGCCCGAGTTGGTTAAGGGGCATATAAACGTATTAAATCTAACTGTTCTAAGCCTTTGTTTAGTTGCAGCTGTAAAATTTTTAAAATTTGTGCACATTCGAAGTATTAAACAGAGACTAATTATAAAACTAATTACAGAACTTGTCTGTAAACTACGCGACGAATTTATTAAGACTAATTAATTTGTCATTAGCACATATTTACTGTTGCAATTTGGGTAGCAATTTAGTGTCTAATCAATTTACAAACAAACTATGCAATTTATTTTTTATTTCATTTATATTTAATATTTCATATATGTAAGATTTTTTTTCGATGTGATAGTTTTGAAATTTTAAATTTTGCAACTAAACAAGACCTAAACTTCTGACTTTTTTTTGAAAGAAGCAACGTTTGCATTGTCGCAGGCCCATGGCACCACACTATGGTGGAAGTACCTTTAAAAAAATGGAATAACGATTCCACTAAACAAAGAAGCTTTTCAAAAAAAAATCCAATAAACCAAGGACTCAACAGTACCTTATTTTTTTAAAATCCAATAAACCAAGGACTCAACAGTATCTTATTTTTTTAATTACACAGTACAACTCAAACACTCATAACGCACACATTCACCCTTATGAACACACACAAAAACCCTACCTATGAACATCTTTGAATATTAAGCCAGCAAATTCTCGAAATTGACGAAATCATCACGGACACCTTGATGTCAACAGGAACATCGCCTACCACTAAAAGCACAACGCTATTAAATCTTAAAAGATTCGCCTTCACGGGAAGTCAAACCCAAAACCTAAGATACTTTTATCTCGTTGACTACATGTCCTCCGTACCTTCCTGCATACTCCCTCCGTCCTGAAATGTAGGGCATTCTGGAGTTTCTAGAACAGATTATGGTTGTGTAGAAAAGACTCTCCTACTCCTAATTATTATGCATTGGAACTCTATTTGGGTCATTAAATATGTGCGAATTAAGGTAGCATGTTATTTCCCCTGCACCTCCCTCACATACATCTTCTCTACATGGTTGCATGCACATCTTTTTATTGAGAAAGACTAAAAAACGATGCACACTTAAGATAGTTGGGTCCACTTTTACCTTAGAATGCCTTATATTTGAGGATAAATTTTGAGTCCTAGAATGTCCTACATTTCAGGACGGAGGGAGTACCATCCATCCAAGTACATATGAGTCTCCTACCCATACTCCAGCTAAATGTACAAAATCAACAAGTTCAAAGGTTGCCAGGCCTATAGGCTGGCTCACCAAGAGAGTAATTCGAAGAACATGGCACGGATTTTCAGCTTATCAATGTATATTCGAAGCCCACAAATTCACAGAATTTACTGAGGACGTTTGCGCACGAAATAAGCAAAACTCAGCCCTGTATTTGAGCACGTACCACCTGTCTTTAGCCATACCAAATTCTATCCATGATTTTCCATTTGTTTGGAGGACATACAAATACAAGGACTCTGGTTGAAGATGTGCTTCACGCTACTAATGGTTTAGGATGAAATGAGTTTTATGAATTAGGTTTTGATGCGGAGTATATTTAGATGGGTTAAAATTGATTGTATTGGATAATAAGGTGAGACGGAATAGGTTCTATATAAATGCGATCGGGATGGGTTGAGATGAATGCTTTGTGCAGAACTGTTGAGATGAATGCTTTGTGCAGAACTATGACTATATATAAATGTCATTGTTCAGAGTCGGATACTAAAATAAAAAAATCTCTAGTTCACACTACAAAATTTTTGAATTGATTGACATTTGTTAGAGATGACCAGTATGACTGGCAGGTGCAAAGCAACATGACTAGAACTATATGTGGACCTCATGTCAAGAGCCGAACCCTAAAAATAAAACCTCACGTTCAAACTATAAAAATTCATGAAAATTGATTTAGGTTTTTTGGATATAGACTCGATATGACTGGCAGCTACTTTATGCAAAACAGTATGCCTAAAACTATACATAGACCCCACGTCAGAGCTGGACCCTAAAATAAAACCACACGTTCACACTATAAAATTTTATCAAAATTGACTAAAATTTGTTAAAAATAGCTCAATATGACTATCAGCTACTATACACAGCAGTGTGGTTAGACCTACACATAGATCCCGCGTCGAAAGTCAGACCCAAGAATTAAAAGCTGGCGCTCACACCTCAAAATTTTAGTAAACTTCAGTGAAATTTGTTGGAAATGCCTCGTAATGATTATCAGGTACTCTACGCAGACTGGTACATCTGAATTTGCATATTATCCCCCATATTAGAAGCAATATATTAAAACTAGTTACAGAGAATTTGACCTAATAGTTCTAAACTGGTTTGAAAATTTGGGTTGAAACTATTGGTTTGGTTTGCTTTGGAAGAAAACAGTAATTTGTGTTGGTTTGGGTGGAATAACAGATGGATGGAGTTGGTTTGATTTTTAAAGTGTGCTAATAATAAAATAGTTTGGTTTAGTTTTGGTTTGGATTCCAAACCATTAGCAGGGTTAGATGTGCTAAGGAAATGTGCCTAAAGTTAGACAAACTCAAATAAGGTCAACACTTGCTAGACCAGGGAGAGAACATATAGACAGATTGGCACAAGTACTGAAGGGCATAGCAATTGTTATCAGCTATAGCATTGCAGACTCGAACTATCCAAGTCCATAGGAAGCAGAGACAGTTCAGCCAATGGGTCCGCAGGCTCCTCAACTATTGGGTAAGACCAATAGGGTTTGGGCACTGGCCATCTGTCATTCAGCAAATGATACTTCAGAAAAGACGAAGATAAATTTTGGTGAAACACTGCAACAAAATATCCCTGAAATGTGTTAGTTACCTGCTTGGACTACTCTTGACAGTCTTATCAGCAGCCATGATCCTATCAAACACAAAAGAAATACTTACAGAATTATCTAAGCACAAAAGAAATAGTTACAGATCTATCAATGATAATTGAATTAGAATAGACATAACACATCTACACAATAACATAAGGTGCTTAATGGGGTGAATTCTTGGTCATCCAAGATCGTGTGACATTTCAGACATCTTCACTTGCAAGGTCAAATAGGAGAGCAAGTAAAGTGATGGCGGTGAATAATAAGCACTTTACATTAGACATCGAAGAACATACCCTCTCGTCTCAAATTGCCTGAGGCATTCAAGAATATCATTTCTAGGCAGGAATGGAGTTTCTTCGTTGTCATAAAAGTTCATGCCGATGAAGTTACCACTGAAATCAACAAGGGGCCCTCCAATCCCAGCCTAGCAAAAAATTGTGACAGTCAAAATGGGAAGAACAGCAAAACACGTCCTTGTCATTCCAAGCAGAAGTACTTCAGTGTGCAGTGACAGGTGCTATCCTAATGCAGCTATTTATATCCATAATGTAACAATTAAGGGAATTGACTAGTGTACCTTGGTAATTTTACAAGTGGAGACCATAAGTTTGTCGCAATCAAGATTGCTTTTCTTGTTGGTAACTATTCCACGTGTGGATGTCAATCTGCCAGTACTGAAAAGACGCCCTACAGCTACCACCTCACTACCAGTCTTAATTTCCATTGGATGATAGAGATTTGTTGCACGAAGATCAGGGAAGACTATGTTGTTGATAACAGCAATCTTAAATCGTAAATTACAGTACTGAGTCCCTTTCACACATTGTCCATTTGGAAGCCGCACTTCAATCTGCAACATAAGAGTTTAGTCAGTGTGTTAGACAAACATGCAGCAGTACAAATAAATGGCAAATCCACCTGCAAGTTATCAACAATGGTGTCTTCATCATCAGAAGACCTGACCAAACTTGCTGATGTCAGCACACTTGTATGCAGATTATATTCTACAAGTATGCCGGAGCATGCAAACCAACTTGTTTTCCCTACACATACCATATTTTCGGTTATTATTTCAGCAATGACCGAGGTAGAAACCAAATGATCAAATCACAGTATAATCACCTTTGAATGAAGCAAGTGAGACAACATTCTGAGACAAATTTGCAGCAAGTTCTCCACTGACATTCAGGAAATCTCCACTAGAACCATCCAATTTGCTGAATTTCTCATCAAAAGAATGGATCAAGTGCATGCCAGCTGATTGAAGAAATATCGTGAGAGTTAGCATAGTTGGCGAAAGCACGAAAACAGGGAGAGTTGGGGAAAGCGATAGCGATGACTCACCACAGATAGTAGTTGGCAAGGGATAGTAGACGATCATGCATCTGATCAATGAATTCTATGGAAGAAGGTCAATAGTACTGAATCAGTGATAAGAATAACGGCTAGTATGTCATAGCTGGATGTCAAATACAATTAATAAAGCTAATGCTCATCCATACTGGTAGAAGTTATGCACAACAATCAGAAAGAGACATTTCATATCAACTTACATATATTTCATGGTTTAAATATTTATCAGCCATAAGAGATTCACCTTTTGCAAAAAAGCCACAAGATGGGGAAGCATCTAGATTACTGTTGGTGCTTCTCGTTTTGCTGCCTATAATAGAAAAAAGTTGAGTGAAAGGGAATAGCGTACTGAAATCAATGAACAAAAAACAAGGTCCATGTAAGAGATTCCCATGCGGTGATACCAAAAAAATATTGAATTTTTGGCTCTAGCTCCCTCCATTTTGTCATAGTTTCAGTGTTTCAAGAAATGTATGCAAACCAGTGAGGAAGCATAAAGATACATGGTACTACATGTTTTCAGTCCAAAATCCAAACAGGGAGAACCAAGTAGCAGTAAGTTGACAATGGTAAAACCATCTAAAAACAAGTGTAAAACCATCCTTGCACTACAGTGAGGACCCAAATACAATTATCACTAACAACAAGTAATATTATACAATTCTTAATTAAGATGATTATTTTTCTGCTTACTTGTGTAGCCAGCACCTCCTTTGTTTTCATCCCTGCAGTAGAACATAATATATTGTTATAAATAGCTGCAGAGAAGTGATACACAAAAGGAAGGAGTCACATGGCCATATTAATACATAATAAGTCTAAGGCATAATTATTATGAGTGGACCAGACTGCCGGTGCGATCAGAAAAAATCAGGAACAGGCAGTCTCTCTGGTCAGATCCAGACAAAAAAATCACCCGCAATTATCGACCAAAAACCGGACAAGCAAGCGCTTTTTCTGTGAAACAGAGTGGTTTTCTTGTAAAGAACCGTTGAAGACCGGCCAGGTGGAGGAGGAAGTGATCTGTGGGGGAGGGGTGTGGGGTCCAGAGTATATTGTGCAAAATTGAACCCTGGGTGCAGTATTCCCACCAAGGGAAATCACCAGAGGACCATGTTGTGACTTGTGTAAGATAAGAAAACTTAAATCTGTTTGAGCTGCTTTGAACTGGCGCTTCAAACGTTGGACCAATGAATCAGTGAGCATCCGGGCAGTTCAAACACTGGTCCAGTCCTAAAAAATATGGTCTAGGGATCTCATAAACGAGAGCATGCCCATACCCATTTGAACCAAAGTTACAACATGTGTTTTTCAAACCAATATCAGCTTTAACTATGAAACATGAGTTCTAATACCATACCAGTGCTTATTGGATAAAAGGGGTAGCAAGCAAAATTCATATTAAGGAACAAACATAAATTAAAATGCAAAGCAACTTCAAATGACCCCCAAAAAAAACAAGACAAGAAAAGAAAAGAAACAGAAGGGCCATACAGCCCACACGTAAGCAACTACATATGTCAAAATTATGCCTTGTTATTTACTTCCGTGCATAACTGAACAAGTTGAGCTGAGATAGACTTTGCATAAGTGCTCTCATTCCCATATTACAAGCATATAGTTAAATAACACCGCGGACAGACAGCCTCAACTTGCCTTCTCTATCTGGTCAATGTTTTACACATTTAGCTTCAATGAATCTAATGAGATAAGAAATGCCAGATTACTGGGGCAGCAAACTCGAGAGTCCTCAAGCATGCATAGATAAGCCAGTGGAGAAGCTGCTGTACATAATACTAGAAGACATACCGAAACATCCCAAAACTCCTCAAGCATTTGAGAATTATACTCCTTGGAAGGAATGGCGTTTCTTCCACACCATAAAAGTTCATGCCATGAAAGTACCCATCGACATCAAGAAGGGGCCCTCCAATCCCAGCCTAGCAAATAAATAAATAAAATAACAATTAACAGCTGCTACACTGGAAGAGGAAACATTATCAATACCTTGCAGAACTTAAGCGAACGCAATGAAAGATGCAACTATTTATTTATAATGTACAAATAAAAACTGTACCTTACTGATTTTACACGTGGAGATTGCGATCTCTTCCTGATCAAATATGCTTATTGTGTCCTTCACTAACCCACTTGTGGCCATTAATTTTCTGGAGTTGAAAATACGACCCACCGCCAGTACCTTGCTACATGACTCAAGTTGCACTTGATGGTCCAGGCGTGCCACAGGAAGAGGAGGGGTCTTGATGTTGACAAGAAGAAGATTGTAATCCAAATCATAGCCTCCCAGCTGCCCATTGATATACTGCTGGTATTTGTAGCGCACTCTAATCTGTAATGATCAAGCCAACAAAACTAGTATCGTAAATGAACAAGTAAGAGTGCAACATGATTAGCAACACCAACCGTCAAGTCATCTTCAATCCTGCTTTCATCATGAGAAGATCTCAACAAGCTTGCTGAAGTCAACAATGTTGTGATGAGTGGTTCACATCGTATAACTATGCCTGAGCATGCACATACCATCACATCTCCTACACACGATCATAATTTCCATTACACATTAATGATGATCAAATAAGATGTGGAAACTTGATCAGACTGTATATTCACCCTTGAATGAAGCGATGGAGAAAACACTCTGAGACAAGTTTACAACAACTCATTTGCTGAGTTCACTCCAAACACCTTGATCAGAATCATTTGAGTCACCAAATTGCACTTCAAAAGGATCCATCCAACCCCTGTGTGCTGATCAAAGAAACATGATACAATTTTTTTTTACCAATACACTGTGCATACGTGAAAGAACAGAATTCATGAGAACAAAGGAACAATTGAAAGCAATGACCATAGTGATTCATGTTGTGTTTTTTTTTTTTTTTTTGCTTCTTACTTTCACTAAGTTCTCCTTTGGAACAATCTTCTTGCTTACATTTCAACATTCCAACCTCCAGCAGAAGAACAATAAGCAAGTATCACATCACCAAAGAGGTGTGAAAGGTTGTAAAGACTAAAGAATGCTGGGCAGTTACATACATAAGTACAAGGTCGTGTAGCCTGACTGCTATTGTATTAAGAACTAGTGTGTATTCTCATGGAAGAACAGATATCCTGTCCGAAGTCGACACAAAGTAGTCTATAACTGAGTGTGAAACCATCAGTGTAAATCAGGATCGCAAGGCAAGGACAGACTTGGATATGCAAGCATGATAAACTGTAAAAGATACATTAGCCACTGGCAGGCAGTAGACAGTGGAATCCCTGACCAAGCCCACTATGATCCAAATTTCTTAGCAGTTTCAGGATTTAAAAAAAACATAATATTACCAACCACTTAAATTACTACGAGAAAAGCAACTATAACCTAAATTCAAAACTGCGTTCAATCGATCTTGCGCGGGCTGAAGAAGAGCCACCAGAGAGCGAACTAATCTGCTACCAACTGCCGGGAAGACGCAAGAATTGGATTCACCAGCAGCTAAAGGATCTCCTATGAAAAACTAGGCAAAATTTGAGTACGATCCATCAGAGGAAATTAGGGTTCCTTAGCAACCAAACAAAGGAACCAAATCCATTGTTCGTATGAATATGAGCTCCACGCCTAGGCGGGTGAAGGTGAGGGGAATAGAAGAATACCTTGTGGATTGCGGAGATCGCAAAGGGACGCGGCCCTGGCGAGTTCGGCGCGGCCCAGGAAGACGATAGCCAACGCTCTGCGCCGCCGCGCCCTTGCCGTCACCCCGCGCTGCCCGTTGTTCCGCTAGCCCGCGGCCGCCAGCGCCGTGCAAAGAGGAGGACGGTAGGCGGTGCAGGAGGGGGGGATCCGGCAGGGGCAGAGGGGGCGGCGGCGACCACGGCTCGCGCTCCCGGCCGCCCCTTCCTCCGTTCCGGATTCCAGGCTATGGGGGAGGAGGCTCCCTGGGCGGTAGCGGTGGCGGTGGAGGTGGACGCATCGACGGCGGGGGGCTCGGCTACTCGTCCTCGGCCGGTGGTGGCGAGTCACTGGACTAATTTCTCGTTAAGCCCTTGCTTGATCGCAGAGATCTGCTTGTGATTTCGGTTTATGACCGCTTCCATGATGTTAATTTTGGGTTGTTTTACGCATCGATTTGGGGGCTAGATCGATAGATCATGAGCGTGAGCTGCTGTGATGTGCAAATCTGCTTCTTGGTTAATTTAACCTGTGCGCTATTAGTATTCCTGTTGACGCAATAGTAGGTAGCAGCAGCTAATGTTATCTCAATTATTTTTGTGGGCGCTATTTTTTCATCACAATCTTATAACAACACGAGCTGCAAGTAACCATGTGGCATCCTTGGTGGCTCTGCAGCTTCACCTCGCAGTACATCAGATTGGTGGTGGAAGAGCAGAGGCTTAATCTAACTAAACTGCATAGTGGAACCTTTTTGCTCAGGCTGGTAGAGGCACATTGCACTTGTGTTGAGTAAGTAGAAGCTAGATTTATGCACCATGTGCAAAAGCTATATCTTTTGTTGTACCTTTCATGCAATGTGTGAGAATTTAAAATGATACTTCTTGTGTTTCCTGTATCTATAAATGCCATAAATTCTGATGACCACAAATGGATATTGAATACTGATTGTTTCTGTATTAGGGCATGGTTCTTCTATCGCGCCATTATCTTCACAGAGCGGTGCGTCTCAGTACTCTTCATATGGTGGATATCAGGGTACAAGCAAAAAGATTGAAATACCAAATTGAAGGGTAAGCTGTTTTCAATCACTGAATTTATAATCGTGTTAGAAAGTATCACCTGAAGTGTGAAGTTAGTAGTCATGTTAACTGGCACTGTTGTTGACTTGTTGTAGGTTGGTGTTACTATCGCAAAAGCTGGGGAAACTATCAGGTATCTCCAACTCCAGTCAGGAGCAAAGATTCAAGTAACAAGAGAATGAAGCTGAACCAGGTGCACCGACAAGACCAGTTGAGCTTTCAGGCACTCCTGAGCAGATAAGCAAGGCTGAGCAAAGCTGAGCAGCTGATCAAAGAAGTTCTGGCAGACGTATTTTTTGTTACGACCACAGCTTTTGTTCTGCATTTTTTTTTTGCATATATCATGTTGATCTTGCAATCTTCTGCAGGCTGACGCTGGGTCTTCTGGTACTAGATCTGGTGGCCGGAAATATAATGCACCACAGCCAGGTGCCGACACGTTCCAGATGAAAATTGCTAATAACAAGGTTGGTACACATGCTGTTTTTTCTTGATAACCGTAACTTTAGGATGAGAAAACTACACTTATCACAGTTTTTGAAATAATCACAAGTGCCCAATTCTCAATATATAATTAGTAAGTATTGTTCTATCATTTTTTTCCGCTTATGATTTGTTCCTTTTTAGGTGGGTCTGGTTATTGGTAAGGGTTCTGAGACTATAAAGTACATGCAAGCCAAATCTGGAGCTTGTATTCAGGTTTGTTATCTTGTTCTACAACTTCCTGTTTTACCCCCTCTGCAATCGGAAATAAGGTTTCACTAAGTTTACTTGTTGGCTGTTTTCCTGCTTTTTTTTTTGCTCTACCAAGTGAATTTGAATGCTGGTTGCAGTAGATAGAATAAATCTCATATTTCTGTTATACTTGGGTTTCTCTGTTTATATTTTGCCTCATACACTCCATTGCTCAAGACTGTCATTTATACTTGTGAATTCTTGTGCAGGTTTATTCCTTTGCATCTGCCAGCTGGTGATACTTCAACAGAAAGAACTGTGCATATTGATGGCACACAGGAACAAATCGGAATGGTTAAAATCTACCCCTGTTTGCTCTTCTCTCCGTGTTTCGGCGGCGAATCTGGACGCGTGTCGGACAGCAGAGCACCGAGCGGCGAGCGGCGAGCGGCGAGAGCCATCCACATGTGTGGGACCCGCCTGACCTTATCTTCCCACCTTCCGTCGCTCTCTCTCTCCAACCCCTCCGTCTCTCTCCGCTTGCTCTCAGATCCGCGAAAGAAAGTGATGGCGCCGCCGGTGCCGGTACAGCCGGCGACCCCTCGCCTCCACGGACCGACTGGCCGGCCTCCCATTCTAAGTTTCTAACCATGGCTGGCTACCGTGCGGCTCCTCTGCCACCGACGCCAGGGGGCGTCGAGTGGCTCCTCTGCAGCCGCCGGGGATGGCGCGGGGCCCGTGGTCTTCGCTACGCGGATGCTGCTCCTCCTCATGCTGCTGCCGCTCGCTCGCCGTCGTCGCGGCCACCGCCACCATCTCTCCGTCGACCCTCCCTCTCACCTCCTCAGCAAGCAGCGAGCAGCCTCGGCACTAGATCCCCGTCGTCTAGCTCCCCCTCCCCCTCATTCCATCTCTTCTCCCCGCCGCCACCCTCCCTGTCCCAACTTGACCGCACGCGCTACCCGGCTCACCACCTTGATGATGGCATAGGCTCCGTCATTGCTGAAGAACGGTAAGCAACACGAGCTCGGCGGCTTGGGCAAGCCAGCGACGTTGCTACTGCAAGCTCTAGCTTGGCGGCGCAAGCAGCCGTGAGCTCAAGCACCAGCGTGGCCTCAAGCTCATGCACATTTACCAGAGTGGCAAACTAATTGACCTCCTCCAATCTCTTTTCCCTCTTGCCAATCGAGGGGCAGCGCGAGGCGCAGCTTGCTGCTCCTACGAGTGTTCCACTGATGGCTGCTGTGCTGGCTGACGATGAAACAACCAAAGCAAGCTAATTGGTACGTAATGTTCTTCTCTATTTACTTTGGTGCCTCTTAAATGTTTGATGAAATGTTTAGCTACCATATACAGCATTTCCTATTTGGTTTAGGTTATTGCTGATCTAATTTTTTTCTAAATTTAAGTAAACCATTCTTGCAACCATTTTAGCAGTTGGCACCTCGGCAAGCTCAAGCTGAGTGCTTATTTTATTATTTCTGTTCTTTATTAGAGTTCCTACATCCAGTTGGTGCCTAATTGTTGATGAACCACATGGGTTGCATACAGTTCGTGTTTTGCCTCCAGCAGTTTTGCCATTCATACCTATGATCAAATTGGTTCCAAACATATGCATTGTTATTGTCATATTGTTCTGCCTTTAGTTAATCCAACATTTTATAAAGAGCATCCAACATTTTAGTTCATCCAGCATTTTATAAAGAGCATGGGTAATCTATTCGGAAGACAACGAGGGCCAAAAAATTTTAATCTACTCTATTGCTTAAGTTGAAACACGCCAGGGCTATTTCATGGCATTCATGGTTATGAAATAGTTGTCTCTTCAGAAATCTATACATGTCAACGAAGATATATGCCATGACTAAAAATCTATAGATACAGATATATGATTGCCAGTTGGGTTCAAAAATTTATCTGCGTGATAGCATGTAGTGGATGGGTTATTTCATATTTGGTTTCTACTGCAGTCGTTTACAAGAATATTGATATAACTTTTCCATCAGTTAAAAGTTGCGTGAACACATGAGATAACCACTGTTATCAACTCCACTACTCCCGATGCACACACAGCCACTTCATTGGTATGCACAATTCTTCTTATTGCAGAGTTTCTGGTATTCCCGTCATGCCGTTGTTTCACTATTTCACTCTATTTCACTGTTTTCTATGTACGAAACAAATATGCCCTCATTCAGAGGGGAGACCAATCTACAAAGAAGGGACTAATGAACTTGCACGCTCATCTCTTTTACAGATACCTTCATGCTTGATCCAAGAAATTGCCCAGTGGAAAGAAACTCATATTGGTGTGTTTCTATTTGTACATATTCCATTGAATACTGGATATCAGCATCATATACTCAGAAATTTCTGCTTCAAAGTATCATGTCATACATGTTGATCATATTGATAAGCTACAACATACTTATGTGTAGTATTTGGGTTTGTTAGAGATCTTATCTGAACGAATATAAGTTGGCTTCAAGTTTGAGATTCCCAGCGTAATTCTATCGGCAGTCATATTTATGTTATTCTTGATAGGGCGCGCAACGCGCGCCGAATGTTCTAGTTGAAATTGCAAAGCAACTGGTGATTGAGGTTACCAGTGAGGTCCGTTTTCTTTCTCGTGATATCCGTGATTGCTTTGTCATATTTCGTTATCTGCCTTACTTTAGTCTTGCTTCTGGTTCATTTTGTTTAGTGTTCTTTTTATGATTTCTCCTAGGGTTCTTTTGAAAATATTGTTCCGTTTGCTTGTTTTTAGCGCTACATTGATTACACTGCGAATGATTTTGTTTGGTTGGTTGAAACAAGGTAGCAACTGGGAATTTTTTCATATGGAGATCCAGAATTGCTAATCATTTCTCCCCTTGTTTTAACAGTGTGGAAGTTGGCAGCTATGTAAACACCGATGATGTCTTCGAGGAGCCTCGCAGTAATAAAAAGGTTAGGCTGTTATTTCACCTCACAACTTAGGTGCATATTGCATTATTGTATCCAGTCATCATTTCTGTAATTGTTATTCTGTTGCAATTTGCAGTTTAAGGTCAGGATCTTCTGGTAGGCCAACATCTAAACCTTGTAGGGAATGATGGAACTTCATAGTACTACTTTCTGTTATAAAAGGATGGCTCAAAATAAAATTTGAGTGAAATATTTGATATATTCTTTATTCAAAAATCTCTGGTGTTGCATTGTGATTTAATTTCAGAGGTCCATGGCCCAATTGAGCGTGTGTGATTATAAGATTACTACCTAACATGTATATTTTTTATCATTATACTTCCTTTGGCTGTTTCAGATAAAGATGATCCATGTTTCTCTTTTTTATTTCCAATTTTGTCACAATCTGATTGCAGGGTAGATTTGATGAAATTTTTGCAAGAACCTGGTTCAGTTGCTATCTACCTCTTTGCCAAATTATAGGACCAGCGATTTTGGTGGCCTATGTCTACTGCCTCATTTGTTGATTTATCAACTGTGACTGATACACTGCCGAGCTGTTGAAACCTCATCTTACTGAGCAAGCTACTGGTGTGCGCACTGTAATCATTGTAAAAGCTTTAGAATGTCCACGCATCAGCTGGATCTGTGCTTAAGGGTAAGGTTATGCATTATTTGTTATTGTTGTGAATTATCAGATACATTGATTTAATATGGTGGCCATTGGCTTCTCTGTTTTTACTTACTGGTATTAGCTTTCAAATTTCATTTTACTGATGTTAGGAGGCATGGCTCCTGAAATGCAATATTGTGAAGTTCTTGTGAATGTTGTGCACCATGTATGTTATTCTGAATTTTGTTTTCAACAAACAACCTGGAGTAATATGCGATAGGTTTGTAGGTTTGCAAACTTGCATTTATGGGAGGTGTTAGGTACCACGTTTGATGGTGCTGACAGCAAGCTCTTCAAATGACTCATTGAAGCTGTGTTTTGTTTTGAATTTTTTTGGATTATTGTGACATCGAGGAAGATGGATCAGAAGGAGAGGGGCACTCAGTTGTGTTCCAGTCTGTAGCTGGGTCGCTGTGGTTTGTAGCCTTCGGGTTCCTGGTCCTTCCTAGACATTGGTCATTTTCAGGATTTACTTAGCCATTTTGACTCCTATTGAACCTTTACCAACTTTTTTTTCTTGTATTTGTGAAATCCCTCATTTGAGGTAGAGTCTAAGAACTCTTGTAATTTTTTTTGCTATAGTCATCCGCATGTGAATTATCAATTCTGGAATTTTCATAATCTAAAAAGTAATTGAATATATGTATGACAACTATTTCTTTGAATCTATGATTATTGAATTTTTGTATATATTTTTATGAGTATAAAGATTGTTCTATTATATTAAAATGTTAGTATCGTATTGCGCTGGCATGGTTACTAGTAAATAAGAGGAACCAATTGGCCGAGCAGACAAAATATAATAATAAAAGAACGAAAAAGAAAAGAAGTGGCTGTCCCTTTTGCCGCTGTGTTGCCTGTTGGGCCTCCGTTATGCTGCTGGGCTCCGATCTGGTTGAAAATTTCGACCACGGCCCTGGAGTACGAAGGTATTAGGAATAATTTCGCTGCCGCCGCCGCACGACCTCTACCTATATGGCTAGGCTATATAACCCAAAAAAAAAGAACTAATTTTGCCTTACGTTTTATATGATTATTTATTGAACTCTTTTCCAATGGTTGGTGGTGCTTCTTGCTGTATCTTGGTGCCTCCCAAAAAATAATTAATTTAATTAATTTGAGGGACGAAAGGATACCATGGTAATTTGCCACCCCCAAACCCCACGCCCCCCTCCTCGCACCAAATCCACGCCCCGGGCAACTGTCCTGCCTCACCTGGTCTCCCCTGGCGGATCGCCGCTGCCGCCGCCGCCCTGCTCTGCCGCCGCCGCACCCTTCCCTCGGCCCCGCCTTCGCTCTTTGCGTGGACCGCCCTTCCCTTACTCCCGCCGCTAAAGGTCGTCGCCCTACTCCGCGCGGATAGGGTTTGGACGCCGCTGGTTGTGTTCCCTACTACATTGCCGCCTGCGCCTGCTTCGTTAGCCGACAGCTGCCCCATGTTTGATCATCTAGCCAAAGGTACTTGGACGCTGCCTCCTCTTGTTGTGTGCCTTGTTTCATGATGAGATGATATCTTGCTCAAGATGGTATTCGATGAATGTAGCGAAATTTTTTGTAGCGAAATTTTTTGTTTGTAGTCTGCATTCTCAAGTGACAGTACTCATGCATGTGTAAGAATTGTAACCCTTCATCTGTTTGTTCCATTAATGTATATGCCTCAATCTGATTGGTTTCTTGATTACAACGGAAACCCTGCTTCAGATTAGTGTCCTACATATTTGTGCATCACAACTACATAATATCATTAGCACATTTTATATACAGTGGTCTACAATATATATATTTTGTCTGTCATCATCCTCTCTGCAGTCTAACTTGTATAACTTCACAGTGCTAACCTGGCTGTAATAATATTGTTCACTTCATGTAATTGGTCTGCATTGTACATACACCTCAAAGTTTACCGGTTTTACTTTTTACTAGTTCTGGTTGATATTACAGTTCCAACAAGTGGCTATTGATATGTTGCCTTTGACTCTGCTGCATCTAGTTTCCTCTTATGCCTTTTTTGGATTTTCCCTATTTCCCTTCATCTAAATCACCCTGAAATTTGTATTAGGCTAACTATATGTGAATTATATACATCTCATTGATCTTTGGGTTTTATACTACAATCTTTTATTTCAATTTTTATACAGCATAACTGGAATTAATCAGTATACTGCAACCATTAATTTGTTTAAAGTTGTTGATGGATGCAGGAGGAAATGGCGGATCTTGAGTCTTTGCTGGAGTACAATAAAATTGTTAGGAAGATGTTCGCAAACGAAGATGAAGGATTTCAGTTTTATAACACATATGCACTTGGTAAAGGATTTAGTGTGAGGAAAAACTATGTTGAGTGGAACAGTGAGCACACTGAGCTGAACCTTCGGAGGTATGTTTGCAGTCGTCAAGGTTATCGTGAAGAGAAGTATGTGAAGAAGGAGATTAAGAAACGGAGGCCACGGGATATAACTCATGTTGGATGCCCTGCAAAATTGGTAATTGCACTGGACCGAAACACCGGGCAGTGGTACGTGAAGAATTTCATCGATGAGCACAACCATCCGCTGGCTCCAGCTGACCTTGGATGCCTGCTGCGTTCACATCGAAAAATCAGCGTTGCGCAGAAAGCTGAAATTGTGGAGCTAGGGGTTGCTGGGATCTGCAAACACTAGATTTTTGAAATTATGGAAATGCAGTATGGTGGGTATGACAAGGTTGGCTATACATCAAGGGGCTTGTATAATTTCTGCCATCTCTATAAGCAGGAGATAATTGCTGATGGTGATGCTCAAACAGTCAACAGTCACCTGAAGGAACATCAAAACACATATTCTGAATTCTTTTTCAAGTACATGACTGATGGGAAAGGACATGTGCAGTGAATGTTCTGGTGTGATACTCAATGTATGCTTGATTATGCAGCATTTGGTGATGTCGTTGTATTTGATAGCACCTACAAAACAAATCGGTACAACCTGCCCCTTGTGCCTTTCATTGGGGTGAATCACCATTACCGCACAGTTTTTTTCGGATGTGAAATTATTTCTCATGAGAATACTGATTCATATGTGTGGCTGCAGAAAATATTTACCGAATCTAATGCTCAGAAGCATCCAGTTTTCGTGATCACTGATGGAGACCTTGCTATGCAGAGAGCAATCAGTGTGGTGTGGCCGAATTCACCGCATAGGCTATGAGGATGGCATATTGAGTTGAACCTAGTGCACAATGTTCACAATGAAACACTGAAGGGTGCATTCAGGGTTTTTTTGTATGACCTTTGCTCTATAGAAGAGATTGAGAGGAAATGGCAGGTGTTCCTGGCTGACAATAAGGTCAAAGAGGACTCGTGGCTTTATCAGATGTATGAGGTGAGGCAAACCTGGTGTGCTGCGTATCATGTAGGTCATTTCTTTTTAGGATTGAGTAGCAACCAACGGAGTGAGAGCATGAACTCTAGGCTTCAGATGAAACTGGATGGTAAAATGACCCTATTAGAAATGGTACAGCACTATGAGATGTGCCTTACAAAGGTGCGCAGAAATGAGGCGGATGACGATGCTAAAGCACTGCAATATGCACAATTCACAGAACCTGATGCTTTAGTTCTTGAAATAAATACAATGGAAAGGTTCACGCCAAATTTTTTTAAGGCGAAGGTCTAGTTCAGCGTGGAAGTAGCCAAGAAGTGTTCTTTGATTGAGGTTCTAGATGGCGATAATACAACTGAGTATATTGTTGGAAGGAGAGATAGAGACATCATGTACTATGTGAAATGTAAATTAACTGAAGAGTCCAATCTGAAGAGAATTTCCTATTCTTGTCGTAAGTTGCAATTCCTTGGAATCCCCTGCTCACACATCTTTGTATTGGGTCTCTGGGACAAGAGCAAGCTTCCAGACTGCTGTATTTTGTAAAGGTGGACTATGGGGGCGAAGCGTGCATTTCCGACGATAAGGAAGAGCACCATGTATGACTATTCCCCTACCCTACTAAGGTTCCGTGAGCTACGCAATCTCAGTCTTGCTGCAGCCTTCATAGCATCTCATTCAACCGAAGCATATGAGCGGACCAAACGTGTCCTTGAACAAGAAGCTGCTGTGATCATGCCAAATGCAGGAGCAAACGAAGGCAAGATGTATGGACCGGTGCTGCCACAAGCTCCGGAGGTTGGTTGTGAAGAGTTCAGAGATGTCCTGGATCCCATGACTGTGCCTGGCAGAGGGGCCCCGAAGAAAAAGTTGAAGTCAAGTTCAGATAAGACTAAATCTACCACGAAATATAGCCTATGTAGGGGCTCGGGTCACAATCGGCGAACATGCTCTTTGAGACCAGAGGTAATTTTGAGTAATGTTCATCAAAACTGATAACTGCCCATGTGTGAGGCATGTGTACTTATGACTGATGTTCCTCTTCATTTGTAGGAAACAAAACTCCCTGAAGATGTGCTAGATTAATGATTTGCCAAGGATCTGATTGCAGCTACCGAATGGATATAGGTTAGGTGACAATTTTCATCTTCATTCACTAGCAAACTCTACGTTACAAAGACTAAATTATTATTCCTTTTTGCTTCTTGTACAGAACTTTGTCTATTAGCAGGATCCATTTTCTTCGTACGCTACCTTGTCGTCTAATCAAGAGTGACGGCAATGGGCATCAGTGGAACTTGTTAGCATAGACATTAGGCCTAGTTTTGCATGGGTGTATCTCCAGACACCTTCCTTGGTAGAATTGTAACAAAGTATTACCCTGATATGAAGCGTCTGTTTGCGTTTGTGAAATCTTTGTGTTCCATTTGTTGTAGTGAAATGTGCGGCACATCATGTCTTATTGCACTACAGGTCAGACCGGTGTGCGCACCGTACAGCATCACCGCAGTGTTGTCGCTGTACTTCGAGAGAGAGTTGAAATTGTGGTTCCCACGTAATGACAGTCACCGGACAATGTTTCTAGGTTTTGACTGTCTCAAGATCCTGACATTGACCGGACAATGTTTCTAGACTTTTTACTATCTCAAGGTCTTGACATTCGCCGGACAATATTTCAAGGTCTTTACAGACGCCGGACTTTTTTGTCAATGCAATTCAGTACGAACTCAGAGGACCTCAATTTTGACGAGTACCTCTTCTGATGCACTCATCATTCAGACCAGTCGCTGCACTCATCAGATTTGTTAGTGAACTGTTATATCCACGAACTTGTGAAAGAGTTTTAGTAAGAACTCAAAGGACTTGAATTTGGACGTGTCGCGCACCGGTCGGACCAGGTGACTCACGGGACGTTTTACATGGACTCAGCATATATCTTGATGGATCTATTCTTCCCATGCACTATTCGACCGATTCTCTGTTCTGATCATCGGAGCATTTTTCAGTAAAGTGCGAGGCTACCCATTCAAAAGTGCCCCTCCTACTCTTCGCGAGTGCAACATCATGTCTTATTGCACTAATATCATCACCGTAGCGTTTTCCCGTACTTCAAGACTCAGTTGCAACTGTGGTTCCCACGCACTTACAGTCACCGGACATGTTTCTAGGTTTTGACTGTCTCAAGGTCCTGACATTGACCGGACAATGTTTCTAGATTTTTTTACTGTCTCAAGTTATTTACATTTTTACCAGACAAAATTTCAAGGTACGGGCCCTGGGAGAGGTACCACAACCCATGGGCCAAAGAGAGGTACGACAGCCCATTGTTGTTCCGTGTGGATCTGTCAGTGATGTTTCTGGTTATTTTGCAAGACTTTCCCCAACAATACACCGGACAATATACACTGCATTGTCTATCCGCAATAGTCTCACCGGTGTTGTCTGCAACCGGCCAACATCAAGCGAACGTCTCTATCCTGTCTTATCAACGGTCCCACCCGCCCTTCCCCGGGGCTTTGGAATCCCAACCGACGCCGCAGGAAACGAACATCGCGTCCCTGCGGCCACCCCCAAGAATTAATCCAAACTGTCGCCGCCGCCACACACGCGCACGCAAGAAACCCTAGCCAAGAAACCATCCCATGCTATACGACGCCGCACAATTATGGAGCCATGGCGCCCGCCGCCAGTGAACATCATCACACCAACAGGTGGGATGAGTTGCCGCAAGCATCGGACACAAAGCCGAAGCGTCACTGCCCAATGACATCAACCAGTCCACCGACCACTATGCGTCAATGGGTTGCATTCGATACAACCATGCTCGACGTGTGGATAACCTATGATGCGGAGGTAGTGGCGAGCTTTCTCGAAGACATCCACCGTGGCATCAGCGCAATGCCGCCGCAAGCTCGTTGGATTGGACACCGAGTGGAAAAGGCACCCTGGCGGCGACGTCACGACTGCCATCTTTAGTTGTGCATCGGCACTAGTGTCCTTGTGTTCCAGGTCCTCTATGCCAACGGCGGTGACCTTCCCAAAGTCTTGAAGAGGTTCCTGACAGAGGAGGACAACATCTTCACCGATGCACACATCGAGAACGACGTGAAGCCGCTGCGGGACGACTTCAGCATCACAATAACCAATCTGATCGACCTCCAATTGGTAGTCCCCGAAGCCGCTGCAAAATACAAGCACCTTGGTGGACCCCATCCCAAGTACGTAGTTCGTTGTTCGTCGCTCGAGAAGATTGCATCAGAGGTACTGTGCCTACCTAACCTCCGCAAGCCGGTGGGCGCCGACCATGATCACTGGCACGAGAGGTATTTGGACAGCTTCTAGGTGTGCTACGCCGCCATAGACGCGTACTTGTTGTATGAGATAGCGAATCAATTGGAGCTCAAGCATGGCTATAGATTTGCTTAAGTGACGTGTGTGTGTGTGTGTGTGTGAGAGAGAGAGAGAGAGAGAGAGAGAGATATTAAAGTGAGGATTGTAAAGGTCTCTATGACTTGTAATGTCAGAGAGATCTAACTTCTGAACCATCAGTGATGCTTGTGACCCATCTGCCAATGTAATGCGATCAGCCTATTCTTCATATCATGTTGGCGATTTATTACATTGACCGTTTAGACGGTGCGATTACGTTCCTACCGGAGCATTCACTGGACGTTTCATTTTTTGTCTCTGCAGATTTCCTGATGGAACTGATCTTTCCGGTGACTGTGGGTGGTGTTCAGTAATGCTGTCCTGCGTTGGTTGTACCAAAGTTCATTTTAAAAGACAAATCATTTGTTTCATGTCGAAGAACCGGCTTGACTTGAGTACCTGAAATCACTGAAAGTACCTCCATCTCAAATTGTCAATCATTTACGCTTTTCAGACCAATTTTTCCATTACAAGTTCATGCCATTATTACCTGAAATCTCGCAGGCGCCATAGGAGACCCGACGACGAGAGGAGGGTGAAGGAGCTTCTGGTCGGGGTGGTCGAGGACAATGGCGGCGGAAAGAAGAGCGAGAGCGCAATGGCCAAGAAGGGATGAGCTGAAGTTGGAACGGCGCGGGACCTTGGAACTGCTGACGACAAAGTGTCCCTCCAAGCTTTAAATGTTGGGGGGAGTGCAAGGCGGCAACACAGATTCAGTGACATTGGACGGTGTAATTTCCCATGACATCGAGTCACTGACATGTGGGACACAGGTGATATGGGACCAACACATCAGTGGCTCATTGTGTCGGGAAATGTCTTCACTGTGTAATGTCACAGAATCTGAATCCCCGAGGCGGCGTGGCGTGGGTCCGGGGAAGTTGAAGCGGTGCCGAGGAGGTGGAGAGGCGTGGGTCCGGCAGGGCGGACCCACCAATCGATGAAGACTAGGTGCATTACATTAGATAGGCCGATTAGGCTGTATGATTGTGGATAGTAATGCTACTAAGACCGTCCCCACCCTTCCTACTAGGATGGTGTCCATAGCATTAATGATACTGCCACATAAGCAATTTTGTGACATGGCAAGAGAATTAAAGAGGAAAAAGATAGACATGGTTTCTCATGCAAGACTCCATGTCTACACAAGAACCAAGAAAGAGAGAGGAGTGATAGGGTAAGTCAAAGGAGAGAAGAGAGATGGTTTCTCAAGACTCCATGTCTACACAAGAACCAAGCACCAAGATAGACATGGTTTCTCATGCAAGACTCCATGCTATATGAACATTAAGTGTAGAACAAGCATAAAATATCATGACATGACATATAATCATTACAAGTGATACAAGTCTCTGAAAATGGATGCACCGTACATGTTCCTTTTATGGAACTGGCTTCGCCCCTTGCCAGCAGACATCGTACGGGGAAGGAGACTGATGTGAACTATCAGCATGCACAGCCTCTCTCAGTGGCGAATCTAGCCTGAACATTTATAGGGCAGGGTTAATAACCCAGCCGGCTGGCCGGCTGCATGCCCTGCCATGCGCCAGCTTTGGCGCCAGCAGTAGCCTGCAAGCTAGCGGCTGGGTCTGGCCAGGCCAACGAGCAGGAGGTGAGGTCGTCCCTTCCATTCGGCGGTAAGCTAGACGCCTACTTTCTTCTCTCTCTTCTTCTCTCACTCCTCCGCATAGGATTCAGTCTACTTGCAGCCCACTATAATACTTGCTCTTAGAGAGGGCTCATGACCACTCTCTTTTCTTGCTCCCCTTCTCTTCCTCCTACTCTCCTATTTCTCTTCATTGTTAAATCCAGTCCAGAGCCTGTGCTTCTGCAACATTTTACATTCATGTCATGTTATGTTATGCTTGGAGCCTGTTTGGTTACTGGGCTCCAAATTCTAGTCTAGATAGAAATGATCCAAACTTCCAAATGCAAGGGGCATCCAAAGTTTTGGATCCAAACCGGAGGTGCATCTAACAATTTTTGTTCAAACTATCTAGAATTTTGGATCAACCAAACACAAATCGTCTAAAATTCTAGGCTGGCATCCAAAGTTTTGGATCCAAAGTTTTGGAACCCAGTAACCAAACAGGGCTTTGGTTCTAGACTCTATGTTCATGTAGCATTTGACTGTGATTAATGGTAATGGCGTGGCGTAAGTTGCGATAGAGCAGGTCAAACTGTGCCTGCTGAGACATCACATCAGTCTCTGTCAACCTGCTGGCCAGGAGTGATGCCATTAGATCTATATTCACCACGAATGATGCATGCATTTAGAGTCTTGTATATATAAGTTGTCATGATTACATGTCATGTCATGCTTGGTTTAGTGGTAAACTATTGTTTACACTTTGTGCCAGTGCACCAGGCAGAAGCAACGTGGCTTCACCCCTGCTGCTGGCTACTGCAGTAGTTTGCGTACGTTACTAACTCACACCGCACGTGAACCGAGATGACGCTATGGCAGTACTGTTGAGTTTTCTGCACTCACCGGTCGCATCGGACTTGTTCACCGAACTATACACCACAGGACGGACCTATCGATCTATTCGGTGAAGTTAACGGTCTTACCCCCCCCCCCCCTAAATCTACCGGATTGCCCCTGTAAATCTTCGTGGGCTATGACCGCCGCCCGCCCCCATCTGACCCATCCACCTCGCCGGCTACTTGGGTTGTTTCACGTGTTCAGGCCCATCTGCCTCGCGGCCTGCTTGGGTTGCTTAGCATTTTCCTCTATTATTGCACTCACAAGTCAGATTGTTGCTATGACCGGACATTTTGTTCATGCACTCGACAGATTTCCTCATAGTTTCCAATGACCATTTAGACCAGTGTTCACGGTTCCATAGACCGATGATCTTTAGGATGAGCCCCACTACCATATTCTTGATCCTATGCGAGACGGGTGTGATGAGGCCGGTGCGCCACCCGTACCAATCATCGGATTGATTTTGTGAAATTCGACGATCCGGAGCCAGACAATGGTAACACAAATGATTGACCCGTGTTCAGTGTTTACTGTCACCGGAATATTATTTACTCGCTTAACACATTCGCTGATTGACCACCTCTTTCGACGCATGTTTTGGACTGGTGGCCATTGGTCAGAAGCACTGAGCGAGTCAGCGAGATGACTGGTGGTCGATTCATGCACCAATTCGACCGTTGCTCGACAGACAAGTTCACCGTACAATCAATAACTTGGAAGGGAGATGGACGATGGGCTATTGCGTAGAGTCATTAAGGATCTCCATATTATAAGCAACAGCATCCATGTTCTAAAGGACACTAGAATTTGTAACGTCAGTGACATCCGGTGAAATGTTCTCCGATCTCCCCAATAACCTCCATGAGGAAGGCTTCGCGCCAACTTGTGAAAGAATGAGTACATACTTCAATTAATTGAATTTGGACGTGTTCCTCTTTTAGTGCACTCACCGATCGGACCCGTGGACTCATGGGACATTTTCTAAAGGACTCGGCAGATTTCTTGACGGCACTGTTCTTTCCTTGCACTATTTGGACCGGTCTTCACCATTCTTGACGACCGGTCAATATGTTAGGAAACTACAAGCACAAAATGCATTGATGCAAAGGCAATTGCCGTAGAGAGGCCTGGAAGTCAGTCTGGAACTCTGGATTTCTCTTCTCTGAAGGTGCGTGCCCAAAACAAAGGGTACATGTACATTACACCGGCATTACATGTCGATGATGATGGTTTTGGTCGTGCCAAGACATTCCGGTGCAAAACGGTCGACCGGATGCCCAGATGCTCGTGGACGCATACGTGCTACACTCCTGATTGTCATGTTCTTGAAATTGGACGTGTTCCTCTTTTACTCAATGCCGAGCGACGCGGGCAACGGCCCTCTGGAACTATCACAGCGCATGCTCGCACCCCTCCACGGTCCTTAGGAATCCCAACTGTCGCTTGCGGAATTCAAATGACTTCCAAGCCATCTACACTCACCTATCTAACCGTTGGCTACAAAGCACATCACCACCGGACGAATTCAAAGGACGCGCCTGTTCTAAGTGCGGTTACAGTGCAATTAGTGGGCAGCGCTAGACGACGATAGTTCCCAAGGTCGCCGTTCGGGCGTCTCTTTGATTGCTACATAAGGGAACGACACCAAACCCAGTCCTCTCATCCCTTTGCCACTGCGCACTCGCCCTCTTTCTGGCCTCTTTCCATCTCCATTGTCGCCGACCACCCCGAATAGAACCTCCTTTGCCCTCCTCGTCGCTCGGTGGCCTATGGCGCCTGCGAGATCCCTCGCCGACCTTCCAGAGGATATGCTCATCCACATCGCAGCAAGCGTCGCGGCCTCGTCCGACTACCCCATGGCCGATCTTTGTAGCCTTAGGGGCGCTTGCTCTCTCATGAGAGACAAGGTGTGCGGCGCAGGGCTGGTCTGCCGCAGCCTCAACCTGAGCCTCAGGCTGCACCAGTCGGTCGACGAGGCGAGCAGCGAGCGACTAATCGTCAACACCCACGGCGCAGGCAACCCAGAGGCGCTCTTCATCACGGGTATGAAGGCTGTCTTCCGACAGCACAGCGGGGCTCTTGATGCGCCGCTCGACGATCTCGATCGGGCTGCCCGGCGGGGCCACAAGCCGATGGTGTTCTTGCTCGCTGTGCTCCTGTGGCAAGCAAATCGTGGCGCTGAGTACGACCTCCGGGCCAAGGAGCTCCTGGCGGAAGCGGCGGACGCCGACCCGGCACTCCCCGTCTTGAACAATCACGGGCTTTCTCTTCCGCAGGAGCATGTCTTCCACATGCTGTGGAGGTACGTGTGGCCTTTCTGCCACGCGGCCCCCCGCGTGCCTCCGCTAGCGCCTCGCGCGGACGTTCACCATTGCACGTACCCGTACCAGCAAGAAGGATAGGGCGTCGACGCTGTCGAGGAGGGCTGGTGCGGCAAGCGCGTCGGCGAGTACAGATGGCATCCGTGGTCGAACTTCTGCAGCGAGGATTGCAGGATCCGTTTCACGTGCGAGTCCTTCCTCAGCTCCCTCTGGCGTTATCCTTAGGATGTGATGTACTTCTGCAAGTTATGTTATCCCTAGGGTCTCATATATGTTGTGTATAGTTCTAGACTCCATGTTCATGTTATCCAGAGCCTGTGTTTCTGCAACATTTTACATTCATGTCAGGTTATGTTATGCTTGTTTCTAGACTCTATGTTCATGTAGCACTCGACTGGGATTGATGGTAGTGGCATGGAGTAAGTTGCGATAGAGCAGGACAAACTGTGTCTTCTGAGATGTCACATCAGTCTCCGTCAACCTGCTGGCCAGGGGTGAAGCCAGCAGATCCACATTGACCACGAACGCTGCATCCATTCAGGGCCTTTGTATAACTTCTCATGATTACATGTCATGTCATGCATCGTTTACACTGGTGCCAGTGCACCAGGCAGAAGCAACGTGGCCTCACCCCTGCTGCTGGCTACTACATTAGTTTGCGTACGCTAGTGACTCACACCGCACGCGAACCGAGGTGACGCTATGGCAGTACCGTTGAGTTTTCTACACTCACTGGTCACACCGGTGGGGACCGGTCGGACATATCAACTCGACCAGTGTTCACCAGACATGTTCACCAGACTATACACCACAGGACGGACCTGTCGATTTGTCCGGTGAAGATTACGGGCTTGCCGGTGAGAGCTGTCCTGATCTATTGGATTGCCCGTGTAAATCTTCGTGGGCTGTGACCATCGCTCACCCCCATCCGGCCCATCCACCTCGCCGGCTGCTTGGGTTGTTTCACGTGTTCCGGCCCATCTGCCTCGCGGCCTGCTTGGGTTACTTAGTGTTTTCCTCTATTATTGCACTCACGAGTCAGACTGTTGCTATGACCGGACATTTTGTTCATGTACTCGTCAGATTTCCTCATAGTTTCCAATGGCCATTTGGACTAGTGTTCTCGGTTCCATAATCCGGTGATCTTTAGGATGAGCCCCACTAGCATATTCTTGATCCTTTGCGAGACGGGTGCAGTGAGGCCGGTGCGCCACCTGTACCAATCATTGGATTGATTTTGTGAAACTCGACTCTCCGGAGCCTGACAATGGTAACACAAATCATTGACCCGTGTTCAGTGTTTACTGCCACCGGAGTATTATTCACTCGCTTGACACATTCGCTGACTGACCACCTCTTTCGACGCATGTTTTGGACTGGTGGCCACCGATCAGAAGCACTGAGGGAGATGACTGGCGATCGATTCATGCACCAAATTGACCGTTGATCGACGGACAAGTTCAGTGTACAATCAATAACTTGGAAGATCTGGCTTACTTACATTGTCTCTTGCCAAATCATTGTCACTAACATTACAAACTCAATATCTATAGTAACAGCAACTAGCACTGGAGATCTAGTCTTTGCGTTCACCGGACGCTATGGATCATCCCGTTGGTTTCATCTATCACTCGGGAGATATGGAACTTCAAGACACGGGTCGAACAGACAGCTTCTCTTCCCGAGATGCATACACTTAGTCCACACCTGGAACAGAAATTGCACGCCATTTTCGTGGGCTCTAACATAAATTGTGGGCAACGACAATGTGTATTGATCTTTGACCATGACACAGCTTCACTTCTGTAGGTGCAACTATAAAAACCGCAACCATGGGACTGTTTTTTCCATGCACCAATGTCACCGGTGTTCATCTGACATAACCACCTGACAATTTATCGTCGGACGAACTACATCATTTCAATGCCTCACAGACATATATTGATCATGTACACAGGAGCACAGAAAAGCACCAAGAGCTCCAGCTCCAGCTACTCAAGAAGAAGGACCAGGTCCTTCTCTACAGTCTACAACCATTGACAGCTCCTGCTCAAGCAACAAGGATACATCAACTTTTTAAGCATCTTTTCAAGGACAATTTCAGCAAACCATTCCTAGAGCATCCCAAGGAGCAGTGGCCGCCTTTCTTACTTGTTGTTTGGTGTCAAGTACTGAAAATCTCTAGCTGGAAGATGATACATTTTCTGAACTTATGTTACTACTTCTTATATTGTTTGATGACATCAACCTGAAGATATCATTTGCTGTAAATATTTGCTGCTATGAGATGATATTTATGAACTCAGGTTCATGTTAGTGCTGTTACCTTAGCTCTATGAACTCTGGTTCATGTTAGTACTCTATGAACTGATATTGTTAACTGCCATCCATGTGCATTTATCACTTTATTTTGCAAACTAGTTCATTTTGCACTGAAATATGCTGCAAGCTCAGTCAACATTTACATGAAAAGATCATGCACAAACAAAGCTTGCCACAAAAGCTCAGGCTCTAACAGAGCAAGTCATAATGATGAGTACTTCAGTACAAACAACAGCCCTAACAAAGTAAAAACTACAATGCACCTACTAAAACAACTGAAGATGCTCTTCTCCTTCAAGTCACTTTGCTCCTTTTCCTCCATCTTCTTATTGAATTCATCCTTCTTCTTTTCTAGTTGCACTATCATTTGCCTGAGCTCTCCATTTTCCTCCTGAATCCTCTGAACATGCTGCTGCTCCTCTTCTTTCTCCCTCCTCAGCTGCCAAACAGCATCACGAAGGTCACACATCAAAATCCGCTCATACTGTGTGGCCTCACGATCCATCCACACATAATAGCCGCAATCCCCGGGTTTCTACATTCAAATGAATTGCGCAGCAAATCAGAAAATCAATCGCAGAGCAGACCAATCTAAAGGGACAACCTAAAGAAATGCTTACCAATCCTGAAGGGCATCTGTAGTACCTCCGGCCCAGGTTGTCGTCGCTCCAAGATGTCCAGCAAGGCGCCTTCCTATTGCAGCGGCACTTCACCGCTGGGGAGTAGTCATACGGACCTACTCGGTACGGCACCGGCGCCCTAAACCTCTCCATCTCCCCGCCTCCTCTTCCTCTCGACGATGCGGACCACCCTGACGAGCGTGAGCTTGACGACGCCATGGCCGCAGGCCCGCAGCCTCCCTCCCTTCGTCGCCGGACCGTGCCCCCCTCGCTCGGAGAAACCCTAGGTCCGCCAGGAACCCTAGAACCGACGTGGGCTAAAACTATATTAGATCAACCGTTCAATCAAACTTTACTACTCAAAACTTTATTCACACAATTAAGGATTTACCATTGTACCCTTGATCAAATAAAAAAACAGAAATACAATTTTCCAACCTCATCTCCACCGATGGGGGGCCCACCACTTCGGTATGCACGTGCACCAGGTGCTTAGGGCCCACCATTTAGTATGCACCGGGTGCATACCAGGTGCCTCTCTTTTTGGTGCCTCTTGGTATCTGTACTTTTCTAGCCGTTGGATCAAGCGACGTGATGCGTCCATTTTTCTCCGACCATTTAAAAAAAAAGTGTTATTTTTTATGGTACCGAGGGGGATAGGAGAGGATCCCCCCGGCCACCTGATTCATTCATTCATGGCCCAAAACGGCCCATAGCATACATTTTGGCGAACTAGTTCTCGTAAGTCGTAAGCTGTTACATATTGCCGTTGTTTATATTTGCCTTTTGTTTGTTCAGGACATGGCAATCAAGGAGATGCCTAGAACCGCAGGATCTCACGCACCAGTACTGAGGAGCGAGGTAAATGCAGATTTCCCATCTTTCATTGTCATCGCACTCGAGATCAGTTTGTTCCATAGTACATCATGTTACTAGGTAAACCGCGCGCTACGCCGCGCCCATTTGAAAATATAGAGCAAAATAGTTGATGTGTTGACGGCAACATATACGTATAGAGCAGGAATAGAGGTAGAGGGCGGTGCGGCGAGTTGGCTCGTGTGGCGTCCTATGGCGACAGGTTTAGACTGTCCGCACTCGTGGTGCTCTATTTTTATCCTTAAAAAAATGTTTCAATCTGGTTATCGAGATTCTCTCTTCTATATGCAGGTTTTCCACACCCATCATTCTCTATATCTTCTACTCTATATATCAGTTACCACTAGTGGGACCCGCTTATCATTTTTTTCTCCTTTATCCCCCACCCGCCTCCCTCACACCATCCCCATTCTCTCTCTCTTTCTCTTTTCAGCGAGCACACCAGGCACCTCTGCCTCGTTTCCTCCTCCTCCGCGCTCCTCCTTGCCTCCCCGGCACGCCCGCCCCGCCCGCGCATGCGCGGCCGGCGAGGCACAGATTGAGGCGGCGAGCTCCAGCGGTGGCCGGATCCGGGAGCACCATCTGCTTCCGCCGCCTCCTCACCTCCCTGGCTCGCCCGCCCCGCGCACACCGGCGAGCAGGCGCGGCCGGTGAGGCACAGATCGAGGCGGTGTTTCCTCTGCCGTCGCCTCGTCCTCACCTCCTCGGCTCGCTCGCCCCGCACGCGCCGGAGAGCGGGCGCGGTCGGCGAGGCACAGATCGAGACGGCAAGCTCCGGAGGTGGTCGAATCTGGGAGCTCCCTCTGCCTCCGCAGCCTCCTCACCTCCCCGGCTCGCCCGCCCCGCGCACGACGGCGAGCAGGCGCGACCGATGAGGCACAGATCGAGGCAGCGAGCTCCGGCGGCGGCCGGATCCAGGCGCGCCAAGCTTCGAGCCATGGCGGCGGCCAAATCCTCCCTCCCTCTCCTCTTCTCCTCTTCCTCTTTGCCTTCCCTCCCTTCCACGCCAGCTTCTCGCTGCTCCGTGCACAGATCTACGGGCTGCGGCGGCCAGCCCTCCACCCCCTCTCCCTCCTCCCGCGCCCTACCATGGTGGCGGCCGGATTCGGGTGGCACGAGCTCCATGCTCCGTGCGTGCGGGCGGGTCAGAGGAGCAAGGCGTGGCGTTTTTTTGGAACGAAGGCGCGGCGTTACGGGAAATGACCGGATGCCAATTCCATGGCCTGCGTCGGGCTTCCTCTGGGACACGTGTCGCTCTGGGAGCCTCCAGGTGCTCCCAGCCCTCCCCTCCATACCGTATAGTATATACAGTAAGTATTTATAGTTCGGCGGTCTCATCATACACACACGCGCATGCAGATCACATCAAAACAAATCACATGAGTGCCGAACTGCACTTCAATTCTTTTGTGGTAGTACATACATGTATATATACACGTGACACTACAAGAAAAACGACCATTCCTCCTTGCACTAGGACCGGTTATAATTTGATTCGATATTAAAGTTGGCACGAAGCCATTTTAGTACCGGGTCCAAATTTGAAAGCCGACAAAGCTATTTTAGCACCGGGTCATAATAACGGCCGGTACTAAAAGTCACATGTGGCGAAAAATTCTAATATTTCCATTCTCTTTCGTTTTTTTTCTTATTTGAGAAAAAACACAGTACCGGTGATGAATGCAATGACTTGATTTGGAGCGACACTGTGCCAGAAATAATCCAGAATGGAGGCCCACCAGAATCGAAGTCATTATTATCCAGATTGCACATGGATATTATCCCAATAATATTCATAGTGCATTTTATTATTTGCATGTTTAGTTTCAGTAGCATGATATTCGGCACTTCGCTATGTATAACTATGCACCAGCTGTCTCTTCTAATTTGTTGCCTTGATGCCTGTAATCAAGTTGTATCAACTTGTACTAGCTAGTACCGGATATGCTTCCTACGAGCATCATATGTACTCGTTGATACTTGCTTGCTTTATGTTATTACTAGGGAAGATGTACGTGCCACATGCACGTATTTAATTTTTCTTCTATAAAGTAATGATGTTATTTATTTTCTTTCCAAAAATAATACACATCTTTATTTTCCTTCCATAAAACAATGATGTCAATTAATATCCTTGCAAAACCATCAAGCGACAATGCTATTTATTTTTCTTCTAAAAATAATACACATCTTTATTTTCCTTCCATAAACAATGATGTCAATTATTATCCTTCCAAAAGAAAAAATGACGTGAATTATGAGTCAATATAAGTGTAAAGGAAAGTATGTGTATGCTAAAGGAAAGTAATATATGGGTACAAGAAATGGGTATAAGAAATTGCTGGTGTAAAAAGTAATAGGATTTTGGTGGAAAAATATTTACGAAACCAATCTCCCCCTCTCTTTCATCAAGCCTTTTAGCCTGACAAGTGGGACCTTCGTGAGGGGTACGATGGGCATAATTTTGGTAAGAAATGTTTTCAATTGTTTCAACTTTTATAGCACAGACTATATACATTGGGTTGACCCATGCGTATAGTTGAATCGAAAGACCAGCAGCATAATAAAGCAGCTCGGTCAATTCGGGTTTGCAATCGAGGTTGACAGCAAACATGAAACGTGGCACGAGAACGTTCAAATTAACAATGATAGATCATATGCGACCCAATGCAATCTCGTTCTTTCCACCTTTTTTTTCTCAGTTTGGTCGGTGCAGTTGTTGGGTGTTGGTGATTCAGTTTCGAACCTCAGCGCAGCATTTCTGTACGCAACATGAACTAGTAATTAAGTAGTGCACGTCAGCAAATTCTTCCCTTTGCTCCTCCACCTCCGTGACCTTGAATGGTTATTACTATACAAGGTCCGAACAAGGGGCGAACGAACTGAAGCTGGCGATGGATTACAGATGACAACGTAGGGTAAGTGAGCCAAGCAGGGCACATCAGCAAGCAAGCTCTTCCCTTGCTCGTCCTCCACCTCCATGAACAGTTCTCGGCTTGGCTAGTTGGATCGGAGTACGTGCCCTGCCTCGCTGTTCCTGCGTCCAGTCCAGCTGCTGCCGATCACGGTGCCGGTGCCCCGTGTCCATGCGGCGATGAGGCCTCCGATGAATTCACTCAAGGGCGCCGCGAAATTTAAATGCTCCAGCGGCGGCGGAGATCTTTAGCAACATCGTACGCGTACGGCCGGGGACCGGAAGCGGCAGGGGTGAATCGATGGGAGGGAGCGGTGTGTTCTCGTGCCTTTTGGTGCCGGATCCGTGCTGTCCTGTCCTCCATTTCGCCGCTAGAGCTCATGTTCGTTTAAGTGTTTAACCACCTTTGTACAGTACCATGAAAAGCCACAAATTCCATCACTAACCACACAGACAACAAAAATTCGATTACCGACGATGCTACTCGTCGCCACGACCTACTCGAAACCCAGGAATTCTTCAAGAAAAAATAGCTCGATCCCAACGTGAGAATGGGAGGAAGAAGACAAATTTTCTTGCATTCTGAGCCGGGCTTGATCGCTAGTAGTTCCTTCATGCTCCTAATCCGGAGATGCCAGTGAGCAACGACACCCTGGCTCGAACCACCACCTGGACGCAGATCAAGGCTTCCTCATCCGGAGATGCCAACCGCGCGCGTCATGGGGAACCGGTGCCCCTCCAGGTCCAGGCTCGCGCGGTCGACCAAGGGGACGTCGACGGGGGAGCAGCCCGCCCACCCCTTGCTCACGGGCTTCCCGCCCCCGCGCGGGCTGGGCGCCGGGAAAGGCTGCTGGTCGCCGGCGCCGCTGCTCCTGCCGCCGCCCTTGCGCACGAAGCTCAGCAGCTTCCTGAGCCCCTTGGACAGGTCCCGGTGCGAGTCGCCGGCGCTGGCGGCCGAGAACATCGCGGCCGGCCTCTCCGGGCTGCCCCACCGTTTCCTCGCCCACGCCTGCGCCTGCGGCGAGGCCAGCGCCGCCGCGTCGAACGGCAGCTCGGACACGGATCGGGCGTGGCGCGGCGCGTGGGCGTGGGCGTGCGCGGGCTCCTGCTGCGGCGGCAGCGGCCTTGGCGTGCTGCTGGTCACGTCGATCGCCGGGAGGTCCTGCACCCGCGGCGTCCGCAGCCTCGCGGGCGCCGCCGCGCCGCCCGTGCCCGTGCCGCGCTTCAGGAACGGCCTCGGCGTGGCGCACTCGCCGAACTCGGCGAGCGCGCCGAGGCTGTTGCGCCTCTGGTGGTGCGACGGCCTCGCCGGGCTGCCCGCCGCGCCGCCGCCGGTCACGGTCCTGCTCCTCGGCAGCGCCGCGGCGTCCCTCCTCGGGGTGCTGGGGATGGATAAGGCCGGCGGCGTCCTCTTCGCCTGAGCGGTGGCGAGCCGCGGCGTGGCGGCGCCCGCCTCCATCGCGTCCCGCGCTGCGCACCGGACCGCGCGCGGGCTCACCGGCGTGGCGCGCCCCGCGGCGCGCGTGGCCCGAGCCTTCGCCGCCTGCTGCTGCTCCGCCGACACGCGCCTGGCGTCGCGGCGGCGCATGTAGGCGTCGTACTGCCTGCCGCGGCAGGCGGCGCCCCCCGGCGCCGTCCCGGCGGCCCCGCCCCCGCAACCGGGCGCGCCGGCGTCCTCCCCGCCCCAGCCGCGCGCGGCGCGCAGGAGCTTGTACGCCGCGAGCTGCACCTCCAGCTCGTGCAGCTTCGCCCACAGCGCGTCGTGGTGGTGGCTCGCCATCATCCTCCCGCCGTGGGGGGGCGCGACGCGAAAGGTTACTCGCCAACCCGTGTGCCCGCCAACAACCGGCTAGCTGCCGCGGCGGGCGGCCGGCCGGCCGCTATATATACGTGCCGCGCGCGATGAATTCGGCGCCGTCGGGGCGTGACCGTGTCGGGGGCAGCGAGCGGTCGCGCCGGGGCGGGCTCAATTACTCACTCCAGGCTTGCCGCGCGGCACGGGTCGGGCCGTTTTGATTTGGTCGCGGCTGATGGGGATGCGGGTGGGAGTAGGCTGCCCTGGTGGCTTGACCAGGTGAAGCGCCGGAGGCTTCACGGCTGATTGCAACGGCGGCGGCGGCGGACGTGCCGGGGCAGCGTCGACCAGGCCAATTTCTGGCATCTCCGGAAAATCACAGGCGTGGTCACAGAAATTATGCTGATCAAGAACCTATCAGGCTATCACCGACTGCTGTTGGTTTTTTTTTTTGTCGTTGAGCCTGTTAAAACAAAAGTATGTGCTCTTGTTCTTGAGCTTACGTGCCGAACACGTGCTCATCAGGCAGCATCATACCGTCGACAATTAGTTGAGCTCTGATGCTTATTAGCACTGAATCACAGTTGGAGCTATGCAGTGTTGCAGGACCTCTCGAGGACAATTACGCACGGTTGCTTCTAGTCTTCTAGAGCACGAGGAGCACATGTGAAACGGTCATGCCGGATGCACATTGCTTTGAGGCTTTCCGAGGCTCGTACTTAGAACAAGCTGGGTGGGTCATCAGAATTGACCGACGACAATTGACTCAGGCTCGGTAAGTGCTACGAGTCTAGAACGCCCGCCTCATCTCTGCTAGACTTCGTCTTCCAGTTCCAGCCATCGCAACAAGGATCGCATTCCACAAGAAAATATTCTTTCCCGCTGGCCTAAGAGAAGAGGCATGCATGACCGCACGAGGCGCAGTTGGTGCCATCCCAGTGCAGAAATAACATTCCATATGACCATCTATCCTGCCACGAGAGCCTCTTCAGTCTTCACCAACTCTCTTATCACTACCCACTGCCTTCAGCCTTCAGCCTTCACCAACCCAACCAATGCTCGCGTGCACGCCTGTTGACTACAAAATCGCAGGTGTCCTAGCAAAAATTTAAGTGTCCATGTTGCCGTTGGCCAATCTTGGTGGAAAACGCTGACCACGACGACAAAGCACCTACCTGATCAGCAGAACCAAACCCTACCAAGTGGCAACCGGGTCAGCTCAACTACTCCAAGCCAAGCAGGAACAGCAGAGTCCTATCTCAAGTCTAAGCAACTCGTCTTATTTCTCCGTAGCGTTTGCACCAGATTACAACAGTTCAAAAGCTTCCACCACTTCCAAACAAGAGCAAATGAATGACATTAAGGTCCGGCCTAAACCATCAAAATTTCAATGTTTGCATGGGTGTTTGCCGTTAGGAAAGAACGGCCATCACGTCAGATGCCCTGAGCACGATGTATTCGCCCTCCTTGCCCTTGAACTCGCTCCCCGCATACTTGGTGTACATCACGTTGGTTCCAGGAGTGATGGACAGGGGCGTCCTGCTGCCATCCTCGCCCAATGGCCCAGGACCAACAGCGACCACCTGTGTTCACGACAAATTAGAGACGAGGATGGGGCTGGATGCTATAAGAATGACAGACAGGACCAATAAACCAATCAGATGGAGGATGTATACGTAGCCATGTGAGGAATGCAGAAGTACATAACATAATTTTTTATGCTCAACCTTTTCATGTCTGGTGAGGTGGTCAATCTTTGGTTACTCTTAGGCAGTTGTATCGTCCACACTGAAGGCTGCATGTTGAACTTTTGATGTTTTGTTTTCTCCTAAAAGCTGACTCTGAAGGTGTTTATGATTAAGTTCTTTACTTATTTCAATAGTGACCATCTTGAAAACTTTTGTGGCAAATCACAAAATAAGAACGTAAACTAAAGAGTGTTAATTACTGGCCAAAAAATTGCATCCTAAAAGCTGATTGCCGTGGTATTTACTATTTAGTCATAAGGTAAAGAATATTAATACACTGGCCAAACATTGCACCATTTCTTCAACACAATTCTGTCTCTTCCCCTTCCCTTACAGCTTGTAAGAATGATTAAATTGTTGAAACTTAAAGTCAAGTAAACTTCACTCTTGATAGTTACTACACTAGTGACGCTCGCCACCAAAATTCAAAGAAGGCCCAGAACAAAAGAATTCTTTGAAATGATAAGTCTGTTGTACAGCTAATATGTTCATATCTTGGATATAGCCATTCATAATCAGCAGAATATCAGATAAACTGTTGTAAATGCTGCATAGGAGTATATGCTAAATTAAAATACTCACTGTTCCAACAGAAGGTTTCTCTTTAGTTGCCTGCGTCAATAGCAAACCACCAGCAGTTTGTTCTTCAGCTTCAGCAATCTGGTATATGAAAGGATCATTAAAAAAATCAGTAAGTAAAATGGTATTGTAGATGTGGACGTCACAGTTCACACTCAAACAGAACAGAGCATGCCTGCTTCTTAGCATGCAATAAAAATGCAGGTTTCCTCTTGGCTAGAGGGAATGTACTGAGTTACTGGCCGATTCTATGATGTGAAGAATAAACCACACAACACAACATGCATTGTTGAATCTGAGAAAGTGTCACTGCAGAGGCCAGGATACCAGTACAGTATTATTCCATTATCTAAAAATCAAGAAAGTTTCATAGAGCCACTGCTGCAGTGCACGAGATGGATAACCTTAGGTTGGAGTGCTCAACATGGTGCAGAACTGCAAATGTAAGGCAACTGACAAGAAGATTGGCTCAGGATGGGATAGTAGTGAACTGAGTCAAGCCAAAGGTTCCTGGAGGTTACGAAAGACACAAAATGGAGTTTCTAAATCAAGCTTCGCTTCTATTATACAACAGAGCACATGGAGTTATATCGTGAATAAACAGAGCATCTGCCAAAGACACAATATAGCTTTTGTTCTTAGTGGACGAATGATTTTGTATTCTGTGGTTTCGGCTGTGTTTGGATGCGTTAAGAGGTCGCCACTCGCCACACCACAAGTTCGCCAAGCCGCAATAGCTTAGGCCAATTTTTTGCTTGGTGTGCTGCACTCGCTTAAGCATCTCTTACATGCTTTGCAGTTGCATTTCCTGCCAAAAGCCAGGTGCTCTTTTCGTCCGTAGCAAGTTCGGCATAGCCAGAATCATGGCATGGTGAGTTATGGAAAGAAAACCAAAGAGGCCCTTAATATTGTAGTCTGTCATATACAACAAGTGTGGGCAGTGGCCGATCAACCTGGAAAGTGTAACAATATTAATATTCTTGGCAAACATACCTTAATCAGAATGCGATCATTCAGCGGCTTCAGATCTTTCACATCATCACTGTCGAGAATACCGATGATGTCATCTTCTTTCAAAATAAGATGGTCAGCGTCATTGAATTCCAATTCTGTGCCCGCGTATTTTGAGTAGACAACTTGCGCACCAATCTGCACCACATTATAATTATCACAGTCAAGTCACTCAACTAATTAACACATGACAGTATATCAAACATGTTACTGATGATGATACCACAGAGGCAAATTGTCTTCAAGAACAAAATGTTCGATCCTTGAAGAAGGTTGGATGCATAAAAAAATCTCTCAGCATACAAGACATACAGCTACTTCCTTATCCTTTTGCATGGATGGCAGTGCAGCAGTAATAGTACTTTAGGTCATTGATTATCTTTCATTTTGGATTTTGCTATTTGTAAATGTTCAAATACAGACGTATAGAATGACAGACGCGCCTGCCTACACAAAGTAAAGTTAGCCGTGCACCAGTACATACCGGAACGCTGATCTCAATGCTTTTATTCCCAAAACTTCTCCCCTCTCCAACAGCAACAATTTCCCCTCCTTGTGGTTTTGTCTGAACTGATACTGGAAGTAAAATCCCTCCATCACTTTTAGCCTCAGAGGTCTTGACCTTCGCAAGTACTCTGTCTCCTAATGGTTTAATGGAAGTATACTGCAAATTGCATGCATGTATATGAACACAAATGTGTACATAAGAAGACAAGAGGCGCACAATATGTTCTAAAAAAACTTAAATCTGTCACAAATTGAGTTGTGTGTGGGTTCAGGATTGAAGTAAGAAAACATTGCTACTGAGCAACAGACGTTTGATGCCATGGAAACTGCAATCATGTGGGCACCGAGAGCAGGATTATACGTGACAGACTTGGTAGCATAGGTGTCCCTCACTATACAGACATAGTACCTCATAACCCATGCCTAAATAGGGTTGAAGTATCATGAATCATAATAGAAGTATTTTCTAGCAGCTGCCTAGTATTTACATCCGCACTTTGACCAGCTAATCACTAGGTGTACAGGGAAGGTTGGTCGTGAGTATTTAGAAAGTCAGGGATTGCGGTTCACTTCCATTGAACATCTGACGCTTGAATCTCCTAACCAGAAATGGCTGGTATAAGGAACCAGTCCTATTGAAACACCAGTCAAACTCTCCATACCATACCATACCATGAACTGTAATAAGATCAAACCTCATACTGAGGTTGCAAAGGTGGAGGTCCAAATTACACCAATGACATACAGCAGGCTCCATTCTCTTGACAATTAGAGAGAAAACATTGTCCTTCCTTTTTTTTCTCAGAGGATAGCTCCTCGATTGAGTACTATGATTTATCTTCTAAGACAAGTTTAGTTGTGGGTTTGTGCTTTAAATCAGAAGGTTCTCATGCCCTGGTGAACGACAACCAACCAGTACAATCTTACTCCCCCCCAAAAGAAAGTTCAATCTTCCTAGCAATCTCCTAAAGACACAGAACCCTTCGATCAAATTTTGAGATTTCTGAGCCGAGCCAGCCCCACAGAACCAAACACAGCCCACGAAATGCATCCTGCAACCCTTACATAACACCGACACGAGGACGAGGGTCAGCAGCACTGCACACGGACCCATAGGACCCTAGTGCGTTGTTTGTTACCTTGGGTGACACAACCGTGGCGGCCCTCACCACGAGCCCTCGGGCCCTCCGCCCGCTCGGCACGGCAATCGACGGCGTCGGCAGGCGGAGCCCGCCCAGCGCGGCCGGCTTCGCGGCCACCGCCACCCGCGGGCCGGTCAGGTGCACCGACGCCATGGCTGGCTGCTTCGAGGGCGAGAGTCCGGAAGGCACGGAGAGAGGAGAGTCGGAGACGGGGTGTTGGGCTTTAGGATAAGGAGCTTCTATCTGCAGCTGCGAGGGCTCACTCTGGTACTAGGAGCGTGCTGCGGTGCGGAGCTCCTGGACTATGCGTTTAGGGGGAGGAAGCCGCCGGGTGGTTGGCTGGCTCCAACGGTGGCCCCCATCCTTCCCCCCACCCGATATCGGGGGAGCTACAGGGAAATCCGATCCAACGGTCCCCTATAGCTCCCCCTATATACGGGGAGTTGAAATTCTTCTCACATATAGGATGAGTTCCAATTCTCCTATATCTCTAATCACATTGTTTCTTCACGATATTAATCTCGTTTGAGCCCCGTAACATGATGATAATGTGTATTATGACAGTACAAATACTGTATGATTTTTTTAAATTCAAAAACGTTAAATAAATAGTTAGTTAATGAGTGATAGTATATAGGGGGAATGGTTGGAGAGAATGAGTTATAGAGGGAGGAATTTTTTGGAGGGTGGTAGTAAAATATAGTAAATAGTATGTTTGGGGGAGTTGGATAGGAGAAATGGTCGGAGATACGCGAAAGTCGGATCCGACGGTCGCCGAGATTCAGGACAATCAGGAACCACCACGCTGACAAGTAGGCCTCGCGCTGATCATTCAGGACATGCTACGAGGAGCAGATTGGATCCAGGCAGTTAACAAGCACAAAATCCAAATTGGTAAAGCACCTTATATCTTTGCAAAACTCCAAATTTACAATCACTCAAAATCCGGACCTACATAGTTTGTGAACAAAAATGAACAGAATTTGCCGCCTTCGAGCCAACGTGATGGGGTTTTTTTTTTTGATGAAACGGGAGGGGTATGCCCTTACTGGTTATATATTAAAATGAAAAGGAAACAAACAAATAGTCGCCAAATGTTCAAGATACAAAAAAAAAGACAAAAAGAAGATCAAAGTCAACGTGATGGGTTCACCAGTCCATTACACCCAGCCCCTGCGAGCTTACTCGCGTGACAATCACAATGCCCAAGCTATCCCCGGTGAGAAGTGCAGTAGCTTCGCCGAGGCATTTAGAAATGCAGCACCGTCCACCGTGCGTCCGTGCCTCCTGGTTTCCGCATCAGAAATCCTTGGAATCAGCCAGGGAAACCCTCGCGTGTTTCCCCCTTCAGTTCCGAAATCGTTGGACGTTTAACTTCCCTTTGCTTTGATCTCCGGACAGCGACTTGTATTCAGCCGAAGATGTTGGAGCAACAAATTCCACTAGTCGTTTAACAGCTGGGCAAGCATAGCATCTGCACTCTCAGGACCGTCATTGTTCACGCTAGGGATTATGTGCTCCGGTGATATGAACTTGACAAATTCTTGCAGTTCCGTGAAGCTGCTGTGTTCACTATACGGCACTTCATATCTGTGGAGACAACGAAATGGCAAATCAAACTTTGTAATCTGTTGCCTAAATAAATATTGTCTAAATGAAAGGATACCAATTTGTGGCGAACATGAATTCTGAAATGTTAAAAAAAACATATTTTCTGTTGTAACTACAAGGTCTAAGGTTAGCCCTACAAATGGGCTCAAAACCAAACTATATCCATATAAATCCATTCTCAATAGGAAAATTAATATTACCCACACCACTCCAAACCACCACAACCACAAACCAATCCAACCCAAATATTTCAGCTCATGATGTAATAAACTATTAGCCAAACTATGGTTACAACCTAATAAGAACCTGTTTCTCCAAAAAAAATTATAGTGTAGATTTTGCCACACCGTTTTGCACAAAGTAGCTGTCAGTTATATTGAGCCATCACCAACAAATTTCGGTTAATTTTGATAAAATTGTATAGTGTGAACGCGAGGTTTTATTTATAGGATCCGGCTCTTGACATGGGACCCACGTATAATTCTAACCACACTACTTTGCACAAAGTAGTTGCTAGTTATACCGAGTCATCTCCAACAAATTTCAGTCAGTTTCGATAAAATTTTATAGTGTGAACGTGAGATTTTATTTTTAGGGTCCGGTTCTTGACGTGGGACCCACGTGTAATTCTAGCCACACTGTTTTGCACAAAATAGCTACTAGTCATACTGAGCCATCTCCAACAAATTTCAGTCAATTTCAATAAAATTTTATAATGTGAACGCGATGTTTTATTTTTAGGGTCCGGCTCTTACCGATCGACATTTATATATAATCGTACTGTTTTACATAAAAAATCTATTTCAGCCCACCCCAAACCACTCCAATCCATATTTACATAGAACCCACCCCACTCTACCCCATTAGTTGATACAAGCCATTTAAATCCACCCAAATACAATCCATATCAAAACCCAATCCATTAAACTCATTTCAACCCAAACTATTAGCAGGGCGATCTAAGGTGCACACTGGTACCTACGGTTGTAATTGTTTAGCAAATTTGCTGCCTGAGGGGAAGTGGATATGGATTCACACATTTTTTTTTAAAAAAAAAGGAATATAGAAACACATCCAGAATGGTACCTGATGATTGATCCTTGTCGCAACCTTTTGCCAGGTGTCTTTTTCTTCCCTTTGCCAAATGCCCAACCAGTAGGGCAAAATGCCACTATGAGGTCATACCGGCCCTGAAAGTAAGTAAAGTAGCTATCAAAAATGGGAATACGGAACAGGTTTAAGGGGGCCAATGCAGTGAGATTCTGGTTTCTTGCTGGATGGCTACTGATTGGAGTCTGGAACAGCAAACTTTGAACTTTTAGACAGTTCACCAGAATGGAAGGCTAAGCATAATTAAGGGAACATAGAAATTTGTACCAGCCCTGGCTGGGTCTTCTGACTTTCTGATAAAGACCCACAATATATGGTTAAGCTCAGCTTTTAATTTTTTTTTTCTAAGTAGAATTATTCTTAGCAATGTCTAGCTATGAGCATCCATGAACAGAAACTTGTCAGTCATACTTTCTTGCCGGTGCCGATGCTTGGAATCAGGGGGTTCCTCTAGGGATTTCTGGTTTAGTACAAACTTTAACTAATTCCTAGGGATTTTGATAATCCCTCCTATCTGTCTTAAGAAGTTTAGGATAATACTTGGCCTTACAGCATATTGATTGGATAAATATTTCATCCGCTTGAAGCTCGCTAGAGTCCACATGGGGACAACATGTATGTGACTTTCTGCTTCATTGGCTGTAAACCAATTCATAATTTCCTGACGAAGCTCTAAGTGTTTCAATATTTGCAGCTTTGCAGCTCCAACATATATTTTCTTCTGAAGCAAACGAGCAACCTCCATAAACAGTCTTTCTTTCCCTGCATACAAGAAATTTTCTAGATCATGATCCCTATTTTACAGAAACACTGAGATGTCCTGAAAGAAAAGACAAGATGTTACCAATTGTGTAGCTACCAATCAAAAACAATGTTTTCGGATTGAAAGATTCTGCTTGGATGGCCTCAATGACAAACTGTATAACAATCTCTTGACTTGGGAAGTCATACTGCAAACAATTTTATTCATCGCAGATTAACCATGTCAAAATTTGGCTCTTAACTTTGCAAACACGTGATTTCCTGAAAAATACTAAAAATACATACTCTTGGATTGCAGTAGGTTGTGTCAAGTATTAGTGTGTGGATATCTGAAGACTGCAAAACAGGATTGTTGACCATCTCCGAAGAAAACCGAAAGTCTCCAGTGTGCAAAACAGCCTAATAAAATAAAGTAAAGAATATATCGAATACTAATGTCAAATAGATGAGAAAGAAAATCAGAAAAACACTTACTTTACCATTTGGAGGCTCAAAGAGAATAATGATTGATCCAGGGCAATGGTTGGCATCGAAACATATCAAATCAACTCCAGCGATAGTAATCTTTTTGTTTAGTGGCAAAACATGCAATTTATCCCATGGGATACCAATCTTATGATGCACAAGACTTGCTGTAATTGAGGAACAGTATATCTTTCCATGACAAAAGCTTCTAGTTAGGCCTTGGTAGTCTGTTGAGGACATACAAATCCTTGTTAGACAAATGCCAACATGAGGTGCCTAGCAAGTAGCAACACTGAAAAAGAAGATATGTGCAAACCATGTTTACTAATATGCTGGTACAAAAAAGTTAAGATAATAATTCAACAGAAACTCAGAAACAATCAATATAACTTGTACTTACGATCTACATGGAAGTGTGTGAGAAACCAGTGGCAACAATCGCCTCTCAAGTAGCGAAATGCATCCTGCAGCAAGATAGCTAGTTATGGAACATGCTAATTGATGCGTTGGGTAAATGTTCCTGTAGGCCTGTGGAGGGAAAAGCGTACCACTCGAAAAGGGGTTCCTGGGATGCAACACCAATGAGGTGTGTCTTTAGCCTTTCCTTTAACAGCACTACTTCTTCTGGTGGGTACTTTAGCACTAGCGTTTTTCTGCCCGTTCAGATTAGATGGCTTGTTGACCTGGCAGGCCCTGCTTTGTCTTTGACCAAATGACGACCATCGAAAGTATTCAGTAATTAATTTATTCCCGTTCATCGGAAGTTTAGTCTTCTTAGTATTTTCTGAACTTAACATGCCAGCTTCCATATCATTAGCATCGTCATGTTTCTTCCGTAACTCTCCTAGGGCATGGGTAATTTTCTTTCTTGGTCCAAGAGCGGTGATCCCCATACCCAGAAGATCCTGCAGTCCATAGGTAGCAAATGTTAGTTCTTTTACTGAAAGCAAGAAGTGTCGTTGAGTCTAGTACGCCAACAATGAACAAATTCTCTCAAAATCTTAGATTTTTGTGGAGAGCTGAGCCATCTACTCATACTTCAACAAGATCAAATCAGCAGAGCATGAAAGTGACTGCAGCATGACAGCCTCTGATGAGTCTGATTTAGAAGAGATGGGTCACATAACTTAAGCAGTAATGGACTTAAATTTGACCAGTAACCTCCATCTAAACTATACAACAAGGCGTACCTCTTCAGTGAGCCATTGCAAGGTTTCCCAGTCAACTTCTTCACTGATAAATATTTCCTCATACTTGGATAACCCAAGGTTTCTTAACCATTCCATAACACGTCTGTTTTCAACATTTCCTCCTGCACAGGGTTCTTTTTCAAGGTTGGGACAAGATTCCTGAAAATCAGGTATTCAAGCATATAAATATTTTAAAATATGCAATCTTATGTATTGCAGAGAAAGAACAACTAACTTCATGGTGAGTTTTGTTACTCAGCTACAAGCCAATAGGTAATTGGATGATAAGAGTAATGTCTTCATTGATGAGATTCAGTTAATTAGTCCAAAATGAAAAGATTTCATTGCTCTCCTTGAGTTCTTTGCTTCTTTTATAAATTTACTATCAAGCTAATATGATAGGAAAGCCAACACATCATACCACCCTTGCAAACTGCAATCCCGAATGAACGCATTCTCGATAGATGTTCATTTATTCCTCTAAATAAGCAGGTAATGGGTCTACAAATTCAGCAAAGAAACATACTAATAAGACTATCAAGCAAAGGATGAAAACAAAAGCAGAATCACCTTTGAGCTTTCTAGCAAGGACAAGTGAACAACAATTTAACATGAATATTTAAGACAGTAAGACACATTAGCACAGAAGAAAATATAATTTAAGAATACATCATAACCTTAGCAGGTTCATCAAGACAATTGTTAGTATGCTGATGTCGAAGCTCCTCACTCAACTCGGATATGTCCAATTCACATAGAGGGCATTTCACCTGAAAATCGGACTTGAATCTCTTGGAATCAAATGTGTTCAGTCCAATGGGCTGGCCCTCTATGGAATCCTCCATGCACAAGTTAATTAGCTCACTCAGTTGGGTCCCAATCTCAAAATTATCATAATCATCAGCTTCAAATTCATGGATCATATGTGGTTCTACAAGCTTTGGTTCAGATGAATTGGAGAAGCAACGCCCCTTAGAAGCATCAGGACCACTGGATTTATTCTCCATAGTCTCATTTTCAGGGGTTGCACAATGTCCTGCAGCTACTTTCCTCTCTTGAGAATCCAAGTTACATGCTTGCAAACCAGGCTCTTGGGCTTTGCTGCAGTCACCACCCCTAGAACCCTGATTTGCATTCGATATTGGAAGCTTTGACACAAGAGAATCCAAACTGTTATTCCCTTTATGAAGCCCAGCTCCACATTCAGATGTCACCCTAGCTTCTCTGTCCATATTCTGTTCATCAGTGACTGAGCCAAAAATCCCTGAATCAAGCCCTTCTGAACAATAGGAGCCTGAAGTTACAAATTCACAGTTTGCATCTGATTCAAGAATCCCCGGTTCAACCAATCTGGATTGGTAACACCCCTCAAGAGCTTCAGAGCTCCTCGGCTTCTTTTCCATTGTTGGAGGATCAAACTTAGAGCTTGCCACCTCGTTCGTGGCACACCGCGTCTCAGGAACTGAGGCACTAGAGTCCACTACTTGTGCCTCCCCGCAACAGCCATCTCCTAAATCACATACCGCACCGAGCGCCAAGGAACTGGTAAAACTGAAACTCCCTTTGCAATATCCGTGTTCATCCAATTCTATCTTCCCGTTACAGCCTAATTCGGCTACATCAGATCCGTACCTCGAGAGGCCGCAACTTCCTCCGGGCATCAGTTTCTTCGTCTCAAGAGTGCCGCCGCTAATCCTCGAACCGGCGGCTAGGGTTCCAGCACCCTTCGGGGCCCTCGCGGCGACCGTCACCGCAGAAACGGCGCCACCGGCGACGTAACTGTTCTCCTTTCCTGAGGAGGAGGAGGACGGCTTGAGCTTCTTACGGGGGCGGCGCGCGGTGGCGGCATTGCAGAGCTTCAATGGGCGGCCGCGGGGAGATTGGAAGTCGTCGTCGTCGTCACAGTCGCCGAGGAAGGGAGGGGTGGATTTCGGGCACGGGGTGGAAACGGCCGCCGGCGACGGCGACAGCTTCGCCGAGAGCTTGCGATTCGCCGGCATCTGTGCCTCCTGCAAGCGGATGAGTGGGAAAGGCCGAGAGGCGAGGTGGGGAACTGGGAAGTGAAATTTTTCATTTTTTTTAGGCCGAGAAGAAGCGGCGTTTTCAAATAGGAATGGGAAAGGGCGCGCGTAAACACGAAATTTTCTTTTGGTCCTAGGATTTGATGGACCTCTATTTAAAGACGTAATGGGCTGTTACACGGGCTACATTTTTGGGCCGTTGAGACTGTGTGCATCTTGACTGACTTGGGCAGTGACAATTTTTTTCTTTTAAGAGGCAGCGAGAAATCTTACATAGTGTTTGGTTACCCCTGAAATACATTGGGTCTGTTTGGTACTGATTGTCCATGATTCTCTATGCGAGAGAAGTGATTCTGTAGCTGAAAATAATTCTCTAACATAATAAACATTTAAAATCAAGATAGAGAACCACTTCACATAATCAGGGAAGCTATTTTTTCCACCTCTCTAGTCTCTACCAAACACACCCATAGTATTTGAATCAGTGATTTTTGTCCCTGATCAGAAAAATATAAAACTACCTAAAATTTTCTATATCTATTGCTGCTCTATTTGAATTGAACCTTGTTTATTTATATAATAGGCATAACTACAAAAAAATACTAGAAATATGAGAAAATTGGATCCGAAAAACTGACAGTAGAGTGCCAGTAGTTAGGTTAGATTTTTAGAAAAATGTTAGCACCCATTTTGTATTTTTTAAATTTAAAATATATTATTTATGAATTTTTATTTAAAATTTAAAATTTTTATGAAATGATCCAAAGGGTCATATTTGCTTGGTTTTGTAGTTGAAGGTTTAAAATTGTATTTTTCGTGATAGTTGAGGGATGTAAACTAGATTTTTTTTCTCTCTAATTTCGATGGTATATTAGGGATATAGATTTCAATGGCACTCAAGGAGTTTTCTCAAGATTTTGTCCCCCCTCCCCCAAAGATATTGTCTCAAATCCTTGTTTTTCATTGCCACTTTTCTAAGGGAGTATTATGTAAATAGTCTCTGTCCAGATGCGATATATGTTTGAAAGGATCTAGTTGCATACTTGTATATCTATGATAGCTATGTCGAAATAGGTCTAGACTTTCTTTTTTAGAAAAATACTGCTAGCTTATATTAATCGGCACACCAATTTTTCAACGTGGCAAAGATCGGTACGTCTATTTGTGCTGTTGGTCAAATAGTTGAAAGTTTTTTTTTTTTGGCCAACGGAAATTTTGCAAGCTTGATGTTAGGCGTGGCCGCGCGTTGGTGCGAAGGCATTTATTTTGGATCCAATGTACCACTTGCTAAACCTAAATGACACAATTAAGAACGGAACGGCCGTATGCTTTCCTGTCCTGCGCTGTGTTTAGTTACCATGAAAAAACACTGCAGCGCTCAAAAATGAAATGTAGCATTTTTTGTTTGTTTGTGGTAAATATTGTCCTACCATAACTTAACTAGGCTCAAAAAATTCGTCTCGCAACGTACATCAAAACTATGCAATTAGTTTTGATGAGTGGTGGGATCTAAACACAGAGACCTGGTGATTTCGCCCTGTACACAAGGCTGCGCCGTCCTTGTCTGCTTCCATCACAGGCAGCGCCGTGCATCAAGTTTGTCTTGTTTAGATGTACTCAAAATTTCAAAATTTTACAAGATTTCTCCTCACATCGAATCTTTAAACGTATGCAAAAAATATTAAATGTAGCTAAATAAAATAACTAATTACATAATTTGATTATAATTTGCGAGACGAATTTTGAGCCTAGTTAATTCATGATAGGACAATAATTACCAAATACAAATAAAAGTACTACAATATTTTATACCAAAAATTTTCGCATCTAAACAAGGCCTCGGTACTTTAAGGACACAAGGGAAATCTTGTCAGCCTACTCAGTACGATCTGTACTACGAGCGTCCAGGAGCACCAGTGAGATATTTTTTCCGTGCTTTGCCAAACCGTACCAAACAGTGACACGGCCACTGATATTTGTAGCTGGTGCGCTTTTGTCAACCTTGCTCGAGCGCGTCTGGCCTACCATGGACCATCGATCAACGAGTGGGGAAATCAAGTGTGCGTGCTCTCTCAATGGAATGTGATCCTAACTTGCATCGCATGCAACATGTGCATCACCATGTTGGTACGTCCTGGTCCTGCTAGGAGAAATGCAAGCGGACGCCATGATTGTTCTTGTTGTTGGCTCTGTGAGCATGAAGCTTCTTCTCTGTTCATTTTTTCTAGGTGAACCCTTCTGTTGCTCGAGATGCAGCCGCTCGAGAGATGGTACAGCATCATTATATTGGGCAAAACCAATAGCGGTGCTTGGATCCAGAACCAGCAAAACCAACACTAGTGTATGATTAACTGGGGCTAGGTGACCTATATAAATATGAAGAGCTTCATTTACTACTAGCTGCCAGAACGTGGAAACGATACGTATAGGAGCACTGGATCGAGGTTAAGAAAAACTTTCGGTCCACGGTCAGACTAGACTGTGATCTTCTCAATCCACGTATCTCCAAATAAGTTGGATTTCATTAGTGCTTTCCGGTTCAAGAAAAACAGAGCGCGAGCACGTGTTTTGCGCGCCCACAAAGTTAGCCGGCAACGGCGGGTCATCCATCCACTGTGCCGTCCGTGCGAGGTCTCAGCACTGCGTAGTCGCCAAAACGTCCGGAGCTCAGTCACCGGCGACCTGCAGGCCTATCGTCACACGCTACAGTAGCAGCCTATAGCGCGGAATCCACATGCCAGAGGAAACCGCGCCAAGTTCACCTCGAGCCCCGGACCAACACGGCAGCATCTACCTACTGACCTTTTTTTTTCTTCACCGAGACCTACGCGACACCGTCGGAGAGCGGAGGCGGAGGACGGGAGGACGGACGCGCGCCGCGGCGCAGCCGGAGCCGGACAGACACAGAGATGCACGCCGGCCGGATCGGACGCCGTCGCCGGGGAAGCGAGGGGAGGGGGCGCCTGGACGCGGGCAGGTGACGCACGCGACCGACATGCCGAGGCGTGCAGGGACGGCAGCAGCAGCGGCGGGTGGGCGCGCTTCTCTTCCGGGGCTCGTTTCCGGAGCCCGGCCAAACTCGTGCGCTATTGCCGTTTCCGTCCCGGATCTTGCAGGCTGGTCCATCGGGCATCGGCTGCAGCTGCAGGAAATCCTCCAGTTTTGTTCCAGCACGTTTCTACTATTTACCACTCTGAACGGTGCTATGCTAGGCTGCTTGCTGCTAGCTCCTGTCCTTTCAGCAAAGGCCGCATCTTCGCTGCCGAAAAGCTTATCTTTCTGAAATCAGGAACACTTCTTGGCTGAAAATTGAATCGTTTCTGAATGTCCTCTTCTTTTTGGCTGCTTATGCACAGAGTCAAGGCCCAAGGGGACTAGTAATAATACTTACAGTGCAGATCCCATATGAAGCTACTAGTTTTTTTTCTTTGAAGATTACATATGAAGCTACTAGTAATCCGTTCGGAAAAGAGCTACTCCTCCCGTGTACAGTCAGTGTACTTAGATGCGAAAAGTTTTGGGTATAAAATATTGTAGTACTTTCGTTTGTATTTGATAATTATTGTCCCGCCATGGGTTAACTAGGTTTAAAAAATTCGTCTCGCAAATTATAGTCAAACTTTGTAATTAGTTATTTTGTTTAGTTACATTTAATACTTCATGCATCTGTTCAAAGATTCGATGTGATGGGGAATCTTATAAAGTTTTGGAATTTTGAGTGCATCTAAACAAGGCCTCAGACACTTTTTGCTGTTGTTGCTGCTGTAAACGACTCGGCTGGATTTAGAAAAAGCACACTTATACAACAATATGTGCTACAATACATTACACGCATACATGTTCGTAAAATTAAATAGTGCAAGTGTCTTGAACTCAACATACAAGTCTCCTCTGCGACGGAGGAGGATCCGTCGCAAGAGAAGAGAGCACAACGAATTGTTGAGAAATGGTAAGGAACGTGCTCTGCTGATCGTTCCGTACCAAAAGCATACATATGTCAAGCAAGGCCGAGAACAAGCGAAACTGCTGTGAGCACATGCGCCTCCAGCAGCAAACAATCTTGCAAACGAGCGGCTAGCCCTATGCCACTATGTATGACACGCACTACGGTTGCCGGCGGCGAGGTAGGGTCGCCGCCAGCTGAACAATATCCAACTTCACTAGCAGTAATAAACCGACGGTAAAAATTATTCTTTCCCTTAACCTGACGCTATGGCACGACGAGCACCGTCCATGAATCTGACGGGCTCTACTGATTGGCATGCTTGCATTTCCAACCATGTTCAGATCTCCTGCTTGACGACCGTCACTTCTTGGCCCAGCCCCAGCCAGGATGTCTTGTCTCCAGTCGCCTGCTTGGACGCGTCGGCGCCAACAGGGCTGCTGGCTTGGTATGGCGCCTTTGCAGTTATCCTGGGATTTTATTCAGAGAAACATAGTAGAAAAAAAATGTCAGGATCCTGATTAAACTTGATTGGTAATTACTCCTACTTTTTTTTGTAGCCCTGAAAATTGTAAAAGCATGCAACTCAGCTACCTGCCCTTTCTCTTCTCGAGAAACCTGTGGAGTGAGTTCCTCCTGGCAATCGGCATGTCTGCTAGCAAAACCCAAAACACTTCTGTCAGCGACAAGGTTTTCTGAAAATATATAGCATTTCTTTTTTTTCCAACGTAGGTTGCATAACAAAAGATCATGAATCCAAGTACTATCGCCGTGCCAGGGCAGAGCTGCGCGAGGAGGAAGAATTACCAGAGAGGCTGTTCCGTGAAGCCTGTGGCGCGGCACTGGAGCCGGCCCTGTCGCCGCCGTCGCCGCCAGCGTTCACGATCTGCAGCAAGTCCTTGACCCTGGCGGGCGGGAACTTGTCAAAGACGACCACTTTTCCTCCGTAGAAGATGGTCAGCTGCTGCGCCTCGTCCTCCCCGGCTGCTGCCTCTCTACAAAGAATCAACACCAAAATCATCACTAAATTCCCAATGTCTTTGACAAAAACAGGCCAAAACTGCTTTTTTAAGCTGAGCCTGCTCTGTGTTGCTGCTGGGAGGACGTACTGAACAGTGAGTCAGTGAACATGATTACGGCCAGCCTTTTCTTTCAGTTGAAGGAACGGTTGAGCTTTCATCACGAGTTTATTAGCTAGTGTACGGAGAGAGATGAATTTTATTTATTTGTTCAGTACCTTGGATTTCCGGCGGTCTGTTGTTCGTGCCCTCCCGCCTCCTCGGGCGTGGCCTTCGCCTCGTCGTTTGGCTCCTCGGCCGCCGGCGCGTCGAGCGCGGACAGCAAGTTCATGGTGGTCGGCGGCCTGAAAGCTCCTGCAACGACGGGTACTCGATCGATGAGAAGAGCGGGTATTGCTAGCTAGCTAGCTCTGGTTTTGGCGCACTTCGGAGAGGTTTGCATGAAACAAACAGATCATGACTCATGAGAGCTGTGAGCCGTGCTGCCGCCTTACCAGCTGCTGCGGGCGGCGGCGGCGCCGCAATGCCGAGGCCACCGAGGCCCTGCAGGCCGCCCTTCTTCTCCTTGAGGTACTGGCTCAGCAGGCCGCACGTGACGGCGAAGCTGGACTTCTCCCTCGCCGGCGCGCGCCCGGCCATGGCGGCGGCGGCCCGCTCTTCCTGCTTCTCCGCTGCCATTCCTCAGCTCACCGGAAACAGAAACAACAGGCGAGCTGCTCGATCTCTAGCTGTACTGTACCTTTCCCCCACTCCCCTCGCGAATGGAGTGAGTGGGCTTTGCCCTTTAATAGCGCGTGCCAAGGAAAACGGCAAGTGGGTGGGGCGTGGCGTGGGGCGCACGGGCCCGCCGCCCGGTCGGCGCGCGGAGTCGCGTGGCATGAAACACGTGACGGGGCCGGTCGTGGTCCTCGGGGAATGGGAATGCGGGAGAGCGACGGGTCGGGGGCAGCGCGCTGGCGGTGGCGACGTGACCGGACGGGAGGTGACGCGGAAAGGCCACGGGATTTTGGGCGGGCGAGGGGTGGATCTGACCGCGGCGTGGGATAGCATGGATCCCCCCGGCGCGGCGGCGCCGGCTCCGTGGGGCGAAGAGAAGGACGACGCGACGGGTACGGGGCGGACCGGCAGAGGGAGACGTTACGTGACGCGCCCGACCTGCGGGCTGCGGTGCACCGCGCGTTGTTTGGATCGTAATCGTGTGCCTGCCTGAGGCCGGGTGGGGGTGGTGGCGTACGCCACGCTGGGTACGTTGCTACGGAAGCTACCTCTCGTTCGGCACGTTTCTTTTGTTCTCCGGATCGCGCGCGGATACGTAGATCTCAGACCGTGGATGAACAGTTACGCTGAGCTGCACAGGCAGGGCCGTCGTCGAGTCATGCCTCATGCGTGCCAGCTCGCCCTGTACATGGCCCGGTTTCAAACCGGGCAAACCCGTGTAACCAATTTATACTAAACTGCTCCTGGAAATCATGTAAAGGTTGGTTTGGGTACGGCTTTAACCACATAACCCGTTCCAAGCTCAAGTAACATACTACCTTATCTTTATCAAAAAAAAACATACTACCTTATCCTCAACGTGCCTTCACGGGCAGGCGTGGAACAGCAGCCGACGGAGAGGACGACACGCACGAGCTAGTTGCCGCTGCGTTGGCCTAGCATGTTCCGTTTGCTGTAACTAGTTGCCGGTTTAAACGTTAACCGTCCAATCCGTGGGTTTCTAAACCGTCAATTGAGCTCTCCAGCGGTCTGGGTTGGTTTGTAATCAAATGCGGCAGTCCGGTCTAAATTAATCCGGTTTAAGTGCGCCAACCATGACCGAAACGGCAACCAGAGTTAACACGCATTTAAAACGGAGTAATTCGACAGTGCTGTCGGGTAAAATCCCGATTAAACCACTTGAAACAGGATCGACAAAGCAGTCCAGAGAATACAATATTCCACAAATTTTACTGTACAGAGTATAAAACTGAATTATGATTACAAACCGAGTTTGAATTCATAAAAGTATAACAGAGTTCAAGTTTGACGAAAAACGAACGATAGTCTAGCGACGAAACCAGATGTCATGATGAAGCCCGTACATGACGTCATCCACCATAATCTCAAATGTACCACCTGAAAACAAAGCAACAAGCAAGGCTGAGTATACTAATACTCAGCAAGGCTTACCTGACTAAGGGTATACTTAGCCCTTTATCTAGACATGCAAGGCTTTTGCCTTGAGGGGTTTGGTTTGCCGAAAAGCAGTAAGAGTATATCCTTAATTGCAGGTTTTATCTTTCAGGTTCTAGTTCAATTAGCCATTTTATGTGAGCATCTATCCAATAGCATACATGGTGGAAACAATTATCTTTCATCATCCAACCAACCATATTCATCATCATCATCATCTTTCACTTCTTACTCTATGTGGCAAAAAGGTTAATCAGTCACAAACCGTGAGAAGCGGACGATTCGAATCGAATTTGTTAACCTTGCCAGACAGACCTAACACACACGTATGGAAACCAAGTCACCCACACGACTTTTCCCCTTTCTTTCCAAGTTGTGGATCAGGGGCACCCACCTCGACTACAAGAATCCACGCCACAGTACGTCGGGTCGTGAGCCTTCTTGCACCCGCATGTGGCCGCATGAGAACAACGTTCAAAGAGGGTGAGGGAGAAGTCCACTCGCCGGGCCGATCAGGTACTTAAGCTTACCGATTACCATATTTCTCGGCATGTGGTTAGTACGTTTAAAAGCTTAACCACCACTACCACACACTGCGGCATTATCATTTTTCACTAAACAGACGGGGCATCACAAGTACAACAGCCCCACCCGTGAGCCTTATAGTTGCAGCATGTAATAAACATTCAATTCCTATAATTCTCGCGAGTGACAGGAAATCACTCGACTTCTACCGAACCATTAGCCTAGCCAACTAGCGACCTACACATACTAGTGTTCAAGCATAGCTACCTAGGATCATGCAGTTAAGGTTCCAAGCAACTTCTGTAAACTCAAATGCGCAAGTAGATAGGAATAATAATAAGTTGCATAAATTTAAAATATATAGGACATGCTCCGGGGCTTGTCTGAGATTAACACTATGTCAGTGTTAGTTAGAGAATAGTTGCTCGGCGAGCATCTTCCTTCGGTCGTACACATCGGGATCCATTCGTCCATCTTCTAGATGTGTCCACCATTCACCGTCTTCTGGCTCGGCTACATCATCACGTTATCCACGTGGTTCATATATCGTACCTAAATGAAATGCAGCAATGCATATGTATGAATGCAAAGTTACGAGTTATTTGCGATTTAGGTTTTATTATTTTTTCTTCACGATAAAGTTGTAGTACAACATGATGTGAGTTTGGATGTGAAACTTCTTAATTAACCTTTTCTGGGCAGTCATTTATAGAGTAGTAATTTAACATAATTTAGTTCGTACGAGGAACGGGTGGTTTTCAAAATTTTGCTAAGTCATGCAAAACCACATCACAAGATTAAATTGTACAGGTCGAATCATGCAAGCACTGGTAATGAAATTTTAACTGAGTGTTGATGACCCGATGACGAGCCTACTGTACACTTTTCAAATTTAAAGGAGCACTACACAGGTGTAAGGATCACCGGGGTGTCCGACCCTAGAGGGTGAGGGGGTGAATAGGGTCGCTAATCGCTTTTTTAACCTAGGGCTCAATCTAATTGCATAAGATAAACCTAACACGTCCTGCACATACTAGTTATGACTAAGGTTTATCTATGCTACCCTCTACTTACCCCAAAAGACTTGCAACCTAGCCAATCCTAATCAAACTAACTAGGAAAGTAAAGGTAAGCAAGAAAGAGTAAATGCAGAAACGTAATGCGGTAAGTAGAGCGGTAAGGGAGAGGATATGCAAACTCCCGTGAAGACACCAAGACACACGATTTAACGTGATTCGGTTAGGACACCAAAGTCCCTCCCTACGTCCACGGCCACTTGTCCAACACGAACAAGTGTGATGCCGAGTCTCTTCGCTTGATCACCGTCTTGCGTTGGCCACCAAGGCACCCGGCAAGCAAAGGCTAAGTGCCACCAAGTCACCAAGACGAGGTCACTGTCACCGTCTATCTCGAAGCGTCACCACGGCACCGTCTTCACTATCGGAGCTTCTCACCAAGAGGGGTCTCCTTCCCCGCACAAAGTGTCATTGCCTCTCCACACCAAGTAGGAGGGTCACACAATGAGTACAAGTGTTTGCTTGCCGCAGCAAGACTTCTCTCAAGGGAGCTCTCGCAAGAACTAATCCCTAATCAAGCACTAAGCACTCTAACAAGTGTGCTTAAGCCTATATGATGTACAATGAAGCTCTATGGTGGTTGGAGATGATCTTTTGCTCTTGTATACTTCCTTGAACTCCAGCTCATTTAAATGACCCGGCCTTGGGGGTATATATAGGCAGCATAAGCAAATATAGCCGTTGGAGAAAAGCTGCCAGAAAACTGCGTAACGCCGATTAATCCGACGTACCCCAAAAGCCATCATCGGTTCAACCGGTGTATGTAAACTGCTATTTGAAAAACTAGCTGTTAGCAATCAACCGGTGTATCGTCGGTTTAACCGATGTAATCAACCGGTGTATGTAATATTAGTGTCGGTTTAACCGGTGAGTGTAACTTCTTCACGTTCCTCCAAAAACCACCTCTCTGGACAACTGAACCGATGCAATTGACCGATGCATCGTCGGTTCAACCGGTGTAGGTATTTTCCTTGGTCTTCATCTGCCAATGCACCGACGTATATAACTTTCGTAGCGTCGGTTCATCCGGTGTAAAACCCTAGCCCGCAGACCTTCTCTGTGATTGCGGAACCCCCGTAGGGGCGGCGCTTCGGGCCTTGCTACGCCTATCTTTTCTTTGTCATCACTTGAATCTAAAATCCTGAGAATAGTCATCTTAACAATCACATTAGTCCAAGTATTGTGTGTCATCAATCGCCAAAACATTATATTGAAATATGGCATGAGAGGCCATTTTCGCTACAATCTCCCCCTTTTTGGTGATTGATGACAACACAACCAAAGCAAGCAAGATGATTTGTAAGAATATGAAATTGATAATAATTTGAAAAGTTAGAAACTACTTTAGCTTGCTTGGATGACATTTCAATGCTCATTTTTAAAAAGCCCTTGATACCAATTGTAGAAAAAAAAATTGTAGAACAAAGGCTTGTATGTGGTTTGAACCAAATGAGCAATGAAAAGTTTTTGTACCTTAGTCCATGGGATCATCAAATTGCACTTCTCCCCCACATTAACTAAGTACCTCCCCCTATCACCATGCATCCTTTTGCCCTGCATTTTCCATTCCTCCCCCTTGCTAATGGCATCATTTACTCCAAACATACTTGCTTGCTTTTAGGGTACATTTCTCCTCCTTTGTCATCAAACACCTAAAAGCTTCATAACCACTAGCAACAAGGAGCATTAGTAGCAAAAGAAATTCACTAGTGATAGAGTTATACCTAGCCATGCCTCCCTATATCATTTATCTCTTTAATCTTTGGGAGTTATGGCTTGGTCTTCTTCTTCCCTTGTCGAATCTTTCTTGATCAATTGATACCAAATGTAGGATTAATTGCAATGTGTATCATCTTGATATCAAAGGATTGAGTGTATTACCAAATGAACTAAGGGGGTGTGACTACAACAAATAGCACTTGTAAAGCATGTTAGTCACAAAACACAAGCTATAGAGTTAGCTCCCCCTAAATGTGTGCATTAGTGTTTGAATCACTTTAAACAAATGTATGCATTTGTAATTCACATAATAGGGATCAAACTCTACAACTTGAAAACATGACACCAAATGAATAAAAAAAAAGGATTGATACCGATTGTAGACTTTGGTATTTTCTTTCGAAAATGTGTCATGGAAAAGCAACGGTTTTTCGCCCATGTAGGTTGCACTAGGTAAGAAGTTAGTACCAAAACAACATACCATATGATATTTCTAGGAAAGCATATCAAATAAAAAACACCAATTGTAAATACCAATTGTAACGATAAGATCATGCATTCCTAGAGAGGCATTGAGCTACAATGATGCATGAAAAATATCAAATGAAATTGAGATAATCTTTTTACCTTGCTCATTACCTCATATGTAGGGGAGGGGAATTTGGGTCACTAATCTTTAATCCACAACTTGGCTTTTCTTTATCTTTGCATGATGCATCCCTACTCATGCATCCCAAACCTTGCCAAGCCTCCAAATTCCCGTAACTTGGATGCTTACCACCATCCAATGATGGCTTGGCCTCCCTCTAAAACCATGATTCCCCCTTTGATTCTCCCTCATGACTTGATTCACTTAGGTATTTCTCCCCCTTTGGGATATGCTTCTTCTCCTTGAGAAAATATCTTTCTTTGATCCACATTTTTTCCTCTTTGGAATCAAATCACTTAAAAGGTCTTTCTCCTAAAAAGGTCTTGCAAAACAATATAGCTCAAAAGAATATTAGTAACCTAGGGAGTTAGTTCCATGACTCATGATCCAATTGTATGATATCAATAAAGATATCAATTGAGAATTTACTATGGTGAATCACAAAATCATGAAACTTAGCATGACATGAGCTAAGCTTTCCACAAGTATGTGCACAAAATGATAATGTGAAAATCAATTGCACAACTAGATGTTATAACTAGAAAGCTTAGATCATATCATGCACGGAGGTAGCTCTAAAAAGGATAAGAAATTGACAAATATACCAATTGAATGAGTTTAGAACCTAGCATACCTCCGGGGGAACAACTTAGTTTACCTTACATGTACCAATTGAAAGTCTTTAAGAGGTGAGCACTTGGTACACCAAGGTTAAGCAAATATATGAGCACATAGCCGATGAACTTAGATATGAGCTTTTAAGTTCAATAGAGTATGGCTCAATATGCAAGATGCACAAAATATCTAATCACTCTTGTAGAGTTGTTTGTTCACATTGATCGTGAATAACATTCTCTTAGAGTGTTAACTCCACGAGAGACTACAAAAGATAAACTAGCAAATATGTTAGTCTCAAAATCACAACCTATAGGATGAACTCCCCTTAATGTGTGCATTTAGTGTTTGAATCACCAAGCAAAAGTATGCACATTGATTTTGACAATAATGGGAAGTTTACCCTATAGTTTGTGTTCATGGTACACATATGAAATACATATCTCATGAAGTCCATGTACCATGAAAGGTAACCTTGTGTAGCTTTCTACACACTTATCAAACCATGTAGGTTGCTCATGGGTTAGAGTCATGGCACAAGCAACCCACCATATATAACACTAGGAGATGCAAAACAAGCAAACATCCTAGCAAAAGCAATGGAGCTACATGATGCTTGAATTAAAATCTAGCTACCATTACCTTATGGGAGACTTGGGTAACAAATGTCTAAGTTGTGAGCTTAGCTTGTTTTGACTTGAACCTTCACTTTAACTTGTAAGCTAAGCATCCAAATCCCCCGTTGGACTTATTTGGTGCCTAAGCCTTAGGAACCCAAACCTTTTGAGAGCCATCCATGGTATGAATAATATCCTTGGGCACCCAAATGGGTTGGTTCCATCCATATGTTCTCCACCCCATGACATGAGCCACCACCTTGCCATTCTTCTTCTTTTCAAGTATGTAGTGGTTGCTCTTTTGCTTGTTCTTGTGGTTGGGCTTGGTGTACATGCATGACGCCTTCAAGTATGGAGATGTATTTTTCTTGATCTCCTTAGCCTTCTTGTTCTTGTTCAAGTTCTTGGGCTTGCTATTTTCTTTGCCCTCTTTCTCCTTGCATTGATAGGACTTGTGGCCTTCTTTGTGACACTTGAAGCAAGTCATGGTTTCTCCCTTCTCAAGCTTCTTTACGCCCGCGGAGGTGTTATCTTGAGAAGGTTGGACTTGCTCTTGAGTGTACTTTCCTTTGAGCCGCCTCAAGTCCGTCATTAGCCTTTCTATCTCTTATTTAAGCTCATCATTTTCTTTAGTAATGAGATCATCACATGTTTCTACAATCACATTCTCATTGCAAGGGGATAGATCACAAGAGGTAGACGCATCTACCTTGTCAAAAGAGATAGCACAAGGAATATTGCAAGGAAATGATTTATCCGATGATGATTCACTTTTAGACTCAAGACTCTCATATTTCATTTTAAGTTTTTTATGCTCATTGTCTAACAAATTGAATTTGTTTAGCAAGTTCTCATATCTTGAGACAAATGAAGCATGAAGTTTTTCTTTACTCTTGAGAGCTTTGATTTCTTCATTTTGTTTAATGAGATATTCTTGTTGATTATGGAGGAGTGTCATCATCTCACAAATGTCATTGGTTTCAACATCGGATTCATCATTTGAGGAGGAGTCATCACTTACATCATTATTACCTAGTGCCATGAGACACATGGGAGGTGGTGATAATCTCCGAGCACGATGGGTGGTGGAGCTCTTGGAATTTTTCTTGTGACTTGAGCTTTTACCACTTTTCTTGGGCTTGTGGATGGCGGAGAGAGCTTGGGTTCTTGACTTGTTCTTTTTCTTTGCCATCTTCTCCATCCCAACCGCACTCCTTTTAATGAGTGTTTTGTACCCAAGCTCATAGAGCTCATGTACATGCTTGGCAATCTTGCGGTGGTGGTATAGCACGGCCCTTGGGTATTCTTCATCACTTGAACTTGATTCATCATCACTATCTTCATCATCCTCTTCTTCTTGTTCACTTTCACTTGAGCTTGATGAGTCTTGTCGCATTGGTTGATGCTTGCATGAGTGCTTGGCGGCGAGACTCTTTTTGCTTGAAGGAGAGGTGGACTCTTGCTCTTTCTTCTTTGTCATCCCCATACTATACTCATGGGCGAGACTCTTCTTCTTTGATTAATGACTTGATTTGGTGTGAGCTTGACCAAATCTTCCTTTTGCAAGAGTGTGTTGATGATGTTGTAGTCGGGCTTGCGAAGGCTTCGGAGAATCTTGCGGTTGATTTCCACATCTTCAACTTGATTGAGACCTAAGGCATTAATTTCATTGACAAGAGTATTTAATCGTGAGTACATGTCATGAGCATTTTCATTTGGAAGTTGCTTAAAGCTACTTAGCTCCTCGCCGAGAATATGGTATTTTTGATTGGCCGCATCCTTTGTGCCCTCATGATTCTCGACAATTTGCTTCCATAGCTTATGAGCATTTTCATTAGCAAATACACGATTAAACACACTATCACATAGAGAGGACAATAGAATTGATTTTGCAATGGCATCATATTGTCTCTCGGCCTTATTCTCATTTTTCTTGCCCTCTTCGGTGACACACCAAACATCAAGCCCCCAGGCTTGAAGATGTGCTTGCATAAGCACTTTCCAACGTGGAAAACCCGTGCCATCGAAAAACGGAGCCCTATCGGTACTCATCCCTTCCTTGGACATATACTCACTCGACGGTTAAGTCGACGGTTCTCCTACGAGCTTTCTCACAAATTTACCAACAGAATTGGCTAATCCTCGTAAGAGGTGTGAGACCAAGCTCTGATACCAATTGTAAGGATCACCGGGGTGTCCGACCCTAGAGGGGGAGGGGGTGAATAGGGTCGCTAATCGCTTTTTTAACCTAGGGCTCAATCTAATTGCATAAGATAAATCTAGCACGTCCTACACATACTAGTTATGATTAAGATTTATCTATGCTACCCTCTACTTACCCCAAAAGACTTGCAACCTAGCCAATCCTAATCAAACTAACTAGGAAAATAAAGGTAAACAAGAAAGAGTAAATGCGGAAACGTAATGCGGTAAGTAGAGCGGTAAGGGAGAGGATATGCAAACTCCCGTGAAGACACCAAGACACACGATTTAACGTGGTTCGGTTAGGACACCAAAGTCCCTCCCTACATCCACGGCCACTTGTCCAACACAAACAAGTGTGATGCCGAGTCTCTTCGCTTGATCACCGTCTTGCGTTGGCCACCAAGGCACCCGGCAAGCAAAGGCTAAGTGCCACCAAGTCACCAAGACGAGGTCACTGCCACCGTCTATCTCGAAGCGTCACCACGACACCGTCTTCACTATCGGAGCTTCTCACCAAGAGGGGTCTCCTTCCCCGCACAAAGTGTCGTTGCCTCTCCACACCAAGTAGGAGGGTCACACGACGAGTACAAGTGTTTGCTTGCCGCAGCAAGACTTCTCTCAAGGGAGCTCTCGCAAGAACTAATCCCTAATCAAGCACTAAGCACTCTAACAAGTGTGCTTAAGCCTATATGATGTACAATGAAGCTCTATGGTGGTTGGAGATGATCTTTTGCTCTTGTATACTTCCTTGAACTCCAGCTCATTTAAATGACCCGGCCTTGGGGGTATATATAGGCAGCATAAGCAAATATAGCCGTTGGAGAAAACTGCCAGAAAACTGCATAACGCCGGTTAATCTGGCGGATTCGCTCGCCGGCGGCGAGGGGAAATAGGGGGAGGGGCACGAGGAGATCGGGGCGAACCTTCTGGTGGCTTTGGAGCTAGAGGGGGTGGTCGGACGGGGGCCGGCCATGGAGCTCTGCTCCAGGCGGCGGCGGCGGCGGCGGATGGCAGCGGCACCGCTTCGGCGGGCAAGGGGCGGCGGGATTGGGCTGGTGAGCTTCGATGAGATGCGGGGATCCCGTTCCCGGGCTCCGTTGGGGCATAGGGAGGCCTGAGGGTGGGGCTCTGCGGGAGCAGACGGCCGGCAGTGACGCTAGACCGCCGCGGCGGCGCTCCAATGGCCTTGGGTGGTGGGGAAACTGTCGTCGAGCAGCACGGGGGCTCGGGGAAGCTAACTGCGGGCTCGGACTGGGAGAAGGGTGACCGGAGAGGGGACCTCCACGGCGAGGCCGAGCCTCGGCGGCGGCCATGGTGGGCGGCGACGCTCGGGCGTGCAGGAGCGAGCCCGATTCAGCTCGGGAATGGGAAGGGAGTGAAGAGGGAGATCGGGAACGGGCGCTGCGCGAGCTCAAGGGGAGGAGAGGGCCAAGGGCGCAGGGAGATGGAGAAGGGGCGCACGGCACGACTCGGCGCGTCGTCGCCGTGGCGCTTCAGGCGGCCGTCCTCGGCGTGCGCGCTGGGAGACAGCACCACGTGGCGAGGTCGAGAAACATCGGGGAGGAACCAGGAGTGCGAGGAGGCGGGTTTGGCCAAGGAGCTCGGCGCGTGGCCGGTGGCGAACGGCGTCGGCATGGCGTCACGGCGAAAACAGAGAGGGAGGAGAGAGGGAGATAGTGGTGAGGGCAAACTTGTAAATAACTCAAAGTTCAAAATTTCATTTTGTAAACTCAATTTTTATCCTTCTTCTTGGCCTCAAATGAAAAACTTTTGAATACCAAACTTGCTTAAAATTTTGAGATCTACAACTTTCGTTTTAGTCACTTTTTCATTTGAACAATGGTTTGGAAAATAAAATTTGAAACTTGAGTGCATTTGAAAATATCCAATACGTTTCGGAAATCAACTTTTTCTCCCATTTTTGTGTGGCAACTCGAAAAACTATGAACACAAAAGTTGTTCGTCATTTAAAACTCTACAACTTTAGTTTTAGGCAAAAGTTCATTTGAGCAACGATTTGAAATTCATTTTTAAAATCCGTTTGTTTCAATTTGAAAGATATTTTAAACATCTAAAAACTTTGATTTGAAGAACTCGTCATTTCATGTGTAAAATTTTATGTACAAAAAAAATACACATACATACACATGCAATATTTCAAAATTTCCTATTTAATGATGCATGATTTGGTGCTAATTACCCTGAATTGGCTATTTAAAAACCTGGGCTGTCACACCAAAATCCGGTGACACTCGCCCGGTGTAACAACCGGGACTAGAAAAACGGCTAAGAACGGCTAAGATCCACTCTACACGTTGAATGAATCACACCTGCTAATTAACTCTCTTGCGCTTTCATCCTCGCTTCGTGCAAAAGGTTGCAATCGGAGTTAACTAACTTTCTCAAGCCATCTATTTAAGCTGATCTAGCTCCTCTTGCCTAACTAATATGGGACTAAGGTTGCTCTCTCTCTAGCATCTTGTGCATACACATATGTGCACAAGATCTATTTTGGCCCAACAGGTCTTTGGGCTGGGCACAAGACGCCCAACAGTCTTTTGGGCTGGGCTGTTACAGCCGGCTCCGACGTGCCACCTCATCTATCCGTGGATCCTATATATCTTCCGGTATATTTTTTCTTATCCACCTTCCAGTGTTTGAGATTCGTGCAAATAACTGTAGCCCTTGGATCCAACCAAACCCTAGCTTTCTCTCCCTTTCTCCTCCTTCTCCTTCCTCTCTCCCCAGCTCCTCCCGCGCTCCACCGGCACCCGCAACCTGCCGCCACGCGGGCCCTGCGCACCGCTCGCCCCCGCGCGCTGCCGCGTGCCCCGCAGGCCGCTGTGTGCGCCACGCGCCCCCGCCAGCCACACGCCGCTCGCGCGCCCCTGAGCCGCCTCCGCGTGCCCCTGCGCCCCTGGCACGCCTCAGCCGGCCACGCGCGCTGCCGTGGGCCCCTGCGCTGCTCGCGCTCCCCTGAGGCGCCGCCGCGTGCCCCTGCGCCGCTCGCGCGCCCCAGAGCTGTCGCCAGCACCGGGGAAGAAGGTGAGAAAAAATATTGATGTTCAACATTTTCAAAATACCGATTCAACATTTTCAAACTATTGGTTCAATATTAAAAAATGCTAGTTCAACATTTTAAAACATTTGTGTGGGCCGGAGGCTCCTGTTAATGGGTTTTATTGGGCTTTATAGATGGTTGGCTTGTCTACCTCATCTGTCGGCCGGCGGCGTCACACCACCAGGGTTCAACTTACCGACCGCTAACCGGTAACCGCCGGCCTCCGGTTCCGGTATACCGGACCGGTTTGGCCGGTTACCGGTCGGAACCGGACAAATTCAAATTTAAATTCAAACTTCCCCGTTCAACCGGTTCGTACCGGTATACCGGCCGGTTAGACCGGTTTACCGGCCGGTTTGACCGGTATACCGGCCGGTTTGACTGGTAACCAGTCAAATTCAATTTTTTTTCTTTTTTTTGTTTAAATTCAAATGACCGCAAAGTATACTAAATAAATGTTTGTATAACATATTTTAGTCTAAATGAACCCTCCAACCCTCTTTTGTACTACTTTTACATTTTATTTATATACTTTTGTATGCATGTTTTTTTGTTTAACTTTAAATCCCCGCAAACTATACTAAATGAACGAATTTTTAAGAAAATTTGACACCATTAAATTTGTCGCATCTTGAAATATTTTTAGGAATTTTTTGAGAATTTTCCATTTTTTTTAATTCAAATTTAAATTTTGAATTTGGACCGGTTTATACCGGATCAAACCGGAACCGGTCCGGACCGGTTTGACCGGTAACCGGTCAAACCGACGGTTTGGGGAACCATGCACACCACATGACCGCGACGGCTCTCCCGTCGACGACGACGGCTCGCTCGCCGCGCCAGCAAGGCCTCGCCCCCAAGGTCCGCGGATGGTGGAGCCCCTTTCTTTTCCGTTCGGAGCCGGTACAACAGACTGCCGGGCTCGGGCTGCGGCGCCGTCCGGACGTGAGATCGACGTCTTCCAGTGAAGGCGTCACGCGATTCATATGACCCCGAGCCGAGCTGGCTCGGCGCTCTCGATGATGGAGATACGTATACTCGTACTCCTAGACACGAGGCTAGCTCCAAGATTTGTGGCACGATTCCCTTGTGAGTGCGCGGGTGCCGGCTGGCTGGGGTAGCCTAATTAAAGCCTGTCCAAGTCCAATCGGCGCTGGTACGGTGCTCATTCAAGTTCGTCAACTCCTTGCCCTAGACCTCGTGGCTCCTTGTGATGCACTGCAGCAGAGATGCCAAAAGCCAATTCAAAGCGGGAGCAAAGCATCAGTCCAAGTAACATCACATGCACGTTGATCCATCCAGCCAGGTCAAAAATTCCCTAAGGTAGCGTTTAGTTCTCAATTTTTTCTTTACAGTACCTGACAAATCAAATTTTTGAACACATACAGAGTATTAAATGCAGTTGAAAAAATAACTAATTATACAGTTTAACTAATTCCTACGAGATGAATCTAATGATGTTAATTAATTCATGATTGGACGTTAGTTGTCAAGTAACAACGAAACGTGCTACAGTATCCAAACCCAAACTTTTTCACCAACTAAACACCCCCTAATGTAAAATGGAGGGCATCTACTCCATGTTATGTTATGTTTCCCCAGAAGATGGTGCAGTGCTATAGAGAACTCACATGTTCCATGAGGCCGTGAGGGGGACAAAAGGACATTCTGGATACCTACCAAGAAAATAAGGTTCCAGCTTTATTACATATCACCGATAAGATTCTCATTTTATAATGATTAATATCTATTGACGTATATTCCGTCTACCCGTTTCGTTTTTTTTTTTATAGATTTCGTAACTTAACGCCGGTGATGTAATTGTGTAGAGTAGTTGTGAGTATCGCACAGATAGTGGGAATGCGAGATCTCAACTTCTCGAGCAAAGCTCGATTTGGCAATTGAACACGGCAAAAGAGCATAGCATAAATAAATTAGGATTTAGGAGCTATGTGCACAACATAAGAAAATGAGGAGCTCTGTGCACTAGCCCATATAGGTGGCAGTAGCCCACAAAAAAAAACTGAAAGCCGAGTATGTAACTGACGGCCCAGAGAAGGGCCTAATTAAAGTGCAAAGCAGCCTCAGGATCCCTTCAGATGGGCCTATTCCAAGTATAAGGGCCGTCTGTAAGGACTTTCCAAATGGATGGGCTCGAAGCCACCCACGCTGTGGTGGCCCAATTCATGTGACTATCATCATCATCTGCTCTAATTCTTTAACCCATTCGTCGAGCATTTCTCAATGGTTTTCAAGAGCTTCGTATGATTTTTTTTTCTTTGGCTCGAGTAAATGGCGAGGCAAATTTGGCACGACTGTGTTCCTGCTCCAGAGCAACTCGTGACTGCCCTAAAAAAATCACTCGTCGGGATAGATTAACCACGGTGGCGGATCTTGCCGTGGGATCGCCGGTACGGGAGAGGAGGGTGGCATCGCGCAGTGTGCGCCTTGGCCATCTCGCAGGTCAACCCGCAAAAGAGACGCGAAATTTGTGGCTGCCCGTACCGGTTATCCCCATTGATTTAAGCGTTGGATCTGGCGCACGCTGTTCCCCTTCCCTCACTAGCGACCTGATTCCTCACTAGCGATAGTACTACTAGAAGTCTAAAATACTACAAGCACGCTGCTGCTCTACCCTGTTGCCTTGGGTTCGAGGAGAGATCTGTCTGAGTGTCACACTGTCACGGTGTCACCTGAAGTTGCTTCCATTCAGAGCCCGTTTGGCACAGCTCCTACCGGCTTCAGCTACTGCTCTTCGCTACAGTACGTGACACTGTTCTACAATGTGGTGTGAAGCCGGAGCGCAATCAGATAGCTAAACATGTGAAGCCGGTGAAACCAGTTTTGGTCGTGTTTGGTTACACGTCAAATCAAGTTTACACAAAAAGATAAATATCTGCATGGAGTACTAAATGAAGTCTATTTACAAAATTTTTTTAGGGATGGGTGTAATTTTTTGCGACGAGTTTAATGACGTTAATTAATTGATGATTTGCTACAGTAATGCTACAGTATCATCCTCTAATCACGCGGCCAAAAGGATTTATTAGATTCGTCTCGCGATTTACACGGGTAGTGGAGGTGGTTTTATAATTAGACTTTATTTAATATTCGAAATTAGTGGTCAAAGATGTAAAAAATTTTCGTAAAAAAAATTTCGGGCAAAACCAAACACGACCTTTCCTAGCTTCACCGGCATCATGCTACACTGCTCTACGGTACGTGAACTGCGACGAAGCTGGTTCCGATGGAAATCGTGCCAAATGGGGCTAGCGTATGGCATTGCGTTCGCGTCATTCAGAAGCCAACAGAGCGACGGACGACACACGCAATCCACACCGACGCCGCCTTGCACGACGATCCATCGCCGAGCCTCTAAACCCGTGTGGAGCGTGTGAAGAAACCACACGGGCAACGGTGAGGTGGAAGGCATAGTCAATCGCCAGAGCGTGCGTGCCTCAGATCCGGAGAATCAGCGCGGGGGTCTCCGGGGGCACCCTGTCGTGTCCAGGGTTTAATTTACCGATCAGACCGGCCAAATCGCCGGGGTCCGGTACCCGTATACCGGTCCGGTTTGGCCGGAAACCGATCGGTACCGGTCGAATTCAAATTTGAATTCAAAAAACTCAGTTCAACCAGTTCGTACCGGTATACCGGCCGGTTAGACCGGTTTATCAGCCGGTTTGACCAGTTTACCGGACGGTTTGACCGGTTTGAATTCAAATCCAAATTTAAAATCGCATGTGTAATCGGTTTGGAACGGTATACCGGCCGGTTTGACCGGTTTACCAAGTGGGCCTTAATTGGCCATCTCATTTTTTCTTTTCTTTTTTGGTTTAACTTTAAATGTCCGAAAAGTATGTTAAACGGACAAATTTTTGAGAAAATTTGACACAATTAGATTCGTCGCACCTTGAAGTATTTTTAGGAATTTTTTATTTTTTGAATTTAAATTTAAATTTTGAATTTTGGCCGGTTTGGTACCGGCCCAAATCGAAACCGGACCAGTCCCACCTGTTTTGTAAACCCTGATCCTGCCCCTCCGACAGGAGGAACCTCTCGGTCGTCGTCATCCCAGCACAACGATCATGGACCTGAACCAAACCCGGGGCGCCACCAAGGTTTACCAAACCGGTGGGAACCGGTCCGGTTTGACCGGTTACCGGTCAAACCGGTCCGGCCCGGTTCCGGTTTGGTCTGGTACCCAACCGGCCAAAATTTAAATTTAAATTCAAAAAATAAAAAATTCCCAAAAAATTCCTAAAAATACTTCAAGGTGCAATGAATCTAATAGTGTCAAATTTTCTCAAAAATTCGTTCATTTAGTATAGTTTGTGGGGATTTAAAGTTAAATCAAAAAAAGAAAAAGAAAAAAATGGGCCGGCCCATTAAGGCCCATCGGTAAAACCGGCCGGTAAACCGGTAAAACCGGCCGGTAAACCGATTAGCTTTTGAATTTGGGTTTGAATTCAAACCGGTCAAACCGACCGGTAAACCGGTCAAACCGGCCGGTAAACCGGTCGGAACCGGTTGCACGGGATTTTTTGAATTTATTTGAATTTGGATTTGAATTCAACCGGTTTCCACCGGTTACAGGTCAAATCGGTCCGGTAAACCGCTACCGGAGGGCGGCGGTTTGACCGGACCAGTCGGTTTGGTTAACCTGGGCGCCACGCACTAGGAGGACGGTAGGCAAACCGCCGCGAGTGGCCCGCCAGAACCGAACCCACCACCGCCCACTGGCAGCGGGGCCCACGGACGCCAGCTGTCGAGGAGGGCGCTGCGGCCCGGAGCGCCGCCACCCGATCCGACGGCTCCGCGCGGCCGAGCTGACCGGCCACCGGTCATTCCGCAGCAGTCGCCGCCGTTGTGGTTCCGCCCCAACTCAACTCCAGTCTCCACGGCCGCGGCGCCGAGCGAGCAGCCGAGCACTGATCAACCCACCACCTTCACCCGCCGCGCGCACCACCCGCCCAGCGCCTTTTAAAGTAATTGGAGTGGCATGTATCCAACTGACCCTTCGTAAAACCGCACCCCGCCTCCCCCGAGCCCGTGCTCCGAGCTGCCGAGTCCGTCGCCTCCGCCGGCGCGCGCCTCCCTCCTCCCCCCCCCCCATGGGCCCCCGCGCCCGAGCCGGGACCGCCCCACCCACCGGCCGGTGCGCGCGCCGCGGATAGATCCCACGCCCCGTCGCCACCGGATCCGATGCTGGAGACGGCGGCCGCCTCCTCCCCCCGCGCCGCCGCTGCTGCCGCTGCTGCTGCTGCGGCGGCGGCGGCTTCTGCCGTTTCCTCCCCGCGGCGGGGTGGGGGCGCTGCGCATCACCACCGGCGGTGGGCGCCGGCGCCGTTCAGGGCGTGCCTCGTCGCGCTCTGGCTGGTGGGGTTCGCGCTCGTCTTTCTGTGGCAGAGCACCTCCGTGGGCCGCGTGCGGCTCTACACGCGCCCGCCCATGCCCAAGCGCGCGGCGCCGTCCATGGGGCAGTGGGTGGCCTCCCCGCCCGTCTACGATCTGAGGGAGTTCGGGGCGTTCGGGGACGGGAGAACGGTGAACACGGCCGCGTTCGAGGCGGCGGTCGCGGCGATCGCCGAGAGGGGCGGCGGGAGGCTCACCGTGCCCGCGGGGCGGTGGCTCACCGCGCCGTTCAACCTCACCAGCCGCATGACGCTATTCCTCGCTGCCGGCGCTGAGATCCTGGGAATCCAGGTGAGGCATTCACCTGCTATTTGCTCAGCTTTGTGGATTTTAAGATGCTGCCTTTTATTTTCAAACGAAAAGGGACGCTGCTTTGGGATCTTTGGTTGGGTTTTGGATTCGGTTGTGCAACTATGAAGTAAATAGGTAAAGGTGTACTCGGGCAAGTGAAAAGGAATGCTTCTATTGTACCGTCGTTCAACCATAGTTTCAAGGACATCATAGAAGTGATTGCAACCAGTGATCATTGCATAAAATGGTGAGATCATCTGGAGTAATGCAAATACTGTGCACTTCAATGAGATATTAGGAATATGTATCTGGTATTGGTGACATGCTGGACAAGCAAATGCTTCTTTATTACACAAATATTTACTTTTAAAATTGTATCAAAATTTGCTGCCAAGTTCATCACATAAATAGCTGCCGGGTGGTCTCATGTTCAACTACACTTCAAAGATTTGCTGAAGACTTAAACAGTTGAGCAAGCATTTAACACTGAAGTGACCAACTTGTCAAAGTTTGCCTGATGTTGTGGTTTCGTTAAGTCAGTTCTGACTTGCTTTATATGCAATAGTCAGGTTTAAGTTCAACTGAATTTAGTCACTGCTTTTAATATATTTTATCTGCCAAGTTTTTTTGTTCGCTTTGTTTCTTTTGGTGCTGTTGTATTTGCCAGGGCTCAAATTATTTATATGATACCTTTTCCAGTTTGGTGCACTTATTTACCAATTGAGTTAACATTGGCGACTTCTTTATGTTACTTATATCCAAGGATGAAAGATATTGGCCATTAATGTCTCCATTACCATCATATGGGTATGGAAGAGAGCACAAGGGACCTCGATATGGAAGCCTCATACATGGTCAAGACCTGAAGGATGTGACTATAACAGGTATGTTGCGTTTTCTTATTTCTATTTCTTATTCATTCATACAAACTCATTGTCGCCAAATTGGTTCCATCATGTACATTTTCTACATACAAAACCACAGGAAGTTAAAAGTTGTTGAAACTTTAATTGATACTTATTTCGTGGAAACACCTAATCTCTAGTTGTACTTGAGTTTAGTGAATTAATTCATTGTAAGAATAAATGTGTGGATGTGAAGCTATTAAAGTATTAAGACAATGTGGATATGTTAAATACAGCTAATATCACATGACTGGTCCGTTGCAGAAATGAATGATGGCATTATATTTGTTTCTCTTCGTCAGACCCATCTTCCTGAAATTGTAATAATTTTTCAATTGACATTCAGTCTTGTTGACTCCTATGTAAATAGGTCATAATGGTACCATAAATGGACAAGGTCAAAGTTGGTGGGTAAAATTTCGGAGAAAACTCCTTAATCACACAAGGGGTCCTCTAGTGCAGCTCATGCGATCAAGTAATATTATCATTTCGAATATCACTCTTCGCGATTCTCCCTTTTGGACTCTTCACACATACGACTGCAAGAATGTTACTATCTCAGAAACGACCATCTTGGCTCCAATTGCTGGAGCTCCAAATACTGATGGGATAGATCCAGGTTACTCCTAACGCTTGCTATTGTTTCTTATTACTGAACTTTCTTCATTTCATTGTAGCTGTATCCTGTCCTGTAATTTAAATTGTAATCTAGCTTTAACTAAACTTTTTAGCAACAATAGGAGCCCAAGAAACCTGAACTACATGTCCATGTTGTCTTGAGTTTTTTTTCTTTGTTATACTTTATGCTTCATTGATCAGACTATTTGTTATTCATATGGTATGTGCAGATTCTTGTGAAAATGTGGTGATAAAGAATTGCTACATTTCTGTTGGTGATGATGGGATAGCTATAAAGAGTGGTTGGGATCAATATGGAATTTCTTATGGGCGTCCATCTGCTAACATTATTATTCAGAATGTCATAATACGCTCCATGGTCAGGTTAGATATTAGATTGTTTTCTGAGGCTGTTTTGATTCACTTTACAATATAAGTATGATGATGTGTTCATTTTTCAAATATCATTGGCTAGTGAATGGCACTTCTTTCCCTGTTGATAATATCAACGAGTTACTGCAAGTTTGTTAGTTATTTTGTTCTTTTTATTTCTGATAAATATTACTTGCTGGCATTTTTGCCATGTTACCAGATTATTTGGTCTACTGGATCATTTATTTACGTAGACCAGAATTAGGGACACATGATACTTTCTTCTCAAGTTCTCGTTGTTGGTTTGTCTTTCATACTGTCACTAGCTTTCTTATAGGATTCATGATCTGGAAATTGATCAACACCACTATTCAAACTTTGTTAAACCGTATGTGATTGTATGTTTGATCTTTTTGCATTCTGTGGACAGTGCCGGTGTATCGATAGGAAGCGAGATGTCTGGTGGTGTCTCTAATGTGTTGGTAGAGAATGTTCATGTTTGGGATTCACGGCGAGGTGTGAGGATAAAGACTGCCCCTGGAAGAGGGGCCTATGTAAGCAACATTGCGTATCGGAATATTAGCTTAGAGAATGTCCGTGTCGGTATTGTCATAAAGACAGACTACAATGAGCACCCAGATGAAGGCTTCAACCCGAAGGCTCTGCCCATCATCGAAAACATTTCTTACACGTCAATCCACGGGCATGGTGTGCGCGTACCTGTCAGGATACAGGGATGCGCAGAGATCCCCGTGAAGAATGTTACCTTCCATGACATGTCAGTGGGTATAGCAGACAGGAAGCACCATGTTTTCCAGTGCTCCTTTGTCCAGGGGCAGGTCATTGGCTATATTTTCCCCATGCCTTGCAAGAACCTGGACATGTATAACGAGCGGCGTGAGTTGGTCAAACAATCGACGTTTCAGAACATTTCTGATATTGACTACAGTTTTTGACAAGGGCAGTTGATCCCATTGTACTATTGCTGTAGGAATTATTCACAGCTCTCATAGTCCTTTCAACACGTTTAGAAGCATTTTTTGGGTAGCCTTTTACAACCTTCACCTCAGGCATGTATTTAAGGAGGTTTCACTTGTCTATACTGTCTCATTTCATTTCCCATCTCTGTATTATCACAAACTTGGTTACACAGTCAACTGTACACTTTTGATAGGTTTTACTGTTGAGGCACTTGGCTTGCCCTTCTCCACAGGTCTCCATGTATAATGTAGATTGAAATTGGAATGGTGGGTCCTTTCAAAGTTGTATTCATAAAGCTCAGTTTGTCAAGATGGCTTCCAATCAAAGAAAAGGGGGGGATATTCATGCTGAAACTCCTGCAGCAAGGTCGTATGGCCTCAGTTCGAAATTATCCCTGACAAACAGATTCTTTTTTTCCAAATTCAAGCAGTTTTCACTTTCGAAGTTAGTTTCTTGCAGCATAACCAGGGGGAAAAATCAACAAGAAAGGTCACGTTAACCAGAAACCTTTCAGGCCCATCAGCCTTTTTTTAGATTATTCAGGCCCATCAGCTTAACAGCCCAATGCTGACCCTACGAATCAGGAGGCAAAAGCCCAATAAAAGCCTATTATAGTCACGCAAACGACTTGTCACAGCTGTCGTCCCGCGGGCTGGCAGCGCCTGATTGGCTGGCTATCCCACGCCCTCTCGCTCCCTATCCTGAAAAACTCCAAGCAGATAAAGCGCGGCAGCTCAGCGCACGCCCCGACGACGCCCACCTCCGCTCCCACTGCTCCCGATCGCCTTCTCCTTCGCTCTCCTTGCTCCCATGGCTCTGTCCGTCGGCTCGTTCGCGGCATGCAGCCTCCAGCCAAGGTAAGCCATGGCGCGCGCGCCCCCTGCGCCGCTACACCGGGAGCGTCCGTGTCGCGCGCCCCCGGCTGTTCGCTGACAGCGCGCCGTCTGTTTCTCTGCAGCAGAGCTAGTAGCATCCGGGCGGGCCGTGCGCCGCCGCCGCCGGGCGCTGCCGCGGTGGTCTCGCTTACGAGGACGGGGCGCCGGGCGAACGCGACCAAGGGCGTGTCCGCCGCGTGCGAGCCGCTGGGGCCCGACCGGCCGCTCTGGTTCCCAGGCGCCTCCCCGCCCCCGTGGCTCGACGGCAGGTAAGTGCCACGACGAGCAGAACAATCTCACAGATTGGCATGCCACTGACGCCAGTCTGCTGGCGAAGGCGTAGAGATACCATTTCGTTCTGAACCTTTTTTTCCCCAAATTGCCTTGCGCCTGCAGCCTCCCTGGAGACTTCGGATTTGACCCGCTTGGACTAGGTAAACACCAGCGTCCCTCAGCAAAATGTTCGCCATATCTATCAAAGTTGTGTGCATGGCATTTTGATTACTAATCCCTTCATTTTAAAAAGAATAAAACTCTCGCTGTCAAAAAAATTAAAACTAATCGATTCTTTTAAAAATACTAATATTTATGACTCTAGATAGATTTAATATGGAAGTATATTACATGATTAATCTAATAATACTTATTTTGTAACATAAATATTAATATTATTTTGTATAAATTTGATTAAATTTGAAATTGTTTGACTCCAAGAAAAACGAGGGTTGCATTTTTTATTATACGGAGGGAGTACTAAGTTAGCCTGAAGTGGCGTGATTCATGTTATGTTTGCGCACACACTTGTCGTCGCCAAATCAAACACGTCGTGCACACGACAAGCATGAAGCAATGAACCCACCCGGCTACTTTGTGCATGCACACGATGGCTGCAGGTTCGGAGCCGGAGCAGCTGCGTTGGTTCGCGCAGGCGGAGCTGATACACGGGCGGTGGGCGATGCTGGCGGCGGTGGGGATCCTGGTCCCGGACGTGCTGGCGCGGTGGGGCTTCATCGACGGCGGCTTCTCGTGGTTCGACGCCGGGTCTCGGGAGTACTTCGCGGATCCCTGGACGCTCTTCGTGTCGCAGATGGCGCTAATGGGGTGGGCGGAGGGCCGGCGGTGGGCGGACCTCCTCCACCCCGGCTGCGTCGACATCGAGCCGGACCTCCCCAACCGCAAGAAGCCCGTCCCCGACGTCGGCTACCCCGGCGGGCTGTGGTTCGACTGGGCCAACTGGGGCCGCGGGTCCCCCGAGCCCGTCATGGTGCTGCGCACCAAGGAGATCAAGAACGGCCGCCTCGCCATGCTCGCCTTCCTCGGCTTCTGGTTCCAGGCCGTCTACACCGGCCAGGGGCCCATCGACAACCTCCTAGCGCACCTCGCCGACCCGGGCCACTGCAACATATTCTCGGTACGTGCCTCCACCTCCTTTGCTTCTGGTCTTCCTTGCCCTGCATCTGCATGTATGGTTACCATGGCTCACTGGCTGTTCTCGCTGGTTTTGGTTCTCATCTTGCAGGCGTTCACGTCCCACTGAATGCTAGTTACCTTATCAGATACAAGAGAATGGAGTCGTGAACGCTTTGTACCTGGCAGCAATTTGTTTGATGAAATCACATGAGATGCTAGGGGGGAATCCCATTGCAACAGGAACAAACAGAGCGCCGCCACGGCCTTTTTACTGGTTTCTGCGCTTTCTTTGTTCTCACCTCCCCTTTCATACGATCGAGCTCTGCTTTGTACAACCAGCGGTGAATCTAGGATGTAAAATTACAGGATACTCATTTTCCTTCCTTCTTTCATTCTTCTCTCTTTTTTTCTTCCTCATCCTTCTTTTCTTCTTCCTCTCCTTCATCCAGTGGCGGAGCCAGAAAAAAAATATAGGTGGGCGACTTTTAGTGACGAACTATATCAAAACTAAAAATGAACCAATTCACATCGCATTAGCACATCCACACATTGCAATCGCACAAGTTTCAAGTGAAGATGTTGCTTCAAATTTAAAGAATAATAAAGTAATTAATTAGAAAGTAATAATAAAGCGATCAATATCGTTCTTGGACGCGCGCTCCTGGTGATGGCTGATGCCATGGCCTCGGCAGACTCCCGCTGGAGCCTCTCCTACTCCTCCGCGGCCATGCCCTGGCCAGCTAGCCCTTGCTAGTCCTCGTCTCCCTCTCCCTCTCCCTCCATGAGCTAGATGAGCGCCTTGCTAAGGATGAAAACAGACCGAAAAAATCCCGTTCCGTTCCGCTCGTATTTCTATATTTATTCCGTCTGTTTCCGTATTTACAGAAAAATATGGAAATGGTACGGGAAGCGGGAGAGGGTGTATCCCGCCCGTATTTACGGGATCCCGTTTTAGTCGGAATAATCCCGTATTCTTCCCGTATTTATAAAATCCAGAAAAAAATAAATAGGCACACCATATATCCTCTCATGTTTCTCAACATCAATAGATATATTTCACGCTTTAATCGTAGGAAACAAGAAATATTGATCATATTTTTGAAAAATAGCTTAAAGGAGTGTCTTGTGCTATATTCATGCAAAATGAGTGGTGATTAAATCATAATGTATTCCTGTAAATTTTCCGGTTTCCGTCTGTTTCCGTAACCGTTATATCCCGTTTCCGCTCCCGTACCCAACTATTCTGCTCCTGTTCTCGTTTTCCGTAATAAAAAATAGAAACAGAAATGGTTGAAGGGTTTTCCGCTCGTTCCATCCGTTTTCATCCCTGCCTTGCACGGCTGTGTTGTCTGTCTCCCACGCTGCCGTCGTGCCGTGCGGCCAGCCGAAGCCACCGAGCACCCGAGCTAGCCAGTCGGCCACTGCGCAGGCTCGCCGCTCGCATGTGGCATGCCCCACTGCCGCACAGGTACACCCGTTCGGTCGCGTCGGCAGAGACTGTTGCAGCCACCGGTGGCGGCGCTAGGCCTGCTTGCTACAATCGTGGGAGAAAGGAGGCTGGAGACATGACTTGGGGCAGTCAGTCCGTGGGCTCTGCAGGCCGGTTGGGCGTCGGGTTATTGGGCCGTTGTTTACCGCTGGACTGGGCTGGACACGTGCAGCTGCGAGTTCTTCTTCCTTCTTTCTCATTTCAACTTTCTAACTCCTCAAGTCCAGGCCATACGGGGAGGTTATGGTCTCTTCCGTCCGTTCCCCATGCTACAATAGCCGAGGGCGATATCGAAGGCGATCTCCGTTTCCGGTGCCGATTTCGCCGTCGCTCATCTGTCTGCGGCGTCCTCTGTGGGCGCGGGGCGGATGGGGGCTACGGAATCGGCGTCCGATGTGTATAGCCTAGCTATTTAGCTTATGAATAGGTAGGTTTTGCTTTCTCCTCCGCGTTTCCATTCTCTTCGGCGATGGTGTGGTCGCGGTGGCCGGCTGGGAGTCGCGGCGACGCCAGTGCCGGTGCTGCTGCAGTGCTCTCGCCTGGCCCCGAGCTGGCCGCGGTGTTTGCCGTGGCCTGTCACCTCGTCCGGTTCGAGCTGGGGACATCGGATGGAGTTGCTGGAGGTGGCCGTCGTGCTTCACCGACAGCGTGTCCTCGTGCCAGCGGCGCAGAGGCACTGGCGCGTCTACGAAATAAGCTTCCCAATCTTTCTCCGTGTCGACGACGTCTTCCTATCCGGTGCCGTCGGTGGGATTGTGGAGTCTTCAGGAGAGTTAGTCGGCGGTTGTCGTCGGCTCGGTCCAGGTGTTGCAGAGGTGCAGCCAGTGGGTTCCGGCGGTTGGCGGCGCGGCTGGCGCTGGTGGCTTGTCTCCGACGTCTGGTGGCGTGTTTCGTCGGCGACGGAGCTGGCGGCTCCTCTGTAATCTCCTGAGACCTTCAATCAGTACCCTCTCTCACGCGTGGTGCCGCAAGAGGGAGTGCAACGTCCCCATTGCCTACGGAGTTCAGAGGACTTCATCGATCTCAAGAAGGACACGTTTGTTTTTAGTGTTGTGTAGTTGTAGGTCTGGTAATATAGGTAGGGGTGTGTGTCTCTATGTATATAAACAGATTCTACAATTATGCAATGAAGTGTGAGAGGGTTAAAAAAAACTTTCAACTCCTCTCCGGCTCGTGTTTGAGCCATCAATGCCGTCTGACGGGGACGGTGTGGGGCAGAGTGGCCGAGAAAATAAGGAGGGGTACTTGAGGTGAGCACACTCACTGCGTTCGGCTGGTCTCCGGCCTCCAGCCCCTACAGTATTTCTCTCTCACATCACTCCAGCTCCAGCTTCCAGCCACCAGCCAGATAACAGTATTTTCTCTCACATCACTCCAGCTCCAACCTCCAGCTTCAACCTGCCGAACACGGTGACTGATAGCTGGGGTGGCCGCCCCACCCCGCCGACAGGGTACCTCCGCCACTGGGATCGATGGGAGTAGGGGGCTGGAGCCCTCTCGATCCGCCTGTGTTCAACATAACACCATGATGACATACTGCAACGCTGCTAGATACGTCAGCTCGAGTGTCAACCGGACAACCACTTACAGTGAAGCTCTCCTGTGTCGCACCAAGAGTACAATACAAAATACAAAACAGAATGAAACCAAGAAGAAGAAGACACAGTAGTACAGTACAGAATACAAAACAAATGAGACCCGTTGTGCCTGATGAGTGCCATGCACGATGACAAATGTAGGATTTCACCTCTAAAATCAGGCTAACTGCTTTCACCTCCATATAATGGTCCCATCTATCTACTCCCTCCATTTTTAAATATATGACACCATTGACTTTTTTCTTCGTTTGATTATTCATCTTTTCTACAAATATTTATGCAAATAGCCAAATCTTAAAGTTAGATTCAAGAGACTCTTGATAATAGACGTAAATGTACTCATTTCACTTCATTTAATTAACCGATTAATTAAATAATATTAGTCAAAGTTGGAGAAAAAAGTCAACGGTGTCATATAAAAAAGAACGGAGGGAGTATAATATAAGCCACTGCTTTCACTTCCATTAAGCTGACTTGTAATAAACACAAGTTCATAACGATGTGTCACTCTTATGTCACCCATTCTCAACACCTGATTGAAAATATGTGCACGCAGTGACTTATAGTTGAGGGAAAAATATACGACCTAGCTTTATCAGTTTAAGAATTGTCTACATCACACTCGGTTGTTTTTAGCCCCATGCACCCGAAATATTAACAATTGGATCTTCCAACGGTGTAACCTCACCTTATTCCTCCTCTACTTTTCTTCCTCTCTTCCAAAATAGTTTCATCCTCCCATAAACAATTAAATTTAATATCAGCATTAATATTCTTAATTATTTATGAATAGCTTTCAAGTAATTTAAATGATGTGCATCATTAAGTAATTAGTCATATAGATAAGTTAAAATTGCTTCACTGGGTACTATTTCTTTGGGAAATTTTGGGTTGATACATTATTTTTCTCACACCTAAGCACATCTCACACTTCTGCGAATTTGCGCTAATTAGGTTGTTGTGCAGTTTTCTCCATCAAGAACAACTTTTCATAAGAACTCAATAATAAGAAAGTTGTAGGGAACCTTTAGTTCGGTTTGCTGGTCAAATTTCATAATTTTTTAAGGAGTATAGACTAAGTAATGATTGAAATGGTAGAGCACAGTTTTCTGAAATTGCAGATTGAACAACAGACACTAAAATAAGAATTCAACCTTTTTAAGTTTGGAATCTGTTTAGAAACACAACTACAAAGTTGTAGGGAATTTTATTACCTCTCCAATGTTAAAATTTGAGAGTTACAAATTTTCTTTTATCTAGTGTTCGAATGTTCACAGTTTGTTCTACCTTTTGGTCATAATTACTTCAAGCCGATATTTACTGGTATCTTCACTTGTTGCAGATGGTGAGTATGGAGCACATTCAGTTTGACCAAGATGGGTGGACATGTTCCACTTTTTCCCACCAGGGTGGTTTTCTCGTGCTGCTTTGGGACGTTCTCTAACGGAGGGGACGTGGGGTCATACCGTGCCTCCCCAGTATTTCAGGCGCGAGTCCTCTGTGAAGGGTGTCCTTAGCTATGAAGCTCATCTATAGATTCCGCTTTGTGCAGGCCTTCAGATGGGTACAAGGGAGATGCTTTGTGAGGACTGAGCTTTTGTGCCTATATACAGATTTTGTATATACAGATTTTGTGCCCTATCAGATTCCCCCACTATTTTGTAGAACAAGAGCTATGTGTTATAGTGTTTGCTGTAACACAAAGTTTTGTGTTCCTATAATTTTTCTTTGTAACACACTAATGAATGTGTTACAATACCTATGTTTCATAGTAGTGTATTACTTTATGGAATATTTGTTTCTCAATATTTCCCAATTCTAATTTTGACCATACTATTAATAGATATGTGTCTTGGTTCTAGCTAGGCACGGACTGCTGACTGCTGAGATATGGGTCAAGACTATCACATTCCATCGAAGTTCCAACTCCCCCAGCCTAGCTATATATTAATTGCCCAATTCTTGTCCCTCCTCCATGGCTTCGATCCTCCAAATATTCTGCCTTCTTTCAATCCCCACCCTTGTCACAGCTCAAACTCCATACAAATTGTGCATAGACGCGCATGGTCATTTTGCGCCCAATAGCATGTACCATAGGAACATTGCTCGCATATCCAAACAGCTAGCTAGATAGGCTTCCTTATCAGCCACTCTGTTTAGTATTTCTTCTATGGGCACTGTCCCAAACAAAAGCTACGCCATGGCACTTTGCCGGGCGGATATCAGCTCCACCGCATGCAACTCATGCCTTTCTTCAGCCTTTATCGACGCCCAACAGCTATGTCCTATTTCATGGATGCAGCTGTCTACTACAAGACATGCTTTGTCCATTTCTCCGATGTCAACTTCACTTCTAACCAACATTAGGACTAAGCTTTAGGACGTTTGGGACAGGAGTGAGGCTTAAGGTGTCCACGGATCTTCGAGAGGTAGGGGGGCACGAGCCCCCCTATGGGCATGACTATCCACCACTTTATGAGATGGTTCCGCAAACTATCACCTAAAGAGCATGTGTTTATGGGGTGACTATTATTGTAAAATATTAAGTTTGGGCCGGCGACTATTATTGTAAAATATTAAGTTTGGGCCGGCCTATTTACATTGCTGCCCTTGTTGACAGCAAATAGAAGATAATTTGTGCATGCATGCAGAAGTAGACAAATATTGTGATGTCACCACATGCAAATCTGAAACTAAAATAAGCTATAACTATTAAATCGTGCATCCAAATTAAATTTGAAATCCACCATTATCTTTCTTATTACAAGATCATCAAAACAAGACCCCACTTGCCTAGATTTTCACGATATTTTTTAAAAATATTTTTTAAATACTAAATACTTAATTTTTAGATTCTGGGAACAAATATTTTAAGAACAAGGATAGATGATTATTTTCTTCGAATAAATAATAATGTACAACAAAAAAAACATTACACATCGCAAACATTTGATTGTATGGAATAAATAATGAAAATAAATATCGCAAACAAATAGGTCAATGTCACGGAATAATTTAATCTACAAAACGAAGAAATAATTTAGCATTGCAAATAAATTCGTTACACGCAGATAAATAATTTTACACGAAAACAAATTAGCATATAAAAAGAAACAAATTATTTCACACACTTATTTATGAATCTACAATCCAAATAGATTACTATACATTGAGTACGAATCACTCTTAAATGTGAACAAAAGAATATGTATGCTTACTTATATATTTATATATATAGAAATAAATTTGTATATATAGATTTATAATAAAATAGAAAAAATGGAATAAAAAGAATAAAGGAAATAAATAGAAAGAATAAGGAAAAAGAATCCGAAAAAGATTAGAAACTAAAATAGAAAAAATGAATGAATATAAAAGAATGAGCTGCTCTACATCCTTATTTCTAGAGAAGAATTATTTGGGAAGAAAAGAAGGAAATGATTATAGAAAAGAAAAGAATAAAATAGAAATAGAAAATAGAAAGAAAAAGGGGGCGGAACGCCTTTATAGGCTGCCAATACTCAACGCGGTGGACTGCAGGTCCAACCGTGAGCCAAAACAGCAATGGAAACATGACATGCTGGGCTCCTCCCTAAGCATCATCTGACGGCTTTGAAAGTTTATTGGGCTGAATTTAGCTTACCGGTCCAGACGAGATTTCTTCAGGCGACGGGACCCCGATTTATCGAGCGAGCAATATATAGTCTCCGCGCCCCACTATAGATCCATCCCTGCTTGGGACCATGCTGCTCATTTGGCCCTTAATCCGGTTTTGGGAGGAGCCCTTACTCCATAGTTGCTGCTTTTCCTATCAGGAATTGGACTTCAGATCACTCGACACGTCGGATCAAAAATATGTGCACACAATGGCTTATAGTTGAGGGAAAAAAAGTGTATGGCCTAGTTTTTATCGCGATTAAGAATTGTCTATACATCACACACGGTTGTTTTTAGTCCCATGCACATGAAAATTTGACAATTGGATCTTCTAAGGGTGTAACTTCTTATTCCTCCGCTTTTCTTCCTCTCTTCCAAAATAGTTTCATCCTTAAATGAATTATTAAATTTAATATCAGCATTAATATTATTAGTTATTTATGGATAGCTTTCAAATAATTTAAATGGTGTGCGTCATTAAGTAATTAGTCATAGAGATAAGTTAAAATTCCTTCACTAAGTACTTTTTCTTGTGGATATGTTATGATATTTCACTTTTATTTCAAATACGGATATGGAATTGGATATAGAAAATATAAAAAATCAGATTTGGATACATCCACATAGCATTCATATTAAAAACGTATATGAATATGGATATCCATATCCATATTCACAGTTTTAGCGGATATGGATAAGGATAATTTAGGATTTGGAGACATCCATATCCATCCCGTCACAGATTTTGCACGCTCAACCACAAAAGCCTAAGTCGGAGAACAAATCATCATCATCATCGGCAATCCGTTTTCTTGAAAGCGGGACGGACAAGAAACACCTTTCCTAGGAAAGAAGCTGCGAAGAGAAAGGCAACAGGCAGAGCTCCAAATAAAAGGAAAGCGGAAGTCAAAACCTAGAAAAGGAAAAGAAGGAAGAAGAACAATCACTCTCGCTGGTTCCTAAAAAGTTCAAGTGTGACGACCGCAGGCACTTTCGGACAACAAGAGCAAGGCAATAAAGTTTCCTTCTTTCCCACCGCCAATGCCGTCTCCCTAAACACTGTCAAATCGAGAAATCCATATGTTCGAATTGCCAAATGTGGCCTAAATCTTCCCTTTTCTCTCTCTCTGAACCCGATGAGGGTGTCGTCTGTCGTTCTTGATGGTGATTTGCTGTCGATTTATCAACAGTTAGGCACCTGGCTGTTACGTTAGGCCCGTGGATCATCCGTGGCACCTGCCAGACGCCAGAAAACCGGTACCCGTGCTGGTGCTGGTGCTGGTGCGCCGTCCGGTCGAGAGGACCGGCCGGAATGAGGTGTCAGCTTACCTGCCTGCCTCGTGTCGGGTCGCCGTCACGTCAGCTGACGTGTGTGCTCCGTAACCGTCTCTTGGCCTTCAGATTAGCAACGAACGGTTTTGTTTTCGGGAGTCCACGGCGCCAGGACCGCCGGTTACCACCGGGGTTATCAGGAGTGTGCTCGTGTGGTCTGGTCTGATCTCATTAGCTGGGCTGTCAGCACGTGATGGAATTGATGGACGGCCGTGATGACGATTTTGACCACATCAAGGAAGCCGAGACCTGCGAACTGCGACGTGGACTCTCTCTAGTCTTGTGTGACTGGCTGGCACGCTGTAGGGCCGGCTGCCACAAGCGGACAAGCCCACAGGCTCGGCACCAGGCACTGACATGTGGGACCATCGCTGCTGATACCCCACCGGCAGGTGGGCACGCAGTGCCGGCCGCCGTCAGCCGATGATCCGCCTGCCGGTTGGTTAGCTTTGCGAACGCAAGCAAGGGAGCTCCAACGGAGGAAGCCAAATCGCCGAGATGAGCGAGGCGATTAGGGTATAAATACAGCGGCGGGGAATGGCGGGATCAGCAGACAAGGCAGCGCCCTCCTCCTTCTCCTCCTCCTCCATCGCGTCTGCCTAGGACTAAGCTTTCGCTGTGCCACGGCTCTTGGCGGGAGGAGGCGAGGCGCCATGGAGGCATCCGCCGCGGCGGAGCTGGAGGCCGCGGAGAGGGTGGTCATGCGGTGGGGCTCCACGGCGTCGGCGGCGTCCCCGGGCGGCGGGGCCGGGTACGAGCAGGCGATGCTGTTCGGCGGCGCCGGCGACCGCGTGGAGGCGGTGCGGTTCCTCCAGGCGGTGGACGACATCCGCCGCCTGGCGCCGCCGACCGCGGCGGGCTACGCCTGCTCCTCGGTCCAGATGGCCATAGCGCGGCTCGAGGACGAGCTCCGCCACGTGCTCGCGGCGCGCGCGCTCGACCTCGAGATCGAGGCGCTTGCCGGCCTCAGCTCGCTCTCCCTGTCCGGCGACCGGCGGAACTCCGACGCCACGCAGGCGGCTTCGGAGGAAGACGACGACGACGCCGGCGGCTCCGGGTCCTCCTCCGCCGGCCGCCGCCGCACCTACCGCTCCCTGCTGAGCATCCGCGAGGTTGACCTGTACCCCGCGGACGCCATCTCCGACCTGCACGCCATCGTCTCCTGCATGGCCGAGGCAGGGTACGGCCGCGAGTGCGTCCAGGTGTACGCCTCCGTCCGCAAGCCGGCCGTCGACTCCGCCCTCCGCCGCCTCGGCGTCGAGAAGCTCAGCATCGGCGACGTCCAACAGCTCGAGGGGGACGCCCTCGAGGCGAAGGTCCGCCGCTGGATCCGCGCCGCCCGCGCCGCCGTCCCCCGCGTCTTCGCCAGCGAGCGCCGCCTCTGCTTCAACATCTTCCGCGACCTCCCGCTGTGCGATTCCGCCGCCGCCGCCACCGCCACCGCCGCCGCCGCCGCCGCCGCCGCCGCCACCCACGACGCGCCTTTCGCCGAGGCCGTCAAGGGCGGGGCGCTGCAGCTCTTCGGCTTCGCGGAGGCCATCAGCATCGGGCGCCGCTCCCCCGAGAAGCTGTTCAAGATCATCGACCTGCACGACGCTCTCTCCGACATGCTGCCCGACATCTCCGACATCTTCGCCGCCTCCAAGGCCGCGGAGTCCATATACGTGCAGGCTGCCGAGATCAGGTCGCCGCTGGCCGACGCCGTGCGCGGGATACTCTCCGACTTCGAGAACGCCGTGCTCCGCGACCCCTCCAAGACCCCGGTGCCCGGCGGCACCATCCACCCGCTCACTCGCTACGTCATGAACTACAGCAGCCTCATTTCGGACTACAAGACCACGCTCTCCGAGCTCATCATCTCGCGACCATCGTCAGCTACCTCCCGAGTTGCTGCCGAGGGCAGCGAGGCCGCGCCGGCCTTCCCTGATCTTGACCTGCCCGACTCTGACAGCCAGTTGCCCCTGGCCGCTCACCTCGTCTGGATCATTGCCGTTCTTGAGCACAACCTTGAGAGCAAGGCGTTGCTCTACAAGGATGCGGCGCTGTATCACCTGTTCCTCATGAACAACGTGCACTACATCGTGCACAAGGTGAAGGATTCAGCCGAGCTCCGGGGGCTGATTGGGGATGAGTACCTGAAGCGACTCACGGGGAAGTTCCGGCTGGCGGCCACAAGCTACCAGCGGATTGCATGGCTGAAGATTCTGAACTGTCTCAGAGATGAGGGCCTCCATGCTACCGGTGGCGTCGGCGTCTTGTCTGGGATATCGAAATCTGTACTTCGGGAGAGATTCAAGGCTTTCAATAGTGCATTCGAGGTGGCACACAAGATCGAGTCTGCTTGGTCTGTTCCAGACACGCAGCTGAGAGAAGAGCTCAGGATCTCCATTTCGGAGAAGCTGCTCCCAGCATATCGTTCCTTCCTTGGCAGGTTCCGCCATCACATAGAGAATGGCAGGCACCCAGAGATGTACATCAAGTATTCGGTTGAGGATCTTGAGATAGCAATGGCAGATTTCTTTGAGGGGGCTCCATCATCGCCGCATAACAGGAGGAGATCTCATGGATGAAAGGTGGCTTGACAAGGCTGGGTTTTCGTCCCTTGTATATTATCTAATTCTTTTGGGGGAACAACAGGCTCAAAGCTAATTTCTTCGACTATAGGTAATCTGAAGCGGGATCAGGATCTTGATAAAGCTCCCAAAAGTCCTGTTTCTTATTCCACTGTAAGCGAGCTTGTTCATTTGTTACACTATGTTCATTTTTTTTTCGAGTAGCATGTTCATATAGGAATGTTCTTTTAGTCATGTAAATAGTTGTAACCTGTAACTTAATTGTTTGACATATATATGAGTATTAATTTCATCATCTTTTTTGGTGGTTCACATGTATCTGAATAAATGCTGCTTGATAGATGAGATGCATGAAGAAATTGTGTTGGGCTTACGCATGTAAGATTATGTAATACCATCTTTTGTGGCCTTGAAATATATATGTTTGGAGGATCTTCTTCGTTATATCTATTTACAGTCGTAGCAGCGATTCGTAAGGTTATGCAATACCATCTTTTCCGGCCTTGGAATATTTGTTTGAATGATCTTCTTAGTTATATATCTCTTCACGGTCATTGGCCGTATATATCCACCTTGTGGATATAGAGGCCAGGTTAATCCTTTATCTTAAAAAATCTCTTCACGGTCATACCAAATCAGGGTGCACTACAACTTTAGTAAGTATAGAACTACAAGGCCTATGATCAAAGTTACAGTTGCATTTTCCATGCAAGCATTCTAAAAATTGACAGAAAATAAGCAGGATATCTCTCCATTTCTCTTGACTAGCCAAATTTTTAGAATTTACTCCTTTTATCATCTTTTTTCTTATTTGGGGACTACAAACTACTGCTGTGCCTTAGATCGGACATGTTCATTTATTCACAATTAGATATAGACGATATCAATCAGTTTAGGGCTCTACTGTTATGCATAATTGTAAGTACTCCCACGCAGCACAACAGTGCAGTATGTGAATGGCCTTCTTAATTATAACCTATTTGTGCACGATAAATTGCTTACGATCTCTGCTACTGATGTGGCTCATGTTTGTCTTTGCTGATGAAACTCATCGATCATGTCTTTTTTTTTCTTTATGTTTTTTCCCCTATGAGGCGAGATATGATCTCATGGTACGCATCATCATGTTTCTGATTTATATGCTCGTCATAGTTCACACATAATCTTCTTTGTACTTGTTAATCAAAACTATTCCTCTGGTTCTCCATGGATGAACCAGGAATGAAACAGTAATGACCCATGCTGTATGTCACATTGTACTTTAGTTGAGATTAACTACTTGCGTGCAGTGTCATCACAACTCAAATTTTCGGCGAATGGCGGTTGTTGTTTCATTCAGGGTTTCGAATATCATTCCCAAGAACTTGTTAGGAATCTAGGCAATTTTTAGTATATTTTAATTCCAAATATTATTATCAATTTCATAACATAAATGAGTGATATTGTATTAACAAAATATGTGCTTGTGTTCATGTTATTCTCACTAATAAGCATGAACAAATTAATAAACCAAAATAGGTTTAGAATGTACACCAAGGCGAGACTAGTGCCGGAGGCACCAGGTGCGCCGTTCCTTTGACTGGACATTGTGTCGGTCAGGGCTGTTCGATGTAGCCGAACTTAGTCGATGCAGTACAGATGGCCGTCAGGAAGTAGTCGAGACGATCTTGATGCTCACTTGGGGAACACAGGTACGGCCACCAAGAAAGTCGAGGACGTAGGACGTAGACGAAGCAGCAGAGGGAGAAGGGAGAGGTCTCCTAAAGCAAGTGCTTGAGTTGTGTGGATGAGTGGAGGAGGGGCTAGCTTATATAGGTGTGGAGGTGCCTCAGATTTACGGGAGAGGTCTCCTAAAGCAAGTGCTTGAGTTGTGTGGATGAGTGGAGGAGGGGCTAGCTTATATAGGTGTGGAGGTGCCTCAGATTCAATGAACCTGGACGTTGTAATGGGATCACACCGCCCGTCCGGCCACGCACACGCACCGCTGAGTTGTGTGGATGAGTGGAGGAAGGGCTGGGGTCTCCTAAACCGTCCGGCCGCGCCACAGCCTCGGCGAGGTGAGGCGAGCGAGCGCGCGTGTGGTTCACCAACCTCCTCTTACCGGCTTCACAAGTGGTGTACACAGAGTCCACTCTTTAAGTCGGTTAAGATCATCTTCAAATCCCAATATGAAATTAAGCAATTGATTCCCTGTCATTTAATAGTGGACTTTGAATTCTTTTAAGTGGACTGATGAAAATAAATGGGCCACGCCCATTCCAACAGAACTTGTCTAGACGTGATCTGGACTCGTCGTGAAATTAAATGTAGGCTCTAATGACATGAGCTTCTCTTGATTAGGAACAGGAGTGATCAGATTCCTGTGATGACTCGATCCACGGTCGCAATGACAGCTTCCATTCCATATTTGGCTTTGCTGCGTTGCAATTTGGTTCCAAGCATTGAATTTCGAGACACTGAGAAGCTGATATTCGTTGTGTTCGGCTGGCTGTGGCCGGTAGCTGGTGGTTAATGTTGATTTGAAGTGAGAGAAAAAATTCTGCTGACCGACTGGATGATAAGCCATGATTCGTCAATCGACTGTATTATATTGTAACCTTCTGTTCTTTGAAAATAACACTGACCTGCCAACTACTACTCTTCGCCGCGTTCATGCTGTGAGAATATCCTTTGCAGTTTCTCCGTACTTGCAGTTCTATGATGCCTGCCACTGAGCGGGTGATTCTGCTCAGCCATGTTCTGCAGGTACTGTTGTTGCCATGATGTTGGTGCTTGGTTTACTCGGGCCTGCTTGGTTTTCCTATCACATATATCGCACATGATTCCCGAGAAAAGAATCTCACATGCATGAAGTACTAAACGAAGTTTATTTGCAAATTTTTTTCACATATGAGTGTAACTTTTCACGATGAATCTAATGACAGTAATTAACTTTTCACATATGCCTCATTAGGTTCGTCTCGTGAAGTAGCGCAGGGTTGTAGAGTTAGTTTTGTAAATTGCTTTTATTTAATACCCTTAGTTATTGGTCAAAATTTTTGTACTACTTATGCTACTTCAAACCAAACAGGGCCTCGATCGAGGAAGAATGCCAGCTTACTGCAGATGTGCTGCTGATTCCATCAATTCAAGCATAACTAGAGTTCCAAAAAAAAACTCAAGCATAACTAGCTTGGCTGCAGCATAACTGCATAACTCACTGCTACACGCAGCTAGCCCAGGCGACACGCATGCATGGCGTGGCATGGCAAGTGCACACGAGCGGGAGCAGAAGTCATTTTCCTTCGTACCCCAGCACTGTTTTGTGCCTGGAGAAAGAGGCAGCGGGAAGACAGCGACGAGGCGTGCCGGTGCCAGCCGCGCCCGTGAGCGGCGGGCGCGCGCGTTCTGGCTCCGTGCGGCTCGTGAACCGGCTAGGCGGAGAGAGGGGCCGCGTCTCACCGGCCACTGCTTTGGCAGATCCCCCAGCGGCGAACGGTTAGCATGTGTTTGGTTCGGAGATGGATTGGGTCCATCTCTATTTTTTTGGTTGGGTTCAACCTACATAGTGTTTGGTTAAAGAGTTGGGTTGATTTCAGTTTTTTATTTGATTTGAAGTCTAGATTTGTTGGTTGAGATAACAATTTGCAACACCCTTAGTCATCTTTTTGCGAGACCCACATGTTGGTCTCTCCGCTCACCTTCTTCCTCTTTCTTCCCCTTCTTATACTGGAGCTCTACCGTGCCGTCCGCTCGGCCACCCGGTGCGCCGCGCCGCCGGCCCTCCCCGATCTGCCCCAGAGCCGGCGAGCTTGCCCGCTCCTCCGCCCGCCACCACGCTGGCGAGCTCGGTTGCGCCCGAGCTCGTGCAGCCCCTCCGCCCGAGCTGGCTGTGCCTCGCTCGGCCGCCGCAAGCTCCCGCATGCTCCTATGTCGGCGTGCTGCTCTGCCCGAACCGACCGGCTCCGCCCGAACCGACCGCCGCAGGACGAGCATGCCCGCCGCGCCGCTCCTCCACCCTTGCCGGCCGCCGCGGGCCACGCTCCCCCCACCGCACCTCGCTTCTCCGCCGAAGCCGGCCGCCGCGACTCGAGCTCCCCGCCGCGCCTCGCTCCGCCATAGCTGGCCCTGCCGCGCGTCGTTGCTCCGCCTGGGCAAGCCGCCGCGGGCCCTGCTCCTCCGCCTCTCCTCGTCTCGTCTCGCCTCGCCCCGCTCCCACCCCTGCCCCGCTCCGCCCGCAACACGCCGCCGGTCTGCCCCAGAGGCGGCGAGCTTGCCCGCGCCTCCACCTGCCGCTGGCCGCCACGTGCCGCTGTTCCGCCTAAGTAGGCCGCGCCGGCCCGCGCTCGCCCCGCCACGCTGCTCTCGGCGGCCCCCCAGCTCGCGCCCGAGAGGCGGAGCGGGACGGTGTCCAAGTAGGTCGGGCGGACCACTCCAACCCGAATCTATAGGGAATATATCTCTTTGGGTTCAACCCAATCCATCTCAAACCCCAAACCAAACGCGGGTCTAACTGGGTTGAACCCGTCTCAACCCATTCCAACCCAGCAACCAAACGCACCTTAGTGGTCGCTTGTCTGGTCGGGCGGCTCGGCTCGCCACGGCGGCCGCGGCCGGCCGTCCAATCAGCCGCGCACATGCGGAGACGACCTCCAGTCTCCAGGCCATTGGTTTCAGGTTCTCGGCTCTGTTTTGTTGGTGTTGGGTGCCGGCTGACGAGGTAGGCGGAGCCACGTGGATGTTTGGCATGTCGGAGCACTGACATGCTCGAGAGACCAGGAACCATTCCTCAGATGGCTGTGCGCACGAAGGAATCGTGAAGGATCCCTTGGCTGGTGAAGGACCATTGGTTTGACTATGGTTTTGTATATTTTGAAGAGTAATGATAAGAGTATCTCCAAAAAAAATCTTTATATCTTCTCTAATTTATAGAAATAAAGATTTTGATGAAAATTTACGCTCCAAAAGTTCCTTCAATTGAATATCCAAATATAAATATCCTCTATTTTGGATTTCATGCTAATCAAAAATGGAGAGCAAGAATAGCTCTCTAGACTACACAAAAGATATAGAAAAATTGTTGAAAAATACAAAGATATGGAAATCAATTTTTACTCAAATAACTCTCCAAATGATGACTTACGCTGTGTTCGCTTGGCTTGTCAGCCAACCAGCCAGCAGTACTGTTCTCTTATACTAAATCAGCACCAGCCACCAGCTACCAGTCAGTCAGCAGTACTATTTTCTATAACAAATCAACACCAGCAATTAGCCACAGTCAAGCAAACGCAACGAGAGTAGATTTTAGAAAAAGCTCTTGCAGATGCTCTAAGGACGCCTGATCCATCGATCAGACGCATTGTCCACCGTTCGATATGGACACAGCATCCAACGGATGAAACGAGCCGCGCCTCGTTCCTGGGCATGCTGCCCCAGCTGCGCCTTCCATTTTATCGCCATCTCCATCGGTCCACATCCACACGCGCCCCCTCCCCATCGATGCCGATGCGACCTCCCTGGCAGGCGAGAAGGGCGACCACAGTGGCCACCATTGCCCGCCATGACTAGGGGTGCATCCGAGCGCGAGGGCAGTGGAGCTCGTGCGACTAGGCGTTGGGGAGGGTGGAGCTTGCGCGGCGGCGAGGGGCAAAGCTCCCTGCGCATTAGGGGTGGAGCTCGCTGCGGCGCAGCCGGCGGCGGGCCACCGCTTTCCATGGCTTCCTCCACGCCGGCGGCTGACGGAGGAGCTCCGGGCTGCATCAATGGAGGGCAGCAGACAGGTTTTGGTACATTGTTGCAAGCGTACGTGTGTTTAAGATTTTTCAGAAGAATATTGCAAGTGTTTCATGTGGATGTCACAAAATTAGATCTAGTTGCAATATTGCGTATGCTTCACAGATATGTTGCAAGTACGAGTACTTTGCGCGCGCCTTGGCGCGCCCATCCTTTTCACATTAGCTGAAGATTTCGTAAAAGGAAATTTACATTAAAATAAGATAGAAATGGAACATATATATGTGAGTATATTGAATGGATACAAGATGGACATAGCAACATGTTATTAGATTATTTCACACATGAATGGTATTTAGTACATGGATTGTGAAAACCATTTACATTCTAATATGGACGGTAAGTGCGTAGAGCACATGCAAACTATGATTTGGGCTCCTGATACATGCCGAGGTACATCACTATTGCTGCGGCGATGACCATGAGTTTCCTGCAATGATAAAGAAGATAGTTGTATGGTAATAGAAGGCATGCAATTAAGGGTGTGTAGTTTTTTTTAAAAAAAATCTATTTTGCATTATAAAAAAATATATTTGGCATTCGCAGTATCTAAATCAATTGAATTGAAATGAGTAGTAGAGCATAAGTAAGAAGAGTAATATATGACAAGAATAGAAGAGAAGAGATGAGAAGAATAGAAATGTAAAAAAAAATGTCAGCCAGTTGGCCATCCTGATTTATCATAGGTAGCTTGTAGTATTTTAGTAGATATTAATTTAACTTCTCAGTGGTCGCATTGTTGGAATTTGAATAAGACAAAGCGTAGTTATATTCAAAGCAGAATGTATACTAAGCTGTAACTTATACACAATAGCATATAATATACAAAAGTTTCTCAGGCACAAAACTAATAAATTGCAGCTATTATTCTCAGCAATATCATAGATAACTAAAAGTAAGGAGGAAAAGTAACTTACCAAGATGCAAGCTTGTATATACATCGTTGTTACTTTTAAAGCTTATATTATAAACTTATAAAGTACTTTGGTATAATAGTAGCAGTAAAACGATATACTCTTCAAATCATAGACTTCAACAAAAGCACATTGTTATAATAAGAGTATTCTAAGAAGCAATCACAATTACAAACAGAATGTTGAGAATACCCAAGTTTTTATGGCCAAGCAAATATAATCGCAAATTTAGCTTACTGTGTAAAATTAGATTCCAAATTGAATTGCTGTACACAAATATAATGTTCAAAAAAATTTATTCACTGAATCATGGGAAAGCTACATTTGCTTTTCCAAATTGCCATACCATTTAGACTATAATCTAGCTCTATTTCTAATTTTCCAACCATTTATTTAATGATAACCTGACCAATTTACAGGCCATGAAGAAGCAAGGTGGTCTCCTCCAGCTTTGTACAGACATTGTTTGCCTTGTTGGATTGCAATAACATGTAACCGAGATTCGGGTGTCTTATTGCATCAGTAGAAGGTTGCAAGTTTGAATTATATTAAAAAACAAATCAGTGAAAACTAAAATGTTTACCACAGAACAAACACATTGTCTGTAGATTTATTAAAAAAAATATTGGGATGTACTCAGATCATTGCATACACCAACTCACAAACCTAACAAAAAAAACAGACATGACAAAGCCTTAAACTGCCTCAAGATCAGGGAACAATGACAAACCGAATTCAAAGTTGGCAAACATCATCGCCTCCGCACATATTAATCTAGCCTTTGGTGTTTCCCTTTCTGTCAGATCTTTATTAACATCTATCATCTGCAAGCAAATTTGGTAAGATAAAAAACTGTAGATGTTTACTATATCATCTGCAAGCCCACCTAAATCCCGTGTGGCAACATGTTGGCTCACACATGACACCTTCGAGCACCTTTAAAAAAGGAAGAAAAGATCAGTTTCTTTTAGAGTTTCAGATCAAATCATGATCTATCATGATAGATCATAGAGCATTATATCTTGCCTGCGAGAATGACAACTTAACTCATGGTTACTTTGTCATCTTCAAGTTGATGGACAATAAGAGCTAAAAAATGATGCATTGCCAAATTAAAATATTCCATAAATCACAAAATTATGGATCTGAGAAACATCATGAATAAGACAAGCAGACAACAGAGAATTAGAGAACTTACTTTCAGACTATCCGTCAAGGTTGGGTCCTCCCAACTTCACCCAGCTGCCTGCCTTCTTTCTTACTTTTTTTTGAAAGAATTCTTTGTTAGTTCAACCTTCTTGTAGTTCCCACTATCTGCAATAGCAGACTTAACAGTAGCTAGAGCCTCAAGAGTGATTATCTTTGAGTCCTTCCGGAACAACTGCTGTGCCTGGAAGACACCATAAAAGATTCGTTGCTAAAAGTTGCACTGAATAAAGAGCAAACCTTCACTATAGAAGTGTTGAAAATATTAGTTATAGTTTGGCATCTTGCATCGGCAAGGTGAAAAAAAAATCTAATGTTGCTAACGTGACTATAGTAGTTGAAACTTTTAGCAGGACAGATTTCTAATTTTCTGTTTATGTATATAAAATTAAGCCAATAATGAGCACCTCCGGAGATTAAGTGTACTGCTAAGCAGATTGATTATTTATTCAGCAATTGGTCAGTTTCCAATGGAATAGCAATTAGATCTTACAAGGGCATAAAGGCTCAACGGATATGTTTGTATGTTAAGCTGAATCATGCATTTTTGTTCAACCATTTATTGTCAACAGCGTTCATACACCTAAATATATCTAGCCTATACAAAAAAAATCCTGCAATTAGATCTTCCTGGATGCAGACACTCCCCATCTGAGGCTCCCGAACCACAGCGGTGGACGATGCATAATCCACCGGGAGCACAGATTAGTAGAGCAAGAGCAGAGCTGCGCCTTGAATTGAGAAGAGAGGAGCAGAGGCTAAAGAGGAACGGAGACAAGAAAAGAAGGTTGAAGAGCGGAAGGCAGAGGGCACCTGAGGAGGGAAGGGAAGGCCAGCCCAGCAGCGGCGGCCAGATCGACGGATGCCGCGGTCGACACCGACGCCGCAACGGCCAGAGCAAGAAGAGCTCCAGTGCGAATTTGAACATGGCCGGCGGTGGAGATGCTTGACAAGATGCAGGCGGCGGGGAACGGAATGTACGCGCCGGTGATTGGCACAGAATCGCATGCGCTGCCGCATTGACCTCCACGGCGAGCTTGAGATCATGGCGAGCTGCAACTACGAAGAGGCAGACCCGCCGGATCGCCGCCACCGCGCGCGCGGCAGCTACCCGCCACGAAGGCCGCCATCAGGAGGCCCAGGAACTGTATGTCCGCCACCTCCTTCGCGGTGCGCTAGGAGGAAGGGCAGCCAACGCTAGTGGGAGAATCAGAGAAGGGGAGCAGAGTCTCCATCGCGCCCGGTCATTTGGCGAGGCGGAGATCCGTCCTCGCTGGAGAAAAAGCCAAAGGCAGACGCGGAAATGGAGATGAACGGGCGGCGAGGGGGGAGCATCTGGAGAAGGATGAAAAGGTGCAGGATGAGGTGATGGAGGTGGGCAGGCGACCGTTGACGAGATCATGGCGGAGGTGCTGCGCCTGCTCAGCCTCCATGGAGGGTCAGTTGTCAGGTAGCGGCCGATGAGCTCCTCCGTTGCGTCCTCACCGCAACGGTGTCCGGAGGCGGCTGGATCTGAGTTTGCTGTGCCCACGCCGAAACGAGAAGAAGGCTCTCGAAGCGGAACGGAGATATTTGCTGGTACAGTAATATGGTGGATGAGATGAATGTGAGTAGTTGATTTGTCATCCAATGATGAAAATTATTTTGACCGACGTGGATAGTCTAGAAGGCCACCGAGCGGTGCACAAATAATATATAGAAATTTAATCCAGATGTTACATTTTCATTGAGATGTTTCATATAGATTTTAAATATTCCATAAAACAGATGTTGCCGCTGGTTTTTTTTCTCATCAACGTACGGCGAACAACAATTTTTTCAACATATTTTTTGACAATGATTTTTGATGTTGCAAATGTTTCAAACTAATGTTGATACAATATATTCTAAGTTTTTCATTTAATCCGGTCATATTGCATGTAACATCAGATAATGGCCTTTTGTTTGGTTTCCTAGCGTTAGGGACTAGCGCAAACTTTAACTGTTAATTAAAAGTATTAAATAAAGACAGATTACAAAATTAACTCTACAACTCCTGCACTACTTTGCAAGACGAATCTAATGAAGTCTTTGACCGCACGATTAGAGGATGGTCACTGTAGCATTACTGTAGCCAATCATGAATTAATTACCGTCATTAGATTCGTCGCACAAAGTTGCACCCATCCGTGAAAAGATTTTACAAATAAACTTCGTTTAGTGGTTCATGCATGCAAGATTCTCTTTGTAGCACAAAACGTGCTAAACATCCAAACGGGGCCAATGTTGTGACACGAATTCTCTCTGGTGATACCATCCAATAGCAGCGTCCGGATCGGACGTCTTGACGCTAACAGCTCCGATTCTCAAAAGGCCTGAGGGCATGTTCAATGGTTAGACGACTATCGTCTGTATGTGTATGGAATACCGCACGCAGTCGATAAAGCAGACAACTTGTACAATGGTGTGTCTGTGTAGCTGTCTGCAACCTATTTAATGTATGTCTAGACACATGAAACATGATGGTCAAATATGTGGAATAGATCTTTATGTATTATTTTGTGGCATACATGAAAGAATTATTTATGTATGCAAATAAATCACATGATAGTATATTTTTTAAGAAACATAGACCAATATAGATAACTAGAATACATAAATTGCTAAATGCTATTTTATAAAATAGCTAAGGGTTTTATTGTAAAAGTGGGTCAAAAATATCTCTGACTCATCTCTCTATTTTGGAGACCTATAATCGGGGATCCGGACAGTTGGTGAACAAGGAGAAATCTGCAGTCTTTTTCAGCTCAAATTGTGATGAGCAGGTGAAACAAGATTTTAGGTGTGTGCTACACATTGATACAGAAGCTTTATCTGACAAGTATCTGGGTTTGCCAACCGCGGTTGGTAGATCTTGTACTGAGGCTTTTGATTTTATGGCTACAAGAATTAAAAATTTGGTTGGCACCTGGAGTGGTAGGGAAGCGAGCTGTACTGGTCGGGAGATACTTCTGAAATCTGTGGCTCAGGCACTCCCTACATACTCTATGAGCTGTTTCTTGCTATCTAAGACGACATGCAAAAAGATGAGAACCACAATTGCAAATTATTGGTGGGGAAGCTCAGCTGACAATAGACATATCCATTGGCTGAGATGGGATCGGTTAACCCAGCACAAATCCGTGGGAGGCATGGGTTTCCGAGACTTACAGTCCTTCAACAAAGCAATGCTGGGCAAACAGGGTTGGTGATTGGTGACGCGACCTGATAGCTTGTGTGCACGGGTGCTGAAGGGAAGGTACTACCATGATGGTGACTTCATGCACAGCACCAGGAGAAAACATGCCAGCCATACTTGGCGGGCAATCCTAGCAGGAAGAGAAGCACTAGAAAGAGGCATGATCAGGAGGATTGGGAGTGGGGAGCAGACAAACATTTGGAGTGACAGGTGGATACCTGCACATTTTGATGCTCGACCCATCACTCCTAGCGATGGGCAGGCACTAACCATGGTGTCTGATCTCGTGACTGAATCGGGAGCTTGGAATGAGGCTCTCATTCATGAGGCTTTTATCCCGATTGATGCCAGGGCATCCTCAAAATTCCTATACGACAACAAGAGGAGGATTGGTGGGCGTGGGAGTTTGAGAAGCATGGTAACTACTCAGTCAAATCGGCCTATCGAAAGCTATATGCGATGTATGGTCGAGGTGATGAGGAGATTCCAAGTGCCTCGAGCGATGCTTCCTGGAAAAAGATTTGGAAGTTACAGGTACCTCCAAAAGTCAAGATTTTCTGGTGGCGAGTTCTACACGAATTTCTCCCAGCAAAGGATATCTCACATCGGAGACATATTGAGCCGACGGCTTTCTGTGAGGTGTGTGGTGCTGACACAGAATCAATTAAGCACATACTGACTGAATGCACCACGGCAAAGATGTTCTGGAGAGAGGTAAAGATAATTACTGGGGTGAAGCTGCCGAGTCTTCATCCGTTTTCTTGGGCATGCGACTTGCTGATGGATCATATGTGCACGGACAAGGACAGGGCCATTCTCATCATCGGCATGTACTCACTTTGGATGCAACGGAACCAGCGACGACATGGTGCTGCTCATAGACCGATCAGCGTAGCAGTTCGGTGGTCGCTTGATACAGCTTTTGATTTATGGAACATGAAAAAGCAGGTGAATCCAATGAAGGAGAGACAAATTGTGGAGTGTTGGCGCGCGCCCCCAGCTGGCTGGTTCAAGTGCAACACAGATGGTGCTTTTTACCCAGACCAAGGGCAAGGTGCATCAGGGATAGCTCTCCAAAATGATGCAGGTCTCTTTGTTGGTGGACAGGCGAGATGGTACTCCCATGGCCTCGACGCCTTGACCCTGGAAGCTTTGGCTTGTCGGCAGTGGCGGAGCCACCCATCACGCAGGGTGGGGCATATGCCCCAGCTAGCCGCCGGGAACTCGCCTGTCACGCCCGCCTGCCGCGCCCCGCCGGCGGCCCCTTGCCGGCCTGCCCCACCTAGAATTTTTTGCTAGCTCCGCCTCTGCTTGTCGGGATGGTGTTGCTCTGGCTCGGGACAAGGGGGTGCAGCGACTTATTCTGGAAACTGGTAGCCAGGAGTTTGTGAAGCTTTAGAAGGAGGGAGCCAATCAACGATCAAGAATTGCATCCATCATCAGACAAACTCGGGAACTTAGCTCTAGTTTTGTTTATTTTTCTGTAACTTTCACAAGTCGTGCTTATAACCGAGTAGCTCATGTCCTAGCTAAGCAAGTTTCAGGTGATAATAGGCTGGGTGAGTGGCAGTTAGCCCCAACCTGTGTAGTTCACCTGTTACCTTCAGATTGTAATCCCGACTGATCAATGAATGAAATCACCAAGTCGCAAAAAAAGACTGTCTCTCTCGTCTCTCACCCACTCATTTCTCTCTCCCGTGCTTGCATGCTCCACTGACCACCTTCCTCCATGGCAGGGCAGGCTGCTGCCGCAGGCAGGCACCAGCGAGCGTCTGCCGGCGAGTGTGGCGTGGGCAGCAGCGAGGCTTGGTGCGGAGGCCAGCACTGGCGCCGCATCCGTCAGGCAGCAGCGAGCGGTTGCCGGCGAGCTTGGCGTGGGCAGCAGCGAGGCTTGGCTTGGAGCGGTTGCGGCGGCGCGGCGTGACGAACGTGGGCGGGCGGAAAGTATTTGCCCATCAAATCGGGAGCGTGAGCACGAACTCGCAGAGGATCCGTCGTCGCCGTTATCATCTTACAGCTGCTGCTACAACGGATGTGCCAAGCCGTCGCTTCCTCTCGGGCAACGGGACGAGGCCGTCGCCTCGCGAGAGGATGGCAGAGGCCGTCGCCTCACGGTTTGCTCTCGAAAGTCACAATAAACCGGCAATAGCCGGCATAATAATTGTCATTGTACATGCCCTAAAACGTCGTTACGCTCGCATCGAAGTGATCAATCTGTCAACCAATTAGCTTCCTTCTCTCTGACATCACACCTCGAGAAGCCAGAAGCTACATGGTGCATGTGTAAATCAGTAGATATATACAAGCGTATCAGTTTGCCTAAGGTTCAGCGGACCTTGCTAGGTTGCAACAAAGATTGCTAGTACTACATTTTATCAGTTATAAAAGGAGGCTCATTTAACCATCTTTAGAGAGGTACACCAACTATTATACAACATATATTATACAAGGCACCAAAATTCAGTACTCGAGGGGCCAATTTTCGGTACCGAATCTCATATTGTGAGTTTGGTACCTCTCCAAGAGCCACTCTGTTCGCTTGGCTTGTCAGCCAATCAGCAAGCAGTACTTTTCTCTCACACCAAATCAACACCAGCCACCAGCCAGCCAACAGTACTTTCCTCTCATAACAAATCAACACCAGCCACAACCAAGCAAACAGAGTGTATAAAGAACACCATCCCAAAAGACCTCTTCAATACTTATATGCTTAAAGTCTGAATCAGATAGTTGAATTGCTGCTTTTGACCCAATGATCTTACTTGATAAAAATTGATCACAAAAACATACAGAAATATCAGGCAATTAAGTGAAATTCTAACAAAGATCCAGTAAAATAGTTTATTCTCTAACATAGATGGCATAGGCCGAGTTCATGCAACCAGCAATATGATGTCTATAATATAAACATTACACAGCATAAACCCTTCATAATGCCACAGACTAATTGTTCCTATCATGTACCATCATTCAGACTATGATGATAATAGCATGACTGGCCGTGCAATAAGGCAATAAGCTATAGTGGAAATGAATCAGGTAAAGAAATAACCTCAAGTGAAGTACTTCATTAACTAGAATTAGCAAGGCCAATCCTCAGCAAAACACCAAAATTGCTCTATTGTCCACTTCAATGGATCACATATCTTTGCATATTCCCTCCCCTAATTGAATTGACAATAAGTTCTACTCCCTTTTGTTTTCCTCATCATCCCCATCAAAAGATGTTTCGGTATTCACATTCTTTGTTGCTTTGTCATCTGGTGTTGAAGATAAACTCCATCCATTTTTGGAAGCACTGGGCGCTGGCCTAATTAATGATAGATTGTCCTTCCGGTCGAAGAATTCGCTTGCATCATAAGCGAATCTGAGATGGAAAAAACAAGGAGCTGTGAATGTTTCCATTTGTAACAGGGAATTCTAATGACATGGCACAAGCAAAACATCATCCAGCTGAAAGTTACAAAAGGATTATGACTATACCTCATTGAGTTCTGCGAAGGTGCCCACAGGTAGCAAATTACGCAAAGAAGTGAGAAAGACAAAACATGCCAGAAGGCAGGAATAATCCATGCGTATTGCCATCGCTCATTGAAAACATCTGTTGATTTGAAGTAAATCTGCAGAAAGTAAAGTGTTACAACATCAATTAATTATGAAACAGATGCATAACCAAGTTGCAAACAAAAGAACCCGAACAAGGCAAAATAGCCAGATTCTTAAAAGTATAAAGTTACACTCCTGCTGCAACTAATCTAATTATTTGAGATGCAGAAATGTCCCTTGATAATCCTAGATTTAAAGTATGGTTGTTAACAATATTTATAGTATGGTTTTGACATGAATAAGCATACCTCATAGCCAATCCAGCCAACAGACACCAGAACAGATACAATCAGGGCAATTGCGAATTTCCTATAAATCTCAAGTTTGGCCATCAGCCTTCTTGCCTATCATCCGCATAGAAAAATTAGGAATGATTCATGTGCTGTATACATAAGCCAGTGCCTCTTAAGTTGGGGGGAAATAATGCAAGCACAAAGGATAATGGGCGGCAACTGATACTGCAGGAGAACTAATAAAGGATATGAAGAAGAGGTTAAATCACCTGAAGTTTACCAATGGTCTTAGCTAGAGAAATGAATATCCAAACAACAAATGCGGCATCTAAAATGGCCACTGGATAAACCAAGAAAAGCCGAGCTTTTCCTGATAGATCATTCACGGCACCGAGATTTTCTACCAACTCAAGAGTTTCTGTTGCTAGAAAGAATGTTCCCCCAAGCATGACCACTTTGGATGTCAGGCCACCCAAAGTAGGCGTGACAACTCCATATCCCATTGAGACAATGAGAACAATAACTTCAGCCGCTGTTCTCTTAATAGTTCCAAACGTGACAGCCCAAAATGTGATGCCCTTTGGCCGAATTCCAGTCTCATTGAACTCAGCATACTCAAAATACCACAATGCCATCTCCAGCATGCCCAGTGTAATCACGAGAGTAATACAGTTTTGAAGTGGAAGAACCTCTCTCCAAGACTTCATGTACTGATAGAACCAATAGATCCCAAGTATAACAAAAGCAAAAGACATCAGTCCAAAAAAGTTCTTAAGAGGTGCCATCCGACCTGGAAGGTACCCAGTAGGATTTTTCCAAATGGTTTTCCCCTCAATCTCCAAACCAGCAAGTGAAGGATCACAGTGTATAAAGTACATATTGTACATCCCAGTTTTGGTTATTGGAATGGTCCTTGACAGTAGCGTTGCAATCAGATCACTTCCATCAAATGATGCAACAAACAATTTTGGCCAACCAGGATTTACCTGGGATGGGCGGTAGATGACAGAACCTTCCGTGCAAGCTCCTAACTTTGCAAGATCTGAGGTACAGCAAATAGCTTTCTGACCTCCATAAGCTGATCCACCAATCATTTCACGGTCTTCTATCTCGAAAACAAGTACCTGAACCTTAGCTGAACTGGTCTCCTTTACAGAATCAACAGCATCCTCTGGTCTCCTAAAAGTAATCTTGTCAAACCTGAAAAGCAGTAGAATTTGAAGGTCAAATCTCTGGAGCCTATCCAATTATACAGAACCGAGTAAGTGCAACTTGAATCATTCAGTCAAACAGGAGTAACAAAGAAAAAAAAACACATAACTAATGCATTTGCATGTGCACATTTCTGCATAACAGTGGTTAACATAGTTGCCCTGGTGCTTGTATACGGAAGGTTCTCGAGATGGTAAGTAATACTCCCTCCATACTCGAAAAGAATGTCGTTTTGGACAAGATTTTAGTCAAACATTGGAAACATAAATCATGAATAACTTTTAAGTTGTTCAGTTTCAAAATGCAAAAATCATATGAATAGATTTGTCTTGAAAAATACTTTCATAAAAGTATAAATATATCACTTTGCGATAAATATTCTTATAAAAATAAAAGTCAAAGTTAAATTTTGGAGACCGTGTCGCTGTCCAAAACGACATTCTTTTCAAGTATGGAAGGAGTATACTTGTAAGTAAGACTCAAGGAAAATGAAAAGGGCATAGCATCTTGAAAATAATCAGCACAATGACTGTTGGCTACAGAACCGTGATTCCATGGAGAAAATGGTACTTCTTTAGGCCATGTTTAGTTCCCAAAAAAGTTTGCACAGTACCCGTCACATCAAATTTTCGGACATATGCATGGAGCATTAAATGCAGTTGAAAAAAATAACTAATTATACAGTCTAACTAAATCATACGAGATGAATCTAATGACGCTAATTAATTCATAATCGGACATTAATTATCAAATAACAACGAAATGTGCTACAGTATCAAAATCCAAACTTTTTCACCATCTAAATACAGCCTTAATCTTCAGTTCATTAAATGCATCTGCAGTTTTTACAAGTACGGAACGCAGGATTGCAGCAGCAGAAGTTGCCTCTCACCAATGTCACCCTATATATGTTTAACCTGAAGAACTAACAAAAAAGCTTACTTTTGCAAACTGATGAGGTTCACTCTGTTTAGCTCAATTCTTGCTTCCCACTAAGCAAAGTCCAGTATCAGGGCAATGCACATCTCGGATACCTTCCAGCCGCCACCGACACAGCACTTCGTGCACACCATAACACCAACGAGCAAGATTACTTAATTCCCACAAAACCCCTACCCATCGAAGTGGTCCCACAAAACTGAATGCTTGACTCCCAGTCGGCACTCGGCAGGATCCAAGATCCGCTTGGCCGCCGGCATCCGCCCCCCGCTCTACCCACCCATCGTCTTGCAGACGCACGCATTGAACCAAATTAGCGAACAGATAGCGAACCCGGAACGGCTGCTATTTAGCACATTACCGGATGAAGGCGTCGGCCACTGCGGCGGCGTCCTCATCGTCCTCGGCGGTGGCGTTGGTGGGGGAGGCCGCGTAGAGGCCCTCGCTGCCGGCGTGGAGGATGAAGGCGTTGCCCTTGTTGGCGAAGCCGAGGCCGCGGTACTCGTGCACGGACGCCTCCCCCGGGCGGAGGAGCGCGAGGGCGACGGCGAGGAGGAAGCGGACGGCCATGGAGTCGACCTTGTGAGGCTGGATCTGGCGTGGAGCGGAGTGGAGTGCAGCGCCTCCCCGGCTGAGCTCGGCGGGGGCAAAACCGGAAGAAAAACCAACGAAGCTGTCGCCGTCTGGCCCCCGCGGCCGTCGGTAGGAAAATGGGGGGAGGAGGAGGGGGTGCTTTGGTCGGCCGGCCCAGACCTTTTCTTTGGTGTTCAAAGCTAGGGTCAATGGCATCTGGCAAACCAGCACTGAAAACAGATGCTATCAAAAAAAAGCACTGAAAACAGGAAGGTTTAGTTAAAAAAAGAAGCAGGGTAGGCTATGGCTCCTCTACTGTAGGGTCTTGGGGACTGCTTTCAGGCACAGAATTTGTGCAGGAAGGAGCAAGATGTGCACTAGGAGGTGTCAATTTGTTCTTTCTAAGGAATTATAAAATTGTCCAATTTGTCTTCTTGTGTAGAACTGGCTCGAATTGTTTACAGGGCATAGTAGACTTTAATTCTGGCACTAATTTAAACATAGTGAGGATTAGGCTCTTTTGTGCTGATTGTGTGGTATGTTCACTATCCGCTTAAACTCATCTTTGAAATCAAAATGCTTATTTAACATGGACTATGTTTACGAACAGTGCATCAACATGTACCTCATTGAATCAGTTTCATTAGATCAACCATGGAATATATCTTGTTGTTGCATATACTTGGTATTGTAGATGATAGTATGTTTTTTTATTATAACAGGATAAAATCAGAGAAGTTTGATGATGTCTTCAATAAAACTAAAACGACGTAGCACACTTCAAAATAGGAGGAATAGCGTATAAACTTCCACACCATGTATTTTGCTCTTGTGACTATAAATGATACATTTTGTCATAAAATAATGACTGTGCACAACTTCAAGAATCTGGTCGAAGCAATATACACTTTGCATTCCTAAACATCTAGAGTAGATGATAGTAAATGTAAGATCAGTTTTAGTAGAGAGTGTCTGCCAAGACTGTGAACTAGGTAACCGAGCCGGAGGAGTGTCATGGTGATGACACTCCTCCCACATCTCATAATACTCTCCCTTCTCTCTTCCGTCATGTCAGTAAATTTACTGCTCATGATATTCTCATGACACTTCCATTAGGATTGGTCCAACATGACCATGACTCCTCTAATAAAAAGACTCATCGATCAATAAAAAGTGAAAGCCTTACAAAAAAAAAATGGCCGCCAACCAAACTTGCAGTGAGAAGGGAACCTTCAACAGGGGGAATATATGATGCGATTCCTATACGGGCTAAAACATTTCATTAGAGTGAATAAACAATTTCGATTGAAGAAGCCTCAAATATAACAATATCAATTGGCGTAGAAGCCGGGTAGGAGGCCAGGCGCTACCTACAAGGCTACAAAGGTTAAACTACCGAAAGTTTAGCACAGAGGACGCTTCGGCCTACCGGCTTCTCTCGTCATTAGAGCAGCGAGATCAAGCACTGATCCTCATGGTGTTCCTAAACAAAAGGGAGCCTACCTGTACCTGCACTGCACGAGAAAATATGCCAGTCCTGTGCCATGCGCCATGACCTCGCTTGCGAGCCGAGGAAACAAACACTGGATTAGCGGCCGCATTAGCCGCTGGGTTACCGGAGAGTCGGCGGCGGAGCGGACGGCGGCCGTGGTGCGGAGCAACCGGACAGAGAGGACTCCGGACTCGCCGGGCCAGCCCATCTACGCGACACGTCCAGCACCGTGGGCCGGCTCTCGTTGCCCTCCCGTTTTTCTTCCTTCTTTGTTGAATGCACACGCACGGGCCCGGCCTCGTAAACTCGCGTCGCGTGCGATCTGATGGGCTGAAACCCATTTTCCCCAGGAATCCTTTTCCCCAAGAAGCCCCTCCTCTCTCCCTCCCAAAACCCTCAGCCGTCAAACTAAAAAAAAAAAAGGGGGAAAGAAACTCAGCCGAAACCCTACTCGCCTCCGCGCCGGGGACGATCAGCGATCCATGGCGGCGTCCTTGCTCCGCCGCGCCGCACGCCAGCGGGAACTCGCGTCCACTCTCGGATCCGTAACGCCCTCTTTTCCTCAGTCTCCGTGCTTCTACATTTTTTATTCGTAGTCGATGTGGTCGTCTCGTCTTTGTTTGGGTGATCTAGTGGTTTTGATGTCGATCCTTTCTGCGAGAAGAGATGGGCACTTGCTGGTGTCGAATGCTTGTAGATTGTGTTGTATTGGATCTCTCTCTCTCTTCTCTCTCTCTCTCTCTCTCTCTCTCTCTCTCTCTCTCTCCTCTCTCTCTCTCTCTCTCTCTCTCTCTCTCTCTCTCTTGTGGATTTTATTGGTGAAGGATTGGTGTACGGATTAGTGCTTGCAAATTCTTAGATTACTATTTCAGTTCTGGTACTCGCCGGCTTGCTGCTACGGTGGTGCTGTGCTTGTACACATTGTTTATATGCGGATGCGCACCTACTCTCCTTAAATGTTTGTAGATTGTTTCCATATGCAGAGGCCTCTGAAGGATTTCTAGCATCATTGGGTCGAAAGTGGCTTTGTCTTTCTGTTTATGAGTAGCTAGATGAATGCTGAACAAATCGCCATTGTGCACAATGAAGCGATCTTTGTTTTTATGTGGCAATTTTCTGTATGTCATCGGTGTAGTTTTGTTTACTCTGTCAATGCAGCTAGGACTGCACATTGGGGATTTCTTGGATAGCACCATATACTATGCTGTTCGTTTTCCGCGCTGGCTTTGTTGCTCTTACTTATTGTCTGCAAACTAACTTTCTCAGCTGAAGGCCAGCTTACAGTCAACGTGTGCTGCCAACTTGTGCTCAAAATGGGGTAGTTTCGCAAGACCTTTCAGGTATGAGTGATCACTTGCTGTCTTAAGCTTTGTTAGTGCGTTACTTTACATTTGTATTTGTAACTGCTTTCAGTGCAAAAGCAGCTGGAAATGACATTATTGGAATTGATTTGGGAACTACTAACTCATGTGTCTCTATTATGGAGGGAAAGGTGAGGTCCCTGAGTAAAGACTTCCCTGACTCCTGTCCTTGTTTCCTGTCTCTCTCATTTATCTAGCTGAATCTGCAATCAAATGACTGCAGAACCCAAAGGTCATCGAGAATGCTGAAGGGACAAGAACAACACCATCTGTTGTTGCTTTTAATCAGAAGGGTGAACGCCTTGTTGGGACTCCAGCCAAGCGCCAGGCAGTAACAAATCCCCAGAATACTTTCTTTGGAACAAAGCGGCTGATTGGGCGCCGCTTTGATGATCCACAGACACAGAAAGAGATGAAGATGGTGCCATACAAAATCGTCAAGGCTCCAAATGGTGATGCCTGGGTTGAAACAACAGATGGCAAACAGTACTCACCAAGCCAGGTCGGTGCATTTGTGTTGACCAAGATGAAGGAGACAGCAGAATCTTACCTTGGAAAATCTGTCTCCAAGGCAGTGATTACTGTTCCAGCATACTTCAATGATGCTCAACGTCAGGCCACGAAAGATGCAGGCCGAATCGCTGGCCTTGAGGTTGAAAGGATTATCAATGAGCCGACAGCAGCCGCTCTGTCCTATGGAATGAACAACAAGGAGGGTTTGATTGCAGTCTTTGATCTTGGAGGCGGAACTTTTGATATCTCTATTCTGGAGATCTCAAACGGAGTTTTTGAGGTATGTAATTTTCAACTCATCTGATGCGATGGATGCATTTTATGAAATAAACCCTTTTCTGATTTGTTTCTATGTATTTTGTTTTCAGGTCAAAGCAACAAATGGTGACACTTTCTTGGGTGGTGAAGATTTTGATAATACACTTTTGGAATTCTTGGTGAGCGAGTTCAAGCAAACTGAGAGCATTGATCTGTCAAAGGATAGATTAGCTTTGCAGAGGCTTCGTGAAGCTGCTGAGAAGGCAAAGGTTGAACTGTCATCAACTACTCAGACTGAAACCAATCTACCGTTCATTACAGCTGATGCATCAGGAGCAAAGCATTTGAATATCACACTGACAAGGTCAAAGTTTGAGGCTCTTGTGCACCAACTGATTGAGAGGACTAGAGATCCATGCAAGAATTGCTTGAAGGATGCTGGAATATCTACTAAAGATGTGGACGAGGTGCTCCTTGTTGGTGGAATGACTAGGGTTCCAAAAGTACAGGAAGTGGTCTCTGAAATTTTTGGGAAGAGCCCAAGCAAAGGAGTCAACCCAGATGAAGCTGTTGCCATGGGTGCTGCCATTCAGGGTGGCATTCTCCGTGGAGATGTTAAGGAGCTTCTTCTCCTTGATGTTACTCCCCTATCACTTGGTCTCGAGACGCTTGGTGGTATCTTCACCAGATTGATCAACAGGAACACTACAATTCCCACGAAGAAAAGTCAGGTGAGTAATGTCTATGTTCTTTCAGAATATGCAGTGTAATCTTGTTGACTATCCCTGACTTAATTGGATTAGCCTTTTGTCAACACTCAACATATGTTTTATCTTGACACGTCTTTCGCGTCTGTGTTTTTGGTATGGTGCTAGTTGCAATACAATTCTGTTTACCCTCATACTCTTCGTGGTTGAGTGATGAGTTTGTGATAGTCTCATGTGAAAATCTTTATTTCTCTCATTTATTGTATTTCAATTTGTTTATGAGCTTTGTGTTAACTCCATTAACCCAATGGCTGTTTTATTTTCTTGATGATTATTCTCATTACACGATTAGTAGTCTTTGATCCATGTAGCACTAGCACTCTTTCCCCTCATTCCCCTGATGTTACTTTTATCTGATATTTGGTGTTGATTTTACAGGTGTTCTCAACTGCTGCTGACAATCAGACCCAAGTAGGTATCCGTGTGTTGCAAGGTGAGCGTGAAATGGCTGCAGACAACAAGCTTCTTGGTGAATTTGATCTTGTTGGCATTCCACCCGCCCCAAGAGGCATGCCTCAGATTGAAGTCACATTTGACATTGATGCCAATGGAATTGTGACTGTGTCTGCAAAAGATAAGGCCACTGGAAAGGAGACGAACATCACCATACGATCCTCCGGTGGGCTGTCTGAGGCTGAGATCCAGAAGATGGTCCAAGAAGCTGAGCTGCATGCCCAGAAGGATCAGGAGCGTAAAGCGCTCATCGACATCAGGAACAATGCGGACACGACTATCTACAGCATTGAGAAGAGCTTGGGGGAGTACAGGGACAAGATCCCTGCAGAGGTCGCGTCTGAGATCGAGGCGGCCATTACTGACCTCCGCAAGGAGATGGCCTCAGACGACATTGAGCAGATAAAGGCCAAGCTTGACGCTGCGAACAAAGCTGTCACAAAGATTGGTCAGCACATGTCTGGTGGCGGCTCAGGTGGTTCGCAGTCAGGAGGATCTCAAGATGGTGGTGACCAGTCTCCAGAAGCCGAATACGAGGAGGTCAAGAAGTGAGGCAGCGAAGGATGAAACAGTAGTGCCCCATTTAGAAGTAGCTATTCTTTTTTAGAACACAAGATAATAGGATGAGACGTGACCTGTGCAGGCCGCAACAACATTCTCTAGGTATTGCTTTTGGCCTGTGATGCCCTCAAGCAGGCACGCAGCGATGAGATTTATACTTGTTTTTGCAAATGCACGAGGAATCGAGGATGTCATGTTTGATTGCTGCTGACGCGCGGCTTGTGCAGGCTTGGTCACCTCGTTCGTGTGAAACGGTGCCTGGCAATCAGGCAATGGCAATGTCCCAGCCCGGACGGTCGTCAAGTTGTTGCAGCTCCATGCTTCAGGCCAGAGGAGGGAGCTCTCTGTCCGGTCGACCGCTTGGCATGGCTGGGGCACGGCGGCGTGGGGCTGAGCGGAGGAATCTCTCGCCGACGTATGCCGCATCCGCGCACGAGTCCAAGGAACGTAGTGTCAAGGAACATGCTCTGCGATGAGGATCTGCAGGGGTGGTGCGCCGTCCTTTCCCCATCACGCAAACACGAGTGTGGCTGGCTCTTATCCTTCGTAGAAACTTGACGGTGTCGGTGTCGGCACAGGATTTCAGAGAAGGATGCAAGCAGGAATAGCTGAACGACAGGTGAATTCAGAATTCACCTACGATGTAGCGCAAACATGAGTGAATAATACAAGTGCAAATGTATCCAGAATGAGTAAAGAGTTTGATGAAAAGCAGCAAACGCAGCAGAAATAGAAGTGAACCAGGAATCAGGGCTGCTCAGAAGCAGGCAATGGTAATGAAAAATCGGATGCCTTCTTTACAATCTCATAGCCAAAGAGAGAATAAGACATGGAATATGCTTTTGTTCCGAAAGTTTCTCATCATAATCCAAATATAACAGATGGTTCATGTCAGAAACGGAGGAGCATTAGTGCATTACATGATAACTTCTTTCCTTACTATATGCCATATTTCCTTCTATATATCACGATCCCACCAAGCTCGCCAAGACCTTCGGAACCTGAATATCCAATAGAATCAACCAGACTGTTAACACAACCCATCAGATGAAGCATAGCGCCGACTTTGATCAACTAAAGCTGACCGTTCTGGGATTCAGAATATAAGTGCATACCTGGCCTAAAAGAACAAACATATCCGCGCACCTTTACATTTCAAGTACAATAACTGAAAAGCAGGCAAAATGACATAAATTCAGTCATTTCAAAGCCATAGAATTAGCGCTCAAATGAAATGTCAGTGCGCGGCATAAATCATAATACGTGCATTGTTGCACGTTTGAGAGGAAGAGAGATGGAATGTCTCTGCTGGTTTACACTACTTACAGTCTGAATCAGTTTTGACCCACTTTGCGCCATCGTCATCGAGATCACGCAGCGCGTCCTCGAGGCACTCATTGATTTCTTTCTCATCTAGCTTCCAGTCCAAATGCCTCCTAGTTGCTACCGTGGAGGAATTTTGTGGGTGTATTTTCTTCTGCAGTATTGCCTTGAGCAGCTGCAGCCGTTACCACGTATGGGAATGAGATGCAGAGAAGGTGCAGTGACCTATTGAGCTACAAATTTACTGAAGGATTTGACCGTACCTTCTCCATTCTCGGTTGAGGGAAAGAGTTCCTTGGGTCTGGAACCGGGGGAGTAAAACCACCCTTGCACACGAATAGTCTGAGAAGTGAAGCGATGGATCTTGGCTTGATCGCGACCCCTTTCTTCCCTACTATTTCTTTTGCTTTGCTTATGATGATCTCCTTGTTCATCAACTGCTCTTGGTGCTTCTCGTTGACGTCTTCGCCAACACGTTTTTGTGAAGCTGCCTGTTCATCAGCATATGAGCCCTGAACTTCTGCTTGGTCATTGCCTTCTAGCAGCACTTCGAATTCCTTTCGGATGTTGTCCACTTCCTCCTCCGTAAACTTCACTGAATCTTGCACGGTCTGCACATTCCGGGATGAACTCTGTGCTTCTTCCTCAATCTGCTTGTTTCCAAATGTCCCGATTGCAAGCAATGATTGTGGCCAATCACTGAACTCGTCGTTGCGACATTCCGGCACGTTGCCACCTGCACATCAGAGGTAAATTAGTTAGCCAAATCAGTATAGAAACAAAAACGATGGTCCAGGTCCTGCGCTCATATATTAGCATAAATTGGTTGTTTGGAGCATGGACCACTAATTTTAAACCCCTGCTGTTCTCATGGGCCTATCACTGATTAGAAACATGTTTGCCCATGCTTACTCCACACCACAATGTTTTAATCTGAGCATCTGCTGATCATCACCCATCACAGATCAGCATTCAAAGATTGTATTCACACTCCAAACAGTCGTCCTTTTTGAAAGACCAATATCCTCTAATACAATTGGACTAGTTTTTCCTATGAAAGAAAAAAAATTGACTGCTGGCCTTCAGATCTGATTCGTTAGCACAGAACCATCCAAGGTCCGGCTTCTGTGCTAGAAATGTAACTCATATAATCTCAAGTGAACAATTTGTATCATATAACATCATGTTGAAGCATAACATAAGCCTTAAATCTCACTACTTTCTCATACTAGTGGAGGAAACAAAAAATTTATAATATAGAAAACATGGAACAAATGAAAAGAAAATGAAAGGAAAGGAAAAGATCAGAAGGGAGAGGCAACAGAACAGCATATACTGTAGTGCTTATGCATCAACTGCACTGCATTATTCATAAAAACTATTTCCTACAGGTTGAAATTAAAGAACTTCTGAGCATTCTGAACCACAGTGTTTACAGAAATGCTTGAATCATCATTGACACTGCTACGTGACCATCAAACAGAGCGCCGCCATATCAACAGAAAAGAAACCCGGAAACTAAAGGACTTTGAAATCAAATACTCTGCTTGCTACAAGTAAAATTGATCGACTACTAAGCAACTGAGGTTCATGGCTGGAGCAGTGGAGTCACTGGAGTAGAATGTCGGAAGAGTAAACTTGAAAGGAAACGGACCCAAAATCGCTGGTCATCTTCCCATCTTCCTCTTCATTCAAGGAATGAGACGAATATTCTCACAACTGAAGTGGAGCGCACCCGGTGAACAACAACAACGACCACGGTTCTGAAAGAATCCACGAGGAAAGTGAAGAAAATTCAGAGTGCACTTACGATAAAGCGCGGTAGAAGTGGCGGCAGGTCGCTTCGACTCTGGCCTCCCGGCGATCTTGTTCGCTACCCAACTGAAAATCTGCAGGAAAAATGGAAGAAGAAATTCACCATCAACAACAACGAACAATGAACTCTGGAGCCTCGAGGAGTCTCTTCTCTTCCACGCAGCAGCAGCAGAAGAAGAAGAAGAAGAAGAATGGCATAGGTGTGCAGCCTCTCACCTTCATATCCTTAGGAACTCGAGACCGGTGGGTTCAGTGAGTTGTGAAGCCTGAAGCGGTGGTATCAGGAGCGTGGGAGACCCTAGCTGAGACTGAGAGACGGCCAGGGAGGGAGCGACTAGCCAGCGAGAGATATAGGGCGGGCGCGGCCGAGAGGTGCAAGCAGGCTTGCAGTGGCGGCAACCGGCCGGCGGCACGGTTTTGGTGCGCAGGAGAAGAGAAATACTAGCAGCAGCTACTGCTTAGTACACTATTGGTAGGGGAACTAGAGCGATTTGGGAGTGGCTCAAGTTCCGAGGCATTGGAGCGTAGCAGCTGGCGTGCCGGCGCGCTACTTCATCTGGCAAGTCAGGGGCGTTCAGTTAAAAAAAAACTTCATACGGTACTCGTGACATCGAATCTTCAGACACATGTAGACACATGTATGAAACATTAAATATAGTTGAAAAAAATAACTAATTACATAGTCTAACTGATTATCACGAGCTGAATCTTTTAAGCCTAATTAGTTTATAATTGAATATTATTTATCAAATAACAACGAAATGTGCTATAGTACCAAAACCCAAACTTTTTCACCAACTAACACATGCTCACTTGGTGCACTTCCCCTTCCGGACTAGAATGGCACTGGGAGAGAGCACAGCTGATATTTCCAGGTGAAACTAAAGTGAAACGGAGCACGCTAGCTGCTGCACTGCAGAAGACCCCGGCTAGGAGAGGAGAGGGAGACGGCTAGTCCTTGGACGCACCGTAAACCCTGGTCGATCACTGGTCAGAGAAGCAAGAGGTGATGGAGAGGAGCGAGCGAGGGATGGAGGGGGGGACGATCGATGCGCACGATGGAGGGGCAAGTTGCGCACCAAGTGTCACGACCGCGCCGCAACGGATCCCATCGCGCCTGGTCGGGCCCCGACGCGTGTGTGCCAGACCACATGTTTATTCCTTAAACCCGGCACTAAGCAAAGGGCATTAAGCCCCCTCTTGGCCAATGGCGCCGCGCGCGGCTCGGGGGGCGGGCTACCTAATCACGCGCCCTTCTATTTATTAATTACTCCTTAGGAGTACTCGCCCACTAGCCGGAGCCCGGAGGCGGACTTTTCTTCATTCCGTCTCCTCCGGCCGCCGGGGTGCATCGTCGTATCTCTCGGCACCGCGGCCCCGTGTGCGTGCCATCCGAAGAGGAAGAAGATTCAGAGGCCTTCCTCCTTCTTCTAGTCCCGATCCCAGGCGAATCGCGCCACTGCATGCGTATAAATAGCAGCGTTGACGATTCTTCATTCGCCGCGGGAGGATTTTTTCTCTCTCACCCAACTGGATCCGATAGATCCTGTAGTTGCAGTGCCATGGCCTGTGGTTTGCACACGGCTTCGTAGGGGGCAACCAAAACCGCAGCGCCGCGGGGAAGCCAAGGGATCCACGTCCCACGACACCTCCACCTGCTGGCCACATTCCCCCTGCCTGATAGGTCTCGTCTTCGCCCCGATCCGGTCGACTGGTCCTATCCAATTCCAATCCTACCAGCCATTCATCCGTAGCAGTCTCATCTGGTCGTCGTGGTCGTCGTCTCTAGCTTGTTCACCGTCTCATGTGTATCTTGTAGCTCCGTGACAGCGGCGGCCAGGGCAGGGCGCGTGCGCGTGCAAGGCCGGCACTGGCGGCCAACAGCCGGCGGCCCCGGGCCGCGCCGGAAAGCGACCGCGTACGGCGGACGCACGCGCGTGCCTGCGGAGCCGCCCACGGCGACGGCAACAGGTCGATCCCCGGCTGTTGCGCCCGGCAGTACGTGTGCCGACTTACCACAGCCTCCGCGCGCATGGGGGAGTGACACTGACATGTCGGGGCGAAGCTACCTACATGCCCTACGCACGCTACTGTCCCGCGGGCTGCAGACAAGGAGCTCGGCTGATCGATACAAACAGTAGCCTGAGGATTATTGGGGAGAAGAAGAGACGACAAGCCCGCAATGTTGAACTCGCGATGCCACTGCAGGAGCGGAGGAAGAAGCTACTGCACGCAGCAGACCAGACCACCCGCCCATCTGCATGCTGTGAGCCTGTGACGATCGATCGATCGATCTGTATCTTTCTGGAATGGAGTGGCAATGCGCACTTGTCTACTGTTGGTTGACTAGTTCACAGTGGCAGTGTGCCATCTGGATCGCCGATGACTGGTGATCGAAGCGATGGATGATGATGAGCGTGCATGCCACGTAGCCCTGCTGGCAGCTCACCAGCTCACGCAGGGCGGGGCGAGGACAGAGCCAGGAACGGAGTGCCACGGCGCAACCGCACAAGCAAGCAAGTCAATTCTTCAGAAACTGTGTGGGCGCGCGAGATAATGTAGAATTTCCCGGAAGCGAGGGAGGAAGGGGAGCCAGCTAGGCTTTCCCCATGTGGTGCGTGCCGGGCTTGGCGACGGGAGGAGATAACGATGGATCCGATCGGCGCCCTTGTCCCCGGCGCGCGCGGCTGGCCTCGAGATGCGCGAGACACGGCGAGGACCCGCCGGGCGACTTCTCCGCGCGCTCGCTCGCTCGCTCACTACTCGATCGATCGGCGCCAAACACGAGGAGCATATGGATGGAATAATTCATGAGCCGGCTGGGATCCCCACTGAATTGGAAACCACCAATGTGCAGTATCGGGAAACTTTGTGCTGGCTGTCTACCTGGTACCTGCGAGGATCACTGAACTAATGGTCCCGTGGCTATGGAGAGCTGAGCTAGCTAGGGCAGCTAAATGTAGAAAGCTTACTTGTAATTGCAACACCGTACCGTACAAATGAGCACCAGGTGCTCTTCACTTCTCTTTCTCTACGTAAGAAGTCTACGAGACTATGTGTGCGCAAATATATACTAGCCGTGTACATCAACAATAAAATTGCTGAACAGGTACCGGGAAGATCTTGCAGACATTTTAGCCATGCATCCATTACAAAAAGGAGTTTTAGGGTACAGAGATCTTGGGTTTAATTAGGGCATGCAGGGGTTGCCAGTGGTGATGATGGGCGGTGGGCAGGATGATGGTGTCACCTTCAAATGTAATAGGGGTATTGCGCTCCACAAAAGGAAGTTGAACGATGTAAGAGGAGAGGATGCAAATCTGATATTGATCTAAGTTAAATTGCATGGGTGTCATCAGGGACCAAGCTAGAATTTTTTTTATTAGGGGACCGTGAGCAATATGACCAATAAATTTTAGGTAGAATGGCCATTTCCATCCTCGAACTTTCCACTTAGGCTCGCTTTCATCCCTCGACTATTTAAATGACCATTTCAGTCCTCAAGCTTCTCACGACGGCTCAATTTCATCCTTTGTCTTACATGTCGTCTTGCCACGATGGCATGCCATGTCAGCATCTGGTCATCTATTCTTTCAACCATATACTTAATTCTAGCCTTTGAATTCTTAAATGGATGTCAAAGCAATTGGGATTGATGGTTACTTTGTTAAAGGGTCTAATAGAGTTGTTTTGCTGTCAACTGTTGGAAAGGGATGCAAATGATAGCATGAGTTTATGTGGAATAGGACAAATAGAATTGATGGGATTTTTTCTCGGACATCTTAAAAGAAGATATCAATAACCCTTATAATTTTGAAAGATGGCTATTCATAACAAACTTAATGGATACTGATGATGTTGCGTTCCAACAAGATATGATATATTGAATGAGTCGGGAGAAGTTTGAGGACTGAAACAACCATTTTGATGGTTGAAGGATGAAACTGAGATTAGGTATGTAAGAAAGGTTAAGGATGAAATGGTTGTTTTGCCTAAATTATACCAACTAATGGTTTATACCTTCTATGCATGAAAACATGAGGAGTAATTAGTTGTGTTACCCATAGATTAGGAGGTCCATGCTCCCTTTACCAGTATCATTGGCTCTAAAGTTTCAAAAAAAAAAAGTATTATTGGCTCCGTTTTTGTGTGTGTGTGTGTGTTGGGGGGGGGGGGGGGGGGGTACAATAGAGGTGCTTAGAAACGTAGAAAATTGGTTTTCTTTTTTCCCACATCATATGCACATGGTATCAACACTATTGAGTCAAGTTAATTAGTGGTTTGCATTGTAGAAATTAACTTGTATATACATGCCCTTAAACTCTGTAACGATATGATGATCTTTCTCCATAAGCACTCATGTTTAAATCTAGCATCCTGAACTGAATGTACACATGAGCAAGACGGACTACTGATTTGTTTTTGTTTTTGAGGCAAACTACTGATTTATTGTTAGAGCGAGGATCCACACCTCATGCCAAGACTAGCGAGATCCACTCGATTCAATAATGCCGAGAATCCGCTGTGAACTTGGCTCACGATGATGGGTCAGCCCTCTAATGGCCCACGTTTCTGGCCCCATTATTACTCACTCGCGCCGCCGGACGCGAAAGAAACCGCTGAGGCCTACGCTGGCCCCGTGCCGGCCACACGGAACCAAAACTGCCCGATTTTCCGCTGCCTACGCAAATATTAGGAGTCACGTGTATAACTGATAGTTAAACCATCACGTATGGCAGGATAAATTGCTGAAATAATTTTTTTTGTTGCTCAGCAATAAAAAAATATTTCACGTTCAAAAAATGTTCTAATTTTTTTATATTTACTTTCGGTCCAACTAAAAAAGAAGCAGCCTAACTATACCTTGCGCGACTGTTCCCTTGGGCTAAGTGTGTTACCCGTCGGAGCGCCCGCCCTGTGTGTACCAAGCAGCTTGGGTGGACACTTCTCTGGCCTGGCTCATCCGAGGTCAGTGGGCTACTTGGGTGGGATCGCCTCCACTTACGAACGGGCCAGATCAACAGCAGGCCGACGTTGCGTCGTGAAGCAGCACCTCTTCTAATAAGGCCTACAAAGAAGCGAACTAAACTTCTTTTTCCCGCTTTTCAAAAAAAACTTCTTTTTCCCATTTATTCAGAACCAAACTTTTTGTGCTAGCTATACACACACTGCGTCCTTTCGAGAATATTAATCTTGGAACGAAGTCCGTAATATGACTTATATATATATATTCCAACATCTGAAAATTTTTACCAAGTAACTGTATATGGGTTTAGGCAGCACGTCTCGTATGGTAAAGGACTTCAAATTTTAGCCTAGATAATCTAATAATTGAATCCTAAAAGTTGAGCTTTTATCTTATAAAATTTTAAGCTAAAAAATTACAGAAGCTAAGTTGAATTGCATAAGATAAAATTTTAGGTTAATATTACATAAGTTAAGTTGGAATGGAAAGAGAGCACTAGAGTCGTAATCGTTACCACCGTACATGCGTCAGTAACGTTCGACGACGACGTGAAGCTGCCTGGATGCATAGGTGTTCCTAGGCGTCGCGTGCGAGATTTTATCGCGCCATATCGCAGAAGTGTCGGCAGCCGCCACTGTTCATCGTCTTCCTCGAGCAGGGGGGAGCGGCCGCCGGAAGCATTGGCGACCTTAGAAGGTGGGAGGGTGGCAGGATTGCGAGGGCGGCACGGCGAGGCGGCGGTGGAGGTGGGTTTGCGAGGGCGGCACGTCGGGGTGGGGGTAGAGGTGGGTTGCGAGGGCGGCGCGGCGAGGTGGGTTGCAAGGGCGGTGTGGCAGAGGCGCGCGGGGACGCTGCCAGCGGTGGAGCTAGGTTCGGGGGCGATTAGCGACGGCAGTGATGGAAGACGGTGACGGAGGCGTCGGAGGGACGTCGGAGCCAGAAGAAGAGGTGGTGGATGGCGGGGGAGCAGCTGCGGCACAGTCTTCTGCGATAGTATCGCGGCCTAGACTTCCCGGCATCACTGCACCACGGGATGCATGCATGTGCAATGTACCCTAGCTAGGCATGGGGTGCGGAATCCAAGTACGAGATAAAGTGTCCGGGTGTCCGTTCCGAGTCAACATTCCGTTGATGATGCAGAGGCACCGAAGCTGTTGCTTTTTTACCAGGGCAATATGCCATCAACGGAGTGCTCGCTCGCGATTGAAGGTGGAGACCCGTGCCTCCTGCCGTGCCAACTAATCATTGCCCTCGCATGCAGTTTCGCCGGCGAGCCTGCCTGCAATGCCAAGTGCCAATGCCAAGCGCCGCCGCGGCCCGGCTCTGCTCCACACCGAAGGCGCTTGTGAAAGCGAGAGCCAAAGGAGAGGAGCATAGGCATGGGCCATGCCTAAGATCCCCTGCCCTTTCTCCATAGAAAGAATGGATGGGCGCCGCACTCCCCTCCTCCAGTCGCTGCGGGGCAGGAACACCCCCCCCCCCCCCCCCCGGCCCCCCCCGGGAGTCTATGCGTCGCATTCAGCGATTTGAAAACGAGTCATCGCAGAAGCAGCCTGCCGCGCGCCAGGCTGGCGGGCGCGGGCGCTGGAGCAGTGAATGAACCGGAGGCCGGCCCATTAAGCTTACGCGCAAACATTTCAGGGAACGACGGGCTGGAACGTTTCATTTTTTTCCTTTGATTTATTCTTGTTCAAAATTGTTGTGGAACATATTTTCCATTTCGTTCATGCGCTTCTCTCACAGGCTTTCATTTCATGGGTTTTAATTTTCTAAACATTAATTTGTTTGAAAATATTTGAAGAAAGTGTTACGGAACATTTCAAAAGTTTTCCGGAACATTTGTTCAGAGACAATTTAAAAAAAATGTTCTCGAACATTTCAAAAGTGTTATGGAACAATTCAAAAAAATATTCCGGAACATTTCAAAAGTGTTTTCTAATAATAAAAAAGTATTCAAGAACAATTTAAAAATGTGTTCCCTAACATTTCAAAAGTTTTTCTTCAAAAGTGCTTCGGAACATTTAAAAAAATTTCTGGGAACATCTCAAAAGTGTTCCGGAACATTTCAAAAGTTTTTTGGGAACATCTCAAAAGTGTTCCGAAACAATTCAAAAAAGTGTTCCGGAACATTTCAAAAAAGTGTTCCGGAACAATTCAAAAGTGTTTCGGAAAGTGTTTCAGAATATTTTCAAAAGTGTTCAGGAACATTTTAAAGGTTTCTGGGAACATCTCGAAAGTGTTCTGGAACATTTTCAAAAGTGTTCTGGAACAATTCAAAAAAAGTGTTCCGGAACATTTCAAATGTCTACTGGAACAATTCAAAAAAGTGTTCAGGAATAATTTAAAAAAGTGTTCCCTAAAATTTCAAAAGTGTTTTGGAATATTTTCAAAAAAGTGTTCCGGAGCAATTCAAAAAAGTGTTTCGGAACATTTCAAAAGTATTTTCTAATAATAAAAAAGTGTTCAAGAACAATTTAAAAAAGTGTTCCTAACATTTCAAAAGTGTTTCGGAATATTTTCAAAAAAAAATCGGAACATTTAAAAAAATTTCTGGGAACATCTCAAAAGTGTTCCAGAACATTTCAAAAAATTTCCGGGAACATCTCAAAAGTGTTCTGGAACATTTTTCAAAAGTGTTCCGGAACAATTCAAAAAAAATGTTCCGGAATATTTCAAAAAAGTGTTCTGGAACAATTCAAAAGTGTTTCGGAAAGTGTTTCAGAATATTTTCAAAAGTGTTCAGGAATATTTCAAAGGTTTTCCGGGAACATCTCAAAAGTGTCCTTGAACATTTTTCAAAAGTGTTCCAGAACATTTTCAAAAGTGTTCCGGAACATTTCAAAAGTGTCCTGGAACAATTCAAAAAAATGTTCACGAACAATTTTAAAAAGTGTTCCCTAACATTTCAATATTTTAGTAATATATGTTAACAAACCAAGCAATCTAATAGTAGCAAATAAGATTAGTATCCAACATGAGAGAGCAAGAGATTAGAAAAAGGTTGTCCGCTCTCAACAGGAATAGAAACAGAAAGGCTTCGGTTACGAATGCGTAAAATTAGTTAGCAGAATAGAAGAATGACGAAACACAAAAGAGAGATCAAAGGGAACGAACCATCCACTGCACAGAAATGGAGTCGCTAACAGCATCAAGTGCGCCCCCCTCGTGAATCGCAAATCCGAATCAGAAAAGGAAAAGAAGAGACGCTGGTATAAAATGGGCTGAAAACTTAATGGGCCTACCGAGGGAAACACGGACAGTCTACGAAAAGCCCAGCGCACGGACTGAAGATCCCCTTCTGCGATAGCTCTGTTTCCAGCAGCGCGCAATAAATAACCTACGCCCCCCCCCCTCGCCCCTGATGGGACGAAAACTCCCGTCTCGAAGACCTCACCTCCGAACATCCTTCCGGAACTGAGCCTGCCGTCTGTCGGGTGACTGTGTCAGCGTGTCTGTGCGCCCTGCCTGGGCATCGACGACGATGCCACATGCCTGGACGGAGTGGATCATCAGGCCATTCAGAGCAAGTTTAATAGTTACAGTCCGCTGCTGACTGTAAGGCTCTTTGCAATCTTCTCCTAACCTGCTTGTATAATAATTAGTCCTCCGCAATTAAAATATCACCAACTTATCTCTCTTACTGTAAATTTTCAGCCCACTTCTTCCTTCTTCTCTTTTTTTTTCACGTCAGCATTTAACTGTCTTATAATCTATTATTATACTTGCTGTGATACGCTAGGGAACAGCAGCAACCACCACCCAATAATTCGTTGGCGCGCCTTCGCCCTCCGACTTCAGTCAGTTAGTATCAGTACTTCACCCTCCACTCCACGATCGGTGAGCGGACAACATGAACGGAGCAACCCCATCCATCCACCAATGGGCAATGGCTCGGCCTCTGCATTCAATCCTGTGGTGGACGGTGGAGCAGAGAGCCGACCGAGAGATGGCGCGGCCCGTGCCGGCGGACGAAAGGGGTCGGGCAGCCGGGCAGGCTCGCCCGGTTCGCTTCGTCCCGGCGCCGCTTTCTAGTCAACCGCCGGCCGCAGCCTTTCTCACGCTGCGCACAGCCAGAGGATTCTTCTTCTTTTCGGATGGTCATGGCTCATGATGACGAGCGCAACCACGCATGTGATCCGGGCCGCGTCTTCAGTGGCAACTGCACAAAAAGCGCGCCAAAAGTGGGCGGTTGGAGAGTTTCCCTGTTCAGGCCCTGTACACCGTTGGCTATGCGTGATTGTGTCCTGTGGCAAAGGGAAGGATGGGAGGCCGAGGTTTGGCCAAAACTTATTGCTACTATTACACGTCCTCACACTGAGTGAAATTAGTGAATTGTAGTAGAAACGACGTTGTTTGTCCAACTCTTTCCCTTCGATCGAGCCTTCCAGCGCAACCAATTCTTACTTTTTTTTATTTGCTAGGTTTGTTCAAATATCGGGTCTCTCGATGTGACTTTTTATTTGTTCCTAATTGATTATAAGATGGTGCGATAGCGATATGACTAATCCCCTATAATACTATAATACTGGAACATCCCATTTATAAAAATGAGTGCAAATGGATTTCTCTACCTTCTCCATGAAGTAGAACTACTTCCTCCGTCGCAAATTATTAGTTGTTTACTTGTTTTGACTTTTCTAGATTTATAGATTTTGCTATATATATAGACATAATATATATTTCTAGATGCGTAACAAAATCTATGAACTTAGAAAGGACAAAATGACTAATAATTTGGAACGGGGGAAGGAGTATAATTTTTCTCTTTTATGGATTAAGTGGTAAGCGATGTTCCCGTCGATGACGATGCACCAGTGGTGACTTCGGGAATCTTCAGATCTACTGGTGCTCAGTTCTTCGGAGGTACTCATAGGGATAGGGTTTGCGTACGTGTATTCATAGAGTGTGAGTGTACGTGCGTGTTGTGGGCGTCTTTGTTGTAGTGTGTGATTCTCAAAAAGAATGTCATCCCATTTTCCAATGTGTCGAGTCCACTATCATACATGCCCTTTTTTTTTGCGAGGACATGCCCTTTTCTTGATAACATGTGGTACAATAATGTCAACTACGCTCAACATGAAATTCAATTGCTTAAGAAAAAAGAGACGTTTAACAATAAGTACCAAGCCGTCGATGATGTTGATGCACGGCCGTGTTTGGTTAGAAGGTGAAAAAGTATTGAGGAAATTTTTTTAGTGCTTTGACTACTAATTAAGAGTATTAAATAAAGTCTAATTATAAAATTACCTCCACAACTGTGGTACTGTAGCAGTTGTTCTACCTAATGAGGCCTTTGACCGTACGATTAGTGAATAATTGAGCGCGGTCACTGTAGCATCACTGTAGCTAATCAAGACGGAACTTGAGTTATTAGATTCGTCTCGAAAAGTTACACTCATCCCTGAAAAAATTTTACAAATAAACTTCATTTAGTACTCCATGCGAAAGTTCGTTGTTTTATGAAATCTTGACAAGACGTGTAACACCTTATGTTGGGTCTCCCTATAGTCATCTCAAATATCTTGCGAAAGAGACCCTTGCAAAAACTATATTAAAAAAATCTACATCAACCATGCCTACTAGTACTACCATCTACCCGCTTGCAGATGCAGCATCAAGAGCCACCGCTAACATCAACCACTCTTGGGACCGAGCCGTAGCTCGGGTGGCGGGACCTCCGGGTGTGGAGGCCGCCGGTCACGGTTCGAGCGCGCTCGAACTCGTGATTTTCCCACCGGGAACAGTAGTTCCCTGTTGTTTAGTCTCCGCTTGGATGGATTCCAAGCGTTTGCCTCTCACGTGTGGTGCCACAAAGGGACTGCAACGCACTCGTTGCCTACGGAGCCTTGGAGGTTTCCGGTGATTTCCAGAAGGACGCGGTCTTCATATCTGTGTGTACTTGTAGGTCTGCTTGTACACATGTGGTGTGAGTGTGGTGTGCGTGTGTAGGGTGGTGCGTGCGTGCGCGTATGAACAGATGCTACAGCTGTACCCAGATGAGAGGCATCAAAAAAACATCAACCACTCTTTAACACAAAAACACTCGCTCCAGTAAACTACCGCGGATTTGCGAACCCACTATCGCCATCACATCACATCACCACATAATGCAAGCCGCAAGCTGTCGTGTCCAGATAAACATTCGCCTCCACCGCTGTTCTCTCATCTGTGATCTGTCCCATCTGCTGCTGCTCAGCACCCAAGCAAAAGGGGGAGACCGGGGGAGGGCAATTCTCCCAACGGTCACCTCGTCCGGCGCCCGCCCGCCCGCCGTGTAGGTGTAGCCAGATCGCCTCCTCCTCCGCCATCGTCATCCACCTGCCTCCGCCCTCGAGGTCCCCGCCCCCTTCCCCGGCCGGAGGAGAAGGGGAAGGGAACTACCTCCGCCCCGATCGCCGCCATTAACTCCCCCTTCCCCCACCCCTAGGAAAGCGCCACCGGATCCGACCCCTCCTCGAGGCCCGTCTCCCTTTATCCCCACCTCACGGAACCCCGCCCCAGCCCGCCTTTTAATAGTTTCGCCGCACATGCGTGGCGCGGGTGCCGCCGCCGCCTCCCGACGAAGCAGCCGCGGCCGTACCAGCAGCGATGTCGCGTAGCGGGGTGGAGGTGGTCGCCAGCAGGGGGTGCGCGCGGCTGGTGCTCCCCGGGATGCACCACCACAACCCCTCCTCCGCCGCCTCCTCCGCCTCGCGCGGCGGGGCCGCCGCCGCCGCCGATGGGCCCTTCTCGGGCCTCGTCATCTGCGTCACCGGGCTGTCCAAAGGTGCGCGCCTTAACTGCCTGTGGTTTTGCCGGTGACGACGGTTGGATCCTGATTGAGATGGTTTTTGGTGCTTCTCGGTTGGTTGCAGAGGCCAGGGCTCAGGTAAAGGAGGCGGCAGAGCGGCTGGGGGGCGAGTACAGCGGGAGTCTGCACCCCAAGTGCACGCACCTCGTGGTGCAGATATCCTTTGCACGAACTATGCAGTCCATGTTCTAGTAGTATCTGTTTCCCCAACCCCAATTCAGGTTGCGGTGGTTCCTTAACACGCAGCACAACTTTGCTGGGCGCAAGTTCGAGCATGCACTGAAGCATGGTCCGAGGAACGGGCTATTCGTTGTAACGCTGGGTTGGTTCGTTGATTGTGTGCGGAGAAACAGTAAGCACAAGTCATGATCGTCCCCTGATCTTGACGTCTGGCTAAAATTGCTTCTAATTCTAACTGGTGGTGTTTTGGCTCAAGTGAGGTTGGATGAATCCTTGTATGCTATAAAGAATATTGGGGAGAATGGTTTGCCACTCGGGGAGTTCAACCGCTTTATTGGAGTTCCTGTTGACGGGAAGTCTTGCCTTCCGCCGATGATTTTTCAAGACAAGGCGTGCTCAGATACGACCCAGAAGCATCCAACTCAGACTCCTAGGAAAGAAAGTGGCAATGCTGAGCTGGTTTTTATGAATGACACAATCTACATTGACCATGGGATATCTGGTGAGATGAAGAAAAAGGTATTGTCCGACTAACTTCTTTCCTGCTTTCTGTATTACCAGAAACCACAGAACTGTAACTTCTAAGCAGGAAAAGAGAAAATTCTGTTGTTTCTTTTGATGGAATTGCTGCATCTTTTGGGTTGAAGAAACCGTTAATACTTCATGATGACAGAATTTCTAATCAACTCCAATGATGAAATGAGATTTCTCTGAATTTCTTTAGCCCACAAAGATTACTGAATCCCATCCACTGCAGATATCTGATGCTGCTACAAGAGAAGGTGCAAAGTTGCTAGAGCACTGGTTTATTGGCTGTCCTGCCACTTATGTTGTGTGTGAGGATGCTTCTATTAAGAGATATGTAGGCCACTCGGACAACATTGTAACTGTAAGCAATGCTACATGCTATCCTTGCATTTGTTTTGAGGTGCTAATTACCAGAGGTGATAGTTTTGTCTTAACGCATTACCCTTCCAATTTATCAGCCACTTTGGATCTTGAAAACAGTGAAGGAAAAAAACTTGCAACGTCTTGTCCATTTGTCTTCGGACCTAGCCAGGCATGTTGCCATGGTTCTGCAAAACGTCCGGACATCTGAAGAGGTATGTTACTGTTACTATGTTGTACAGTTGTGCTCTTACTTGAGCCAATCATCAAAAAAAAAAACTTTATGTGGTTTGATCACCTGGCAAAAGACATGACAAACAAGAGTTTCATTTACTTTTTGCATTTTAGCAAGATATTTCCCTTCTTTTTGGATGGATGTCAGAAGTACTGAATTGATATCTGGCATATTACATGAGCAAACCCTACCTTACCTATCTTCATAATGGATAAGGTGGAGTAGAGCATATTTGATAACGGGCAGCTACCCTTCTGCAATGTGTTTAGTGAGAAAAGGACAAGATACTGTGGTATTGTGGTCCATGTAGAAGGGCAGTAATGGATCATCTTTTTTCTCATTTTGCATGATGAATAAAATCAAAATGTCCTAATTCCAAATGATTAAAAAAACTGAACCAGGGGGAGAGACTTCCCCCTGATTTTTGTCTTAAGAAGATTGTGCACAATCTGAATGATTACAAATGATGTATTGAATATCCTATGTCTGTACAAGCCTTTGTATTTGGAATTTTAGGCTCTGTTTTTTGTTGGCAGTAAGCTGCTATTGCTTGATTACCAATGAAGTGACATTAGATTTTTCTGTTCTTTTAGAATAGAAAACTTGGGAGTGTTCCTTCTATGAACTCCAGTGGACATCCATTGACCCAAGAGGAGATTGATGAGATCCATCTAGAGAGGCAAAAATTTGTTGAAGTTGCAAAGAAAGAAGTTCGAGACCGTCGTGCTCGTCGTATGCAGGTTAAAGTTACTTCAAGAAGTTGCATATTTTGTTGGCATGTGCATGGGCACAAAACTTATAAATGAATAAGACAAAATGAGCAGACTTTAAGTCTTTGATGTGTTTAGTCATTTGTATCATGAGGCAACTTCATGCCTAATTAGTCCTTGTTTACCTTTTTTTTTGTGCATTAATCTGTACGTGGGGTCATTTTTCCATGTGCATTGGTATTAATCTGCATGTGGGGTATTCACACCAGCTGCCCAAGCAGGCTAGCTGGTATTAGCTCAGCTGCCATCCACAGGTGTCTAGTTCTTTACTGGTCACTCCGTCAGTGTTCAGTACAACTGTTAAAGTGAAGTTGATTTATCACCCAGAAAAGATTGTAGGATATACAGTGAACACACAATTCTCTTCATGGTGTTTTGTGCATTCCCTGATTCAATGATCAAATGCAGCACATTTATTTTGGTCAATTCGTGATTTCATTTCCTCAAATGAGACTGACTAAAATTTGGTTTCAAGCCAGTCATGTGAGGTGCCAATTCATCCAATCACACCAGCTACACTTTTGGATTCGATTTGCTGGACAATCTCTGAGCCAACTTCATCCGCGTCTATTTATATGGATTCTTCATGGTCTGATGATGCCAATGAGCAGCAAGGCACCACATGTTTTGATGCAAACGGTGATGTGAGGGATCCAGATCAACCAACTGATAATTTTTCCCGCCCACTGAAAGAAAGGTGATCAATCATTGGAAATTAGGTTGGTCCAACCTCTTCCGAACTGCCATTCTAATTTGCTTTCTTTTGTTCTTTCAGTGAGCGAAGTGAGTTGATCTTCAAGAATCACTTTCTTACCATACTCTTCCCTATTGATCGGTTTGGAGAGCTTGGACCTTCCTCAAAGACGTTCTATAACAATGGTGGTTTTACACGTATACAAGTGCTGGATCACATCTACAACTTCTACCAGGTATCTAGTTTCTTGGCTTAAGTACTGTCCACCACAATACGCACGCAAGGTTATACACACATCAGTTTGGATGAGTTCTTTTTATCTTCTAAAACATTTAAAGTAGGAAAATTTTCTCTTTTTTGTAGGAGAATATGTCGACCAATGAGGTAGAGATGGCCTTGCATACAGATTCTCGGCATGCTGATCGACTTCGATCTTTATATTCGAGTGCTGAATCAGCAGAGAAAGGAGTAGCTTTTAAAAGAGTAGACTTCTTAGGAAGCAGAAGAAGTTTTGAGGCACTAAAGCGCCTCAACAGGGAGAATAATAGCAATGTATATGAGCTTGTGATTAGGGCATGAATGCACCACTCTCAGGTGCCATTTGGCGAAACTTATCTGTTGCTTTCAAAAAGAAAAAAACATATATAGTGAGGAAGGATGTACTATGTTTGCTGAAAAAATGCGGGAAATAAATCCATAGTTTATTGGAAATAGTTTTGTTCGATCTTTAAGGCGCAAACTTGCTGCAACTCTCTCTCTCTCTCTCTCTCTACGCGCGCGCGTGTGAAGTACAGACTCGCAATGACATAAGTTTGCAGAATGTTTTTTTTATTCAAATAAGTTTGCAGAATGTTAGCTCACTCAGGTTTGCATGATTGTTATTCGAAACGAATAATACTCATCAATTCTGGATGGAAAGTCTGAAAAGTTGCGTTGCATATAATGTATGCTATTGAACCTGAATGAGAATGTTTTATTTTAAATGGTATACTTTTTGAAGGTTACATTACATTCAATTTTTTTTCTCTTCTAGAAGTGATGCCGAATCCAGTTTATTTGTAGGCTTGGGACACCAGCGGTTAATCATACCACGAGCAACAAACATCTTATTATTATATGTACACACACTACTACTGCTGTCCTCCAATTTAGGTTTGGCAACTGAAGCAGATAGACACTATTTGGCAACTGAAGCAGATAGACACTATTTGTCTATGCAGAGATCTTAACACGGTATCATCAGTTCTCCCATGTGACATCCACGTCCGCAGAAAATACCAAGATCCATGCGCACCCCCTCCTGCCGGATTAACCAAAATTGATTCCCTGTGCTAGGGGTAGCTCGCTTCCATAGTTGATTGTACTGTAGACAGAATGAGCGTTGGTAAAGCGAAAAAAAAGCAGAACCAGCACGTAAAGAATCTTGAACGTACTTAAAAAGGTATTTTGACCTGAAAATTATCCTTAAGACAGAAAACTTACAACCTTGCAGTAATTATCTTCTAGAACAGATTAATATGTAAAGGAGGATATCTTGATTTATGGATACCCATCCACAAATGAGTAGGGCAATCAGCAAAAAGGGTGCTCGTAACTCGTGCAGTTCTCTTTTTGCATATTCACTGTTTCATCACATGCTAAGAACAGTATCCAGCAAGATGCATCGCAGTTGGCAAAGTGCGCAAGGTCAAAATGATATTAAGGTTGGACCCAGACAAGAAACAACCAGGCTGGATACTGTAGACCAGGTCTGTGTCTCCAGCGGTCCAGCCTATCAACAAGTTAACTAGCCTGGCAGAAGATAGTAGAGCATAACCTATGACATCTAAACAACCAGCATTGCACTACCAGCTGTACAATCTTGGAATCAGGTGATGCATGCATCATGCTAACGTTAAGCTAGCCATTTTGCAAAGATCCATACATCCACCACTCTAAGGCCCTGTTTGGATCACCTAGGACTAAACTTTAGCCCGCTTTAGGTGACTAAACATTAGTCCATGCCTATTTGGATGCAGGAACTAAACTTTAGGAGGGACGCATATAGAAATATAGAAATATCCTTTTTACCCTTAGATTATACTGTTGTTGTGCCTACACGCACATAGTGAGGTGTAGTTTGGTCTTTTCACAGATCGCAGATTGGTTTAGTCCAAATTTGGTGGGTTTTCACTTTTGAGGACTAATGGACAAAACTTTAGTTGGGATGGAACTAAACTTTAGTCTATAGTCACCTGTTTGGATCACCTAATGGACTAAACGTTAGGCCTAAAGTTTTAGTCCATGGATCCAATCATTATCTACAGTTTTACCATTTCAAATCAACCACAGCAAAAATGTGTATACTCTTACCAAGTTGCCCTCCTCATGTACTGCTTCCAGGAATCACTTCCTGCTTCTCGTCCACCACCGGTTGCTTTTTCTCCACCAAATGCTCCACCGATTTCGGCACCATTCGTAGGTATGTTCACATTCACTATACCACAGTCACTACCATGGGGCCTGTATAATAAGAGAAGTAACAATGAGACAGTCGAATTGGCAATAATTCATTGGCATTATATATGATTCATTTTGTGGCAGAGGAGTTTGGTTAAATGCTTGCGCCGTGTATGGGAAATCCAGTAGAGCTTTTCTGGTATATCAGACTGAACATATAATATGAATTTTTAATAAACATGAATTTTGTCCTAGAAAATTGAATTGGCACATTAGTACGTTGTGCACAGCTACCAACAACAAGGTAAATAGTAAATCAAATTTCTCAAGTTATACCTTGTAAACCAAAGTAACGACCCTTCAATTAAGCAAAAACTAGAATAGCATGCTGACAACAGATGAGCAATGCAACTCTCATTTGCTTTCTATGAAGACAGAGACATCCTTTCATCTAAAATGCAATTACACTCTCTGGGTTGTTGAGCAGAAACTTACCCAAGCCACTTAAAAATAATTTCTGGCTTCTTTGTAAATATAGAACTGCTCAATCCTTGAGGAACAGAGTTATTGATTTCAATTGCTTCCTTCAAGGTCTGTACGAGATGTATCACGGATTATGATGATGATCAGATACAGTGGTTCACAATGGCAGCAAATCAAACAGATAAAACGAATACAGAAACATAGTATTGGACTATATGCTACCTGGAATTTCATCACATAAAGCACAGGGCCAAAGAGTTCTTCTTTCACAACTGGCGCAGAAGCTGAAATTTCCACAATCGTTGGCTGTACGAAGTTCCCTTCTGATTCGATGGCAGATCCTCCAAAAAGGATTTTCCCTCCCTGAACAGAATAGATCAAATTAGATTGTTAGAACTTCAAGACTTGTTTAAAGTAATACACCATCTCACTTGTTACCAGCAAACTCAGAATTACTTCATGGCAATAGCTATTTATAGAGTGAGATTGCAACGGAGGTCAAAATAATTGTAGGAAGCCAGTTGCTTAACCAAAAACCTAACACTAATTTAAAGCTTTACCTGAGATTTGATGGTCTGGATACCTTTCAAAAAGTTCTCCTTTGACGCAGGAGTGTGCAGTGGTCCCAATAAGGTGCCCTTCTCCAATGGGTCCCCGATTCGGACTTGTTTATATACCTCAACAAGTTGATCAAGAAAAGTATGATATATGCTTTCATGAAGAATCTGTAGAAGGATAAAGATAATTAGAAAAACTGAATACAAACCACAATACATAAAAAATAAATAATAAAAAACAACATACCAGCCTACGGCATGTTGTGCAACGTTGTCCTGCTGTGCCAACAGCAGCAAACAACACAGAACGCACAGCTAGCTGAATATCTGCATCATGCATAACAATTATGGCATTGTTCCCGCTAAGTTCGAGAAGGCATTTACCAAATCTTGCATTAACTTGTTGCTGAACCATTAGACCAGCCTGCATTGAGAAACCAGTGTTGCATATTGTAAACAGATCAGTACACTTCAATAGACATACACAATATTAAGCACTTCCCACAAGGAAGAGTATCCACAACACTTCCACACATCAAGAATAAAAATAGAGAAAATGCATAGAGATCATTAGATCAACAGCAGAATGGATCTTAATCAAGGCAGGCTTATACTATTCATGCAAAAAATAGATCTAGCAACAAAAAAAAAGATCAATCTCAAGGTTGCTACACAATCTACATAACAGCAGAACAAAATAGTAGAGAAGTATGTGGAAGTTGAATACCCTTGTACTTCCAGTGAACGAAACCAAAGGTATCCTAGTGTCAAGAGCTATTGCTTGGCCAATTTCAGCGCCACCACAAAAAGCTGTGAAAATTGCGCCTGGCAAGTTGTTCTTCTCCAATACACTAGCCACTATTTTAGTCATTGCAATAGTGATCAGTGGAGTAGTCGGGGCACCTTTCCTGCAATAATCACAACAATATTACACAAGGAAACTGCCCTACCTGCGGTACTGAACGAGTTTGTCGCCACAAAAACAGAAAAACCGGTACAGTCTGTTGAACGGACAATATTCACTTAAGAATGTTTTTCTGTAAGAAGATGGACATTGTTTTCCGATCTGAGAACCAAGATTGACTTCCCATTCTACCTATTATAATTGCTGATTTTTGAGCTAAATCGTCATATTTTCACCCAGCCAGGTCTGAAACAAAACCTATGTTACTAAAACCCAAGAAGGTCACAAGTTGCAGAACATGCTGCCTAAGCAGTTCTTCCTGAGAGCTATATTACTTGAACTCCAGATGGCTAGAACGTCACAACCCAAACATTTCATACAAGGTAACATGCCATACGATTGTTGCAGGCATACAAGACAAGAAAATTACTCTGTTATAAGGGCAGGGCCAGTAAACTTTTGTAAGCAGGGACAAAGGGTAATAGATGAATCATCAGGAAGGCTGACTCAAAATTTCATTGAATGGTATGGTAAGATTTTTTGCACACATATATAACAACACTATCCTTTTTGTCAGAAGAGCAAACCATTCTTACCAGACAACACAATTTCCGCAGACCAGAGCAATGCAAGCATTCCAACCTACATGACACAAGAGAGACTATTGAAGTATTCATGGCTGTTAAGATTACATAACTATATGGTAGAGTTTGGCAACATATCATGCATTGTGTATGCCAGTAGAATAAGTAGGTAAATTGGATAGCAAAATCATGAAAGTTATATTTAAAAGTATCATGTGGGTGCAGTAATACCAGTTTACACCATCAACTGCCAATTGCTAAACTTTTCAGTACATTCCTATACAATCCGAAAATACAAACCACATGGAGAGGTGATGCACAATGCTGATTTTCATTGCATAGATATTCTAGAAATGTAATGCACCAAATATATGAGCAATCAGAGACTTACCAAGCACAGCGCAAGGGAAATTAAATGCTGTTATAACACCAACAACTCCAAGAGGATTCCACACCTATTCAGATAAGCATAGTCATTAGCATGCTACATCCTGATATCTAAGAGTGAATATACCACATGAGGAACTCGTAAAAGAACACTACCTCCATCATCATATGGTTTGGACCTGCAAAAAAAAAAGGCATGTTAGCTATCACCTCCCGATAAGTAAAGCTGGAATGACTGAGTTAATAGTACATCACTGAAGTACGATAAGGAAAGAATTTAACATGAACGAAGCTGCTGCAGATTAGCAGCTCTAATATTTTTTTAAAAAAATGCAACATCTTGGCCAATTTCAACTAAGCATGTTTGATACAAATAAACCTAGAAAGCTCGACCATCAGAAGTACTGAAATATAAGATTTAGCATTTCTGAGAAACAAGACCTCTCCTGGCTCCTAAATAGTTGTATATTATCAGAATCAGTTGCAAGATGCAACCAACATGATCAAGATATTCAAATATGCAGCTTCATTGCAGATGATGTTGTTTTCATCTGACAATCCAAAACAAGATATAATGGAAGGAAAAAAAGGTCTTACGTTCGGATGGTATAATGGACCCATTTAATTGGCGACTTAGCCCCACAGCATAATCACACATGTCGATGATTTCCTACAGAAAGAGGACACGCCAATGCCATCATGCACATACAAAGGAATCAAAACCAGATTTCATTTTAACTCATTTAATCATTCAGCTATCTTCACTAAAGGTTAACATCTTACGCATATGGTTTGGTGGCACAAACCAGACTACTTTAGAGATAAAGACAATACCAACTGCCTATTCAATACTGCTTTAGGCTGAGTTGCAGTTATAGCAGATAAGGAAATGGTAACAACACCATATAAATGGTAATGTAGTATTCATGTTGAGAAGTACATTAACATCCAAAAACAAAAACACAGATATGTGCTATGAACTCGATGATAACACTTATCTACTTATCCAGAGCGCAAAAAAGATAATGTGAAACGATTGTAATGAACACACTACAAGCAACCATGATCATACCTGAACCTCCCCGATCCCTTCCGGAAGAATTTTCCCCATCTCAAGTGACACAAGCCTGCCAAGGTGATGGAGCTTTGCTCTCAGTGCGTCGCCAATTTGCCGAACAATCTCTCCCCGCTTCGGAGCTGGAATCTGGACACATTGGCAGGTCAATATGAGCACATAGATAGGAGTCAAATCAAGGCATCAAATAACTTGATGGACCGGACATTTTTTTTTTGCAGTCCACATAGTATGGCCAACGTTCTAGACATGTAAATATTCCAAAATCTGATAAACCCAGAGATGCATTGCCTATAAATTCCAGTGCTAATCTAGTCCACAAGTGCTGACTGCATACCAGAGTTTCGTGTTCCTGAATTAAATCAAATCAAGAACCCAAACAGCCTCATATATTATCACGAATAGGATCTCAAACTTCCCTGGAAACTAAAACCCCAAAAGGACAAAAAAATTCCAGGTTTATGAAGCAAATCCAAATTCGCATTAAACGGGAGGGGAACGTTTTCATTTCCACAGAACTAAATTTCACAGGCAGTAGCAACTAGCAACCACGCATGCAAGCACTTCACCATCCGAGCGTGTGGCCGTGAGGCATTGCAGCAAAAAATTGAGACAGTGAAACTCACCGCCATCCATGTCCTAGCGGCATCGAAGCAGGCGCGCATGCCCTCCTCGTAGTCGTTCACGGACGCCTCCACCACCTCCGCGATAACCTGGTGCGCAAAACCACCGCAGATACGCGCTAAACACCCTCAAAATCCACCCAAAAAAAACAAGCAAACGCGAAAACCGCCGAAAACCGAGCGGATCGGGGCGGGCGGGGGCGCGCACCTGGTTGTTGGTCGGGCTGGTGGTGGTGACGACGGGGCCCGAGCCGCCCCAGGCCCCGCAGGCGAAGGATCCCGGGTTGCGCGGCGCGAGGCCGAGCTCGTTGAGGAACTGGTGCTCCTTCTTCGCGAAGGCCCCCATGTCGTCGGCGTTCCTTCCGGAAGGGGAGCTCCGTACGGCGCGAGGGGGGTCGGGAAGCGCGACGGAGGGGAGTGGGGGACCGGTGGACGGTGGTGGTGGGCGTTGTAGAAGGAGGTGGAGTGGGGAGTGGGAACTGCTGCTCCGGGAAGGGATAGGGGAAGGCGACGAAGGCGGAGGAAGGCGAAGCGTGGCGGAATGGTGGGGTGGCGCGGTACGGCTGGTCGATTTTGCCCGCATTTCTAATTTTCCAGTAGTAAAAGTTGCTTCACACATCCACAGGAGTACATGGAAGTAAATGGATTTTCTACTTGAAAATGCTAATTGGGGTCCCTAGTTCTGAAACTTTTTCGTTTTAACGCACGTAGCATTACGTAGGATACATCGAAGATCATAGTACTCCTAGTTACCATGGTACCCTGCCAAGGTGCCAAAAAGACCCGACAGATGTAACCAAAGCGCTGGGCTGTGACTGTGATGCACATCCCGTACCGACGCGGCGTGCTCGGATCCTAATCCGAGGACCCGTGCTTAATTTGGCCTCCGCGCTCCAGGTCTCGTTTCGACAAATTAGTCTGATAGCTCCAGCAGCCGCGCGTGTCCCACACGGCACTCTTTGCCCAGTAAAGTTGCGTGCACATGATAAGTACCCACAAACTGAGCTCTACAGAGAATGGAGAACGCCAAGCGCGCGCACGCCCGCCCCACGTGTTTATCGTAAAAGTCCGGATAAATCCACGGTGATTCCTACTACATTCTTTTAGATCAAGCTGATTTTGTACTTTGCCGGACAAGGGGAGTGTTCATGTTTATCGACAAGTCCGGGTAAAATCCACGCCATGATTCCCTAACTTTCTGCTGCGTGCGCGTTAGGAGAAGCTGGGCAGAGCCGCAATTCGGCCCAACTGGGATCCATGTTAGGCCTTATTACCCAGAGAGCGAGCGATGATTGCCTTAGTCCAAGGTGTACTGGGCCCTGATCTTGTTCCAGCCCAACGGGCCCCGTGAAAGCTCTGCTGCACCGCACTGGAGCAACAATGGAGTGATGACGATGACCTACCGTGGTCGATGATGGTTAGGACTAATGGCAGCTATCGGGGGATGGCGCGGCAGGCCACGCATGGCTTTATCCTACTCGCTCCGTTTCAAATTATAAGTCATTTCAAAAATTTTGGAGAGTCAAAGTTTTTCAAATTTGATCAAATTTATATAACAATATAATAACATTTATCATACCAATTAAGTATCACTAGATTCTTTATTAGCTATATTTTCATAGTATATCTATTTGATGTCATAAATCTTTGCGTTTCTCTTTATAATTTTAGTCAAACTTTGAGATGGTTTGACTCTCTAAGATTCTTAGAATGACTTATAATTCGAAAACGGAGGGAGTACTTATTAGAGTAGCCATAGTGTGCTCCAAAAACGATGCCGTGATAGGAGATAGAAGAATGGAGCATATATATTGGTTTGTACACTATGAAAAAGAGCAATGCTTCAACAAAATTTCCTGGATTTCAGTGAAGCACATTCCCAAATGGTGATTTTGTGCACAACACACTCCATTCTTTGATTTTGTGCACAACACACTGTGATTTTATATTTTTGTCTCCAACACACCGCAACACATAAAAGGTCTTCTTTGCCCTTTCAAAAACTGGGCCCACCCGTCAGCTCTCTCCCTCTCCCCTGTCATCAAGATAGATAGAAAGAGAGAGAGCCACCGCCGGAGCCGAACCGCGACGTGTCGCCGGGGAGCTCGAGCCCGGGGACCCGCGCCAAGCTCGGCGCCGAAGGAGCCGCTGACGGAGCGGAGCTGCTACTGCCTGCGCCACCGGGCTGCCCCTGCTACGGGCGTGGTGGGCCAGCTCCATGTGGGGAGTTGGAGCTCCGGCGGCCACGAGCCTCCTTGCTTCTCTACCAAGGCCGGCGCGCGAGGGAGCGGAGGGGCGAGGAGTAGAGGAGGGGCGATGCGCTCGTGGCCATGCGCTCGCCGGTGCCGCGGAAAGGGGGACCTGCAGGCCGGGGAGGACGAGGAGCTCACGGTGCCCCTGCACGCCGCACCGAGCTTTGCCGACGCCCCAGGCGGCCGTCCGCCGCCGGGGAGGGAGAGGATGGAGGGGGCGTCGTCCGTCCACCCATTGCCCCGGCGAGCTCCAAGGCCGGCGTGCCTCATGGGGAGAGGGAGCAGAGGAGGGGCGGCGCGGCCCTGCGGCTCGCTGGAGGCCGCCAGGTGCCTGCCTCGCCGAGCACCGTGTTCACCTTGCCTGCCTCGCCGCGCGCCGCTCCTACTGAAGTCCCACCACGCCGCGCCTTGTTCAGAGGGGAAACATGTAGGAGGAGAGGGAGAGAGCTGACGGGTGGGCCTGGTTTTTGCAAGGGCAAAGAAGTCCTTTTATGTGCTGCGATGTGTTGGAAAGAAAAACACAAAATCACAATATGTTGTGCTCAAAATCAAAGAATGGAGTGTATTGTGCACAAAATTATCATTTGGAGATGTGACACAGACCAATTTCCCAAAAAAAAATTACCAGACCATGCTGCCGTGTGCTCTGTGCTCTCTGAGGAGTTGAAAGCTGCGAGAAATCGAATTCTTTTGTGGTTCTTTATTCGTTAGAAGAAGAAGCGAGGGGACATACCCCACCTATAATCTCGATCAGTGGCGGATTCAGGAAAAATATATAGAGGGGGCTGAAGTATAAGAGCAAGTTCATGTTCATGGTATATCACTATATGACGCTCTATCATCTCTTCAATCTCTTAATGATTTTTCCATCACTACTATTTCTAAATATAAATAGTTCCTTCTCGGTGTAGCATGCCATCAAGTTATTAAGCCATTCATCTCCCATTAACTCATGGACATTTGGATCAGACATTCATGGACTTGGACATGGACAAGACATGGACAAGATTAACGCTATACAAAGCTAGCAAATTTTCCATTACCTAGGCAAATCTCCTCTGCACATGCTGCAACGCATGCTCGAGAAGCTCAGCCGCTGCGCCATGCACGCACTCGACCGCCACGCACGCCCGCCCGGCCGTTGCGCCACGCACGTGCTCGGCTACTGCGCCCGCCTATACCTTGTGACGCTGGCGCGCTGCCCCCCGCGGGCCGCGGCCCCGTCCGGCCGCCACCCGCCCACTGGGGCCGAGCGGCCTGAGCAGCCGAGGCGCCTGACTTTTCGGTGGTCCAGTGCGAAAAAAAAGAGGCCCTCCATTCACCATAAAAATATAAGAAGTTAAATTGGCAATCGGGCATGATAAGAAGGCGGTGAATCAGTGATCTACAAACTGCGGTGGCGTCTCGTGAGAAAGTTAAATAGGCATTGAGGCATGCAGCTGGGCAGATGGTGCATGAGTTATCGATTGATCTTCCTCTCTATTAGGTCTACTCTCTATGTAGACCTGCAACTGGGCTTTGTTGGTACTTGCGACTTTTTTTTATCCCAACACAGCTCGTTGCTTTATTCATCTAACTGAGCAGAAATGTCACGCTCAACAATACGGGTTACAAATTTTGGGAGGGGATCATGCCAAATACTTGGATGATTCAGTTCTTTTCAACACCTAAACAAGCTAAGTTATAAGCATAAGTGTTACTTGAGGCTTGATATAGCATAGGTGTTACTTGAGACTTGATATATCTCTTAACATAGCAATTTTTAGAGGTCTGGTGCGGTCGCACCGCCGGCACTACCTCAGGGCCGGCCCTGGCCGCCCGTCTAGGCGATTCGCTGAGAGAGCAGCCGCCGCCCGCCCGCGGAGGAGAGGGTGAGATGCAAAGAGACGAGAGAGAACCAGAGAGAGAGAGAGGAGGCCGACAGGTGAAAAAAGGCCGGCTCCGTTGGGCCGCTCAGTTGTTGCTGGGCTTTTACATTTGGGCTTGGCGGAGGAAAGAAATTTGGGCCAGTGGCCAGCAGAGCAGCCCCGCGGCCGTCAGACGGACTTCGTCTTCAACCTCAAAACCGGCCAGACGCCTCTCAGACCCTCCTATCCTCTCTCCCTCCTATGGCAGAAAATTTGGGGGGGGGGGGGCTCCACAGCTTCCCGGCGGTAGGGGGCTCTAGCCCCGGCCGCCCCACCTGTAGATCTGCCACTGATCTCGATGATGAGCACTGCAGCAATTCTGTGAAACTAAGCATCAGCGTTGCTTTGACATTTGTGGCAATGATTTTAAGAGTCTATTTGGAAGCATTTCACTCCTAAAAATGCAGCTCCACTCCACAAATCTAGTTCCACCTTGTAGCTCCACTCCACCAATTTTAGTACAACTTGTTTGGGAGAGCTCTGCTGTAAAAAAGAGAACTATGGGAGCAGGACCCCGCATATCAGTGTCTAGTTGTGCTCCTGTTCCCCACATGGCATCACGAGCAGTGGAGGGCAAACCTGCAGGAGGGCGCGGCACGGCGGAGGGCACGACATGATAGGGGGGTGGCCGGCAACGGTGGCACGGGAGGCTAACGCGGTGGCGGCATGGGAGGTCGAGGCCGGCACACGAGCGCATAGGGTGAGGCGCTGGCGATGGAGAGGAACAGGAGGTGGCGGAAGAGGACCGGTCGGCCGCAGGGAGGACAGGGCACGCGGGGAGGTCGGAGCTCGGCGGCTGCAGCGTGGGAGGCCTAAGCCGACGCAGGAGGGTGAGGCGCCCTGATGGGGAGGAATAGGCAACAACGAAAAGAGGACCAGTCAGTGGCGGCGAGGAGGTCCGAGGGGCGGTGGCATGGGAGGTCGAGGAGATCTCGATGGGGAAAGGAGATCCGAGGGGTAGCGCGACGTGGACTTTTTCTTTTTTTTTTCCATAAGCGGACCGGTATGTGTAGTGTGTAATCAGTGGCAGGTGAGTAATATTTTCCAACTCCATCAGCTCCATATTTTGGTGGAGTACCTTTTGAGGAGCTCCAAATTTTTATGGAGTGGATCTGATATTTTGTGGAGTGGAGTGAAGTAAGATAATATATTTGGACAAAAAAATAGAATGAAGTCAAATTTAATGGAGCAGAGCTCAAATTTAAAGGAGCAGAGCTCTCCAAAACAGACCGTCAATTGCGCGCGGCAGCTTCAGCTCGCTCCTGATGGCTTTGGCTCGCAAGTCGCAACGCATGCAATATTCAGTTTGGGTAATTTTGTTCCCGGACATCCTTCAATCTTTATTTTAGCTGGAAGACATCCCTCAAATTCGTCTTTGCTGATAGACACTTTTCAACCGTGAATATTTGCTAATAGACACTTGAATCAATAAAATATAATATTTTATATAAGTGAGAGAAAGAGAGAAACATAGTAAATGGACAAAAATGCCCATCAATCCACTGTTGCTCCCGTGAGCTCCTGGTGGCTGCCGGTGGTCTTGGAGGGGGCGCAGCTGCCATGGCCTGATGCTGCCCCCGTGCCACCATGTAGTTGGGCACCGCTCCCGCGTGGTGCCGCTGGGAGTGAAGGCTCGGCGTGTAGCTCCCACCGCCCGCTCCGCGGTCCACGCGCTGGCTCGCGGACTGGACCTGGATCTAGGGCCGCGACCTCCCCGGCGACGGCGTCCCCGGCGAGTGGCCATGGCCATCGTGCGCGCGGTGCATCGGCGAAGACGACGGCGCCTGACGTTGCGGCGTCGAGTAGAAGAGTCGCGTCGTGTCGATCTCCAGCGTCTTCACTGGCTCGCGGTGGTCCATGGAAGCACGCCTGGGCGCCGCCGCCGCCACCGCCGCGCCATGGATGTTGCTCCGGTTCGTGTCGAAGGACCCGCGCGATGCCATCCACCGCTCTGCCCACTGCGGCTACTGCCGCCGCCGTGCACGTGTCCATTATCTCATCCGCCGCTGCCTTCGGGTTCCTCCAAAGCTTGGCAGCAGTGAGTAACTAAACCAGCGATCCAACAGTTCTGCAACCAAATACTAGAATGTGGATGTGTCGATGTTTGTAACAAGCTGACCTAGGAAAACGGTTAAGATCCACTCTACACATTGAATGAACCACACCGGCTAATTCCGGCTAAGATTCACTCTACATGTTGAATGAACCACACCTGCTAATTAACTCTCTTGCGCTTTCGTACTCGCTTCGCGCAAAAGGACGCTTTCGTACTCGCTTCGCGCAAAAGGTTACAACCGGAGTTAATTAGCTTCCTCAAGCCACCTATATTTAAGCTGGTCTAGCTTCTCTTGCCTAACTAATATGAGACTAAAGTTGCTCTTCCTAACACCTTGCACACACACATGTGCACAAGACCTATTTTGGCCCAACTGGCCTTTGGGCTAGCTAGCTTCCTCAAGCCAGCTATTTAAGCTGGTCTAGCTCCTCTTGCCTAACCAATATGGGACTAAAGTTGCTCTCCCTGACACCTTGCACACACACATGTGCACAAGACCTATTTTGGCCCAACAGGCATTTTGGCTGGGGTGTTACAACACACCCACCCTAAAGGACTCGACGTCCTCGTCGAGCTATCAAACCAGCTTACCCGAATAGGGAGCTATCAAACCAGCTTACCCGAATAGGACACAGGCCCAACAGGCCTTTTGGCTGGGCTGTTACAACACACCCACCCTAAGGACTCGACGTCCTCGTCGAGCTATCGAACTAGCTTACCCGAATAGGACACAGGTTCAGAATCGACTTTCCTGGCCACGTCCGTACGTCCAGTGCTGGTGCATGTGCGATACCATGATCACTCGGAGTCCATGCGTCACCTAAGGACTTGACACGAGCTATCGAACCAACTTACCCCCTAAGGACTCGACGTCCTCGTCCCGAATAGGACACAGGTTCATGATCGACTTTCCTGGCCACGTCCGAACCAGCTTACCCGAATAGGACACAGGTTCACATGTTCAGAATCGACCTTCCTCAAGCCACCTATTTAAGCTAGTCTAGCTCCTCTTGCCTAACCAATATGGGACTAAAGTTGCTCTTCCTAGCACGTTGCACACACACATGTGCACAAGACCTATTTTGGGCAAACAGGCCTTTGGGCTGGGCTGTTACAATACACCCACCCTAAGGACTCGATGTCCTCATCGAGCTATCGAACCAGCTTACCCAAATAGGACACAGGTTTAGAATCGACTTTTCTAGCCACGTCCGTACGTCCAGTGCCGGCGCATGTGCCATACCATGACCACTCTGGGTCCATGCATCACCTAAGGACTCGACACGAGCTATCGAACCAGCTTACCCCCTAAGGACTCGACGTCCTCGTCCCGAATAGGACACATGTTCATGATCGACTTTCCTGGCCACGTCCATACGTCCAGTGCCGGCACATGTGCCATACCATGACCACTCCGGGTCCATGTGCCATACCATGACCACTCCGGGTCCACGCATCATGCGCACCATACCCGCGAATCTAACCCTACGCACCCATGACTTTCCTGGCCACGTCCGTACGTCCAGTGCCGGTGCATGTGTCATACCATGACCACTCCGGGTCCATGCGTCACGTAAGGACTCGACACGAACTATCGAACCAGCTTACCCCCTAAGGACATAGCGAAAGTTTGGCTCTGATTACCAAATGTAACAACCTGGCCTAGGAAAACGGCTAAGATCCACTCTACACATTGAATGGACCACACATGCTAATTAACTCTCTTGTGCTTTCATCCTCGCTTCGCGCAAAAGGTTGCAACCGGAGTTAATTAACTTCCTCAAGCCACCTATTTAAGCTGGTCTAGCTCCTCTTGCCTAACCAATATGGGACTAAAGTTCTCCCTAGCACCTTGCACACACACATGTGCACAAGACCTATTTTGGCCCAACAGGCCTTTGGGCTGGGCTGTTACAATGTTGTACGACGACTTGGTGGTCCCGCACGGAGGCGTCGGCGTAGAGCTCGCGGACGACGAGGCCGAAGCTGCTGTTGTGCCCGGGGTGGGTGAGGCGGACCACATCCGCCGCCTGCGCCGTGGCCACGATGGCCTCCGTCGTGGCGGTGGTCGCCACCGCCAGCACGCGATGGCGTGGCGCTGCTCCTCCGTCACGGGCTCACAGCCGGGGCGGCGGGGTGAGGGTGCGAGCGCGGGTGTGAGTGCTCCGGCGCAACGTGGATTGGAGCAAGTGACGGTGACGGGGACGAGGACCTTCGAAAGAGCCATCTCCGGCTCTCCCCCTCTCCCACTTCCCCTGCTCGGCGTCTGGCATGACATAGGGAACAATTGAGAACGGCGAAAGAGAAGCAGCAAGCAGGAGCAAGAAAAAGGGCAAAATTGACTTTTCACCCTCTTAATCTCTCCTCTAAGTAGAAAATGAATATTTTAATCATTTCAATGTCTGGTGACAAATAGATGTAAAAGAGCAGTGTCCATCAACAAATTCAGTTGTGAAGGATGTCCGCTGGAAAATACCGTGTTTGTACAATGTCCTGGAGCAAATTTACCCATTCAGTTTAGGGCATTAGTGGAATCTAGCTTTGGCTCGCAAGTCGCAACGCATGCAATAGTCAGTTTGGAGCATTAGTGGAATATCATGCGAGTGTTTATGAGACCCACCCTACCTTCCTCGACGGCGGCACGCAACCAGCAGGAAAACGGGACGCCTAGGACTACTAGAGAACAATAGACTACCAGTAGTCCAGTACCAGTCGGCAGCCGCGAACGAGCTTCATGGGCACACGCATGGGCATAATGGTCTAACCCGAGCCGCGACCACCACGGCACCACCTTTCCGCTGGCCCCGCCGACCGAGCGCTGTTTGCCGGGCCTTCGGCGCGGAGTACAGCTACAACCCTGCACACTCCTGCAGTACGCGCGCGTCGTGCTCGTGCACCTGTACTGCACGGCTGCTTGCCCGCGCGTAGTACCGTCCGATAAGATAGGGCGGGCGCGCACGTACGCCTCGCTCCAGGGCTAATTTACATGGGAACCCCTGCACAATCCCCTAGCTTCTGCCTCTTGTGCGACTGCGACTGCGACTGCGACTGCGATACCGCTCATGCATGCGGACATGCAGTCATGCCTGATACTCCTACTTTCAAGATTCAATGATAGATGTTTTGGTGATTTGCCCATGATTCTGCGGTCGTTTCGTTTTTGGTTTGAAAAATTCGTTGGATGAAAAATTCCAAATGCCAATACAATAATTGGCCTCTAGAATTGCATCCGCAGGATAAAATTGACCGGCTACCTCTCTCATGAGCAAGCAAGCACCGCCGTTCTTATCTGCATTGTCCGGCCAGGCGACCAGACATGCTTCCGCCCTAACGGCGTGCCCCATGCCGCACCACGGGAAAAAACCGCTAGTTTGGGAGTAAAGGGCTAGTAACCCAGGGAATATAACCCCCAAGGGGGATTTTTGTGGTTAGTTAATTCCCTGTGCTTCCCTGGGTGCCGCTCCCCACGTCCCCCGTCGTTGTTTGGCAGCGTTCAGACGTCCCCCTCCCCCGTTGTTTTGCACTATCCAGCATTTGCTATATAAATATAGCATATATTTACTTGCAGCTCACTTTCCGCTATATACAATTCCAGTTCCAGAACAGATACCATTTGCTTGCTTCTCACTTTTTTCTAAACAATTCCATGTATAGGAACATTAGAAAGATTCAGAAAATTAAGAAAAATTCAGGGGAGAAACAGAGCAACAATATGATCACGTGTCCTTCATAATAGTAGGATATACTACCCAACCAAGATGAATGGAATACATATGGCCATGTCCATGCACATACCCAGATAGATAATACAAAATAAAATGAGACATGAGCCATTTATTTGACCATTTTCAAACTGGAACAAAATTCAGACACTAGGAAGAACTCGAGCACCAATATCTGTGAACCCAAAGTCACCAGCAACACAATAATCAACTTTCACCAATCTGCAAAGTAACACAAAGAAAATTTTCTTTAATTAAATAATTCCCAAAGCACTGGTGAAGAAGTAATGATACAAAGCTTCAAAGAATGGTTATGCATTCAACTAATCAAAACACTAACAATTAAAAGCATGAACCGCTACTTCTATATCATCCATGCTACCATGGAGACAAGAACAGCTACACACTGCTCCAAAGTACGACTGAACTGAATATGTATCAAGAAGCTTAATCACTGCAACTAAACAGAATCTTTATAAAGAACAGACATTATTGTTTCTACCCAAATTGACACATGGCTCAGTTTAATTAAGTACATGGAGCATATTCAAAGAGACATACCTAATTTTTCTATTTGGCCAAATTAGTTGAACATCAGGATTTTTGGTCTTCATTAATACTTCTATGTTTGTATCAGATTCAAATAGCTTAACAGCATGACTTCTCATTTGTTAATTAATTCATAGAATCCACTTGTTCAGCACACTTCTCAAAACAAAATTCCTCATCACGCTTTTCATTCAGAGCTTCCAAAGTTTTGCTTGTTTGGCTCTTTTTAAACTCCACTTTCAAAAATTAGATATCTAAATGTATGCATTCATAACAATTGCCAATAACCAGTTTGTCCAAAACAAGGTGTTTAGTAGTCAAAATGTACTGTGAACTTATAAGAGCCAAAGTCTGCATGTGACAAGCAACAAAAAACTGCAGATATACTAAACAATTCATAAACTTGAAAATAATTACTGCTACATCTAATAATCAGGCAAAATGGATCTGTCCAATAACTAGTCAACAACTTGCAGCTTCTTTGTATGAACCAATTTTTCTTTTTATTACAGAAAGACATCAACAAATGTCAACTGGGTTCCAGAAAACCGATCTTGCAGCCTCTGTTTTCAGTAGTTAGTACTGTATTTTTTTGGTATGAAATGTTGATACTGCAGACCTTCGTTGCACGGATACGCCAACAGTGTGGTGCATCCGTATCAGTGTAACATAGCTGCAGACTCACATAACCACAGCCAAGATGATAGGACAGCCATTGTTCTAGTGTACTGTTGGTGAAGAGTAGAGTCATTTAATAAGTAAAAAAGAAATTGTATGTGTCAAAATTAGTAAGTACTAGCCTTCTTCAGGCCATTGAATTGGTAATAACTTGGTGTACAAACACATATAAATTGGTCCCCAAGTTGATAACAGACTCATGGACAAAAAATAATATTATAGAAATAGATCTTGGCATTTTCTTCTGATTTAGTGGTAGCGTTGGTGGTGTCCATGAGCAAGTAAATCAAGCACATATGCTTGAATAAATAAATAAAAGGAACAAAATCACGAGCAGATCTGAATGCATCAAATAAACGAGAGGAGAAGCAGATCTGAACATGAATCACAAGCAGCAATTTGAAAAGCAAACAAACAATGTGACTCGAGGGAGCAGCAAGCTTACCTTGTGGATCTTGACGATCCACCGGCCGCGCTCAAGTGCTACAGCTGGACAAGATCCTTGAATCACCCACGCCTAGGACCAAATCCATCAGGTCGTCTCCGCTAGTGGGTGCATGCCTGCAATTCTTCCTCTCCAATATCTACAAGAACCGGGAGGTGATGTGAGAAGAAACCCTAGCAGCCAAGGAGATGCGAGCGGAGGCGAAGGTGCCGGATTCACCAAGCAGAGGAGGAGGTGCAGGCTCGCAAGAGAGGCACAGCAAAGGCCATGATAGAGGGGCGGAGGGTGGATCCACGACAGCGGCGGCGGGGATCTCATTCACTGTGGAGTTCGGGAGGAGATGCGGACGAAGGCCGAAGTGCTGGCGTCGGGGTGGGGGTCTTGCTCGCGGACACGACAGCGGGGGGGGGGGGGGCGCTTGGGAGACGGAGGGGGAGGTCGCTTGGGAGGCGGCGGCGGCGGCATCGCGACTCACGAGTGAAGACACTGACGACGAGAAGCGAGGGGTCGAGGAACCGGGGAAGCACTCCCGGCCTCACGTGTCGTGGATATCTTCCCCGTGGAAAACGCAGGGAAGTGGGCTGCAATTCCTCGCCCCGCGGGCTTCCAAAGGCTGTGCCAGATTGCCCCAGGGGAGCTTGCCCCGCGGGTTTCACACCCCGGGAAATCACGGGGATCCCGGTGGGGAAATGGGCTTCCAAACTAGCCCTTAGAGCATATCCAAGAATGCCCAAAAACCACTTCTAATAATAGCTTTTGGGTAAAAAAACTAAAAATCTAAGCTCCAACAGTGGCTCAATCATTTGCCCAATATTTTGGCCTATCCAAAACAAACGCTGCCTCGAGCCAGATATCCGCCGACGCTCGGGCGCTCCCAATCCCGAAATTCACCGCCGATCCCCGCCTTTTCTCGCTTCCCGCGCACCTCCCCGTGCGTTTTTCCTCTGGTCGCGCCATTTTTCTTCCTCATCCTACCAACTCAGCAGCCGCCGCCCTCCATCCCATACCTTCCACGGCCTGTTGGGCTGCCAGCGCCGCCTCTGCCGTTCGCACCCCTCCATCCAGGTCGCGAATCTCCGGAATCGACAGCGTAGGCTCCCGTCCGTCCGGCCCGGATCCACTTCATCGACGGCGGCGGCTCCCCTCTGCCTAGCAACGCTCTGCTAGATTGCCTCCCGTGTTGATTTGCGTCGATTTGCATCCATGTACTAAGCTTTAGGCCCTCCACGCACTGAACTTTGTTGATTTGCATCCCGTGAACTTGCATTGTTCCAACAAATCTGTCAAGCATCCTTGTTGGTGTTAATCTCAGATATGCACTGACTAGATAATTTTTCTTTGATTTTGCTCTCCTAGATATTTTTATTTCTCTTTAATAGATGTTTCACTGACCGCACAAGAAGAGGATATATTGTGTGTAGCAGTAGTACTATCTCCTAGGTTCCGTATTGTGCCAAAACAATTCATTATTGTAATATTGTTGAAGATGGACAATTGATCCTGGATTCATCGATTGATGTAACCAAACAATTAACCTTCTATCAAAGCAATTCAGTTCTCTATTACCTCAAATGATTTGACTCGATCCACCATTAGTCAAAATAAGACATGGAAAAGAAGAACTGCATGCTCATGGGCCATTCTATCTATTAACCAAAACGTCTGATATAACTTGCCAATTCAGTTAGTTTTCTTCCTGACCATTTCATTATGGCTTGCAGACTTTAACAATCAGCTTGATTGACAATGGAAGGGCAAGGATTCTGGACAAACATGGTGGAGGGCAACGATGACCTGCCTTTTGATGACTTCAGTAGCCCACCTGAGGAGCAGCAATCGCCTGTCATTAATAGTACTCCATCAGCAAGACCAAACCAGAAAAGATAAAAAAAACTTTAATGAGCAGGAGGATCAATTGCTTGTTTCTGCATGGTTGAACATTAGTACAGATCCCATACAGGGCACCAATCAAACTAAAGGATCATTTTGGACAAGAGTTTATGACTACTACCACTCAAACAAGGAATTCACATCAGATCGCAGTCAGAGCTCACTTTTGCATCGATGGAAAGGTATTCTAGAGAATGTCAATAAGTTTTGTGGATGTGTGACTCGGATTGAGGGTAGAAATCAGAGTGGGGTTACAATTCAAGACAAGGTAATTCATTGCATTATTGGCCTTCCATTTTTTTATACTCATGAATTCAGGGTGTACTAACTGCAGTTAATTTTCTTAATTTCTGCAGCTTGTACAGACATTGGCTTTGTTCAAGGCTGAAGACAAGGAGAAGAAGTCATTCCAATTCTTTCACTGCTGGAAATCAACTAAAGTGGCATGAGAAGCGGAAGCAAATGGCATCTCAAAAGCAACTTGGTAACAAAAAACAAAAGGCAAACATGGATTCAAGCCCAAGGACATCCACTCCCATTAATGTTGATAGTAGCCACAACGCTGTCACTGATAATACACCTCCAGAGAGCGATCATCGCAAGAGACCAATGGGTAAGAAGAAGGCTAAAGAAGCATCGCGGCGAGGTGGAGGTGAGGCTTGTGTGGAGGCTTTAGACCATTTGTGGGCCAAAAAGAGAGAGTCTGATACAGAGAAAGAACAGAAGAAAGAAGAGAGATACAACCAGTCATATGCACTAGATAGAGAGAGGCTTGAGCTAGAGAAAAGAAGGGTTCAAGCTAAAGAAGTGAGGGCTGCAAATGAGGCAAAAAATCTCGAGATAAAGGAACATGAATTAGAACACAAGGAAAATGAACTACAGCACAAAAGAATGTTAGATGAAGAGAGAATTATGACAATGGAGACTGCTTCCATGCCTATTCTGCAGCAGCAGTACTACAAGAGCCTACAAAATAAGATCATTGCTCGTCATATTTAAAATAGCTCAACTGGACAGGTTCATTTCTTACATCATTTTTTTATTTACATACCACACCTATGGCTGCCTGCTGTCTCTTCTTACCTTTGTATGTTGCATTCTTAATTACTAGTTTTCTTAATTTCAGACCAGCTCCTTGGAAGTACATGCTGAATATTTCAGTACCATTTCAGTTTGGTACAACTCAAATTGAAGTTGTTGGTCTTCGAGGCATAAGTGAAGATATCGATATTTCATCATTGCCATGTGTCATTTGTTTTTCAGTTTGGTTGATCCTGCACTGAACTGCAATTTTATTTCATTTGAATTCCCATATGGACTCTGTTGTTTTTCAGATTACCAATCCAATTTCCCTTTAGTGTCGACATATATGAACTACAATTATATTCCTATATTGAAAAACTAATGGTTCTGCAAAATATAACACACCGGAATATTTGAAACGTCTTATTTAGGCTAAATGTCTTACAAACATGCAATCAATAGAACCTAGCATACCAGGAAAACCTCTTTTCTCTACAAGTGCAAGCAATCCAGCTGTATCGTTCTCATTAGGTGATCTCAAGTACTCATCTTAAAAAATTTCAATAATTGCATTGACAAACCTTCTTAGACTTTCTATGGTAGTACTTTCTGCTATACGAACATATTCGTCCGCAGCATCCGCTGGCACTCCATAAGTTAGCATCCGGAATGATGCAGTGACTTTCTGGAAACAACTTAATCCAGCTGTATTGGCTGCATTTCTCTTCTGCACAAAGTACTCATCATGAGCTTCTATAGCATGCATTATGTGTAAAAAAAGATCCCGGCTCATTCTATACCTGCACAACCAAGCAAAATAAGACATCCAAATTATAATGCGCATCACAAATTAATTGGACAAATCAAATACATACGAACCTCCGTCGAAATAGAGTTGGACCGTATGTAGGATCATCCGCCAAATAATCTTGATACATTCTCAAGTGCCCCCCCCCCTCTCGATCTCGATAAAGGACTGCATGACCAGGGACAGAACCACCATGTTTCCGTGTAGGCTGTAAATGACTTTGTACAATTTCTACAGCAGAAAGAATGAGTTCATCATCGTCATCTGATGATGATTCATCTAATAGACTTTGGAAAAGAGATGGATGGCGACTCATCGCACAAGCTGCCCTTGGTCACGCAGTGCCCCTGGCTGCTTGGACGAATTGCGTAGCTGGCTATGATCCTAGACTCCTGGCCACGCCGGCGGCGGCTCACGATGTCTAGGATCGGCCGGAGATCACGATTTCTACGGGATCAAGAGCTAGAGTCCAGTCTAGGGTGAATGGCGTGTGCTTGGTCAAGGAATGAGGCGGCGATGGAGTAAAATATGCGATCGATGCGGCTAGAGGATAAAAACAATATGTGAACGATGCTTTCAGAGGAAAAGGCGGCGAGAAGATAATGGGTTTGTTAAACCTCCCGTGAGATAAATCAAAGACTTGGACCCACCTCTCTTGATGATGTGTCACAATTAAATTTTATTGACAAACTACTTTTGGGTACTGTTGGAGGAGCTGTTTTTTTTACTCCCAATAATTTTTTGGCACGGCTCCATAACTAAAATTTTTGGACTCTAATTTTTTGGCAATTTTTTGGCACTCTTGTAGACGCTCTTAAAATCTCGCCGGGTCCCTTTCCTCGCCGGCAATCCTCTCCTCCCCCCTCCGCGCTCTGCCATCGCCGCCCCCAAATCCCTTCTCAGCCGCCGCCGCCGCCGCCCCCAGGCCAGCCACCATGATGCACATGACCTTCTACTGGGGCACGTCCGCCACGATCCTCTTCGACGGCTGGCGCACGTCCACGTGGCTCGGCTACCTCCTCTCCCTCGCGGCCCTGCTCCTCGCCGCCGCTTTCTACCAGTACCTCGAGGCGCTCCGGATCCGCTTCAAGCTCGTCTCGGGAGGGGGCGCCGCCGCCAGCAAGCAGGCCCCCTCCATCCCGCCGCCCGCCGGCTCCGACCCGTCGCGGGCGCCGCTCCTCGCGCCCGCCCTCGCCGCCGCCGGGCGCTGGCCGGCGCGGGCCGCCGTAGCCGCCATGTTCGGGGTCAACTCCGCCCTGGGCTACCTCATCATGCTCTCCGTCATGTCGTTCAACGGCGGCGTGTTCATCGCCGTCGTCCTGGGCCTCGCGCTCGGGTACCTCGCCTTCCGCAGCAGCGACGGGGAGGATCTCGTCGTCGTCGACACCCCCTGCGCCTGCGCGTGAGGGCTGTACGGGACGGGGTCGCCGGCTTGCTCCCCCAGGTTTGCCCTCGTGGTGCTGCTGTATAACACAAGTACTTCGTATATCATAATAAAACCATGTACAAATTCAGTTGTGTGATTGGAGGATTTGTAGTGTTCATGTGCTCTGTTTGGGAGGAATTGTAGAGTAAAGAATCAGGAAAGTCGCCTTCCTGTTGGAGGAGTTTGAAGTTTGGCTATTCGACAGAGGAGGAGCGTCGATCCGATCATTGGGAAGAGAATGTTTGTCCTCTATTGCTGAATTGTAGCTGCCTGTCCCTACGATCTGAGTACAAAAACAGGGAGGGATGGGGGAAACCGTTATTCCTGGTTGGTAAACTAGTAGTACTGTACTATGCAGCTCTGCTTGTGCTCATTTGCCATGCTTGGTTTTTGCTAGCTGAAGGTCTGAAAGAACAAATGGAATATGCAGCAAATTTGTTCAGAAATCGTAGTGACGCCGTGTTTAGATTCTTTTCTCAAAATTTTTTGAAAGAGAATCTTGCTAATTTGGAGTATTAAATAAAATCTATTTACAATTTTTTTTACAGATGGGTTGTAAATCGCGAGACGAATCTAATAAGCCTAATTAATTCATGATTAATTCATAATTAGTAGATTATTACTGTAGCATTACTGTTGCAAATCATGGATTAAATAGGTTGTGAATAGATTTTATTAATACTCCATGCATGTTCCAAACATTCGCTGTGATGTGTTCAACCATGCTCGTTCATGCCTTTGCTATCTTTGTACGTATCGTGCTGACGCTGTTTTAGCTTGTCTGAATTGCAAAATGTGCTAATTGATCCTTGGACTCGCAGTTGGCATTTGGCAACAACCACTACACGGCCAGCCTATTCGTCTAGGTATTTAATTGGTGCATGCCCTCACCAAGATGCCTCCTTTTTTTTAGGTTCGTTATAGATTGCCAAGAATCGGCAGGGGAGATGACCAGGGTTTTATTTCCCAACCGGAAACCGGTTACCGCCGCCCTCCGGTACCGGTTTACCGGACCTGTTAGGCCGGTAACCGGTAGAAACCGGTTGAATTCAAATTCAAATTCAAATAAATTCAAATTTTCCCGTGCAACCGGTTCCGACCGGTTTACCGGCCGGTTTGACCGGTTTACCGGCCGGTTTTACCGGTTTACCGGTCGGTTTGACCGGTTTGAAATTCAAACGCTCCCGTGCAACCGGTTTACCGGCCGGTTTTACCGGTTTACCGACCGGTTTGACCGGTTTACCGGCTGGTTTGACCGGTTTGATCGGTGGGCCTTCATGGGCCGGCCCATTTTTTTTCTTTTTCTTTTTTGATTTAACTTTAAATTCCCACAAACTATACTAAATGAATGAATTTTTAAGAAAATTTGACACCATTAGATTCATCACACCTTGAAATATTTTTAGGAATTTTTTTGAGAATTTTTCATTTTTTGAATTCAAATTTAAAATTTGAATTTTGGCCGGTTGGGTACCGGCCGGAACCGGAACCGGACCGGACCGGTTTGACCGGTAACCGGTCAAACCGGACTGGTTCCCACCGGTTAGGTTAACCTTGGAGATGACTTGTTACCGCTCTATGCCGTATGCTGCTGTATGGATTCTGCTTGTCGGATAGAACTACCACTTGTCCTCCATTTGATTCTCTCGTTGGCTTGCTCAAAGATATTTTCTGGTTGAGGGGACTTCTGCATGAGGGTGATGTGAAGCTTTCCTTGCAAAATGAGGTCAACACAAGTCGTGTCAGTGTTTTTTTAGAAAAAAACAGAGTTAATTTAATAGGGATTTGTTTTCGCTGGTAGGTCTGTTTTGTTACATTATCTAAAAAAAGGTCTGTTTTGTTAAAGCTCACTGGTGCTGACACGATTTTCTCCCAGCGTCTGTGAATTGCTCAGCCCGAGTTGCAGCCTCTGCGGCTCTGCGTGCTCCGTAGTTCAGAGTCCAGATGCTTTTTATAAATAAAAAAATCCAGAGTTCAGATGCACTTCATGCCGGAGATAGTAAAGTAGGATGGAAACGTGGGAAACCTAGAAACGACATGCCATTGCGTTTCCTATTTCCAATTTGATCAACATTTCATGCTGCGCTGGACAGACGGTCGTGATTCACGCGTGACCTCGTACAAAATACAGCCCCCTTTTTCTGAAAATTTGTCTGCTCATGAATTGCAACATGTCCTGTTTAGTTTCCAAAAAAAATTGCACACTACCCGTCACATCGAATCTTCAGACACATGCATGAAGTATTAAATGCAGTTAAAAAAATAACTAATTACACAATCTAACTGATTAGCACGAGCTAAATCTTTTAAGTCTAATTAGTTCATAATTGGATATTATTTGTCAAGTAACAACGAAATGTGTTACAGTACCAAAACCCAAATTTTTTCACCAACTAAACACACCTCAGGAACTGTTTAGTTCTCAAAAAAATTACTACGGTACCCATCACATCGAATCTTCGGACACATGTATGGAGCATTAAATGCAGTTGAAAAAATAACTAATTACACAGTTTAACTGTTTCATACTAGTCAAATCTTTTAAGTCTAATTGGTCCATGCATAGACAAATAACAACAAAATGTGCTATATTATCAAAACCCAAATTTTTTTGCGAACTAAACACAACCTCAAATGAACACTGAGAACACAAGAAAAGAAATGGAAATCCCAAAGATAAACTGGCCTATGTGACCTCGTGGTCGGCGTTGAGACGCCCATTACGCCAAATGCACTTTGACAAAGCCTGTTGTACAACTGGGCTGGCGCTTTCCGGCCTGGCGTTAGCACGGTCCAAGCGATGATTTTTTTTTTAAGGATGGTCCAACTTCCAAGCGATGAAATCACTTGAGAGTTTGGAAGGGACGGACGGCCCAACAAGTTCCGAGAGGTCAGAGTTTTCCTTCACTTTCTGCTGTCATCACTCATCACTGCCACGCATGGTTCACGCATTTTGGGAGTCTGCTTGGTTGCTCCTACGTGGACAATCGTGCATCCTATAACCTCGCTCTGGTATTATTACCGAAAACTTTTATGAAAATAACCTTTCTGCCTATAGACCCGTCATTTTTCAACTCTTATCTGCGAACGTCAGTCTTCGACGGAAGAAGTCACCACGACAGAGGAATGGAGCAGGAGCTGTATTACATCACCATGTTAAAAACTGGAGAATAAAGAGGACGAACACAATTTCTGCAGAGTAGAGAACAGATCAGGAGCGCATGCCCTGCACATCCATTTCCTGGGCACGCTCGCTTTCCGTAAACGTTTCATGTCCATTCAAAGCACAAAAGAAAAGGGAGGGCCGGAGGGAGAATTGTTTGTACAATCGCGACAGGCAGCTAGCCAGGACACCCGCGTCGAGGCGCGCGAGTCAATCAACGGATGTAGCGGTGCGCGTTGCACCGCAGCACGCCGCCGGCCACCGCCGCCGGCACGACCACCGGCGCCGGCTTGGGCGCGGCCGCCACCGTCCCTCCGGCCCCGGCCTCCTCGGCCGTCCTCCTCGCCTTCACGGGCGCCTCCGCCGCCGCCGCGTCGGCGACGAGCCCCCTCACCACGTCCGCGTACCAGTCCCTGAGCCGCGCGAGCGCGCGCCGGGACCTCAGGAGCAGCGCCCTGAGCCGGAGCCGCGGGAGGGCGAGCAGCCTGCCGCCGCGCCGCGGCCCGCGTCTCCGAGCCGCGCAACCGCCGGCCGCGGCCGGACACCCGGAACAGCATGCTGCTCCGTGGCTTTGGCGGCCGGACACTAGCTGCCGCGCCCTGACGCGGCGGACGCGGGTGAGGATATGCCACCCATCCGGGCGGCTCGCTGCCGCTGGGCCAATAAAGCGGGCAGGTTCACCGTTCACCAACCGATTGGTCGAGCCCGCTGCGGTTCGAGTATCAGCGTCGCGCCGACCGGTGACCGGTACCACCGGTGCATGCAGAGATTCAACTAATCGGGCGGCAACTGGCACTAAGAAACCACGCCAAACGTAACAATTATTCCTAAGATATGGCTTAGGAATTAGCAATTGGTACAGCAGGAATGTTGACATGGGTTCTTTTTAACTCAACAGACCATTTCGTATGAAGCTTGTTCAAACGCGTTCTCTTAAAGATAACATCAAGACTCTGCTTCTGCACATTCAGAGACTGGGGTCTCTCTCCTCCGAACCAATCCAACACTATGGATCGTTTTGGGGGGGGTCAGCCGGGCTGACACTGGCTGATATCATGAGCATGTCATCTGTTTGTAGCACCAATGATACAAGGATCGATAGGATCGCAGGACATGACAGCACGCCGCAGCACACAGAGCTAATGGTAAAGCCAGCACTAGGTGGTGAAGAAGCAACCGAAGCATTACGAGCGGCGAGCCGGCGACCAGCTCACTCCCCCCACCATTCCAATCAGTCGATGCATTATGGATGCATGGTCACACAGTTGAGAACGCACTATGGCATCGGCAATGCATAATGGAGCCAAAGCTGATCAGATCATCACTATGGCATACGTGTCCCCATGCCTCTGAAGTTCGCAGCGCGGAGCTACTGGATAACTGGCATTTCAGGTTCATCTGGAGCGCTTATTACATTGGGGTTCAGCTTTGATCTGAACTCCATAACTCGGTGGATTAATGTGTCGCTCTGATCGTAGAGCTGACAATCCGCTCGGATCATCATAGGTTCTTCATTGCAATGATCAGAATTAGCGACGGCCACAGAGACTAAGTTCGTCAGGATACTACGTGCTGCGACCTGCGACTGCAGAGAGCTGACCAGTTACACAGACAGGATACAGGCAATTCTTCGATAAAAATCGAAATGGGGTACACAGAAACGTGCTCCCTTTTATGCTAGATGCTTCTCCCCCCCCCCCCCCCCCCCCCCTTGTCACCATGGTGCGGATCCTAGCGGAGGTATTGCGCTGAATGGCCTGAGCCGCTAACAGTAAAACGAGGTCTGCCGAAACTGAACCGCCAAAGAGACGCAGAGCTCATCTGCCTTTACCCGTTCTGGCTCTGCTAGTCAAAAGACTCAACACTGAAAGGCTACCGTGCTTCGACGCACTGTGCTTCTGTTCCCGTAAGGCAACTTTACCAGTCATAAGCTGTTCTAGAAATGGCCCCCATCGACTGAATAGGTGAATTCTGATGGTGGGAGATGAGATGGCATGCTTAAATATCCTACGAGGCCATGACCACGATGTCCAGCCAGCACTAGCACCACCGGTGGCGGGTGAGATCTCGCCAGCTTTCGCGACCGAATCGAGCTATCCGCCATCGCGAGGCAAGGGATCGTGGCGGCACGCGGTGCCCCGCCCAAGAAAGTGGAGGCATGGGCGACGCAATATCAGAAGGCCCCAAAAGGCGACGACGCCATGCCGGACGGGCACGAGCCTGCGCGATCGCACGCGCGCTGGCTCGAACCAGGCGCGCGCGCACGCGCCGGCTCACCGCGCCCCCAGCCGCGCACCGGCGGCGGTCTAGCTCGGTGGAGCGGTGGTGCCCGGCGCGAACCTAATCCCTCCACCTCGCAGCCTCGGTCGATGGCCCGCACCACGGCGGGACAGCCGGCCGACCGGCGTTGCGCGGCGCGGCGAGGCGGCAGCCATGGCCACCGCGCACGTACGTGCGTGCGCCGCTTGTAAAGGAGGGCGTCTGAATGATTCATGGCGTGGAGGGCGGAGGCGCCGGCGGCCGGCCGGACATGCATGATGGACGGCCCCGGCGCGTGGTGCGCTTTCTGCCTCGTTGTCCGGCGGCCGGCGCGCTCGATCGTGAAGAGGGTATAGCACCGGGGGAAAGTCGACGTTGACGCCAAGGGTTCCACGTCTGTGGGCGAGGAGCGCTACACGTACATGCGAACATTTCAATTTTTTTTTTGAGGAAACGAAGGCATTTGCTTTCCTTTCCTTTTCTTTTCTTTTTGCGAAGAACATGATCCGGGTCAGACAGATCGGATATATGCTTTGCTTGCACTAGTGGCGCAATAGATTTTGGCCAAGAGCTGTCATGTCCATTTTACAAAGAGAAAGTTCAAAAAGAATAATTAGTGTGTACTACTACAATTGTCTACAGTGTTTAGGTTGATGCCATTTGGGTCTTTATTTGAACCGGACGCCTCGCACGGAGGGCAATTCTATTTGTCGCGCGCGTGGCTGCTAGCCATCGCGTCGCAGAAGCCGAGACGTGCTGCTGGACTGGTGGGCAGTGACCTTTATCTATTTCTGTTTTTTATCCGGCCTCATCTATTTCACTTTCCAATGCCTCGAGGTCGCCCAGTATTAATTAAGCTAGTCGAACTTTTATCTTTCTCTTCATCGGCCTTACATCTCCCGAGATTTAAACATTTCAAAATGTTCCTGGACACTAGAAAATTTAAAAATTCCGAACATTCTGAATTGTTTTCAACATTTTGAAATGTTGAAAACAATTTAGAATGTTCCAAATTTTTTTCAACAGTTTAGAATGTTCCAAACTTTTTAAATTTTCTAGTGTTCTGGAAACATTTCAAAATGTTGAAAACAATTCAGAATGTTTCGAGAACACTAGGAAATTTTAAAAATTCGGAACATTTTGAAATATTTTCAACATTTTCATATGTGTGAAACCTTTTTGGAACAATTGCAAATGTTTCCTAAAAACTAGAAAGTTTGAAAGTTCTAAACATTCTAAATTATTTTCAACTTTTCGAAATGCAAAACCTTTAGGAACAATTTCTAATTCGTTGCACGAGTTCATTTCACCTCTTATCTCTCAAACTTCGGGAACGAGTAATGGGCCTCCGGCCCACTAACTCCTAGCGCGTGGCTGCGCCCACGCCAAAGCTGCTCCAGTTTGTACTTGTCTTCTGCGATGGATCGCCGTTACTTCGCCGAAAGCGATAAATAGACATCCCCCGCACGGACCGCCCGGCGCTCACGGCTCACTCCACTGTCCACTCCCCCCCACACTCGAAGTTCACGATGCTCCCCATGCAGAAACCGCTCCTTTGTCTCCTCCAGCTCGTCCTCGTCGCCTCCACATCTGCCCTCGCCTCCGGCGCCGGCGCCGGCGACGGCGCGGCGACCTACATTGTGTACCTGAACCCCGCGCTCAAGCCGTCCCCCTACGCCACGCACCTCCACTGGCACCACGCCCACCTCGACGCGCTCTCCCTGGACCCGTCGCGCCACCTCCTCTACTCGTACACCACGGCGGCGCCGTCCGCGTTCGCCGCCCGCCTCCTCCCGTCCCACGTCGCGGCGCTCCGGGCCCACCCCGCCGTCGCGTCGGTGCACGAGGACGTGCTCCTCCCGCTCCACACTACGCGCTCGCCTTCCTTCCTCCACCTCCCGCCCTACGACGCGCCCGAGGCGGACGGTGGGGGCACGGACGTCATCATCGGGGTGCTCGACACGGGCGTCTGGCCCGAGAGCCCCAGCTTCGGGGATGCCGGTCTGGGCCCCGTGCCGGCGCGGTGGCGCGGGAGCTGCGAGACCAATGCCACCGACTTCCCGCCGTCGATGTGCAACCTGAAGCTCATCGGCGCCCGCGCCTTCTTCCGGGGCTACTCGTCGGGCGGCGGGAACGGTTCCCGCGTCAGCTCCGACCTCATGTCGCCGAGAGACCACGACGGGCACGGCACGCACACCGCGACGACGGCGGCCGGGGCCGTCGTGGCGGGCGCGAGCCTCCTCGGGTACGCGTCGGGCACGGCGCGGGGCATGGCTCCCGGGGCGCGCGTCGCGGCGTACAAGGTGTGCTGGAGGCAGGGGTGCTTCAGCTCCGACATTCTGGCCGGCATGGAGAAGGCCATCGATGACGGCGTCGACGTCCTCTCGCTGTCTCTGGGCGGCGGCGCGATGCCGCTCTCGCGCGACCCCATCGCGGTCGGCGCGCTTGCGGCCACCCGCCGCGGCATCATCGTCTCGTGCTCTGCCGGGAACAGCGGGCCGTCGCCGTCGTCCCTGGTGAACACCGCCCCGTGGATAATCACGGTCGGCGCCGGAACGCTGGACCGGGACTTCCCGGCGTACGCCGCGCTCGGCAACGGCGAGACCCACGCCGGCATGTCGCTGTACGCCGGCGACGGGCTCGGCGACGGCAGCAAGTTCCCTCTAGTGTACAACAAGGGCATTCGCGCCGGCAGCAACGCGAGCAAGCTCTGCATGGAGGGCACGCTGAACGCCGCGGAGGTGAGGGGCAAGGTGGTGCTGTGCGACCGGGGCGCCAACTCGAGGGTGGAGAAGGGGCAGGTGGTGAAGCAGGCCGGCGGCGTGGGGATGGTGCTCGCGAACACTGCCCAGAGCGGCGAGGAGGTCGTGGCGGACAGCCACCTGCTCCCGGCGGTGGCCGTCGGCGCCAAGAGCGGCGACGCCATAAGGAGGTACGTGGAGTCGGACGCCAACGCGGAGGTGTCGCTATCCTTCGCCGGCACGGCGCTCGACGTGCGCCCGGCGCCGGTGGTGGCCGCGTTCAGCTCCCGCGGGCCGAACAGGGTTGTGCCGCAGCTACTCAAGCCGGACGTGATCGGCCCCGGTGTGAACATCCTGGCCGGGTGGACAGGGTCCCTCGGGCCCACCGGGCTGGCCGCCGACGAGCGGCGGTCGGCGTTTAACATCCTGTCAGGTGAGCGCACGCATTGCTTCCTCTCTACTGCCGTCCGGACTGACTCTCCGTTGCATTCTCGTGCTAAAAAAATCGGTTCTTTAGCTAGCATCTTTCTCTGAACGTTATTATCGTGGCGATCATTTTTTCTCGGTAGCATCTTGCCTTTTTCACCATGATGTCGTTAGCTTTCGCGTGCATCAAAACTATGATACGCTCGACACGCGACCGGCTTTTTAGTCGCACGGGCGCTCTGACACGCGTTCGGCGACGCAGGGACATCCATGTCGTGCCCGCACATCAGCGGCCTGGCGGCGTTCGTGAAGGCGGCGCACCCGGACTGGAGCCCCAGCGCCGTCAAGTCGGCGCTCATGACCACCGCCTACACCGCGGACAACACCGGTTCGCCCCTCCTCGACGCGGCGACCAACGCCACGGGCACGCCGTGGGCCTTCGGCGCCGGCCACGTGGACCCCGTCAGGGCGCTCTCCCCGGGCCTCGTCTACGACGCCTCCGCCGACGACTACGTCGCCTTCCTCTGCGCCGTCGGCGTCCCGGCGCGGCAGGTCCAGGCGGTCGCGGCGGCGGGCGCGGGGCCCAACGTGACGTGCGCGCGGAAGCTGTCCAGCCCCGGGGACCTCAACTACCCGTCCTTCTCCGTCGTGTTCGGGCGGAGGTCGTCGCGCAGCGCGGTGAAGTACCGGCGCGAGCTGACCAACGTCGGCGACGCCGGGGCCACGTACGGCGTCAAGGTCGCCGGCCCCAGCGACATCAGCGTGAGCGTCAAGCCGGCGAGGCTCCAGTTCCGGCGGGCCGGGGACAAGCTCAGGTACACCGTCACGTTTAGGTCGGCGAACGCCAGGGGGCCCATGGACCCCGCCGCGTTTGGGTGGCTGACGTGGAGCAGCGACGAGCACGAGGTCCGGAGCCCCATATCGTACACCTGGGAGATGTAGCAGCGCTGATCGCTATGGAGTCACGGTGGGGCCGGGAGATGTATTGAAATTTGCATTGGGTGGGCCGGCGGCGGTGATGGCGGGAGGATTACCGGTGGCCGGAAGAGTTCTGTCTTCCGGCGAAGCTCGGCGCCTCGGTGCCTATGGAGGCTATATTATTATTAATTTTTGTATCAGCTGCAGCCCAGCAAACTATTGGTATATCTGTTAATCTGAAAATAAGGAAGATGTTAAATTGTTACTCCTTCATTGTTTCAGGCGGCCCATCCAAACCATTGGATAGATGAAAGTATGATGGCTCATAGTCCATCTACAACCTCCTGTTAGCTTTAGTATGGCCTTGTTTGGTTCCAAAGCGCTTGCTAGCGCTATAAAGGGAATCTTGCATGCATGGTGTGCTAAATGAAGTCTATTTGTAAAACTTTTTCAGATATGAGTGTATCTTTTCGCGACGAATCTAATGACGGTAATTAATTAATGATTTACTACAGTGATGCTACAGTAACCATCCTCTAATCGCACGGTCAAAGGCACCGTTAGATTCTTCAGGGTCACTAGCGCAGGGGTTCTGAAGTTGGTTTTGTAAACCGACTTTGTTTGACACCGTAATTAGCGGTCAAAATATCACTATTCACTAGCACGCTACAAACCAAACGGGGCCTATTTTTCACAACGTCGCAGTTGCAGTTGCCACTTGGCCTGACTTCCTCCATGTCATATGCTTTCCACACATGTTTAGCATACTCGCAACTAAAGAACAAATGCCCTCCATCCTCATTCAGACGATTGCACATCACACACCTTGTGTCAAGTTCCATCCCTCTCCTTTTTAAAGTCATTCTTAATGCCAAAGTATTATGTGACATACACCAAAGGAAGTGCTTTACCTTACCCGGGCATTTCATTTTCCACAGTTTCTTCCAGCGCTGTTCCTCCATCGAGTGCCCTCTAGTTGATGAAGCATCTGCATCTCCACTACTTCGCTCCCTTCTCTGCACAGCTCTCTGGACTTTGTAATCAGACCGTACTGAGAACAGCCCGCGTGTATCATAATGCCACGCCATTATATTATAAAGGTTAGGGTGTACCAGAGTCGATAGGATGCGCTTTACGTCTTGCGGCCAAAAGGTCTGCCGGACAACCTCATCAAGCCAGCGCCCCATCACTGGATCAATCAATTCAATAACTGGAGTCAACACATTTGACAGAACGGTGAACGGGCCGATAGACAGGCTGCATGGATGACTGAAAAGGTCCACTAAAGTAGCGCTCCTGCAATCTCCGCCACTGGGCTTCACTATGGGCAGTCTCGTGTCTTCCTGCCCATAGTGAAGTCTTGTGTCTCATATCAAAACTTCCAACAATTCTAAAAAAAAGGTTTTCTAGCATCTAGATGTTCGATGGAAACTTTCTTATCGGGCGCTCCGTTGTAACATCTGCAACATCGAAAATCTATACATTCAATATTGAAAAATATAAAAAAATCCCACCGCAACATGAACACTATGTTTCATGTAACATTCACCGTGAAATATGCGAAAATAATAGTTGCAATATCGAAGATCAACTGTCGAAATATACAGTCGCAGCGTCCAATTTTTCTTGCCGTCCGGACGTCTGTACCTTAGCATTTTCAAAAAAAAAAAACAAAGCTTCCAACGGAGCCAACGAGAATGACTGTTATGTGAAAATCTCAACTGACATCTTGGCTCCATATGGCAGCTGTGTCTAACACCCCTCTTCCCCGGAGCCACCGGAGCATTCGTCCTCCGTCTCGCCGCCACCAGCCTATTGCCCAGCACCGCTCTCTCCCTTCCCTCGCCCCCAGGGGCACCCATGCGCCCTCATCGTCCTTAACGCTAGATCTCACCCCAATCTCACAGCGTAATCACAAACACCACCACTCCTCCCGTCCATCTCCGTCTGACCGTCTCCAGTCTCCTCCACGGAGGCGGGTACTAGCACAGGCTGCGGCCAGTGGAGGGTCCAGTGGGTAGTCCGGTAGGCCCATGACTACCCTAAAATTTAGCCCGAAAATTTTTTAGATCTTCCTCAGCCCAATAACCGGTCCCCTCTCCCTCAGGCCTCAGGTCCCGGTCTGGCCATCTCCCACTCGTCCCGTTCGGCAGCTCCCGACCCCGAGCCCTCCCGAGGGCACCGCTGGCCGCCGCCAGCCCACCACCCGCGCCTCCCGCCGCAGGCTGCCTGCCGCACTGCGCGTCTCTGCCCGTGGGTCGTGGCCCCTGCGCCTCCCCGCCGGCGCCGGGCGCTGCAGCAAGGGCACGCGGCCGCCGCAAACCTGGCGTGCCGGCTGCTCCCGCCGTCACGCGCGGCCGCACGCCAGCTGGCGTCCCGACCCTTCCAATTGCAATCCCCTCACCGAGTCACTGGTAAGTAGTTCTTTTTCAGAAACATGAATCGATTATGTGATTTCATCTTAATCCCACTTGAGTCATGAAGAATGGAAGTACTTGTGGATGATGCTAGTGGTTTAGATTCAGTTCCAGTTGTGGATGATAGTTCAACTGAAAATGACGAGTCAATTGAAGTTGAAGAAGAACCAGAATCAGTGGATGAAGGGCTGCCTGAAGAAGGAGAATCACCAGTTCATGGTGCCGGTTCTCTTCCCCTTGAACATGATCCAGGCTTAAGGCTGCCCATTTCAAGTTTTGATGTCAATGAACAAGATGCAGCTAGAAGAGGGTACATTCCGAAAGGTACATTCCAACCACATGCCCATGAGTATCCAATCACCACAATTTACAGTAAAGATCGTTGTTTTAGTCTTCTTTGATTCTATAACTAAACTAACCTTGGATTGAATATAGTGTTGAGAAGGATGCAACATTTTGTTTTACATATGTTATTTGTTTAGCAAAGAAATTGGAAATTTTGTTACTGGTGGTTGGAACAATTGGAATGTGGGATCTTTTTATTTATGTTATTTTAAATTTGATCATATTGTTGCCAAAGTGCTATTAGAGTATACCGGATTACGCTTTGAAATTTTGTGCCAGGACTACCCTAGTTTTAATTCCTGCTATTAGAATATACCATATTGTCCACCACTGGCTGCAGCGCCCAAATGCTAGTGTCCTGTCTCATCGGCGGCATCGTGCTGATTCGCCATGGTGCTCGCGCTCCACCTCGCGGGCCCCAGTGAGCATCTACATGGACGGATGCTTCGACATGAAGCACTACGGCCACTGCAGGGACGAGCTCATCGTCGGCTTCATCAGCGACGACGAGATCAAGGCCAACAAGGTACTGCCCGTTACGGCATTCTGCGAGAGGTGCCCTCCAAAACTTCAACTTCACTTTTTTTTTAGAAAATCTGTAAAGATCTGACCTATCATTGTTTTTATCTCAGATGTGTTGCCTAGTGCAATTCTAGCATAGAGATGTGCAACACATGTTTCCAAATAACCTCCGTTTCCAAATACTTGGAACTTGTTATCTTTTTACCACTTTATTTGTTTCAAAATATTTGGCACTTCACATCCCCGAAACATGATTTCCTATTTTACCCTCCCAAGAATATTATATAAACCTTCTACTAGAAATACTTAAAGGTACCTTTATAAGGATATTTTGGTTATTTCATGCTGAAAAGGTGAATTGACTTGGTATTCACGTCTTGGTCAAAGTTGCCAAGTATTTGGAAACGGAGGTTAATAACATTTTTTCTTGCTTCATAGTTACCTGCTCATAACTTTCAGCAGTTATGCAGTCAGCTGCCCCCCCCCCCCCCCCCCCCCCCCCCGCGCACGCAAATGTCTTGCATCACTTCACTAGTCCAGTTTCCACAAAGTGCCAGCTAATAAGTTAGGCTAACAAGGAAAAGAAATCAAGAGGAGAAAACCATAATCAGCTAATAAGTCAGGCTATAGAGATACAAATGCCTGTTTATGCTTCTGTTGACTGTTCCTGTTTTGACATTTTTTATTTTTGCATGGCAGCAAACTGATTTAACCCTCCAAAGAATAGTGATTCAAACAGTATTGTTAAGCCAACATAGGGATGATTTGTGCACTGGTTTAATTAGTTAAGGGATTTATTTGCACCAATTGAAATGTATGCGATGAAAGTTACACTTTGGCAGTACTTAAAGGATGGAAGACAAACTTTTCCTAAAAATAGATTTGTATATCGTTGCATCCAAGTTCTAGCTGCTTTGATGCAAACTAGGATATGTGTTTTTTTTTCCAGAGCTACCCAAATTCTAAAACCTAAACCCTATGCCAACTAGATTTGAGCTTTGCTTAACTGGTCTAGACATACGTTAAGAGTTTGTGCACCAGAACAGATGTTCAGTGCCCTCAGTTTGTCTAAAGTCCAAATTGCTTGCATCGAATCACCAAGTAGAAGGCACTTTGAATAATGTAACAATTTACTGGGAATAATGTGGACTATGCAAAGGTAATCAAGTTGCGAGTTTATTTGAATACACACATAGCGCAAAATGATCGTCAGTTGTGTATTTATCAGGATGATTCAAATACATACTATGCTGTAGGGTTGGCTATGGGTATACATGTTATTTGATCTTGTCCTGTTCATATCAATGATGTGCATATGAGAGCTATTGTTTACTGATTTTAAAAGTGCTGATGCATTATTGTTTGAGTAAAGCTTCTTGCATGTGTACAATAAATACTGGCTGTTTCCCTGGGACCAATGACCAATCCCCCCTCTTATATTACACTTGGCAATATGTTCTTTGATGTGTGGTTGTTGTGGTTCTCATTTATTCTGGTCCATCGATCTGGTGTGCTTTACATTCATTTTTTTGCTTTTTGCAGAAGCAGAACGAGAAGGAAGCCAGTGAGAAGAAGTACTACGACAGTAAAAGCTTTGTCAATGGGGAGTAAGTTACGGTGAAGATGTTGCCTAGATCATTTGAGATTCCAAGCTTTCTTCATAAACGCAGCAGGTCTAGAGCTTTACCATCTTTTCAACATGTTTGATGCTTTGCTAATATAACTTAGGGAGCATCAGGTGCATCATGGATGAGTGATTCGCAGAGGCAATTAATTGGGCTAAGGCTAGAAGCATTTCCATCATTTCTCCATTGTCTCCAGCCTATTTTTCCCCTGTATATGCGCCGCCTTTGAGTTGTCTGTTGTTTCCGGCTGAGTTCCATTTGAGATATGCAGGTTTCAGAATTGTGTGGTGCAGTATGAATGTTACCTGATAAGCTGTGCTGCTGCTGATGCTCCCTTGCTGAGTTCCATCTGCATTGCATGCGCATCTCGTGGCAGTCCTTTCTCTCTTGAAACCGTTGTGTTGCAGGACTGAATGAACATGGACTGTCTGCTGCCGGCGATAGCAACCGTGGCTGATGGTACACCTGGGTAGCTGGATGCACCGAAGGTGGGTTGGTGGCCCGTTGCGGGTCTGACGATGCGATATGGATCTGTGAGTAACTGAAATTGACAAACGGTCGCTGCCAAGCTGCTAGGCCTGGGCTCCTGCCCGCTTGCTACACGTTGTCGTGGATGGAAAGGGATGTGCTACCTGTGATCTACATCGAGACCAGCCGGGGGGGGGGGGGGGGGGGGCACACACATCTGGATGCTGGGTCTGCTCCTGCTTGGTCTCTTGCGAACAACTCCGGCTGATTGATTTGCTTGGCAACATTGGTTTCGCTTTGATATTGGATTAGGACACTTGTCCCCTGTTTCTTGGTGTTGTCCATCTGACTCGCATGAATGCATGACAAGGGGTAATGGTCTTGTGAGCACGGGTGAGTCGATAGACCCTAGTGTCTGCTCTGTTTGGGTAATGGGAAATCATTTGTGTTTTTCACGCGGCCCTAGCTCACGGGAAGGATGGAAGTTGCAGAGGGAAGAGTCGAAAGAGAGAAACTGTTCTCCAGTCATCAGCAGTTTTGAACCATCCTTTTTTATGCGATTTTCCCTGACCATACTGCCATACACGTAGCTCAGGCAGGGGGTTGAACAGTGCATGGATCGAATTCTTTTGTCTGAAAACGAAGAAGGCCACAAGCTTGTTAGTAATGGCGCAGTAATGGACAGGACAGGTGAGAAGGGGGGAGAGATTTCCGCTGATGGATTGAGAGCAAGTGTAATGAAGCCACATCAGCGGGCGAAATGCATGTACAGGTCATGATTTTCCTAGCTGGCGGACAGAGAAACGATGAGAGAGAAGAACACGGGCGATTCGTGAGACGCCGGTGAGAGCGGGCGAAAGCATTAATTGGACTGATCTCTCTCGGTCATATTTGGTTACCCATCACATCACAATTTCAAAAAAAAAATGAATGTCCGCATGGAGTACTAAATGAAGTTTATTTGTAAAAAATTTTCAGGGATGAGTGTAACTTTTCGAGACGAATCCAATGGTTTAAGTTCCATCTTGATTAGCTACAGTGATGCTACAGTGACCGCGCTCAATTATTCACTAATCGTACGGTCAAAGACCTCATTAGTTAGAGTAACTGCTACAGTACCATAGTTGTGAAAGTAATTTTATAATTAGACTTTATTTAATACTTTTAATTGGCGGTCAAAGTACCAAAAAATTTTAATCAAAACTTTTTCACGGGGCAACCAAACACGGCCCTCCTTCCATTCGTGCACGTCATGCGTTGAGCATTAAAGAATGTGGAGCCCGCCAGCACCAACTCAGCAGCTCGTGTGCGCTGGACCACGAGACGCCGACGAGCTAGCGAAACCATTAAACCTGCTCTGAAGGTGTCGACACGACAATTCAGGGTGTGCTCCTGTGGGACAAGACGAAGATCCGGCTGTTGCATCTTCCAACGAGGCAACGAGCAGACCAGCTCTGGCGCGGGACCGATTCTCTCACTTGGTGGTCGCTCAGGTCAGGCCACTGGGATTATCCAGGCCGTGTTTCTTCCATCGTGGGGCCTGAAATGGATGAGATCCTGAATGATGTGCTCATGAATGTTTTGTGCCTTTCCTTGCAACTTGTTGCCTCCCTTTTTTCTCTTCGTGGAACCCATGCCTGCCTGCATGGCTGCATCACTGCATGCATATAAGATCTTGAGTCTTGAGGGAGTATAATATATATGAATATATACTGTATTCATTTTCTATAAGCCGTAGCTAGTTTGGCTCAATCAATGTTCATAAAACCAAGTATCCAAGTAAACAAACCCCAGCTCAATCAATGGCTCCCTCAGCTCGATGGATCCTTGCATGTGCTTGCTTACGCGTCAGTAGGACTAGCATTGAAGTGAATGAAGACGGGGGGAAAAAAGAATGAAGAAGAGCAGGTCAGCTTTCGTCCTGTAGCTCCGGCGTGCACCTGGAAAACAATACGAAATCTAAAAGCCTCCAGTCATGAACTTTTGGCCTGAACTAACAAACCAGACCTAGTTACTATTAACAATGATATCACCAGCAGCAGGCTGCCACACATGTAACCAAGTAATTAACGCATCCCAAGGAGTCTTAAAACTTGTAACCATGTGCGTGCACGTACGATCTCGTAGGCGCAGTAGTATATACACACACAACTAGTGCTTTATCGCAACAGGACAAGCGCGTTGCACGTATCATGCCCGTCTCCCTACAAGTTGACATCTAGCACGCATGCAACGGAGCCCATCTAGGGATGAGTACTTTATGGGAATCGACTGAAGAGCAAACGATAGGCTCTACCTGTTCATCTCGATCAAGATAATCAAATAAATAGGCATGTACGCTAATTACGTGACAGTCTAATTTATTGCACATGATGCGTGGCCTAATGACGAGCATAGGGGCTCTCTGAAAGTCTGAAACCCTGCAAGCCGATGCAAAAGCCAGGAACTACTGCAGGTGCACGTTCTCCCCAACTGTCACTGCGGTGCAGGCATTTGTTTACCTGCCCATGCCGCCTCCTCTCCTCCTTTCCTTTCTTTTATCACTCACCAACGAACTTTGCTAGCTCTCGCCGCTACACTGCAGTAGGATCATTGCGGTGTACTGCTTGCTCTTGCTCTCAAATAGCAGCATGTCCTGCTTGCTCTTGCTGTGCTGCATTAAGCAGCTGGCAGTTATAGGCCACCAACGAACCGGCATGGTTACATGGATGCTAACTGTACGTGCCTAGGGGTACCTGCTTGGCTAGAAAAAGTTAAAGAAAAGAAAATAAAGCAGGTGACAGATGCTAACTGTATTCTGCAGGGCCTCCGACTTTTTTTCTCTCTGAAAGATTAGGGCCTGCAACTGCGAGGCATGCAGCCGCAGCAGCTTTGTTCATCGTGATGGTGCGTTGCTTTTGCTAATTCCAAGGTACAAGATCTTCGCCTGCTGCGAGGCATGCAGCCGCAGCAGCTTTGTTCATCGTGATGGTGCGTTGCTTTTGCTAATTCCAAGGTATCTCCCTCGTCGCCCCACTTTTTCTCCACACCGCATCACATGCAGCTCTGCTCTGCCTCCATCATGGCCACGGGCCTCCGTCGTGCCCCCCAAAGCATTACAGGTTCACACACAGGCAGCGCGCACACGCTTTGCCACTTGGCTTGGCCGCTTGGGGACGAGACGACGAGAGGGCTGCTCTGCTCAGTGCCTCAGCGTGCTCGACCTGCTGCTTCGGCTCCTGTTGATGCAGCTGCTGTGGCCTGCTGGCTGCTGCTGTTGCTGGCAGGCAATCAGGCTTGGGGCAGCAACGCCGACCGGAACCCACCCGTGCACAATTGCACATGCCCGTGGTCCTTCTCCCTTGTGCCTGTGCAGTTCATTTCTCGCACTTGCAATGGAGGGAGGGCCTGTTTCTCGGCGCTTTTCCCACCTCATTTCATGGTTGGTTTCCTCTCTACGTGTTCATGACCACAGACTCCTTTTCCATTTCTGTTGGAGACAAGCAATTAAGTGGTTGTTACTTCGCATCATGGCCCAACAGTTTTCTATCACCGAAAAGGGAGACATTGAAATGAGATACCCTCCGGAGCCTCCTCAAATGAACCGTTTGATTTTATTTAATTTTCTCTTGCTTGAACTATACCAAGACGAATTGAAAAGCTCCCTCCATGTTGCCCATGACATCAAAGCCAGCTACCTGTGGTGTTCATCGTCCCTACAAAGCTTTTTATCTCAAGAAATGTGACACAAAAGACAATGCAACTAGTTTCTTATTCAAAAGCAATAATAATCATTCATTTCAGGACAACATCATATATATACTGTGCTCCTGAGCCCCTACCCCCCTTTTTTTTCTCTTTTCTATCAGGGCCGAAAAATATCTTCTAGTTGGTCTTAACTCAGCAGAAATGTCAAAAGAAATAATCATACAACAAGAGAAAATCATGGGAAGTGGTGGATCCCTCTGCTCATGTTCATAGTACCTTGTTGTACTACTTGGTAGGGCTGAAATAAATCTCCAAAATGTCCAGTAAATCTACAATAGATGGAGCCGTTGATAACAGGAGAATTGCACAGCTCGTGTTTTTTTTGTTAACCTGCAGTAAAATCTCCCTTTGACCTGTTTATCTGTAGAAAAATGGTAATAAAAAATGGTTACAGAAATGATCAACATATTATTAAAAAAATCAGTGTTGAAAATATTATAATAGACCATTGTAACATATTCTAACATATCTATATGTCATATTTTACTCAATTTTCTCTTTACTTTTCCAGTTTCATCCCTACCCCACCATGAGTTCTATCTATTGTTCTGTCCACACACAGTTTCCAACGCTACTATGGATGTACTGAGTACTAATTCTAGTTTGTCCCAACATTTTTGGCTTTTGCTTCACAATTATTGTCCCTCTATCTTGTGCTCATATTTTGCTATATGAGATCCACAATATATGATAGTTAAGGACAAAGAAGATGTACAAATGGTTGATTTTTTTTTCAAAAAAACCCTAACAGGTTCTTATGTAGTAATGGGATGATAATAAACAAACATTAAAAGGTGAATATAGGAGGGGCTGAAAAAGAATCCAAAATAGGAGTACAGCATCTTGACATAGAAGTAAAGTCCTTGGCAGACTTAGATTTTCCTAAATTTTGAATACATGTTCATAGCCATTGCCTTGGGTGCTCATTACATGACTTAAACTATTACTGCCAATCTTTCTGTTCTGGTTGTTTCATATTTGCTTAGCATGATTCTCCATCCTCTTCCTCTCATTGTATCAGCTACCACCATCTTCCTTACCCCATATATCGTCAGCCACCATCTATCTTACTATGCTTCCGTCCATCTCACCTTCTTGCCTCTCCACCACCGTGCTTCCAACTTCCTAACTGCTCCATCTTTTAAGCTCTAGCTTTGGTAAATTGAAAAATCTAAAGTGAACGCAACTTCTAATATCCATTGTTTAAAGAACCATTTTGTGAACAGAGTGCATAAATAGATGAATATAGACAAATCTATATCTAAAACCTAATGGAATCGTACTATTGTTTGATTCCTTGTACAAACTCATCCATGTATTGAGCTATCCCGAATTTGACATTGTAGTTGTGTTCACTTGATTGGATGGAACCAATCAGTCCGAGATCGCCATGTACAACAGGGAATATTTAGTTCAACTAATAATTTTCCCCTATATTGTTATAGATCTATAGCTTAAAATAAGATGGCTTAAAATCTAAAACAAAGTTTCATCCATGTAAATCGAAGCATAGCACAGGTTTCACGTGATGTCATATATCCTTAAAGAACTTGATTCACTAACAAACACCTTTAATTTATGACTACAATACACAGCATAATCAAATGCATGGAGAACCTAGCCTAAGCAAAGTCAACTGAGCTCTTGTCCCTTGAAGACCATAACTCTCAACTACGCTCCCACGACGCTTGATTGAACATAGACGTGTGATAAAACTTTGACTTCAAAGTTAGATGGCATGAAAATCTAAAATTTAGGATTTTTTATGCAGTGTCTCCAATCTAGAAACACAATAACTCCTGAGTTATTTTCCACTCAAAAATCATTTTACATTTTTGGGTATTAGTGTTTTTGGTTTTTATTCAAGGTATCCATGTGCATTATCTTATAATTCTCTTGATCAGTATGATTTTCTTCTCTCTCTTTTTTTTCATAATGCCTCGTTTTCTGCTTTTTATTTTATAGTCCAGCTGAGATCCACCATGCACTAACCAAAATAAAAGGGCAAAATAATTCTGAGTTCATTTTAGAGAGAAAATTTGCAATGGAGGGGATCAATGATGGTGGCCGGAGCACAGAGCAAGCCACGAGAAATGGGATAAGCTCAAGATTGAGTAGAGTCAAAGGGCATGACAGTTTGCTATATGGCAAAAGGTGAGATAATTTAGAAATCATATTAGGAAAGGATAAAATGATATTATGGTGAGTTGACATCATTTTATGATGGTAATGTAGTGAAACCCAGTTGCTAGATGGTATTTGGGTGAAGCACACTTTTCATGGTTGTATAATTGCAAATTTCTATGTACCAAAAGTTCTCATCTAGTTCAACTCAAAGACCATTTGTTCACTAGGATAGTACGTGGGATCTATAAAAAATGCAACTAAAAAATACAACTAGATGTGCAGTTCCCCTTCTATTGCACCTTCCATAGATACAGAGTCGAGGCCATAGATACAGAGTCACCTCGACGACCCACCATCTTGGAGCCTCAATGCAATGCCATCCTTGCTAACACCCAAAGGTTGTTGCTATAGTGAATGGTGGCTTCCTTATATCTAGCGGATCCGAAAGGGGGAGAGATGGAGCACCGACAGACTGACTAAAAGCACGTGGGAGGGAGAGAGCACAGTCGCCCTTAGGCTGTCCACAATGGCAAGAGCAAGAGCAAATTTGCTCTTGCCTCGTTTCCCACGCCCTCTCTGTCTACAGTGCCAAACAGTGCATCTACAGTGTCAAACAGTAGATTTACTCCTCCATTTCCTCCTATCGCTGTGGACGGTCTTATAGCTGCATCTGTTGTCGTGCGATCATGCATCTTACTAGCGCCAATGATCCACCACAACACATTGCACCACCTTCCATTCCTCACCACGTTGCCTCCATGCACTTAAGGTTGAAGAAGAGTATCTAGTGTAGGGGCACTGGCATGAAGTCTTGGTCAAGGAGGAGCGAGCAAGGAAGGGAGGGGGGGATGGGCATGAGGGATTCTAGAACTAGGTAGAAAGTGAGTAGGGGAAGAGGCACATAAGGAGGGAGTCATAGTCCCCACTGGCCACCGGCAATGGAACAACATATAGCATCACGCAGCCGCTATGACACAAATCTGTATAGCCCTTGCACGGTCAAAATCCCATCATAATTGTGCACGGACGACGTCCTTGATGAAATGCTGGTGACGAGTATGTGGCAAGCTAGTTGGTAGACCCACCATATGCATGGATGGCTTGTTGACGACATCGGTAGTTCTACACGTAGGTAGGGGCGGATATAGGGGGGGGCCTAGGGGGATCAAGCTCCCCTGCCTTCCCAAGATTCATGGATGCCCCCCTTAAGACCCCCTTCTATTTTTGGGATGAAACAATGAAGAGGAAGAGAGGAGGAAGAAGAAGAGAAGGGGAGAAAGAAGAAGAGAGTGGACATGAGCCCCTCTACATGTTCGAACTAGATTCGCCACTGCATGTAGGCATTGACCAAAGAAGGTAACATGCAAATGTGTCCATCAAATATGGCATTATACACTGTCGAACAATAGTCACCATTCACATAGTCTGAAGACTCGCTACTATCACCTAGCTCTTGGATATTCGACACTACGTCATCCTTGTAGCTCTTTGTGGTATGTGGTGTACTGAAAGACAAGGTGTCAGACAGTGAAAGGCGGCGCGGGAACAAAACATGCTTGAGAGATGGTGAATTGTGGTGCAGAACCGACATATGAGATCAGATTTGCTGCTTTTTCGAATAGCTTTCTTTGCATGGCAGTCCGATATATCACCCTCCTTGTGCCACTAATCTCTTTATTACCACTACCACGATAATGTATCGAGCTACAGTACATTAATGAAGAGAAATCTCACTGCCTCAGCACTAGCCTAAACGGTAAATGCTAAATATTCATCGTCTATCATTTAACTCCTTATTCGAGCTAAATGACTATTTATGGATGATTATTAAATAGGATAAACAGATACAACTAATCATGTAAATAAGCTCAATAGCTGTATAGGCGAACATGGCTGTGTGCAAGCAACCCTTCCACCAATCCACCTTGGCGTCGAGGAGAGCGATGCACATCCTGTGGAGCTGCAGCTAGGAGCCAGCAACATCTACCATACCGACCGAAGAGGTTCTTCTGCAGTACTGACTCGCTCCCACTTACATGCGGGTCTACAGCCCACATGTCAGTGGGACGAATACCAATATTGCATAGGAGGCTCGTCCACAGTCGCCGACTGCATACAGCACTCGTTCACGCTCGCACCGTGCAACTCCCCGGTTTTCTTTTATTTCCGATTTTTTCTTCCGAGCCGTGGAGCTTCCGGTGTTTTTATATTTTTTATTTTCGTTTTTTACAAAAATATATTTTTGATTTGGAAATTTACAGGAATATATCCCGGCCGCCCCGCTGCCGGGCGGCCGGGACCTGACCGCCCGGCAGCGGGGCGGCAGGAGCATTTGTGAAAAAAATTTCAGGGAAAAAATTGCGCGCAGGTCCCTGGGGGCCGGTCGCCCGGCAGCGGGGCGACCGGCCGTAATTTTTGCAATTTAGCTTTTTTCACAAAATAATTTCATATATGTGCCTTTTTGTAACTTTTTGCAGAAATAGACCCTGGGGCCGTAATATGTGTTGCCGAGATAACACGTCTTGGCGCCACAGATCATGGCGCCGAGGTGCCACGCACGCACAAGCAATCTAGTGAATCTTCGAATTTGCCTTTAATATTTTCGGACCTTTTCAGGAGACTAGAATACTGTGAACCACACATCAAATATAACGGTAAGAATTAAGAACTAAAAACTGCATTACACAATGTAAACCATAGGAATTATATCATAATACAACGTTAATAAAACACACATCAGACATGCAGTGGCATGGCAGAACCCGTTGCAACTACGGTAAACAGATTCTGAACTAAGCTAACATGCCTTAGGTAATTTAAAAAAACACAACAAACACAACGATGCAGCATGTCACTAGCACTAGGTAGTCCTAGTAGCCGTACCCCCACGTAGCAAACTGCGTTGAGCCTTCTCCGCAATATCCACCCATTGCAGGTGGTGCAGGCGGTGGTGCCGGAGGGGCAGGGCCGTTCTTCTTGTGACAAGAGCAGTTGCAGTAAGGAATAGTGCATGGTTCATCCTGTGAAGCGACAGCATTGCTGGTATCATCATCTTCGTCGTCTTTGTTACCCTCGCTCACTTCCTCGTAATGGTTCACCTTGCATTCTAGATCAAAGATATTTATCTGGAGGTACTCGATGAACTCCTGAACTGAATCAATTGGTGCAGGATCGACCCACCTGGTAAAACCACAGTTTTCTGGAGCATCTGAAGACTGCAAAATAAATTTCATGTAAGGTGTCTCAATGAAGATAAAGAAATAAAACAACCGAGTATTACCCATGTGTGTGGGCATTTGAAGAAACGCCGACCGCCATCAATCCCGTCGGTGCACATCTGCACTAAGCAGTTCTCACCATGTCTGCATTTTGGCCACGGTTCTCTACGGTTATCGTATTGTCGAAGAGGAGTTTCATTAGTAAATTCACTCTTGTCCTGTGGCGGAAACTCAAACACTGGTTCCGGAAAGGAATCAGGTCTAAGAGGCCCCTCCCATATTATGCCCTTTCTTCCCCCTTTTCCTTTCCCAAAACCATAGTAATTCTTTCCGCTAGACCCACATCCAGACATTGGGTATACAATGAGCTTTGGTGTTTGAGTGCTGCTGGGAGTTCACAAACTTCGGAGTATTTATAGGCGCACAAAGGTCTGCTACCCGTAGTGTGGAGTGTAAATGCACCTAAAAAAGCCTACATGACAACACAGTGAAGAGTATTCAATTCTCAAACTGACTACTCGATGCATCTCTATGCATGCAGAGCATCTAAGTGCATGCAGACTCACAGCACTGCATCGCTGCCGCTCGGTCGATCGTGCCTAGATGCCGCCTTCCCCACTACACGCCACAGACCTTCGCTGTAGAATGACAGTTCTGTCGTCCTCGCCCGAGAGACTGCTTTGAAGGTGAGCTGGTGTGGTTGCCCTGTTGTCACATCTTTTTGAAATGGGGAAAGGGAGCTGCTATTGGGCTGTCATCTTTTGTCATGTTTGTCTGAGCAAACAATGCGACATATGGGAAACCCGTGATCGCCGTGCTGAGCAGTGACAACCTGTGATCTCGTACTCGCAGCTAGATACACTATGGTCCCTATTTTGAGCTATACGAGCGTGTCACGAAGTTTACTCTGTATGCGGTAGTCGTCATCATCGTCGGCGGGATCTCGACCGCTAACTCCTCCCGCACCTAACTTGTCCTTCATTAAATCATGGAAAAAATTCGCAAGAACTTCCCTTATTTCACGAGCATTTTGGAACCCACAAATATAACAAGTTCATATCAATAATATCTATAGAAACAAATGATAAGTAAACTACCACAATCATAAACAACCATAATTCGAACAGTCGAAACAGTCCATAATAACAATAGAGAAACAAGTGCCAACAACTAACCACCCCTACCATTCCGACCTCTCTTACGTTGTGCGTGTACATGATCTGTAGGGTAGCTATGACGTTACGGTGGCCTCACGTCTCTGGCAGGACGGCGTAACAAAGACACAGGTGTATGCAAGCTGGGTCATCGTCCTGGGCAGGTGTAGCAAACAACCGTGTAAAGTCCTCCAAGGAGGCCGCGTCGTTGTCTTCTGACCACCCTACAGATGACAAAAAAAATTTTAAGCAACATTCAATAGGGGAATGCAATTCCGTACAAATTATTGTACGTACCCTGTGTTGGAGGTGGTGGTGGTAGTGGATAGGAAGAAGCTCCTTCATATCCTCCTAGTGGCGGCATAGGGTGATACGAAGACGGCCCCGCTCCGGTGAACTGTTGTGATCCTGAGTATAAATAATAACATATGAGCCTTTGACCATAAAACATAAGCAAATAAAATTATGCACCACATATTTACCTAAAGTCCCTCCAGCATGTGGCATAGAGCTAAACTGGGTTCCTTGAAATGGAGCCCATTGCGAGGCACCTGGCCCTCCATAGGGCTGAGAACCGGGGTACCCGTACTGTCGGATCGGTAAATATCACACCATACCTTCGTACTGTCGGTGGTATAAGGGAGGCTGCTGCTATGCGGGACCACAAGGAACCAACGTCGACGCTTGTGACGATCCGTAGGAATCCTCGTACTCCGTTCGCGTACCAAAGGCCTGAAGGATGCCTCGGGCTCTATCACATTGAGTGGTCCAGGCCTCGAGTTGTGCCGGCATGCTCATCGTAGACCCGCCATGAATCCTCATTACATTCAGTGAGCAATCTAATTCAAGCAACCTACAGGTCTCGAACTGCAACCAAAAAAACTTATTATACAAATCTTAAAAGATCGAAAATGCCGTCAACATTTACTCACCGCCCCAGCTAATGCCTCATCCCTGTGTCGTGCATAGCGATCCTGCGAAGTCGCAACATGCGGCTGTGGATGCATGTCAACATACGTCAAACGGCAACGAGTCTTCGGTTCGTACCAGGTCAGGGACGCCCGAAACGAAGGCTCGGTGTGTGGACCGGTATCCTCAGCCAACTGCTCGCCTGCATCATCCCACGCAGCCACCCATGATTGTAATCTAGTGACCCATATTGTCGAGAAAGGATGTCCAGCCCTTGATAAACTGCACGTTAAATAGAAATTAGTTTCACGTTATTAGTACATGGGTGCTCATACATTTTTGTTACCTATGATCGTGGCACTGAACACGATCCAACGCTGAAGACACAGGGAAAGACTGGCGTCGACCGAACTGCCTCATGACTCTATCCGGGCAGTGGGCCTCAACTGCAACGTCGTACACCAAAGCTGCAGTAGTCATCCATAGGCCCTGGTCCTGTGTGCACACCGAAGATATCCCAAGCGGTGCACGGGCGGCTATAGCCGAAGGACTGTATGGCTCCCACACAATGTCTTCTGGGGTCAATCGATCAAATTCAGCAACAAACTCAGGATAAGACCGCCGGGTCTGTACATGTGCCCATGTTTTCTGCAAAAATAAAAATTATGTGTCTATAAGAAATGTATTGAGGGAACAATGTATGACCATAGTATGCATAGAATATAAATTTTTATCGGGTCCATACCTGTCGAGAGTACCAGAGAGTCCCCATGGTGGGTCTGTCGTCCTCCGTGTCACCGTACATATCCGGCGTGTACGGTGACTGGTCAATCATGGGACGACCGATAGCAATCCTCTCGTAAGACCAAAGCTGTAGCAGAATTGGGCACCCCGTTAGGACAGCATTCCTATCATTCTGCCGTGATGCCTTGCAGAGTCCACGATATGTGCATGCAAGAACCGCTGAACCCCAACTATATAAGGGTATGGCATCCTCATCTGCATCGGCGATCTCCTGTGCGTAGGGCAGAAGCACCCTATCCACACAGTGGCCATGTGAGTTGTTGAACATGATGTACCCAAACAACCACAGCAGGTATGCCTCGAGTGATCTAGTCACGCTGTACTCATCAGCAACGACTGCCAACAGATCCGGCTGCAATGAAGTACGAACATTGAGAATAAGAAACACATGAGTTATTTCAAAGCCATAAAATACATCAACACATCATTTTGTACGAAATTGTACCTGAAACTGTAGGAGCCATGACTTGGAAGGACCTTTCGACTGTGGGTGCTTATTGAAATCTTCAGGATCAATCGTGGTGGCAACACCTGCAAAATGTTCCTCAAGATCCTCTAGCCACGTAGAAGGTACCACACGGGGCCCGACAGCATCTCCGGTGATAGAAAGACCAAGCAGCATCGCAACGTCCTGCAGGGTCGGTGCCATCTCCCCACAAGGGAGGTGGAACGTGTGTGTCTCAGGTCTCCATCTATCAACGAGAGCTGAAAGTAGAGACCTGTCTAGCTTCACCAAAGCACTCTCAGCAAGACGAGCCACAGTGAGAAGACCTGCCTCGCTCAGCCTGCGTTATACAGTGCACAAATGTTAATACATTATATAACGAAATGTATAACGGATAAAAACAGAAAATAGACGACATATCACCTGGGCACCCATCGTGGGTCTACAGCAACCAACTCTGCAGGTGGACGTGGACGCATCACGTTTAGTTCTTGGTGCTGAACCTTGGCAAGGAAGGACCGGTGACCCGAGTCTATTGTTGGGTCCAGCAACGCAGGAGTAACCCCAGCCATACCTACCATGTAAGATCAAAACAATACAATACAATTACACACATCTAAATATTTCTAATAGTTCCTTATATTTCCTAAATAATTTCTAAGATTTTCTAACGATTTATAATAATTTATAATATTTTCTAACATTTTATAAAATTTCTAATATTATCTTGCAATTTGTAAGATTAATTAATTAGATTGCTAATGTACTATATCAATGCTAATCACTACAAGTAACTACACCTAAATGTACCACCAATCAGTCCTAATAATAATTAAACTGATTGCTAATCTACTGTTTCAACAAAATAGTTTCTATAATTTTCTACAATTTTCTAACATTTTCTACAATTTTCTAACATTTTCTATAATTTCTAACATTTTCTACAATTTTCTAATATTATCTTGCTTTTTTTTTGATTTTTAATACTTTTCTAATAATTTTCTAGTATTTTCTAATACTAAATCTAACACTAAATGTACTATATCAACGCTAATCACTATAAGTAACTGCACCTAAATGTATCACTAATCACTCCTAACAATAATTGAACTGATTGCTAATCTACTGTTTCAAAAAAATAATTACAACACAATCTATTTATAAAATGTAGAAAATTTTAGTTACCTACAGTCGCCGGCTTGAAAATCCGGCAGGGCTTCGCCGCTTTGCCTCTCCCTCACCCCTCCTCTCCCTCTCTCCCTCTCTTTTCTTTTTTTTCTGGATTTTTAGTGAGGCAAATGAGGGGGTGAGGGGCAGCCAACAGCTTATATGGGGTTGGGGGGGGGCCGGTTCTCCAGGGACCTCGGCGCAATTTTTTATCGAGTTTTTTTTGCAGATAAGCCCTTGACGCCCCGCTGCCGGGCGGCCAGGTCCCGGCCGCCCGGCAGCGGGGCGGCCGGGGTATATTCATGTAAATTTCGAACACGAAATATATTTTTGTAAAAAATGAAAATAAAAAATATAAAAATAAAAAACCGCGAGCTTCCGCATCCCAAGTTCCCAACTCGTGCCGGTCTTGTTTCCGATTTTTTTTTCGAGACGGTAGTGGGCCCACCACGACGTCGTTTTATTAACAGTAGAGAAGAGATGCTGAGCCGCACCGTGCTGCAAAAATCATCGAACGACACCATCAGGAGTTCAGGACGAGTCGAACTCGTTTCTTCACCGCCCGACGCCCTCCTCCCGCGCGCCCGCCGCTCGACCGCGCTTCCATCGCTGGATCTGCGTCAAGCCATCACCGGTGAAGAGCAGGCACCAGGTATTCCTGGCCCGTCCCCTTCCCTTCCCTTCATGTGGTTGCAACGCATCACCATGTCCTAATGCAAAAGCTTTTTTTTTTCCCTTCTAGCGGCAGGAAAGGGTGTTTCGATTGTTTGTGCGTTGGATTCGTTCTCTCCCTCGAGTAAAGGATCCTAGAATCCTCTCTGCGGATGTGAGCTGATATTACAACTTGTAGATCTACCTCTCATGTGTGTCGGTTTGTTGCAAAAATTGAATGTGTTAAATTTCCTGCATACCCACCCCTCTCTCTCCCCCACATTTCCCTTGCTCTACCGAGCTTGAGCGCGCACACTCTCCACCACACGCCATACTCACACGCCTCACAACTCATCCACCCGCAGCTCTAGCCGTCTCGTGTCATCTCCGAGTCGGAGGAAGAAGCGGATGGCATGAAGCAACCTGCCAAGAATGAAAGCCTGGGTTACCCCTGGTACAAGTAGAAGAACACCATCAACTGAGCCACAGGGAGGAGGAGGGGAAGGAAGATAGGGAGATGGGCAACTGCGGCACGCGTGAGGAGAATGCCGTCGTCGCTGCGCACGCGCAAGGTATCCTTCCAAAATTGCCCTCGGATTTCTTGGGGACTCCTGTCGGTGGTACTTTGGAATTTGGATCTCACGCTGGGCACTTCGGATTGCGTCAAAATTTGGTTTAACTGGATTGGTAGTTTTTGGTTCTGGGTTCCCTTGGTTGGTTGGCTCGCCGCGGATTGCCAAGCATGATTTATTTCCTTCTTTCTGTTGTGATGGCTTTTGGTTCATCAGTATTCTCACAATGTCGATTTTGTTGCAAAATCCGATTTTTCTGGGAGTCAATTCCAAATCGGCAGCATGAAATTTGGCTCAATTAAAATTTTAGGTCAAGTTTTGCTCAAATTGTTCTTTTTAATACTTTAGTGGGGCTTTTATGAATTGTTATGTTGATTTTCGCCTTGGATACGAATCAGCCTTAGGACTCTGGTTTTACTGCATTTGTTCAGGATTTTATCTTCTTTGGTTGAAGACTTGTTTGATTCTTCTTGTCACCGTTCTAGGTTGTTGATCTGTGATCTCTTCTCTGCTACATCTGTTCAAGTTGTCGTGCTTCTCCATCTTCTTGGTTTTGTATAAAATCGAGTGGCAGTTTCCCCAGCGAGTGCCATTCTGTGCCCTCGTCCCCACAATTGACTTTGAATTTCGCATGGATGAAAAAAAAAATCAAGATCCTCCAAGTCGAATAAACATAATCTGTTCTAGCTGCTACTTGCATTTTCTAAAGCAATTTGAGTTTTTTTTTTTATAATTTGCATGCACTGTTCAGCAGATCTGGTCCCCTGACCTCTTCACCCTTGCTGTAATCAATCTGTGCTTGTAATTATATTGCTTATTTTTTTTACCTGCTTCGTACTTCGAAATATAAAGTACAGTAGAAACTATTATATTAGGAAAAAACCCATTTAAATTTAATGGATGCTAGCAGCTGGCCACATTCATTTCCAACTGTTCTTATGCTACTTTATATAATCACCAAGTAGGAAATTGGCATTCCAGCATGAGTAGCTATCTTTTATTCAGTCCTCTTTGCAAATGCTGATAATTCTACTTGAATCCTTGAATCGTATTTTTCCTTGATGTATTCGTGACACGTACATAAAACTGAGTGTGAGAATTTTCTCGAGTGCTTTTGGCACTTTTATCTTATAGTCTTATACATGCAAGGAATCCTTGTAACTTCGATTAATCAATTCTGTAGCGACCTGATGGGCAATAGTACTTCATTTTTTGTTGTCGAGGACTTGAATTTACTCCTGAATATCATGTTACCATGTTCTCAGTTCAGCAGCTCCACTTATTACAACATCCTGCCAAGAATGCCATCGCCGATAGGAAGCACACCTGTACCTCATCAGATTTAAGTGATCCTTCAACACCTAGGAAAATTGAAGATGCCAAGAACATTTCCATATACAATGATGTGATTGCCTTCACATTGTTTGAGCTCGAGACAATCACAAAGAGCTTCCGTGCTGATTATGTTCTTGGTGAAGGAGGATTTGGGACCGTTTACAAGGGTTACATCGATGAGAATGTCAGGGTTGGGCTGAAGTCACTTCCTGTTGCAGTCAAGGTGCTCAACAAAGATGGACATCAAGGGCACAGAGAATGGCTTGTAAGTAGCCAAGTTGTTCAATATCTTTCGTGCTTGAAAATTTAAAAACACAATAGCTTACTTGCATGCCCAGAAATAGCAACATTATTCAGCAAAGAAACCTGATGCATTAACATGGAAATCCATGAGCTATTATGATTTTTTAATGGTTAAGCAAGTGTGAATGACTGCTAGTAAAATGCTATTGGCGTATTTTTGCACACGGAAGTTGGTAGCTATCATTCTTATTTATGCCAAGAAAATAAATACTTCAGTATTATGTTTTGCTCAAAAAATATTGAAAAGGTTTATTCATTCATCTTATGTTTTTCTTTGGTCAGACCGAGGTTAACTTCCTGGGGCAATTAAGGCACCCGAATTTGGTGAAGTTGATTGGATATTGTTGTGAAGATGACCACCGGCTGCTTGTCTACGAGTTCATGTTTCGAGGAAGTCTAGAAAACCACTTATTCCGAAGTAATCCTTCTACTTCTGTTTGCCAGATTGTGAATGATATCGTAACTGAGTTTCTGTCATGCCACTGTTTACATACTGTGTTCTGTTTTCTTGAATATCATCCACTGATCACAACACATTGAGCTGATAAAAAAATATAAATGATAAGTTACATTTCTCATTATTGTAACTGCTGTTGGTATGATCTAGCTTCTCTAACCAGCTGACGGTTTGGCATATTTTATTTACCTATCAACAACTGATTCATTACCTTTTGAAATTCTTACATGCTATCTCGAAGTTTCGCAAAATAACCATTGAATATCCAACTGTTGAACTTTCTGATGACTCAACATCCTGGATGATTACTTGCTCGGTAAACTGTTTGTTTAACTAGATTACAGGTGGTAACTAGCTGGCTACCATCAATTTTGTGGCTTATGTATTGACCCTTTTAGGTAACTTCACAATTTGACATTATACAATTATTTTAAACATTATCTACTGGAAGATATAAAAAAATAATCCATTTCACATTTACACACTACCACACTTCTGTGTTAAGTTCTTCTGCATCTGTTGACTTTTGTAGTGCTCCTCTAATTATGGACTAGTTGTTACTTGCTACATTTCTTAATGCTTTATACAAATTGGCTCTGTCCCCAACAAAAGGAGAAACTTCCGAATGCTTTCCACTGCTAGCATGTATGATATGTAATGCTAGTGCACTATTTTCACTGATTCAATCACAATTCACAATGAACTTTTATTTGAGAGGAAGGAAATTTTACTGATCATGACATCCTGTTTGTCATATTCTCAGAGACAGCTATGCCATTACCCTGGGGTACTAGGATGTCAATCGCACTGGGAGCTGCTAAAGGGCTTGCTTGCCTCCACAATGCTCAAAGGCCTGTCATCTACAGAGATTTCAAGACTTCAAATATTCTGCTGGACTCTGTTGAGTGTTAACTGCTTGCTCATGCTTTCTTCTCCCTTTTCAGTTCTATGCATATTCATAATTTATCCATTGGGAATACATATATTTTGACATAATGATTTATCTTTTTGTTTCCATTGCCACAGGATTATACAGCTAAACTGTCCGACTTTGGCCTGGCAAAAGCTGGCCCTGAAGGTGATGAGACTCATGTATCAACACGGGTGATGGGAACCTATGGTTATGCTGCTCCTGAATATGTCATGACTGGTACTTTCCTCCTTTTTTTCTCTTGCTTGCTAATCGTGTTCCTTAGAAGATATCACCTGACTGTCTGGATATGAACTTCTACATGTCAAATTTCCAGACACAAAACTACTGTTTCTACTTCATTAACTGAGATCACATATATTACCATTTCCTGCTTCTTTCAGTGTTTAAATATTACTTCATAGCAAAAATGTATGGTCTCAGTTTATATTATTCATAATGCGTGACCTGATTATAACATATACATTGTTTACTGCTTGTTTCTGCATTTGAGAGCAAAGTATGACCAATGTAGTATTTGTCTGTCTTTGTGTATTCTTCTCATGTATATACCTGATGGGCAGGTCACTTGACTGCCAGAAGTGATGTCTACAGCTTTGGTGTTGTCCTTCTGGAGCTCTTGACAGGGCGCAAGTCAATTGACAAGTCACGGCCCAGCAGGGAGCAGAGCCTGGTTGACTGGGCTCTCCCGAAGCTCAATGACAAGAGGAGGCTTCTCCAAATAATTGACCCGAAACTGGAGGGACAGTATTCAGTCAGAGCTGCTCACAAAGCCTGCAGCCTTGCATTCTACTGCTTGAGCCACAACCCCAAGGCAAGGCCGCTTATGAGTGATGTCGTTGAAACCCTGGAGCCATTGCAGGGCAGTGGTGGAAGTGATGGATCCGGTCAATCTTCTGGCCTTCCTGACTATAGAGCTCGTCGCAGGCTAACCGGGAACAGTGTCCACTTTAGGGCCATCCCAAACCCCAAGTGCTCCCCTGCTGTCCCAGCATGCAGAGTGAGGTGATGGCGATGTTTAAATTGCTGTTGGAATAGGTTCAGTTGTATATTACGAGGTCTAAACCGCGGGTGGTGTGGGTGCATGTGTGCACCTGTTCTGTGGTGTTGTGTGTGTGTGTTTCGGGTTTTGGCCAGCGTTTTGATGTGTAAATTTGATCTGCATACTGCTGCTTGTAAGGCCCTCTAATTTTCACAGTGGTCTTCCTTGACTGAGCCCTGCCAAAACAGGCGGGTTCAGGATTAACCCTAGACATGAAAGGCTGAATGGAGAGAGGTTGGATGGTTGCTATGGCATATGTTTCTGCTGTCCATATTTGTGGAATCAATTTGTATTAAATTTCTTGACAAGTTTCTCTTGTTTGGTATCCCGCCACAAGGAAGAATGATGACAGCACTCATTATTTTATTATTGAACTTGTAGTCGTATGACCTCTTGACACATTGTTCAACTTTGTAAGGCTGATATTGTTGCTGTTACCCTAGGCTGCGATCTTGACCTGGATGACTGCCGATCAGTGGGGCTGTTTTTCAGGCTGTACCGGTCTGCAGATACAAAGTTGTGTTTTCAAGTATCTATATCCTTCTCAGCTTATTAGATGATTGATGCTAGCCTATTTTCTTGCCTGATTTCAACATTCTTATCTTACTATTCAGACTATGTTACAGTTCCTGAGGAAGTTGCTGAAGCTGATTTTGTGGTATTTGAATCTCGCACCATGCCTCTTCTGCTTCAAGGTCGTGGTTTTACAGTGCCATTACACATTGGTGGTTTTGTCTCACTGAAACTTTCTGTTTGGTCAGATAAACTTGAAGGACTGTCCACAGCAGCTGTTGGTGAGGTGATTCATCTCTTCTCTTTTTCAGTCTTCTTTGCAAAGCACGCAGTGTAACTTAGTTAAACTCCCTGCCTTTGTAAATTTAGTCATATAAACTGGAGCCACTGTATCTGCATATACTAACCATGCAATCTGTCAAAAACCAAATCAGAAGTTGTTTCTTTCTATGTATTCTGCGAAATTCCATCCGCTCACTGTTCTTTTGCAAGGATTATCTATGCTTGTTTAGGATGGTATATTTTGATGTACATCTCTGCCCATAATTTCAGATATCTAGATGCTTTTTGTTTGGTTTAGATTGCTTTCTTTCCCAGAGTCATCAATATCTGTGTGAAACTATCATTCCCTTCTGAACCGTTTCTTTTTTGTAGGCAGCCAAGCACGTGATTTCCTGCAGTAGTGGCTTCCCAACCAATGAGCTCCGAACTGTTTAAGGCCAGGAATTAGCAGGGACTTTCTCCTTTTTCTGCTCTCACCTAGTGCGTCATAGGCAATTGCACTCTCATCTGCTTTGATATAGATTCTATTTGCTAATCCTTTTGATTGTGCTTCCCTTTTACAGGAATTTGCAAGGTCCTCTAAGTCTAAGGTCGTGAAGAAGTGCTAATCCCATCTGCTCTCTGTGAGGTTGCAAATGTTATTTCTCCTCCAATCCTCTGTCTACTCATGTTCATTTATAGTATTCCTTTTAATGCGAACATAATTTGATTTTCTGTTATATCTAGCCTTACTAATCAAGTGGTTCTACATTTATATCCCCACTTGATATAGTTGTTAGCTTTTATATCTGTAGTAAAATAGATTTTACCATGTGTCTAGAAATAGAGATAAATTCCTGCTAATGTTTTGAACTGGCACTTCTGCAAATAACATTACAACGTTAGGAGAGAGAAATTTTGCTATGGGTTAGACTTTATTAGTGCTACAGTTTTCAAAGGCCTAACTAAACATAGGCAATATTATGCTTTCCAAATAAATGGCTTTACTCAGGTGACATGCTAACTACTGCTAGACAACCTTGGTTTTTGTATATGTCAGTGAAGATGACAGTACTCTTATGGTGGAGAGAGAAATTGCTGAAGATGACAGTACTCTTATTGGTGGAGAGAGAAATTGCTAAAGATGACAGTACTCTTATTGGTGGAGATATAAAGTTATCGTCTAATACCAAGCAGAGGCTATTATTAAGATATTTTGAGCCTGCTGTGCTCATGGTTGGTTACCAGGCTATGAATGTGCTGCTTTGCAGGCTGTTAATAATTATACCCTTCAAAGTATATATTATTTATGCTTTTGTTGACTATAGTCACTACAAATGGTCTATGAATCACTGGCACAAGCAGCTAACCAAGCATGCGTAAGTTCTGCTAGATGTTATCAGACAACTCGGTAGTTGGGACAGCATATCAGAAGAGGATATATGTAGTCTGTGTTCTGATCTGGATTTTACCAAGCACCTTCATTTGTTGATCCTCAAAAGTAGTACTGATTAAAATGATGTTTCATGTGACTAGTATGGTTGATTTGTAGCTATTCTTGAATGCTAGGTTAGATCACTATCTATCTTTGCGCTTGAAGTTCTGTCACTTCACTTCGATGCTGTCAAGATTTATCCGTGGAGCTTCAGTTATCTCCACAGAACCGTCCAACATCGATTGTGTCTAATCAACTAATAAGTTCATTTGACACATCTATGGATGCCTTTCTTGCCTTGGTCCCTCTGTCGTCATATATTGTGGCGTCTTTCTTGCCTTGGTCCCTCTCTGTCGTCATATATTGTGGCATCTGCAGCCTTCTTTTCCTCGTGGCATTCTTAGTCCATGCACTTCACTTCGCATCTACAAATTGACCGCCTCTCAAAACCTACATTATTCCCCTCTTCCATTCGCAATCTCATCAACACCGTACCCGATTCGTTAGCGATCGATGGCCGGATCACCCTGCCGCCTCCAGCTCTCCATGATCTATCTCACAGGCTCCGGTAACTAAGACCGCACCACTCTAAATTATAAGTCGTTTTATTTTGTTCCTAGTCAATCTTATCTTGTTTTGACTATGAAAGACCAGATTGCTAGTATGAAATGCGAAAACTTAAAGAGCGGGATAGAGGAAGCAAATTCTTTGACGCGGGTGTTTATCCCGTAGTTCGGTTAGTCACAAAGGCACACCTACATCCACGTTGTTGAAGCACTCATTAAGAGTATCGCTTTTCGATAATCAAGTCTCTTCCGCGGACTCAACCACGGTCACCTTGATCCCGGGTTCCACTAAGGAGCTTCTCCACAAAGGATGGGGGTCTCCACGTCCCCCGCACAAGGTTGTCGTCGCCGCTCCACACCAAGTCGGAGGGTCGATGACGTGCCGGCGAGCTACCAAGCTCCAAGGGGCCGACGCATAAAGATATCTTCTTGGTTCAACAAAAAACCATAGCACAAAGGCTCAAAGCCTTACTTTCTCACTCACTAAGAGCTAACCTAGCACTAACACTCTCAAGAATGTGCTAAGGGCTAAAGATATGATCACTAAGCTCTTGGATGACTTGGAGATGTTCTTGGGTGTGGGTGTGATGTTCCTGAACTCCACCAATCTTCAAATGACCGGGGGATGGCATATATATAGGCCTCCAAGTGAAGAGAGCCTTTGAGAGCCGCTGGGGCTTTCCTGCGTAAAGCACCGGATAGACCGGTGGTAAGGCACCGGTGCATCCAATCACTCACGGCTCTGCGTTATCTGTTGGCCTTCTGACAGTTGATGTGGCTGTCACCGGTTAGACCGGTGCCTAGTCACCGGTTCAACCGGTGCTGCTTTTCTTCCTTGCAACTGTCATGGCATTGCACCGGTGCCTTGCTCCGGTGACCACCGGTGTAACCGGTGCTGAAGAACTTCTTCTCGGCTGCTTGACTTGCTCTCTGGTACGTAGCATGGTGCTTGCACCGTGCAACCGGTGCCACTTGACTTGCTGGCACCATCACTGCATATTGCTCCGGTGCTAGGGCACTGGTGCATCCGACCCCTACCGAATAGACCGGTGCAACTGCTTCTTGCAGAACTCGTCCAATTTAGCGTTTCTTTGAGTTCTTTCTTTGTGTTTTGTTTTGCTTGACCTTTTTGCTTCATCCCCGGGATCTATAATTGTTCTCTTAACAAACTCATTATTCCTATTAATTGCGTTGTTACTCAATCACCAAAATCACAAAACAATGGCCTAATGGGGCCATTTTCGTTACAATCTCCCCCTTTTTGGTGATTGATGACAACACAATCAAAGCAAGTATAAATTTTGCAAAAATTGACAAATTGATACCAATTAAAACCTCTTACAATTGCTTGGATGCTTACCATCATCCAATGTTGACTTGGCCTCCCCCTAAATCCATCATCCCCCTTTGTTTCTCCCCATGTTCGCTACTTCTTTTTCTTTTTCTCCCTCTTTGGAATCAAAGTTGCTCCCCCTTAGGAAGATACTCATTTTCACCTTGCTTTGATCCAAACTTCTCCCCCTTTGGAATCAAATCACCTAAAAAGGCTTGGCAAACCAAAATAGCTCAAAGAGAAAAGTTAGTAGCCTAGAGAGTTAGTTCCATGAATCATGATCCAACTCCACCAAAAGATACCAATTGAGCAATTATTAGGATGGATCACAAAATCACGAAACTAGCATGACATGAGCTAAGCTTTCGACAAAGTGTGTGCACAAAATGATAATGTGAAAATCAAGTGCACAACTAGACATTTGAAAGAGAAAGCTTAGATCATATCATGCACGGAGGTAGCCCTAAAGTAATAAAAAATTGACAAGAATACCAATTGAAGGAATTATAGACCATGCATACCTCCGGGGGTTAAAATGTAGTTACCTTGAATGTACCAATTTGAAAGTGACTTGTGTCAAATGATACCAATTGAAGTTGAATATCAATTGAAAGTCTTTGAGGTCAAGAACACTTGGTACACCAAGGTGAGCATATGCATGAGCACATAGTCTATGAACTTGGATATAGACATTTTGTTCAATAGATCATGGCTCAATATGAGACTCATGAAGTCCATGTACCATGAAGAGTAACCTTGTGTAGCTTTCTACACACTTATCAAACCATGTAGGTTGCTCATGGGTTAGAGTCATGGCACAAGCAACCCACCATATATAACACTAGGTGATGCAATGCAAACAACCTAGCAAGGCAATTGAGCTACATGATGCTTGGATTAAAATCTAGCTACCATTACCTTATGGGGGACTTGGGCACCAAATGTCCAAGTTATAAGCTTAGCTTTTTGACTTGAATCTTCTCATCATCTTGTGAGCTAAGCCTCCAAATCCTCTAAAGCCATTCTTGGGCTTCAAGTCTCCTTTGGAACCCACACCATTTGAGGCCCCTTCATATTGGTGATGACATCCTTGGGCACCCAAATGGAGTGATTCCAACTCCTTCCTTGCTTCCCAACCTTGCGAGCAACCACCTTGCCATTGGTTTTCTTCTTGATCACATAGGAAGTGCTATGACTCTTGTTCCTCTGGTTGTGCTTGATGTAGATGAGAGAACTCTTGATTGTGAGTTTCTTTTTGTTCTTCTCATCCGAAAGCTTCTTCTTTGGTTGAGAACACTTGTTGGAGTTGTGGCCTTTATGGTGGCACTTTGAGCAAGTCACGGTGGACCCCTTCTCAAGCTTCTTCACCATGTCTTCACGGTTATCTTGAGAAGGTTGGACATTGCTCTCTATGTTTTTGCCTTTTAATCTAGCCAAGTCCTTCATGAGTCTTTGTGCTTCTTGCTTGAGCTCATCATTCTCCTTAGTAATGAGATCATCACATGATTCTACAACAACATTCTCAAAGCATATCTCATTGCAAGGATTAGACTTGTCAATTGAATCAAAACAAGAAGTTGAAGCACTATTAGTATCATTAATGCTCTCAATTTTCAACTTGAGCTCTTCATACTCTTCGCTAAACAATTTGAATTTGCATAACAAACTTTCATAATTTGTAGCGAAAATAGCATTAAGATCATTAAGAGTATTAAAATTTTCAATTTCATTTAATTGCTTCTTAATTACTTTTTGGTGCTCATGAACTAGTTCAAGAAGTTCTTCATATGAAGGAGAATCGGAGTCATCATCACTTACATCGCTTTCCATACCTTGTGCTATAAGGCAAGTGTTTGATGATGATCCCATGTTGGTGCGGGTGGTGAATTTCTTGCTTGATTCATCGCTTGAGCTAGCACTTGATTCTTCACCACCGCTTACCCATTCACCAAATATGGCAAATGATTCATGTTTGGGCTTCTTCTCCTTCTTTTCTTCCTTCTTCTTGAACCTCTTCTCAATCTTCATAAGTTGGTGATGAGGCCCATCTTTGAGGAAGACCATATACCCCATTGAGTTGATTTTTTGCAAGCATTTGTTCATCTTTTTGACTTGCATGTAGAGGTTGGGGTCCATTGGCACTTTTTCATCATTTGAGGAGCTTTGGCATTCCTCCTATTCTTCCTCTTCACTTGAGCTATCTTTGATGACCATCTTCTTGAACTTCTTGACTTGCTTGCATGCAAGTGCGCTATGTGTTGGTGAAGAAGGTGGCATTCTTGGCTTGATGTCATGGCGTAACTTAGGGGCGATCACCTTGTTGAGGACTTGATTTGGTGTCAATGTGTTGATTTCCTTCTCATAGAGAATTGTGATCACCAAATCATACTCTGGCCTTCGGAGTGAGTGAAGGATCTTGCGAATGAGCTCCAAATTATCAATTTTCTTCACATCTAAAGAGTTAATATCATTCACAAGAATATTCAACCGTGAGTACATAATTTCGGCATTTTCATCATCAAGTTGCTTGAAACTATTAAATTTATCAATGAGAACATGATATTTTTTATTTGCAACATCTTTTGTGCCTTCATGGTTCTCACTAATAGTTTTTCAAAGTTCCTTAGCAATTTTACAAGCAAAGACACGGTTGAACACATTGTCACCAAGAGAGCTTAAAAGAACACATTTGGCTACTGCATCATGTTGTTTCTCTTGTTGACTATTGCCTTTCATTCCCTCACTAGTTACCCTCCAAACATTTAGGCCCTTTGCTTGGAGGTGAGTGTTGGCGTTTCTTATGCCCGATTAGAATAGATATTCTGCAAGTGCACAGAATCACCACTATAGTACTTCACCTTGAAGTATTCTAGGGTATCATATTTTTCCTCAGGGAAGCACTATGGTAAAGAGTATCGTAAATCGATTGACAACCGTACTAGCTTTATCGACCGGCTGTCTAGACGGGGGTAAGCCAGATAGGTAGTGAGATAAATGGCCAGGCAATGACCGAGTGACACACGGAGATTCTAAATCTTAGAGAGGTAGAGCTGGGAGGACAACGAGCGAGATAAGACACCTGATACACTTATGAACTATCGAGCTAGCCTCTCTACATCAGACTAAACACCTAACTAGTTCTCGGGAAAGCAGAGCTTACTTCGGCGGCTGGAAGAGGAAGGACTTCAGAAATGGATGAGAGGGGAGTCCAATGGCAACCTGCACTACTGCTATGAAAACACCCGAACATGGTGGACTACAAAGGATGGATAGGGCTGTCACCACCTACCGACTACCACAACGGTTCCGTGGGGTGGAACACACTTTCTAGCTAACACTAAGGTCAGACACCACGTCTGCACTCGGTGTTAGAATTTCTCTCGTGGCCTTCGAGAGAAATCCCCCTCTCAACCTAGAGCACTAACTTGAGATACTCTAGTCCGGACGAGAAAACCCGTAAGATAGATTCCCGATCACTAAGAGAGATAACTTAGCCTAAGCTAAAGGTAAACTTCCATGCTCAAGCTGAACCTCAGACTTGAGTAAATAAAAGACTACGGAAAGTAAAGCTGACTCAGAAACTTATATTAATAAAATCAAAAGAAAGATACAAGAGCTATACCAGACTTCCGACGACTCTGGAATCCCGAGCAAGCTCGACTCGACTCTAACTCCCAAGCTACTAACCTATTCTAGAAAGTACAAGTGGAAGAGAGGAGATCCAATGGTGTGTGTTGAAGTGATGGATGGTGTCTCCTTTTATAGCCCTCCCAAGGTCGGTTCTGGCGGTTACTGCAGGTAGCGTCAGTTGGAAGCAGGTAATCTTGTTGCGCTTAACTTCCACACCAAACCTCAGCCTGAGAGGCCTCCATGTGGGGCCGGCCGGCCTCCCCTAGGCCGGCCCACCTGGGGTTGCCGCCACGTGGCCGTCGCCTTTCGGAAAACGGCTCTGATATCTTTTTGGAGTCGGTTGACAGTTGGGTTTGCCCGGTTGCTGCAGTTGCTAGGCCGGCCGGCCTAGGGGAGGCCGGCCGGCCTCCCTCTGGCCCATCCCGGCCTCTGACTTTGCCGAGGCTTTGCTCTGCTCTTATGCATTTTCTAGGGAAGTGGGTTCTTGAAATACTTTTGACCTTGGGCTGCCTTGTGAACCTTTTGATGGATGTTGAAGCCTTTCGGTGTATCCAATTGAACCAAGACCCAACCCTTGACTCCGAGCCCCATGAATGTGTCACATTGCCACTGGTTCGAAGCCGAGACCATGTTCTTGGAGGTGCCAGGCCGGCCGGCCTAGGAGAGGCCGGTGGGCTTGGGGTTTTGCCCTTTTCTGTCCATTTTTAGTACACCTGTTCCTGGAATCAAAACTCATCCAAAACTCATGGAACTCATTAGAATTAAACAAAATATGAATGGAACATAGTGTAAGGTTCATGTTATTTCCGAGAAGTTGACGGCTTAGAATGTGAATTTATGGCCGTCAACACCCCCCCAAGCTTAAACTTTTGCTCATCCTCGAGCAAAGCTTAAACTGAGGATTGGTGGATCAGGAGTTGCATCAATGTTTACCCCCTTGCAGGTACCTTGTGTACAACATATTACTCTTCCCGTATGTACTTATGAAAAGTTGGCTCATACCTAAGGTTCTGGAAGATGGGGCGTATTCATTTTTCATCCCTCGGTCTTGGGAGGTTGTTGGACTGAACAACCTTCACCGGAATGTCCCCTACTACCTGTTCAGGTTCCCAACTCGGATTTTTGCAAGAATTTTCAAAAGAGGTTCAGGTTCCCCAATAGTACTCTCGAGTCGCTCAAGGTGTATGATCCTCACCTATGGTCGAGAAATATGACCATCTTCTTCCTATCCCTAAGGCTGATATGGGGAGTTTATGGGTAGGAAGATGTATGCATACCTTGGTTACCTGTATTAGTTCACCAAAGGGTGATCCAAGATGGGGTCAGTACTTGGCCAAATCCAGGTCTCATGGAACATGGGGTTTTTGGAGGGTATGGAGTGGATGGAATGTATGGCTTCCCATTTGAATTTATTTGAACTCCATAATTTGCAACTTGGAATGGAGAGTGGGCTTCTCTTTTTCTTTTTTTTTCTTTTTTTTTAAAGAAGATAACTTCACTCTCCTTTGCTAATATATCTTGAATTCTTTGGAGTTTTGAATTGGAAGCTTTGTGGAATGGCCGGTGGTTTTTTTTTTTGAGATGGTGATTGCGGGGAGACATAGCTGGTAAGAGTGGATGTCAATACCCGGAGTGGGTGACTGACAGGCCAGCTATGTTTGGGCTAGCAAATGGTGGATTTTTGTGGGATAAAGACCTGTAGATGGCAAGTACCATTCCCGAAGTGGATGCACCATTCGACAAAGCTCAAAGTAACTTCAGATAGCTCAAAACGGTTTATGCAATATAGGGCTCTGGATGGGTCATTTTTACCATGAGAAACCTTCACCAAAATTTTAGTTATAAAAGAATTCCGAGGGGTTCCCTACTAGAGCAAGCAGTTTAAATTTCAGTTTGGGCTATCTCGAATCCCGCAACAACTTAGACTTTCAGAAATTAAACTCATGCCTCCACTCAACCAGATTTTCAGTGGAACTATTATGTGCCAACTAGTTCAGGTACTAGGAGAGTAAAAAGCTGTAAACCAGGCACATACAGAGTTTAAACAGAGCAACTATTCATCATATCCAAAGTAAGAGTTTACACGGATTTCCACTCATATATTTTATTCAAAGCATGGAAATATTTTTGTGGTTTTTGTTAAGAGATTATTTATTCATTACTACTACTATTATTTTTGTTGTTTTTTTTGGCATGGCTACTAAATAAAAAGAACGGGTGCGATGACTTACCTGACGGTGTGACTCCCCCCAAGCTTCGATGAAGCTCAGTGCTCCTCATCGGAGTCCTGCTCTCCCTCGTCGAGGTCCTCATCATCGTCATCCTTATCCTCTTCGTCGTTGTTGTTGTTCTCCTCCTCATCGTCATTGTTCTCCTGCTGGTATGGCTGGTGCTGCTAGTATAGCTGGTACAGCTGGGACTGCTGATAGTGCAGCCCAAGGTGGATGAAGATGTTTGAGACATCGTACTGCAAAGCGGAGGTCAACCCCCAGCTCTCCTGAGTGAGCTGGGTGTTGTGTGCCATCGTGTCCTGCATCTCCTGCTGCTGCGTAGCACACTCGGTGTTGTGTGCCATCGTGTCCTGCATCTCCTGCTGCTGCGTACCAAGTGTGCTGATGCGGTTCGAAAGGTTCGCGATGCTCCGAAGAATCGGGTCCTCATAGTTGAAGCGTGCTGACGAAGAGGGACCCACCTGTGGACCATAAGATGAATGCATACTTGCGGGGTAGTACGGTCCTTGTCCACCGGCGAATCCGCTGCTGCCGGCCTGGTACGGGTCATAGTTGTAATGCCTGTACGCCTCTTCGAAGCTCATGTTCTCCGTGGACGGCCCCGGCTGTGCCGAGGCATGAACCGGGGGTGTCTGTCGTGAAGGACCTGCTTCGGCTTGTCTGCGCCTTGTCCTGCTCCTCGTCTGTGGATCTGCAACACTCTGTCGTGCGGGTTCTCTTTTCTCCATCTGCAATGTTAGACTTTTCACCGAGTAGAGAGAGAGTCTCGGGCATGGAAGCTCGATCTCTCTATCATACCCGGGGTAGCACATAAAAATAGAATTTCCTGGTCCTTCCCACATCATGTGCCCTTGCACAAAATGCTCAAGACTGACCTCGTATCTGTACGCCTCCGACTCAGGAAAGAAGGTGACTTCGGTGCCCTCCATCGCTTTGACATACCTCGCCACACGGGTGACCAGTGGGGTTATGTCGATGGGGCCTTTTGCCGTAATCGTCTTCTGCCAATGAGCAAGCATGCTCCGGATGGGCGAGAAGCGAATCTTGTTCGCCATAGCGTACAGACACTGCAGCTCAGGCAAGCTGCAGAGGCGAAGGTCTGTGCGAGAATGCACAACCATAGCGAGCCACTTGGCAAGAAACCTCAGAGTAGGATTATGAATTGAAACTATGCTGTTCTTACTACTCACAGGTTCATTAGAAATTTCAGTCCACCAAGAGCTACGGTCATACTGATAACGCTCAACAAGTGTGTTGGGGGTCTAAGATGTATCTTTTATTAAAGCCCAAAGCAACACTAAATTGTTGGAGAGTCATTTGAAATTGCTCATTAAAGAACCGAAAGTAAACTTTAGTTTCAGTGCTGGTTTCTTCAATGTTAAGAGTAATAAGAAACTCCATGGTCAAGAGATGCGAACCTGGCTCGATGATGTCGGCGAAGTTCTCCCATCCGACAGCAGTGAAGGCTTGGTTCATGTCTTGCAGAAGTCCCGTCATGATGAGAAAGCGGGTTTCAAACCTCTTGGCATAGGCATAGGTCTACCTCTTCAGTAGCTCGAGTGCTTGCCGCTCGTAGTCGTTCTTGTAGACGATCTACTCGACCATCGTCAAGATCCTGATGCGGAAGCGGCTGCGTGGGACTGCGGGAATTTCTTCTTCTTCCTGGGATGCATGTGAGTGGTGACCGGAGTCGACCGACATGTTATCCCGAGAAGAAGAGGAACTCCGCGAGCTTCTCAACCTTCTCGAGAACGCCTTCTTGACCTTCTCCTTTGCTCGAGTTATCATGATTCCTACAAAAGTTCAGCATGAGAAATACCCGAAGGAAACAAGAAGTTAAGAGGAGGGTTAGTGTTAGTCGTTAATCGTTCTTGCGGGGCGTTAAACCACCACAAACATTCAACGTTCAGCGTGCCATGAATTTATTAAGAAGGAAAATATTTTTGTGTTTTCTGGTTTATGAACTTCACTAATTACTACTCAAATTTTTTTTAGGCGAGCTAGCATTTGAGTTCTTCTTCTAATCAACTCAAAAGAGCTTAATTAGGCAAGAAACTCAAGGAAGAGAGAAAGGATTAAGGAGCTCAGGCTAGGACATGAATACCTGAGTTTCTGGTGCACCGATGATCGTCGCCGCGGCTGGCTTTTATAGCCGCACGCAGAGGCCAGGCCGGCCGGCCTGGGGCAGGCCGGTCGGCCCCCTGAGGGCGCCAAATGCTCCATGTCGATGCTCTAGTGCTTAGGCTTTCGATTATTGCTGCCAGCGTCGGTGGTGATGGGACATGGGTGGAGGAGAGGAGCCGACCGGCCTGAATGGAGCCACTCGGCGTGCCCCCGGCACGTTGAGTGCCTGCCCCTTTGTCCCTTACTTCGCGCTTAATCAAAGTCTCTGCTCCTGCTGGTTTCTGGCGAACACAAAAGAGGTGGGGCCGGCCAGTCTAGTTGGGGCCGGCCGGCCTAAAGCTCGGCCAATATTTTTTTCGATTTTTTTGTGAAGTTCTCTGATGCAAGACTTTCAAATTTTAAACATGGGTTGGTTGAAATTCAAAACATGGTTATGCAAGTTGAAAAGAAGCTTATACAAGGAAAAATTTAAACTATCCTATATGCAATGCAAGTGATGGATATGTGCCATGTACCTCATGGTGAGGGCTCGGGTTTTGAGTCCGGAGCCGGACTCTCCATTCCTTCAGTTCGATTGTCGTCGCCGGATGGAGTCTTGGGCGATGACACCTTCTTCCGCCACACCTTCTTGGGTGCGAGTTGCGTTTCGATCTTCACTTCCTGTGATGCCAGAAATTTCTTACGCTGGATTCGATGTTTGGCATTCTTCTGATTGTGAAGCTTGATTTGTTTTGCTTCCTCTTGAAGTCGTAGCTCCTCCTGAATCCGCAGATTCTCCACTAATGCGATGAGGGCTTCAATGTTTGGAAGCGAAGGTTTCTATCTTTCTCGGGTTTCTTCTTCCGACGGACCTCTTTGACTTGGTTGCATTGTTCAACCTTCGGTTTGAAGGCGAATTTCTCCTCTTGGTCATTGATGTTGAGCTGGATTTCTCCGGCCCTGACATCAATGTGGGCGTTTGCTGTACTCAAGAATGGCGTGCCCAGGATGAGCGGCGTCTAGGCGTCGACTTCCATGTCGAGAACGACAAAGTCGACGGGAATAAAGAAATTCCGGATTTTCACCGTGATATTCTCTGCTATTCCCGCGGGATAGCGGACCATTTGATCCGCTAGCTGCAAACACATGGCAGTAGGGGCAAGTGCATGATGGTTAAGTTTGTCATAAACTACCTTGGGTATGACACTGACGCTTGCTCCCAAGTCGCAGAGGGCGTTGGAGAAATGTTGAGCCCCGATCGAGCAAGTGATGGTGGGGCAGCCTGGGTCATTCTTCTTCATCAGGAGAGGATCGAGTATAGCAGCGCTACACTCTTCCGTTAACTGCACAACCTCAGTGGTGGGCAGCGTCCGCTTGTTTCCTAGAATATCCTTGATATACTTGGCATACGTGGGTATCTGCATAACGTGAAGAAGTGGTATATTCACATATAACTTCTTGATTACCTTGACGAACTTGCCGAATTGTTCGTCGGCCACTGGCTTCCTTATCCGCTCCGAAAACGGTAAGGCAGTTGTGTCGTGATAGTCCCGTGAAGTTCTCGGGGGTTCCATGGGGTCTTCCTGGGCAGCAGGTGTGTTGGAGTCGACGGCCTCCTCATGCTCTTCGACTTCAACGTCGGTACTACTAGCGGTTACGGTCTTCCGTTGCTTTCCTGCATCCTTTGGTAAAGGTGGCTCTTGCGTGGTCTTACCACCACGCGTGGTCACCGCACTAACATTTTCTTTCGAGGGTACTTCCGGTTGTCTGGGTAGTTTCCCCGTATTAACGTTAGGACATGAAAATGCAAGCTGAGCTACTTGGGTTTCTATCATTTTGTTAAAGCTCAGTTGATTTTTAATAACAGAATTGAATCCCTCTAGTTGTGCAGCCATAGAGTCTAGGATTTTGTCATTAGCAAGAAATTTTCTACTAATGTTATCATTTATTTTCTTTTGGCCGTACACTAGGTCTTTTAATGTGGGCTGAAAACTATTATTGAAATTCGTACCTTGTTGTTGACCGAAGGGGAGGTTGGGCTTGGAGTTCCAACCCTGCTGAGGACGAAATCCTGAGTTGGGATTGTTGTTGCTCCCAACGAAGTTTGCATCCTCTTGAGTTAAGGGGCATGAGGTGCCCGAGTGCCCAGTCTCGTCACATGTTTCATATGTCATATGAGACTCCGAAACTTGATTAACCTCCTTGTGCGTAGATTCTAGCTTCTTTATCAGAAGTTCCAACTTGGCAGCTAACATGTCGACCGAGTCGATTTGATGCACGCCCCTGGGATGGGCTGGCTGCCTTTCTCCTTTCCAACTTTCGTTGGAAGCTATCTTGTCAATCAGTGCTTTTGCTCCCGCAATATCGAGAGAAAGGAAGGAACCACCCGCTGTTGCGTCAACGTGGTCTTGGGCTTGCTGATTCAGGCCATGGAAGAAGTTCTGAATGATCAGCCACTCTTCTATGCCATGGTGTGGGCATGCTTGTATGTACTCCTTGAGACGCTCCCAAACTTCCGGGATGGTCTCATCCGGAAATTGCTGAATCCCGGTAATCCTGTTCCGGAGGGCATTGGTCTTGACCACTGGAAAGTACTTAGCTAGGAATGCATTTGAACAAATTTCCCATGTCGTGAAAGCTTCCTTGTTAGAGTAGAACCATGTCTTGGCCTTCCCGAGCAGTGAGAACAGGAACAGGCGAAGACGGACGTCATCCAGAGTAGTTCCTCTGGGGTTGATGGTGTTACTCACCTCCAGGAAGTTCTGGAGATGGGTATTGGCATCCTCGGATGCCTTTTCGCAGAACAGACTTGCTTGGACCATGTTTACGAGTCCAGTCTTCAGCTTAAAGCTGTCATTGTCGGCTTGGTTGACACTCAGTCCAGTAGGAATGTGGCTGCTGGACGGGGCAGAAAACTGATAGAGAGTCTTCTGAGCCATGGATGAGGATGCTGAAGTGGAAGGTGAACTAATAGGCCAAGTGAGCTTTTTCTGAGGTGGGACGACGCGGCGTCTCATGATTCTCCCAATTCTTTCTGGATTTGGGTGGAAGTTACTTGGTAGGTCGAAGCCGGTCATGCACTGCTCTGCATCGATCAAAAGATAGAGAGAGCAATGGTAAGCCCTCTAGGGTTAGCGGCGACAAACTAGTATAGTTTATCAAACTATCTACGATATCTTTAGCCAATTGCTTCCCCGGCAAGCGCCAGAAGTGCTTGTTGGCGTTTCATATGCCCGATTAGAATAGATATTCTGCAAGCGCACAGAATCACCGCTGTAGCACTTCACCTTGGAGTATTCCAGGGTATCATATTTTTCCTCAGGGAAGCACTATGGTAAAGAGCATTGTAAATCGATTGACAACCGTACTAGCTTTATCGACTGGCTGACTAGACGGGGGTAAGCCAGATAGGTAGTGAGATAAATGGCCAGGCAATGACCGAGTGACACACAGAGATTATAAACCTTAGAGAGGTAGAGCTGGGAGGACAACAAGCGAGATAAGACACCTGATACACTTCTGAACTATCGAGCTAGCCTCTCTAGATCAGACTAAACACCTAACTAGTTCTCGGGAAAGCAGAGCTTACTTCGGCGGCTAGAAGATGAGTGATGGATGGTGCCACCTTTTATAGCCCTCCCAAGATACTAACCTACTCTAGAAAGTACAAGTGGAAGAGAAGAGCTCCAATGGTGTGTGTTGAAGTGATGGGTGGTGCCTTCTTTTATAGCCCTCCCAAGGTCGTTTCTGTCGGTTACTGTAGGTAGCGTCGGTTGGAAGCAGGTAATCTTGTTGCGCTTAACTTCCAAGCCAAACCTCAGCCTGAGAGGCCTCCATGTGGGGCCGGCCGGCCTCCCCTAGGCCGGCCCACCTGGGGTTGCCGCCACGTGGCCGTCGCCTTTCGGAAAACGGCTCTGATATCTTTTTGGAGTCGGTTGACAGTTGGGTTTGCCCGGTTGCTGCAGTTGCTAGGCCGGCCGGCCTAGGGGAGGCCGGCCGGCCTCCCTCTGGCCCATCCCGGCCTCTGACTTTGCCGAGGCTTTGCTCTGCTCTTATGCATTTTCTAGGGAAGTGGGTTCTTGAAATACTTTTGACCTTGGGCTGCCTTGTGAACCTTTTGATGGATGTTGAAGCCTTTCGGTGTATCCAATTGAACCAAGACCCAACCCTTGACTCCGAGCCCCATGAATGTGTCACATTGCCACTGGTTCGAAGCCGAGACCATGTTCTTGGAGGTGCCAGGCCGGCCGGCCTAGGAGAGGCCGGTGGGCTTGGGGTTTTGCCCTTTTTTGTCCATTTTTGGTACACCTGTTCCTGGAATCAAAACTCATCCAAAACTCGTGGAACTCATTAGCATTAAACAAAATATGAATGGAATATAATGTAAATCTCATGTTATTTCCGAGAAGTTGACGGCTTAGAATGTGAATTTATGGCCGTCAACAGTGAGTTTCCTTTAAAACCTTCCAACGTTGGAAGCCCAAGTCATCGAACCGTGGAGGGGGTCCTAATGAATCCATCCCTTCCCCAAAGAGTTAACTCACTAGGCGGTGAAGCCTAACTGATCAAGTGAGCCGGTAAACACAAATTGCCAATGTAATTGGCTTCCTTTGTGAGAGGTGTGAGTCCCGGCTCTGAGACCAATTGAAAGACCGGATCAGGTACTCTAGCCTAAGAGGGGGAGGGGGTGAATTAGGCAACTTAAAACTTAGACCTGTAGCTCCAACTAAATTTCATAATATGAAACTAAAACATGGTATCTATATGTGTAACTAAGGTTGTTCTAGTGTGAAACCCCTATCCCAAAAGAATTTAGCAACCTATAGCCTTTCCTATCAAGAAACTACTCTATGAAAGTAAAGGCAAACAATGATTGCTAGTATGAAATGCGGAAGCTTAAAGAGCGGGATAGAGGAAGCAAACTCTTTGACACGGGTGTTTATCCCGTGGTTCGGTTAGCCACAAAGGCACACCTACATCCACGTTGTTGAAGCACTCACTAAGAGTATCGCTTCTCGGTAACCAAGTCTCTTCCGCGGACTTAACCAAGGTCACCTTGATCCCGGGTTCCACTAAGGTGCTTCTCCACAAAGGATGGGGGTCTCCACGTCCACCGCACAAGGTTGTCGTCGCCGCTCCACACCAATTCGGAGGGTCGATGACGTGCCGGCGAGCTACCAGGCTCCAAGGGGCCGGCGCACCAAGATATCTTCTTGGTTCACCAAAGAACCACAGTACAAAGGCTCAAGGCCTTGCTTTCTCACTCACTAAGAGCTAACCTAGCACTAACACTCTCAAGAATGTGCTAAGGGCTAAAGATATGATCACTAAGCTCTTGGATGGCTTGGAGATGTTCTTGGGTGTGGGTGTGATGTTCCTGAACTCCAGCAATTTTCAAATGACTGGGGGATGGCATATATATAGGCCTCCAAGTGAAGAGAGCCGTTGAGAGCCGTTGGGGCTTTCCTGCGTAAAGCACCAGATAGACCGGTGGTAGGGCACCGGTGCATCCGGTCACTCACGGCTCTGCGCTATCTGTTGGCCTTCTGACAGCTGATGTGGCTGTCACCGGTTAGACTGGTGCCTAGTCATCGGTTCAACCGGCGCTGCTTTTCTTCCTTGCAACTGTCACGGCATTGCACTGATGCCTTGCTCCGGTGACCACCGGTTTAACCGGTGCTGAAGAACTTCTTCTCGGCTGCTTGACTTGCTCTCTGGTACGTAGCATGGTGCTTGCACCAGTGCATCAATTTGGGACCACCGGTGCAACCGGTGCCACTTGACTTGCTGGCACCATCACTGCATACTGCTCCGGTGCTAGGGCATCGGTGCATCCGACCCCTACCGGATAGACCGGTGCTGGGTCACCGGTTCAACCGGTGCAACTGCTTCTTGCAGAACTCGTCCAATTCAGCGTTTCTTTGAGTTCTTTCTTTGTATTTTGCTTTGCTTTGCCTTTTTGCTTCATCCCTGGGATATATAATTGTTCACTTGACAAACTCATTAGTCTCATTGATTGCGTTGTTACTCAATCACCAAAATCACAAAATAATAGTCTAATGGGGCCATTTTCCTTACAAACTAAATTTATAGAAACATACATTAACATCCACAACATCAGATAAATACGTACTCCCCCACTTCAGATACGTGCCAACCGATAAAAAGCGTACGTACAAGCAGCTCAAGCCCCCGCGTACAACAATGCCGGCAGCTTGGGCTCGACGATGGCCTCGAGTGGGACCTTGCGTGGAAGTACGAGCTGGTAGGTCTCCTCCATGGACAGGTCCTCCTTGTCCATCCCATCCGGGAGCCTCCACGCGAAGCCGTGCAGCAGGTTGGCGAGGCTCAACGCGATCACCCTGAGGCCGAGGCTGAATGCTGGGCACATCCGCCGACCGGACCCAAACGGCAGCATCTTGAACTTGAAGTCCGTCTCCCCCGCGGCGATCTTGCTCCCGGCAAACCGCTCCGGCCTGAACTCCTCGGCCGCGTCCCACAGGGCAGGGTCACGGGCGATGGCCCAAGCGTTGACGAGCACGGTTGTGCCGGCGGGGATGTCGTAGCCGCCGGCCGACGCGTCCTCGCGGGCCAGGCGCGGCGTCAGCATCGGCGCCGCCGGGTGCACGCGCAGGGTCTCCTTGATGATCCAGTCGATGTACGGGAGGTTGGGGAGGTCGTTCTCCCTGACCAGGCGGTCGTCACGGTCGTCGCCGACAACACGGTCCAGCTCCATGGTTGCCTTGGCTAAGAGATCGGGGTTCCTGAGGAGCTCCGAGACAGCCCACTCGATGGTCATCCAGGACGTGTCCGTGCCTCCGATGAGCAGGTCCTGAGCCCCAAAAGAGATGCAAGAATGAGCGCTAATATGCATGAACAGGTCTTTTCACCACTAGATGTGAAAAGAGTCGACAGTTCTGATGACATCTGTACAAGTCCTCAAACTAGTTATTTAGTTCACAAAAAATTTCATACAGTGCTCATCATATTGAATCTTGGGACATACGCATGGAGCATTAAATACAGATAAAAATAACTAATTACACAATTTAACCATAAACGGACGAGACGAATCTTTTAAGTTTAATTAGTCTACAATTAGATATTAATTACCGAATAATAACGGAAGTGCTACGGTACCAAAAATCCAAAAACTTTCGCAAACTAAGAGCATCTCCAGCAGTTTGGCAAATCGAGTTGCCATCTTTGATTTTTGGCAAAAACGTTAAAAATACTCCTCCAACAGTTTGGCAAAAGACTTGGCAATTTTTGGCAACTTGGGAAAAACCAGCCTCCAGCGCGTAAATATACGTGCGCGGCGCGCGATTGGCATCGTGGTTTCTAGTCAGGTGGGAGGGTGAAAAAAGAAATAAATAACAGAGAAGAGTTCCTGATTTAAGTTTTCAAGAGGTGGAAGGGCATAAATATAATTTTGTTTCTCTCTCAGGGTTCCTGATGTAAGTTAGATCTGGATTTGGCAAGTGAATTATGCCAAACTGTTGGAGATAAGTTTTTTTTTACTTAGCATATTTTTTTAGAAGTTGACAAAACGCAAAATATGCCAAGTAAAATATAGCAAACTCTTGGAAATGCTCTAAACAAGATCTAAATGGGAATAAGGAGATTAGCAGGATCACCTGTACGAGAGCCTTAACATTGTCCCTACTCATGGGCACCTCAAGGTTAGGGTCATCGGCCCGCTGCAGTAGCACGTCCACCATATCCCGCGCCACGAACCTGTCACCCTCAAGCTGCCGCCGCTCGTTGTGCACGTCGAGGACGTGCTCCAGAAACCGATCGAACCGTCTACTCATCTTCTTCATCCTCCGAACGAATCCCTGCAGATCCAGCCGCTCCAGCCACGGCACATAATCTCCAATATTGAACGCGCTATTGAGCGCGAAGAACTCATCAACAAGCTCCCTGAACTCGGCGGGCGTCGCCGCCGGCGGGGCGCCCCCCTCCGCGCCGTCGTCCGTCTCCACGTACTTGTTGCTCAGAACCATGCGCGAGATCCCGCCGAGCGCCGCCATCTGCAGGTGGTCCCTGAGCCGCACGGCGCGCCCGCCGGATGCCGCGCCGCGCACGCCTCGCAGCAGCGCGCGCACCTCCTGGTCGCGGATGTACTCGAGCGACCCGACCCGCTTGGCGCTGAAGAGCTCGGCGGCGCAGATCTTGCGAGCCTGGCGCAGGTACGCGCCGTAGGGGGCCCACAGGATGTCGGAGTAGTCGTAAGTGGTGTGCTTGCCGACGGCGAACCTCGGGCGGTCGCAGAACGCCGCGTCGTGGGTCTTGAGGAAGAACCTGGCCATCTCCGCGGACGAGCCGACGACGACGGGCATGGACCCGAACCAGAGCTGCATGAGCGGGCCGTAGCGCCTGGAGAGCTCGCTGGTGGAGCGGTGCGGCAGCTCGCCCAGCAGGTTGAGGTTGCCGATGATCGGCCATGGCTTGGGGCCCGGTGGGAGGTTGTAGGCCCGGCGGCGGCCGCGGGAAGGGATGGCTTTGAGGAAGAGGGCGGTGGCAAGCACGACGGCGAAGAGCGCAGCCCATGGTGATAGTTCCATTGAGGATGTGTGTTCGCTTGCTTACAGCGGGACGCCAACGAAAGGGTTTCCACTCATTTGTACTCTCAGATAAATTTGGTTGGCGCGCAACGGCTGAACACGTGTACGGCAGGCATGACTGTAATTTGGTTTCTTACTCGCCCTTCGTTGTTCTACACGCATGGTGTGGCGACTGGCCGGCGAGAGATCGCCATCTTCACAATCTGATAAACGGATCCCTGTTGGTAGAATAGCAGCGGCTTTGTATGTTAGCATCTTCCTATGTATGGTGGAATGGGATTGCTTGTACTTTTCTTCTGAGTAACGACATCCTAGCCCTGTGTATAATTGCAGGCTTTGTATGTTTTAGCCATCCGTCATAATCCTACCTTCCTAGTTGTATGGTGGGAAGGGATTGTAATTTGTGTAACCGGCTTTTCTTCTAAGTAACGACATGCTATCCCTGTCTGTAGAATAGCAGCAGCTTTGTATACTGGCTAGACAGCTTGTTATAATTTTTGAGATTTACTTCTTTTAAGGTGACTTATGGGAATGCATAATTTTTTTAGTGTTCTTCCTTTTTCGAAAACTATTTTTCTTTCATTTTGAGTAAATGTGCTACCAGTTCTTTACCTTGGCTCATAGTCCCATCTAGGTTCCCAAATTTACAAAATACAGATTCAGATTCTCAAACTTGATAATCGTATCACTTGAAGTTCAAATCATCATTTTAAGTTAAGACGAAAGTGTTTCCATATGACGTGTTGCACTATTCCTTAGGCCCATATACCACCTTCCTTGGTGTCCTCCCTCTCACAAGCTCATGACGACGTCAGGATTTCCATTTTCTCCTAGGACACGAGACGAAACATTATTTCCTTTTTCACTTTAAGAAAATTAGTGGAGAGAACGTGCCACATGTACATATTTAATTTTCCTTCCATCAAGTAATGATATCATTTATTTTCCTTCAAAAATAATACACGTCTTTCTTTTCCTTCTATAAACAATGATATCAATTATTATCCTTTTAAAACAAGTAATGATGCAAATTATGGGCATATGCAAAATAAAGTAAAGTGTGTGCCAAAGAAAAGTAATACGTGGGTACAAGAGGTGGGTATAGAAAATTGCTAGTGTAAAAAATATTAGCTTTTCGGTAGAAATATTTTTCTTGATAAAAAATAGGTCTCCACCTCCTTTCGTCAAACTTTTTGGCCTGATAAGTGAGACCTCTGTGAGAGATACGGTGAGTCTAATCTTGGTGAGAAAGAATTTCAATTATTTTAACTTTCATAGTATTATTATAGACTAGCACGGGAGCCAAAACACTATTTCCTTTTTCTTTTAAGAAAATAGCTTCGATCTTTCTTTTCCACTTACGGTTCCCTACCTGCTACAAGCATAAGTCACTATAGCACACGCCTGCCTTCCCTATTTTCTCAAAAGGTTTCCTAAGACATTTTCTAGAATGTGTTTTATAAGAAATTCGCTGTAAAACTTATTCAAAGTAGTTTTCAGAAAACTTACTTGTAGAAGTTACTCTCAAGATGTTTTATAATAGACTTGTTGAGAAGATCTTGGAAAACTTGCTCATGTTGAGAAGATCTTGGAAAACTTGCTCATATGGGTAGATTTGCGTACGTGCAGTGGCGGACCTAGAAATTTTGCAGAGCCCAAGCCAATATATATAAGAAGTTTGTATGAACATATGTATATATTTCTAAAGCAAGTAAGATTTGTGCCAAAAGTTGTACAAGGGATTGGGGAGCTAATAGTCTGCAATACACAACGTGCTTTGTGCCTTTGTCCTTAAGTCTCCTACCCTATTTTTTGTTGCCCGTCTTGTTGACACCAGATTTTGACACGTGTCAAGGTGGAGTGTTGGAAAGGAGAGAAGGTTGCTGTTGGAGGGGAGCGTTGGATTTGCAGGCTGATGATTCGCCGTTTGGAGTTCCTGTTGACCGGTGGGAGATTAAGTTGACTAGATTTTGTTGGGCCCCGGTTTGGCAGGCGATATTTTGTTTAGAGTAGTTTTTATTTTGTGTCAAGATTGTGTTTTGCCGTGATCGACTAGGACTCGGTTAACATGGAGTATAAATATGTGCCCCTGGTCATTGTAGAAGATTGATACACATCCAACAAACAAACCTTTACTTTACCTTGCAATTTACTTTTCTGTCGGCGACTTCACTATTTTCTTTTCTGCGAGTTCTTTCAAGCTAATCAAGGATGCCTCACATTCGAGCGACTTGGTTTGTTGGTAAGTGTTCGTTTACCGAGTAAATCTGAGCTTTAGCTTCTGGGCGTATCGCTGTTGCTTCATTCAGATTTATTCAAAAGTTATCAAATTTATCTGAGCTTTGATCTCTGGCACATCGTTGTTTTCTCATTTAGATCTATTCACAATTTATCTGGCTCATAATTTGTTTAATCGTCTGTTAGTTCTCTCGCTGTCACGTTAAAAAAACTCGCAGAGCCGATTAGATTTGTTGTGAGCTTAGCTTTGCTCAGATCCATACATTTGTGGGTCTGTGCATCGTCTCCTGGCATGTGTTGGTTAGATCTAGCCGTCTGTTGCCACCGATATCGGCAGTTTCTTGCCGATTTCCTTTAGATCGCCGTTAATACACGTTTATCCCGTTCGATATGTTGTCGTTTTCTATATCGGGAGCACCTTTGCCGATACGTTGCATGGGAGTTATTCGAAAATCTAGCCGATACGCTCTTGAATTTGACTGTTTATTGATTCCTTGTCAATTTACAGGTCAAATTGACCGGCACGCCTTGGTTCGAATAGAGTGCAGTATGAGCTTGGCGAACGGTGCGCTCGGGCTTGGTGTGTGATCTTTTCGCGTCAACACATCTTTTGGCACGCCTGATGGGACCAGAAGAATCAACATGTCAAAGTCTGAAGTCAACGAGGACAACTACGTCCCGGTGGACAAGGACAAGCTGAAAGATGATCAGAAGGCATAGCTCGCTAAGGCCACAAAGGCCTATGAACAAGAATGCCTCAAGTCTTTCAGTGCGACCAAGACTGGAGAGGTGATCAAAAAGTTCGATTTGCCTGCTCTCCAACCCTTGACTGAGGCACAGCGTGAGAACAGGATACTAGATATGGTGCATCAGGTAGTCGGACAAGCTTTTGTTAACCATTCTAACGTCATGACCAACTCTCTTCGTAATGCTGTGGTCAAGACACTACATGAATGGGGATTACAAGGATACATGGGACCACCTTACCAGCAAGCTAGTCAGATGGTTTTCGCCCCTACCGGATCGGCTACTGCAGTGCCTCCAATTGTTCCCCAGAGTCAAACAGAAGGGAGCATTGGAGTTTCATAGCCGATCAGCTCAACAGTGCCACCTCAGTTCAGCCCGGTGTTTACAAACTCTACACTAATGACCACATCTGTGCAAGGGGGCTTCATGGCAGGGTATCCTGTAGGATGGGACCCTGCCACTGGTCTTGGTATGCCTCCAGAATTCTTTATTCCATCTACAGTGGGGCAAGCAAGCTCGTCGGCTTCACAGACGACGTATCAGCAAGTAAGCGCGGCGGCTCCACAGCCGACTCAACAGCAAGATAGCGTATCGGCTTCACAGCCGATGCTGCCAAATGCATCAGCACCTCAGCCATCAGGTAACGTGTCAGCTTTCAGGCCGACGCCTCATCAGCAAAGTTTGGCGACACTGATACAACCAATGACTCCTACGAAGATCCTCGTGTCAAGGTTACCTCACCGCAATGGAGTCAACTGGGTGTTCCATGATCCGACAGCTTGTTCTATCCGCCATGTGAATGTGCCGTACCTATATCTTGTGGCACAACAGCAAGTTAACCAGGGGTCACCGCAAGCGAACACTAGCAATAAGATGGTTCTGTATTAGCAACCATCCAATCAGATCACTCAACATGCTACGCAGATAGCATCGGATGTTTAGCCGATGGCTCCGTCCACTCCACAACCCGCATCGGCTGCTTTGCCGATGACTCCACCACCATCACATCCAACACCAGTAGTTGGTCAATAGGTTGACCAGACATCCAAGATTGCTGAGGTGATCAGAGATCAGTTTGGATTAAGGCCAAAGCAACACACGCTCATGAAAGCATTTAGGCCCCTAGTGGGTTTTGGAGTATTGATTGACAACACGATTAAAGGACTAACTTGTTTGCATGAAATTATGAGCAGGAACTTAATTGAGAAATTGGTACTAAATGAGATGGCTCATGTGTTACAAGCAAAGTGTGTTTTATCCCATTGGCATTGTATATACGTGACAAGCAAAAGAAGAAAAGAAAAGATAGAGCAAGGTATTCATGATGAATATGAAGACTCTAATATTTGCTAAGGCTTGTTAAACCTATGATGGGATTCAAAGGGACAAGCATAACAAGAGAAAGGAAAAGATAGAGCAAAGTATTCATGGTTGATATGATGACTCTAATATTTGCTACGGCTTGTTCGAATTATGATGGGATTCATAGCGACAAGTAAAGGTTTTGTGAATGAGACATGATATGCTTGTGCATAGTCTCAAGTTTGGAAGAACTTGTCATAAATTGTGATTAACAAAAGAAGCAAGCAAGGCAAAAGTAAATGAGACATGAGTTATGCATATATGATGTCTCAAATTGGAAAGCTTGCATATGTGATTGATTCGAGACTTTAAATTGATAAAAAAAGATTTCATGAATGACATAAATCAACATGAGTTCAAGATGGATGGCTAGGATAAAGGTGGAGGACCGAGAGATGTGTTTCAAGAGGCCACGCAAGCGAAGGCTTGAGGGGAGCTAAGAAACCGATATGGGTCAAAGGCCGGAGATCCTAGAGTCATGGAGAGCTCTATGTTGAAGAGTGTCATTATTCAAGTGAAGAAGGTGACTTGTGAATCAATATTGAATTTCATTCCTATGCAATTGAAGATTCAAAGTCACTAGCTCAAAGCGGGTATGTTTAAAGAATGAAGATGTTGATGCCCTCACGGTATTGATCGAAGAAAGGTCGGCATGATCATAATGCGAAGCTCAAGTGAGAATTGTGATAATTGTATATTTTATTTGTGCACTTGAGTATAAGTATGCCGTACTATCAAGAGGGATGCAACATCAGAGGGGTTTGACAATACCAAAAGTGCTCATAGCAGTACCTAGAGAATTTAGCCTGAGAGAGAGAGAGAGAGAGAGAGAGAGAGCTAAAATTGCAAAAGCTAGAGTGGGACCGATCTGGGCAGAGAAAGCCTCTAACGCCTTTAATTCAAACCGACCGGTCTGAGGGACCGGTCTAACACTGATAGGGGTAACGACTAGTTTTATGAGAGGGGGTATTTATACCTCATGACTTCACTCATTCGGGGATGCTAATGCCATTCCATTCAGAACACTTGTGAAAGCCTTATGAGCACTTGGAGAGTCCTCCCCAACATCTCTTTGTGAGAGTTGCTTGATTCAAGTTGAATCCTTGAGTTGGGTTGAGTGAATCCAATCCTAGATAGCCATTTGAGTAAGAGAGAAACATCCCGAGCTTTGAGCACTTGTGGTTGCGTTGGCCAACTCGATTGAAGCATTTGTTACTCTTGGAACATTGACTCCTAGACGGCTAGGCGTCGCCGGCTAGCTCCCAAGATTGTGGTGAGCAGCGACAAGTTTGTTGCAGTAGCGATTGTGTGCCACGAGGGCGCATGGTCTTATAGTGGAGTGAGGAGATAGCTTGACCTTGGGGTCACCATAAGCTTCCTCAACGGAGACTAGGATTCACACGTGGGTGCACGGAGTGAATCCAAACTTCGGTAAAACAAATCATCGTGTCTCTCTTGCATAATCTTTATTTTGGTTTGTTTTACTTACCGTGCATTATAGTGTTTGAGTTTGAATTGTGCTTCCGCTCGATCTACTTGGGTGTGCTCTACTTGTGTGCAGGGAGCTATTTATATTGATAGAAATACTCTACAAAATATACATTCCAAGCTTCATATAGGTTCAAGCTTGAGAAGGGGAGTTAACCCTGCTGTTGGTCTGTCTGCCTGATCAGACAGGTCTGGTGGACCGGTCTGACTGGTCCAGGCACTGCCAGCAGAGTTAAGTGCTAAAATTTGAAGAAAAGCCTATTCACCCCCCCTCTAGGCTACGACATTGTGTGATCAAGATCCTTTTAGGTCATGTACAAGATGCCTTATCCGTCTGCATATGATTAGATCCCACTGCCCCATAAGTACAAGCTGTCAGATTTCACTAAGTTTTCTGGGCAAGAGAAGGTCTCCACAGTGGAACATGTCAACAGATTTATCATGCAATGTGGAGAAGCAGCGCATAACGATGCATTGAAGGTGCGCCTGTTTTCTATGTCCCTGTCAGGATCAGCCTTTACGTGGTTGACCACACTTCCAGCCAATTCTATACTGTATTGGGCCGATCTGGAGAAGCAGTTTCACCAGTTCTTCTACTCTGGCGTGTGCGAGATGAAGCTGACAGATTTGACCAGTTTGAGGCAGAGAAATGATGAATCGGTTGCTTCCATCATCCAGAGGTTCAGGGATGTCAAGAACCGATGCTATAACTTAGTTCTGTCTGATCAACAGCTAGCAGAAGTTGCTTTCCATGGGCTCTTGGCACACATTAAGGAAAAGTATGCTTCCCAAGAGTTCGACAGTATCAGTCAGATGGCTCACAGGATGACAAGAGAGATCAGATCCTATGAGCAGAAGAGGAGTAACTTTCAGAAGAATGTTAATTTTGCTAATTGTTCATATTTCTCTTATTCTAACGATGACCAGATGGTGGGATCGGCTGAGGATCCAGAACAACAAGAAACCGATCTCATGTCCATTTGGTAACAAAGAACCTAAAAAATTTGGGTTCGATATCACCAAGGCTGACAAGATCTTCGATCTGTTGTTGTCGGAGGGACATATTAAGTTGAAGCCATATCACATGATCCATACATATCAAGAGCTGAAGAACATGAAGTACTGCAAGTGGCACAATGCTACGTCTGATGACACAAACGAGTGCAAAGCGTTTCATCAACAGATACAATTGACTGTTGATCAGGGCAGACTCAAGTTTGAGCCGCTCAAGAAGCTAATGAAGATAGATGGGCACCCATTTTCTACTAACATGGTAGATGTTGGGGGGAAGGGGAACGCGTTGCAAACAAAGGTGCTCACATTGCAATCGGCCAAAGAATCTGGAGCTGTTGACCCTAAAGCTCAGGTTTTGGCCGATGAAGTCAAAGGCAAGAAGTCGCAAGAAGAAGTTGAGGGCTCTGTGGCGCCAAAGAAGAAGGTCACATCTCAGATGTTGCTAAATAAGTTCCAGCGTGACCAAGAAAGGCGACAGTACAGAGAAGAAGCTGCACGGCGCAACTAAGGGCATTGGAGGTGTCCTTTTTTTGTGTACTGTTGGGAGGAAAGGTTGACTCTGGCAACAGTGGACAACTGTCCTGAGTGCAATGGTTTCTACCATGATGACCGATCATACAAGAAGCCACGTGCCTACCAGAAGACTCGAGGGCTGATTGTCAGGGATAGAGGTGATGAAAGATGCATTCCTGTGCATGATCGGCTAGGGGGCAGGGTCTTACTGCATGATCGGCTGGGGGGCAGGACCATGCTACGTGATCCTGTAGGAGGAAGGACTCCTGCAAACGAACAGCTGGAGTAGATGGCCAAAGACAGAGTTCAAGATGATCATCCAATGCGTAGGGATCCAGATAGAGAGCTAGTTCATGATAATATTGATCGGCCTCAGTAGTGTCCAGCGGGTTTGACCAGATCGCAGAAAAGATGGGTTCAGAGGCTTTGTCAGACGGAGTTGCTGGAGGAAGAAAGAAAAGAGCCTCTCAAGAAAAGGGGAGTCAAATCGGAAGTTTGGCATGTCAAGCCAAGAGCCGATGATCGGAAAGATCCTGGGTCGTCGGTTGCACCAGTTAACATGGTTGTCATGCTACCACCGATCCAAGCAATCATTTTTTCAGTTGGTGTCTAATGGATCAGTTCCTTGACGATGATGGTAAACTGGGATACAGGTTCACGTCGGCCGATGCATTAGAAGAGGTAGACATTGGAGATGGTGACAAACCAAGGCTGACGTTCGTTAGTGCCAAATTAGATCCCAAGTACAAACACGAGTTGGTAAATTGTTCAAAGAATATAAGAATTGTTTTGCTTGGGAATATTATGTGACGCCTGGATTGGATCGATCTATTGTTGAGCATCGGTTACCTATCAAACCTGGGTATCGGCCATTTCAGCAGAGTGCAAGGCAGTGCAATCCTAAAGTCTTGCTAGATATAAAGGCCAAGATCACGAGGTTAATAGAAGCAAAATTCATTAGGCAATGCAGATATGCTGAATGGATATCTAATGTGGTCCCTGTGTACAAGAAGAATGGAAAGTTATGTGTATGCATTGATTTCAGGGATCTCAACAAAGCTACACCGATGGATGGTTACCCGATGCCTGTTACCGATATGCTAGTAGATACTGCTACAGGACACAAAGTTATTAATTTTATGGATGGTAATGATGGATACAATCAGATATTTATGGCTGAAGAAGACATCCATAAGACTGCTTTCAGATGCCCGTGGCATGTTGGTTTATTCGAGTGGATTGTCATGACCGTTGGTTTGAAAAATGCTGGAGCTATATACCAGAGAGCCATGAATTATATTTTCCATGAGCTCATTGGCAAGATTGTAGAAATTTGCATTGATGATGTTGTAGTGAAATCCCAAGGGCATCGTGAGCATTTAGCTGATTTGCGCAAAGCTTTGGAGTGCACCAGAAAGCATGGGTTGAAGATGAATCCCAACAAGTGCGCGTTTGGTGTGTCGACTGGTCAGTTTATGGGATTTATGGTTCATGAAAGAGGGATTGAAATTAGTCAGAAGACCATTACAACAATTAACAAGGTGGTGGCTCCAGAAACAAAAGTTGAACTTCAATCATTGATCGGCAAGATTAATTTATGCAGAGATTTATTTCTAATTTATCTGGTAAAATACAGCCGTTCAGTTCATTATTGAAGTTGAAGGCCGGTCAGGAGTTTGTATGGGGAGAGGCATAGCAAAAGGCTTTGGAAGAGATCAAACAATATTTGACATCGCCTCCTGTGTTGATTCTGCCTCAAAAGCACAAGCCGTTTAAATTCTACTAATCAGCTGATGAACGCGCTATCGGATCGGCCCTTATTCAGGAGTTTGAGGGAAAAGAACGCGTAATATATTTTGTCAGCAGAAGACTTCTGAATGCTAAAACCAGGTATTCTCCCTTTGAGAGGTTATGTCTTTGTTTATATTTCTCTTGTACTAAGCTTAAACATTATTTATTATCGGCTGAATGTGTTGTGGTAAGCAAAGATGATGTGATTAAGTACATGCTCTCTTTGCCGATTTTAAATGGGTGAATTGGAAAATGGATTTTGGCCTTGACTGAGTTTGATTTGAGGTATGAATCGGCCAAAGCAGTTAAGGGACAAATCATGTCTGATTTTAATTGTTGTCAGCATTGTGGGCCAGAATTAGGAATTTTTGATCTTGTTCCATGGACATTGTTCTTCCATGGTTCATCATGTGGAGCAGGATCCGGTATTGGTATAGTACTGGTGTCACCTCGGGGGGTAACTTTTGAAATGTCTTTTCCGATAGAAGCAATTGCTACTAACAATCAAGCTGAGTACCAAGCCCTACTGAAGGGAGTTTGGCTGTTACGAGAAATTAGAGCTGATATAGTGGAGATATTTGGGGATTTCATGTTGGTGATTAATCAGTTGATCGGCATATATGAGTGCAAGGATGACATTCTACGGGTTCATCATTAAGAATGTTGCCGATTGCTGAGGGAGTTTAAGAAAGTAACTATAGAGCATGTCCCCAAATTTTATAATGGTGATCCAAATAGGTTGGCACAACTGTGACACCCTAGGTGTCTAAAAAATAAAATGCAGTACAACTAAAATAAATTAGCACATAAGAGGTGAAAACAAGGAATTAAATCAAGTAGAAAGGTTTAAATAAATTCAACACCCAAATGTTAAACCACACATGTGAGGGCAAAAACATTTAAATTCAACTCAAATCATGTTTCAAGACATGCACATAAATGCTAGTGGGCTGATTCTAGTACTTTAAATGACATGTGCCTAATAGTACTTTCAGTCAAATTCAATTAAATGTTAAACAAAACTCGAGGCCCTTTTATGCAAATGTGTAATTATGGAATAATTGAAAAAGTGAAGCTCAAATGGAAATTTGCCTGAAACAAAGGTTGTAGATCTTTAAAAGTTACACAACTTTGGTAGTGAAAAGTTTTTCATTTGAACCCATTAAGTTAGAGAAAATTTTAGATTACAGATAGGCCCCTCGAGATTTTAGAAATTGCAGAAAGGTCCCTATGCTCTGATTTCCCGGTCGCCTCCACTCACTGGCGCCTTACGCCGCCGGTGGACCCGCAGAACTCTGCACTCGCCACCAAGCACGCCTGCCTGGCCGTTCCCCTCGCCTACACGTGTCCCCGACGCCTCCTCATGCCGCCACGCCGCCCGCCCATGCATCCAGCGCCGCCACCTCGCCGACCGAGCACCCCTGCCCCGGTCGAGCCTCCCCAGGCTCCCATTGCCTTCCTTGCTAAGGATCTGGGCCTATAAATACCCCAGGCCGGGCTATCGCCCCTCCGTCATTGCCGCCGAGCTCTGCTCTGCCGCCGATGACCCACCTCCACCCCCACATTGCCCCGGCCGAGCACCGTCCCGTCTTCCTCGACCTCCAGGGAAGCTTCCAGGCCCAGTCGCACCGGTCCGAGCTCACTAGAGGTCGCCAGAGCCGGCAAACCCTCGCCGCCACCTCTGCTTCACCGCCGAGCCGCCTCCTCCGACCACCCCGAGCCAAGCTCCGACCATCCAGAGGTTCGCCAGAGACCCGTGACTCTTTTTCCCCACCTCCCCCTCGCCGTCGGCGATGGACCACGCCAGAATCGGCCGGATTCCGCGAGGGTACGTCGGTCTAGGGGTATATCTGTAAGAGATTTCAATCTTTTTAGGGGCCTGAGCGCAAAAACACATGAACACCCTATGTTTTAATCTTGTGAACTTCAAAAATTCTTAGAAAATCGTAGAAAATTTGAAAAAAAATGCAAACTAAAATGTTATGGAATCTTTGCGACAAAATCTACAAGTTTTGTTACATGCACATCTTCAGTTTCTACCTGCATTTTAATCTAGGAAAATGATTAGATTAAATTGGACATAATGGTTCTAGGAATTTTGTTCAGTAACTATGTTTGGTTTTTGGCTAGATGGTTCCTAGTGCTGTTAGTAGTCTCTGGTAAAAGTTTGAACTCATTTGGAAGCCTTTTACTTGCTCAAAGATCCAAGATTCTTAGATCTACTAGCTTTGCTCATATATTAATGCTGGTAGAAATAAGAGTGATTGAGGTATGAAACTTTTTATGTGTATGCATGTCACTAAATCCTTACTGTTGCGCAAGTTTGAGAAATTTTGGATCTGGTTTACTATATATGGTATTTATTGCTTGTTAAATATGCTTATTTCATGATAAATATTTCTTATGCTTATAAAAATCTAGTTTTGTTTGTTGAACTCTGTTTTAGTCATATGTTCATGCCTGTAAAGTTTGAGCTCCAGTCGATCAGTAGAACTGTAGATATATACCATGCATGCATTATCATAGCTGGTTTTGTTATTTTCATTCTGGATAAAATAGTTTATGTATGACCATGATTTTCTGTTCTATGCCTATTAAGGATGACTAGATTCTGTAGAAAAAGTTTGACATGCTATACTGGTCTTTTTATTTTTTAAATCTTTATACAAGCCCGTGCATAGTTTAATTCATAAGTAAATGTATTGCTGGTTTTAAGGCTTTATATTTTTACTGAAGCATGATTAGGCATAATCTAGGCTCTGGTAAAAATTTGAGGTCCAGAAGCTATGCAGAACTCCCTGTAGAAATTAAGTTTGTCAAATGCATGTAAACTTTTGTCAAATTTAAATCTCCTGTTTTTTGCATAGGTTAATTCTGGAAACATTATCAGTACTGAACATATCATGTCTAGTTGTGGCTGTTAAATTTTTAGCTCCAGAATCCATGCCTAGCAGTCTGTACAAATTGATGAAGTTCCTAGCATGATCTGAGTAGATGAATTTTCATGCTTAGATGCCTTACTGTTAAAATCTGAAATGTTCACAGTAGATTCTAGAGTATCTTGTCTGCTAGATATAAATTTTTCAGTATCAGTTCATGTTCATAACTTTTGAATTAAATTTCGAACATATCCTTATAATTCGGGTCTAGAAATCAAACACCCCAACACAGCTCATTTTAGGAAGTAAAGTACATACTTGAACTACTCCATAAATGACTGCCCATTAAATTGAGTTAAACAAGACCATCACTGAAATAATACTTTTGTTGGACTACAACTTTATCGTGAAGGAAAGAACATTCATTTCATGTTGTAACATATTCATCTTTGCATTCATATAGAAACGGTAAATCTTGTTGACGGTGACTACGAGCTGATTCCCACGAATTGTATCACTTCGGAGAGTGCTTCTATTAATTGTGCTAACATAAACCAAGACCTGGGTCAAGCTCCAGAAGAGCCACAGGCTAGCAGTGCCCAAGAAGGCAAGCCCTGGTTCATAATACCATTATTTTCGTGCTATTTACATCTAACTATTCATTATATGTTGTAATAATTTTATTTGCGCATTTACGTTCTTAGGAGTTGATCGAAACCATAGATGCATGTCCCTAGATACCTATGTATTGTTATCCGGATCTTTTTCTCGACTAGTTGCCCCGCTAACTAGGCACGGTAGAAGTAGAGGGGTTTCCTGCCTCTCGCGAGATTATAGGAGTTGATTGACTTTACTTACTGTTGGAATATAAGGACAATGGGTGAGGTTGTGCAGTTGTGATATCCCGTCGGTGCAGTTGAAATTGGCTAAGGTCGCGGTGTGTGGCACATTTCGTTAAGCTTTTGAAAGTACTCACATGCCGAGAAATAGGGTAATCGGGAAGCTTAAGTACCTGATTGGAACAGCGAGGGGAATGATCATTCACCCTCCTTGTAGAAGTAGGGTTTATTTTTGTCGCGACGTAGGGGTGCAGAGTGGTTGGACTATGTAGTCGGGGAGGGTGACCCGGATCCACAGACTGGAAAGAAAGGGGAAAAGTAGTGTGGGCGAAGCGCGTCGTCGATTCCCATGCGTGTGTGTTAGGTTCCCTTGGCCAGGTTAAGAAATTCGATTCGGAATCGTCCGCCTCTCACGGCATGAGACTACTTAACAATTTCTGCCACATAGAGTAACAAGTGGAATATGATATTGACAATATTGTTGCATGATTAATGCTTTCACTACCATACTTGTTTAGAGATAGTTGCTTATCTAGAATGGTTAAAGTGAACTAGAAAATGGAAAAGCTAAAATATGTGAATAAGGACCTACTCTTAGTTGCTTTTTCGGCAAAACAAACCCCTCCAGCCAAAAAGCATTGCATGTCTAGTTAACGGACTAAGGTATATCCAATGACGGGTAAGCCTTGCTGAGTATTAGTATACTCAGCCTTGCTTGTGGCACTACTTTCAGGTACTGACTTTGATGATATGATTGCGAGTTTGACTTGGCCGTGCACTTTGCTTCTGGGCTGGTCTATCGAGTGGGATGGTCCCTCAGCGGACGCTGACACCCCTCCCACTGAGCGATGTCTCGTACGGGCTTTTATGGAGGCATCCCTTGTTTTGCTAGATGTCGTTTTACTCCTTCCGCTACAATAATGAGACTTGAATACTTTGTGTAGTATATGACTCTGTAATACTTCGTTACTTTTGGAACATGGTTTGTAATAATTTAACTTTCCGGTGGAAGACTCTGATATGTATGAGATGATCTGTGTTGTAATCTCTGGGCTCACTTTTGTGTGAGTCATTGTTGTCTGTGCAATCCTAGAAAGCATGGCTTTAATCGAGGCTTCACTTGAGGAACTACCAGTGAGAGCCATTTTTGGGTCGGCGTTGCCTAGCAACAAAGATCAGAGCACCCGGGCCCAGTTATTTTGGGTGGTTCCGTCGCAGCTGGCATCAGAGCTCGCAGACAGCCTACCAGAGATGGCAACTATTGTTTTCTGACAACAAACCTTAAAACTTGACTTCAAAACTACTAAGATTTTTGAAAATGTTTAGGATCTCCAAGGACGAGTCTAGAATGTAAAGCCCTAGGAGATCTTATGGGTATAATCAGGTGGCTTATACTATGTGGCTAACTTCCAGCACATTGCCTTTCAATATTTTAATTCCACATTTAAATTCTGTAACGACACATCGTCGCGGAGGTATGCTTGCTCAGTCAGCTGAGAGAGTCTGTCCTTCCCGTCGGTGATGCAAGCCGAACGGTAGGCTCAAGCAGTGGCCTACTTGAGCTGCTGCCCATATACCAACCATCGGTTGATTATATGGGGAGTAATAGTTCGAAATTGGAATTCAATTCCCCGTCTGCGATGGTACACGATCAATACGCTATCTCAATGGCGTATGGTTAACATTGTCCATACGGCGGTAATTGTATGGATGCCGGTTCTATAGTGATCAGTAATGTATGAGAACACTTTCGTGAGTGCTGGCATGAAAGGTTTATTTAATATACTGTCAATTTTCTGCAGGTACGCTAACTCGAAACCGAATCCTAGGATAGTTAGCTATATCGACTAGTTATATAGCAAAAGACGTATTATAAATGCCACCAAAACTAACCACGTAAGACCAAGGTTACTTGGCAATTTTTTTCTTTGGTGAGGATGATTAGGATATGCATTCATCCCTAAATTTTCAGCAAAGAAATGTTTAATAGAATCCGCAACCGAAAAAGATCAAAATCTATCCCTAAGGATCATCTGGATTCCTTGAATTTTAAAAATTAGAAAATCACCTTAAATCAAGTTTGGGCAGTAAGACGAAATGTAGTGACATAAAAATCCCTTCTGCTGTAAAAATTTGAGAATTTTTGGAGTTTCCTACCCTAGTGTTTTCGAATTTTATTTAACACCCTGAAAATCTGTTAAGTTGGGGCAGTCTGTCTAAACGAAATTTTTTGACCACTTTAAGTTGCTTATCTGAAAGATCGTTCAACATGAAAGTTGTAGGTAACTTAAAAACGAAGTTACTGTAAAATTTTGAATTATCTTGGTCAAGTGATTTGGTAGCTATGGTCAAATTACTTGATCTCTGGACAAACTGTTTCCTGGATCGACACCACTCCAAACTCTTAAGGATTTCACCTTGTTAGGATCTGATCTGGACTTAGGGTTGAACAGATAAAGTGATCGTCATTATCTTAGTCAACTTCTATAAAATTTTGAGGATTTTTGTTTCATGTTATCCTTCGATATGATCAACTTTTCTAAAGGTTTAGAATCAGCACATTCTTTTGTTGACTGTTAGCTGATCCGTCTGTCTTTGTTGGGGCAGATGGATGAGCTGGTGGTGATCGACAAGCACGGACACATGCACTCGGCGTGTTTGCACTTGGACGGACTTCTTCGCCATCTTTGGGAGCTGTTGAGTGCAGCCGGGTACCCCCAGCCGCCACTCTACGAGGGCCACGACTTCATAGAGAACGGAGTGCGCCACTGTAGCATCACTATGGTGATTCCGTAGCACCCGCACAACGGGTGGGAGCCGATCGTAACCCAGGTGATCGGACACCGACTGTTGGACATTTGGGAGACTACGGCCATGAGAGCTTTGATCACCTTTTGCTCTCAGCACCCGTTGGAGGTACTCTTGTCCGCGTTCGGGCTGTTTCCCGCTCACGACCCGGCCGACCCTTTGTGGCACGACAGGATGGCCAACGTGGCCACAATTGCGGCTACTGACCCTGTCGGTGCTCTGCGGACGACGGCGGAGTGCTTGAATGCACTCTACCGCCTCCTGATCTTCCTGAGTCAGGCCGCGGCTCAGCTTGTCGACCAGGCTCAGGCTCTACACACGACGGTCCACCTGCAGGACGAGCAGCTGCGTGAGGCTAGTGATGAGCTCGAGAGAAGGGGCGCTCTGATTGCCCAGCTCGAGGGCCAGGTTCAGGAGCTACAGGACACCGTGATGGACCGTGATGCAGCACTCCAGTTCCTAGAGGAGCAGCTTCACGACCTCTAGTTAGACCTTGACGACGCCCAGGGGCAGCTTCACCTGTAGCAGCACGCGCAGGGTGCTCTTCACGCTCCTCCTGACGAGATGCAGGTGGACGGGGAGAACGAGCCCTAGGAGGTACAGGGTGTTTCCGAGTTAGACTTTGAGGAGCAGGTGCCACAGCCCGCGCAGGTCGAGACCCACTCTCCAACAACGAGCGAGGCGTCCGTCAACATGTAGACTCGGGATGCTGATCATGACTTTTTGTTAGATTCCTCTTAGTGTAGCCTGAATTTTGGATGATGGGATACTAGGCTAACTTAGAGTTGAGTAACCCTCTCTAGTATTGATGTTTGAGTAACCCCAAGTGGAAGTAGAAAGATGGTGGATGTAGTGAACTCATAATGCTCTATGTGTATATTAATGGCAGTTTGTGAATTCGGAAAGCAGCATCTAGTTCGAATTTTTACCCTTGTTTTCCCTCCGAATCAGCTCATGAGTTGAATACCAAAGTTGTGCCAAATTTCATCATCTGAATGCTCACCAAAATTCGGCTCAGTCGGGCATGTACAACAGGAGATATTCGCAAAATACAGATGCTCTATTTTTTAAAAACTAGAAAACCGGAGGAGTAATATTTAAAATTTTCGACTAACTTGCTCTGGGAATTTGACTTTGTGTTGACTACAAAGTTGTAGCTCATGAAATTATCTAGCTCCTGTAAAAATCTCAAGTCCATTGGATACACGGAACTCCAATTATGCTCTTTTTAGTACTGACAGTTTCTGTGTAATTCAGCTGATGCGATTCATATCCTTCAATTCATGCCTTGAGTCGTTTATTTCCCATTTGAAATGTTGAATATGTTGTGGCTAATTAAACCACTCATGTTTCAGATGGTTGGATCAACTAGGGGCAACCCCGGCGGGTTTGGAGCCGGAGGGAATGGCAATCCACCTCCGCCACCTCCACCACCGGGCATTGCAGAAGTTTTGGCAGCTCAGATAGAGATCTTGCGGCAGCTGGTGCAGGCTCAGCAGCAGCAGCAGCAGCGGGGTGGGCACCATGCTCACCAACCTCAGGAGGCAATCTATCAGGATTTTCTGAGCATGCAACCCCCGTTGTTTACCAAGGTAGAAGAGCCACTCGATGTGGATGCTTGGATTTGCACACTCGAATCCAAGTTTTCTCTACTGTCAGTTCCTTGCTTGGAGGCGAGCAAAGCTCGCTATGCTGCACAGCAGCTTCGCGGCCCAGCTCGTATGTGGTGGGATCATTACCACGGCATGTTACAGGCTGATCACGTGGTATCTTGGAATGAGTTAAAGGATGCTTTCAGAGCTCATCATATTCCGACTGATCTTCTTGATCGGAAGCTCAATGAATTCTTGGCATTGACTCAAGGCAACCGTACCATGTTACAGTATGCTCAGACTTTTAATCACTTATATTAGTATGCTGGTTATCATGCGGATACCGACGCTAAGAAGCGTGACTGCTTCCGTCGAAGCCTCAGCACCAAGCTACAGGAGCGGCTCAATCTTGTCCGCGCTGATTCCTACAATGATCTGGTGATTTTGGCTATCACCCAGGAGGATCTTATTATGGCTCATCATGCTGACAAGAAGAGGAAGGCACTTGCTGGACCCTCGAGTGCCCCCGCACCGAGGTATAGTATTGTGCAGAATGCTCCAGCTGCACCCTCAGAGAGCCCCTCATCCAGGGCGTTGAATTATTCAACCTCCTCAGCAGCAGCAATAGCAGACCGGCCCCAGGCCGAATGCTCAGCAAGCAGCTCGCCCTGACAACAACAATTGCTGTTTCAAGTGTGGGAGTCCGAGCCACTTCGCTAAGATGTGCCCCCAAGCTGGACAATCCTAGGGGCAGGCTTTCCGCAGAAATGATCAAAACAAAGGCAAGAAGCAGACTGTCCAAGTCAAGCAGGGCAGACTTAACTTCACCAACTTGGTTGATCTTCCTGAGGGAGCACCGGTGATGTCGGGTACATTCTCTATGAACCATCACCCCGCATATTTGGAGCAAAAGTTGGATTAGATTTTTGTCACACCAAAGGCTCTTACATGATATCTACTCCTGGTGGCAAAATTGCATCCAATCAAATCATTAGGGGTGTACCACTTAAATTGGGTAGTAAAACATTTCCAACCGATTTAATCCTGCTAGCACTAGAAGGAATGGATGTTATTCTGGGAATGGAATGGATGAATAGACATGGGGTACTGTTAGATATCTCTTCCCAAGCTATTGAACTAAATTCTCCAACCTATGGCAAATCAGTCCTGCATTTACCTCATCAAGAATGCATCAACTCTTGTGCCTATGCTATGAAATATATTCGTATCGAAGATATTCCCGTAGTTTGCGAGTACGCCAATGTTTTTCCGGATGACTTGCCTGTAATGCCACTAGACCGGGATATCGAATTCGTTATCGAACTTCAGCCCGGCACTGCGCCTATTTCAAAAAGGCCGTACCGAATGCCGCCCAAAGACTTGGCAGAGCTGAAAATGCAATTGCAAGGACTTCTGGACAAGGGTTTCATTCGCCCAAGCGCTTCACCTTGGGTTTGTCCATCATTGTTCGTAAAGAAGAAAGATGACAGTCTGAGGTTGTGTGTTGATTACCGGCCTCTCAATGCAGTGACTATCAAAAATAAATACCCACTTCCTCGCATTGATGTACTGTTCGATCAGTTAGCCGGAGCAAAAATCTTTTCAAAGATCGATCTTTGGTCGGGGTATCATCAAATTAAAATCCGACCATGTCCCAAGACAGCTTTCTCAACCAGATATGGGCTTTATGAATATTTGGTTATGTCATTCGGTCTCACAAATGCTCCTGCCTATTTTATGTATCTCATGAACTCGGTATTTATGCCGGAACTTGATAAGTTCATCGTGGTTTTCATCGATGACATTTTGATCTATTCCAAGAATGAGGTAGAACATGAGCAGCATCTACGTATTGTTCATCAACAACTCCGAGATCAACAGTTATATGCTAAATTGTCCAAATGTGAATTCTGGCTAGACACTGTCAAATTTCTGGGTCACACCATTTCCTGTGACGGCGTATCAGTAGATCCCAGCAAAGTTCAGGAAGTGATGGACTGGAAACCTCCTACTTCGGTTCATCAGATTCGCAGTTTCCTCGGTTTAGTGGGACATTACTGCAGATTTATTCCGAATTTCTCCAGAATTGCAAACCCAATGGCGGAACTGCTAAAAAAGGATGTTAAATTCAAATGGGATGCGAAGTGCGATGAGGCATTCCACACCTTGAGAGCGCATCTAACCGCAGCAGCAGTTTTAGCTCAACCTGACAACAGTAAGTCCTACGATGATTACTGTGATGCATCGGGTACTAGTCTTGGCTGTGTTCTAATGCAAAATAACTGGGTTCTTGCCAATGCTTCCTGAGCTCTTCGACCACACGAGCTAAATTATCCTACTCATGATCTTGAGCTAGCAGCAGTTATTCTTGCTCTCAAAATTAGGAGACATTATCTTATGGGTACTCATTGCAATATCTATACTGATCATAAAAGTCTCAAATATATCTTTACTCAGAGTGAACTGAATATGAGGCAACGAAGATGGCTGGAATTAATCAAAGATTATGAGCTGGAGGTTCATTATTATCCGGGCAAAGACAATGTCGTAGCCGACGCACTCAGTCGTAAGGTTCACTGCAATTGCCTTTCAGTTGAATCCTATAATGACACCTTATGTGCTGAAATGCAAAAGCTGAAATTGGAGATCGTTCCTCAGGGTTCTCTGACTCATATTTCTGTAGAACCGACGCTTTATGACACTCGGCAAAGTATATGTTTTGCCGAGTGTATATTTCTAACACTCGGCAAAGTACATGATTTGCCGAGTGTATATTTCTAACACTCGGCAAAGTACAAGGTTTGCCGACTGTCTTTGGTTGGCACTTGGTGAATATAAATAAAAAAGAATTTTTAGTTATTATTTTGGATACCTTTGATAATATTTTATTTTTAACTGAAATTATAGAAGTTTAATTCATATAAATTGAATTTGATATATAACTACATAAAATATTTTACTAATATTTGATAAGCATGAAATATGTATTGTTGAGTTAATTTAATAAAGTACAAAGTGCATTCAAATAAATTTACTAAAAGAATTTATGAAAACATAAGGTAGGGGAACAAAAAAATCATTGTTTGCCGAGTGAGTGTCTGATCTAGCACTCGGCAGACATTAGGTTTGCTGAGTGCTAGATTAGGGCACTCGGCAAAGCAGTCGTCCCCCACCCTTAAGCAAACACGCACACACCCACGCCCACACCCACACACACGGACACACCTTAAGCAAACACACCCACACCCACACCCACACCCACACACACAGACACACCTTTTATGTAGGTATCTTTATTGAGTCATGAATTACACACATCATTCAACATGACCCTAGCATGTAAAAGGCTTTGCATAAATATCACCATGACCAGTACTATAATAACTACAAACACCGAATGGCAACACATGCCCGTACTGATGTGTGGACATTAAGCACGCATATATAGATGGCTCGGTAGCCTGGGCTGGACGACAGCCTCAAGTGGGTTCTTGCGTGGCACCGCGAGCAGAAAGATCTCCTCCATGCTCAGGTCCTCCACCTTCATGCCATCCGGGAGCCTCCACACGAAGCCGTGCAGCAGGTTGGCGATGCTCAGCAGGGTCACCTTCATCCCATGGCCTAACCCAGGGCACATCCGCCGGCCGGAGCCGAAGGGCAGCAGCTCGAAGTCCTGCCCCTTCACATCGATCTTGCTCCCAATGAATCGCTCCGGACGGAACTCCTCCGGCGCGTCCCACAGCGCCGGGTCACGGCCGATCGACCACACGCTGACGAACACGGCCGTGCCGGCGGGGATGTCGAAACCGTCCACGCGGGCATCCTCCCGAGCTAGGTGGGGCACCAGCGTCGGCGCAACAGGGTGCAGGCGAAAGGTTTCCTTGAGGATGGCCTCAATGTAGGGGAGGGCTGGCAGGTCCCCCTCCGTCACCAGGCGCTCGCGCCCGACCACACGGTCCAGCTCCTCGGCGGCCTTGCCTAGTACCTTGGGGTTCCTGATGAGCTCCGAGATCGCCCACTCGATGGTCGCAGCGGCAGTATCTGACGCTCCGAGGAGTGCATCCTGCGTGATACAGTGTTGCATGCACTGCTGAGTGCTGAGTTCTTCTGACAATTAAACGGGCATTTATTATCATTGTAATCTTTTTTATTTGTTAGTTCCAGTTGACGTCGTAATATAGCTTTTCTCTCCAAATCACAGGGTTGTGTATGAGCATTACCACTATGAGATCGTAACAAAACGACCTGGTTATTTGATCCGTTGATTATTAAGAAATTAGCTAGTACCATCTTACTATTACTAATTCAAGCGAAAGGCCGGGCAGTTGAGATGGCTAGCCCGGCCCGGTAGCCGTCGCGCTCTCAGCAGGTCCTGAGTTCGATTCTCATCAGAAGTGAATTTCAGGCTGCTGAGAGAAAAAAACCCCCTCACTGTGCTCGCCGTAAGGCTTGGCCCTCACGGGCATGGACCAGGGTTCGGGGGGTTTCTCTACCCGGGTAAGCCGGTGTGGCTTCCTCTTAATGAAAAAATGGTGGGGCCGTTTCCTCCCCCGGGTAGAGTTTTTTTTACTATTACTAATTCAATGCTTCCCCCTTTTAAGACTCTATATAAAACCACATAGGATCCTAAGTGGCCACTCTACAGAAATAAAAAATTTCTAGAAATTCTCATAACAATAAAAAACATCCGGTCATCAATCCAACAACTCTAATTATATCAGACACTGAGTCTGTTATCTTTCCTAACAAATTACCCACCTCTACCATTATGAAAATAGACTAAAATAACCTCCTAAACATATATCTAAATTACCCACTTCTGCCATTATAAAAAATCTCAATTAATCGCCTAATGTTCATGTAAATTACCCACCTATACCATTATAAAAATAAACATATATCTAAATTACCACTTCTGCCATTATAAAAAAAAATCTAAAGTAACCCCTAATCTTCATGTAAATTACCCACCTATGCTATTTTAAAAATAATACAAACAACCTCCTAAATTTGCATATAAATTATTCAATTATGTCATATTAAAAGTTAAAGTAACCCCTAAATCTAAATCTAAATATACAGTTATAATAAAATATTAAAGTCCACCAATATAAATTCTAAATTACTATTTCTATTGTTATTAATATATTATTCATGTTATTATTTATATAAAATACTATCCACGATATGTGTCACCATATATTCATGTACAATGGAAGAGCTAAAATACCAATTCACAAACAAATTGTTCAATTAAATATATATCGAACGAACATGGAGGTGTGATGTAAAATAAAATCTATTACAACTAAATAATGATAAATATATATTTAGAGCATGTGTTAGAATATTTAATAGATGAAAGAGGGCGTGAGATTGATAATTACAATTATTAGGTATAAGCTTTATTTTTTATATTAGTTCAAATTAGCCCGTGAGGGAGCACAGGTTGATAGGCTTTAGTGGAAATTAATTGGGGCACACCGCACACACCTGTATGATAGCCTTCACATTGTCCCTGCTGAGCTGAACCTCAAGGTTAGGGTCATCCGCCAGCTGCAGCAGCACGTCCACCAGGTCTCTCGCCTCGAAACCCTCTCCCTCGAGGCGCCGCCGCCGGCTGTGCTCGTCCAGAACATGGTCCAGAAACCGATGGAACTTTCTGTTCATGCTCTTCATCCTCCTGACGTACCCCTGCAGGTCCAGCCAATCCAGCCAAGGTATGAAATCGCCAATGTTAGACGCACCGTGAAGCACGAAGAACTCATCCACCATCTCCCGGAACTCGGCCGGCGTCAGCACCGGCGGCGGGCCCCCTTCGGTGGCCGCCTCCTCTTGGATGTACTTCTTGCCGAGGGCCATGCGCGAGATCACGCCGAGCGTCATCACCTGTAGGTAGTCCCTGAGCTGCACGACGCGCCCGGACGTCTCGCGCAGGCCGCGCAGCATCCCGCGCACCTCCTCGCCGCGGATGAGCTCGAAGGACTGGAGCCGCTTGGCTCTGAAGAGCTCGGCGGAGATCGGCAAGTACGGCGCGTACGACGCCTCGGACATCATGTGGTGTCAGTACGGGCCGTACCTGCGCGCCTCGCGCAGGTACGGCCCGTACTGACACCACATGATGTCCGAGGCGTCGTACGCGCCGTACTTGCCGATCGCGAACCTAGGCCGGTCTGAGAAGGCGGCGTCGTTGGTCTTGAGGAAGAGCCTGGCCATCTCGACGGACGAGCCGACGACGGCGGGCAAGGACCCGAGCCGGAGCTGCATGAGCGGGCCGTATCGCTTGGAGAGCTCGTGCATGGAGCGGTGCGGCAGCTCACCGATGAGGTTGAGGTTTCCAATGATTGGCCATGGCTTGGGGCCTGGCGGGAGGTTGTAGGTGCGGCGGCGCCGTCGGGAAAGTATGGCTTTGAGGAAGACAGCGGTGACTAGCACGATGAACGAAGCCCATGTCGTTGGAAGCGCCATTGTATTGCTTGGAAGTTTATTAAGTGGATACCTAGCTAAATGATGTCTGCTTCTTCGATCGACTCTAGAGTGAATTGAAGGGTTTGAGCTTAAAGGGTAGGGGATCTTCGTGTTGTATAAATATTATGTTTCTCGAGTTGTAGCGTAGTAGTGACAGCACGCCTACCAGGTCCTCTCCTTGATCTTGTGAGTACCACTCTAGCTAAGCAGTGGTTTCAGCGAGTGTCTTACGACGAAGCCAATCAAGGAGATGCCTTCTCTCTTAATGGTCGATCAGCTCTTTTTCTTTCGAGAAAAACGTCGTCTCTCCCTCACGCGGGCAATTACTTGCGCGTTGTAATCTTGTCGTAATGCTAATGCAGACATCATTGGCTAGACATTTTGTAGTTTCTTAGCTTGAGTCAATATTACTTGATACGTAACTCCTCCACTGCCCTTTCACGCCATATGCGTGGATTCATGCATCGCTTCTTTTCAGTCGTAGTCAAGTCGGCATCCATCTGGTTCCACGTGAAGTTGTCTTAATCAGTGTTGTAGAGTAGAAATACAGTTGGTTATGATGACCTTTATTTCTAGCAATATGCGAATCCAAAAGAAGTGGTTGCTTTTGATTAGGAAAAAAAAACTCAAGCAGTGGTTTCAGCGAGTGTCTTTCGGCTAACCAGGGTATGCATTCCCCTCTAGCTCGTTTACGACGAAGCCAATCAAGGAGATGCCTTCTCGCTTAATGGTCGATCAGCTCTTTTTCTTTCGAGAAAAACGTCTTTCCCTCACGCGGGCAATTACTTGCGCGTTGTAATCTCGTCGTAATGCTAATGCAGAGACATCATTGGCTACACATTTTGCAGTTTCTTAGCTTGAGTCAAAATTACTTGATACGTAACTCCTCCACTGCACTTTTCACGCCATATGCGTGGATACATGCGTCGCTTCTTTTCAGTCGTAGTCAAGTCGGTATCCATCTGGTTCCACGTGTCAATTGTCTTAATCAGTGTTATAGAGTAGAAATGCAGTTGGTTATGATGACCTTTATTTCTAGCAAAATGTGAAAGCAGAAGAAGTGGTGGCTTTTGATTAGAGAAAAAAACTCAAGTTTACTTTTCCTGTCTTGAATGTCTACCATTGAGAGTACATAACTTTTGTCTCATGGCCCATACTTGAGTTCCATTGGACATTGTTCCCGCTAGGGGTGGTAATGGATCGTGATTGGGAATGCAACAGCCCCCCGCGTCGTCTCTCCCAGGGAGGCGACACGGGCGGCACCCCACCGGCCTTCTCCGCCACCTCCCTCCCAGAGCTCCTGTCCACCTCGCCGCCACCGGAGCAGGGCCTCGGAAGTCCGGGCGCCTGCTAGGAAGGTGGCGGCAGGGCTTCTTCGGTTGCAGGCCGGCTGCTGCTCTAGCGGAGGCCGCGACAGCGGCGGCTATGGCTGCGACGGCGGCGGCGGCCCAGCTTGGCTGATCCGGCGCCCCGGGGGCCGGATCCGGCACCTACAGGGGTGGATCTACGAGGTGCGGCAGTGGAGCAGTCCTTTGGCAAGTCCGGTGGGGTGCAGCGCCGGCGGCGGCCGCGCGCGGCTTGGTGGTGTTGCTCCCTCCTTGGCGACCTTGTGGCGGCGGCGGCCAGCTGCAGTGTGTGGGCACGCTCATGGCGCTGCCCCGGCTGCGCGGAAGTTCGGGTGTGGCGCTATAGGCAGTCGGCGGCGGGGCTGCACGGCGGCGGTGGCGCGGTCCCCGGCATGCCTTCACGGCGTCGTGGGCGGTCACGGGCTGGCTGGAACTTGGCACAGGGCGCACGTGGTCACGGACCATGGCCACGCCGTGGAGCTGCTGCGGTCGTGAGCGGAGTCCCTGGCCGGCGACGCGTCCGAGCTTGCCACGGACCTGCTCACCCTATGCCTGGAGGTGGGGCGGTGTTGGACGTGATGTGGCTGGGCGAGCGGTGGGGCGGCGGCGCCCCGACTGGGTTGTCTTGGTTGCGATCCACGAGTGCCGAACTGCGAGTGTGCAGGGGAGGAGATTCTTCGGGTGAAAGCCCTCACTGGGAAGCCGGTGGACATGACGGCGGCGCCACATGGTGTCGTTCCCCCGCTGGGGGTGTCAACGTCGGAGCTCCGACTCTCCTGCACGGGTTTCTCTGGGTGAAAACCCTGTCCAGTTCTAGACGAGTGACGGCAGCGCCATCGGCGTCGTACCCTTCTTGAAGGCGTCATCTCTAGAGACCCATCTCAGCTCTTGGCGTCTCCGGTACTGTAGTCTTGGGCGGCCGTAGCCGGTGGCAGCAATCTCGTCGCTGGGCAAGCTAAATGGGTGTTGTTGAGCCCACGTGGAGGTCTTCACGGCTTTGGTGGCGGTTGAAGGTCGCGCATGATTGTCGATTGTGGCTGCTTGCAGCGGACTGCGGCGGCTGGTGTTGCTTGGCAACCGTCAGTGCGGCGTGAGACTGCGTTGGAGGACGGCGCTAGTGGCATTGGCATCGTGAGATGACTTGGCTGGCAGCGGACTACGACGGGTTGTCCAGCTTGGTTGGGCTATCCGGTGCGGTACATCGTCGAAAGATGGCGTCGGCGACTTCTTCGACTCGTTGGCTAGGCAGCGGGGATTTTGAGCACGGGTGAAGCAAGGAAGTGAGGTCGACATGCGGAAACGACTCAGCGATTTGATGGAGATTCAGGAGGCAGGGCAATTTTGCCCACCACCCTGACGATAATTTAAGAAACGGATCCGTGATATGGAGATTGAGGTGGGCGTGGTGAGGTCCCAGTGTGCGGTGTTTTCCAGAGGCGACGAGAGCGAGGTGGAGTCCAACGGCGGATGTGACGAGGCCCCCGCGCGTTATGTTATCGCGGTGGCGACTGAAAGACAGCCTGTATGAGGTTCTGATTCGGTGGTCTCATCCTATCAGGTGGTGTGTGGTGTTGCAGCGGTACTACGGCGGAGGGTTCCTAATAAATTACCCACCTCTGTTATTATAAAAATAGAATAAAGTAACCCTCTAAATGTATATCTAAATTACTCACCTATGCCACTATAAAAAAAAATCTAAAGGAGCCCTCTAATCTTTGTGTACATTACCCACCTATGCCATTATAAAAATAATACAAATATCCCCGTAAATTTGTATATAAATTATCCACTTAGGTCATTATTATACAAATTAAATTACTCCTAAATTCGAATCTAAATTATATAATTCTAATAATATATTAAAGTGCACCAATATAAAATTATAAATTAATATTTCTATCATTATTAAATATATTATTTATAAAAATATTGCTCACGATATATGTCACCATATATTAATGATGGAAGAAATAAAAATACCAATCCACAAACAAATAGTTCAACTAAATATATATTGAATACATGTGAAGATGTGATGTAAAATGAAATCTATTGTAACTAGATAATGATAAATAAATATATTTCAGAGTATGTGTTAGAATATTTAATACATAAAAAGGAAATGAGATAGATAATTAAAATTATTAACCTCATTCTTATATTAATTTTAGCTAGCCCGTGCGGGAGCACGAGTTGATAGACTAGTAAGAATAAATATAAAGTAACTCTAAATCTCTATCTAAACTAAAGTACCCAAACTTGTTATTATGAGAACAATAAAATAAAATATAAACTCCTAATTTACATCTACATTATCCACAGTTAACATTTTTAAAGAATCAAATAATATCCTCATTTACATATAAACTAGTGAGGTAACCCGCGCATTTACGTGGCTATTATTGATATTTTAAATATATCTTATATTTTTATCTAATTATTATTCATAAACTTAAATCTTTTCCATTGCATGCTACTTGCTTCATAATTAAGAGTGCTTCTTTACTGCTAGTGCAGTGGTGCCTCCTTTTGCCTACATCTTTCTTTGTCAGTGATGTGGCTGCATGGCAAGCACACAACCCTAATCTGTCACAACCGTCTATCTCCTCGATCTTAACTACTACCATTTACTGTAGTAGTAGTATGTTTCTTATCCGCTAGCCCTTGCAGTAATACTGCCGCTGCTCAGTTCAATTGACTAAGTTATTCTTTTGCTAACTTCGCTACTTTATGATTCTCTTGGTCGTTTGTTGCTATTATGTTTAATTCTGATGTTTGTTGCATAGCGTCATGCCTCTATGCCCTAGTTTCTGTTGGGGAACAATCGATCAAAGTTTCTTGCTATTTGGAAGCCAACCTATGTTCATGTTCAAGTCTGATGAGCTTACTGTACCAATCATGGCCTGATTAATGTTTTTTTGGTTCCTAATCTGCTTGTGGTATTAATTTTTTTGAGCTTGTGGTGTTAATTGTGAGGTGCGGTAGTGTCTTGTAGCAATATCAGCAACAAATCTTTGGAGGGTGGTAGTCTAATATAGTGCAAAATCTAGAATTATCTTGTTTATTTTGACTAATAATAATATAATCGTGAAGGTATATTTGGATTTTGGTAATATAATAAGATATAGGTGTGGTAAAATATGTTAATTTTTTTAGTATCATATAGGTATGCACGATATGTAGCTTGATATGCAAAACGATGGATATATTTATATTTACAAATAGAAATATATTTTAATGGCACTGGTGGCTAATTTATAAACATGTATATGGATATTTTAGGCTAATTTTTTCGTAATGGCAGTGGTGGGGAATTTTAATTTTTCTTCTTTTTTTCTCCGATTAACGTGGTAATTTCTAGACCTTGAAAGCGAACATGGAGGCTCCATTTGTTGGTGGTCGTCTGTTGCTATTATGTTTAATTCTGTCGTTTGTTGCATAACGTCATGCCTCCATGGCCTAGTTTCTATTGGGGAACAATCGATCCAAGTTTTTTGCTTTTTGGAAGCCAACCTATATTCATGTTCAAGTCTGATGAGCTTACTATACCAATCATGGCCTAATCGATATTTTTCTGATTCCTGATCTGCTTGTGGTGTTAATTTTTTTTGAGCTTGTGGTGTTAATTGTGAGGTGCGGTAGTGTCTTGTAGCAATATCATCAACAAACCTTTGGAGGGTGGTAGTCTATATAGTGCAAAATCTAGAATTATCTTGTTTATTTTGACTAATAATAATATAATCATGAATGTGTATTCGGATTTTAGTAATATAATAAAATATACGAGTGGTAAAATATGTTAATTGTTTTAATATCCTATAGGTACGCAAAGATATGTAGTTTGATATGCAAAATGATGGATAAATTTATATTTATAAATAGAAATATATTTTAATGGCATTGATGGGTAATTCATAAACATGTATTTGGATATTTTAGGCTAATTTTTTCGTAATGGCAGTGGTGAGTAATTTTAATTTTTTTTTCTTTTTTTTTCCGATTAACATGAGAATTTCTAGACCTTGAGAGCGAACGTGGAGGCTCCGTTTGTTAGCCAAATAATAAGATAATAGATTCAAATAAGTGGTTGGAGGCTAGACATTTGACAAAATGAATAAGGAGAAGCTTGCGACCCATAGGCTATATACTCTTCTATAACTGGTGCTCGATATATGATTCAGCTGCCTAATAAGGTTTAGAAGTGAAAATAATTCCAATCCCATGTACTCAGACAAATAGATAATGCGGATTTGAAATGCAAGCACACAAACAGATAATGCGGATTTGAAATGCAAGTGATTGGTAGTTTCTAGTAAATTCATTGAAGCGATTGTGCTCGGTTTTGGATGATCAACAAATGAGCAGTCAAATTTCCTTAGTTATACCTTCGATTTTTTTTTCTTAAGATAATGATACCTTTGCTGAGAAATTAAGTGCAGCTACTACTGGAGTCTGGATCGGACAAAAATTCCAGTAAATTGTATGCTCAAAGTAGGTCAAGAGCAAAGGCTCAAACTAAATAAGAAATGATGACTAAGGTCCAACAAGTAAAAACAATGCCTGAACAAACTTTAACAATGTTCGGAAGACAAAGTTTTCTGTGGCAAAGAAAGAGATAAGGGAATATGACAGGATCTGGTTTTGTAAACAACAGCATTGCCCAATAAAAATTAGCGCAAGACCAAACCAGCACGCTTCTAGAGAAAGAGAAGAATTGTACTAGACAGACAAACGGATTCACAAAAAGCACAACACTCAAGCGCCCTTCCAGGTGGAGTGCTCATTGGAAGATGCCTCTACGGCTGCTCGACGAAATGCCTCTACGGCAAGCTACTCACTGAACCAACGCTGGACCCAGACGTCTTCTACCTAGGAAAGGTGGCAATAAAGTCCTTGACCACGTCTTGCGTTCGATGAACAAAGGTAGCATGGCATTTGATAAAATTAGTACATTTTTGTTCAAGATCTGATATGCAGATGCAGGAAGGCTGTTCGTAAGTGCAGTCGTGCAGATGCATGTGTGAGCATGTGTGATGGAGAAGCTGGCTATATACAGAGCATGGTGGTTGGGTATAACGTGACGCCACCATCAACAACCAAACCTCACCAGGAAGTTGTGGTTCATCCTCGTCGTTTGTGCTTGTGGACTTATAGGCGCAACTGCTTGTAAATCACTATAGCCCGTTATTTTGCAAGCTCTTGCCCCCATCAAAGGCATCTTGCTTGCACGACTTAGGCAAAGCTAATAGCCTGAGATATACTATATATGTATTTGATGAAATGCATAAGCTTCTCGAGTCCCTGCAGTCCAGACAAGTGATGCTGAAGCTTTGTCATCCACTTCTTGCATCTTTATCTCCAGTTCTTTCGGTCTAACTTTGTAGCATCTGTCTGACTGGTCTAGTTGTGACTCTAGCTGACTAATCTTTTATTTCATCCCCCTTAGCAAAGAAACTAGTTTTGCTAAAGAACCTCCTTCTGCACGAGGGTTTTGATGGACTCGCCCATGCCCGAATTGGGGCCCCAAAATAATTCGCCCAAATTGGGGTCCCAAAATACGAATTAGCCTCCAAAACACGAATCCGCCTCCAAAACCCCGTCCAATCTCAGGAATTCGTGTCTGGAAACATGATTCCGTGTCGTACGATCAGAATTCGTGACTGCAAACACGAATCTGTGTCATGTCTCGAAACATGAACCAACCTCCAAATTCTCTCCAAAAATCAGGAATCCGTGTGCCGCAAGAGGATATCGCGTCCCAAAATAGGAATTTGGGTCTGGAAACACGAATTCTGCTTACAACTCCTGGATTGCAAATGGATCATGTCTCGAAACACGAACCGACGTCCAAAACACGGATCTCTCAAAAATCAGGAATCTGTGTGCTGCTAGAGGAATTTGCGTACCAAAATAGGAGTCTGGGTCTGGAAACACGAGTTCTGCTAAAAAAAGACGTAAGTTGTGATACAGAAATTCGAGTCTCAAAACACGAATTGGCTTCCATAAATACGAATTTGTGTCTGTGAACATGAATTCGGATCGAAAAAGACACAAGTCGGAAAATGGGGAATTCATGTCGCCAAAAAGGAATTCGAGTCTCTAAACATGAATCCTGGTCGTAATTCGCGGCTCCAAAAATACGGATCCATGTCGGTAAGCCCGAATTTGGGGTCCCAAAATACGAATTCGCGGCTCCAAAATCACGGATCCATGTTGGTAAGTCCGAATTGGGGTCCCAAAATACGAATTTGCCTCCAAAATATGAATCCACACCCAAAACCCGAATCTTTATTCCATGAGACAAGTGATGTTGTAGCCTTGTCATCCACTTCTTGCATCTTCATTTCCAGTTCTTTCAGTCTAACTTTGTAGCATCCGTCTGACTGGTCTAGTGGTGACTCTAGATGACTAATCTTTTCTTTCATCCCCCTTAGCAAAGAAACATAGTTTCGCTAAACAACATCCTTCTGCACGAGGGTTTTGATGTGTCACAGAACCGCCTAAATTAAACCGGATTAAATGCGCTAACTATCATTTTAATCATTAATCAAGTTATAGCGTACTTAAAACGGTGTAATCCGACAGCCTATTGAGTTAAGGATCGAAAACACTGGAAGTCTCGCACGAAGGCGAGCACAAATGATTACAAACAGATAGGGGTTTTGAAATTCAAAATATCAAACAGAGTTTTACAAAAAGTTTAAAGTAATTATCAGAGTTCAACAAGCAGCGGAATTTAAATAAAAGCTCGGTTTGAAAACAACGTTATCTATGAAGTCGTGAGGATGTCACATCGAGCCTACCGATATGAATCCTGGACATCTTCCACCAACAACAGATATCTGAAAACAGGGTAACAACAAACCCTGAGTATACTAATACTCAACAAGACTTACGCTACTATTGGTATATACTTAGCCGACTCCTAAACATGAAAGGCTATTTGGCTCTGTAGTTCTTTTGCTGAAAAGCTGCTAGTACTGGATCCTTACTTTCAGTATTTTAGCCCAAATTGAGTAGTTAACAGCCATAAACTAGGTTTGCCTACTTCTCTAGAGCAAACATAGTTGAACATAATATCTTATTAGAGAAACATAACCATAAATCCAACTTCCAGCTTTCTGTCATTTCCATCTTTACTACGATGCGACCCATTGACCAAGGCTCTCATATCCGCGAGTCACAGCGAATCGATCCGATTTAACCTTGCAAGGTGGACCTAACTCACACGCCAAGTGCAACCACGTCGAGTCACACTGAGCAACTGTTCCCATAATTACCTCGAAATCTGACTCGCAGCCGCAAACACTCGGATGATGAGTCTCACACGTGCGAACACCCGGTGAACCCGTGGACGACAACACCATCCGCCCCTCCCCCCTATGCCAGAGTAGTGGGTCAGGAATCAAATTTCGTTGCAATTAGGTAATTAGCTTACTGGTTTCGACTACCTCCTACTTCCGGCATGTAGTTAGTACTGTTCAATCCTCAGTCAAAGGGCCAACAACAGTACGGTCCTCGATCAACATAGGCGGAGGTTTAATTTCCTTAATGTCATGATCACGTCCAAATCCTCTCCGCCTGGTCTCCATTTTCATTCTCACAGGATTCTTTCTTAAACAACCTTGAAGTAACAAACCCTATATCTCGCGGGTGACAAGAAATCACCCGTCTTCTAACGAATCCTAATTAAGCAAAGCAGTGCTATCGATCCAATAACTAGTAAGACACTCGGTAAAAGAGATTATGCATCTATGGTTCCAATCAACTCCTTGAACGTAAATGCACAATGCTTTAGATATAACATGATATAATTAAAAGTAAGGGATATGCTCCGGGACTTGCTTGGGTAACACTAAGTCAGTGTTAATACTAGCAAGGCCTTGGGCCCTTCTGACCTTGGGCCGGGTCTTCAGTTGCTCTAGCTGGTCCTTCTCTCTTCAGGATACGTCCACCAACGCCATCTTGGAGTTTGGTTCCGTCATTACGTGCTTCATGTCCACGCGTTGTCCATCTAGCGTATCTAAATGAGATGCATCAATGCAGATGTATGAATGCATGAAAGTACAATAGACAAAGCATCAAAAAGAGCAAGCAAGACAGACACAAGGTCACAACTGAGCATCCATATGAATGAAGGTCACGAGCTAGCTTTAGCAAACATGCAAACAATATCAAGCTTAAACAAGAGTTAAGGCACCTAAGAAGGTTGCATGAGCAACATCTATACATATAAGGGAACTATAACCATTATAGGTTCTTGCATTCAAGTACCACTCACAGCAGTAAGGTATACTTTAAACATGCCATAAGAGCTAGCATCAACCTAAGCAACATTTTAAATTACTCAAGCAACCCATGTAAAAATTCGTTAAACAGATATCATGTGCATTGCTTGTTTTGTTGAAAGAGAGCATACACATATCATTTGAAAGCTCAAATAGAACTAACACAATTGAGCAACATAATAACATGTCATACATGACTTATGATCACTAGAAAACATAGCATCCATCCCCAAATAAATTTATTTAAATCATTTCTTCATTTATTTAGATTATAAGACATATAGGCATATAGATATGATCATACATGTAAAGTGCACAATAAATTCTACAAAAATCACAGTAGACCACCAATACTCCTAGTAGTTTACTGTACAAATTTCACATGCTCATGTTTTATATTTTATTGATTATGAAAAACACAAATCTTTATTGCACTTAATCGCGTAAGAGCAAGTTAAATGTAAAACTTCATATTTTCTGTAAACACATGGCCATATTACACTTTCTTAGACCAACATAACATCATACAAGGGCAGTGGAATCACATTTCCTATTTTAGCATCTATATTTATTTATAAAGCATTTAAAACCATTTGTAAAGCACTATCCAAGTTAAATTCCATAACTCAGCCATACATGCATCAATAATTCTGAAGTTTTTACCACAGAACATACATCACATGAAAAGCCTACCACCAAAATTTTACATCATTTGGAGCAATATAACTGCAGTTATGAAAAAGACAAGCAACACTAGCATTAAAACCTTAACAAGCATAAATCTATTTTTACAGAAAAAGTTTTAAACTAACACCCATCATATTATGACATCACTGCATAGATCTACTCACAAGGATTCCAAAACATCTTCATTTTCTATTTTAAGATTTTTCTACTATTTTCTACAAATTTTCAAAGTTCTAAGCAATTAGGTCCCTGGAACACTATTCACCTGAGTCTATGACAATGCATAAAAGCCCCTGGACTTCCTTGAATTTCTGCACGGGGTCCTTCACGCGAACTGGGAGTAGAGGAGGCACTCAGGGAGCTCGGTTCTGGCGAGAGGAGCCCATGCCGGCGGCCGAGGAGTGGTGGGGAAGCACGAGGGGCTCGCCTGCGACCAATTTGAAACAATAGCTAGGGCGGGAGGTGGTCGGGAGGGGGGCTGGCGGCGGAGCAGTGGTGGAGGTGGTGCTGTAGCTCGGTTTCCGGTGAGGGAGTGGTTTGTGGCGGTCGGTGAATGGGCTGGGGAGGTCGAGGGGGATGTGGGGGAGCTCACCACGACCTCGATTCGGGCGGAGGAGGACTGGAGGGTTCGGATCGACGGGGACCCGGAGCTTCGAGCGGGGCTTCCATGGCGGCCGGTCAGAGTGGGGGCCGATTCGGCCAAGGTAGCCCTTGGCTAGCTAGGGAAACAGCGGCCGGAGGTACAGGACGAGGTAGGGAGGCCTTAGGCGCGCGGGATCGGAGGGAGGTGCGACCGGGGTGGCTGGGGCGCCGGCAGCTGCGCCTCTGCTCGGCTCGATTCGAGCAGGAGCAGGAAGAAAGGAGGGGAAGGGGAACGAGGCCGCCCAGAGAGGATAAGGTCGGGGGTGAGGGCAGAAGCACGACCTGGCATCAGCGGCGTGGGAATCGGGCATAGGCCCGACGGCGAGGCTCCATGCCGGCTCCTGTGCTGAGTACGGGAGAAAGTACGAGGAGGAGAAAAACAAAGCTAAGCCCGGTCAACGAAGTTTGACTAGCGTAATCTTCAAATTTCACATTGAAACTTAAAGATTAGCCCAAATAAAAGTTGTAAAGGATTTCAAGATCTTTCTGATTGATTTTGGGCGGAAGTTGGTTGGAGCAACAGTTTGAGAGATAAAGCAGGTCAAAAAAAGGTCAAGGTTGATTTCGGACTCACTCAAAGCAGGGTTGAGACAGGGACTTGACTGGATTTTGACTACGGTATTAAATTAAACAAAGTTTACGAATCAAAGATCAAACATATAATTAGCATAAATTACGCGAACATAATTAAGCTTGAACGCATGTGATGACATGAAATTCAAAATGTAATTATGCATGCACAATTACTACTAATGTCAATGTTTAAGCATATGATTAGCGACTAAACAAAGGATTAACACCAGGGGTGTTACATGATGGACTCGTCCAACACAAGCTCTATTCAATTAATTTCACGAAGGCTTTGTTTAGCCAACAGCTCGTTTACTCTTTCTGCCATGAACCGATATAATGCAAGATAAGGCGGCCGGCGGCGTTCGTCGAGGAGACGGCGGTGCAGCTTCCATCACGAGCGGCGTTGCATATGCCGACGAGATGCGGCAAGGTCGCCAGGGTGTCGTCGCGGGCCGGCTTGAACCAGACGGACAGGAACACCTCGTCACCGCAGTCGAAGTGCGAATCGGAGCAATGCTTCACAGCTTCTGGAGTCCCTGCAGTCCAGACAAGTAATGCGGAAGCCTTGTCATCCACTTCTTGCATCTTTATTTCCAGTTCTTTCAGTCTAACTTTGTAGCATCTGTCTGAATGCTCTAGTTGTGATAGGACATGAGCGATACTTAGCTGTGACGGGATCACGGGACAGACAAAAGTTTCTACATTTATGGGCTTCGTTCGTAGGCTTTGTTGTATAGAGCCTATGAGTCATATTTCACAATATCTTTCATCATTGCTAGGAAAAGAAATTTTGATGGAAAAATACCCTCCAACAGCTTCTCTAAGTGGTTATCCAAATGTAGACATCCTCCATTCTGCATTTCTCGGTAGCCAAAGATAGATAGCAAAAATGACTTTATAGAGTATACACAAGATACAGAAAAGCTGTTGGAGAGTGAAAACATATAGAAAATGATTTTTATGCAGAAGAATCTCCAAATGATAATTTAGAGAGTGTAATTTAGAAAGACTTTTAGAGATGCTTTAAATCTATGTATACTTATTAGTATTTCCTCCCAAATCTTTTTGTATTCTAAGGAATACATGGCATTACCCCTGGCGCCGCCCATGCTCACAACTAGACACCTGATGAAGTAGAGGTAGCGGAACACCCTACCTCCTCCATCTCCTCCCCCTCCTCCTGCTCCACCTCTATCTCCTCCTCATCACCAGAGTCATGCGTGGAAGGTACCTCCTCCTCAGATGAAGATGACAATGAAGCTACAGGTGACGGTGACCTCGCTCTACCCTTCCCTCGACCCCTCCCGGACTCCTCAGCTGCATCCGACCCTCTTTGGTGAAGTGTTGATGCCGACCTCAAACCGTCCAACATTTTTGTCCAATCATCTACAACTAAAAAGAGTAAAACAATCATCACAGATAAACAAGACGTACTTTGAAAGAGATGCAAAATGAACAAACATAAATAGAAAATAACATAGTATTACAAAATAGTAAATTAATTAGTACGGATCATACATGTATTAGAAATAATCATCATAATCGGGATTAGCTGCACCATAAGTCTCATTATCATTATCACACATGTCGATATAATCATGCCCTCCTTCAAAGGAGGAATGTTGTCATCACTATCATTGCTTAAGTATTATCGCTCTAGAAATTCTGGGTCCTTCACATTATGAACCTCATCTCCAGCGTCCGCTTCAACAACTCTTTCATTGCCTACTTCCATTCCGATATCTACGGTTAAGTCTATCTCAAAACTCCCTTCTAGCCCATCTTCTTGAAAGAACTCTCCGTCACATGTGTTTGTTGAGAACTTACTGTATGTACGGCTCCACTTTGGAAAGGTTGGTCAACACATATAGCACGATAGTGTGCCACTCTTCATGTTTCAAGGTCTTGTGGGTCGCATCACTTGCACTTCCAAGTTGCCCTCAGAAAATGTTGAGGTTGGGTTCATCTTTGCTAGTATTTTAACGAGGGGGTGGATTATGCATGCTAGGAAGGTTGTCTGCATAGTATTTTGTTGTGAAGTCTGACACCTCTGTTGACGGTCCTAAAGTGCGAAATCCGACCGTCAACTATACTCACAAAAGAAGGAAAAAACCATACCTCTTACTCGCATATTTGTATCACTAACCTAGCTCCACAGTTGTTTTGGAGATTTTACCATTTCAGGAGTACAAGTCCGGAATAAGACGAAAACACAAAAAAGACACAACAGAAACCACAGAAGATTGCATCCTACATCACACATCCAAGAGAAGGCTCACATGTCTGAGAAAATCGACGTACAAAAATTGGAAACATACCCAACAGTGCAGAGGACCCACCAAGCAGTCACCCAAGCGAAGGAGGTGGCAAAAGGCGGTAGGTGCCAGGGGTCGGCCGACCCCCTGGTTCCTCCAAACCTAGACTGGCATCAGCCCATGTGCATCTTGGCTGGAGATATGATCCTATCCTCTACAAGTCGGTTGCAGATGTTTCCATGTGGGAAGATGGTGGGAACCGACCTCAAGAGCTATAAAAGGATCCCTCCCATTCTCATTCAAACACATAATACTTGAAGCCTCTCTCCCTCACACTATCTTGACTTGTACTCCCTAGGGTACTGAATCTAGGCTAGTACTTCATCTCTTTAGCAAATCCATTCGTCTTGGAGGTCATTGAGCATTCCTCAGTCTTCGGTATGGCTATGTATTCCAACTGTCGTTATACTTTCCATATAGAGTTAGTTCATGGTTGTTCAGCTATCATGATAGCTTGCTTGCCATGTTCTATTTATTCATATGTTATCTTGGTTGCTTGCTTAGAGTAGATGATCTGGGTAAAGATGTCGGTTCGTTGTGCTTTCGAGCTTGCCTTAGCGTATTACTTGTCCATCCGAAGGGTGGGAGACCCGGGGGCGCTAGGGTAGTGACCTCATACACGGGCGTGGTGTCCAGGTATGCGGGATCCTTCGGATATGATGGTGCTCCACGGATTGACTGGGGTAGACCACGGGTGGTGATAGCCCCGTTTGGTCCACCACGAAGCTGCTTCGTGGTTACTGTAGTCCCCGACATTAGGGTACCGTGTAGGAGTTCATGCAAAGATGTAACGGGACTGGATGTACTCCAATGCAGGATATTCTCCCCGATATCCCTAATTTCTCGGCACCTGCAGCTCTAAGCATGGGACTAACATAACCCTTGCTTGTGTATGAATAGTCATACTAAGACTCTTGTTGTATGCCTATGCTCCCGCTAACGACCTTAGGTGTATTTGTTTATTCTTTATCTTGAGAAATGGTTGATATGTGTGTGTCACATTACCCTCGTATTCCATTTATCTTGACTTACCACTGTATTATCTGTAGTAAACACCTTTACACACCACTCCATCCCTTGAGAAAATATAAATAACGATACCTTGAATACTTCTGGGTGAAATGCTACAACGGTATATCCATGCGCTTGTGGATCCTTTCGGTAATCGTTAAGACATACCCGCTTGGCATTTCTGGAGTCGTTACTAGGGACTTAACTATTCCTAGTGATTGTGTTAAGAAATGTCAACAAGCATTTCTGGCGTCGTTGCTGGGGACTTAACCGTTCCTAGTGATTGCATTAAGGCGTCATTGCCGGGGATAGCACTTGGCAATGTGAATAAGAAGTAGTTACTGCTTATACATGCTAATGTTGCTTTTTGTTTTCTCCTATATTGGATGAAAACAGGGTAGTGTATGACCAGTTTCTTCCTGTTAGGCAAGACCAACGCCCTTCGCAGGAAAATTACGAGTTTCCAGTAGATAGGGATGGAAACTATCCCGAAAGCTTGGGAAAGACTACAAGAATACATCCTCGCCTACCCTCATCATGGGATGGACGACTGGCTCATCCTCCAAAGCTTCTACAACGGGTTGACGCCAAAATCTAGGGCTAACCTAGATGCTGCTGCTGGAGGAGCCTTCCTCGACCTCACGATCACCAAGGCTACAACCTTGATCGAGAAGATGGTCTCCAACCAGGGCTGGAACGAGGAGCATTTCTAGCCCAGAACCAAGAGTATGCATACCATCAAGGAGGTGGACATGCTCGCCGCAAAGATGGACCTCCTACTGAAGAAACTAGACGAAGGGAACAAACAACAGTTGTTCGCTCCCGTCCATGCCATGACCTTACACTCAGCGTGCGAAGTCTGCGGTGATGGTGGACACTCAGGGAATGACTACCCCGAGACCCCTGAAGAAGTAGCCTTCATGAACAACAATAACAACGGGTACCGTCCACAAGAAGGCCAGGGGCGGAACCAGTCACACCCCAGTACCAAGGAGGAGGTAACAACTACAACTCAAACTTCAATTCAAATTTTAATTCAAATCAACCATCCTTGAAAGATCTTGTTTTTGGCCATGCTAAAATTAATGAATCTTTAAATAAAAAGCTTGCTGCCAATAATAAAACTTTGGAAAGCATAAACGTAAAACTTGAAACTCTTTCTTCCGCGCTTAAACATCAACTGAGTTTCAATAAAATGATTGAAACACAACTTGCTCAAATTGCTGCCGTTGTTTCAGCTGTTGAGTCCGAGAAGATTTCGGGGCAACCAAAATCTCTCGTCGAAAATGTAAACATGGTGTCTACCAGATGGGGCAACTCGTTCCGGCGGGGACCACGCACTAACATTGCAGGAAGATCCACACGTCACAAAATGAATGCGGGAGGAGGACTAACAGAACATGGAGACCCAGGGGTGCCCATGATCAATTGCTCCATCTTTGATCACTTTTACAATCGATCCCTCTGCGACCTTGGGGCAAGCGTGAACATCTTGCCCAAGGTAATCTTTGAGCAACTACAATATCCTGCTCTTTCCCAGACCCGTATGCTCATGCAGCTTGCAGATTCCACAGTCCGACATCCCGAGGGGATAGTCAAAAACATGCTCGTACGAGTCAAAAACTCCTTCGTCCTCGCTAATTTCATTGTCTTTGACATGGAGGGGGACCTGGGCATGCAGCTCATTCTTGGACGACCCTTCTTGAGAGACGTCAGGGCAAGGATCGATGTTGGCGATTCTGCATCGGGGTCAACAACCTATTTTTCAAATTCCTGTATAGGAAAGAGCAACATTTTGTAATCCAGCAGGCTCACAGTGGAAACCTGCTCTGGAGTACACCAGAACCCTAGCTAGAAGAACCTTTGACCACCAAGAAAACAAAGAAGGTGTGGCTTAAGGTATAGAGAGCGCATCTTCGTCCACTTCTCTAGGACGAGATGGCAAATGGTAAGTCATGCAGAAGAAAGGTCCCACTCGTCAGATTCAAAACGATGAGCCCTTGCCGAAGGTAAATCGGTACTTATCTCATATTTGATTTTTCTACAAAATTACGTTTCTCGAATTTGAATTTCTCCCACTGCATGTTTGAATTTTCCAAACCACTCTTGCATACTGAAATCTTTTCTAGCACTTTTCTCCTTTAAAAATCCTAAAAATATTCTGAGCATCAAAATTCTTTGAAAAATATTTTTGAACATCTTTCGAAGAAAGTTTGGACCCAGCACCCAGGCATTCAAAAAAATAGAGATGTTGGGAAGCACCTGGGCCCTGGCTGTGAGCCAGTGGTCCCACAGGGGGTGTCGGGCGACCCCACCTGACCATTGCTGCCGGTCAGCCTTTGCCAATAGCTCCTTGATGTTGTGCTCGGCGCTCCCCCAACGTGCCCAGCCACTTGCTCTTTAAATAGAGGCTGAGGGGTGGGTGTTAAGCTCACAGGATTTCATTGCTTTGGTTCTCAAGTTTGATTTCAAAAAAACCTCTCTCTCTCATTTCCCTGCTGCAAGAAAGTCTAGATACGTAGAGGAACAACTCTCGAGTAAGAACTTTCATTTCGGTTTCGCTAACATAACCCGATTCGAGTTATTCCTGTTCGTTCTTGACCAAACATGAAAAGCATAGGGCGGAAGGTCTCCGGTGCACTCAATAAGGTGACGGGTGGAAGCTCATCTCGTTCACGAGGTGGCTCAAGCTCTCGCCACACCCCTAAACCTACGCCAAGCCCAAGCACGATGGATTATGAGGAAGAACAAGAACAACACGATGGAGTGCAAGCCGAACCGCAAGCCGAGGCCATGGAAATTGATGAAAATGACGCACCCAACCTCAACTTGCGAGATGATCATGAACGACAAGGCTATGCCATCCTTAAGAATCAAACCTTCACCCACACTCGAGCTTTCGATCCGAAACTCCTTGCCAAAACAGGTATGGATGAAGACTTTGCTAATGTTTGGCATGCAATTGGATGGGACAACTTTGAGCCCATTGAAGAGTATGGTTCTCGACTCCTCACCATCCAATTCCTTTGCACTCTTCAGGAGGTGGAAAATGGGGTTTACTTTTGACTTTTCGGGATGGATTATTTTCTTTCTTGGAAAACTTTTGCTAGCCACCTCGATTTCAACAAGCGTTGGCCAATTTCCCTTGAACAAGCTTGTCGCGGTGTTAATCATCATGAATTTTGGGTTCATATTTCAGGACAAGTTGTCCATGCCAAGTTTGCACCTCGGTGCAACGATATACAAAATCCAACTCTTCGTTTGATGCACAAATGGTTAGCCATCACTCTCTTTCCAAGAGATGATGTTCGACCTATGTGCAACAATGAGTTGATCATCTTATATGCCATGGTCAACAGAATCAAAATCTCCCATGCAAAGGCTTTGGTTAAGTAGTGGCTTACAAATTTCAAGATGACGTGTCCTATTGAGTGTACCTCTTTGATTACTCGTATTGCTTCTCTTGTCAGTGCCTTAGAGGGGAATGCTATTCCTTTCATTGAAGGTGATCGCATGTTTAACGACGAGGTTTATTTGACCCAAGGTCACACACTCAAGAAAGGCTCGAATGACTCTTTGATTTTCTTTTTCTTGGGCTATGCAAATGATATTCCGCTACCCAATGCGGGGTTCCATTTGTATAAAAGTCATTCGCTAACAATCCCTCTTGTTCCACAAGAGGAGACCCGCAGGCATAGCATTTCTGGTTTACCTGGTAGGATGACACGAAGCAGGGCCAGAAGGGAAGCAGAGCCGACACCACCGCCTCAGCAGCCTCAGTCCTCATATCAGCATGTGGCAGGTGTTTCGTCTTGGCACAGAGCTAGCACCAACGACTGGGCACGGCATGCTCCAAGCCGCCGGTCCACCAGCTCTAGCTCCCGCGGAGCCCCGAGCCTAGCAAGGCGGACGGCCTCGTCCCGCGGGTTCGGCGCCATCACCCAGGAGCTAGGCGAGATGCAGGTGTAGGTCGGTGACATTCAAGATACACTACACCGACACATCGACACATCCCAGGCATGGCAGCGTCACACCACCTAAAGACTCCATGCCATGGAGCAGAGGCAGCAGCAGCAGCAGGAGTGGAGGGCCTACTGCCGTTGGAGGGGCTTTAACCCCGACCAGTAGCAGTGAGCCTGAAGCTACCTTGGGGGAGACCCCCACGAGAGGTAACTTGTATCTTGTATCTTTACCACTTTCAATCTTATGCATGAAACAAAACAAAAAATTGTAAAGCCTAAAACAAAACAAAAACCCTGCAAAATCATAAAACTATTTAAAAATTTGCAAAACTTAGAAAATACCAAAAATATATCCTTACTTTAATATGTGTAGTAAGTATGGTGTGAGTTTTTCTTGTTGAGATGATGAATAGTTATTATGTTAACTTCCTTCATATGCTTAGTTACAACTTTGTGATCTACCTAGCTTTGAGTTCGTTGGCTAATCGTTCAAACTTTAAGCTTGAAACTTGTGTGTAGCAAAAGCATGATCAGAATCTAAGTTGTTGTGGGCTATGATATGGTTAAATAGAGTTGTTATTATCTTATCCTATCTGATGCTTGATATCCGGAGTATTTAATTTTGAAAATACAAAAATAGAATATAGTTCCTCGAAGATATGAAATTCCTATCCAAAACCATATGTTGATTTCACTGCAAACATTTCAGATATGCAACTTGCTATCTCATTGAGCTCTGTCAAATTGTTGTGACCCCTTGTGAGATACATTTCATACTCCCATGATCAAGATCACGTACAAGCTTCCACCACATGCTATGCTTCTACACTAGAAGTGAGCAAGCACTCCACAAAATAAAACTCTATGACATACCATGACCACTCTCTCCCAAGTTATCATTATGAGAAAAAGATATGAGCTATATATAAAAAAAGATAGAGAAAGAAAATATACATGCTCAAAGAAGGTATGCCACATGCTCACAAAGCATGTCAAAAAAATATATAGCCCGTATCCCTAGAAAAAGGGGAGAGAGTTGGTTCATAATACATATATAGACAAAGCCATCAGAAATAGAATGAGGAAGAAAGGCACAATAAAAAGCCTTGAGCGATCCGAGAGATCATCCAAGGAACTTTTATAAATTTCATTTGAAAAACTTTACAAAACATCCGGATTGACAATTGAACTAAGGAAAAAGAAATATGAGCACTCTATGATGTCGTTCTGACTCTCAACTGCCAAAGATGAGGTGAAGCTATAAGCCCCACAAAAGTAAAGTAAGAGGTAAGATCAAGGTCAACTTATTCGAAATCAGGATGATTGCACTCAGTTGTGCCTAAGGTATAAGTTGGAATTCAACATTGTAGCAACTCCTGATCAACATAAAAATGAGCCAAACTTTGCTCGGGACAAGCAAAAGGCTAGCTTTTGGGGGTGTTGTTGACAGTCAAGTGCGAAATCCGACCGTCAACTATACTCACAAAAGAAGGAAAATCATACCTCTTACTCGCATATTTGTATTACTAACCTAGCTCCACAGTTGTTTTGGAGATTTTACCATTTTAGGAGTACAAGTCCGGAATAAGACAAAAACACAAAGAAGATGCAGCAGAAACCATAGAAGATCGCATTTTGCGTCACACATCCAAGAGAAGGCCCACATGTCAAAGCAAACCAACATAGAAAAATAGGAAACCTACCCAACAATGCAGAGGACCCACCAAGCAGTCACCTAGGTGAAGGCAGTGGTGAAAGGCGGTGCCAAGTGCATCTTGGCGGGAGATCTGATCCTATCATCTACAAGTTGGTTGCAGATGTTTCCTTGTGGGGAGATGGAGGGAACCGACCTCGAGAGCTATAAAAGGAGCCCTCCCCTTCTCATTCAAACACACAACACTTGAAGCCTCTCTCCCTCACACTATCTTGACTTGTACTCCTTAGGGTAGTGGAGCTATGCTAGTACTTCATCTCTTTAGCGAATACAGTCGTCTTGGAGATCGTTGAGCATTCCTCAGCTTCCGGTATGGCTATGTATTCCGACTGTCGTTACACTTTTCATACAGAGTTGGTTCATGGTTGCTCAGCTATTGTGATAGCTTGCCTTTCCATGTTCTATCAATTCATAAGTTATCTTGGTTGCTTGCTTAGACCAGATGATCTGGGTAACGATGTCGGTTCGTTGTGCTTCCGGGTTTTCCTTAGCATTTTAATTGTCCATCCGAAGGGTGGGAGACCCGGGGGCGCTAGGGTAGTGACCTCATACATAGGCGTGGTGCCCGGGTATGCGGGATCCTTCAGATATGACGGTGCTCCATGGATTGACTGGGGTAGACCGCGTGTGGTGACAGCCCCGTTTGGTCCGCCACGAAGTTGCTTCGTGGTTAGTATAGTCCCCGACGTTTGGGTATTCTGTAGGAGTTTCTGCAAAGATGTAACGGGACTGGATGTACTCCGGTGCGGGACATTCTCCCCAAGATCTCAAATTTCCTGGCACCTGCAGCTCTAAGCATGTGACTAACATAACCCTTGCTTATGTATGAATAGTCGTACTAGGGCTCATGTTGTATGCCTATGCTCCCACTAACCTTAGGTGTATTCGTTTATTCTTTATCTTGAGAGATGCCTAACATGTGTGTGTCAGAATACCCTTGTATTCCATTTATCTTGACTTATCCCTGTATGATCTGTATTCTACAACTTATTTCATATTGTCATGCTTTTGTATCTAATAAACATCTTTACACACCACGCCATCTCTTGGGAAAATATAAATAACGATACCCTGACTACTTTCAGGTGAAATGCTACAACGGTATATCCGTGTCCTTGCGGATCCTTTCTGTAATCATTAAGACATACCCCCTTGGCATTTCTGGCATTGTTACTAGGGACTTAACTATTCCTAGTGATTGTGTTAAGAAATGTCAACAACCTCCTCTAGAATGTATGCCTCTGCAATGGAAACTTCAATTTTTAATTTACTTTTACATTTAGTTCAAAGAACCTTTTGACATCTATTAATTGAATAGCACCAATGTCCTTGCACCCCCCCCCCCACCATTTGTGCCTCATATGGGAGGTGCAAAATCAAATGTTGCATCGGGTTGAAAAGACAGGGTGGAAATATCTCTCCAACTTACAGAGCAACATATGCACCATTCTTTCCATGTCTACAATCACGGTCCGAGGTAACTCCTTAGCATAAAGCTAGCGGAAGAATTAGTTAAATCTGCCAGCACTAGCCAAACATGCTAAGGGACATAGCCTCGAACCATCACCGAAAGAAGCCGCTCAAGCCATATGTGGTAGTCATGACTCTTGAGCCCGGTGATTCGCATAGTAGATAAGTTCACTCCCCTCCTTAGATTCACTACATACCCATCAGGGGACATTAATGTTTGGAACCATTCTAGTACTTCCCTCCTTTGGGCCCTCGTCAGGATGAATTCGGCCTTAGGCTTTCTTCATGACTCGCCGCCTCTTGGAGGCGCCATGTCTAGCTTTGGTCTATTGCATAATGTTGTTTGGTCCACTCTAGCCTTAACATTGTCCTTTGTCTTATCAGGAATATCCATGATTGTTCCCCAAAGTGCCTCGCCGAGATTATTTTTAGTGTGCATTACATCAATGTTATGTGGAAGAAGAAGGTCATCCATAGAGGGGAACCTCCACAAGACCGACGTCTGAGTCCAGGCATGTTGCTTACCATATTCCACAAAAACCACCTTCTAGTTGATTGATCTCAAGAGAGTCTAACTGAGCACGAACCATGACACCTATTATCATCTGTGGTGTAGGGTTTTTAACTATGACACCTTTCGTAAAGTTCTTGATGTCTCGTCTGAGAGATGCTCAAGAGGGAGGAATTATCAATATTTGTCGAACGAAGAAGACTTGCCACTCTTCCTCAACCAAATGAACTTCAGAGCTGCCTTGCATACTGGGCATGGGAACTTCCCATGAACACACTAGCCTTAGAATATCCCATACGTCGGCAAGTCATACAGTGAGTAGTGGTACGAAACATGCATTTAAAGTTTGTCTTTGTGGCTCAGTCATATGTCCATAACTGTTCCTCCCAAGCACATACCAAATCATCAATCAGAGGCCCATGTACAAACTCATATTATTCCCCGGGTGTTCTGGAATTATCAACTACAAGAATATGTTATGTCGTTGAAAGAGGACGCCGCCAGGGGGGAGGGGGGAGATTGAGGGTGATAGCGAACACGGGCCAACAAGTGTACAGGGCAGCCACCATTCCGTAAGGATTGAACACATCTGTTGCCAGTGCCACATGTACATTACGAGCCTTTAGAGCTTTCTCATGATGACCCATCAAAATGGGTCCATGCTTCAGCATCGGATGGATGTACAAGCTTCTCAGCATTATATTGAGTTCCCTTTTTGTGCCATGTCATCTATTTCACGAATTCCTTGGTCATGTAAACCCGTTGGATTTTCATGGGGATCGCAAGCTGCATCTTATATGACCATCACCAGAGTCTACCTCCAAGAACCTAGAAGTTCCACACTTTGCATAGTACTTTGCTTTCGCATGTTCTTTCCTAAATAAGATACATCCCTTCAGACAAGCATGTATCTGTTCGTATGACATCTTAAGTGCATGAAGGAGTTTATGTGCCTCATACATGCTCTTTAGCATAATGTGACCTTTTATAAGCAGAATGCAAATTATCAACATAACATCGAAGACGTCTCGACTCAGGCTAAACTGGGACTTTACGGCCAGTAGGCGTTCAATGGCATCCAGTTGAGAAACCTCAATATGGTCATGAAGGGGTTGATGTGCTGCAGACAATGCGTGGTAATACGCCTTTGCGGTTGCCTCCGCTCCTTCTCCCTACATCATTCATCGAAGTGTGCTTCATGATAGTCATTTGACATGTCTCCTACCCCAGCATCAGCATCATAATCCTCGATGCGTTCGCACGATCTCGTCTCTCATACGATCAGCTTCACCATGGTAGATGCAACGGGTTTAGTCTGGCGTGAATCCATTCTTGCAAAGATGTTTACCCATGACCACCTTTTTTGTCGATGCATGTTTGCACAACTACTACAGGGACACCAAGTGGCATGCGCTCCTTTAACCTTGGCAAATGCTAGGTCGAAGAAAGCATCAGTCTTCTCAATGTATTCATCAGTCAACAAACTCTAACTTGAGCATCCCGTGTACAATTCACTCACAGTCATCCATCCTCCAACATAACATTGAGCAATATAAAAAGAAATTGCACCTACATGATGTTTATACTGTCTAATAGGTGAAGATAGGTCCTAATCCCACATGAGTATGCATGGATGAGGTTAGTTTCCATGATCTACTCCTATTCGAGACAAAATTTTGGAAGCACCTCCCCATTGTTCTCCAAATACACATCCTGACAAGGAAATGATGCTGAAACTCTGTCTCGGATCAGAGTAGACCAAGCAAATTAACCCTATCTACACATACTCAGGCTGTCCAAAAAATATGGACGCTTCGAAACAACAACGGTTATAGATATGCAAAGATCTGCATATTTCCAACTGTATCTCTTCCGAACGGGAGACACCTAACTAGGTTACATGATATGGAAAGTGGGTCTTGAGGCAAGGCAAATGCAAATGCAAGTGCGTGCGTGGGCACTCGGCATGGTCGACGCCGCATCACGGCCACGACACTCGCGGTGCTCCAGCATACCAGGCCGCGGCTGCGTCAGGATGCGAGGGAGGCTCGAGGCAATGACGGTGGGCTCCCGCTAAAGAAAAGGGTGCAGATGATGGCCCTAAGGTTTCACTATGGTTGGCTCATCGGCTGGCCATGCCTCATGCCGGCAGCAGGGGGCCTCAGAGGTGGCTGCGGTGGTGCTTATTGTGGGTCGGCGGTGTAGCTGTGGTCGGTGTGGTATGGACTTGCGATTCTAGTCGGCTCTGGCTTTTCATCGAGTAGGTCACAGGCGAGGCGGCGGCAAGTTGGCTGGATCGTTGAGGTTGGGCTATGGCTCGCGGTACTGCTCGTTGTGGCTGTCAGAGAGCTGGAGACTATGACCGGCGGCGTGGCGGGGGACGACAGCGCGGGACGGTGGAGGTGAGGAATGCGCGACGGGGGTGAGGTTGGCGCAGCAGGGGCTGGCGGCACAGGAATGTGGAGGCAAGGGAGGTGCGGCGGGGGCGGCAGGGGTGAGGGAGTTGCTGCGGGGGCAGCAGGGGCGAGAGAGGCGTAGCGAGAGCAGGGCGGAGGCGAGGGAGGCACGGCGGGGATGCCGGAGCGAGGCCCTTGCGTGTGTGTGCGTGTGTTTGTGTGTGTGCACCAGAGCTGTGATATTAACGGAGTTCGCCGAGTGCCTCTGGTTTGGCACTCAGCAAAATATTACTTTGCCGAGTGCTCGTGATATGACAGTCGGCAAAGGACGTATTTTTTTCATTTTTTTCCATCTCTTTCTTTTTCATAACGTGTTTTGCTAAATTGTTCGAATTTATTTTTAAAATACCTTATCAAATTCACTCAACAATGCATTATTATTCCATTATTTCATGCAGTTATAGCTCAAATTTAATTTATATCAATTAAAATTCTATAGTTGCAGTTAAAAACTTAAAATTATCAAACGGATCCGAAAAATTACCAAAATTTCACAGGAAACAATGTATGTTATCTATTGTCTATACAAAAGCTTTGAAGTCAAATCCCAACTTGACTGTCACTTTGACTCCAAATCGTACCGAACCCTTCTCAACTCTACGATTTTTCTTTGGAGATGCTTTATTATGTAAGCAACGTACATGATAAATTGTGCGAAACCTTCTCAATTTTTTACAACAGCCTCCATGTATGATATGGTGAGATCTTGACAAATCTCATGATTTTTAGACTCTACTTAACAAATCTCATGATTTTTAGACTCTATTTGCTTTTTATAGAATTTAAAAACAATTCCTCCACACGTTCATGGCCATGTTTTATGATCAAGATGTTCGAAATTTACTTTTAATTGCCCGAATACGGCCTCAAATTGGGCTCAATAACATGAATATCATTTTTTCCATTCATTTAATTCCATTATTCGATCACTTGCAGTTCAAATTTGACTTATCGCCAAAAATCCTTTAAATGAAATTAATTAACTAAATATAGCAAATAGACCAAGAAATATACCAAATTTTAACATGAAGTACCATGTACAGTATGTAGAGAACAAAAAAAGTTTGGAGGGCAGAAGTGGGAAAAAATTTATTTGTTTGCTGAGTGCCAGCAAAACACACAGGAAAATTAAAACTTTACCGAGTGTCGCCACAAAACACTTGGCAAACTCTGAGTGCCACTAATGGACACTCGGCAAAGTTCTAACGACCGTCGTTGTGCTTGACGGCCGTCACACGTGGTGGTCACGTGACGGTTGTGTTACCGTGTGTTTTTATTTGCCAAGTTTTGTGTAGATGTTTGTTATGTTGCCAGCACTCGGCAAGCTAGCGTTTTTGCTGAGTGTTTTTATTTTACCGAGTGCCCCGATGAAATATAATGGGCAAGCAATCAGACACTTTGCAAATTGCTGGTTTGCGGTACCGACTGACTGATGTGCTAGATGAGCTGGAGAGGACCTGGGTCATTGTCATGACTGATGTGCTAGATGGGCCGGAGAGGACCTAGGTCATTGTCATGTGGGCCTAATCGCAATCAGAGGCCCACGTAGTAGTGGTAGTGGCACAATGCCTCTGTAGTTATTGCAGAGGATTTGTTCCAGGAGCTCATAAAGATTTTTCTTACGAATTTTACTACTTTATGATTGTTTTGATGAGCTCAGGTTCAGTCATAAAAAATATTTGCTACAACAAAATTATGTTAGAGTTATGTAAAACATAATTTTCAGTCATGGATAGGTATCTGTGGCAGAATATAGCCTTATCTATGATGCAGCTAGCGTTATCACGGTTGCAAACACAGTGACAAACAAGCTTACGTACCATGAGAGTGACTCATCATTGTGTGTATTTGTTTACTCTAGCGACACTTGCATAGGGAAGTTATTCTTCTATAGTCACAAGGCAATACATGACGCAAACCTGGATAAGTTATATTACATCGTAGAGTAATGGATAAAAACGCAAGCAGCAAGTGGACACTGCGCAGCACCGCATCAAGGCTTGGCGTAGAGCTGTGCTGGCAGCTTGGGCACGACGACGGCCTCGACAGGGAACTTGCGCGGCGTGGACAGGCCGAAGATCTCCTCCACGCTCAGCTCCTCCTTGGTCATGTCGTTGGGGAGGCTCCAGGTGAAGCCGTGCAGCAGGTTGGCGAGGCTCACCTGGATGACCTTCAGGCCGAGGCTGTACCCGGGGCACATCCGCCGGCCCGACCCGAAAGGCAGCAGCTCGTAATCTTGTCCCTTCACGTCGAGCTTGCTGCCGAGGAAGCGCTCCGGCATGAACTCCTCCGGGGCGTCCCACAGCGCGGGGTCGCGGCCGATGGACCACACGCTGACGAGCACGCGCGTGCCGGCGGGGATGTCGTAGCCGTCGACGGTGGCGTCCTCGCGCGCAAGGCGGGGCACCAGCAACGGCGCCACCGGGTGCAGCCGCAAGGCGGGGCACCAGCAACGATGGCCAATTGGAAGCTAGTTCTGCCAGATCTTTGTAGTTGCTGTGTCAATCAGGAGATACAGTTGGCTGTCTTTTGTTATGGCGACGTCCAGTGGCGGAACCAGGATTGAGTCGAACCCCGGGCCGAGTTTTAAATATAGACGTCCACAAACTCACAGTTCAAAAGATACATGAAAATATAAACGGAAAGATAGATAACATACAAAAAGCGTCATCGCGAAGTAATATATTTATTCTTCTTCAGCAATTGATCCAAGTCCTTCTTCGGCAATTGATCCAAATTTAGAGGTAGAAGCTACTGCAAAATGGAAAAAAATTGGGCCGAACCCCGGGCCATGGCCCGGGTGGCCCGGGGTGTGCATCCGCCGCTGGCGACGTCGACCTCTTCTTTCGATCTATTCTGTGACAAGTTCCGGTTCTTCAACCCTCTGTTTTGGTGGTGAAGGATTACAAGCCTATGTTGCTTGTGTTCCTCCAGCCGATATTTTTTCAGTGGTTGCTAGATCTCGTTGTAAGCAGCGAGCGAGTGGTTTTTGTGGTCTTCAAAGCCTTGTGTGGTGTTGACGTTTGTAAGTGTCTCTTTCCCTTACTGCCTTTTTTAGTGTATTTTTTAAGCTCCGGTGAACGATGAACAATCGGATGAAGAAGGCGACCAGAGAGCTCAGTGTAATTTTATTTTTTTATATTGTCTTGCATCAAATTGTTCTTCTATTGTACTACCACTAGTTTTGCTTGATATGAATCAGATATGAGACACCTTTCTTGTGTCTTCCTCAAAAAAAAAATCTATCTAGTCTTAACAATTTACACGCATGCATGAGGAGTGAAAAGATGATGGGCCACCCATAGTCAAAACAAACACCTCCTGGATCTCCAAACCCGCTCACACTACGGATTTATAGTTAAGATCAAACACAACGTTTACCAGCTCGGCTTATAAAATCAGTAAAATGCTCATCAATAAAATACAGTAATATAACCTGTGATAATTAGGGGTATTTTTCTGTGTCGTGTATATAAAAGTAAGGGTATAACTGAGTTACAACATTATTCCACACTACAGTCACAAGCCACACACGACGCAAGCTTGGAGAGAAACATTACAGAGTGACTATAACAACAGCGGGAGCAGCAAGTGGACACTGGACAGCAACACGCAAAATTAACGGCACCTATACTGAACAAACCACGCGCACGGCGCACATCGTCGATCAAGCCTCGGCGGCGTAGAGATGTGCCGGCAGCTTGGGCTCGACGACGGCCTCGAGAGGGAACTTGCGCGGCGTGGACAGCCCGAAGATCTCCTCCATGCTCAGCTCCTCCTTGGTCATGCCGTTGGGGAGGCTCCAGGTGAAGCCGTGCAGCAGGTTGGCGAGGCTCACCTGGATGACCTTCAGGCCGAGGCTGTACCCGGGGCACATCCGCCGGCCCGACCCGAACGGCAGCAGCTCGTAATCTTGTCCCTTCACGTCGAGCTTGCTGCCGAGGAAGCGCTCCGGCATGAACTCCTCCGGGGCGTCCCACAGCGCGGGGTCGCGGCCGATGGACCACACGCTGACGAGCACGCGCGTGCCGGCGGGGATGTCGTAGCCGTCGACGGTGGCGTCCTCGCGCGCAAGGCGGGGCACCAGCAACGGCGCCACCGGGTGCAGCCGCATGGTCTCCTTGACGATGGCGTCCACGTATGGGAGCTGGGGAATGTCCTTCTCCGTGACCCAGCGGCTGCGGCCGATGACGCGGTCCAGCTCCTCCGTGGCCTTGGCGATGACCTCGGGCTTCTTCAGGAGCTCCGAGATGGCCCACTCCACTGTGACTGCAGAGCTCTCCGTGCCGCCGGCGATGAGGTCCTGCGCGTGCCACACATGCCCACACGTGATTGTGATTTAAGTCAGATTGCTGCAGTTTATATATGAGTTATTCTAAGAGATTATCCTACGCATGAAGATTAGGATCGGAATCAGATCACAACTCACCTGAGTGAAAGCCTTGACGCTTTCTCTGTTCAGCTCAACCTCCAGGGTAGGGTCGTCGGCAATCTGGAGCAGCACGTCGACCATGTCCTTGGCGACGAAGCTCTTCCCCTCGCGCAGCCGCCGCTGGTTGTGCTCCTCCACGACGTGCTCCAGGAACCGGTCGAACATCTTGCTGATCTTCTTCATCCTCCTGATGTAACCCTGCAGGTCCATCCAGTCGAGCCACGGGATGGAGTCGCCGATGTTGAGCACGCCGTTGAGCAGGAACAGCTCGTCGAGCATCCACTTGAACTCCTCCGGCGTGGTCACGGAGGACCCACCGGCCACCACCTCCTTGTCCAGGTACTTCTTGCCGAGCACCATGCGCGTGATCACGTTCAGGCTCACCGTGGACAGGTAGTCCTTGAGCATGACGGCGCGGCCGGTGCCAGACGCCGCGTGCAGGTCGCGCAGCAGCGCTTGGACCTCGGCGGCGCGGATGTACTCGTACGACTCGAGACGCTTGGCGCTGAAGAGCTCGGTGAGGCACATCTTGCGCGCCTGCCGCCAGTAGGCGCCGTACGGGGACCAGGTGATGTCCCGGTTGTTGTAGGTGGTGTACTTGCCGGCGGCGGTCTTGGGCCGGTCCGTGAACATCACGTCGTGGGTCTTGAGGAAGAACTTGGCCATGTCCACCGACGAGCCGACGACCACGGGGAAGGACCCGAACCGGAGCTGCATCAGCGGGCCGTACTTCCTTGACAGCTCGTGGATGGAGCGGTGCGGGAGCGCGCCCATCAGGTCGAGGTTGCCGATGATCGGCCACGGCTTGGGCCCCGGCGGGAGGTTTTACGCGCGGCGCCCGCGGCGGCCGAGGACGGCCTTGAGAAGCATCACGGTGGCGAGCACCACGCCGAGAAAAGCCGCCCATGGTGGAAGCTCCATCGGGACGTACGCACGAGCTATAGGGGCTGCGACGTTGCTGACTTGCTGACGCAGCCGGCAGCCGCTGGTGCCTGTGGTGGTGATGGAAATGGAATGGAAGGATTGAAGTGGCTGGTCGAGTGATTGAGTTGAGCTGGTGATGTGGTGCCGGAGCGGCGGAGCGCGCGGGCTTCTTATAGGCGGGGGGGTTGGGGAAGCTGCAGTGTCACTAGGTGGGAAAGGACGGGGAACTCGGGGACGACTTGAGCTAAAGAAAACTTGACAAGCGAACGGCGACTACGCTAGTCTCCCGGGAAACACGTGCTGGGGACAAACTAAACCTAGTGCTCAACTCCGGCTTTTGCAGACTTGCGGTACACCTGGTAGTAAAAAATCCGAGAGATTGTTCATGCGGCAGAAACGGTGCAGTCTGTTCTGTGCAGTAGTGTGCTGGCTTCACCCACTGAAGTCTGACAGTAAATGTTTCCGTCTCACTAGATCGATCAGATTCTGAAGTAGTCTAGGGGGAGGAGTCACAGGCACATTAGTACATGGATTGGACACTAGTCGCTCTCTTCGGCTGGCTGTGGCTGGTAGATACTGATTTATTGTTAGAGAAAAGTACCGTTGGCTGGTAACTGATACTGATTTGGTATGAGAGAAAATCAGTGTTGGCTGGCTAGCTGACAAGGATTTCTATTTGCTCATCATTGGGAGCACTCCAGACCCGCGTCGTTTTCAGCAGCCGCTGCATGATCGGCATTCGGCAGAGCAGGCAAGGAGTGGTAGAGCACATGGCTATCGGACGCTCGCGGCCACGTAGTGTGGCATCAATGATCAATCGGTCTGGCAAACCGAAATGGCACATGAAAACCGACCGGTCAGGGCACCGATTTCAGCCCATAATCTTCTCACATCAAGATGCTCCCTCGAAACCCTGATAGATAACTGACGCGCACTATCGCCTGTCTCATGCAATTGCTGAAATGAATGTGAGGTTTGAGGCCTGAAAACTGAATGGGGGAATTGGTGTTGAAGATAAACCATGCAGGTAGAATCATGCGGTCAGTTTAGCACTTTGCAGTGCCATCATCTGGTCTCCTAGAGACCATCTCCACCCGGGAAACAATCCAGATTGGCATCAAAGGACATGACACCTTCGCCGAAGTGTGGACACAATGCACCAACTAACCCTCAGGACCTGACGTTTTCACTCGAAATTCCACTTAAAGTACCGGCACCAAGACTGTAGAAAGTCTGGTCTGGTCACAAAAAACCCATTCGGAGCAGGTAACACGCTCTGATGGAACCCCTACCCACCTACACAAAGAAACTGTTACAAGTTGCAATTCAACAGGCAACAAAGTTGCAATTTCTGTTTGTGGGCTGATGCAGCATGAGCTAGCTAGATCCATTGAATTGTCTAGCACTCTAGCGATGCTTACATCCAGTTGCGAGGGGAATTGCTGGGGCAGAACAGGGAAACACCCACTGCTGCTGAGGATCTGGCTCGTGGACCGACCGACTGACTGACTGACCATTTGGAAGGGCTGACGGACCGAGGACGGAACTGACCGGCCAATAGTTGTTGGCACGTCCCTTTACGCGGAGTGGGCTTTGGCAACCCACACTACAGCGATGCGTTTGGCCTTTCCTGCAGTCCAAGGCCTCGTTATTCAGCTATCAGCCCAGAACCTGGAACGATCTTAGCGTAAGTGCGTAACGCCATTGCAGTTCTCGTGCTCGACGTGGTTGCGGAAGGTGGATGCTGGATCAGGACGGGAATAGAGGAATCATCACATTTTATTAGTCCAGATGGCTAGTTTTCCTCTTTCCCTAGTTGCATGTCATTTTTTCTATTTTCTTTTTTAAAAAAATTACTTGGTCTTGAGATCGGGTGTGTTGTAAAACTCATCCTTTTTTCCTTAATGAAATGCTCCTTCTGACAAGTTCTCGAAATCATTCTATGCTGAGGACCCTTGGTCTTCACGGGTCGTTCGTTTTTATTCCCTTTATTTCCTACCTCATTCGATCCTTCCTTTTTTTGTGTGTGCCAAAATTTACCACAATCATATAAATTTTTGTCTTTTGTTTTTGAGAGCAGAGCATCGTATGAATTTAGTTTCAGAATCTATGATTTTTCGCCGTGGTATCGCCGTAGCAACTTCGCCGTAGCAACTTCGCCATAGCAACTTCCTCGTAAGAGAATCGGCTTTGCAGGTGAAGTTCCGTAGAGTCAAAGAGTCATGGGCACCCAAAAACTTTCTCGAGTCCTGCCGGTGAATTTGGCCAGAAATCATCGGGCCAACTTGCGTGTTGCACGGTGGCGTGCCTCACGGTGCCCTAAACCGAGGAGCTGAGCATGGAGGAGGTCTTCGGGCTGTCCACGTCGCGCAAGTTCCCGCTCCAGGTCGTCGTCGAGCCCAAGCTTCCGGACCACCTGTACACTGCTTAGACTGGATTGCATTTGATTCTGTCGAAAAGAAAGGGATTGGAATTGATTACCCAACCCCAGCGAAGGCCTTGAGCCCAGCTAGCTTTCTCGTGCTGTGCAAACTGCAAATGCAGCCCAGTTTATCCTTTTTTTCGTCAATATCTATTATTATATTATTTGGCCAACAAAAGTCTCCACGTTCGCTCTCAAGGTCTAGAAATTCCCACGTTAATCGAAGAAAAATAGAAAAATAAAAATTACCCACCACTGCCATTATGATAAAAATTAGCCAAAAATACCCCTATGCCTAATTAAAAATCACCCACCAATGCCATTATGATAAAATTAGCCTAAAATACTCTTGTGCCTAATTAATAATTACCCACCAATATTATTATGAAAAATTAAATATAAAATACCAATTTGCTATGTGTCAGTTACAAATATATACTATTAATAAAAACTAAAGCTAACAACAATCAATCAAAATAAAATAAAAATAAGAATAATTATATATATAATATTATTAAAGCTCAACAAATCAAATTATTATTACAGGCAGATCATATTTGAATTGTTTTAACCAACAATAAGACATAATTTACGATAATGAACAGAGTGATGTATGGTAAACAAAAATAGTATAATCTTTAAGTAAGGATACAACGATATGCAAATTTTTTAAATTTTCAATCCTTGTCGGGCAAATGCGCGGGCTGTACACCTAGTTTGCTTGTACAGGTGTGTCTAAATTTCAAGAAAGTTAGTTTATCCTGTATTTTTGCCGTCAATTTTGCTTGTACAAGTATGTCTAATTTTCAAGAAAACTAGGCGTATAGCCCGCACATTTGCGCGCCTAGTATTGAAAATTCAAAAATTTGCATGTCGTTGTATCCTTACTTAAAGATTATACTTTTTTTACCATATATCATCCTATTCATTAGTGTAAACTATGTCTTATTGTTAGTTAAAACAATTCGAATATGATCTACCTATAATAACAATTTGATTTGTTGAGCTTTAATAATATTATGCATATAATTATTCTTATTTTTGTTTTATTTTGATTGATTGTTGTTAAATTTAGTTTTTATTAATAGTATATGTTTGTAACTGATAAATAGCTAAATGGTATTTTATATTTAATTTTTCATAATGACATTGGTGGGTGTTTTTTAATTAGATACAAGGGTATTTTAGGCTAATTTTTATTATAATAGCAGTGGTGGGTAATTTTTATTTTTCTATTTTCTCCGATTACGTGGAAATTTTTAGACTTTGAGAGCGAACGTGGAGGCTCCGTTTGTTGCCAAATAATAAGATAATAGATTAAATTTCCTAGATTTTCCACTATACATTTGTTTCCCGTAACACACGATCCAGTTGTTTCAGAATCCAAGTAAGTACACCTTTTTTTATTGATCAATTGCATTAGTGATATTTTCACTGAGAGTTTCACTTCTATATCCTGCTATTTCAATCAATTGCTTCATGGGCATTCCTTGTCAACTCTAGGTTGGTATTGCTCTCCTGTCTAGACTCTCTTTTATTGATCAACTAGCAAGGTGACCCGCGCTAATAGCGTGGGTAGCTAGTATTTCTTTAACATTTTTTATTTTTTTAAATTAACTGAAGAGATGTATTTGGCATTTTATTTATCTTTGGTTCGCTCTCATAGAGTACTACCTGCAGTTTCCATGTATAGGCATTCATATCAATCATCAATTTTTAAGTTGCTTTGTTTCATATCATGTTGACATATTTTAATACTTTAACTTGCAATATCTAAATTTGAGGATTGAATTGAATATTAGGTCACCATAAGTATAGGTGCATATTGTACCACGTAATACTAAGTTTGATGATTAATAGTAATATAGGGTCACCTTGAATACATGTTTGTCTTTTTCTAATTTTTATGTAGTTATTAGATACATTTATATATGTGTACGTGTACGTGTTATTTTCAAAGCCTACAACTTGTAACTTAGATGGTGGACTTTGATTTGTGCCTTGTAATAATTTGATTTTTACTAAGCAAAAAGTCAAGCCTAGTTGGTCTAGTTTTTAGAGCATATGGATAGCATCGAACAAACCTAGATTTCACTCCTCATTACAGTAATTAAAACAGGCATAGATTAAATAAAAAGTTATATTAAAAAATAGGTTGGGGTTCTCAAAAATATTATATTTATTTATTTTCACCTACCGTAGAAAAATTATATATAACATATATTCTACATTAATATATATACATATATATATAAGTTTTTTATTCGGTCTAACCTATTTGTATTTTTCATACTTTGGTTTATGTATATTTTTCGTCTTTCGCCCACCTAACTACAGAAATTGGCTCACTTCAGAGTTGTGTCATATCGACAATGGATAGTTTCAACCATGTCTTTGTTGTTATCTCTAACTCTTTTCTTGACTTTCATTTTCTCTAGCTATTTTTACCAATTTCACTCTCTGTCATTTTCTTCTTCCACACATTTGAAATTGATTAGTGTGTTTCTTGTCTGATACACCTAAAAGAAAAGTTTCCTGTGGAGTTCGATTCAGTTGGTGAGTTTAGATTGTGTGTCAGAGCTTTTTTTCTAAGCTCTTTATTATATTTTATGGTATATTTTTGGATAATAATTTAGGAGAAAATTAAATATTTTTATGTAAACACTGGAAGTACTAAATATTTATATATTTATTTACTATAAATATTATTTTTTTAGAAAATACTTGCGATGTACATTTTTTTCTTAATTGTTCTAGTTACCGTACGTGATAAACAAATCACCCTTAGACTTGGATAATTATATTTAGTTAATTGGTTCAATACATATACCACACTAGAAGTATAATTTACTTTATTTTTATTATCCTCCAACCACTCATTGATATAGCCATGTGATGCATGTTCTCATATTGTCTTAGTTATAGTTATCTCCCGCCATTATGCTCCCAAATTCTTTGCACGCCATACCACGATAATCAAAGATGCGTCATTGATAGTGCACGACTGCATGTCACTATGTTTTGTTGAACACTACTTGTGGCATGCAATGGATGAGTGTGCATGTCATATCGATTTTCAAGTTGATTTGTTCTAGATCTCGCACAACACTCCACAATGGTTGTCATCTATCATTTTCTCACTTGTAAAATTTTTTAGCTCTCTATCATCAACTTATGATAATGCTATATGGTTGTTTCATGTAAGTTGTTGCTATTAAGTTGTGTTTCTCCAGTTATGCCCTAACAATGTTGTCGTACCTCCAAAAAAGTTTTCATAACACAGTTTGCCCAACTTGGCAAATGTTCTTTTCCATTGCGCATCCACAATACAATGAACTTACTAAATTATTTTAAAAATTTTAATTTAAAGTTATGGTAATAAATAAAATTTTACAATGTTTAATCCTTAATTCTAAAATTTAGCTGCCCTTAATGAGGTGTGCTCCCTCTAAATTTTACCCTAGGTCAGTCAAGACTTACTAATGTGTGAGGATGAAGAAGTCTGCAATTAAATCTTCTTTATCATTGGAATATATATGCTTATTAGCTTATATCATTATTTAGGGTTAGAACTCGAGTATGTGACCATCATTACACAACGGTGATCCGCACTGTAGCTATCTATATAATAAGTTAGTTTGTACACTGCACACTGGTAAGTAGGACTTGTGGGTGGTAAGAGAGTATAGCCCTATTGATCTCTTCACAATCTAACATGGTCCTTATATTTTGAGCTCAAATTATATAAGATAAGAGCTCGGCCCTTTTTAAGCATGACACCTAGATTATCTAGATTAAATTTTGAGGCTATCCACCACCCTTACTTGTGTTACCTTCCATGAGAATATGCTCTATGGCAAAAATGGCTGGAGGTCATCTTAGAGACAGGTTTTCTCTCAACCAATGGAAGTTTGGTTGAGGATAGCTTTGTATGTCAGTATTGCCGGCCAAGTCCTGCAAATGCATTCTAGTACCATATTGTTGCTAGCCTAACAAAATTATTATGGTAAATCATTAGTTGATAATCCAGTAAATTATTATAGATTCTTCTCTTCTCTTGCAATTTTCGATTAGTGCAGTGGATGCTGGCCACCATACAAATCACAGTTTACTTGTCATAGTTTCATTTTTCTGCTATGCTCCAATATTTCTTTAGCACATAGCTTTATTCGGACGGAGCACATGATAGCATGATATTTTTTTTCCCTTCAACAGTTTTCTGTCATGATTCACCGTTTCCGGTTAGTGGCTGCGGCGTGTTAAATAGCGCACCCCTATATATTTTATTCAGCGGAGTCTATTGTTATTTTTCTCTTTGGTTATTGTACTTTTCTTATTTATTTTTTAGCCCATTTAATTATCTGCATAAATTGGTCCACTTCAGACTTTTGTCCTCTCATCGATGTATAGTTCCGGGCATATCTTTGCTGTTGTTTCTAACTCTTTTCTTTGACTTCATTTTCTCGAGCTATTTCGGCTGATTTTTCCATCTTCAATTTTTTTCCTCCATACATTTAAAATTGATTAGTCTGTTTCACGTCTGATGCACCTAATGGAGTTCACTATTTAGTTCAACTCAGTTGCTGAGTTTATATTGTGCCTCAGAGCTCGCTATTTTTTCTGAGAAAAGAGGAAGAACGGCACTGATGTGAATAATTTGTTATGTATCGCAGATTCGTAGGCTATCGACTTAGGGCTATTTTTTCACTTTGGTTACTGTACATTTCTTATTTATTTTTAGCCCATTTGATTGACTGTATAAATTGGTCCACTTCAGACTTTTGTTCTCTCATTGATTTATAGTTCCATGCATATTTTTGTTGTTGTTTCTAACTCTTTTCTTTGACTTCATTTTCTCAAGCTATTTCGGCTAATTTCTCCATCTTCAATTTTTTCCTCCATACATTAAGAATCGATTAGTGTGTTTCATGTCCGATGCACCTAATGGAGAAGTTCCCTATTTAGTTCAACTCAGTTACTGAGTTTAGATTGTGCCTCAGAGCTTCTTATTTTTTCTGAGCAAAGAGGAACAATTGCAGCGACTGATTTGAATAATTTGTTATGTATCGTAGATTCGTAGGCTATCGAGTTATAGCTAGTTAGGCAGGGCTCCAGCTGCAGCTGAAACAACTTTGGTTATATATAATTTCGTATGAAATAATAAAGTAATGAATATAGTTATAGAGTAAACATTTATTTATTGATGAGGGTGAGCATATTTATGTCCAGCGTTTGTCAGGGGTCAGAACTGATCGACCTGACCTTGATTTGCTCAAAATAAATAGGAATGTCCTTTTTTAATGTTTCCTCTTTTATTTGCGCCTAATTAGAAATGGATCAGACATGTTTTATGATGTCAACTTTTCTTTTTTTCTTTAAACCTGAATGGAGACATGACTACGGAAAGATGGAGTCCGAGTCCTTTTCACATTAGAAAAACTAATAAAGTCTAATTCTAATAGGAAATACCAAATTAATATGGACATACTCTTTGGTGTAATATCCCTCTCCTTTTTAGATTAACGTGGAAGTCAATTAGTGTGCGAGTCAATTGCTCAAAACTTGACGTTCTATCAGCTGATTGATGCTCTCCAAATTGATATAGGCTCAAAACTTGATGAGCTAGCTGATTGATGCTCTCTAAATACTTGTGATTCAGTTGTGGAATCCCTAGGCCAGTTGTTTGAGAGATGTAATTGAGAAACGATTGAGAAATTCTTTCGGCTCGAAAAAGCTGTGCAAGACAAAGTTAACTGTACCAATTGTTTTAGTGTTCTTATTATATATACGTGACAGAGTCGGTCTTGGACCTGAGCCAAAGCTTTGATGAACGTGAGAATATACGTGATAGAAATGGATATATTTATGAGAATATTAAAAAAATAAAGAATATACTTCTTGCCATAAACCAAGCATGATAGAGTCCTAGTACATGTTTATGATGTGACATTTTCTTATTTTTTTAATCCTAGCTGTATACGAAGCATGATAGAGTTCTAATCCAATGTGGATTTTTTGTGTGATATGAATTTTTTAATACGAAATGAATTCTTAGAATAATATAGACCGTTGGATCTTCATAAAATCCAATGGTGCAAATCTTTCTCTTTTTTAGATTAACGTGGGAATTCCTAGACCCTCTCCGCGAACGTGGAGGCTTCTTTTAACACTCCTTTAATAATATAATAGATTATGATAAGACCATTTTCAGTGAGAGTTTTATAGAGGTTCCATTCAATTAGATGAGGTGTCACCTCAGCTAATATGGTGATATGGCAAAATAATAAGGAGAGAGATGGGAGTGAAACTGAGTAAAACTCCAACTGATGAGGGGGTATGTGTTTCATCTCCACACATTTCATCAATTCTCATTGGTCACATAGATGAACAAACAAATTATTTTCTCATTTATGAAATCATAAAATGAAACATTGATTTGATAGACCATGTTTCATACATTAACTAAAAAAAAATTCTTAGATGATATGTCAATCTAGCTTGGAAACCGTGTAAGGGCAGCTCCAGCGTGAGGATAAATCGAATCATGGATCAAGAAAACCGAACAGAGTACGTAGTGGCAGTCAATGTTTGTGTGTTAGAATAGAAATTGAATTATGCAGACGCACGTGTCGAACTAAGATGAATAAAAAATTCGGTATGCCCAGCAAGAACGTCGAGACGAACCAAGAGCTGGCTCGTGGGCAAGCGCAGGACCTGAACCAGGAGTTGTGCGTTGAGTGATGGGCCCATCAATTGATGCGTACGCTGTGAACCGTGAATGTTGTTTTTATTCGACTTGTGCTGTCAAAACGATTCGAACTAGCATTGGAGCTGCCCAAACAAAACTTTGCAGTGAGGTTGTGAGAACTGAGATTGGCCTCTGATAAAAATATCTATCTATTATATTAATAAGCAAGTGTTAAAAGAAACCACCACATATTCGTCGCGCGAGTCTAGAAATTTCAACATTAATATAAAAAAAAGAAAAATTTATACCGTTGGATTTCATGAAGATCTAATTATATAGACCAACTCAAAGAGTCCATATTATCTATTATATTAATAAGAGAGTGTTAAAAAAACCACCATGTTTGCCAAGAGTCTAAAAATTCCAACATTAATCTAAAAAAAGAGAAGAATTTATACCATTAGATTTATGAAGATCTAATGGTGTAGACTAACTCAAAAAGTCCATACCAAATACGATTGATAAACATAATATAATTTCAGAATAAAAAATAATAAAATTAAAACTTAATAAAAACTCCTAACCGAGTATGATTTAATTTGTAAATAGCTAAAGTTAGTTGCATGCGTGTATTTGCAGAGGTGAGTATGTGTGTGTGTGTTTTTGAACTGAAAACTAAGGAGTTCTCCACAGCGCAAATATTAAGGTTAGAAATGTCCGGTTAGTTAACAGTACAGAGGTTAAACTTATGGAGAAAGGAGGAGGGAGAAAAGGAAGGGAGGAGGGGGAAACTTACAAAGAATTGAGCCAGGACTGAACTAAGGGAATTCGATCTTCTCGCATTCCATGGAGTTGCAGGAGAACTTCATCCTTGAATTTCATAAACAAGAGATTGATGGAGGCTCGTGCAGCATTGAAAATCTTTATGTTCTCGCATTTGGTTGCCTATGAGGCCTTGACTCCAGTAGATTTCGAGGAAAGTTCATATGTTAACACCATTAGTACTCAGTGTAAGTCGTTCCAACTTTCTTAGAAAGTCAAAGTATTTTTATATTTGACCAAATTATAGAAAAAATTATAAAGATTTATAGCACGAAATAATATATATACTTATTCGGTATTGTAAATGTTAGTATTTATTTTATAAATTTTGTCAAACTTGAAATATTTGGACCCTCCAAAAAAAATTGGAATGACTTACAATTTAGAACAGAACGAGTAATTCACAAGCTTTGACGTCACTCAGTTTTAAACATGCAGTTCTGTATGGTCCTTGAGAAACTACGACACATCAGGAACCTAGAGTGTCGACTGTCGAGTGGATTCAAGGGCGAGCCTTTGTTTACATCAAGTGGCAAACCCACCATCGCTGTCGCCAAAGCAAACACCATGTAAAGAAGAATCGCCTTTCAGATCTTTGGTCAGTCCATGGTCAGTCAACTGTTTCAAATGTGGTCCAGAAGTCATATAAAAACAATAGCGGCACGTGTTTCGCTGCGCTGTCCCAGCAATTCCCCTTGGAGTTTCTGTATATGTAAGCAACATCATTAGTGTAAACAGATCTCTAGAGTCCGGAGAAGTTTGTGGAGCCCATGTACACAGACCGACCGGTTAGCGGTTAGTGACTAGCAATAGAAATTGCAACTTGCTCGGCGGATTGCGTCAAAGCATGTTAATTATCTGCTCTGAATCCTTTCCTTTGGGGACTTGACCTGCTACAGGGTCAATACTTTGGAGTGCAATTTCGAGTTAAATGTCAAAGTCTCGAGGGCTAGTGCTTTTCTTTCACACTTCGGTGAAAATGCCTTGTCCACTGATGTCGATTCACAGTAATGCTATTTTACACCTTAGTAGTAGTGTTCATTCTGCACCCAGCAATCAAATTAGTGACCAGAAATTACTGAATCGAGTTACTGAATTATTGAACCATGTTTAGTAAAATGGTGTTAAGTAATCGTGTGATTACTGAAAATCTGTTCAGTATATACAACGAGGCTAAAATGCAATAAGGTGCATTCTCTTTTCAAAATACACCCACCCTGCAGTTGCAACGAGACTACATCGATTGCAACTGGATGGAACTGATTGCAACTGGGTGCGAACCAGGTGCAACTAGACGCGAACTAGTTGCAACTCAGAACGATCCGTCTGCAACTGGACGCGAATCAATTGCAACTCAGGCCGACCCGATTGCAACTGGACACGAACCGGTTGCAACTGTACGCAAACCGGTTGCAAATGGACTCAAATCCAGTAGCAACTGGAATTGCCGCAGTCGCAACTAAGAGGGTGGGTGCATTCTTTATACAAAATGCACCAAGGTAAAACACGCGCGTCCACACACACACGCGCACCCCCCCCACCCACCCACACACACACACATATATATATAGAGAGAGAGAGAGACATACACAGAGAGAGAGAGACATACACAGAGAGAGAGCGTGCGCTCTAGAAACTCTAAATAGTTGTTTGAATACCGAGTTACATTTTCGTACGATTCGTGCTAATATTGGAATTCTCAGGACCATAGAATGGAAGAGATAATAAAAATTTATTCGATTTTGAACTTCTACTTCCGTTTAGAATTTAGGCATTATTTTCCCCCTTGTTTCCAAAAAAAAAAGATTCAAAAAACACTAATTGCAACCCTTTGAGTCGACGAAATTAATAAAATTCTCCGCGAATGTATTGAACATATAATAGGAAACTAGGGATTGAGAATATCGATCGCGTAGTTCAAGTCGGGGATGGGATTGTTCATATTATAGATCTTGGTGAAATAATGTCAGGTGAATTAGTTGAATTTGCAGAAGGGATGAGAGGTGTTGCTCTGAATTTGGAATAAAAAAATATTGGAATTATATATTCACGTGGTATTCTACATCCACCTTCTATTACTAGCAAAATAATCGTATTATCAAATTACAAAAATAATGTTGAGTAATAATTCGCCGATTACTGAACTACTGAAATTTTATTCAGTGATTCTGTTCATTTTTGCTATTAGAATAAACTGCTACACCTAAAGTGTATGCACATGGATATATATTAAGATAGGAATGGAGGGTTATGTGCTGGAGGACACCATTGCATCACATAGCATTTGGTCAGTTTTTTTTTTCTTTTTTACCCCTGAGACTATGTCAAGGGTGAAACGCGAAGCTGAATCAGCCGATACAACTCTGAATAAAAGCACAGAATAGACTGAAATTCCTGCCACAATGAACAATCTGCCAGTGCTAACTGCTTCTGCACGCGTTTCCCGGGAGACCAGCGTCGTTAAGTTTTCTTTAGCTCAAGTCGTCTCTGATTTCCCCGTCCTTTCCCACCAAGAGACACGACAGCTTCCGCAAGCGCTCCACCCACCCATCCCCCGCCTATAAGAAGCCCGCGCGATCCGGCACCGCCTCATCAGCTCAACTCATCACTCGACCACCCAGGCACCCACATCAATCCTTCCATTCCATTTCCATCACCACCACAGGCACCAGCGGCTGCCGGCTGCGTCAGCAAGTCAGCAACGCCGCAGCCCCTATAGCTCGTGCGTACGTCCCGATGGAGCTTCCACCATGGGCGGCTTTTCTCGGCGTGGTGCTCGCCACCGTGATGCTTCTCAAGGCCGTCCTCGGCCGCCGCGGGCGCCGCGCGTACAACCTCCCGCCGGGGCCCAAGCCGTGGCCGATCATCGGCAACCTCGACCTGATGGGCGCGCTCCCGCACCGCTCCATCCACGAGCTGTCAAGGAAGTACGGCCCGCTGATGCAGCTCCGGTTCGGGTCCTTCCCCGTGGTCGTCGGCTCGTCGGTGGACATGGCCAAGTTCTTCCTCAAGACCCACGACGTGATGTTCACGGACCGGCCCAAGACCGCCGCCGGCAAGTACACCACCTACAACAACCGGGACATCACCTGGTCCCCGTACGGCGCCTACTGGCGGCAGGCGCGCAAGATGTGCCTCACCGAGCTCTTCAGCGCCAAGCGTCTCGAGTCGTACGAGTACATCCGCACCGCCGAGGTCCAAGCGCTGCTGCGCGACCTGCACGCGGCGTCTGGCACCGGCCGCGCCGTCATGCTCAAGGACTACCTGTCCACGGTGAGCCTGAACGTGATCACGCGCATGGTGCTCGGCAAGAAGTACCTGGACAAGGAGGTGGTGGCCGGTGGGTCCTCCGTGACCACGCCGGAGGAGTTCAAGTGGATGCTCGACGAGCTGTTCCTGCTCAACGGCGTGCTCAACATCGGCGACTCCATCCCGTGGCTCGACTGGATGGACCTGCAGGGTTACATCAGGAGGATGAAGAAGATCAGCAAGATGTTCGACCGGTTCCTGGAGCACGTCGTGGAGGAGCACAACCAGCGGCGGCTGCGCGAGGGGAAGAGCTTCGTCGCCAAGGACATGGTCGACGTGCTGCTCCAGATTGCCGACGACCCTACCCTGGAGGTTGAGCTGAACAGAGAAAGCGTCAAGGCTTTCACTCAGGTGAGTTGTGATCTGATTCCGATCCTAATCTTCATGCGTAGGATAATCTCTTAGAATAACTCATATATAAACTGCAGCAATCTGACTTAAATCACAATCACGTGTGGGCATGTGTGGCACGCGCAGGACCTCATCGCCGGCGGCACGGAGAGCTCTGCAGTCACAGTGGAGTGGGCCATCTCGGAGCTCCTGAAGAAGCCCGAGGTCATCGCCAAGGCCACGGAGGAGCTGGACCGCGTCATCGGCCGCAGCCGCTGGGTCACGGAGAAGGACATTCCCCAGCTCCCATACGTGGACGCCATCGTCAAGGAGACCATGCGGCTGCACCCGGTGGCGCCGTTGCTGGTGCCCCGCCTTGCGCGCGAGGACGCCACCGTCGACGGCTACGACATCCCCGCCGGCACGCGCGTGCTCGTCAGCGTGTGGTCCATCGGCCGCGACCCCGCGCTGTGGGACGCCCCGGAGGAGTTCATGCCGGAGCGCTTCCTCGGCAGCAAGCTCGACGTGAAGGGACAAGATTACGAGCTGCTGCCGTTCGGGTCGGGCCGGCGGATGTGCCCCGGGTACAGCCTCGGCCTGAAGGTCATCCAGGTGAGCCTCGCCAACCTGCTGCACGGCTTCACCTGGAGCCTCCCCAACGGCATGACCAAGGAGGAGCTGAGCATGGAGGAGATCTTCGGGCTGTCCACGCCGCGCAAGTTCCCTCTCGAGGCCGTCGTCGAGCCCAAGCTGCCGGCACATCTCTACGCCGCCGAGGCTTGATCGACGATGTGCGCCGTGCGCGTGGTTTGTTCAGTATAGGTGCCGTTAATTTTGCGTGTTGCTGTCCAGTGTCCACTTGCTGCTCCCGCTGTTGTTATAGTCACTCTGTAATGTTTCTCTCCAAGCTTGCGTCGTGTGTGGCTTGTGACTGTAGTGTGGAATAATGTTGTAACTCAGTTATACCCTTACTTTTATATACACGACACAGAAAAATACCCCTAATTATCACAGGTTATATTACTGTATTTTATTGATGAGCATTTTACTGATTTTATAAGCCGAGCTGGTAAACGTTGTGTTTGATCTTAACTATAAATCCGTAGTGTGAGCGGGTTTGGAGATCCAGGAGGTGTTTGTTTTGACTATGGGTGGCCCATCATCTTTTCACTCCTCATGCATGCGTGTAAATTGTTAAGACTAGATAGATTTTTTTTTTGAGGAAGACACAAGAAAGGTGTCTCATATCTGATTCATATCAAGCAAAACTAGTGGTAGTACAATAGAAGAACAATTTGATGCAAGACAATATAAAAAAATAAAATTACACTGAGCTCTCTGGTCGCCTTCTTCATCCGATTGTTCATCGTTCACCGGAGCTTGAAAAATACACTAAAAAGGCAGTAAGGGAAAGAGACACCTACAAACGTCAACACCACACAAGGCTTTGAAGACCACAAAAACCACTCGCTCGCTGCTTACAACGAGATCTAGCAACCACTGAAAAAATATTGGCTGGAGGAACACAAGCAACATAGACTTGTAATCCTTCACCACCAAAACAGAGGGTTGAAGAACCGGAACTTGTCACAGAATAGATCAAAAGAAGAGGTCGACGTCACCATAACAAAAGACAGCCAACTGTATCTCCTGATTGACACAGCAACTACAAAGATCTGGAGAGAACCTTCAGATCTCGCAGAACTAGCTTCCACTTGGCCATCGTCGGCGCCGGAACACACGTCGTAAAGGCAAGGAAAGGCCAGAGAGAGTCTATTCCAAAACGTCATCATCGCCACCACCTCGTTGATGTCGCTCGAGAAACAAACCCTAAAGAAAACTAAACGGATCTATGGAAAAGATGGGTCCCTGCTCCTCCACCTACCGGCAGTGAGGCCACCGGAGGGGCAGAGGAGGGGACCGAGGGGACGGCGGTGTGAGGGGGACCGAGGGGATGGCGGTGGGGGCGGAAGTAAGACTAGATAGATACAATCATAGAAGGATGGAGAGATAGATCCATCCAGAGTTTTTCCTCATTGCTTGTTCTTCATGACTACTGTTCCTCTCCACTTCCAAATCCAAATACACCACAAGTCCACCCATTAAACTTGAAAAGAGATGATCTATCAATTCCTCATCCCTCACAAAACACAGGATCAAGCTTAGTAATGAAAATGGGTTTATCCTAAAAAAATTCATGGGATGACTCTAATAATACCACTCATCAAATGTTCTCATTTGCCTAAACATAGAAAAATAATTCCAGATATTAGACAGTAAACTGGATCAAACATCAAGTCGTCGAGATCAGAAGCTGAATCTTTTTATTGAACAATCCATTTGCCTCTTATTAGATCACAAATGAATCATAGCACGTATGCATTCGAATATAAACAAAGGAGGGAGCAGACGAGCAGTCTGGGAGGGAGGTTAATTTGATCGGAACCGCATCTTGATCTCCATCTATTGTGGATATAAAACGGAGAATTCCTTGTGCTGGTCAATGCCTCTTGTGCTCCTGGATGAACTTGGAGTTCCTCAGATCCTCCTCGGTGAAGTTCGCGGTCATCTTGGCGATGAGGTACCCTGTGAGAACCGCCCAATTTGATATTATTTTAAACGAACCGCCGGTCATTATCTTCCAGATGAGAGTTAACACGTGCTTGCCGGAGAGTGTGCCACGTGTTATCCCACATCTAGAGACACGAATAACCGACATGTCATTCATTCAAAATAATATCAAACCCGGTAGTCCCGGTATGTGCTCCAACATACGTCCAGAATCAGCATATGCACATACCGTTTACAATCGAATACATCGTCAATATTCCACAAAGAGCAGTTTTACACACTTAACATTACAAGTTCAATATAGGTGGGTTCAAACTTCCTTTACAGTCTTGGGCTCATGAAAGTCATTTAAACAGAAACATAACGATTATTATATTTACATGCTCTCATGAAACTCGATTACGGTAAAGACTTACTAAAGTAATGACGCCTTGCTCAAGGACATCATTACAGCCACCATGACCTACTCTTCCCCCGCATTTGGATCAGCGGGGTAGAAGTGGCCGAACACCACTTCGGGCTCACCTGCAACTAGGTTCAGAAAGCAACCTGAGTACAAAAGGTACTCGCAAGACTTACGCGATTACATAAACAAGGATCATGCAATGGCTCAAGTAAAAGCTTTAAGCTTAAGTAATTATTACATCAGCATCAGCTCGCTAACTACCACCTATCAGAATTAATTAACATTGCCCAAACCCCCAACAATTTTAGTATATTAAGGGTATACGAAATACTGAGGCACAGAGGTGCCATGAACCATTTCCATCATAACCGAAACTTTCTACGAAGAGTTCAACGGACAAAGAGCTTGCTCATAACCGAGAGCGCGGCAATTCGAATTGATTATAACCTTGCAAGGGTGTACTACTTTACCCACACGACGCAAGGACCATGCGACTCACCCAACCCGCTAAAGTTGGATAAGAGGGTACTCGCGTCAACAGTTCCCAACATGGCTCGATCATTGAAATCTTCACACCTAGCTTACGCGTAGAGACTTAGTTTCCACCGGGGACATCTCTAAACTTTCCTACTCGTAGGTCCACCCGGGGACACCTCTAAGCCTCTCTGCATAGCCCTTGGCCACGTATCTAGGACAGTACATCAATGATCAAGTCAAGGAAGGTAATTGGTTTATTCGTACCATTATATTGGATATGTGGTAGCACGAAAAGGTGCTCAAAGCCGACGTCATCCACGGACGGTCCTTAACCGATCCAAGCGGATCTGCCTATGTGACTCCATTCACTAGGCCCTACCATTCTGCTCGAATCTCGATACTACCAAACTCTCAACAACCCAACCGAACCAGTGCGATCAAGGATTATCGGTAAGTGTGATCCTCCAAACCAATCCTGTCTAGCGAGCAAAAGAAGTACTCTAAGCAGGACTAAGCATCTAGTCAGATTAAGTAATTAACTAACTAACTAGTGCCAAGAACAAGGATGACAAATCAAGGAAGGATAATGCACGCAGATAGGTACAAAAATGCAATACATACATACTATATATAACCCAACATTACCCAAGTGAGATAACTAAGCTAGTCAAATTAGATAGGTGCAAGGAATATGCTTAGCTGCTTGCCTGGGTTAACTTCGGACTCGACCACGAACGGGACTCCAGGCTCAGGCTCAACGGACTAGGCGGGTTCCACGGGTCCGACCTCCGGCGGTTCGGTCACAAAAATGCATGAATGCGATGCAAGAATTAAGAAATGAACTTAACAATAAGCATAAATCATGGAAATAAATGAGAAACCAGAGAAAAATACAAGGAACTCATGAAAATTGGTTTTGCAGTAAAATCATTTTCCTATAAGTAATCATAAATAGATAAATTTTCAGCTACTCTAAGCAAGATAAATCAGGGAAGGAATGCAAACTAACTAAACAAATCCAAGAAAATTATCTTAGATACTAGGTATGAAAACAAAGCAAACAAAATTGGTTTCACTATTTTCTCACTTTCCAGCAAAAAGTTCTATAATAAACCATTTTCAGATAAAGCATAAGAAAACAAGCTAAAACTTTTATAAAAAGCAAGTAAGCACATGAACAAGTAGCACTTCTGGAACCTACACCTCACCAGGAGTCTAACAAAATTTGGTTTGAGATTTTTCTAGTAATACACAAATAAATAAGCATTAAACTCACTTTTGCAAGATAAAACTATAGATAAATATATAGCAAGGTAACATGCAAAACAATATTTTTATTGAGTAGATCTAAACTAGAGGAATCCAACAAAACAAGTTTCATAATTTTTGGAGCTATACAAGAATTTCTATGGATTTTGCAAGATTGCAGAAATATAAACCCTAAGAAAACCCTAGCTAAATCGCTAGGTGCACCCGGATCCCACACCCGCGGGCGCTGACAGGTGGGGCCCGCTGGCCAGCGGCCCACCAGCCCGAGTCAAGGCCGACCAGGGGCCTTGACCCGCGGCGGGGCGCGGCCACGACACGCTGGTGCGCGCGGTGCGCGTGGACACCGCGTGCGCGGCGGCGCCTGCGGACGGCGGCGTGAGGCGGCGCGGAGAGGCGGGGCCGGAGTGGGGCAAAGGGTGCGCGCACGGGGTGGAGGCGACGGCAGCGAAGCTCACTAGCGGGTTGGACGGCGGGGAACGGCGGCGGACGAGCGGCGCGACAAGCAGAGGCGGCGGCGGGCGGACCGGCGCGGCGGCGGCCCTGCAGGGGAGGGGAAAGGGCCGGATGAGGGCCAAAATCGGAGGAGGACGACGAGGAAAAGCTTCCTATGCGAAGAATCGAGGCGGCGCTCACCGGAGACGGCGAATCGGGGCGGCGGCGGCGGCAATGGTGGAGAGGGCTAGGGTTTGAGGGGGGAACGGGGGCCGGCCTCGACGCGGATAAGGAGAGGGGTGAGGAGAAGAGCGAAGGGGCGGCACGGGACACGAGGATGAACGGCACGTGGTGCGAGGATGGCCGGCGGCGGCGACGCGTGCGGTGCGGCGCCGAGCGGAACAGAGAGAGGAGGAGAGGGAGAGGGGAGACTGACAGGTGGGTCCGGCATGGGATTTTTATTTTCTTTCTTTTTTTTCTCAGGGCTGTGACATACCCCGTGACGGCGAAGCCAGTGAGGAAGGGCCGTTGCCACGGATCGAACGTCCTCATCTCCGGCTCCGCTTCTCGGTCTCGTCCTCTGCCTCCGCCGGGTACTCGCTCAGATGATGGGGATGGACGACTTTTTTTTTTTTGAAACATGGGGATGGACGACTTGGTGGGTGGAATCGATGTGCCAGCTTGGCAGCTTTACCCTTTATTACACATTAGTGATTTGCGCGCGCCCATGTGAACCACGCAATTTGGGAAGTGGTTGTAATCGAAATGGAAGCAAAACAATAGTAGCGAATATATCACAACAAAAGGTGTGGTTTATATATATCAAATATATAAACAAATAGATATATATCGAATATATCAAAGCAATGCTAACCAAAGATGATTGGCACCTCTCAAGCTGTTGCTTGAATCTGGAAAGGCTATCCTTGAGATCCATCTAGAAGAACATTCTTGTAAGCGATTGGCACATAAACAAAAAATTGAAGAGAAACGGCTGAATGACTGGGAAAATAACTGGAGCAGCAGCAAACTATGGGCTTCTGAATAAAGCCAACACTGGTGAAAACTAAATGCAATTGTATTGGGGCGAGAACAATCAAGTCACTTAAGAGTAAGATGGATAAGTCAGAATCTGAGACAGAACGATCAATCGTGTAAAACATCATAGCTACTGCAGAAACGATTGTCTCATCAGGTTCAGTGTTGTACAAAGATGACACTACTGGAAAACCGGCCTTCAGAACCGGTTGAAAACGCCCATAGGTACCGGTTTTGCAACCGGTTCCCGCAAACTGAGACCAATGGCCTCGCCCAAGGATATCGGGTTTATCACCTGGTGCCTTAGGCGCTCATTGGTACCGGTTGGAAAGACCAACCGGTACCAAAGAGGCTGCCACGCTGACGCAAGCTGGCAGCCTCTTTGGTACCGGTTGGTCTTTCCAACCGGTACCAATGAGTTTTTTTCTCTATTTTGTCCAAATCCAGTTTTGTTTATTTTATTTAATATTATTTATTCTTTTGTAATTGCTAAGCATACCCGAGCTCTACAGTACTATACGTTCATTGGCCGTGTTCGATTTCACAGAATATTTGAAACTAACTAAAAGTCAAATGCAAGCATATAATTAAGCTAATTAGCTAAACTAATATATTTACAAATATACAAACAACAAGGCATCACGTTTAGAAATATTTACAAATGTACAAATTATGTGTATAGTACAACTACTGAGCCCCTCAGGACGTCGATGGAAATCCTCTATGGATATGACCGTCGTGGTAGAACTCACCTCTAGGATCTTGGATCTCGTTCAAAATGAATCCAGCGAGCTGCTCGCACACGGCGTTGATCCGATCGGTAGAATAACATTCATCCCCGATGCGACACATCTATCATTTAGCAAAAAAGGACTCATATATTAATTTCATCGCATTAGTATAATTAGGAAAATATACTAGTAAACGGTTTGTACGTACTCTTAGATCCTCCGTAGTAGACTTTCCGCATGGAGTCATGATGTGCAAAAAGTCGCATACATAGTACCCGCACCAATCAGTTCCTTGTTTTTGCCTCGCACACTTAAGAAAAAAGAAATAAATTACTCAATTTAGAACAATTTGAGATTACTTAACTAGACAAATGTTCGTGAATCAACATACCGGATAATCCATTTTAACATTCAGTTCGGGGCTCCATTGACCACGTCCTTTGTTCGTTTTCACAATTTTTTCCACACCATGCGCTCAAAGTTAAGTTTGATATTCAACAATTGATATTAACTGAAAAAGAATTTGAATGTGCAAACCGAACTTACCTATTCAGGGGGTCTATGATATGTTGGATTGCTGACTTTGGATTTCTCATTGAGTCAAACACTACAAGATTGCTGGTCTCTACTGCAAGTATGAGTAAAACCCAATGATAACTGCAGATATAAATATAATATATACATACATGCATTAGACGACTTAGTATTTATTTAGAAATATAACAGAGGATTGAGTCGACCAAGGCTTACCCATAGTTGTATGGTATATATGATTTGTAATTTTTCCTAGTCAACGAATCGTACATGTTTTGGCATGTTTCCTTGTAATTTTCGTTGAGCACTTTCTGATTGACTAGCAACGGAGACATGAAGCCGATCTAATGTTGCCATCCTTCTTTTCGGCTTCTTTGAATCTCCTGTCTAAACGATACAACAGAAATTATATAATGCACACAGATAATTATGTTGCTTGTTAACAAAAAAGAATTAATGTAGAGGTAAGTGATACTTACAGAAACCAAATGGTGATGATAGAGGCGTCGAGGACTTGTCGATGGTATATGTGATATATACTGTCAAAGTACACCCAGAAGTCGTCCTCCCCGCGGAAGAAATCATGGTCACGATACTTGACTCCAAACATTTTCATTTCGTCATTGGACATTCGCAGGCACCATCTATGCAAATTGTACATCTACGTGCCCAGACTCATCTCCTGTTCCTCAGTGACAAAAGGTTTTCCATGCTCGAATGGAGTAGGGAGCGACATGGATATCCGGCTCCTCTTGTCCCGTTGCCTGCTCTAGCGTTAATCCAGTTTCATAAAGAAATAGCACCGCCTGTAGGTCCGCCTCGTGTAGGACTGGCAACCCTGGCACCCGGAGGGGCTCGAGTTCTTTTGTTGTGTGCCAAGCTGAGGAATGGTCTTACCACATTTCTTCTGATTTCCCACCTTGTGGGCCTTTGTCAGAGTACGATCATAGTCCGAGGGTAAGCTTTTCGGTTTTGGTGGGTTGTCTAGGTTTGCGAGAAGCTTTTTCCCTAATTCTAGAGGTACCTTTTCCTTCAGCGGGGGGACTTTAGGCTTCAACTGTTCTTTTATATATCGAGCAGTTTCCTCTTCCAACTCCTCAGCGGTCTTCTCATAGGTTAATTTTCTTTCGACCGTTTTCTGCTTCTTCTTTGAGGGTCCAGCCGCTGGGAGGGATGATGTCTTTTTCTTTCCTTTTTCCGGTGCTGGAGGAGTTGGAGTACTCGTGGCCCTTTGCCCCGGCGGAGATGGTGGTGAGGGAGGTGGTTGTGGGGACGGCGGTGAGGGAGACCGCGGAGACAGGCGATCGGTCTGCACGGGAGCCGTTATGCTTGTAGTAAGTTTGATGTCAGCCTTGCGTCATAGAACGACCCCGTGCAGTGCGTCTCTCAATGTCTTCTCTCCATCCCCTCCAACGAAGTCGAGCTCAAGATCCTCATTGTTTCCAACTATCTGCTCAACTGTGAAGGAGGTGTAGCCAGGGGGTATCGGCCTTCCATGAATTGTAGTACAAGGATTCAGTGGCAGGGCTGACCCGTATGCTACATGAATGAATATATTCTTTGCTCACACATGTAGCTCGCATGCTGTCGGCATGGTGATATCATCCACTGGATACCTCTGATCATCTACCGTCGTTGGCTCAATCTGGGGGTGCTAATTAGCTTGTACGTCGGGTGCCGCCGTGGATGCACAGCTGCTGCGTCGCTGAGAGGTCGGACTTATCACAACATCCGGGTGCGACCCAGCAGTGCCCCTTTGGCTCAGAGCTAGCTGCACTGCCTCATTGACCCTGGCGTCCATCTGAGATTCCAAAGACGCAACCTTCCTGTTCATCTCTTCTTGTAAGGCACGGAGTTTCTCTTCTTGTTTGGCTTTACTCTTTCGGTGAATCTTGTAAGAGGAATCTCCAGCCCAAGTAACTTTCGATGGCACCACGCCGATGTCGCGGGCTCGTCCGGGGTGTTCCGGATTCTTTAATGCCCTGGTCAGTTCGTCATTCTCCCTTTGAGGCTGGAATGTTCCTTGTTGGGCCTCATGTATTGATGTGACCAGATCGCGGGACACTTCTTGCATATGCTTTGGCATGACCAAAGTTCCAACCAACTGGTTTAGTGTCACGCCGTTAGCAAATAACCACCACTTGGATCTATCCGGCCAATCCCAAGTCGCCGACCTGATGCCTCTATCCATAAAGTCCTGCTCCATCTTCTACCATTTTTTAACTGACTTCTTGTACCCGCCAGCCCCAAGGTGGTGGCTGTACTTCTTATTTGCTGCATTCATCTTGGCCTGTTTGGATTTTTCTTGGGCTTCGTCTGATAGTTTGTATTGTTTGAACTCCTCCCAGTATGGTTTAACCTGAGGAAGATCGTCCCAATTCGGCTCCTTATCCTTCTTGATGTAATTGGTGTACAACTTCTTCTTGAAAGTTGCAAAGGCAAGGGCCTTCTTTTTCAAGGCACATTTCTTCACAATTTCTTGATCAACTCCTTCAAGAAGAGTGAACATATACTTGAGTTCTTTCCATAGCATTTATTTTTGATGAGGAGGCACGGCGTGTTGCTGTTCTTCTGGCTTGCTCGATTTTCCATAGTCTTGTGGTGATCGGAATTCTTGCCCGAACAATAACCCCACATTGGTTGACAAATTTCGTGCTAGCAGCATTTGGAGCACTTGGACAGCCTTCTGCGTCTACTTCTGTGATGACCTGTCTTCCCTCCATTTTGCACAATTTTTTAGTAGAAACATGATACTATTGAAATACATGATTGTTGTTAAATAACCACGGTGAATTGTAAATGCATGCTAAATAACCATGAAAATAGATGATTGTTGCTATAAATAACCGCAGGGATAAAGAATGATATGAAACTGATTGTATAGGAAAAAAATATGAGCAGAAACAATTCAACATTATCGCTATTTTTTCTTCTGAGTTTGGAGCCATGATTTTCATGCTATGCTAAATATTTGATTTCTCTCTTGAGGGCTCATTATTAACCAGGTATACAACCCTTCAACATCAATTTCCTACAGCTTCCTCTCTTTTTGTTGCTCATGTATTTTGTTGCTCAGTTCCATGTAAAATATACCAGTACTTAAACATCGTATCAACAAACTAGAGCATGTTTGTAGTAAACACATTTTGTATAGTGTGGTAATAGAAACGTATCTATAAGTGGGATTTTCCAGTAGTGATTTAAGATAGATTACCATCTCTTTAAGGATTATAGAGGAGAACAACCATTCACACGTGCTTTGTGCCATGATCATGTACAGGTCCATATGCTATGCTGTGTGTCTTGATCAGAGTTTCATATAGTTTCTATTTATTTTAGGAATGCTAGCTGCATGTCCCTTGTCTAATTGTGAGCTGGCCTTGTTGTGTTCAGTACCGAGGAGCTGCGTCTGACAGGTGAGGAAGTGTCTGTGGAGCTCGAAGCTCCTGAAAAACTCTCAGTCCAAATCCTCCCAAGGTAATTGGTGTATCTGTGCAGTAGATGAATGATATTTATTGCACAATTTTTTAGTAGAAACATGATACAATTGAAATACATGATTGTTGTTAAATAACCACGGTGAATTGTAAATGCATGCTAAATAACCATGAAAATACATGATTGTTGCTAAATAACCACAGGGATAAAGAATAATCAGAAACTGATTGTATAGAAAATATATGAGCAGAAACAATTCAACATTATCTCTATTTTTTCTTCCAAGTTTGGAGCCATGATTGATTTTCATGCTATGCTAAATATTTGACTTTGTCTCTTGAGGGCTCATTATCAACCAGGTATACAACCCTTCAACATCAATTTCCTACTGCTCCCTCTCTCTTTGCTTTTGCTGCAGCAGAGTTGGACCTTTGTAGAGGTACATCTAGCTTGTATATAAACCACACCAAGGCAACAAAACAAACAGTTCAGTTGCCACAATTCAGAGCTGCAAGTGTATGTGTGTGAGATTGTGCTAGTGAGCTAATTATTGCTCACCTATCCAGGGAAATCGAGGGCCAACATGTTTCTCTATTACACTGATAGCTCACGTATAAATGCATGGCTGTCTATTGAACTCCAAACTTGTAGAGAAATGGACCTTGGTCTGTAATTTTTATATTACCTCTAGCTTACCTTTTCTTCCCCACTGTTTTTTTTTAAGGTTCACTATTTGCTTTTTTTCCCCAGAGATCCCTACAGCGTCAGTATTGTGGATGGTCTGATTCAGTCTAACAACTGCATGACCTGGAAAATTACCTTCGGCAATACATGCCCGTTCACCATGATCAATAGATCATGATGCACGCTGCGTTGTTCTTGCTCTGTCGAAGTGAAAGATTGTTGCTACTTCTAAAAGGACATCAGTATGCTGAAGCGCAACTCTTTCTAGCAAGGGAAATCACCCCATTGAGAGAGGCAGATAGCCCTAATGTAAACATTGCAAAGCTGCATGCCGAAATTGATCACATATCTCTGTGTCTCTAAGAACATGTAAGCCTTTCCCCTCTGAAAGCGATCGGGTGCTCTAGCCTAAGAGGGGGAGGGGGTGAATTAGGCACTCTAAAAACCTTAACCTATGGCTTCAACTAGTTTGCACAAAACTTGAACTAAATCAAGCTATCTAGATGTGCAACTATGGTTCACCTTAGTGTGAAACCCTCATCCCAAAAGAGTTTTATAACCTATAGCCAATCCTAGCAAGATACTACACTAAGAAAATAAAGGCACACAAGTTGCAATATGAAATGCGGAAGCTAAAGGAGAGGGATGAGAGGAAGCGAACTCTCGACACGAGGATATATATATCCCGTGGTTCGGTTTGCCACAAAGGCGCCCCTACGTCCACGTTGTTGAAGCACTCACGAAGAGTATCGCTTTCCGGAAATCAAGTCTCTTCCGTGAACACAATCACGGTCACCTTGATCCCGATCTTCACTAAGAGAGATTGCCCACGAAGGAGGGGTCTCCGTCCCCCGCACAATGTCGTCGACGCCGCTCCACACCAAGCCGGAGGATCGTTGACTTGCCGGCGAGCCACCAAGGCTCCAAGGAGGCCGGCGCACCAAGATACAATGTTGGTTCAACTTAGAACCACAGCACAAGGATATAAACCTTGCTTGATCACTCACTCAAGAGCTAACCTTGCACTAACACTCACAAAGCTTGTGCTAAGGACTAAGGATTTGATCTTTATACTCTTGGATGGCTTGGAGGTGTTCTTGGGTGTGTGTAGGATGTCCAGCAACTCCAGCAATCTTCAAATAGCCGGGGGAGCTCATAAATATAGGCCACCAACTCGAACTAACCGTTTGGAGCCGTTGGGCACATTTCTGCGTAGGCATCGGAACTTCCGGTGCAGGGCGTCGGATCTTCCGGTCACTCACAGCAACTGAAGTAGCCGTTGGCTTCTCTGACACAGTTGCAGCAACTCCAGGGACCATCGGTTAAACCGATGCTGAGGGCGTCGGTTCAACCGGTCACACACAGCAACTGAAGTAGCCGTTGGGCCTCCCTCTTCTGCTGTCGTCATTGCTCCGATGGTATGTTCCGATGCACCGTCAGTTAAACTGGTGCTGAAGGCTTGGCTCCTGGGCACTTGACATTGTCTCTGGAACATAGTACGTTGAATGCATCGATGCTTGTCTTGACACCATCGGTTCAACCGGTGCTTTACTTGCTCTTCACTTGATCTCCAAAGGCGCTCAGTCGTGCACCAAATACCAGGGCGTCGGATCTTCCGACAAACATCGGATGCACCGATGCTTGGTCGTCGTTTCTTCCGGTGCCTCTGTTTTCTGTAGAACTCGTCCAATTCAGCGTCTCTTTGAGTTCTTTCTTCGTGTTTTGCTTTGTATGGCCTTTTTGGTTCATCCCTGGGATCTAGAAATGTTCACTTAACAAAACCATTAGTCCCATTGATTGCGTTGTCATACGATCACCAAAAATCACTCGAAATGGCATAAATGGTGCCATGTTCGTTACACCCTCCCCTGCTCAAGGATCTGACTTGTTCTCTATCTAAATATAGTCTTTATCTGAAATTTCGTTACGCTGGTGGATGGACAAGGCTTTTCAAAACCTGGAGACCAATATGAAGGACGCAATCCATGACTACATGCGATTTTACCATCAAGAGGAAATAGGGTATAATTTGTTTTCTACAAATATTTCTATGCATGCACTCATTCATACACATCTATTCAATTGTAAATTATTTATTTATTTTCTACCAGTTTTCAGCAAGCCGGGCTCATTAGCCCTTACTGGCGCTTTGCGCTATGCATTGAGAGGGGAAAAGGTGTAGTCACGGCTCGTTGCTTTCTTTGCCACACTGTCATGAAGCTTAATTCTGTTAAGACAGGTGTCGATTACCATATTGGAGGAAAGCGCTGCAACAGGCTAACTCCATTTGCTTCTGAGCAATATGAGTGGATTGCTGAAAAGGGAGGGATGAAAAAAAATACCAGCAAAAGAAAGGTAACGAACCTGTACTGAGTAGGGTTTGAGTAGGATCTCTCTCCATTGATGAACACTCATCAGTAAATAAAGAAAAGTAATCTGGGTTGTATCACAATAGCTCCAGGCATGTATCATAAATAGTGTTTAAAATAGCGGGCTGAGGCATTTAGCGGTTGGTGTTTGTAGAGGCTAAAAAAACTATAGCGAGCTATATCTTAGCTAACTTATTTAGTGGTTCTGTAAATACTATGTGTTGAGAAATCGGCGCCCCTACCACCTTCACTTAGGGACTAATACGAGAGACCAACTCTATATGGGAAATCAACTCTTTATTCACCATAACTTAGTACAACACTATACTCTTACACTCTTTATATCACTACCCTATCATCATACTATTACACTACATGGCAATCTTGTCATCTTCTACTTGAGACCTCTTATGCCATGGTATGGCAAGAGGGGGAGGGGAGCACCCCTATTTATAGGACTCGATGGCTCATATGATTTTGTCATGTGTCCATCTTCTACACAATGCTTTATAAAATATCTAACTTTAGAATTTTTCTCATGATTATCTAATCATACAAATATCTAATTTCTAGAGTATTCCATATTTCAACATGAAACACAGTAACCATGATTCATGCATGCTCTCTAATCTTCTAGAAACTTCTCACAATTACGCATTTCTATTTCAATACCATACATAAATCTATGAGTAATTTTGCATATTAAATATGAAATCAAGAAAAATTCATTGACTGAATTACGGCTTGGGCTTCATTAAGTTTTGTAAATGATGAAGTTCATTACTAAATTAACAATAAATAAAGACTAATTACATGATTTAGCTGACTAAATAATACATAATTTAGCGGCTATAGCGGGATATAACCAGCTATTAGCGGATTTAGCCATTTAGAGCTAAGAGATGGATATCCTAGTTTTTTCCTCTCCCAAATGCTATAGCGGTGGCTATAGCCGGCAATTTACAACCTTGATCATAAATAAGATTCCCTTATCCTTGACCTGCGGCCTTGTATTAAGAAGGGAATTTGGCTATTTCTGCTGGTAGGTAACTGATGGTGATGATATTGATGATGCTGATGCTGATATTATGGAGAAGAAAGCAAAGGTTCGCAAACAAGTGAGCACAAGAACAACTGATGGCGATCACCTTAAGGATATCCATCGGTACTTGGACCAAGTGCTAGCCGAAGCTGTTGAAATGAGAGTGCTGCATGAAAGAGGAGATAATGCTGATTTGAACCCACATGTTAATAGGATTATGGAGCTTGTTGGCAACATTCGATTTTCAGTCCATCATAGTGCACCACCGCTGAGTCTGAGTATCCCCGCGTTGCCCGCACCACCTGTAAGTGGGGATGGGGAAAATGAAGCACGCAATGAAGATGCGTCTCCTGCACCAGCACCAGGGGATGGGCAAGCACATGAATCCTGGCCTCCTGCACCCTGAAAACAGGTTAATCATCTTCTATCTACGGATCCGACTTTTTTTTGCAATGATTAACAATCTTGTTTAATTTTGAATTAACTCATGCATCAGCTTATTCATCAGGCTTTACTATCAATTAATGTCTAATGAGTGATGAGTACAATAGCTTAAGCTTGTCTGAACTTTAAGCTTATTGTTCCATACAGTACCTGTTCATCTATGCATTTTAAATAAGCTTATTATAATAGTTCTGCATGTTTCTCTTATGAGACTTTTTTTCTGCTTTGAGATGAGAGGATTTTTTTTCTGCAGTCTTAAGTTCTACCTCACAATAGAAGATATATAAGAATCCTTTTTCCTGGTTTCCATGTAGGCATGTTTAGCCTCCCTATTTTTATAACAAGAATGTTGTTCTACCAGCCCATTTTAATTTGCTGCTATCCGGAGTCTCTAAATTATGTTCTTCCGTAACTGTTTTCATGTTCCGGTCTCTGAATTTTTTTTCGTTTGTATTATTTACTAATGTAGATGCTTCTGCCATGTAAAATTTGAAGTACGAATGATATATGAGCACCAATATTGAACTGCTGTTATTACAGTTGTAACACAAAGAAATTGCGGCACATTTTTATTATATTATTATAAGCATATATAATGGTGACCATATCTCTAGGATTTAGTTTCCAGCCACACTTTGCTTGCAATCTTGTGTATCTGAATAAACATTAGCAACTTTGTGTGGATTGTGGCACATATTTATTATATTATAGGCATTGTGCTGGAGAAACATCAGCAACTTTTACACATTAATTTTGTATGAATTCTGCATTTTGTACCCACGTACTGTTACAAATGATATAAATATAACCTCTGTCTATGATTTGGAATTTCAGAACCTGATTCTCGTCTGGAGGCCAAGTGAACTTTTTTGGTGACCATTGGGAAGTCTGTTGACGTATGGATGTTGGTGAAATAATGTTACAAACCATGACTGTACTGTCATTATTCATGACCTTAGTACTGTAGTGACTGCTCATACATTTGTGATGATTCCAAACGTTATGCAAACTAGAAACACCAGCGTGGCTTTGCCCCGCCCTGCTTGGAGAATAGCAAACCTATCTTTCATACATTCTAGCTCCGTGAGTGCCAATCTGTAGCTTTCAATTATACGTGAGCTTTCAATCTGTTTGGCTGCTGTGCTTTCAATCTGTAGGTCCGCAATATACCTTATAATAATGGCAAATTTACAAAACAAAATAATATGATTACAGATGCATAACTACAAACCAAGCAAAGTTTGTTTAATATCATGGAGGAGAGAAGGTCAAAAACTAGAGATCGAGCGCGATGCCTGACCCCGACCCCGACCCCGACCCTGACCCTCTCCTCTCCTTCCTCATCCACCCCACATCTGCACCGAATCCGCCCAATCCCTCGCCGATCCCCTCCATCAATTGCAAGATCCGAGCTCGCCGTCGACTGCTCCACCAACTGATGGGTCGCTTTCAGAGGAACTTCATGGAGGCGGGGGGGTCGAAACATCCAAAGAGCTGGCCCGGTGCGGGGCGCCGGCGCCATCGACGCTCCCGTCGTCCACTCAGTCGTCACCGGCCAACACGCGTCTCCAGCTCAAGACCCGCCAAACCGGGAAGCCCAACTCATGAAAAAGGGAAGGCCATGGCGCGGAAGGGCGGCACCCATCATCGGTCGCGCCGTCGCCGTTGTCCCAGCCTCCCAGGAGTCGCCGTTCCCGCTCCCCAGCGGCCCACCCTACGGGCCTCCGGACGCGGATGGGTTCTTCCAAGTGCAGAGTCACCGACGCATCCTTCTGAGGCCGGCTAAGCCTGTGCCGCCGAGCATGGTGGGGAAGTGTTTCAACTTTGGCAGCGAGGATCACGTCAAGGCGAAGTGCCCCTTCCCCCCGCGCTGCCTCAATTGCGGGAGTGAATGCCACCGCCGGCGGAGCTGCCCCTTCCCGCCGATGGGGGCCTATGCTGCGACGAAGAAGCGCCGCCGTTCCCCGGCCGCGGCGAACTGGAGGGAGCCCTGCCCCCCGTCGGGGCCTGCCGCCTCGTCCCCGTAAGTTCCGCTGCACTGGAGGCCCGGAGGCCGGAGCCACTGACGATGCGCCTCGTCTGGGCGGACGCAGCGGCCCGACTTTCATGCCTCGGCTCTCACAGTGCTGGTGGGCTCTATTGCCTCCCCCCTCGGTCGTCCCATGACTGCGGCGGGGGACGGGCCTGCTCCAGCAGTCAGCCGGGGTCTACGCCTGCTGGCGGCCACGGATGGTCCGCGCACGGTGCCTCCCTCGGAGGCCGCGCACGTCGACGCAGCGCTACTAAGGACAGAGTTGGGGGCCTCCGAGGTGGCAGACGATGTCGAACATGTCGGCCATGGAGGGCCGACCACCTGTCCGGTCGGTGGAGCCGGCGTCCACTCCAGCAGCGGACACCTCCTCAACGTCGACAGCTCCGTGCGCCGCACCTACTGTCGGCAAGCCGGAGGGCCTGGTGCAGCCTGCTGATGCCCAGACGCCCATTGCTGCTGTCGCGGATCGGTATGATGCGATGCGACCCAGGATGACACTGACGTCGGGCAAGTGCCATCACTCTGCCGCTGCAGGAAAGTCTTTTACCGACGCTCCCTCGTCCGCGAGCCCGGCGTAGGGAGCCTGAGAGCTTGATCCTGTGCTCCGCGATCCTAATCCCGACAAACAAGCGAAGCATGTGCTAGTGCTACAGTGCTTGTCAACAAATGGGAGGAGCGCAACCGGCGGACTTTCGATCGCTGTTCTGTGTCTCCGCGCGGCCACGGCCATACTCGACGAGGCAGCCGCTGCGGGCTACGGCTGCCTGGCACTGCTCACAGTCACAGGGCTTCTAGATTGAAGCGCCACGCTCGCTCTCGCCAACGTCGCGCAATGGTTCTTCCTTTAGTACACGTACCGAACCTACTCCGCCAGTCGGTGCCTTGTGTTTAGTGTTCACTCCAAGATGCGTTTGGCCCCTCGCCACACTGCATCCTGGAGCCTGTAAAATTCCTACTTCTACATAATTAATGAAGAACGTGCAATGCACGTTTTCGAAAAAAAATATATGATGGAGGAGAGATAAGTTCAGCTGTTATGTCATTCTAGAGTTGCAGGGGTAACATGTGCTCTGTTATTGGAGTAAAATAATTATGAAACATTAGGACAAAATGGCCTACTTCTAGGGGTGGTAAAGGGCCCTCCAATTTAGCCTAGCAAATTTAAGGATAGGGCTGGATAAGGGCAGGGCTAAAATTATATTCATTTTTGAGCTAAAATTGATTAGGACTCAAATTAATTTGTGAAGGAAGCAAAAGGGCCCGGCCCGTTACCACCCCTGGCTATTTCAAGCGAGATAAAAGTGTAGTAGCAGCCCAAGACGAGCCTCTGATTTGTATGCTGATAATTTCAGTTAGCATCAGATCCCACTCTCTGTTACTTTTCACACGCTACAAACATAAATAACACATTAGAATGCAGTTTATATAATAACTAGACGGTGGGCGCGCATTTGTGCGCCGAGTCGGGTGGATGGATGTAGATGTTGTACGAGTTGTTTGATCTGGAGGTAAAATAGAACGCATGTACAGATGGAGTTATGTCGTGGATAGCATATCATAAAAATATTGTGATCTGTACATGGAGGTACTTATAAATATTGACACTACATTACATATTACACTGGTTAATAATTATACAGGGTTGATTTGTATTACACAATATCAGCTGGATAGGCGGGTGCACATTTGCGCGCCGAGCTGGGTTGCTGGATGTAGATTTACATGATGTGCGCAGTTCTTTGATTGGGGAGTAAAATAAAGTGGATGGTCAGATGAAATCATAACGCAGAAAGCATAGTCATATAGATAGTATGGTCTGTACATGGAGGTGGCTACAAATATTTACATTACATTAGATACCATACTGGTGATTATAAAGTCTAATAGTTTGATAATTATACAAGGTAGGTATAGAACTGAATGGACTGATATTAGGGAAGATTAGTTGGAAGTGCACTGGAAGCTGTGTTGGTCCTTGAGGTGGATGCATCACCAATGGTTACAGCCATCTGTTGATATTCAAAAGTTTGGACTGAGATGGTAAGCCAATCATGCAAAAAGGATGGTCAATATCAGTCCAATCATGCGCCTGATGTGATCAATATAATCTAAGCTGAATCTAAGCTGGCAAAAAGGATTGATTGGTCAACCAACGCACCATGAGTACTGTCTCCTTGATGCGGCCCTGACGTCCATGTTTTGTCCACAACTCAACAGGCTGCAAAATAACATTGTTATTAGCATTGAACATGAATAGATACGTCAATGGCAAAATGGCACATATATACTTGCCTTGAACCATTTTACATCGTCAGAATTGTGGAACATGTACCGCACGATTGCTTTCAGTTTTGAGACTCTGGATACCTGCATAATAACATGTCAAATGTGCCCCTATATTAGCTGAGATATAAATGAGAGCCTTAAAGGCGAAATAATCTGTGTCCATAAACTGGAAAACTCAGCAGAACAAGATTTGAAAATATAGCAGTGATTGTGTACAGGTAGAAAACCAAACCCCTCCTACAAAAAATAAAAGAACACAGAATTTGCATAGGTAACTGCGTTGTAAAGATGGATGAACCCAAGCTTACCCAGTCAAAATGAGGAATGTTGAGTACTCTATCCTGCTTGTGATGAGTGAATTGTCAACCGTGCGGTGTGATCGTGCGCTTGGTCTTTGGATTGCAGGTACATGGGCGTCGAGTGTCGACGGAGAGCTGCCGTGGAGGAGCTCAGGCCGGGTGGCAGCTGTGGCGTCCACTACTGGATCGAGGGCGCAAGCGACGACGGAAGGCGGGTTTCTTGGTTTGCGCCACAAAACCAAGGAGGCGGACAGCGGTTGAAGACGCCGAGTCGTGGAGGCACGGGTGTCGGTCTCGGGACTGGCGGAGGCGACGGGCGTCGATGGCGTCTAGGGCCTCGCTGCGGGCGAGGAGGTGACGGGCGTCGGGCGATGTCTAGGGCCGTCAGAAGGCCGAGGCGGGAACGGCGTCTAGGGCCACGGCGTGGAGGCGGGAATCTTCCCGCGCGTGAAGTTTTGGCGGTTTTCTCAAAACCGGCCACCTACCCGGGTTTCGCGGACCCTCCAAAACCGCGGACCGGATCTTTGTCAATGTGGAGGCATCGCAGGGAAGACTTCGGGTCGAAGAAAGAAACTCCACCATTGATTGAGGACATGTACAGGGCTGCTGCAGACCCGACCGGTCTGACCGGTCCCTTGGACCGGTCTGACCGGTCTAGCCGCAGCAGCTGGGTATTTAAGTCCCCCTCACCTGTTCGTGGGGGTTGAGTCTCTTGAGTCTTTTCTTTCTCTTCATTTTTCCTTCTTCCTGCCCCTGCTCTAGTTTAGGGCCAAGGACTCCAACGCAAAAGAGGGTTAGATTATAGCTAATCTCTCCAATCTAGAGGGTGGATGATGGGCGGATGGCTCTAGCTTTGTATAGGTGAATTCCACTGAAATTCATGAATGAAATCTTGTTGAGATCATCTATGTGTGCTGAGTATTCGTCCTCCCCTTCCTCTCTTGTGTTTTTGACTTGATTTCTCTCTTTTGGATGATTAATGTTTAGAGGAATTGAGCCCTTGGATTCGTGTTTTGCCGGACTCTTTGTGATGATTCCTATGCATGTAGCCTAGTGCCAAACCCCCTGGAATCGCGAGTTCACACGAATTGAAGGTTTTGTGTTCTTGAGAAAACCCCAATCCACTTTGATCTTTTCCCGAATTCTCGAGATCCTTCAATCTTTTGGGTGAGGTCTCTTGGGGATATGTTCACGGGACCAGTGTGAAGGTATCCTCCAAGCTTTGCTGAATTTGGACTTCGTTTGCTCGAGATTTGCCTTTTGAAGCTTTGGTTGCGGGCTGTCTGGAAGGGACCGGTCTGACCGGTCTCGGAAACCGGTCTGACCGGTCTGGATTTTTGAATTCCAGACCGACTGGTCTGACCGGTCTGTGCTAGCGGTCAGACCGGTCTGACTCAGCAGTGTTGCTGTTTGGGGAGTTTTTCAATTTTGCTTCTGCGAAGTTTTCTAGGGTGTGCTGCTGCGTGATAGCTTGTCCATAGTTATTCTCACATACCCTAGGTGGAGGGCTTGCGGTGATTTTGGGATATAGGTCGACGGATCGATTTCGAGAGAAATTTTGATCGGCTCCTATTCACCCCCCTCCCCTCTGGTCGCCAGTTTCGGTCCCTCAATTGGTATCAGAGCTTGGTTGATGTTTTCAGTACCTTAACCGATTCGAAAACCACTTGGCGACCATGGCGAGTCTTGGAAAGATCCCGGTGTTTTTCGGCGAGGACTATGCCTACTGGAAGGTTCGCATGAGAGCCTTCTTGCAGAGCATGGGAGCCGAGGTCTGGAATATTACCAAGAACCAGGCTTACGTGGTGCTTGCCGCTCGGGTCACTCCTCTTCAAGTGACTGAGCACGAGGCTAACGCCAAGGCTGTCAATGCCTTGTTCGCTGGCGTTTCTCGTGCGGAGTTCTCACGCATCCAGGGTTTTCAGGAAGCTCACAAGATTTGGACGTGCCTTGAGAACTACCACGAGGGCACACCTCAGGTCAAGGCCAGACTGTTCGAGACTCACCGGCGTGAATACGAGAACTTCACACAGGAGCCGGGTGAGAGCATTGACTTGATGTTCAGTCGCTTTCAATCGATTGTGAACAAAATCAATGCGAACAGATCTGTTGATGCCCTTGAGTACACAGAGCACGAGAAGGCCCTCAAGTTGCTTTACGCACTTGACCGCTCTGTGTGGGATCTCAAGGTGAACACCATCATTGAGTCTGCTGGCTATGAGACTCTGACGGTGAACGAGCTTTTCAGCAAGCTCAAGGCCACTGAGGTGGATAACCAGACACGAGCTAAGCTCAATGGTGCCCCTCCTTCCAAGAGCATCGCTCTTGTGACTGACCCAGGTGGATCGAGCTCTAACGCTAACTCTGCTCTTGGCTTTTCTCTTGCCACTTTGTCTTCTGTTACAGATGAGCAGCTGGAGACGATGGGCGACGACGACTTGTGCCTCCTCATCAGCAAGTTCCAGCGCGTCTACCACAATAGGCAGAGGAAGAAGAACCCCGGATGCTACAACTGCGGCGATTTGAACCACTTCATCGCCGATTGCCCCAAGAAGTCCGGCGGTGGACAGAACAACCACTTCGACTACTACCGCCACCGCGACTGCGACGAGGGAGGCTCCAACAAGGAGCGTCGGTGACACAAGCACCGCAGTCATGACCGGGGAGGACGCTTCGACAAGGAGTCACTCAAGAAGCACTTCCAGTACAAAGCCAAGAAGCGGGAGAAGGCCTTCCTGGCGCAGCTCAGTGACCTCGACAAGAGCTCCAACACCAACCGCTCTTCTTCACCGACCTCCGAAGACGACGACAAGAAGAAGAAGAAGAAGCGGGACAAGGAAGCCACCGGCTTCATCGGCCTTTGCTTGGCGGCCGGCCGGCGCAAGGGCTTCTGCACCATGGCGGATGAAGCCGATGGTGCTCGGGCGTCTTCGGGTGGACACGCTACACCGACGCACGTCGACTCTTCTCCTGGATCCGAGAGCGATTCAGAGGTAAACTCCACAATCGACCTGCTTGATACGGAGGTTAGGGAGTTGTACGCCGCTCTCGACAACCAGAAGAGGCTGCTTAAGGAAGCAGCTAGAGAGCATAGAAAGCTTAGGGCTGAGCTGGCTTGTGCTAGGGAGAAATCCAGTGAGGATGAGTGCGCTGGCTGCATATTTCACATGAACGATCTTGTTGCTCTCCGTGCCAAGCATGATGAGAACGTCGCAATTAGATGTTGCTAAGACTTCGCTTGCTGACGTGTCTCATGAGCTCGCTAAGGCCAAGCATGAACTAGAACTGGTTAAGGACGCTCCTATTGTTAGCGATGTGCTTGAATGTGATGAGTGTCCTATCCTTAAGTCTGATCTAGCTTCGTTGCAGTCCAAGTTTGCTACTGTTGTGTGTGAGCTAGAGGAGCTTAGGTCTAGGCCTGTTCTGCTTGGTGCTTGTAAGCTTTGTCCCACGCTTAGGTCGGAGCTAGACGAGAAGAACGCTTTGATTAAGTCTTTGGGGGAAGACTAAGGTCGTGGAGTCTAGCCCACCTATTGACTGCTCTGTTTGCCCTGGTTTGATCTCTGATTTGGACAATCTTGCGGTAGAGAAAGCCAACCTGGAAAGTGAGAATACCTATCTTAGGGCGATTCTTAGTTGGGTTTCTGTTAGTGAGCCGCAGTTGGGCATGATGATTAAGCAGTTCAAGCGTGGTGATGGGTTTGGGGTCGATTACACCTACACGAAGTCAGACTTTGACATGTTGTATGGTAAGATCAGCAAGGTTGCTGGAAAACACTGCTAGTACGAGCACGCAACCTTCGCTCGTTGACCCCGCGGATGGTGTGCTTAAAGAACCACCGAAAGCACCTCCGCAGAAGCAGGTTTGGGTTCCAAAGCCCAATGAGCTGAAGAATCCTCTCGATACGCTCCCTGCTGCCACAGCTCAGGTTGCCCAGAAGAAGAGGGCTGCTCCTTCTCGTCCGCAGGCTAGGCCTCCACTTCCCAAGCGTGAGGTGAGGTACCACTACGAGTTCTGTGACAGGGAAGGTCACCTGGAGGAGTTTTGCTTCAGGAGGAAGCGGGCTGTGAGACGAGAGCAGGAGAGACGGAACGCGAACATGTACTCTGCTCGGGTGCATGGTCCTTCTCGGCGTGGTGGTAGGCAAGATGCTAGGGCGCGCCGTGTAGGTGGAGGTCAGGGAGATGGTAGTGGTTACCGTGCTCCAGTGGGTGGTCGCTTTGCCGGCCGTGCTCCTGGTCATTTTTAGTACGACTATGGACCACGGGACCGAGGCTTTGGAGGAGGTTTTGAGGCTCCACGTTTTCCTCGCGGTGGTGTTCGTCAGTCACGCGGTAGACGGGACGGTGAATACGCTTTGTCTGGTTTTGCTAACCCTTCTGTAGAGCAAATGGCTCGACACTGGTTTGCTTCTCACTTTGCTAACCCCAGTGTTGAGACATTTGCTCACCATTTGTCTCACTACTGATGTGCAGGTTGGAGGCTTGGAGAACAGGTGGATCATGGACTCCGGTTGTTCGCGCCACATGACCAGAAATGACAAATGGTTCTCCAGCCTCATCCCGATGCGCTCAAAGGAGTACATTGTGTTCGGGGATAATGGAAGAGGAAAGGTACGTGGACTTGGCGCTGTTCGAGTTTCTGATCGCTTTACCCTGAGAGAGGTTGCTTTGGTTTCGAACCTTGGGTTCAATTTGCTCTCTGTTTCGCAACTTCTTGATGAGGGGTTTGAGGTTCGCTTCAAGGAGGGCTGTTCGCGTGTTTTGGATTCCAGAGGAGATTTGGTTTGCCGGATTACACCTCGCGATCGGGTTTTCTTGGTTGACTTTTCTGGAACTCCTCTTGGCCCTTCTTGTTGCTTGTTGGTTGGTCCTTCTTCTGATTTGTGGAAGTGGCATAAGAGACTTGGACATTTGAGCTTCGATTTGTTGTCGAGACTTAGCTCATTTGGCCTAATCCGAGGATTGCCCAAATTGAAGTTTGAAAAGAATCTTGTTTGCCATCCGTGTTGCCACGGGAAGATGATTGCTGCTTCTCATCCGCCTGTTAATCAGATGATGACCACTCACCCTGGAGAGTTGCTACACATGGACACAGTTGGTCCTTCTAGGGTGATGTCTGTTGGTGGGAAGTGGTACGTTCTTGTGATCGTGGATGACTTCTCTCGCTATTCTTGGGTCTTTTTCATGAGAACCAAGGATGAGGCTTTCGAGTTTGTTCGAGACTTAATCTTGAGGTTGAAAAACGAGCTACCCTAGGCCATGCGAGCGATTCGCAGTGATAATGACACAGAATTCAAAAACGCTCATTTTGACGCCTTCTGCAGTGATCAAGGGCTTGAACATCAGTATTCTTCTCTCTACACTCCACTGCAGAATGGAGTTGTAGAGCGGAAGAATCGGACACTGGTTGAGATGGCGAGGACGATGCTCGATGAGCATAGGACTCCTCGCAAATACTGGGCTGAGGCGGTTAACACCGCTTGTTTCGTGTCCAACTGCATTTTCTTGCGTGCTTTCATGCACAGGACTTCTTATGAGTTGCGATTTGGACGCCAGCCCCGTGTTGACCATCTCAGAGTTTTCGGATGCCGGTGCTTTGTGCTGAAAGATGGAAATCTTGATAAGTTTGAGTCTCGCTCGTCTGACGGCATTTTCCTCGGTTATGCTTCTCATTCTAGAGCGTACCGTGTGCTGATTATTGATACTAACATCGTCAGAGAGACTTGTGAAGTCACTTTCGACGAGACTGCATCGTGCAATTCTTCTGTCTTTGAAGTTGCAGGAGATGATGAGCTCGGCACCTCCATCTTTGAAGATGAGGAGGAAGAAGCTGCGGAGGGCGAGGCTGAGGCTACCACGCGTGTTGTGGACCCAGTTGCCTCTGCAACGAGCTCGGACGATGATGATGGCCCCGATCCGACTACGTCTACTTCACGAGGGCCGATCGAGTAGGTGACTCAGGCTTCACCAGCAGCACCTGAGGAGACACCAGACTTGGTTGAGGAGGAGGCGACTTCGACACGGGAAGCACCTCGACATATTCAGCGTCGTCATCCACCTCAACAGATGCTAGGTGATCTCAATGAGTGAGTCTCCAGGTCCAAGGTAACAAGTATCGCTGGCTTTGCTCACTCAGCGTTTGTTGTCTCTTTTGAGCCCAAAGATATTGGACACGCTCTTTCTGATTCTAATTGGGTCAATGCCATGCATGAGGAACTCGAAAATTTGAAAGAAACCATGTTTGGGTTTTAGTCGAGCCTCCACCTGCTTGTAATCCCATCGGAACGAAGTGGGTTTTCAAAAACAAGCAAGGTGAGGATGGGTTGGTTGTTCGAAACAAGGCTCGTCTTGTTGCCCAGGGTTTTTGCCAAAAAGAAGGGATTGATTTTGAGGAAACTTTTGCCCCTGTTGCTCGTTTGGAAGCGATTCGGATTTTTCTTGCATTTGCTGCTTCTAAGGGTTTTAAAGTTTTCCAAATGGATGTTAAATCTGCCTTCTTAAATGGTTTTATCGAAGAAGAGGTTTATGTAAAACAACCCCCTGGTTTCGAAAATCCCAAGTTTCCAAACCGTGTTTATATACTTCAAAAAGCTCTTTATGGTTTGAAACAGGCATCTAGAGCTTGGTATGATAGATTGAAAACCTTTTTGCTGGCTCAGGGCTTTAAAATGGGATGCGTGGATAAAACTTTGTTCCTCATGCGGTCTGGCAATGACTCTCTATTAGTTTAGATATACGTGGATGATATTATCTTTGGTGGCTCTTCTCACGCTCTTGTCTCCAAGTTTTCTGAGCAGATGTCCAGGGAGTTCGAGATGCGCATGATGGGTGAGCTGCAGTTCTTCCTCGGACTGCAGATCAAGCAAACTCCTCAGGGCACGTTCGTCCATCAAGCCAAGTACACCAGGGACTTGCTACAGAAGTTCGACATGAGTGACTTGGCTCCTCAGCCGACTCCGATCAGCACTTCGACGGCGCTTGATGAGGACTTGGACGGCGAGGCGGTGGACCAGAAGGAGTACAGGAGCATGATCGGCTCGCTCCTGTACCTGACGGCGACCCGGCCGGACATTCAGTTCGGGGTCGGCCTCTGTGCGTGGTACCAGGCTTCTCCGCGCACCTCCCACAGACAGGTGGTGAAACGCATCTTCAGGTATCTGAAATTCACCCCTGAATTTGGTCTTTGGTACTCTGCGGATTCTTCTCTGGTTTTGGTCGGCTTTTCTGATGCCGATTTCGGTGGGTGTCGGTTGGATCACAAGTCGACATCCGGCACTTGTCAATTTCTCGGTACATCTTTGGTGTCTTGGTCCTCTCGCAAGCAGGCTAGTGTAGCGCTTTCTTCCACAGAAGCTGAGTATGTTGCCGCTGCTAGTTGTTGCTCCCAGATCCTATGGATGAGACGAACCTTGCAGGATTATGGACTGAGTTATGATAGGGTTCCCATTTTCATAGACAACATGTCTGCTATTAGCATTGCAAAGAACCCTGTCCTACACTCCAGAACCAAGCACATAGATATTAGATTCCATTTCCTGCGAGATAATCATGAGAGAGGACACATAGACCTGATCCATGTCCCTTCAGAGAGGCAAACCGCAGATATCCTCACCAAACCGCTAGAGCAGGACACTTTTGCTCACTTGCGAGGGGAGCTTGGGGTTTGTTACCCCCTTTGATCGCTGACTTTTCTTTGGTTAGCTTTGTAGGTCTTGTCTGCTCTTCTTTTTGTTTTCCAGGTTTGGTAGTTGCATTGTGCATATGCATTGTACATGTTTGCATTTTGCATTGCCTCACTTGCACCAGCATTCTGGTGTACATTGTTATGATCTTCTAGTGCCTGCTAGTGTGAGTTGATAAATTTGATCATGTATAGCTTGCTCCATTGTGTATATGACATCATCTGAGTTAAGCTATTTTGATTTGAAAATCTAAAAACATGATCAGTCTTGGCTACTAGCAGGTTAGGGCGTGTTGATATGCTTTGCTATCTTATTCATGCTAGTGTAGCCTTTCGTTCAGCAATTCATATTTGAAATGATTTAAATTTGATTAAATTGCTTGAACTGTTCTTGAAATGCATTAAGAATTGCTTGATATAAATTTGATCGAAAAATGAATGTTTGCAACATGTTTTTGGCTGGTTTGGCTCACCTGTATGAGTATGATTAGCACTGCTTTCCATTCCATACTTGTTAGTGCTAGATCTTGGGTGATGCTTTTATTTCTCCTAAACTGAACTTGCCTAGCTCTAGACTGATTTGATATACCCTGTAGAGCTAGATGCAGGTCTTGTTTATGGATGCATACGTGCTTGTGACTAGTTGTTGCTCATATCCTTGTATCCCTGAATGCTTTCACTTACACCTCCTGCATTGCATTCATTGCATAGCATATGTTCAGGGGGAGTCGAAGTTTCAGGGGGAGCTTTAGGTCATTTTTAGCCTTGATGTGTGCATGTGCCAACAAGTGGGAGAAGTTAGTGATCGAACAAGGGGGAAATTGTTTGATTTTTGAGAGAACCAAAAACTTGTTGAGCACAGGGCTTTGAGAGTGCATACATTTGGTGAGAGTTGCACTGGTAAGGGGGAAATGCACGGAGTTTCTGCTTTGTTTTGCTCCTGGTTTCCTCGTTTTCCCTTCGCTTCTGGCATGACTGTGTCGAGCTCTGCCTCTGTCTTTGAGGAGTCATGCTTATGTTTGATCGATTGCGTCGAGCTGCTGCCCATGTCTGAGGGGATCGATATTTTCTTGGTCAAGTGACTTGCCCTTGCTTCTTTCGAGCTTTTGTCACTTGTTCGACTTCTGCTTCTTCTTTGTTCTTCTCGGTTTTTGCTTCTCTCTTGGTTCGGTTTGTGGTGTGTTGACAATGCACTCATCAAGGGGGAGATTGAGGAATGTTGAGTACTCTATCCTGCTTATAATTAGTGAATTGTCAACCGTGCGGTGTGATCGTGCGCTTGGTCTTTGGATTGCAGGTACATGGGCGTCGAGTGTCGACGGAGAGCTGCCGTGGAGGAGCTCAGGCCGGGTGGCAGCTGTGGCGTCCACTACTGGATCGAGGGCGCAAGCGACGACGGAAGACGGGTTTCTTGGTTTGCGCCACAAAACCAAGGAGGCGGACGGCGGTTGAAGACGCCGAGTTGTGGAGGCACGGGCGTCGGTCTCGGGACTGGCGGAGGCGACGGGCGTCGACGGCGTCTAGGGCCTCCAAAACCGCGGACCGGATCTTCGTCAACGTGGAGGCATCGCAGGGAAGACTTCGGGTCGAAGAAAGAAACTCCACCGTTGATTGAGGACATGTACAGGGTTGCTGCAGACCCGACTGGTCTGACCGGTCTAGCCGCAGCAACTGGGTATTTAAGTCCCCCTCACCTGTTCGTGGGGGTTGAGTCTCTTGAGTCTTTTCTTTCTCTTCGTTTTTCCTTCTTCCTGCCCCTGCTCTAGGTTAGGGCCAAGGACTCCAACGCAAAAGAGGGTTAGATTATAGCTAATCTCTCCAATCTAGAGTGTGGATGATGGGCGGATGGCTCTAGCTTTGTATAGGTGAATTCTTCTAAAATTCATGAATGAAATCTTGTTGAGATCATCTATGTGTGCTGAGTATTCGTCCTCCCCTTCCTCTCTTGTGTTTTTGGCTTGATTTCTCTATTTTGGATGATTCATGTTTAGAGGAATCGAGCCCTTGGATTCGTGTTTTGCCGGACTCTTTGTGATGATTCCTATGCATGTAGCCTAGTGCCAAACCCCCTAGAATCGCGAGTTCACACGAATTGAAGGTCTTGTGTTCTTGAGAAACCCCAATCCACTTTGATCTTTTCCCGAATTCTCGAGATCCTTCAATCTTTTGGGTGAGATCTCGTGGGGATATGTTCATGGGACCAGTGTGAAGGTATCCTCCAAGTTTCGCTGAATTTGGACTTCGTTTGCTCGAGATTTGCCTTTTGAAGCTTTGGTTGCGGGCTGTCTGGAAGGGACCGGTCTGACCGGTCTCTGAAACCGGTCTGACCGATCTGGATTTTTGAATTCCAGACCGACCGGTCTGACCGGTCTGTGCTAGCGGTCAGACCGGTCTGACTCAGCAGTGTTGCTGTTTGGGGAGTTTTTCAGTTTTGCTTCCGCGAAGTTTTCTAGGGTGTGCTGCTGCGTGATAGCCTGTCCATAGCTATTTTCACATACCCTAGGTGGAGGGCTTGCGGTGATTTTGGGATATAGGCCGACGGATCGATTTCGAGAGAAATTTTGATCGGCTCCCATTCACCCCCCTCTGGTCGCCAGTTTCGGTCCCTCACAGAACAATTTTCTTCAGAATGATCCGATCTGGATCCACACTTTTTACTGAACCTATAGCAGCAAAAAATGAAATCACCCATCAAAAAATGGGAATTTAAAAAAGCAACAACCAGTATTTTGGTTTTGATTTTTTTTATCTTAGAGAAACACAACAATATTTCCACAAAACCTGAAATATCATTACATGCAATGGGAATAGAAAAAAACATGTTAGCCTCTTGTCACTCAATAAAGATGGAACCAAATAATAATCTTCGTTGGCTTCTAAATCAAGTCAATCTGAAGCTTTCTAATTAGAGCAGTTGTTGTGGTACGACAATAACACTAAACCACCCGATATAATGTAAAAGCATACAGGAGCAGCCAAGCCAAAAATATAGGACAAAGTGAACCATGTTGCCAACAAAGCAAATGTGAATGCGCTAGCCAGTTACAAATAATGTAAGTATTGTATGCCTTGAAATGATGGGAATGTAATTTCAGAGTTGCACAACCCTATTGTTAGACCTTAATCAGGTTCTCAAACCAGAGCTTAGTAATCAGTAATTCTGGCGGTGGAACCAAGTAAGCTAGAGAGCAGCGGAATTTTCTAGGTTCAAACTCAGAACGGTCAAGTAAGCTAGAGAGCTGTGAAATTTGCAGCAACTCAAGTACAATTTTTTTATTTGATAGGTGTAATGCTAAATGCATAGACAACTTCATACCTTATCATCCAACGTTTGTAGATCACCTGGCACACCAAAAAAAAACTCAGGATCAGATCGTGACCATTTATGGTAACCTGTGTATTCTTAAAGGAATTTGCAGATAAAGCAGATTCTTTATTTTCACACATCCATACAAGAGTCAACTTAGATATATCTAGCATATATTGAGGTGGCAAATAAAATGATACATTCAGATATATACAGAATATAGAGTGCAATTGTTCCAATGTTCTATTGAAAATAGAGTGCAATTGTTCCATATCCTAATGTTCTATTGAAAATAGAGTGTAATTGTTCCAAGCGTGCATAATCATAACAACAACAACATAGCCTTTTAGTCCTAAGCAAGTTGGGGTAGGGTAGAGATGAAATCCAAAAAAAACAGAGGTAGGCGAAACACAAAAAGGGCTCAAACAGCAGTAAGAGATAGAAGAAAACAAAACTGAAGAGGAAACTAGGTCACGGCTCCGGCACGTTGATTGCTAGCCTCCACGCGCTCCTATCCACAACTAATTCCTTGGAGATATCCCACTCCCTAAGATTTCTCTTAACCGACTCATCCCAAGTCAGTTTAGGTCGACCTCTACCTCTCTTCACATTATCGGTCCTCCTTAAAACCCCCCTACGCGTGCATAGGTCACCACTCCAAGCGTGCATAATCCATTTGATAAAATATAATCTATTTTTGAGAAAATACTGCACGGACAGGTTAGGATTTTTTTTATAAGGATCAACTCTTGCCTTGTCCAAAGTGCGCGCTTCATCTTCTAAATCATTTGTTTCTGAATACTCAGCTTAGAATCATTTCTTAATAGAGAAATTGTTAATACAACAGGCTGCTTGGATAAGCTACATATATATAATTCACCTCATGTAGCTATAACTGTTAAAACTGTAGAACTGGACACATTGTAAACTGAGTTGCATAGATGACCTAATATAACCAAACAGTTGTGTCGTATGTCATCAAGATTCTATTTAGCAAAAAAGAAACAACGAAAGGCTGGTCAAAACAATAGTTAAGAATGTATGGCCATCTGAGGTCCATGTTATCTATAGTAACTTGAAGGTTCTCTATTTTAACGCTCTATTAAGATAATAATAGCACAGCAAAAAAGAACTATTTGTTGCCAACAGCTTCTTGCATACTGTACCAACATTCTATGAAATCTTCAGGTAACTAAAACTGAGTTAAAAAAAACCTACTTTATATTGGTAAGCAGCTCATTCCTTTGCATCAACCGGTAAGTATTCAAAAAACACTGGACGGCTGGACCAAATATAAAGAAAACACTGGATCATTTTTTTTAAAAAAAAAAAGTAAAAGCACCAATTTCAAGATTCAGAAAACACTTCCTTGATGATGGCATTTTAAAACAGCAGCATGGTATGTTACCTGTGAAGGCCTCGTAGCTGCAGATGCAGAAGGCAAAAATCCGCACCTTAATTTGATTGTGTTGCTACCAAGCTCACTGACCTGTACCGAAGACAAGGCAAAATCCTGCAAAAATATCTATTAGCTCTACTCCACACCATCAATCATCAGTTTGTAAGAGAACTCTACACATTGCGAATCTGTACAAACTATCTAAACTGAAGAAAACCTATCCTGACAGGTTTCATTAAGTATTTAAGTATCACAAATTGTAATGCGGTTGTTGCACCATTCAAGTCCACTGCTCGGTAGACCAATTTGGAAATAAATTTAAGATTAGATGAATTTCCAAAGAAAAGGAAGACATTCATGAATATTTTTAAATGGGCATGTACTCATATATGTAACATCTGCATAAAAGGTAAAACATGATAGCTACGATGACGACTGGCTCTTATGTGCTTGAGTCAATTATAAAGGAACATGCTCACACGGACTAAATGTTTTTTTTTACCAAAATCTATACAGTAGTAAACTCTACAGAAACTAACCTGTGCATAAATGCTTTGTTTTTTCAGCATGCTTGGCATAAACGCAACTAAAATAGAAGCATAAAACAGTATGAGTAAGGAACAATATATCAGCAATGGAGATTCAACCAAGCAAAAAAAAACAAAATTTTAGGAACATGCTACCCCTTAGGTATTTAGCCTAATCTTCTCTAAATTCCCTGATAGGAATCCATTTGTTTGCCAGCACTGTTGGTAGTCGTCAGGATTTTCAATTTCGTTTGACAAAAAATTTCGGACATGGCCGAAATCAGCGAATTTCGCGAACACTGGTAGTCGTAAACCCTCTGTGTTTCCAAAAAGTTGATACAAAATCTGTATGCAGTCATAGAGACATTCTCACATGTATAAACTGTTTTTCAATTAATCTAGAGATCACCTAATCCTTCATATCACATTCTTTAGACAATGCCAATGGCTCCATCTATCTTCCCCTTGCGTTTCTATATCTATAGATCGCTTCTAAAAATTAGCTACTTTACCCTGGGCGAAAATGCAGCAGACTAATTAGGGGACTCTTACGTAACTACAGCCATCCAATCGCGAAGTTGCAAATGTTCAGGTTATTACCTTATTGAAGCCAGCCTTGATTTTGAAATGGGACCCAAATAAAGATGGAAAGCTGATTCCCTTGGTCTCATACAGTAAAACTTTGAAGTCTAGCCAGCAGACCAGGGACTCCAATTGACTTGAGAAAACACCAGTGCACATAATTGCATAGAAAACTCAAAGGAATAGGAGAACCAAGAGCTTGACGATGTTATCATTGGGAATAGGGCATTTGCTCAGAAATAACAGTATATAATTTTTCGTCACAATTAGCGATCGCTGAGAACAATGAGAAGGCCAGAATTCAGAAGAATATATCTATCACTCCACAAGCAGTAAACACATATCTCAGATTACAGTCATGTGTCTATTGGCATCATAGACAATGATCATAAGTGTGAGTGGAAGACAAAACGAAATCATCAGAGCACACAAAGAAGAAAATCAAGACAGGCAACATTATGGGAAGCTGACAAAGGAGGTGTGAAGTGTTGCTTAGCTATGTAGATCTTCTGATGAATATTAGCAGTGGTATTCCAAGTCAAGCCCAGGGAGAACCACCTACAAATCGATGAGGAACAATCGAAAAATAGATGTTCAAGAGTTTCTTCTACATTATCCTGACACAAAACACAGTTGTAGCCTTCCTGAACAAAGAAACACACGAATTTGCTTCTTGTTGGATTCGTGTGTTTTGTTGATAGGAAATATGTGCTAGTTGGCCATAAAACACATTAGTACTCAATAGACCGCCCCCAAAAGTTTCTAGTGCAGCGCAAATGTACTTCAAATTGATTTTGTATGAATTAATCTACGAATCTCGACTTTTGCAACAAAAGTACTATGAGGGGATTGTCAATATACCAAGCTTAAAGTTTGTTTTAATAATAAAACTTCAAATTACGGTCTTATATATTTGATGAATTTTCATTGTTTTTCATCTTTCCATGTTTATTTGATGTCTTCCAAAATCACTTCACATTCAACCTACAAAAAAAACTTTTCATCATGCACTTTTTTTATGAAGCTTAATTTTTTTTTAAGTTGTGACCAGCAAAGATGGAACTACTCTACTAAGTTTTTTTTAATGGAGCAGGTATATTTGGCTGCACTTAAAATAAGCTGCATCCGGCTGATGCTTCTTTAGCTTCTCTCATAAATTACTGTTCAAACAGCCTGCTGCGGCTTATTAAGTGCAGCCGGAATAATCTGATGGTGCTCTGCCAGCAGAGAGCGCGGTGGAACGGGGACACGTGGCGTTAGACAAACGAGTACCAAGAGACAAGGCAAGAGAGACGCCAGAGAGAGAGAGACGCGAGAGAGAGAGAGAGAAACGAGAAGGGACTACCATTTATATACACTCTATATTCGCGACCGGTTGATTTCCCCAGTAATCCCCAACTCGCAGAGCAGCCGCAGCGCAGCGCAATTGACCGGTTAGTAGGCGCAGGGGACGGCGGCGCGGAGTACCCCTGCGTCAGGCGGCGGATCGACACGGCGTACGGCGCAGGCAATAAGTTCACCGGGGACGGCGGCGCGGAGTACCCCTGCGTGAGGCGGCTCCGCCACCGACGCCTCATCACCTTCCTCTGGCTCCGAGGCCTGGTAGCCCCCACCAAACTGTACGTTCATGCATTCTTTCTCGCCCTCCGTTTATTCGCTTCGCCAACGACGGCTCGCTGAACGAACAATTGCGGTGCGCCGGCGCCGCCGTGTGCACTGCACGCAGGATAACCCGCGAGGTCTTCTTCAGCGTGACGGACCTGCGGCTACTGGTGGAACGGGGCCAGTGGAGCGACGCCATAGACCACCTCTCCCGCTTCCTACCGCCGCCGGACACGCCGCTGAGCCTGAGCGTGAAGGCCGCGGTGCTCCACCGCTTCCTCGTCGTGCACATGGCCCGGCGGACATCGTGTCCGGTGCCATTTCCAGCGACCACGTGGCCACCTTGCGCAGAGAGTACTTCAGCTGTGACCGCGCCGTCGGCAAGGGCACCATCAGGCTCCGCTCCCTCCTCCGCTCTGTTATATTGTGATCCAAATTCTGATGGGAGAGTGTTAGAATTTGGGCTTGGCCCATTAAGGCCCATGTGGTGCAAACTTTTAATCCCACATTGCTAGTAGAAGTTGAGGAGACCACGTGACTCTCCTATATATCTAACTCATAGGCTTCACCGGAGAAAATCAATCCTATTATTCCTCTTGTAAGCCGCCGATAGGCGTTGTACACAAACACCCGATATAGTGAAGTTCTTGCTGGCTGGCGCCCGTGGTTTTTACCCTTCGCATTGGAGGGGTTTTCCACGTTAAATCTTCGTGTCTTTCTGCGGTTTGATCTTTCTATTTTTCATCGTTTTGTTCGCCGTCGCTTCTAACAAGTGGTATCAGAGCCGTGGTTTCAAGTTTGGGTTTCGTGATGGCGTCGATGAAGTATGGATCTACCGATGTTGGACTACAAGACAAGGTTCTCGCTGTGGCAAGTCAAGATGAGAGCTATTCTGGCACAAACCAATGATCTTGATGAGGCGCTGGAAAAATTCGGGAAGAAAAAGAAGGATGAGTGGACCGATGAGGAGAAGCGCAAGGACCGTAAGGCTCTTTCTCTTATTCAGCTTCATCTATCTAATGATATTCTACAAGAAGTGCTGCAGGAAAAGACTGCTGCAGAATTGTGGCTAAAACTGGAATCGATCTGCATGTCGAAGGATCTTACCAGTAAATTGCATATGAAGTTGAAGCTGTACACGCTTAAGATGCAGGAGGGTGATTCGGTGATGGGTCACCTATCTGTCTTCAAGGAGATCGTTGCTGACCTAGGGTCGATGGAGGTTAAGTATGAAGATGAGGACTTAGGTCTTCTTTTATTATGCTCTTTGCCAAGTTCTTATGCAAGTTTCCGTGACACCATACTATTAAGCCGTGATGAACTAACCCTTGCGGAAGTTTGTGAGGCACTCCAGTCTAAGGAGAAGATGAAAGGCATGGTGCAGACAGATGGCTCGTCCTCTAGGGGCGACGCTTTGCATGTCAGAGGCAGATCAGAGCAAAGATCCTCAAGTGATAACAACGATCGTGGCAAGAGCAATGACGGTAGAGGCCGCTCCCAGTCCAAAGGTCCCAAGAAGAAATTCTGTAAGTATTGCAAGAAGAAATCTCATATGATTGAGGATTGCTGGAAATTGCAGAATAAGGAGAAGAAGAAAAATAAATCTGATGGTAAGGCTAGTGTTGCTTCTGCTGGTGAAAACTCTGAGTCAGATTGTTTGGTTGTCTTTGCTGGTTGTGTTGCTGGTCATGATGAGTGGATTCTTGATTCTGCATGTTCTTTTCATATCTGCACTAATAGAGATTGGTTCAGTTCCTATGAGTCTTTGCAGAACGGTGATTTTGTGCGCATGGGAGATGATAACCCGTGTGAGATTATTGGCATTGGCTCTGTTCAGATCAATACCCATGATGGCATGATTCGCATACTGAAGAATGTAAGGCACATACCAGGGATGAAAAGAAATCTGATCTCGTTGAGCACACTTGATAAAGAAGGACTCAAATACACCGGTTCAGGTGGAGTTGTGAAGGTATCTAAAGGTTCTCTTGTATGTTTGCTGGGTGATCTCAATCCTTCAAATTTATATGTTCTCAGAGGTTGTACTTTGCATGGTTCTGTTTCTACTGCTAATGTTGCTAATGCTGAACCTAGTAAGACTGACCTTTGGCATATGCGTCTTGGACACATGAGTGAACTCAGTATGGCAGAATTGATGAAGAGAAACTTGCTGGATGGCTGCATTCTGAGTGGCAAGAAGTTCTGTGAGCATTGTGTATTTGGTAAGCATAAGAGGGTCAAATTCAATACCTCTGTTCATACCACAAAAGGTACACTTGATTACGTTCATGCTGATTTGTGGGGTCCTTCACGTAAGCCTTCATATGGTGGTGCTCGTTATATGCTTACCATTATTGATGATTACTCTAGAAGAGTCTGGCCTTATTTTCTGAAAAGCAAAGATGATACTTTTGCTGCTTTTATAGAATGGATAGTTATGATAGAAAGGCAAACTGAGAAGAAGGTCAAGGTGCTTCGAACTGATAATGGTGGAGAGTTCTGTTCGGATGCTTTTGATGATTATTGCAGAAAAGAAGGCATTGTTAGGCATCACACCATACCATACACTCCTCAGCAGAATGGTGTGGCCGAGCGTATGAACAGGACTATCATCTCGAAGGCTCGTTGCATGCTGTCCAATGCCCATATGAACAAGCGTTTTTGGGCTGAGGCTGCTAATACAGCATGTTATTTGATCAACAGATCGCCTTCTATTCCACTCAACAAGAAGACTCCTATTGAGGTATGGTCTGGTACACCTGCAGATTATTCACACTTGAGAGTTTTTGGCTGCACTGCTTATGCTCATGTTGATAATGGAAAATTAGAGCCTAGAGCTATTAAATGTCTGTTTCTTGGTTATGGTTCGGGAGTCAAAGGATATAAATTGTGGAATCCTGAAACTAGAAAGACTTTTATGAGCAGAAGTGTTGTTTTCAATGAATCTGTGATGTTTACTGACAGTTTGTCCACAGATGATGCTTTAGTTGAGAAATTGCAGTCACAAGTTAGTGTGCAGGTGGAGCTTATGGATGACCAGAAAAATGAAGTTGTTGGTAATGATGTTTCAGATAGTGTTCCTGATACTGTTCAGCACTCACCTCCAGTTTCACAGTCTGATTTGCAGCATGAGGAGGATGTAGATTTACCTATTGCTCTTCGCAGATCAAAGAGGAGTTGTGGACCTCCAAACCGTTTAATTGAGGAGTGTAATCTGACTTATTATGCTTTGAGTTGTGCTGAACAGGTGGAGTATGCTAGTGAGCCAGCAACATATTCTGAAGCCATTGATTCAGTTGATAAGGAGAAGTGGATCTCAGCTATGCATGAGGAGATGCAGTCTCTTGAGAAGAATGGCACATGGGAGATTGTAAGCTTGCCTGAGAAAAAGAAGACTGTTCGCTGCAAATGGGTCTTCAAGAGAAAGGAGGGTTTGTCTTCTAGTGAGCCTCCAAGATTTAAGGCAAGGTTAGTTGCAAAAGGTTTCAGTCAGATTCCTGGTGTTGACTATAATGATGTGTTCTCTCCAGTTGTGAAGCATAGCTCAATTCGGACTTTCTTTAGTATTGTTGCTATGCATGATCTTGAGCTTGAGCAGTTAGATGTGAAGACTGCATTTTTACATGGAGAGCTTGAAGAGGAAATTTACATGGATCAGCCAGAAGGATTCATAGTGCCAAGCAAAGAGAATTATGTTTGCAAATTAAAGAAATCCTTGTATGGTTTGAAACAGTCTCCTCGTCAGTGGTATAAGAGGTTTGATTCATTTATGTTGTTACATGGTTTTAAAAGATCTGAATATGATAGCTGTGTTTACATTAAGATTGTTGAGGAATCACCTATATACTTGCTGTTATATGTTGATGACATGCTTATTGCTGCCAAGAGCAGAAAAGAAATCACTACAGTAAAGAAATTGTTGAGTAGTGAATTTGATATGAAGGATCTTGGTGTTGCTAAGAAAATTCTAGGTATGGAGATTACTAGAGACAGAAAATCTGGTTTATTATTTCTTAGTTCAGCATAATTACATTAACAAGGTTCTTCAGCGTTTCAATATGCATGATTCAAAGCCAGTTAGTACTCCTATTGCACCTCACTTTAAATTGTCAGCTGCTCAGTGCCCTAGTTCTGAGGAGGATGTTGAATACATGTCAAAAGTCCCATATTCTAGTGCTGTTGGTTCTTTGATGTATGCCATGGTTTGCTCTCGCCCAGATTTATCATATGCTATGAGTTTGGTTAGCAGATACATGTCTAATCCTGGTAAAGAACACTGGAAGGCAGTTCAGTGGATTTTCAGGTACCTCAGAGGAACAGCAGATTCTTGTTTGAAGTTTGGGAGAACTGATCAGGGACTCATTGGTTATGTGGATTCAGATTATGCTGCTGATTTGGATAGGCGCAGGTCACTCATAGGTTATGTGTTCACTGTTAGCAGTTGTGCTGTGAGTTGGAAAGCTACTTTGCAGCCTGTTGTTGCTATGTCTACCACAGAAGCAGAATATATGGCTATTGCTGAAGCGTGCAAGGAGGCAGTTTGGCTGAAAGGTTTGTTTATTGAGCTGTGTGGAGTTGGTTCTTGCATTGATCTATTCTGTGACAGTCAAAGTGATATTTGCCTCACTAAAGATCAGATGTTTCATGAAAGGACAAAGCATATTGATGTCAAGTACCATTATGTTCGTGATATTATTTCACAAGGTAAATTGAAGGTATGCAAGATCAGTACTCATGATAATCCAGCTGATATGTTGACTAAACCAGTTCCTGTAGCTAAGTTTGAGCTTTGCTCAAGCTTAGTTGGTTTGACAGTTTAGCCCAAGAGGCTATTTGGCGCCAGAAGTTCTGTTCTTTGTTGTGTTCAGGTGATGATTTTGATATGCTACAAGAAGGAATTTGTCTCAAGGTGGAGTATGTTATATTGTGATCCAAATTCTGATGGGAGAGTGTTGGAATTTGGGCTTGGCCCATTAAGGCCCATGTGGTACAAACTTTTAATCCCACATTGCTAGTAGAAGTTGAGGAGACCACGTGACTCTCCTATATATCTAACCCATAGGCTTCACCGGAGAAAATCAATCCTATTATTCCTCTTGTAAGCCGCCGATAGGCGTTGTACACAAACACCCGATATAGTGAAGTTCTTGCTGGCTGGCGCCCGTGGTTTTTACCCTTCGCATTGGAGGGGTTTTCCACGTTAAATCTTCGTGTCTTTCTGCGGTTTGATCTTTCTATTTTTCATCGTTTTGTTCGCCGTCGCTTCTAACACGCTCCATCATCGCCGCCATTATACGCCACAGGCGGCACCAAGACAGGTACACATCGATCGATCCAGATCTATCCATTCCAATTGCGAACGCGTTTTAATTTGCTGCTTGTTCGTGTGCCTCAAATCAAATCAAATTCTTGTTCAGACAGTACATGGTGATGGACTAGTAAATCGAACTGATCTTGGACATGTAATGTAACAGGCTCTTTGACTGGGAATGCGTGCGGCGCAGGGCGGCGGAGATCGTCGAAGACTTGGCTTACCAGACTCCAGAGCTGAGACAAGTGGCACTGTTGCCTGGTGGCCCAATGGAGCCGCACAATGTTCTTCCCATCTGGTCCGGCTTAGATTAAACTGAAACCTCACACTAGTTTGTCGGTCTCCACTTTCAATGGCACCCCCAAATCGATTTCATTGCAACTAATGGCATTAAACCTTGCCAGCTTCCGCCGGAGTAGCCACGTGAAGAAGCAAGCCTGCGACAGGCGGCCACAAGCAACTACACTGGCTGTTGCCAAGCTCTATCTTCGGAAAAGGAGCAGGTACACTCCATATATAATGCTGCTACCAATCTTGAGAGGAGTCAATCAATTATTCAAACTGCTGCTGCTTCTAATACCTTTTACTAGTGCATTTCTCAACGAGTTCTTATTATTGCAAGTTTTTCCTTCTTGTTTTTGTAGATTGCCAAGTCTCTCTCAGGAATCACCTGACGGTATGGTGTCCTGCTTCTATTTCAGTCATCTTGTAATTAAGCAATGTAGGTTCTAGCAATTACGCTTGAAAGACTACTAAATATGTTTTTTTCTCAATCACAGAACTGCTAAACAAGACACTGAATTGGGTGGCTTTTTTGTAGGTAAAGCAACCAGTATATTCATTTACCTTTGAGCTCAGTTTGTTTTTTTTTCATGAACTGTCATACAGTAGTTAACACTGAGCTGATGTATGTTTCTACTCTTATTTTCGTTGGGACTGGATCAGATGAAAGTTTGATAGCTGGCAGTTTGCCCGGCAAATTTCAGGAGAAGACACTTCAGAGAACTGGAAAGGAAGGTAAATTCGCACTTGTTTCATCCGCCCTCTGCCAAATTAAACTTAGCTTAGAAATGCTCTTGATGTATGCACTTAATATGCAGATTTTACATGGCATGAGGCATGAGCTATTTGTTTAATCCTTTTGGGCAGTATCGTCACAGTAAATTTGTGGCAAACAGATTTCAATTCTGTCCCCATTGAACTTTAGTTTTGCCTTCACATGGTCTTTTTCCTTAAAAGAAGATAGCCTCTCATCTGATTAATTAATGCTTTGCAAAATAGACCACATTAGGACATTTTACATTGATTCATTGCAAAACTAAAGCAAACTATCTTCTCCTAGCTTCGTTACTGCCATGCTTCACTACTTCTTTGATATGGCCAGTTCTTCGTGTTGGAGTATATTGAGCCCTTGTATATAGAGGCCCATATATAGGTATTATATATACCCACTCTTCTAGGGTTAGAGGAATACAAGCATTATTCTCTCCCACATGGTACCAGAGCCGAGGTCCCGGGTTCGAACCCACCCGGCCACGCATTTCCGCCGCGCGATTTCCCCTGCGCCTCTCGTGTGCTGAGACCTGCTGCGGGCTACACCGGGCACTAGAACCTGCTGCGGGCTACGCCGGGCTCGCACACCGTAGGGGGAATGATGGACTATGAATAAAAGCCACCACCCCTCCCACTATAACACCTGGGTTTTATGGTCGGGTTGGCTAGGTGGGGCGCGCGACGCCAATGCCGGAGCCGTCGCCGCCGCCGCCGCCTCCGGCTCCCTCTCGAGCCGAGCCGGAGCTATACCACCCGCCAGTCATCCATCGGGATCCTCGGCATATCCATCCCATGGTGACTCCGCGGATGGCGTCTCAGGCCGCGACTCTCTCCGCCACCGAGGGAGAGCCGTGGGTCTCTCCGGTGCCCTCCTCTGTCCGCGACGCCTTGGCAGATCCTCACTGGCGTCGCGTGATGGAAGAGGAGTACGCGGCTCTTCTTGCCAACCAGACGTGGGACCTCGTGCCGCGTCCGTCTGGTTGCAATGTGGTGACTGGCAAGTGGATCTGGACGCATAAGCGTCGGGCTGATGGCACACTGGAGCGCTACAAGGCTCGCTGGGTTCTCCGGGGGTTCACTCAGCGGCCTGGTGTGGGCTATGATGAGACCTTCAGCCCAGTCGTGAAGCCCGCTACGGTGCGCACGGTCCTCTTGCTTGCGCTCTCGCGCTCTTGGCCTGTGCACCAACTGGACGTAAAGAATGCGTTTCTTCACGGCACTCTGTCAGAGACTATCTACTGCTCTCAGCCAGCGGGATTTGTGGATTCGAGTCGTCCGGACATGGTCTACCGGCTCAACAAGTCTCTCTATGGACTGAAGCAGGCTCCTCGGGCTTGGTACTCTCGGTTCGCCACGTTCTTGCTTACATTGGGGTTCACCGAGGCCAAGTCTGACACGTTTCTCTTCGTCTACCGCCGTGGAGATGAGACTTCCTATCTGCTGCTCTACGTTGATGACATTGCGCTCATAGCCTCTAGCCAGCGGTTGCTTCAGAGTGTCATCTCCTCTCTGCAGCAGGAGTTTGCTATGAAGAATCTCGGTCAGCTCCACCACTTCTTGGGCGTCACTGTTGAGCCTCGCCCGTCAGGTCTTCTCCTATACCAGCGGCAGTACGCACTCGATATCCTAGAGCGGGCTGGGATGACTGATTGCAAGCCCTGCTCCATTCCTGTCGACACTCAGGCGAAGCTGTCCGCTGATCTGGGTGATCTGGTGGCTGATCCTGCTGCCTACCGGAGTCTAGCTGGTGCTTTACAATACCTCACCTTCACCAGGCCGGACCTCACCTACGCTGTCCAGCAGGTCTGTCTCCATATGCATGATCCCCGGGAGTCACATCTTGTTGCGCTGAAGCATCTCCTCCGCTACGTCCGTGGCACTGTGGACCTCGGCCTGGTGCTTCACCGCTCGTCCTCTGCTGAGCTGGTGGTCTACACCAACGCTGACTGGGCTGGCTGTCCGGACACTCGTCGCTCCACTTCCAGCTACGCCGTCTTCCTGGGCGGCAACCTGGTCTCCTGGTCGTCCAAGCGGTAGCCGGTTGTCTCCCGCTCCAGTGCCGAGGCGGAGTACCGGGCTGTCGCTAACGGCGTAGCGGAGGCGTCCTGGCTACGACAGCTCTTGGCGGAGCTCCACAGCCCGCTCGCCAAGAGCACGCTTGTCTACTGCGACAATGTCAGCGCCGTGTATCTCTCCACCAACCCCGTCCAACATCAGCGGACGAAGCAATCGGCGATGTTCGGGTACTCCATGTCCTGACTACCTCCCAGTTTGCTGACATCTTCACTAAGGGGCTGCCCTCCTCGACCTTCTCGGAGTTTCAATCCAGCCTCAACGTAGTCGGTGGCTAGTTGTGGCTGCGGGGGGTATTTGCCCTTTGTACTCTATTTGTACTCTCTTCTTGTGCAGTCTTGAACACCGCTGCGTCGGTAGTTCAGACTGCGGGGGGTGTTAGCTTTCTTGTTGTCCAGTCTTGAACACCGTTGCGCCGGTAGTTCAGACTGCGGGAGGGTGTTGGAGTATATTGAGCCCTTGTGTATAGAGGCTCATCTAGAGGCCCATGTATAGGTATTATATATACCCACCCTTTTAGGATTGGAGGAATACAAGCATTATTCTCTCCTACACTTCGCTCCTGTTGAACCAACTTTTACCACTATTGCTGTTCTGCTGTTTTTCTTATTTGGTTATTTATCTATGTTTATGTTTGCTTTCATTATATGGTTCCTGTGCACATTTTTTTCCCAGTCTCTGGATTTTTATTAAAAGATCTGCCGTGCAAACACTTTGTGGTGCTCTGCACTTTTTTCTTAGTGCATTACTCGTTGTGTAGCTACTGTCATTTCTAACCATTCGTTGCAGGTTCTTCATGTAATATTACATTTGGCACCTCAACAGATCATGCTAGCAATTCTGTGGCCTCATCACTGACAGGGAAAGGTATTTTCAACACGCTACTAAGATCATTCTGAATTGTTTCGTAAGAAAAAAGGATTATTCTGAACCACTACCATCCTCCATAAAAGCAACTAATCCCTGAAATTACTTGCTGCTAGAGAGCACCGATGTTCAGTCCCAAATGCATGGTATACAAGTTGTAAAACTCTCGCTCGTCTTCAGAGCTGTATCTATGCAGTTTATCCATGAAATTCGCCCTCAACACTTTTGATGTTTAAGACTACCGTTGTCCAAATAAAATTAATTCATGATTACTGCTGCTCATTTCTTCTAAGATTTGATTGGGCATACTTATTCAAGTATAGTGTTGTGATTGACCCAAGAAAGAATGTTTTGGGATACAATAATTTCATAATTCAATATCTTATGCCAAAAGGTGCCAAAGTTCATTAAATACCTGATAGCACCACCGGGCTAACTTTTCACTAACCAGAGGACGTAATAGATCCCAAGTAGATACTCCTTAGCAATTGGTTCCTATTTTTGAACAGAAATTAACAATTAGTTCCTACCCACGCGATTCACTCTTGTCCATAGAGAATTAGAAATTACTCCGTCTGTCCTTGAATACAAGGGATTCTGGGTTTGTCCTAAGTCAAACTATTTTGTAGTGTAGTAGATGCTAGGGAGTATGTGGTAAAGACTGTTTTCCAAGTAATAGGTACCTTCTATCTGCTGTCGTTTATAACTGTTTACTCATTACAGATGCTGCTTCTGCTCTTTAACTGAAGAATATGTCTGGTGGCTTGGCAGGCCCTGCTACATATCATGGGATGTCATCAGTGGCAATTGAAGGTAATTGGCAAATTGTGTGATGCTAGGAACACCTTTGCTCGATTTTTAGTGCTTGGACAACCCTGGTAGAAACTCCATTATCAACTTTTGTTACAATGCAGGTGAATTGGCAAGCCATGTGCCAACAGCTGGTGCTCCATTCTTGGGGGCAACAGGTGCTCCAGTCTTGATGACTGAGTTTGGTAGCTTAGTAAGCCATTTTGAAAACTCTGAAGTCACCTTGATGGCAAATGCAGGTATGCTAACTCATTAGTGTAGTTAGTCCATTTTTGTCATCAGTTGTTACTATACATCAAAGAGCACCACCGAGCAAACTTCCTACTTTTTGTTGACAGGAGGAAGTAATAGATTCCAACTAGATGCTCTTTGTAATACCTCAGCTCGAAACATTGTATTGAGAGACCTTCTGTTTGGTTCTTTTACACTTCGGTCACCCTTTCGTAAAATTAATCTTTGAAAGCTGCACTTTGATTAAAATTTCATTTTTGTTATCCTTATTTCAGTTGTCTTTTATCTGTTTTGAAAAATCAGTGTAACTCTCAAGGTTTAGATGAATTGCTCTGCAACTAATAAGTACCTTGCTATCTGCTGTCACTTTTAACTGTTTAATTCGTACAGGTGCCACTGCTTCTCCAGTGTCCCAGACTGCATCTAATAGCTTCACAGGCCCTACTATAAACCCTGGGAGGCCATCAGTAGCAAGTGCAGGTAAATTGACAAATTGGGTGCTAAGAATACCTGATGCTCCCTTGCAGATTATTTTTGTTACTTCGATGACACCTGAGTGACAAACAGTGAAATGCAGGTAAATTGTCAAGCAATGTTGCAACTCCTGTTACTCCATTCTTGGTGACTAGGGGTGCTCCAGTCTCGCTGAGTCTTTCTGGTAGCTTGTCAAGCCATTGTGGAAACTCTCGTGTCACCTCCATGGCAAATGCAGGTATGCTAACTGAAAGCACTCCCAATTTCATATGAGCACAAAAGTCCATCAGTGCAATTGATGCATTTTATTGCAAGTTAGTATATGCATTACTGTTGTTATTGGTTTTAGGACCATTATTTCGAGCTTAAACTTCAGTGCTGGGTGCTCCTGTCCTCAAACCTTCTATTGTTTTCAGTTCTATTGGTTACCTCTCATCTGCACATATCCTTGTCAGTTTCACAGCTTATGTTGATATTCTAGTTCCTCTGTAGCCCAGTGGAGGTACCTTGTGGTTGTGGTTGCTGGTTCCAGCAATTTGCATAAGTTTTATGTGCATTATTATTAGAAAAAACAATCTGAGCTCTTTTACGTTGGTTGGAAGGTAGCGGTGGTACTTTCATTTTTTCGGTGGTTAGATTTCTACGTACAAACGGCTCATATTTTTTTCCAACCACAATAAAATTTTCCAAACAATCCACGCCAACTCAGTAACAACATCTGGCCTTTGAACTTCACCAGTACACCTGGTACCTATTTCCATATCACCAGAACTCACTGCGAGGTGCTCCTGTCTTGCAAACGGTGAACTTCACAAGCCATGCCGGAAACTCTGGACTGTCAAGATGTTTTTATCTTGGACAAACTCTTTTCTGTCCATTGTTCCCTGGAACCTCTATCTGTGAGAGAGAAGTGTAATATTTGAGTGGCCTCCGAAATCTCTCTTTATCTCTAGATCCTGTTTGTTTTGGGTCTTTTTTTTCTTGGGTTCAGTGGCTCCTCTGTTCTTTGTTGAGGTTGATGCGAGTGTGTTGTGTTCTTGGGAGTCTTTTCTCAATGAGATGACACGTAGTCCTGTGAGTTAGAGAAAAAAAACTATATATTTAAGTGACCATGTACTAGTACTCTCTGAACATAGTTATTTACTTAAAAGTATCATGATTATCCATAAGAATCTGCATAGTTTCTTGAATGCAATAATATGGCAATTCAATGTCATTCTTGAAGTTAAATCTGATGGCAATGCTAATTTTCAGCCTTTTGCAACTAGACTAAGTGTTCCGTTCCAGTTAAATGCCTTGACTCTAAGTTCACCTCTGTTCAACCAAAGCCTGTTTTGTGGGCTTGCGTCCTATGCACTTCATAGCACCTTTTCATGAAAAAAATTAGAGTGACCCCTTATCATTTGGTTCCTATGTAGTATGCTCATTATTCCACTTTTTATGTATGAGTAATTAAAGATACACGGTGCTTATGTTTTCCATTCTGTAATTCTTTTGTTTTGCCTCAGATCTTACATCTGTTTGATGTGCATAAGAATTCATAGAACACTCCATTGTAAAAGCCTCGTCAAGTTACATGTTACCTTGCACTTCATAAGGTAGCTCTTTACTGCTAATTTGAACTGTCCAACTTTGTATAGGTGCTATTGTTGCTCCAGTCTCGCAGACTATGTTTGGTACCTTGACAGATCCTGCTAAAACCCTTGGGATGCTGTTAGTGACAAACACAGGTAATTTGGCCAGCCCGGTGCTAAGAAAATCTCCCCTGTATCACAGACGATTTTCGTTAAAACAATCCCTACTAGAAATTCTGGTATCTGATCAGTGACAAATGCAGGTACATCAGCAAGTTGCACACTGACTCCCGGTGCTCCATATTCTGCGATTAATTCCATATCAAGCACCCCTGAAAACTCTGGTATCCGACTGATGACAAATGCAGGTTTGTGTTGATGCTTGGACTAGAACTTACCTGGTATCAGAGGGATGCATCACTGATAACAATATTTGATCCATCATGCTTCAATTTCATTAATTCATAAATAAATAACATTTGATCTATGGATACCTAGCAGTAGCTTTGATGTCTTCTTGTACCCTCGTTAGTAGTCAAAACTGACTTGGAAGCAAGTATAGGCCTCTTTTGGACATTTCATACAGTTATAATTCCACAAAATGTAACATCAAGAAATAATGGTCAAAATTTGACATAGTTGGTGTCGTGTGTTGTTTGTGTGTGGGGGGGGTGTTTTGGTCTATGTATGACTCCTTTTCTTCTATTAGTTCAATGATACGTAGCTCTCCTGTGTATTCAAGAAAAAAATTTGACATAGTGTTAGAGGAGTCAAGGGTCTATTGGGCCTTAGCCCATTAGGGTTAATTAGTCGCTTGCTTAGGGGTCAAGTAAACCTCTCTATATAAGGAGAGGAGATGTATCAATCTAATCAAGCAAGAGATTAGAAGGAAATCCTTTCTCTCTTGCCGGCCGTGGGCGAAGCCCCGCGCCCCCAACCCTAGCCGCCACTCTCTCGCCCTCGCAGCCGCCGCCTTGTGAACAGTACTCGCGGTACTGTAGCACCGCGGTACTGTAGCTCGGTAGCAGCCGCCCCTCCTTCCTCCACAATCCTCTCAATCCCACCACGCTCATAACATCTGGTATCAGAGCTGTCAGGCCCCCCTGCGACCTCCGCACCCCAACCACCGCCGCCGCTGCCGCCACCGTCGTCGACCATGGCACTCGCGCTCTCTTCGTCCTCGACCGCGCCATCCTCGTCGTTCCCCCAGGGCGCGACGCCCCCCAACTTCGTCATGACGCCAGCGCAGTTAACCGCCGCCGTCCTCAACTTGGGCCAACAGTTGGCCGGGATCCGCGACCTTCTCCTGCAGCGCTAGGTGGACGACTTCTGCGCACAGATGGCGGCGCTGGCACCGGTCGCGTGGCCACCCTCGAAGCCTGTATGGTCGCCGCCGTCGCCGCCCGTCTGGTTGCCGCCCTCGATGCCCGTGTGGTCGCCGCCGTCGCCGTCCGTGTGCCCACCATCGACACCCGGGTGGCCGCCGACGGCAACCCTTGCGCCGGTTGAGTGCCTGCTGAAAGGATCGATGGACCAAGAGGGGGGTGAATTGGGCCTTTTTCAATTTCTAAAACACAATAAAGCAACCTTAACCTATGCAATGCTAGTAAGGCACCAATTCACCAACCGGATAACTAAGCTACCTACACAAGCTAAGAGAGATATAAAGAGAAGTAAAGCCTAGCAAGGTAGAGCTAAGTTATGATCTCTAAGTCAAGCACATGAATAAATTGCATGAAATAAAATGCTTGAATAAAGAGAGTGGACAAGAGACGACCGGATTTTTTTTCCCGTGGTATCAATGTGTTGTCACACACCCCTAATCCACGTTGTGACACTCACAAAGAGTCTTGTCACCTCCCAAGTCACCGAGACGAGGGCGCTCACTAAGAGTCTCCGTTCACCATCCCGGTGTGGTGGAGATCAAGCCACGTACAATCTTCTTCTCCGGGATCCCACAATCCTTGGCAAGCTCCGCAAGAAACACCTCGATCACCAAGATCGCCTAGGTGATGCCAATCACCAAGAGTAACAAGCTAGGGCCTTCACTTGAGTAAGAACCGATCACCAAGAACGGATGCACACAAGCTTCTCTCTACTCAAGTCCTTAGCCTTGCTTCTTGAATGATTGAATGATCAAGTATGTGAAGGATGAAGCTCAAGGTGGCTCTTGACTATATTATGAGTGTATAGATGTTGCCTGGTGTCAAGAGTGACAAAATGACCCATTGGAGGGGTATATATAGGCAGCTCACACGGATAGAGCCGTTGGAGAAAAAGCTGCCAGAAAACTGCGTAGCGCCGGTTAATCCGACGTACCTCCAATAGTCATCGTCGGTTTAACCGATGAATGTAAACTGCCCCTTCTGAAAACTAGCCGTTACAACATGAGCAGATTAACCGACGTATCATCGGTTTAACCGGTGAGTGTAGTTGTCCACTGATCAACTAAAAAATCAAGTCTCTGGACAACTGCACCGATGTTAACTCAAAACCATCGTCGGTTTAACCGGTGAGTACAACTTCAGAAATCCCTGAAAAAACCATCTCACTGGTCAATTGCACCGACGTCTCAATTCAAACATCGTCGGTTTAACCGGTGTACAGAACCTTGAAACACCCTGGAAAAACCAACTCTGGACTAATGCACCGACGTTCAATTCAAACGCGTCGGTTTAACCGGTGTATTGACTTGTCCAGACTCTGCTAACTTCGTTTAACCGACGTATAGAAAAATGAAAGCGTCGGTTAAACCGGTGTTAAAGACTTTTTCTGATTTTGCCTTTTCTGATTTGAGTCTTGAATGAAATCTGAATATTCTTGACATATAAGTTGAGAACCACTTATTTGAACTTCTAGGAACCTGAGTGACCATAGTGTGCATCCATTTTTGATTGACCATGTCCATGCTCAAGTTACTTGGCCTTAACCCCTCTTAATAGTGCGATCACTACAAAACTATAAAACATATACTAACCTAAGTGTCCTTCTCAACCTTATGACACTTAGGACTAGAAAGATCCTTAGTCTTGACATATATATGAGTTGAATACCGAGATCGCCTTTTTGGATAATGAAATTGAGGGGCTTCTTTTGACATATGACCAAATGAGCGATAATGATCTATTAAGCTGCACAAATCCATTAGTCACAATAATGGTTGTCATTAATCACTAAAACATACCTTGAGGGCCTAGATGCTTACACCTGCCGCCTTCCTCCATCGCGGCGACCACGCACCAGTTGACGCGGCTGGCGGCGGTCATAGGCACGCCATCACCCTCAGCGCAGCCGCCTCTGACGTTAGATCCGGTTATCCCGGAGGATTTCGTCGCGCCGCAGGTCCCGCAACCAGCCTGCGGGCTCCTGGCTGCCGCGGAGAGCAGCAGCCCGGCACCGTTGTCCTTCCCTCCTGCGCTAATCCCGTCGTTCACCGCCACTAGCCCCGCGCCACCGCAACAGCACTGCGCACGCGCTTTCTTCGGGGGCGTGGATGGCATCCAGGCATCGGCGGCGGTGCGGCTGCAGGCTGCAGCACGCGGCCTCCTAGCATGGCGACGGCTACAGAAGATGCGCTTGGAGATGCAAGAGGCGGCTTTGACAGCGATCGACCTCGGCAATTGGGGGCGCGACCTCGGCAAATGGGGGAGCGACCTCGCCCCGTCAGACGCCCGCGGCCGGCGTGAGAGAAGGGATTTCCTTCTAATCTCTTACTTGATTAGATTGATACATCTCCTCTCCTTATATAGAGAGGTTTACTTGACCCCTAAGCAAGCGACTAATTAACTCTAATGGGCTAAGGCCCAATAGGCCCTTGACTCCTCTAACACATAGTTACTGTCACGTCATATTTCTCACCTTTGTAGAGGCTGTGGTTAGTTTTAACTAATATAATTGCCTACCCTACATGCGTTATCTATGGCCTATCATCTGAATTCTTCATCCAGCTGCAACCCATGTTTGCTATGCCTATTTGTTCGAGTTATCTTTAGTTGATCCATGATAAAAGCTCTTTTCCCTCGAGATTGTCATCATCATTCTCCTGTTGGTTACTGCTACACTTCGCACCTGTCCTATGTGCACGGCAATTTAGAACTGCATTCTGACCCAATAGCATTATCGGACCTCTTGGCATATCATTTGTACACCTGGTTACATGTTGCCATTTCTAATCACCGGAACTCGTTGCAGGTGCTCATGTTGCTGCAGTCCCACAGGCTATGAACTTGGCAAGCCATTTTCAAAACTCTGGTAAATTAATTTAAACACCCTCAAGAAATTTTCGTGCACGCTAAATGTACTATTGACGTGACTATATCCAATGCTGGTAACAATCTTTGGTTTTCCATGTTCCAACAATTAATTTAGTTGATAATTAGCCATGATGGTTCGATGATGTACTGTGCAAGATTTCGGTTTCCTCAGTCATTAACACTTGAATTCTGCTAAAAATGTTTAAGTGGCGGGAGAATCTAATGATAATATACACCAAGAGCATCTTCTACTTGTTTCAGAATCTTTTGGTCTTTTAAAAGCTCACTGTTACAGAACATCGGGTGTAAAGTTAAATGGAAGGAGCATCATACCGTGGCCTAAACCTTACTTGGTGATCCTGATAAGTCTTGTATGTTCTTGTGAAGGGATAACTGAGCATTTGGATCAAAGAGGTCTCCAATGCAGAGAGCGGATTCAATCGAAAGAACCCAAGGGAGGAGCTCACTAATTCTGACAAGCAGGCAGGATCCTCATCCTAAAAGGCAACGGACGACTGGCGCTTTCGGCAAGGCAAGCCGTTCTTTTACTCGTAGTTAAATTAGTAGTTAGTAGTAATCCATGGTGTTATATTTCTTCTCTGCAATGGTAGTATGGTGCTGACAGTTGGAATTCATACTTGTTGAGCTGCAGATGCCGAAATCGGTTGAAACTTGAGCCGGGGAGACCCGTCCGCGGCGTGAGCTCCGAGCACGAGCACCACCAAGCTGAGAAAATCGACGGACCATATACCACCTTGATCTGCCAGTGCTGCCATAGGTGTTGTTTAATTTAATTATTAGTTGCTCTATCTGTGCCTGCTGCTACTATATGGCAGACACTATTAAGGTCTGCGAGCCTCATTCTACTAGCCAGCTACCTAGAACTTGTAAGAGATGCTGTGTGTAATCGTGCAGCCAACTCTGTTTCCTTGATTGTCAACTGTGTGTGGCAAATGAAGTTAAGCACTTGGTCTATGATCAGTGCCAGCCATCAGGACTATCTTTAATTATGCGTTGCTTTGGGACATGCGTGTTCCAGCTTGTGGGCTGTATACATGTAGTAAGTAGGTCATATTGTTCTGTATACATGGACGCTAACCTTCTTGTGGGCTGGCACGAATGCCCTTGTCAGAGGAAAATGCAGGTCTCCTGGCCGGTGGTGTGCACCCCTAAGTGCTATTGGTGGTCCTGAGTGAAAGGATCGTGGCCCAAGAAAAGGTTGAATTGTGACTTTTTCGAATTTCTATCTAGTCTTTAACCTAGACTAGTATTGTTCAATCTACAAATTCGAAACCTAGTCACTAGAGCACGCTAGCAAAGGGTCCTTAGGTAGGTAAACACACTATCATGATCATTTTGCCTAGAAGGATGCACACTAGCAAGAACAAAACCTAAGCAAGAGCTCACGCTACCATACAAGTTGTCCTAGTCAAACTACAAGCAATTAAAAGCAAAAATAGCAACTAAAAGAATTAATTGCTTGAAGTAAAAGTAAAGGACACGAGACAACCGGATTTTTTCACGTGGTATCGAGGAGTTGACGCTCCCCCCTAATCCACGTTGGAGCACCCACACAAGGGTATAGCTCCCTTGCTCCACTAAGAAGCAAGTGATCACTAAGAATATTCCTTCTGCATCTCCGGAACGGCGAGCTTCACACCGTATACAATCTTCTTGTCTTGGGGCTCCTACAAACTCCAAGAGCTCACCAAGAACCTCCTGATCACCAAGACCGGCTAGGTGCCGTCAAACACCAAGAGTAACAAGCTCCTAAGCCTTCACTTGACCTACACTCAGTTGGTCCTAGCTCAAGCACACTTGCTACACTTGCAAAGGATGGATTTTTCAAGGTTGAAGCACAAACAAAATGCTAGATCTTCTCTTGTTTGCTCAAAGCACTTTCTCTTCTTCTCAAGGGTGGCCTCAAGTATTCAGGGTGTCAAAGGCAACTGAAATGAGCCATGGGGTGCCCTTATATAGAGTGGAAAGAGTTACATAGCCGTTGGAAGTCCACTGCAGAAAAACCGTGAGCACCGAAAGAACCGATGGGTGTCAGATTTGAGGCGTCGGTTCAACCGGTCTCTCTGTGTCCAAATTGTAGCCGTTGGGGTTCTGACACAGTATCCAGGCTTGCGTCATTGCACCGGTGCATGCTCCGTAGAGGCATCGGTTCAACCGGTGCTGAAGAGGTTCACTGATCAACACAAATAAGCTCTTTGGAATATAGGACGTCTAATGCACCGGTGCTTTAATTCTGAAGCGTCGGTTCAACCGGTGCTGAAGAGAAGTTAAAGTCCACCAAAACATGCTCTCTGGAACATGGTACATCCAATGCACCGGTGCTTATCTTTTGACCATCGGTTCAACCGGTGCTATAGAGTTTTTGACTTGATTCCTGCCTGACATCCAGAGAAGATAGACCGACAGGGTATCGGTCCTTCCGCCAAGCATCGGATGCTCCGACGCTAGGGCACCGGTTCAACCGGTGCTGCTGTTTTTCTTTGTTTTCAGCTGAATTGACCTGGATTCGAATGTAACTTCGATTGTTTCTTCTTCCAAGCGTTGTGTTGACTTCTATTGACCATCTTGGGCTGTTTTTGAGCGAGTGTGCATGATTTCTAAGGCCAACTCAATTTTGATTGAGCTACTAACTCATGAACCCCTCTTAATAGTACGGTCAAGAACTAAAAACTATAAACCCTATCTAAATCAAGTGTCCTTCATCTCTTTGTGACACTTGAGACTAGAAATGTCCTTAATCTATGAAAATGAGTCCTTGGCAAGCATGGTTGTTTCGAATTGAGGGGTCTCTTTTCACATTCCATATGAGACTTAACTAATCATTAATATTTCCTTCAAAACATACGTTAGTCGCATACGGTTGTCATTAATCACCGAAACTTACCATTAGCATCTATCGGCATAGATGCGCTTCACTGAGTCAGGCAGTGGATTCGCGTTGAGGCTCAGATGGGAGTGGCACAAGAGAATGCCCTGGACGAGGCGGCCTTCCAAGCCGGAAAAGATGATTGATGCTATGTTCGCTAGTTGGGTGCGCATTGAGTTGGGGGATGGGTCCTCGTCCTCCTCGGCCTGGTTGCCGGACGGACACCGCACTTGTTCCAGGCCGTCGGGTGTGCCTATACGACTACGAGTATGTTCTTCTCTGGGAGAAGCTGGAGCCCGTCCAACTCAGGCTCGTTGGCGATCTTCTCTGGGACGGTGCACGGCCGTATTTGGAGGACGGATCGCAGGAAGAGGCACGGCCTACAGGGAAAAAATGCCGTACGACAGTCTCGTACCGTGCGGCACTCGGCTCATATCCTTCCCGCGGCGTACGTTCGGCTCCGCCTCTGGCTCCGTAGCGTAGCCAATCCCGGCAGCGCTGGGCTCGTTTTTTTTATTGAAGGCAAAAGTTGCACAAATAACACATATTTCATAGATATAAACAAAAGTAAAATACCACAGCTAAACAAGTAAAATACCACAGTTACATAGATGAACACGAAAATAGTTCAGTTCATTAACAAAAAAAAATTAATCTTTGGTCAAACTGATACAATTCCTGTAACATAAAAAAAGCGCCTCTCCATCACAATGTAACTTTCTAACAACAGTTTGCGCTATAACATTTTGATCGACTCCTATTAATAGACTTGTGTATCCTCCATGTATGTATGAAGTAGCCGGAACAGAAGGATTTACATAATAATTGAAGTGCGGCATCATGGAATTAGAATATCCACCTTGAACTATAAAGGAGCAAGCAAAGCTGAAGATGGCCCAACGTTACTTTCCTGTGTCATAGCACAATAAAGTGTTCATAAATCATTCATGTAATGGAATACATTACGAAAGTAGGTAATGTCTTACGATTATTTGATGTGGCTCGGCACATTCATCTATTGTTTGTACGTCATTCTGTTCCGAATCTCCACCTACAATCCAATATATATGACAATAGAATATTTTTTTAAAAAAAACTTTACACATGAACAAAAGGTATTGAACATGTCGTTTACCTTTCTTTTGGGCACCTTTCTTCTTCTTCTTCTTTTCTTCTTCTTCTTCTTCTTTCCTGTGTTCTTTTCAACAACATTTTTATGACGTGTCTTCTTTAGACCTTTTATTACTTGAGGAATTTTAAATGATATGACGTCATTAGATGGTTGTTGGTCACATTATAACAAAAGTTATGCATAACCATGCCCGTCCTCCCCCTCCGGCCATGATCCCCGGCTATCATCATAAAAATCAAGGCCGGCCGCATCGCCGTCAGACGCTTATTGGAACAGCCAGGGATATGCGCCGATTACCAGAGAAGCTTCGCATGACCCAACAACCATCGTGACACGCAATGTGCAATGCAAGCCGAGAGGGAGCTATGAATGTCTGAACCGTGCAACTGTACATGGTACACTGCACAATGGTTCTTCAAGACCGAGCTGCTTCGTCGTCTCCCTGTCCCTGCGCAGCGTCGTCGTCGTTTGCCAATGCCAACCATGAATCGAGCCACCTCGCCAGGTTCGCCAGGAACGGGGTGTAGACGAAGTAGCATGTCGTCGTCCAGCTCACCAGCCCCTGAACAACGACGTCAGACGTAGTATTTAACAGAGGACAGAGAGATGCGTGCCGTGATCAGGTCCTGTCGCCTGCCGGAGAAGAAAACGTACCTCGCCGAGAAGGTGGACGTCGGCGTTCGGATAGCTCCAGCACCCAAGCAATCTACTGAATATGCCACATGTCAGCAGATTGCAAACGAAAGCTATCGATCCGGGTAAACGAATGCCGTTACTTGATCAATGGGATCTCGGCGAGTGGGCAGAGTGTGCCGACGAAGCCCAGCCAGGAGCCATCGAGGAACAGCCACACGAACTCGGCGGCGGCGAAAAGGGTGTAGGCCTCCACGTTGCTGGGCACCCCTGCTCTGTACAACTCCGCGCTCACATCGATGAACAGAGCAAGAACGCTGCGTTTAATCAAGTCAATGGATCATTCACAGAAAGAACGCTCGATCGATCGATCGATGCGTAGCACAAGACGAAGAAGCATGCGCGGGTATCTAGGTAGAACGCACAGAAGCGACGTGGCCGTCTTCCGCGCGGTCCCGGTGGCCTTGGATCTTTTTTGGGGCGCCCTCTGGTGCAAGAACAGGTGGAGCAGGCCGACGATGAGGTAGAAGGCGCCGAACAGGGGCGGCACCAGGATGTGGGTGTGAAGAGTGCCGGCGTCGAGGGCGCCGTTTCCGTAGATTTGGAGGCCGACGCGGGAGTGGATTCCGTCGAGGAGCGGGCCCAGGAGGAACCCCGCACCGAAGAGCGCAGGCTGAGACGGCCGGCCAGGCGCGCCTCCTCGAAGTCGAAGCTGGGAGCGGGGGCGGGGGCGACGGCTGTCCTCCGTCGAGCCGAGAGCGGGGTGGCTTGAAAGACCGACGGCGCGGGATGCGGCGATGGTGCCGCGACCACGAGTGGTGCGGCGGCCGTGGCGGCGGAGGGGCGCCGGTGGCGAGCACGGCGAGCTTGGCTCGCATGTCCCTTATCCAGTTATCCTGTGGGCTGGGCCACGCGGCGTAGCCCACAGTAGTTTCTGTGAAGTCGTGGCCTGATTTTCCAACTTTAAGAATATCCTATCCTTTAACTATTATATAAAACCGTTGAAGTACAGCTTCTTATCCCAGATTGAAGTCATTTTTAAAGTAGTTTCATATTTTTAGTTATTATTAAATATAAGTTTTCCTGTAAATATATGATAAGGTTCTCCGACTACAAAAATGTTTCTAATAATATTCTAAAATGTCAGGAAAACTCTATATTGCTAAATTAAGATACAAAAAAACACAAGTAAAATACTTTGGAGCTCAGGAAAATATCTCTAGGAGCTTCCAAAAATATATTCGGTTCTATGAAAATGGGGAAACTCTAGAAAATTTTGGAAAATTACCAAAACATTTTATACTCGATGTATAGCACTTTTGAAAATTTACAAAATACTCCGATCAATGTTGAATGCATTCATGCTATGCATTTACAATGGTTGTATCTTGTGTTTTTATTGCGAAAAGTTATCAAAATGCATTTAGACATTGATTAGAATCTTTGGATTTTTCCATAGTTTTTCGATATTTTTCCATTTCTCTATACTAAATCTACTTTTTAGGAGCTCCTAGAGAAATTTTCGCAATTCTATTTTTTGGACTTTTTGTGTCCTAATATGTCTCGATGAACTTCTTAGGAATTTTATAATCTTAAGGACATTTTTATGGTCTGCAAACGTCATTGAGCACTTACAAGCACTCCAAACCAAGACGAAGAGCCATTTAAACGGCTTTGAGAATTTAAGGTAAATAGTAGCAAAATGTTCGTTTTCATGTAACATCCTTGTGTAAACACGTTGCTACTTAATGAAATATGCGCCTAGGCATGATTAAAAAAAAAAGACAAGCGCTATGTGCAAGACACACATAGTAAGGTGAGTCTCATCGGAAGTGCGATACGCAATACACATTCACTCCGTTCGCTGGGCTGGAGCTGGTGGTTGGAGTGGTGTGAGAGAAAAATACTGTTGGCTGGCTGATGGCTAGAAGCTGGTGCTGGAGCGGTGTGAGAAGAAAACACTGTTAGACTGGAAGCTGCTGGAGCTGCCGAACAGAGTGATTAGAAAGAGCTCTTGGAACTCGACACCCCACGCTCCCAGGAGAACAATGGCGATGGGCTACCCTAGGTCGGCCTAACCGCCCTAGGACCGTTTGGTCGTTGAAGGAAAGAACCAAAACTAGACAAAAGATAGTAGATGAAAAATATAATGTAGCAGATTGTATGTTTGATTGTGTACTGTCAATTAGTCGTCACTCTTTGTATTTATACAATCACTCTGTTCGCTGGGCTGGAGCTGGAGCTGGTGGCTGGAGTGGTGTGAGAGAAAAATATTATTGGCTGGCTGGTGGCTGGAAGCTGGTGCTGGAGTAGTATAAGAGGAAAACACTGTTGAGCTGGAGGCTGCTGGAGCTGCCGAACAGGGTGAATGACTGGTCTTTCTGTACATGAGTCCATATTAATTTACAAGACCAATTATAATACCTCCAACTATAATACCTCCAACAACGCGTTCAGAGTCCAGCCTGGATAAAGAATCTCATCAAAACCTGTGCACGGGAGAATTCCTTATCTTGGCCGGACAATCTAAGGCCCTGTTTAGATCGGATGGGGTGTAAAGGCAAAAAATTTTTTGCAAAGGAATCTAGGTAATTTGAAGTACTAAATGAAGTCTATTTGCAAAACTTTTTGCACAGATGGATTGTAAATCGCGAGACGAATCTAATGATACTAATTAATTCATGATTAATCAATAATTAGCGGATGGTTACTGTAGCATCACTGTTGCAAATCATGGATTGAGTAGGCTCATTATATTCGTCTCGCGATTTACAGCCCAACCATGCAAAAAGTTTTGTAAATAGACTTCATTTAGTACTTCAAATTAGTAAGATTCCTTTGTACTTTTTTGCGTTTACGGTTTTTTTGCGTTTACGGGGTGGAACTAAACAGGGCCTAAAACACATCCTCGAACTAACAGTAGCTTAGCTTATTGTCACGCCTACTCAATTAGGAGCATCATTATGTGTTAAACGAGCTTAGACAAATATTCAAATGGGGTCTACAGTGGGTCAAGAATGGTTGGCGGCATTCAAGGCATTCGACGCGCGGCGAGCATCGGCTCACTGCTGTGCCGTGCTGCACCACTCCAGTGCCCGCCCATGCCGTCCTCGTCTTTATCTTGAGCCGCCAACTGCACTCTCTCGTATGCGCCCTCTTCTTCTTCTTCCCTTCGCTCTTCTTCTTCTTCTTCCTCTGCTCAGAACCGAGCAGAGCCGTGCCGCCGCCGCCCCGACCATCCCCGGCCGCGTCTCTCTCCGATTCCTCGCGCCCAAGCCTTCCTCTCCTCCTCCTCCACCTCTGCCGTGCCTCCCCAAGCCCGGTTGAGCCCTACCCCGGCCGGAATCGGCCTAGCTACCACCAGCCACCATTGGAGTCCACCCGAACCTCCAACCTCACTGTCGATCTATCATCTCCGGGCCTCTTCGGTCAACCTTGATATGCAAATCGACTCCCCTCAACTCACTGATGCTCGTGCTCTCCACGTTCCGTCGCATTCGCGTTGTTTCCGCGCCCGTTCCCGAGCCATGCCACCGTCGGCATGCTGCTGCTCGCCGTAAGTCTCGCGCACGCACCCCTGCGCCGCGCCGCCGAGTGCCCTGACTCCGCCTGGCCCTTCTGAACCCTCCCATGGCCGCCCTGTCGCCGGCCACCCGCCGGAGCGCTGCCACAGGCCGTTGTCACCACTGCCCGGAGTACTGCCCCGCCGCCGACCCTCCTCCGGCCACCTCCGACCCCACCACGACCACCCCCAGGTAGCCCTCGCCTCCCTCATGCTTCCCCATCCCTACCTTACCCACCCTATCGCCGGAATCGACGTCCCCAACGTTCTCTGTTCTTAAAATCACGACCAAGGACCCTGTGTTAGAATTGAAACTTTTTCAGGGGTTTTTTTGCACAAACATAGACTCATATGAATAGTGCTGTGATGGGCTCTTTTTCAATAAATCGGCTGAAATTTTGAAAAATCATAATAAATCATAGAAAATCAGAAAATTACAAACTAAAATTTGTTAGCTTCCTCTAGTTTAGATCTACTCATGAAAGATATTGTGTTGCATGCTAGCTGGCTGTAGATTTAGTTATGTTTTATTGTTGAAAAAGTGAGTTAAATGCTTAGTTATTTGTGTACTGCTCTAAAAATGTCAAACCAAATTTTGTTTGTGAAGTTTAGTTTCCAGTGGTGCAACTTGCTTATATGTTTTCCTGCTGTTTATTAAGGTTTTAGTGTGATTTCATATCCTCTGTCTGAAAGCTTGTTTAATGTGTAACTTCTTGCTGGAAAGTGATAAAATGGTAAAACTAGTTTTTTTAGCTTTGTTTTCTTGTCTAGTATCTGTGGTAATTTTATTAGATTTGTTTAATTAAGTTCGCATGCCTTTTCTGATTTATCTTGTATAGGACAGCTGAAACTTATGAATTTCTTAAGTAATTCTAGGAAAGTGATTTCGATGCAAATCCAAGTTTCATGAGTTCCTTGTAATGTCCTCTGCATGCTCAATTTAATTTATGAGTTATGCTTGTTGTAATGGTTCTTTTCTTATTTTTCGCTCTAGTTCGTTGCTCGCTTGTTCATTGGTGTTACGTTTGTGCATCATCGCATGAGTGCCATTCATTATGCATGTCATATCACTCTTGCATAATCCATAGCATCATACTAATGCATGCATCTCATTCATGCATTATAGTGACCGAACCGTCGGAGAATGAACCCGTGGAGCTCACCGAGTCCGTTGAACCTGATCCCGGTGTCCAGTTCGCAGTTGAGCCCGAAGTTAACCCAGGCAAGCAGCTAAGCATAATTCCTTGCACCTATTTAACTTGATTAGTTTAGTTACCTTACTTGGGTATTGTTGGGATATATATATATACTATGTATGTATTGCATTCCTGAACCTACTTGCATACATTATCCTTCCCTGATTTGTTATCCCTGTTCTTGGCACTAGTAGTCAATTAATAACTTAATTTGACTAGATGCTTAGTCCTACTTAGAATACTCACATTGCCTACTAGAAAGAATAGTTTGGAGTATTACACTTACCGGTTACCTTGGATCGCACTGGTTCGGTTTGGGTATTGATGAAGTGGTAGTACCGAGATTCGAGCGGAATGGTAGGGCCTAGTGAATGAAGTCACATGGGCGTAGTCCGCTTAGATCGATTAAGGACTGAGTGGATGCCATCGGCCTTGAGCACCTTTCCGTGCTACCACATATCCAATATAATGGTACGGATGAGCCAATTACCTTCTTTGACTTGATCATTGATGTGTAGTCCTAGATACGTGGCTAAGGGCTATGCAGAGAGGCTTAGAGGGATCCCCGGGTGGACCTATGTGTAAGAAAGTTTAGAGATGTCCCCGGTGGAAACTAAGTCTCTACTCGTAAACTAGGTGTGAAGTTCAATGATCGAGCCTTGTTGAGAACGGTTGAAGCGAGTACCCCCTTATCCAACTTTGGCCGGTTGGGTGAGTCGCATGGTCCTTGCGTCGTCTGGGTAAAGTAGTACACCCTTGCAAGGTTATAATCAATTCGAATTGCCGCGCTCTCGAATATGAGCAAGCTCTTGGTTCGTCGAATTCTTCATAGAGAGTTTCGGTATTGTTGGCTTTGGATTCATATTATATCGATGATCTATTATATATTATGTTACTCTCTTAATCAACTAAAATTATTTGAGGGTTGGGCAAGATTAATTAAGTTTGCTAGGTGATAGTCTAGACAGCTCATGCTTATGCAATAATTACTTAACCCTAAAGCTTTTACTTGAGCCTTTACATGATCCTTGTTTATTTAATCGCGTAAGTCTTGCGGAGTACCTTTGTACTCAGGTTGCTTCTAAACCTAGTTGCAGGTGAACCAGAAAGGGTGTTCGGTCACTTCTACCCCGCCGATCCAGGTGCGGGGGAGGAGTAGATCGTTGTGGGGGCAATGGTGCCCTTGAGTAAGACGCCATTGATTTGTTACGCTTTTATCGATTTATCCGCTGCGTAGTTTATCTCCGTGAGAGCATGTAAGTATAATAAACTTTAAGTTTCTGTTAATACGGTTTTAGTGAGCCCAAGGCTTGTATTGGAAATTAATTTGAACCCACCTATATCAAACTTGTAATATTAAGTGTGTAAAATTGCTCTTTGTGGATCATCGGCAATGTACGTGCTTGTATAACGGTACGTGTGCTTAATCCTGGGCATGTGACAAACACGTACCGGGACTACCGGGTTTGCTCTCGCTCTAGGTGAATTCTGTTGATTAAGTGCCTCTAAGGTGTGGATTAGCACGTGGCGTGTCGAGAGACAGACACATGCTAGCCCTCAACTTAAAGGATTAATCAATAATTTCACCTAAACCGAGTGCAAATTGGGCAGTTCTCACAACGGGTATCAGAGCTGAGGTTCCATGAAGTGAATCTAAAATTTGCTTAGTGGGTTGAGAGTAAAGTAAAATTTGATCACTTACACTAAGATTTACTTTTGTTAAAAATGTGAAATTAAGGCTGATTGCTACCCTTCTTTCTTTGTCTAAGATTCTTCCTTAATGCTTCACATATGTAATTAAGATGTACTTAACCCCTCTTGACTTTATGGGTAGCGGAAACGTAGGAACACCCTTTCACCTGCTGGAAACCTTTTGAGCCATTTACCGGGGTTGAGAGGGTGGGAATCACCCATTGTCCTAAGTGCTTGTAGGAGGGTAGTAGCGCTGCTGGACAATGCGGTTGTGTCGGGTCGTGAGTGAGTGCTAGAACGTTGAGGCGTGCTCACGATGTGAGGAGACGACATATTGCATTCATACTTCGCATGCATGCATCATATCATACATAATGTGTTGCTTTGGGTGTTTGCTAATATTTTAGTATAAGTTTCTTCACACCATTGCACATCTTACTTTTGATAGACCTAGTTGTTGTCGGTCAAAACCCACTGGCGAGTAGCGACAGGCAACACGAAGAGCCGGGAGGTCACCGGGGCGCCGGAAGGCACTTCTCCCTCGTCAACGGCCCGCAATCCTGGCACACGCCGCGGCTTTCTAAGACGCAGGGCGTGCCACCTGACCTATACCTGATCAGGAAGGTGCGAACGTGCTTGCAATGGTTTGCCTGCATACACAAACATGTGTAAACCTTAGTCCGAGCCGTGGTCGGCTCCCTGGGATGACTCTTGCATCAGCTTTAAAGAGCCGATCGAGTCCCGGTGTCAAATTAGATCTGCATATCCAGATGGTAATGGATAAAGCAAATAACTGCAAAAACTATTTCAATTAAATCTAGTTAATCTAATACACGGCGGTAAAAGCTTCACTGCTAGATCGGAACATCCTACACGTAGTTAGGCCTAACGAGTGTAAAAGATAACCGAACCTTAACCAGAAAAGAGGCATAAGAACAAGCGAAAGCCGATTCCCGGATGAATCCCTATTAAGATCAAAGCAAAGCATCTAATACATCGCCGGATCGTCCAACCCGTTTGCAAGGCCTAAACTAGCAGATATTACGCCAATTCTTAAGTATAAGAACAAACCGTAACAGATTAGATCTACTAGATAGAAAAGAAGCATGGTGTTGTCTCCGCACAACTAATTCTATGCAACGAGAATTAGCATAAGATTAAAGCATGATTGCACGGAAACAACATGGTATTCGTAGATGATAAACAACCAAAGCATGATAGATCTACTAAAAGTCATGCTATGAAAATCAGGATAACTAGCACTACTCGCCATAAAAAATGCTTCAGTACGAGTAATACCAAGGTAAAAGCAAAAACAACGCTGCCCTGATCGCAAGAAGCGATCAGGGCAGCATGGCGCTTACTTGGATGAAACCCTAGAATTAGGGGTGGCGGTGCGCCGAGAGTTGTTGTTTGCAAAAATATGATGACGTCTCCTTTTTACAAATATCATAGGGTACATATTTATAGTCTTGTAGACTTGACAACCAAGTTAAACAAAACATAGTCCAATACAAAAACTAATCTATCTCTAATGATTACAGATAAAGAGAGCCCATTGGCTCCCGACGCACACAGATAAGAAGAGCCCATCGGCTCTTGGTATGGACCACAATTGCCTCTTCCTTGAACAATCTGTATAGGCCCATTGGCAGCTTCGGCCCATATCATTCTCCACCAAATTCTGGTGGTAACACAGCCGATTCACAAGCCTTCTTTAATTTCCGCACTAAGCCCAACTTGCTCTCGGCCCATTAATTAACCATGTTAATTTATGGCGATAACACATGCCCCCCAAGTTTCAAAGTATGAATGCTTTGAAACTTTGTATAGTCGACGCCTCAATCTGCATGATAGACTCTGCGCCTCGGCTCTTCTGATGCTGCTCTTCTGATAGCTGATGCTTTACTGATAGCTGACGCAAAGAGACGAATCGACTTTACTCCTCCTGCTAAATAACTTAGATCTTTTGAACAGAAAATAACTTCACTCCTCAAATGATTCTCTCAAATCACTCAATGTGTATGATTCCTGACCAAAGCATTATATTGCCTCCTTTCTCCCTATCTCTAGTATGACTTTTTGTGGAGTTCAGGGTAGGGAATGAAGAGGTAGCATACTCGAGCCGCACATGTTGCAAAGTCAAAGACCGGATCCAATAGAGAAAGCAAGTCATACAATCAGATCAAGATGTGCATGTGTGTGGAATTTTTGTGGCTGGAACTCGCATCCCCCTTTTGCAGAACTCTCCCTTTTATCTTTTGCTGAGATATGAGCTGTCTTTCATTTTTCTTTCTTTTTTTCATAATTTTTGGGGCATGAACATTTATATTTTTTTTTACATAGCCCAAATCTTTCTACATGATGAATATAAAGAGTTTTGTCAAAAAAGGAATGGAGTATTTTTATGGATGGAAGGCATATACTTGCGTAACTTCCAGTGTAGAAATCAGCATATGAGTGATTGAGTACATGGAGTGTACGTGATCTTGATCTTAAAAATATGAAGCGAATCTCACAAGGATCACAAAGAATTTGACAATGCTCAATGCAAACACAAGCAGCATATGTATAAAGGTTTTAAATGTGTATATATGGCTCTGGTAGGAATTTAGCATATCACTGAGGAACTAAGCTATTTAAATTCAAAATTCCCAAGTATTTTGCAGTAAGAAATAATGTTTGCTCGTCATACCGGTATCAGTAGTGTTGGCGGCATCGGTAATTTGTTGGTGATCTCCTGTAGCTTCCCGATGCTCTCAACAATTGGTCGATAGAATAGATCCTGCTCTTTTTTTTACTGGCCAACTCAACGTGTTGGCCTCTCTCACTTTTATTATTATTATTTTTTTACTGGCCAACTCAACGTGTTGGTCTTTTATAATACAGCCAGATGGATTTCATCAGCTCTTGTTATTCGCCTTCCCACATGCTCGGGAAATATTTCTTGAGGTGTTGGCCATTGACGGCTACAGGAAACTTGACACCGTCCAATTCTTCAAGCATGTATGCATTTCCAGGTAAGACTTGATCAACCTTGTACGGTCCATGCCAAGTAGGAGACCACTTACCATACTTCCTGTCTTTAGTTCCCAATGGTAGCACTGCCTCCCAAACTAGGTCTCCAACCTGGAATTCTTTCGGCTTGACCTTTTTGTTGTATGCACGAGAAACTTTAGCCTTGTTTTCCTTGATCTTCTCGAGTGGCCAAAGTCTTAGCTCTGTAAGATCCTCCACATTATCGCTCATCAAGGCTGCATACTCTTCAGCCGATAGATCATTCTGAAACTCAACACGCCTTGATCCGGCCGTGATCTCCCATGGCAATACAGCGTCTTGACCGTAGACCAGATGGTATGGTGATGTCTTGATGGATCCATGACACGAAATACGATATGCCCACAAAGCCTCTGACAACACCTCATGCCAGCGCTTAGGATATTCGTCGATCTTCCTTTTGATCAGCTTGATAAGGCTCTGGTTGGATGCTTCAGCTTGTCCATTAGCCTGGGCATAACATGGGGATGATCTGATCATCTTGAACCCCGTGTCATCGGCAAACTTTCTAAATTCCTCCGATATAAAGACCGATCCTCCATCGGTCGTAATGGTCTGAGGAATCCCAAACCTATGAATGATGTGCTCTTTAACGAAACTGATCACATCTTTCGATGCCACTGACCTTATGGGTACCGCCTCCACCCATTTTGTGAAATAATCCGTGATAGCTAACACCCATTGGTGACCTTTACTAGATGGCGGGTTAATCTAGCCAATCATATCCATGGCCGAACCCCTGAACGGCCATGGCTTAATAATAGGATTCATTACTAATGCCGGCACCATCTGAATCTTGCCGAATCTCTGACATGCCTGACATCCGCTGTAATATTTAAAGCAATCCTCAAGCATGGTAGGCCAGTAATATCCCGATCGTCTAATCAGCCATTTCATCTTGTGACCCGATTGATGAGTACCGCAGGCTCCTTCATGAACCTCATGCAAGAGCCGATTCAACTCCGAAGGCCCCAAACATTTAAGCAGCAGTCCTTCCAAAGTCCTGTAGAACATGTCGTCCCCTATCAGAACATACTTCGTAGCTTTGAGTCTTATCCTTCTGGGTGCCCCCCGAGCCGAATCCTTCAAATAATTGAAGATATCGGCTCTCCAGTCTCCAGGTTCTAGAAATTGAACCTCTACATCGACCCCATCGGCTGTTTCCTTGTATCCAGAAGCCATTTGTGCCAAGTCATTGGCTTCACTATTCAAAGTCCTTCGTATCTAGTGGAAATTAATGTACCTGAATTGTGACATCAACTCACAGCACTGCATCCATAACGGAAAAAGAGCCTCACTCTCACATTTATATTCTTCCGTGAGCTGAGAAATCACCAGTTTCGAATCCCCAAATATTTCCACTGCTTCTGCACCAGCTTCCAGGAGTAATTCCATTCCCTTGCGAATGGCCTCATACTCTGCTAAATTATTAGTGCATGGAGTAGTCATCCTGATGGAAAAAGAATAAGTCGCCCCACGAGGCGTTACCAAAAGAATTCCCACGCCGCACCCATCATCACAAGCCGACCCGTCAAAAAACATGGCACAGGAACGTACAAAAAGTGCGGACACGTCAGTGTTGACCCTGTCTGCAATGAGATCCACCAGAGCCTGTCCCTTGACTGCCTTTGCAGGTTGATATCGGATATCAAATGCTGACAACGCAAACATCCATTTTCCTAGTCGGCCTTTTAGAATAGGAGCCGACAACATATGCTTGATGACATCCGACTTACATATAACGATCATTTCCGCCGAGAGCAAGATATGTCGAAGCTTTGTACATGTAAAGAATAAATAAAGGCAAAGCTTTTCAATTTCAGGATACCTAGTCTCGGCGTCCAACATGCGCCTGCTGAGGTAGAAGACAACCCTCTCCTGATTGTCATGCTTCTGAATCACAACCGAGGCGATGGAAGTGTCACCCACGGACAGGTACACGTTGAAAGGCCTGTCCTATTGAGGCGGAACCAACACTGGAGGCTTCGACAAATATTCCTTGATTTCATCAAGAGCCTACTGCTGTTCTGCCCCCCAGTGAAACTCATCCTCGGACTTGATCTTCACCAGACCCATGAACGGCTCGATACGCCCAGACAGATTGGAGATAAATCGTCTGACAAAGTTGATTGTGCCGATGAGCTTCTGTAACTCCTTCTTCATAGTAGGCAGCTTCATTGTCTTTACCGCTTCTTGACTCTTCAAGCCAATCTCGATTCCTCGCTCATGTACCAGGAATCCTAAGAACCGACCGGCCGATATGCCGAAGGCACATTTCTTCGGGTTCATTTTGAGCCCAAATTTCCGAGTCCGCTCCAAAACCTTACGCAAATCTTCTAGGTGCCCCCCAGCTGATGTGGACTTGACCACAACATCATCAATGTAGATTTCTACCAGCTTGCCAATGAGATCATAAAAAATGTAATTCATGGCGCGCTGATACGTTGCACCGGCATTTTTCAATCCAAAGGTCATAACCAAGTATTCGAATAAGCCGACCGCGCCTGGTACTCTGAACGCGGTCTTGCTTATATCCTCTAGGGCCATGAAGATCTGGTTGTAGCCGGCGTTACCATCCATAAAGCTCAGCATTTTGTGACCGGTAGCGGCATTGATCAATGTTTCTGCCACTGGCATCGGATATTCGTCCTTTGGCGTCGCTCTGTTGAGGTCTCTGAAATCCACGCAGACTCTTCATTGGCCATCCTTCTTTTGTACAGGGACCACACTGGAGATCCATTCTGCATACCTACACGGCCTGATGAACCCTGCGTCCAACATCTTTTGCACCTCTTTCTTGGCCTCCTCCAGGACTTCAGCCTTCATCTGCCTTGCTCGTTGTTGAAACGGCCGAAATCCTTTCTTAAGCGGGAGCCGATGTTCGACGATGCTTCTATCCAAACCAGGCATTTTAGTATAATCCCACGCGAAATAATCCCGGTATTCCTTCAACAGTGCTATCATCGGCTCACGCAGACTCGGGTCTAGCTTCTTGCAGATAAATGTTGGTCGCGGCTTATCCCCGGGACCGATATCAACTTCCTCCAAATCGTCAGCTGATATAAACCCGTACCCCAACTTGCCGTCGCCTGTAAAATCGATTGTGGGCGCAAGCGACTCATCATCATCTGCCACGTCGACAACAAATACGGGGAGATGACAAAAGAAAATTTTTGGCCGACCGCACGAGCCGGCCGTTTCTATATTACTCCTCGAAACTGAATGCTCATTAACTAACCAACTGCCAAAGCAGGATACAGTCTGTCCGCAATGTAACAGCTTCAACTCTAAACAAGAATTGTCTATTTTTTGGGGCCGGTCGCTGGGACCGGCCTCTCTAAGCCTGCTAGGCTCCGTAGCTTTGACAAGATGTATTTATTCTATGAGGCTAGTGGATAAGACCAGCCTCAATCCATTTTTTGTCGCTTTGATCCAAGCACAATCTTCCAGCGCGATCCCTGAGATCGGCTCTTGCCCTTCCGCGTCCCAGGCGTTCATGTCTGCGAGCGAAACCTCGTTGGAGTCATCTGCACGGACCACCTCCACTTCATCGCCATCCCATTGGACCAAACACTGGTGCATCGTGGAAGGAACACAACAATTGGTGTGAATCCAATCCCTCCCAAGCAGCACTGTGTACATACTCTTACTGTTGACGATGAAGAACGAGGTTGGGACGGTCTTGCGGCCAACTGTCAACTCCACATTGAGGACGCCCTGCGCCTCCGATGGCTGGCCGTTGAAATCATTGAGCATCACGTTGGTCTTGATAAGATCAGCAGCAGAACGACCCAATCGGCGCAGCACTGAGTACGGCATCAGATTGACCGTGGCACCAGTGTCGACCAGCATCCTATTCACAGGCTTGCCGTCGATGAGGCCCTTGAGATATAATCCCTTCAGGTGCTTGTAGCTTTTCTCCTTGGGCTTCTCGAAGATAATCGGCTGTGGACCAAGATCCAGCTGCGCGACGGCCAATTCCTCCGGTTGGGGCGCCCGAAACTCCGACGGGAGCACGAACACCATATTTACATCAGCCGTTGGCTTTTCATCGGCTCTTGGCTGCTTGGGGCGCCACTCCTTCCTTGGAGGGCGCCTTTCCATCCTTCGCGGGTGCCTGACTTGCTCTACGAGATCCTGACGCGCTTTCCTTAGCACGTCGAGGTACCTTGCTTCCGCCTCTTCGAGATTGCGTAGGCGCTGCACTCTGCGCTTCTATGAACGGCTGAGCCCGTCAGGACACCATCGTGGGCGATGATACTTATCTTCCCCTTCTAGCTCAAGATCGTCCCTAGATGGCCGCTCATTATGGTCGTCGTGACGTGCTTTGGGCCCCGAGCACTTGAACACCAACGTCTCGCCTGGCTGGCGTCCCCGAGGCCTGCACTCCAAGCAATCATCGATAGTAGGCAATCGGCTCATGCCGGAATTCCAACAGTACCTGAAGAACGGGCAATGCCAGTGATCGCGTATAGCCTGTCGCCTCCCCAGCGTCCTCCCCGTGCGGTGCTCATACTCCTCCTCTTCCGATTCATATCGGCGGCGCAACTTGTACTGATACTGGTATTTTTCCAGAAGCCGATTAGAAGCTGGGAGTTGATTACGGATGTGATGCACTTGTTCTTCGGTAATATGTTGCTGCTCCGGCTCGTCTTCATCCTGGGGCCGTTTGCCAGAAGCGGCCTCTTTCCTCTGCTCGACACGGCGGCACATGGGTCCCGCCATGTTTATCTGGAACGCCAAGTTCTGGCCCTCAGGTCCAAAATCCGACAACTCCTCTATGTTAGCTTGTGGGAATGGTTGACTGTCCACCTTCATCGTGTGTTGGGCTAGAATTAATCGGCCTTGCTCGATAGCCGATTGGATCTGCCGACGCAGCTCCTTGCAGTCATTTGTGGCATGGGTGAACAAGTGGTGCCACTTGCAGTACAGCCTCCCCTGCAGCTCTTGCATCGTTGGCAGCTTGTGATTCTCTGGGAGCTTCAACTGCTTTTCCTTGAGCAGTAGATCGAATATATGTTCTGCCTTGGCCACGTCAAAGTCAAAGCCCTTCACAAGCCCCTTCTGTTTGGCCCACTTGCACGGGACGGGGTTTGCCCCCCGGGTCCATTCTGCCACAGCCACTTCTTGTTCCCCGCCAGAATCATCGGAATCATCTGCTTGGGCCATGTTTACATGGCGCTTGAATTTTTCCTGGTACAACTCCGGGTGATAGTGTTCATAAGCCGTGAGCTTCTGCACCATGTGCGCTAGAGAAGTGAATTCCAACTGAAAAGCCAGATCCTTGATCGGTTTAGCGAGCCCCAAAACTACCAAATCGACTGCCTCTTTCTCTGTAATGCGCGATGAGTAGCATCGATTCTTAACTTCTCTGAAGCGCTGCACGTACTCCGACACACTTTCACCTCGCTTCTGCTTGACTTGGGCGAGGTCAGCAATCCCGGCTTCAGCAGCCTCTGAGTGATACTGGGTGTGGAACTGATCTTCCGGCTGCCTCCAAGTCCGGATCGAATCTGGGGGCAGTGACGTATACCACCCAAAGGCTGAACCCGTGAGAGACTGGGAGAAGAAACGAACCCTTAGAGGATCCGACACTGAGATCATCCCGAGCTGCGTTAGATATCAGCTCACATGCTCGATAGAACTGGCCCCTTCTGACCCGCTGGACTTGGTGAACTCTGGGAGCCGATACTTGGGTGGCAACGGGATCAAGTCGTAATCACTTGGATACGGCTTAGAATAGCCGATCGCCTTTCTCTTGGGCAGGATGCCGAACTGGTCCCTTAATATTGCACTGACCTGCTCCATACTCAGAACTCCTAGGGCCGAGGGCTCAGCGCTCGGCCCGGTAGCGTACATTGCTAGCCACGCTTGTTTCTCCGCATCTGTCCCTGAAGCTCCTGTATTCGCCAGCTATCCCGCGCGCATTGGGTTGATGTTATCAGGTATGTACACACACGTGTAGCCGTGCGGGATCTCCTTAGGAGGCTCACTCAGGAACTGGCCTTCTCCAGGGTCACCGTCGATCTTGTAGACGACGTAGATCGGCAAACCTTGCGGTCCTGGGGCCGTGAGCGAGTACGACACTGGTGGCCTAGAGTGGAGCAAGGCTTCTCCCCTGTGACTCCCCAGGATTGGTCCTGATGGGGAGTACTAGTTCTTGATCACCTCCTGGACGACACGATGTGCCACACGCTCGAGCTCATTCACCAGGCTTTCTGAGTGCCGATGAAGCGTGTGAGCCACCATGTAGTTCATCTCCTGGCGCAGGGCTCTGGTGCGCTCCTCTGATGGCATGGACAAGTCAACGTTGTCTAGAGCACCTTCGGGTGAGAACCCTTTCCACCTGATGCCGTGGTTGCGGGTCCTCTCGAAAGAGCCGATGAGATCGGCTTCGAACTGAGCTTTGACCTCATCATATTTTTGCTTGTGTTTTGGAGTTAGCTCTTCATACGTGACAGGTTTGGTGACCGGCGGAATCGGTGCTTGGTCCTGAGGTCATGTCATCTCTGCGACGGGCGTTGTTGTTGATGAGTGTCCCACTGGGCGTGCCAGAATGTGTTGTCGGTCAAAACCCACCCGCGAGTAGCGACAGGCAACACGAAGAGCCGGGAGGTCACCGGGGCATTGGTAGGCACTGCTCCCTCGTCAACGGCCCGCAATCCTGGCACACGCCGCGGCTTTCTAAGACGCAGGGCATGCCACCTGACCTATACCTGATCAGTAAGGTGCGAACGTGCTTGCAACGGTTTGCCTGCATACACAAACATGTGTAAACGTTAGTCCGAGCCGTGGTCGGCTCCCCGGGACGACTCTTGCATCAGCTTTAAAGAGCCGATCGAGTCCCGGTGTCAGATTGGATCTGCATATCCAGATGGTAATGGATAAAGCAAATAACTGCAAAAACTACTTCAATTAAATCTAGTTAATCTAATCCACGGCGATAAAAGCTTCACTGCTAGATCGGAACATCCTACACGTAGTTAGGCCTAACGAGTGTAAAAGATAAACGAACATTAACCAGAAAAGAGGCCTAAGAACAAGCGAAAGCCGATTCCCTGATCAATCCCTATTAAGATCAAAGCAAAGCATCTAATACATCGCCGGATCGTCCAACCCGTTTGCAAGGCCTAAACTAGCAGATATTACGCCAATTCTTAAGTATAAGAACAAACTGTAACAGATTAGATCTACTAGATAGAAAAGAAGTAGGGTGTTGTCTCCGCACAACTAATTCTATGCAACGAGAATTAGCATAAGATTAAAGCATGATTGCACGGAAACAACATGATATTCGTAGATGATAAACAACCAAAGCATGATAGATCTACTAAAAGTCATGCTACGAAAATCAGGACAACTAGCACTACTCGCCATAAAAAACGCTTCAGTACAAGTAATACCAAGGTAAAAGCAAGAACAATCTTGCGATCAGGGCAGCATGGCGCTTACTTGGATGAAACCCTAGAATTAGGGGTGGCGGTGTGCTGAGAGTTGTTGTTTGCAAAACGTGATGACGTCTCCTTTTTACAAATGTCATATGGTACATAATTATAGTCTTGTAGACTTGACGACCAAGTTAAACAAAACCTAGTCCAATACAAAAACTAATCTATCTCTAATGATTACAGATAAAGAGAGCCCATTGGCTCCCGACGCACACAGATAAGAAGAGCCCATCGGCTCTTGGCATGGACCACAATCGCCTCTTCCCTGGACAATCTGTATAGGCCCATCGGCAGCTTCGGCCCATATCCTTCTCGACCAAATTCTGGTGGTAACACAGCCGATTCACAAGCCTTCTTTAATTTCCGCACTAAGCCCAACTTGCTCTCGGCCCATTAATTAACCCTGTTAATTTATGGTGATAACACTAGTATGATTAGTGATTCTCGTTTCCGAGGATAAAAATCTTTCTGACCGGTCTTGTTATACTTGAGAGTTAAGTTAAGGATGTTATCCTTAGGGTAAACCCTTGGCCATTTTTCTTGATATCATTTTCTCCACCTTAATCGGTTAATCTTATACTATCCGTGACAGTGATTAGTCCATTCTATTCAAACATTGATGTTCTTTACTATCGGTCAATGTTAATTTGTCTCTAGGTCATTTGTTCGTATGCTCGAAGATAATTCATCTCGACTATCCTTAATGACTAGAAACATCTTGTGGTTCTTCTAGCGTTCATATTTGTTTAATTCTAATTGCCTTGATTCCTACCCTTAACGTGGATCCGCTTGCATTCTTGCTCGAATCAATGTGAATAAATTAAAATTTTGATCATCTGCACTATGGCCATCGTGCATGAACAGGGTTGCAACATTGTTGCATTACATAATCACATATTGTTTGGGTGCGAGTCTAACATAGTGAAATCCGTGTGATAGACTAACTAATGTTATGTGTCTCGTATGTCTACGTAAAGCTTTTGATGTTTTTGAAATCTGAAAAAAACTCTCTCTCAATTTGTGCTACTTGGGTTGCTCCCTATGATTTTCTTTCGTAGCGGTGATTGTTCCACGAACTATAGTGCTGTGACGGAACCTAGGGCCTCGTGTGGACTGCAGCCATACGTTGAGCTACTGGGTGCGCGCTGGTGCTTAAGTGTGTGTGGATATGATTTGCTACGACTATCTTTTAGTGCAACCCTTAAAATATTTTTCTCTACTCCATCCAATTTTAAGGGGTAGGCCCTAGACGAATAACGATGCGAATGGGTTGTCTTAAGTTTTGAGTTTCTAGGGGTATTAGTACACTAACCGACATGTTAACATGTGCATCTTGCATCATGCAACTTAATTAACAAACAATATCGAGCAAGAATGTTCTTAAGAAAAACTTGCCTTAATACCCTTTCTTTTCAGTTTCTCCAAGCTCCTTAAGAATTCATCTTGACGTCTTTTCTGTTAATAAACTGCGTAGTTTATCTCCGTGAGAGCATGTAAGTATAATAAACTTTAAGTTTCTGTTAATACGGTTTTAGAGAGCCCAAGGCTTGTATTGGAAATTAGTTTGAACCCACCTATATCGAACTTGTAATATTAAATGTGTAAAATTGCTCTTTGTGGATCATTGGCAATGTACGTGATTGTATAACGGTACGTGTGCTTAATCCTGGGCATGTGGCAAACACGTACCGGGACTACCGGATTTGCTCTCGTTCTAGGTGAATTGTGTTGATTAAGTGCCTCTAAGGTGTGGATTAGCACATGGTGTGTCGAGAGATGGACACGTGCTAGCCCTCAACTTAAAGGATTAATCAATAATTTTACCTAAACCGAGTGCAAATTGGGCGGTTCTCACACTTATTAGGTTCTTTTTCTACGGTGGAACCTGCCCACCAGAGTTCAAGTCACAACATTGCTTTGTATTTTCTAGATTTATACCAGGATTTAACGGGGCGGATCTATATAGGAGCTGGTGGGTGCCGCCACACTCACAAAATTTTTAAAAAACAGTGGTATGACCTAAATTTTCAACACATATGCACCCACAAATTGCAAACCCATGCACCCACAGAGGCAAATGCATCTCTCTCAGTTTTGCTCTAGCTTCGCCACTTACATGCAATGTGACATATATGTTCTGTGGTCGGCATATAGATCAAACACACGATGACCACTCATTCCGGCCGAAATGAAATTACACCACACACACACACTTATGCACAGAACAGTACACAAATGAGCCATTGGTCGGCATATAGATCAAGCTTCAATTTTTATTCGTGAACTCCACTATACAGCACAATTACTCGGTACTCTGATTTGAATAGGCTTCCGCACGATGACAGGAACAGACACAAGTTCTCATTGCCGCTGACTGGATCAGACAGAACTCTTCTTACCCTCTGGAAACCACACAGACGAAAGCTGAAACCCAAACATAATTTGCACCTAGAGTCCCCTGGAGAGGGTTGACAATATCATATCCCTGCAGCTGCTGCATGTGACAGACAAGCCGCCGGGGGACCGACCGCGGCTAGAGGGCAGAGTAGCAGACCAAACCAACGCAACGGTGCGCGTGCAACTGAACTATACGCCGCGTTACCCTTAAGGCCTTAACTGTCCTGTGTGCACCGTCGCCTGAACGGATCCGCCGATCCGGCGAGGGGGGAGCGTGCTTCGATCCACCGTCCGGCCGGGCAGGATTGGCGAGCCTGCCTGCCCAACCGCTGCAGATCGCAGCGCGCTATTCACGTGCCTCGGCCCACGGCGCGGATGGGAGACGGCGATGGCGCTGCCGCCTGCCGCCGCTGCCGCGCGGCGCGGAGCAAAGGCGAGCCAGCGGGCAGCCGGCAGGGGGCGTGGTGCAGCAGGAGAGGCCGCTTAATAGCGTGTCCCACTCCCATCGCACGGCCGGCCAAACCTCGGATCCGCCTCGCGGGGGGACATGCGGTCCAGCGGGATCAAGCCCAACTCGTGACGAGACAGACAGACAGATCTGGGGGGCGCGCAGACGGAAGCACTGGCGCCGCCGCGCAGCGGCGGGGCCCCCTGATGGAGTAGCTTTGGCGAAAGCTGCTTCCTGCCGAGGCCTGCGCGGGTCGCCGGTAACGGTAAGCCCTCGCGCGCTCGATGTGGGTGCCATACCAGGATGCCATGGAGGAATAAACAGAGAAGGGAAAACTATTCTGTGCTAACCCTGGTTCATGACTGTCCCTTTGTTTAGTTGTAAAATTCAAAATTCTAAAATTATCACATCGAAGAGAAATTTTACACGCATGTAGTATTAAATCTAAAACTAATGATATAGTTTGTTTGTAAATTACGAGATGAATCTAATGAGTCTAATTAGGTCATGATTAGACACTAAATTGCTATAGTAACTATGCACTAATGATAAATTAATTAGGCTTATTAGATTCGTCTCGTAGTTTACAGACGAGTTCTGTAATTAATTTTATAATTAGTCTATGTTTAATACTTCAAATATGAAAAGATTTTATTTCAAAATTTTTACACACGTAACTAAACGAGAGCTGTGTTGAGAATTTGAATCGCGGGGTTTTTCTTTTCCAAGTTCTCCAGTCTCCACGAACTAAAACTTCCTCGTCCTTTTCTTTAAAAAAAAGAAAGAAAAGAAAAGAAAAAACTAAAACATCCAGGAGTATTAGGATTGCAGCCCACCGGACGCAGGCCCATCGGAATCCGCCGCGAGAGGGACAAAGCGCTGCCGCGTCCGGCCCGCCTCTGGTCCTGCCTGCTTGCGGGTTGCGGCGCAGGCGCCGCAGCTGCTGCCGGCCTGAGTGGCGCACGTCAGCGAGCCGTGGCCGGGGCGTGCGAGCGGAGCGGAGCGGAGCGGGGCCGGCGGCGCCAGGAGCTGGCTCGCTGCCGGGTAGAGGGTGCCCCAAAGGCCAAAGGCGCCGTTACGGCGTGCCGCGGCAGGACCACCACGGTCCACGGCGGCGCGGTTGGCTGTAATGCTGTTTGTACGCCTTGCGAGCCGTTGGTGTCCTCTCTGCAAATCTAATTTTGCTGTACAGCTCCCGTAAATCTTGTATCTAAAATTTACTTCCAGCAACACGGAGGGAAACAGATGGCCGGCGTCCGGTTCTCCCACCGCTACGTACAGGGCTGAAAAAACAAACTCATTGCTCGTTATCGCTTGGTCTGTAGCTAGCTGCCTAGCTCGGCTCGGCTTGTGGTGTTTTCTTAACAAGCTGGGCTGGTATTTTTAGCTCGTTTGCATAAGCTAGCTTCGCGAGCTCAACCTAACTAGCACGCCAGCGGCTCAGTAGCAGGCAGCCCAGTTCATCTCCCCACTTCACAGCATGTTCGCTCGCTCACGGCAGCCTGCAGCTGGTGCATTCACGGTGCGGTAGCGCGATCTCACATTCCAGTCGCGAGTTAAATGAGCCGGCTCGAGCCGAGCCTAGTTAAGTTCTTTGCTCGTTTAGATTACGAGCCGAGCCAACTCGTAATCTAAAACGAGCTAGAGCGAGCCGAGCTAAACCGAACCGAGCCAGCTTCATATCCACCCTTTGCTTAGAGAGAGTTATTTTCTTAACCTTAAAATAAGTTGTGCTTAGCTTCTTAACCTTTTTTCTCTTGAATTTGGCTATTTGGCCTCCAAAACAAGTTTTGTTTTGTTTTTTAGTCTTTCCATCACCTGTAGTTAGATTTACATTTTTATTATATTCAATTACAACAATTTATATTTTTAACTAGAAAAATGATAACATAAAATATTTTCTGAATTTTTTTTGAGTTTTTCCACTAGTAAAATAATTTATGGATATTTATAAATCTATTTTAAGTTTTTAAATCACAGAAAATTATAGGAATATGGTAAAATTGTGAAAAATTCACTAGAGTCATATCTAAGTATGGTGGATTCAGCAAAAATCACTAACATACCATTTGAACTATTATTAATAAATCACTAACTGGTTTTGTAGCCAAAAAGTAGTAGTCAAGTTCAAAAGAAAACAAAAAAAAATATGCACAACTTGTTTAAGTCAAAAAACTAATTCTCTCTTGTACTTACCAGCAGAAATCCCCGAGCTCGCCGCGGGAAGGAACCAGAACCACTATGCCTCGCCCATCTGGCGAGCGCGACGGCGGGTGCACGCCGGCGGGCGGCGGCAGGGGCGCACCGGCGCGGGACGAGCATTGAAACGGGGTGCAGTGCAGGCGTGCAGCGCCTGCAACTACAACTACTGCGCCGGCGCGCCGCTTCTCCGCAGAGCAACAGTGTCGCGCGCGTCGCCGCAGGCCTGCGACGGGGGATGAAGCGCGCCGCCCGATCGCGCATTGAAACGCCGCGTGCGTCCTTGGCCGGTTTCCTTTTCAAATCTAGCAGGGGGGCAGGGCAGCAGCAGCAAGACTCCGAGTCTCCGAGTGCTGTGGCTGCGCGCTCCTGTGCTCCGGGGGTGCTGTTCGATTCCCGCTGCCGCTGCCGCTGCCGCTGCCGCTGCCGCGAGCACGCCAGACGCCGCTGAGTGCGGAAGCGCGGGGCCCGCGCCCGACGTGCGTGTGGGCCGGAGGAGACACGCCGTACGGCCCGCGGTACGGGCGCCGCTGACACTTTGGGTCCACGCGAGGCCCCGTGCTCCTCCCCTCTGCTTCCTCCCCTCTGCTTTTCAGTGGGCGCGGAGTACCGAGAGGGCACCGGCGCACCCATCGTGCTGCTGGGTGCCGAGAGGCCGAGACTTGCCTGTGGGGTCCCTGGGGACCGACGTGGACGTGTCAGGGCTTGTCATGGTGGTTGGCGAAGGGAGTTCGCGGCGGCACTGCAATGGTGAGCCTGTGCGATTGGGACATTGGGTTGGCCGGGAATGGAGCGTCGGCGCCGCCGGCGCAGCGCAGTCCCGTCTTTATCGAAGTTCCGTCGTTCCTTGCAGTCTACTCTCGTATAGTCGTATACGCGACCACTCGGGAGCCCGAGCCCGGGCGTGCCGTGCCGTCGATCTCATACGCTGTGCTGGCGGACCAGGTGGGGTCGGAACCTGTTCCTTTTGGACGATGATGATGCAGGGAGTGACCCATCCAAAGGAACCCTCTGAAAAAGGTGGGGCCGAGGAACAGATCCCCGCTGCAGTGTGGAGGTGGGAGGAGTGGGTGAGGAGGCGAGGAGCATGATTTCACCGACGCTTGCATCATGACCTTGCACTGTGGAGCTCATGACCGGAGCCGCGGCCTCCGCAACCCCACGCCGCCAGGTCGCCGGCCACCGGACCCATCCGGCGATCCCCGCCGGCCGAGAGCGAATGGGAATGCTCCCGCCAGTAGCGGGCCGGCGGCCCAGCGGCAACGGCAAAGCCCACCCGCGCCCAACACAACGGGAACGCCGTCCGTAATCCCGTACACATCATCACCATCAATTGCCCGTGGGCCTGGGGTCCACTTCGCAGTCGAATAAGCCCCACCCATTAAACCCCAACAGCGTCCTTCCCCTCTCTCATTAAACCCCACGCACTCGCCCCTGCTCTCCCGTTTCTCTCTCAACCCCACCTCCCCCTCTCTGCCATTATTGCCCGCGCAGCCATCCTCTCTCCCTCCCTCGCCGCCCTCGCTATATGGGGTCCTGCTCCTCGCCTCCTCACCCACTCCTCCCACCTCGCCCTGCTCCCGTCGCACGCGCGCGCGCTCGTGAGCCGAGCTCTCCGCCTCGCCCTCGCACGTCCACGCCCGCCCACCACCGTTCCTGGTTTCCACCTCGCCGCGATATACACCGCCACCGCTTCCTCCTCAGCGTTACGCTTCGCTAGTGCCGAGCGCTGGGACTCGTTATTAGGCCGGCGGTCGTGGGAGGGAGGTACTACTACTCTGCTAGCCGCCGGCACATGTGAGGTGAGGCCGATGGGGGAGGAGGCGGCGGTGGTTGTGGAGCCGCCGCGGCCCAAGTCGCCGCCGAGGTACCCGGACCTGTGCGGCCGCCGGCGGCTGCAGCTGGAGCTCCAGATCCTCAACCGCGAGGTCGACTTCCTCAAGGTGAGCGTCGCCGGCCGCGGCCGTGTTCCTCTCCTCCGCCCCCCAAACCCCTCTCGGGGGCCGCGCCCCTCCATCCGTCTCCCATTTGACCTGGCCTCCATTAAATTTTTTTGAAAAATCGCCAGCGGTAGGATCCGATTCGTCGCGCGATTTCTCTTTTTTTTTCTGTGCCAGCGCGTAGAACGAGCAAGTACTGGTACGAGCGCGGGGAAATGAAGCAGTAGTTTTGGGGCGTGTTTAGTTGGAGCTCAAATTTTTTTTGCGTTGGAATCTTACTAATTTGAAATATTAAATGAAGTTTATTTATAAATTTTTTACACAGATGTATTGAAAATCGCAAGACGAATCTAATTATGCTAATTAATTTATGATTAATCAATAATTAGTGGATAATATTGTAACATTATTGTTGCAAATTATGTATTAAATAGGCGAAATATTCTGTGCATCTATCAATTTTTATGAAAAAGTTTTGTAAATAGATTTTATTTAATACTGTGTGTATGTGCCGAAATATTCGATGTGGTTTTTTTTACGCGTTTAAAGATCTAAACAGCGTTGGTGCGAAATCTGATCGTTGGAGCACGCCATTTATTTCTCCTTCGTTTGGGGATGAGAGCCTAATGCGGAGGGAGAAGGAGGAGAGGAGAGGAGGGCGGCGGATCGCGGCGCCGCGGCAGCGCAGTTAACCCGAGGTGCGACAGGCTTGCCCTCTTTGGGCGTGCCGCGGCTGTACCTCCTCGGCCGTGCGGTTCGGTTTCTTGGGAGAGAAGAGGCATGGGCAGTGGCCAGTGGCGCTGGCGCTGGCGCTGGCCGTGTCAGTGCTGCGCGTGGAGCAGCGGGTGGGCGTACTGTATGTACTGTACCCTACTCCCCTCCTCGCCTCGCTTCCCGTTCTTGCTTCGCAGACACGCACACGGCATGGCTCGTCAGGCTCAGGCACCATCATGAGGGTTCATGCAGAGTTGCCGTACTGTATGTACTGTACTGGTGCTGATGGGCCGGGCTGCACAGTTTGGGGCTTTTCATGAGCTGGACTAGATTTTGTGTTTTTTGAAGGGAAATGAAGGGCTTTTTGACGCCGTGCTCCGCTTTCAAGGAGCAGATTTGCGACGCTGTTCAGATGGCTAAAGTGTACTACTGTACTTCATTGGTGACCAAGTGCGCTTTGGTCGTCTTTTTATCTCCTCTTGCAAGTTCAGTTGCTTTCCAAGCTCAGTAAAGCAGGAGTCTCGTTATTAGTCAATTAGTTATGCACCACAGTTGAGACTAGAATCTGTACCTTTAAATCAGTCTGTCCGAGGTCTTGAGTTTACTTTTTGTTCTCGTAGTAAAGTGATACTGGCTCACTATTTTATTGGTTTTAGACTTTTAGTGTGTTCTACAACATCATGATTGATTTTTTAAAAGATATTTTTATTAAGATTAAAACGTTCTCATTTTGTTTTTTAAGGTCCTACACGGTCCGTCTCTTGCATAGGGGTGGTAAAGAGTTTTAATTTTTTGCCTAGATAATCTAAGGACCAGGTCCTAAAAGGGTCGGGTTCTAATCTTATGCAATTTTGGGCTAAAAAAAATTAAGGGCCAAGTAGGATTGTGAAGAGACGCATTAGAAAATTCTTTATTCGACACCAGAAAATTACATGGTTCCTTGTATGACACTGAAAAAAGTTCCTCCCTCATATGACACTTGGGTCTATCTTTTATCCACTTTATAGCACTACCGTCACTTTTACCAGCAGTTATTAGTTTTTGCTTTAGCCTTGTCAGATTTTTAAACTAGGCCCAAAATGCCCCCTATCCAAATAAAACTGCAGAACAGCCCAGGAGACCTTCACGGGCGCCTCCTAGGAGGACCTGACATCCCCTGTTGAGGATTTATTTAGGGTGATGGTGTTTTCACTCAGGGTGAATATTTGAGCATCTAGTAATATTGCTTGGTTAATGAAAATAATGGTTAGTATTAGCAATCTTACTGACTTTTGGACTAAAAGATGTCAGATCCAAACTCTGCTACAGATTTAGCTGTCTATGTATTTTTTAGATCTTGCGCAGGTCAAGGTAAGTAGAAAATTTAAGCACTGGTTCCTATCTCATGTGCATTAATCAAAATAAGAGTTAATAGTTGCTCTGAACAAATCAAAAGGATTCATGTACTGCTGCCAAAGGCCCAAATGCTGGTCCAAACAGACAGAGGGCAAAGAAGTCTTCTTACATATCTGTTAACACTGTTAATGTCCAAAAGTGACCATAGTGTCATATAGGGCATAAAAGATACTAGATCCAATGTCATATAAGGGAGCAATTTTTTTTCAGTGTCATAGAAGGAACCACATAATTTTCTAGTGTCAAATAAGGAATTTCCTCTTAGGAAACTATGTGCAGTGCCATATGTTTAGTAATACCTTTCAACAATATTTCTCTTGCTTGATCTAGTGTACAGATGGCATTGATGTTTCTTTGTTAGCACATTTTCGAGTAGCATAGGGTGGAAGAACTACATTTGTTTGACAGTAACCCGATTTTGCAGGATGAGCTACAATCGCTTGAAAGAGTTCCACCAGTTTCTAGAAGCTGTAAAGAGTAGGCACTCTCGTCCTTGCCATTGCATATTAATCTTGCCGTTGGAATATGTTGAAAGCATTTGTGTCTATGATCACGTTCAAGTCTTAATGTTGAATGACATTTAATTGAAAACTTTTAACGCAGTTTCACCTTTCTGTTGTGTTTTTTTTTGTCAAACCATGTTCAGTTCTTTGTCATGAATATTGATGTGAAAGTGTTGTTATCGGTATGTGCTTCAGTTCATACATTTTTCTCGAATGCGCTTCAGTTCATACATTAATCCTATTACATATCAATTTGCTGCACGCAGCCTATTGTTGCTATGCTATTCTCAATTTGAAATTATACCTTAATGCTGATTTTCTTATATTGTTCTTGCTTGGTTTCCAACTACTATTCACTAAGTAACCATACACAGCACAATGTTTAGTATATGGTTTCATATTTCTCGTGTCTTTTTCTTCACTTTTAGCCTTGCAGTTCAGTGATCCATTTCAGGTCCCACTACCCCCATTTTTCCATTAGCCCTGAAGGACAGAATAATAGAATTTTGTTGCTATATTTGGTGTAAATACTCAAAATGAATCTTTGTGTGCCCAAAAGTACCTATTATGCACTTACATCATGGAATGTGCAGAAATATATGTGGTTGAGAAGGCTATTAAATTATTGGTTACTGTTTCTTTCCTTGTAGTTCTTACAACACTGAGATAGCTGAATTTGTGAGCCATCGAACACCAACATAATTTAATCTAAAATTTGGACTGTACCGCACATATTTTTGACTGTTTGGAGCAAGTTCTGTTTACATTCTGCTAATGTTCTCTCATTCCAAACCTGTCAGGGTAAATGAGTTTGTTGGTACTAAACAAGACCCCCTACTACCAATGTACGGCATCTGAACTTGATGTTACAATTACTTTGAAGCATCTGCTATTTCTTAATTGGCTTACTTTAATTTTTCAGAGAGAAAAAGAGGCACAGATCCTGCCGTCTTTTTTGGTGGATCAGGTGTGTATTTTGTTATATTTTCTTCCATAGATTACATGGCAGGTGAATGCCAATCTTGATAATGTTTCATTTTGGTTTCACCACTCCAAGAAAAAAACACACTTGGAGTGGCAACATATTTGGGTCCTTCAGTAGACGAAAAATGAACGAGCAAACTTATGGCCTGCCTTATTATTTTTCTCCTTTGAGTTTTGATAATGCAAGTTAATGATATCATTGCATCTCAGTGAGCAAACAAGTAGATTGGTGCATCAGAAATTGAAAAAATTAAAAAACCTTGAACATGCAGGAGAGCTGCATATCTATATATTCAGAAGACAGAAATTGTAAATTTTGTGGCTTAATTTAGGAAATTGATGAAAGAGCTTAACATTCTTGATCTCGTTTCCTCGAGCTCATTTACCATCTTATAGAACCTATTTTGGTCACTTTGCCTACATAACTTGTGATCAATGGAACATAAACACTCTCAACAAAGTACCTTAGCATGCATGGTCACTGTAAGTGTCTACAGGTGACCATGGTCGCCTCTTTTTTCTACTGGCACTATTTGTCGCTGTGGTAGTAAAGAACTAGGTCCTCAATATCTTCTCTGCTTGGAAACCATGTTTTTTCCTTTAAAGAACTAAAGGTGTACACATATTCTATTATCAGACCTGAACATTTAGTGCATGTTCTGTTTGACCAATACAATCAGATTGCATGCTGAAGCAAAATGTTTATGTAATTTTGGTACTTAATAGTAGTGTCTGCATAATTTTCAATAAACATTCCATCCATTGCACTATGAGAACACACTAAGGGATTATTCGTTGCAGAAATTGTTACATCTAACAAATCCTGAAGACTCATGGTGCTTGATTGCCCTGACTATTCATTTGCTTAGAATTATTTGTAACTTTTTTCCTGGATCATAAAATATTTTTCAGTGGCATACCACTGATTTAACTATAAGATGAAAATATCTTTTCATGTTCACAGCATTGCAACTCAAGGCATTTGAGCTCCCTGTTCTTGTAGATACGTAGCAACTCTAATGACTTTCCTTGCTGAATTTCTGGCACGATTATCTTTTGCTGCAGATCAAAATTGTGCATATGCGTGCCATGGATCTGCTGCTCCTTCCAGTGCTTGCCGAAGTGCAAAAGACCAAGTTGCTTCTATTGTTCATGTTGTTCGTGCCCAGATGTGTCATGCTGCAAGCCGAGCTGCAAATCATGCAACAAGCCATGCTGCGGACCGAACAGCTGCTCGTGTTGCGATGTGTCTTGCTGCAAACCCGATTGCCCATCCTGTAGTCCGAGCTGCAGCTGCAAACCAAGCTGCGGTTCGTGTTGCATTACGCTATGCTGCAAACCAAATTGCGGCTCGTGCTGCCAAACAGGCTGCAGCTGCTTCAGGCTTCCCTCATGCTGCAAGTTCCAGTGCAGCAACTGCTGCACCTGTACCCTGCCGAGCTGCTCCGGCTGCAACCCCTGCGGCGGTTGCCAGGGGTGCTGCTCATGCCCCAGCGACTGCAAGCCAAGCTGCGGCTATTTCGGCTCGCAATGTTGCAGCTGCGGGGAGTGCGGCTCCCGCACCTGCTCCGGCTGCTTCAAGTCCTTCAAGTGCTCGAACCTGTTCGGGGGCTGCTGCTCCTGCAAGCAGTGCTTCAAGTGCCAGTCGTCGTGCTGCAAGGGGCCGCCGTCCTGCTGCAAGTGCCAGTCCTCGTGCTGCGAGGGGGAAGACGGGAGCAGCTGCTGCTGGAGGCCGTGCTGCAGCGTCCCGAAGCCGTCGTGCACCGGGTGCTCGTGCGGGTGCGTTTGGTCGTGCAGGAAGTGTACAGAAGGGTGTCGATGTTCCGGGTGCCGGAATCCGTGCTGTGCCACCGGATGCTTGTGCTGAAGTTGAATTAGATGTTTTCCTATTGCTTCTTCTTCTTTCCGTGCTTGTTCGTACTTTGATATATGGTGTGCTGCTTTTCCTGTAAAGAAATGCCAAATCCTCAGATCAAATTGAAGCGTCAATAGTCATCGCGTATAAAATGCGGGTGCCTTTTTTAAAAAAAATAAAAATGGCACGAGCTCTGCCGTTTTGAATCAAACATTCCTCTGCCGAATCTACATCTGTACCTAGTAGGTACTACTAGGTACTAGTAGGACTAGGACCGTTCCGAATCTGCCGGAACGGAGAGGCTACCCGGCCGACTCGAAAACATACTCCGAGACGGAGTCGGTTCGTGGCGTCTCTGCTGCGGCGACGGCGGCAGGCGGTGCTATATAGGAGTGTACTATGTATGCAAACGCGGCAGGGCAGCGCATACACGATACTGCGGAGAAACGCGCGCTATGGGCAAACGGCATCAGACCGGCGGCGATGTGGCCGGCCGGGAGGCGAAGCGCCGAGGTCAGAAGAAGCAGCTATACCTGGCCCTGGACGACTGGGACAAGGGGTACAGCATCCATCCACACGGTCGACGTCGATGCCGGGCCGACGGCTTCTGTTGAGCCTGAGCCTCTGCAGCCTCCTCCTTGGTCCTGTTTGGTTCTATTCTAGAAACCCTAGAATACGTTTTTTAGGATCCGCATGGAGGGCTAAATAAAATTTATTTGCAAAATCTCTTTAGGAATGGGGGTAACTTTTCACGACGATTCTAATGATGGTAATTAATCTATGATTAGCTACAGTGATGCCACGATAACCATCCTCTAATTATGCGGTCAAAGGCCTTATTAGATTCGTCAGAGTTCCTAGCGCAGGGTCCTAAAGTTGGTTTTGTAAACTGTCTTTATTTAAAACAGTAATTAGCGGTCAAAGTATTACTATTCCTACAATTCTAGAAAACCAAACCGCTTCGCCTGGAGGCCCCCGGGGGGAGCCACGACGTCCTGTTCAGCGCCACCGGCAGCAAGATCCTGGCCCTGTGGCAGCCAAGGAACAGGACGACCCGCGCAATGGTGTACGACACCACGACGGGGTCTATGCTGGCCGACGGCCCCGCACACTCGGTCGGGCTGCAGCCCATGCTCTTCGTCGCGGGCTCCGACGGCCGGCTGCACGCGCTACACGCCGGAGGGCTGCACTGCTTGGACCTGGACAAGTCGCCACCCGAGGACCCTTATTCTTACGCCGCCACATTCGAGCCGGACGGCGGGCGGTGGCGCTGGACCAGAGCCTGCTCTCCCCTGCACCTGCCTTCCTCACCAAGGACGGCACACCCACCCCCGCTCCCTCAGCGCCCATCGTGATCGCCTCCTACGCCGTGCACCCCGACGGTCGCACCGTCTTCGTCTCCGCCTTCGGGATCTACCACAGGTGCTTCGGCACCTTCTCCCTGGACACGGGCACTGCCCGTCCGGAGAGGGCACGCCACGGCAAGTGGCTGCTCCCGTTCCGGGGCAAGGGCCACTACGAGTCCACGCTGGACGCCTGGGTCGTCCTCCACTCCCCCGAGTACGTGTGCGCCTACGACGTCCCTCTTCCCCTGCCCGCCGGCTCCGGCGAGAGGCCGCGCCCGGAGTGGAAGTTTGTCAAGGCGGAAGGATTGTTCGATTCGGATTTGGTGGACGGCTTCCTGCGGCAGAGCGTCATGACGCTTGCCAGCATGGGCGATGCAGAGTTCCTCATCCTCGAGCCCCTCACAATCGAGAGACGAGAGCTCAACATCACGCTGTACATGGATCCCCATTTCGATTACATGTTTCGCGTCACCAAGTTCCGCCAGAAGCACAATCATCAGGGACAACTGCGTGCGTTGTCTCACCACAAGATAGTTGGCCCGCTGGGCTGGCATTGGCACGGCCCGAGAACGGCCCGTCCCGTGGCCGTTCGGGCCGGTGTCGTGCCCGTGCCATGCCCTGTGCCATGCCAGGGCCTGGGAAGCGGCCCTTGGCACTAGCACGGGCACTGCACGGCTAACTGGCCGGCCCGACGCCGGCTCGGGAGCGGCACATGAGCCCTTGATGCCCCTCCCCCACACCCTGTCGACCATTGGATCGAGCAGTTGGGGGAGGGGTATAAAACACACTGCGCCACTCGCTTCTCCCTGCTCGCTAACCCTAATTCATTTCCTCCTCCTCCACACCGTTCTCGCTTCTCTCGGTCTTCGCCTCCACTCTCGCAGTCTCACCTCTCCTCTTACTCTCACCTCTGACCTCTCCTCTTACTCTCACCTCTGACCTCTCCTCTCCTCGCTCTCTCCTCTCATCTTCTCGGGCTCCGGTGGCTGCTTGTCGTTGTCCTTGAGCCGACAGGGGCCGGCACTCGCGGATGGCACGACCATCTAGACCCATCGTCTCGATCTCACACAGAAGATGTAGCATCGTCGTTTCCATTTTCTCTTCCTCCTCTTCTCCGTCGCCATCGCCGCCGCCGGACTCTGGTGCTCCAGATCTAGCGTAAGTCCTCTTCCCTCGAATCGTCTCTCTCTCTCTCCTCTCTCTCTCTCCTCCCTCTCTCTCACTCACTCACTCACTCACTGTATCTCACTCTTTCTACAGATGTAGTCCAGATCCGTTGAGGAACCAGGGCTGGAGGGCTGGATCCGTGCTTCATCCACGTTGCTAGTGCTCGTGGTGCTCCGTCTACAAAGGTAAAACCCTAACCCTAAGTCCCTAACCCTAGATCTAGAATCGTCTCTTCTCTCTGATGTAACCCTAACCCCACTGCTTTACTTCTTTTTTTGTGTTGTAGCTGGTGAGGAACTAGGTCACTGGCGAGTGAGGATGGCCGGATCTGACGACGAGACGGTTGAGGTGGGTATGAAAGAGGAGCGGCATTTGTGCAGGATCGCCGGAGATGACAAAGAGGAGAACATGGCCGAGGACCGCGAGGCTCTGTTTGGTAGCGCTGCTGATCCCATCGGCATTGACGGTGCTAGTGACCCACCTCCCTCTGACGGGAGTAGCGGCAAGCATCCCTTGTCCCTCTACCTCTCTAGTATGGGTGACTATGAGAAACTATTCTAGACAATCAATGGTAAGATGGTCAGGTATGGTGCTGGGTGCCTTCACTGCTCTAAAGAGTACTCTGCTTTCTCTAGTGGTGGCACTGGTCATCTTTCTCGGCATATTCTCGTTTGCGTTAAGAAGCATGAAAAGACTCGGATGTCTCAGTCTCAAATCTCTTTTAGTCCTGATGGTAGTGTGCGTACTTGGGACTACTATCCTATGGTTGCTCGTACTGAACTGGTTCGATTGATTGCTAGACTTGATGTTCCTATCTCTCTTGGTGAATCTGTGGCTTTTGAAGGGCACATTAAAACTGCTCAAATCCTAAATATGCTAGAGTGTCTAGGCAAACCACCACTAGAGACATATTGAAGTCCCCTTCTACTACTTTCATCCAAGCTCAGTATCCAAGGGCTGAAAGTGAGCCCTTGCTGTTAACTGATGAGCATTGGGCTGTGGCACAAAAAGTGCTATCATTTCTTGAATTGTTTCATGATGCAACAGTTACATTGTCTAGTGTGTACTATCCTACAGCTCCACTGATGATTTATTATCTTATTAAGATTGCTCTACACCTAAAAAATTATGCTAATGATGTACACATCAGATCTGTGGTGCAACCTATGATAGACAAATATAATAAGTACTGGAGGAAAATACCTTTGTTTTACTCTTTTGCATTCATCTTTGATACTAGGGCTAAAATGAAAGGTTTAACTAGGGTGCTTAGAAGGTTAGGTAGTCTCACCAGTACTGATTATTTTGCATATTTGGTTGGCACTCGAGCTATACTTATGTGTACAATAAGTATGATGAAAAATTTGGTGTTGTTAGGTTGAGGAGGACTGACCCTCCTGTCCTATCTGGTAAGTCAAAATTTGCTTGGGATGAAATTTATGATGATGGTGGTGGTGTTGGTTTGGGTGGTGGTATCTTTCCTGGTCTTAACATGTCTAGAGATACATCTGCAACTTCTCTGTTGCATGCGGTAAGGTCATCAACTTCTACTGCTTCTAAAATTGTGTCCTACTTGGACTGTGACACAGTCAACCATCTAACTGATGACTTTAACATCCTTAGACTGGTGGCATTAGCACAAACTTACATATCCAGTACTCTCAATCATAGCCAAAGATATCTTAACTGTTCCTATGTCTACCATATCTTCAGAATCCACTTTTAGTATGACTGGCAGGATCATCGAGGAGTGGCGAAGGAATCAGAAGCCTGAAATGGTGGAGATGCTCACCTGCATCAAGGACTGGGAGGCTGCAGAAGCAAGGCTGCAATAGAATGTGGAGGACAAGGAGATTGAACAAGCAATTGAAGAACTTTGTCTTGATTCATGATCATTTATATAATGGGACTGTAATATTTAGGACTTATGGACTCTAGAACTTAAGTATTGAACTGTGATGTAATGAACTTAATTGGAGCTTGGCTGTACTCTTTTCCCCTCTCTAGGGTTTCTCACAAGGGTGAGTTTTACCTAGAGAGGTTTTTAATGTGAAGGGACCTTAAGATGCCTAGAGGGGGGGTGAATAGGCAATCTGTAGCTAAAACAACACTTTAAAACTGTCAGTCACAGACTAAGCCCGAAAACTCCGGGTATAAGCCCGGAAACTCCTGGTTTTGAGTTTGGAGTATCCAGAGCTCTTGCCCAGAGACTCCGGGTATGAAATTGCTGAAAGTAAACAGCTAGGATCTGAGTATGAAAAGTAGATCGAGCAAAGATACAAGTACCAGGGGTTCCTAGAAGTGAGGATTCACAAGTTGGTTCGCGCTAGAAACTTGTAAATGAGTAGATCGAGCTCAAGCCCTAGAAAAGTGTTCTCACAAGCAAATAGCAATGAAATCAAGTAAATGATGCAAGAGAGACAGAGATTTGTTTCCCGAAGTTCACACCCAAAGGTGCTACGTCTCCGTTAAGGAAGGATTCACGAGATGGCCCTCCAGAATCCCTAAACTCCTCTCCCAAGGGTGAGATCACCTCTCAAGCCCAAGGTCACTTACTATGGATTCGTCGGCGAGGACTGAAGCTTACAAACTTCTTGAGTTCCTCACAATCGCGGTTGAGCAATCACAAGCACGCCTAGCCATCTAGGAGCACAAGGCTCCAAGAGTGACAAACTTGAAATCTGCGGGCTTGACCAAAACCAAGTGCTCAAGAGATGGGAATGAGGCTCACTAGCACGAATTCTTGCTCTTGCTTGACTCTCACTCAAATCCCCCAAAGGAATCACTCAAGAAAGGAGAAGGGGAGTGTGGGAGCTCTCTTTTTGCTTGGGTGTGTGTTCAGCTCGTAAACTTTGCAAGAGTTATGGCTAAAGGGGTATGGAGGGGTATTTATACCTCTCCATCTGAAAACTAGCCGTTGGGTCAGGGTTACCCGGAGACTCCGGGTATAAGCACGGAAACTCCGGGCTAGCAACATTTTCTTCAATACAGCAGACATCCGGAGACTCCGGGCAACAGGGTCCGGAGTATCCGGCCCTATACCCGGAGTATCCGGGTTCGGCAGGATAAAAACTCAGGTTTTGTTCTTTTGAGTGGTGTCTATGGTTCACATATGTTTTTCTAGGTTCTCTTGAGCACAAGTTCTAGATCAAAACCTTTGAACCAAGTCCCTCTTGATAGTACGGCGTTCCTATACTCAAATTTCAAATATAAAAACTAATTTATTGAGTATGCTTGAGCACCGCCTTTTCATTCCTTTTTCGAGGGATCATGCATCGTCATTTGATTTATCTGTTCAACCTCATCACCTGCACAAATGCTTAATTACACCATTAAATGTACATGTGTTTTGTCATTTATTACCAAAACCCACTTAGGGGCCTAGATCACTTTCAATCTCAATCTTTTTGGTGATTGATGACAACCCACATGTATCTCATTTGATAATCATTAAGCAGTAAACTTCTAGCATATAAGAGCTCCCCCTTAACGTATGCCATGAACTTGAATTTCAATTTTGACTTAGCACGTCAACAATTGGCATATATTTCAAGAGAGCCAGTAACTCTTATATGTTCTACAGTGGGGTGAGCAGGTGAGTGCAAAGATCAAGTGTAATGCATATGACAGGATATCCACACAGAAGAAAACGTGATTTGGCAGCAGGACCCGGAGACTCCGGCCAGGAGGCCGGAGACTGCAGACCAAGAAGTCCGGAGTATCCGGCCTATAGCCCGGAGTATCCGGCCCTCTGCACAAATCACAGAAAACAGCCATAATCACAAGTCTAGTTTAACTCAAACTAGCACAAATTTCCTTAGAGCAGAGTTAAACAAGATAGCTAAGCACAGAGTAGCACTCATTACATAAGTTCTCACACCACATAGTCCTTTCAAATGATCACTAGAATTCGAAACGAAATGAAAACAACCATCAAGTGCGATACATGCCCAAATGAGTACATGAATGGCATTTTCACTCCCCCTTTGTCATCAAGTGCCAAAAAGGAAATGAAAAGCAACACAATGATCTTCTACTCATCATCATCTTGGGCAGCATCCTCGGAAGTGTCCTCATCCTCATCAGAGTCGCGATGCTCGTGGTAGCCCTGGGGCTCTTCTTCTTCAGTCTCCTCGTCCTCATCAAATATCTCTTGGCCACTAGGAGGTGCGCGAGAAAAGGAAGTAGCAGCACGGCGACAAGTGGAACAAGTCTGACGACGAGCACGAGGAAGTAGAGCATGAGCAGCAGCAATAGCGGCCTCATCGGCAGCGTCCCACTCAGCAAATGGATCATCAAACTCTGGTAAGTCACTGTGTGCATTCAAAGGAAGTCCGAGATGACCCCTGATCTCATTGATGGACCTAGAGTTCTCATGAACATCATGTGCAATGTTCCTGCACATCCCAAACAAGCTGCGGAGGGCTCTCTTCACAAAAGAGTCATGGTGACCATGGCGAGAGGAAGAGGTAACCCTCGAAGAAGATGGTGTGGGATCAAGTCTTGGGTTCCTCGTTGCACCGGCATGAAGTGGAGGTGCATCACCAGAGCGGGCACGAATGTGAAGTGGCTCATGCTTGCATGTCTTCTAAAAAGTGGCCTTTGTGACTCTCTCAATCATGTACATAATATATGGTGCAACAGGGAGAGATTTCTTTGCCTCAACCATGGTCCTTCTCAGCTCATTCCAAATAAAGTCCGTGATGCAAAAGGATCTACAACCAGGCATAGTGCGAGCTAGAAGATTAACCGCATAGTACCTGAGTGCCGCCGGATCTCCATCCTTTGCATCAATGGTGGCCCTAAAGAATTGATTCATTGTATAATAGACTGGCAAGAGGGTGCTTGCATTTCCTTTCTGAGCCCAATAAGGATTGTAGAACAGAGTTCGCAACTGATATGGCTTGAGTTGTTGTTCAACATGAATAGGATCACACTCCTCATCCTTTGACCCGAGACCAAGGATCCTAGAGAAGGTCATGTAGTCCACTCCATACTTCTCTCCCTCAGTGGTCCAGAAGAAGGCCATCTTTCTTTCATCATAGTATAGAGAGGAGCGAAACTGTGCCAAGATCTCCTCATTCCAATTATATCTGAAACCCATGATGTCATACAACCCCATTTCCTTGCACTTTGCAATGGCTTCATTGAAGAAAGGGTCATTCATGTCCTCATAGTACTTCCAATCAACGTACTTGTAACGAACATGGCACCATTTATGCCATTTCGAGTGATTTTGGTGATCGAATGACGACGCAATCAATGGGACTAATATGATTGTTAAAGATGACCATTCTCAGGCTTTTAGGTTCAAGTGATGACAAAGAGAAGATAGGCGTAGCTAGACCCGAAGGGCCGCCCCTACGGTACAAGAATTGAAGAGACTGTGAAGAAATCCAAGTCAAAGAAATCAAGACAGAGATACTTCAGTAGCACCGGAAGAACCGATGCTATAGGCATCGGTGCATCCGATGGTTGTCGGATGATCCGACGGCCTGGCAATTGGCACAAGTCTGTGCGGCTCTGGACATCCAGTGAAGCACCGGTTAAACCGATGGTGTCAAGAGAGGCATCGGTGCATTGGATGTACTGTGTTCCAGAGACGATGCAAGTCGCGCAAGAGCCAAGTATTCAGCACTGGTTGAACCGATTAAGCATCGGTGCATACCATCGGTGTAATGACGTCAGCTGCCAGGAGTTCAACGGCTACTTCGGGTTATGAGTGACCGGATGAACCGATGCTACCCCAGCCAAAGGCATCGGTTCATCCGATGATACGCAGATTTTCTGCTGACCGTTGGAGCAACGGCTACAAAACTTGGTGGCCTATATATACGCCTCACCCCGGCCATTTGAAACTTGCTGGAGTTGCTAGACTTCCCACACATACTCAAGAACACCTCCAAGCCATACAAGAGCATAGTGATCATATCCTTAGCCCTTAGCACACTTTGAGAGTGTTGTGTAAAGGATAGCTCTTAGTGAGTGATTTTGCAAGGCCTAGAGCCTTTGTGCAGTGGGTCTTAACTGAACCAAAAGAAGATTTCGGTGCACCGGCACCTTGGAGCTTTGAAGGTTCGCCTGCAACGTCATCGACTCTCCGACTTGGTGTGGAGCGGCAACGACATCTTTGTGCGGGGGACGTGGAGACCCCCATCCTTTGTGGAGAAGCTCCTTAGTGGAACCCGGGGCCAAGGTGACCGTGATTGTGTTCACGGAAGAGACTTGGTGGCCGAATAGCAATACTCTTAGTGAGTGCTACAACAACATGGATGTAGGTGTGCCTTTGTGGCTAATCGAACCACGGGATAAACACCCGCGTCAAGAGTTTGCTATCTCCTATCCCGCTCTTTAAGCTTCCGCATTCATACTAGCAATTTGTATGCCTTTACTTTCATAGAGTAATTTCTTGATAGGAAAGACTATAGGTTGCTAAACTCTTTTGGGATAGGGGTTTCACACTAGAACAACCACAGTTGCATATCTAGATAGCTTATTTTAGTTTAATTTTGTGCAAACTAGTTGGAGCCATAGGTCTATGTTTTGAGTTGCCTAATTCACCCCCTCCCCCTCTTAGGCTAGAGCGCGCTACCGGTCCTTTCAGTACTTGCATGGCACAATGGGTGCACTGGAATTTTGCACTACAACAGAGGTATAGAAGTCTGCAAGTAGTTTGCACCAAAAACGCCTTTCAAGCCCCTCACACTTCTCATATTTATATACACCTTCCTTGCGGGCTTTTCTGAGAACCACATCCTGCTTGTAATAGTTTCTGGCCATTTCAACTGCGAATCCATGTACAAATTGGGGTCTTGTAAGTCTTGGACACCCTGGATAGGATCGCTGCTCAGGTGTGAACTCTACTTGCAGACGAGGTGGAGTGCGAGGACAGATAGCATGAGCTATTCCTTGCTTTGTTGGATTGGCACGAGATGGAGGAGGAGCTGGTCCGCCTTGCATGATATAAGGAGCTTGCATTGGCCCCTTAGCTTGTGAGCTGCTCCCGGCGGGTTCTTTGCCGGGACGACGATGGGGCCGCAATTCCCATTGAGGTGGATTTGGAGGAGGCACATCATCTTGAGATCTAGGATCATGGCGACGCTTTTGTCTCCTTTGCCCAGCCTCCTCTTCTGTTTCCCCAGCACATAACCTCACCATGCCTAAAAGATATGAACACAATCAAGATCAAGATTGGACAGGTTTTGGGAAGACATAGGTGTGCCAAAGTGTGTATAGTCCGGAGACTCCGGGCATAGCCCCGGAGACTTCGGCCCAGAGGGTCCGGAGTATCCGAGTCTATATCCGGAGTATCCAAACAAGAATACACCTGAAACTCTAGGTTTCAAAAATCAAGGATTTTGCCATGGGATAAGTATGAAACTTGAGACACAAGATCCTACACATGCTAGGAAGAGATGCCCTAAAGATCATTCCTAGAAACCTATGGCATTGAGAGATCGGGTGATCCGAAGTTTATAGTACCTTTTGAGAACGTTGAGAGCGCGAGAACGTCAAATCCGAAGCCTACCCGGAGATTCCGGAGAGGAGAACAACCTTCCCTCAAAGATCCAAGAGTTCTTGACGATGGGAAGGTGGAAATCGCCCCTAGGGCTAGAGTGGAAGAGAGGAGGAGGAAAGGGTCGGCGCCGGTGGTAGAAAAAGAAAGGGAAGGGTTTACCCCCGACCCCCGCGGTATATATACAAAATTTTCACCATCCGGAGTATCCGGCCCCTGGTCCGGAGTTTCCGGGCCCTGGGCCGGAGACTCCGGCTCCCCATGAAGCTCAGCAGATAAGCAAAAGAGAGGACTCGATCTATATGAATTTGTACTTGATACGATAGATTTTGATGAAAGATCTAATGGTGTGAGACAAAATTACTTGACTTGAGACCAGCCGACAATCAATCAATAAGAACAATGATCTCAAGCAAGTAAAGTGAAAATTCAAACTTTTCGAAATTCAAACTTTCGGGGTTTGTTTTGAAATGAAATTTCTTTTCAAAAGATCCTATACTAGTTTCACACAAGAGTTCAAGCTAGGTTATGGGAATCCAAAATATTTAGTTCACTCCTCAAAGCACAAAACCTTTGCTCATCTAGAGGCTTAGTAAAGATATCGGCAAGTTGCCCGTCGATGCTTACATGTTGTAAAGCAATATCTCCCTTAGCCTCATGATCCCATAAGAAATGATGTCTTATATCTATGTGCTTTGTTCGGGAGTGTTGCACCGGGTTGTTTGCTAGTTTGATTGTGCTCTCATTATCACATAAGAGAGGAATCGCACTAAATTGACAACTAAAGTCACTCAAAGTTTGCTTCATCCACAAGAGTTGTGCACAACAAGCACGGGCGGTGACATATTCGGCCTCTGCCGTGGACAAAGCGGCCGAATTTTGCTTCTTAGAGCTCCATGCTACCAAGGACCGGCCAAGAAATTGACAAGTCCCCATAGTGCTCTTTCGATCTACTTTGCAACCGGCATAATCCGAATCGGAATTGCCAAGTAGGTCGAAAGATGAGCCTTTGGGATACCACAAGCCAAGGTTAGGAGTGAAAACTAAATATCTCAAAATTCTTTTAACCAACATCAAATGACATTCTTTCAGATTAACTTGAAACCTTGCACACATGAACACACTAAGCATAATATCGGGCCTAGATGCACAAAGGTAAAGAAGAGATCCAATCATAGAGTGATATACCTTTTGATCCACGGCCTTTCCATCTTCATTGAGATCAAGATGTCCTTGAGTAGACATTGGAGTTTTGATGGGTTTGGCATCTTCTATGTTAAACTTCTTTAGCATATCTTTGGTGTATTTAGTTTGACTAATGAAAGTACAATCCTTAAGTTGCTTGATTTGAAATCCAAGGAAGAAGGTCAACTCGCCCATCATGGACATCTCGAATCTCTTTGTCATAATTCTACTAAAATCCTCGCACCAAGTTTGATTAGTAGAGCGAAATATGATGTCATCGACATATATTTGGCACACAAAGATATCTTTATCAATTTTGCGAGTGAAAAGAGTAGGATCGCCTTTGCCTATCTCAAAGCCTTTTCTTAAGAGAAAATCTTTAAGATATTCATACCATGCTCTATGAGCTTGCTTTAGCCCATAGAGCGCCTTATGGAGTTTGAAGACGTGGTTTGGAAACTTGGGATCCTCAAAGCCCGGTGGTTGCTCAGCATATACCAATTCGGAAATTGGTGCATTTAGAAACGCACTTTTCACATCCATTTGATATAGCTTGAAATCATGGTGAGTAGCATAAGCAAGTAAAATATGAATTGACTCAAGCCTAGCTACGGGAGCATAAGTCTCACCAAAATCCAGACCTTCAATTTGTGTGAATCCTTGAGCAACTAACCTTGCCTTGTTTCTTGTTACCACGCCGTTTTCATCTTATTTGTTTTGAAAGACCCACTTGGTTCCTACGACATTTTGCTTGGGTCTTTCTACTAAGGATCAGACTTCATTCTGAGTGAAGTTGTTCAACACCTCTTGCATGGCCATCACCCAATCTGGATCATCCAAGGCTTCATCTACCTTTAGTGGCTCCAAGGAAGAGACAAACGAGTAATGTTCACAAAAGGTAGCCAAACGAGAACGAGTGGTTACCCCTTTAGTTATGCTTCCAAGGATGTTGTCCACCGGATGATCCTTGGATAAGGAACTTATGTTTGTTGTTGAACTTGTTGAGCCTCTTCTTCAACTTGAGGTTGATCTTGATGATCGGATGGTGGTTCTTGATCCATGTCCCGGATACTCCGGTCCTCTTTCCGGTTAGACCGGATTTGGGACCCGGAGTCTCCGGCTTGATTTCCGTTGTTTCCGGAATGCGCTACGGAATGTGTTCTTGATGGACTTGGAAACACCATCCCGTCCTCATCTTGATCCTCTTGTTCTTGAGGCTTTATCTCTCCAATGGCTAGCTTCTTGATTGCCTTGCTTGATGGTTCCTCCAAACCTACAACATCATCAACTTGCTCTTCTTGAGAGCCATTAGATTCATCAAATGTCACATCACACGCAATCTCATTGCAACCAGAGGTTTTGTTAAAGACATGATAGCCATGAGCATTTGAGGCATAACCAAGAAGAAACCCTCCATATACTTTAGGAGCAAACTTAGAAGTTTTGTTTTTCTTATTTAGAATGAAACACTTACTCCCGAAGACCCTAAAGTATGATACATTTGGCTTTTTACCAAGAAGTAGCTCATATGCCGTCTTGTTCAAGATCTTGTGAAGATATAGGCGGTTGATTGCATGACATGCCATATTGATTGCTTCCGCCCAAAATTGATCCGAGTTCTTGTATTCATCAAGCATTGTTCTTGCGGCTTCTATGAGAGTCATGTTCTTCCTCTCAACAATTCCATTTTGTTGAGGTGTGTAAGTGTTATCGCCATAAATTAACAGGTTAATTAATGGGCCGCGAGTGAGTTGGGCTTAATAAAGAAATTAAAGGAGGCTTGTGAATCGGCTCCTGCGTGAGCGTTTGGGCCATGTGGGCCATGTATCTTTAGATTTAGTTCAGTTTGAGTTAGAGATAGAGTCCGATATGGACACGTTAGTTTAGATTGTTGTCCAAGTCTCCGGACTATAAATATGTACTCTATGACATTTGTCAAAGGAACGTCATCACGTTTTGCAAACAACAACTCTCGGCGCACCGCCACCCCTAATTCTAGGGTTTTGTCCAAGTAAGCGCCATGCTGCCCTGATCGCTTCTTGCGATCAGGGCAGCGTTGTTCTTGCTTTTACCTTGGTATTACTCGTACTGAAGCATTTTTGATGGCGAGTAGTGCTAGTTATCCTGATTTTCGTAGCATGATTTTTAGTAGATTCATCGTGCTTTTGTTGCTTATCATCTACGAACATCATGTCATCTCTACGCGACCATGTTTTAATCTTATACTAATTCTCGTTGCATGGAATTAGTCGCGTAGAGATGACACTCTGCTCCTTTTTTATCTAGTAGATCTAATCTGTTATGGTTAGTTCTTATACTTAAGAATTAGCATAATATCTGCTAGTTTAGGCCTTGCAAACGGGTTGGACGATCCGGCGACGTATTAGATGCTTTGCCTTGATCTTAATAGGGATTGATCCGGGAATCGGCTTTCGCTTGTTCTTAGGCCTCTTTTCTGGTCAAGGTTCGGTTATCTTTTACGCTCGTTAGGCCTAACTACGTGTAGGATGTTCCGATCTAGCAGTGAAGCTTTTACCGTCGTGGATTAGATTAGCTAGGTTTAATTGAAGCAGTTTTTGCAGTTATTTGCTTTATCCATTACCATCTGGATATGCAGATCCAATCTGACACCGGGACTCGATCGGCTCTTTAAAGCCAATGCAAGAGTCGTCCCGGGGAGCCGACCGCGGCTCGGACTAATGTATATACGTATCTGTGCTTGTAGGCAAATCGTCAAAGGCACGTTCGCACCCTCCTGATCGGGTATAGATCAGGTGGCACGCCCTGCATCTCCGGAAGCGACGGCGTGTGCCAGGATCTGGGCTGTTGACCGAGGGACCGGTGCCAGCCAGCCTCCCGGCTCCTCGTGTTGCCTGTCACTACTCGCCGGTGGGTTTTGACCGACAACACATTCTAGCATGCCTGGTGGGACACTCATCAGCAACAACGTCCACCGCCGGAATGACTGGACCTCAGAGCCAAGCACCGATCACCAGCCCTGTCACGTATGAAGAGCTGACCCCCGAGCACAAGCAGAAATACAATAAGGTCAAAGCTCAGTTCGAAGCCGATCTCATCGGCTCTTTCGAGAGGACCCGCAACCACGACATCAGGTGGAAGGGGTTCTCACCCGAAGGTGCTCTCGACAACGTTGACTTGTCCGTGCCATCAGAGGAGCGCACCAGAGCCCTGCGCCAGGAGATGAACTACATGGTGGCTCACACGCTTCATCGGCACTCAGAAAGCCTGGTGCATGAGCTCGAGCGTGTGGCACATCGTGTCGTCCAGGAGGTGATCAAGAACCAGTACTCCCCATCAGGACCAATCCTGGGGAGTCATAGGGGAGAGGACTCACTTCAGTCTAGGCCGCCAATATCGTATTCGTTCACAAATCCAGGTCCGCAGGCTTCGCCAATCTACGTTGTCTACAAGATCGGCGGTGATCCCGGGGAGGGCCAGTTCCTGAACGAGCCTCCTAAGGAGATCCCGCACGGCTACACGTGCGTGTACATACCTGACAGCATCAGTCAAACACGTGCGGGACATCTGGTTAGTACAGGAGCTTGAGGGGCACATGCGGAGAAACAGGCATGGCTAGCGAAGTACGCTACCGGGCCGAGTGCTGAGCCCTCGGCCCCAGGAGTTCTTAGTGTGGATCAGATCAGCGCAATACTAAGAGATCAGTTCGGCATTCTGCCCAAGAGAAAGGCGATCGGCTATTCCAAGCCGTACCCAAGCGAATACGACTTGATCCCGTTACCACCCAAGTATCAGCTCCTGGAGTTCACCAAGTTCAGTGGGTCAGAAGGGGCCAGCTCCATCGAGCATGTGAGCCGATACCTAACTCACCTCGGGATGATTTCAGTATCGGATCCTCTGAGGGTGCGGTTCTTCTGTCAGTCTCTCACGGGCTCAGCCTTTGGATGGTACACATCATTGGCCCCAGATTCGATCCGCACTTGGAGGCAGCTGGAAGATCAGTTCCACACCCAGTATCACTCAGAGGCTGCTGAAGCCGGGATTGCCGACCTCGCCCAAGTCAAGCAGAAGCGAGGGGAAAGTGTGTCGGACTACGTGCAACGCTTCAGAGAGGTTAATAATCGATGCTACTCATCGCGCATCACAGAAAAGGAGGCAGACGATTTGGTAGTTCTGGGGCTCGCTAAGCCGATCAAGGATCTGGCTTTTCAGTTGGAATTCACCTCTCTGGCGCACATGGTACAGAAGCTCACGATGTACGAACACTATCACCCTGAGTTGTACCAGGAAAAATTCAAGCTTCATGTGAATATGGCCCAAGCAGATGATTCTGATGATTCTAGCGGGGAACAAGAAGTGGCTGTGGCAGAGTGGACCCGGGGGGCAAACCCCGTCCCGTGCAAGTGGGTCAAACAGAAGGGGCTTGTGAAGGGCTTTGATTTTGACGTGGCCAAGGCAGAGCAGATATTCGACTTGCTACTCAAGGAAAAGCAGTTGAAGCTCCCAGAGAATCACAAGTTGCCAACGATGCAAGAGCTGCAGGGGAGGCTGTACTGCAAGTGGCACCACTCGTTCACCCATGCCACGAATGACTGCAAGGAGCTACGTCGGCAGATCCAATCGGCTATCGAGCAAGGCCGATTAATTCTGGCCCAACACACAATGAAGGTGGATAGTCAACCATTCCCACAAGCTAACGTGGTGGAGCTGTCGAATTTTAGACCTGAGGGCCGGAACTTGGCGTTCCAGATTAACATGGCGGGACTCATGCACCGCCGTGATGAACAAAGGAAAGAGGCCGCTTCTGGCAAACGTCCCCAGGATGAAGACGAGCCGGAGCAGCAACATGTTACTGAAGAACAAGTACGTCACATCCGAAATCAACTCCAAGCTTCCAATCGGTTTATGGAAAAATACCAGTATCAGTACAAGTTGCGCCGCCGATATGAATCGGAAGAGGAGGAGTATGAGCACCGCACAGGGAGGACGCTGGGGAGGCGCCAGGCTATACGCGACCACTGGCATTGCCCGTTCTTCAGGTACTATTGGAATTCTGGCATGAGCCGATTGCCTACTATCGATGATTGCTTGGAGTGCAGGCCTCGGGGACGCCAGCCATGCGAGACGTCGGTGTTCCGGTGCTTGGGGCCCAAAGCACGTCACGACGACCATATTGAGCGGCCATCCAGGGATGATCTTGAGCTAGAAGGGGAAGATAAGTATCATCGTCCACGATGGTGTCCTGACGGGCTCAGCCGCTCACAGAAGCGCAGAGTGCAGCGCTTACGCAATCTCGAGGAGGCAGAAGCAAGGTACCTCGACGTGCTGAGGAAAGCGCGTCCGGATCTCGCGAAGCAAGTCAGCCACCCGCGAAGGGTGGAAAGGCGCCCTCCAAGGAGGGAGTGGCGCCCCAAGCAGCCAAGAGCCGATGAAAAGCCATCGGCTGATGTGAATATGGTGTTCGTGCTCCCGTCGGAGTTTCGGGCGCCCTAACCGGAGGAATTGGCCGTCACGCTGCTGGATCTTGGCCCACACCCGATCATCTTCGAGAAGCCTAAGGAGAAAAGCTACAAGCACCTGAAGGGATTATATCTCAAGGGCCTCATCGACGGCAAGCCTGTGAACATGATGTTGGTCGACACTGGCGCCGTGGTCAATCTAATACCGTACTCAGTACTGCGCTGATTGGGTCGTTCTGCTGCTGATCTTATCAAGACCAACGTGAAGCTCAATGATTTCAACGGCCAGCCGTCGGAGGCACAGGGCGTCCTCAATGTGGAGTTGACAGTTGGCCGCAAGACTGTCCCAACCTCATTCTTCATCGTCAACAGTAAGAGTACGTACATAGTGCTGCTTGGGAGGGATTGGATTCACGCCAATTGTTGTGTTCCTTCCACGATGCACCAGTGTTTGGTCCAATGGGATGGCGATGAAGTGGAGGTGGTCCGTGCAGATGACTCCAGCGAGGTTTCGCTCGCAGACATGAATGCCTAGGACGCGGATGGGCAAGAGCCGATTTCAGGGGTCATGCTGGAAGACTATGATCGGATCAAAGTGACAAAAAACGGATTGAGGCTGGTCTTATCCACTGGCCTCACAGAATAAATACATCCTGGCATGCTACGGGGCCTAGCAGGTTTAGAGAGGCCGGTCCCAGCGACCGGCCCCAAAAAATAGACAATTCAGGTTTAGACTCGAAACTGTTACATTGCGGACAGACTTTAGCCTGCTCTGGCAGTTAGTTAGTTAATGAGCATTCAGTTTCGAGGGGTAATATAGAGACGGCCGGCCCGTGCGGTCGACCGAAAATTTTCTTTTGTCATCTCCCCGTGTTTGCTGTCGACGTGGCAAATGATGACGAGTTGCCTGCGTCCACAGTCGATTTTACAGGCAACGGCAAGTTGGGATATGGGTTTACATCAGCTGGCGATTTGGAGGAAGTTGATATCGGTCCCGGGGATAAGCCGCGAGCAACATTTATCAGCAAGAAGCTAGACCCGAGCCTGCATGAGCCGATGATAGAACTGTTGAGGGAATACCGGGATTGTTTCGCGTGGGATTATACTGAAATGCCTGGTCTGGATAGAAGCATCGTCGAACATCGGCTCCCGCTTAAGAAAGGATTTCGGCCGTTTCAACAACGAGCAAGGCAGATGAAAGCTGAAGTCCTGGAGGAGGTCAAGAAAGAGGTGCAAAAGATGTTGGACGCAGGGTTCATCAGGCCATGTAGGTATGCAAAATGGATCTCCAGTGTAGTCCCTATACAGAAGAAGGATGGCCAATGGAGAGTCTGCGTGGATTTCAAAGACCTCAATAGAGCGACGTCAAAGGACGAATATCCGATGCCCGTGGCAGAAACATTGATCAACGCCGCTGCCAGTCAAAAAATGCTGAGCTTTATGGATGGTAACGCCGGCTACAAACAGATCTTCATGGCCCTAGAGGATATAAGCAAGACCGCGTTCAGAGTACCAGGCGCGGACGGCTTGTTCGAGTACTTGGTTATGACCTTTGGATTGAAAAATGCCGGTGCAACATATCAACGCGCCATGAATTATATTTTTCATGATCTCATCGGCAAGCTGGTAGAAATCTACATTGATGATGTCGTGGTCAAGTCCACATCGGCTGGGGGGCATCTGGAAGATTTGCGTAAGGTTTTGGAGCGGACTCGGAAGTTTGGGCTCAAAATGAACCCGAAGAAATGAGCCTTTGGCGTATCGGCCGGTTAATTCTTCGGATTCCTGGTACATGAGCGAGGAATCGAGATCGGCTTGAAGAGTCAAGAAGCGATAAAGACAATGAAGCCGCCTACTACGAAGAAGGAGTTACAGAAGCTCATCGGCAAAATCAACTTTGTCAGACGATTTATCTCCAATCTGTCTGGGCGTATCGAGCCATTCATGGGTCTGGTGAAGATCAAGTCAGAGGATGAGTTTCACTGGGGGGCAGAACAGCTGCAGGCTCTTGATGAAATCAAGGAATATTTGTCGAAGCCTCTAGTATTGGTTCCGCCTCAATAGGACAGGCCTTTCTACGCGTACCTGTCCGTGGGTGACATGATGATCAGGAGAGGGTTGACTTCTACCTTAGCAGGTGCATGTTGGACGCCGAGACCAGGTATCATGAGATTGAAAAGCTTTGCCTTTGTTTATTCTTTACATGTACAAAGCTTTGACATATTTTGCTCTCGGCGGAAACGATCGTCATATGTAAATCGGATGTCATCAAGCATATGCTGTCGGCTCCTATTCTAAAAGGCCGACTAGGAAAATGGATGTTTGCGTTGTCAGAATTCGATATCCGATATCAACCTGCAAAGGCACTGGTGGATCTCATTGCAGACAGGGTCAACACTGACGTGTCTGCACTTTTTGTACGTGCCTAGGCCTTGTTTTTCGACGGATCGGCTTGTGATGATAGGTGCGGCGTAGGAATTCTTTTGGTATCGCCTCGTGGGGCGACTTATTCTTTTTCCATCAGGATGGCTACTCCATGCACCAATAATTTAGTAGAGTATGAGGCCGTTCGCAAGGGGATGGAATTACTCCTAGAAGCTGGTGCAGAAGCAGTGGAAATATCTGGGGATTCGAAACTGGTGATTTCTCAGCTCACGGAAGAATATAAATGTGAGAGCGAGCCTCTTTTTCCGATATGGATGCAGTGCCGTGAATTGATGTCACAATTCAGGTACATTAATTTCCACTGGATACGAAGGACTTTGAACAGTGAAGCCATTGACTTGACACAGATGGCTTCCGGATGCAAGGAAACAGCCGATGTGGTCGATGTAGAGGTTCAGTTTCTAGAACCTGGAGACTGGAGAGCCGATATATTCAATTATTTGAAGGATTCGGCTCGGGGGGGCACCCAGGGATAAGACTCAAAGCTATGAAGTATGTTCTGATATGGGATGACATGTTCTATAGGACTTTGGAAGGACTGCTGCTTAAATGTTTGGGGCCTTCGGAGTTGAATCGGCTCTTGCATGGGGTTCATGAAGGAGCCTGCGGTACTCATCAATCGGCTCATAAGATGAAATGGCTGATTAGACGATCGGGATATTACTGGCCTACCATGCTTGAGGATTGCTTTAAATATTACAAGGGATGTCAGGCATGTCAGAGATTCAGCAAGATTCAGATGGTGCCGGCATCAGTAATGAATCCTATCATTAAGCCATGGCCGTTCAGGGGTTGGGCCATGGATATGATTGGCCAGATTAACCCGCCATCTAGCAAAGGTCACCAATAGGTGTTAGCTGTCATGGATTATTTCACAAAATGGGTGGAGGTGGTACCCATGAGGTCGGTGGCATCGAAAGATGTGATCAGTTTCGTTAAAGAGCACATCATTCATAGGTTTGGGATTCCTCAGACCATTACGACCGATGGAGGATCGGTCTTTATATCGGAGGAATTTAGAAAGTTTGCCGATGACACGGGGTTCAAGCTGATCAGATCATCCCCATATTATGCCCAGGCTAATGGACAGGCTGAAGCATCCAACCAGAGCCTTATCAAGCTGATCAAAAGGAAGATCGATGAATATCCTAGGCGCTGGCATGAGGTGTTGTCAGAGGCTTTGTGGGCATATCGTATTTCGTGTCACGGATCCATCAAGATGTCACCATACCATCTGGTCTACGGTCAAGACGCTGTGTTACCATGGGAGATCACGGCCGGATCAAAGCGTGTTGAGTTTCAGAATGATCTATCGGCTTAAGAGTATGCAGCCTTGATGAGCGATAATGTGGAGGATCTTACAGAGCTAAGACTTTGGTCACATGAGAAGATCAAGGAAAACAAGGCTAAAGTTGCTCGTGCATACAACAAAAAGGTCAAGCCGAAAGAATTCCAGGTTGGAGACCTAGTTTGGGAGGCAGTGCTGCCATTGGGAACTAAAGACAGGAAGTATGGTAAGTGGTCTCCTACTTGGCATGGACCGTACAAGGTTGATCAGGTCCTGCCTGGAAATGCATACATGCTTGAAGAATTAGATGGTCTCAAGTTTCCTGTAGCCGTCAATGGCCAACACCTCAAGAAATATTTTCCGAGCATGTGGGAAGGCGACTAACAAGAGCCGATGAGATCCATCTGGCTGCATTATAAAAGGCCAACACGTTGAGTTGGCCAGTAAAAAAAAGCAAAAATAAGATAGGCCAACACGTTGAGTTGGCCAGTAAAAAAAAGCAAAATGAGATAGGCCAACACGTTGAGTTGGCCAGTAAAAAAAGCAAAAGTAAGAGAGGCCAACACGTTGAGTTGGCCTGTAAAAAAAGCAAAATGAGATAGGCCAACACGTTGAGTTGGCCAGTAAAAAAAGCAAAAGTGAGAGAGGCCAACACGTTGAGTTGGCCAGCAAGTAAAAATTATATGAGAAGCAAGGCAGCCGATGTGTTACCATCGACTTAAGATGTTTTTAATAGATACGAGTTTCAATTTAACAGGCAACATTAAATGTTTTCTGAATTATTCTACTAGTTCCGGAATCCTTCAATGGCATGGATGGCTTTTGCGCGTATGGCATCCGCTCTTGCTATGACTGCTTCGTCGTCTTTGTCATCGCCCGTTACTATCTGTCGACTCAAGGTGTTGATTTCTGCAAACTCTGCCCATATTTGCTCGGTTATTTCTTGGGCTTCTTGCTTGGAGTTTGCAATCGAGGCTTTCTCCTCTTGGATCAGTCTCTGTGTGGTGCGGACTTTTTCTTCGAGTTCTGCCAGTTCTTTCTCCAGGAGGCTGAGTCGCCTTGTACTCGCTGAGATATCGGATTTAGCATCCAGAGTTGTCTTCTTCTGGTTTAGCATCTTGTACTTTTCAGCGATGTCAGCTTTCAGAGGAATTTGAGAATGCCTTAGTTCTATCCTCTGTTGCGCTGCTTTTACCTCTGCCCGAAAGAAGGGAAGATGGCCGGCTGGCCAGAGCTTGACCCGAAGTGACTCTGGGAGTTGGGATTCTATCTGCTCGAGGACTTTCTGTATTTCACTGGAGTCATCGACCAGGGTACTGATTGGAGCAGATAGCATATTTTTGATGTGTTGAAGCTGATTCGCGAGGTCAATCGGCTGCTGTGGTGGTGGTACCTTCGCTCCAGGGGCGATCAGACCCATTGATGCCGGGTCAAAGGAGAGCAAATCTGAAATATTGAAACCCTGTGGAGATATCAGAGTTAGTTTTGGGAGAAAGGTATATCAACAGAGTTATCGGCTGATTTAGAATCGGCTCATGCGGTGTTACCTGTTGTGAGGAAGAAGCAATGGTCGGTCCGAGTGTGATCGGCTCAGTTGGGGCAACAATAGCGACATCGGCTGTTGCAGTTTCTTCACTGCGAATTTCTGCTGGGATGATGGGTGGTTCTCGCTGTTCTTGGACTTCAGTTGTTCCAGTATCGACTTCATGAGCGGCGGTTCTCTGTTGTGATGGGCTTCCAGTGCTAAGGATGTCTTCAGCTGTGTCCTAGAGGAAAGATTACAATCAACCAGAGTACATGTGCATAAGAAAGGAATTTTTCAGAAAAAGTTTCGGAGAGTGAATTACCTGGTTGGTATTGGATTCTGATCGATCTGAGGGAGGCTGTGTTGTCTTCTTGATGATTCGTCATGTGAAGATCTTCCTTTTCTTAGTTGGGACTCGGGGGGGGGGGCAGCACTTCCAGAGATTTGTCTCCACTTAGAGGCCGACTGGGGTGAGTCTGGCTGAACAGTCATTATCACTTTCTTCATTGGCGGTGATCCTTGCAAAAAAGAACATCAGGGGTGGTTGGGAGAAAGTGGAATGGCTCCCCGTTACTGGTCATGGGTTCTGGACCATCTTGTTGCTGTAAACAAGGTGAGCAAGGTTAGCCAAGTAAAGCAATAGAAGGCTTAGAAAGAATAGGTGCATGGATCCAGTACCACTGCCTCGGGGATTGTATATTCAGGTTCAATTTGTTGCAGTAGAGGGCCTAAAGCTCTTCTGAATACATGAGTTTTCCACATTCCCCACCATGTGTTAAAGCCGGTTGACGAGGGAGTAAAGGATAGATCGGCTGGTATTGGAATGTGGAGATTGTCAAACATGTTCTAGCATCTTGAACTGGTAAGACCGTCAGGTAGATCGGCTCTACTCTCCACCAAGTGGTGAATATGGAAGTGGGGAGGGACTTGTCCTAGGCCGAATTGCCGAGCTGCTATGACTGGTTGATAGGTTTCATAACCTGGTTTGATGATTCTGCTGGAAGTGCTTATGCCGACAGGAAGGAAGCCAGGTCGGATCATTAGAGAATATAGATGTCGAGTGTTGTTGTCATCGGCAAAGCTATCCAGCCTGAAGGTAGTTGGGTTCTCAAAGGCTTTAGATTCAGTGAATGGAAAGTAGAGGGGATTCTCTAGACCTTTGTAGAAAATTCTAAACTATTTTGCTGCATTTGTTGAGTTCAGTTTACTGCCCAGGAGGCTGAATAGGGCTTGGCCATAGCTGGTGCATCTAATTGGCTTGCCATTCTCGTCAGGGAAGGAATTCTTGGCTAGGCTTTGAAAGTTTGGAATCTGGTGCTGGAAGTAGAGTTGTGCCCATAACTGAATGAACCACCAAGGGCCTCCAGTTCTGAGTTTCCTTTGGCTGAGCAAGCTAGTTGTCATCAAATGGAGACATTTGTATATTTCTCCGAGGAAAAGCTTGCCTAGGCTGGTGCGGTTGCCATGGGCCAAATGGTAAGCCAAAGGAAGATAATTCTTGGTTGGGGCTAAGGAAGGACCACAGAAGATGAAATGTTCTAACCAAAGATTTAGAAAGGTTGTGTGTTCCTTTTTACCTACTGGACCTTTCGTTTTCAAGTGTTGGTTCATGTAAGTGCTCCAGTTTGTGCACTCTGTTTTAGATGAAAGTTTGAAGGGGACTTCTACCATTCTGTGAGCTGCAGGATCAGGGGACCTAATGTTTAGGCCAGTAATCATGGTAACATCTAGCAGAGGACGGGTCATGGGTCCATGACCAAAGAGGAAACACTTCAGAGCGTCGGACCCGAAATAGCCGATGGTCTTCAGAAGGTTTTCATCTTTATCTAGGGGGGGATAATGATAGACTGAGTGCATCAGCTATGTTCAGTTCTTGCCACAAGGGCATATAGGTTTTTGCTACTCTGCTATACCATGTAATCCAGCTTTCAGGTGGATTAGGTCAGGCTCTCAACTAGTCGGCCCATGAATTTAAATTGATGTCTTGACTCATGAAAGGAATTCTATTCGCTTCACAGGAGATCAGATCCGTGGGATTTTCATAAGCTCGTGGACCAAGACAAAAGGAGTTGACATTGGAAGGATGCGGCAAAAGGATGTCTGAAGCCTGGTGTTTCAAAAATTCAGAAATTTGTATATGGTGTCATATTTCAGAGCTTAATTTATTCGGAGGATTGATGAGCTGAAAAAAGTTGAAAGGATGGGCTGAATAGTACCTTCAGGCCGAAGATTGCCGTATCGACGTTTGGAGATCTCGCTGTTTGAGCTTCAGAGTCCGCCATGCTTCAGATCTACTAACTTAGGGTTTGGTTGTTTTGCGGGCTCTGGTTCAAGTTTTGGATGCTGTGAGTTTTCATTCAAACTTATGAAGCGGGATTCTCGAATTGCGCTCGGATTTGGAATATCTGTTTCGAGTTGGGTTCAAAGTGGAGGTGATGTTCTGTTCTTATACTGGTTGCTTCCAATTTTGAATTCCGTCGGCTCTTGGTTATTGGTAAAGCTCGATGCGGTGCCATCGGCTTTTGGAGGGTTGTCCGGGCAAGAAACTAAGAGATGAGGGACTTTATTCATTAAAGGTAAAGTCTTTACAAGGGAAAGAGCCGATCTGACAAAGGAATGAATCCTTCGTCTCAATCTATGCTACAGTACTACTCATATAGTACTTCCTACCACCCGTAGGTGACTAATGCCTACGGCGCTTGGGGCTTCGCGCCGGCACGTCTCCGCCGCTGCTGTCGTCGCCGTCGTCGTCGCTGCCGCTCCTCTCGTCGGCGCTGCTGCCGTTGCTGGCTTCGTCGTCGCCGCTCCAGCCGCCGCCGCCGCCATCATTATTTTCCTTGCTTTCCTCCTCGGAGGAGCCAAGGAACCGGAAGGCATTTTCGGCCATCAGGTCCTCCTCAACAGAGGAGGAGTTGATTTCTTCTTCCGAGGAGGAGTCGACTCCATCCCAGGAGAAGCAATCGTCGCTGTTCTCCTCCGGCTCTTCCTGGAACAGGAGCCGGAGGTCTTCGTCGTCGGTCTTGGGTTCGTCGTCCTCGGAGACGACTTCGAAGTCGAACTCCTCTGCGTCCCAATGCAGAGGAGCGAGTGCCTCGTGCGCCGCCGTCGGATCATATTCCGGTGTCGGTTCCCGGCTCTCGGAGATGGGGTCGAGGGAAGAGGCAGAGGAACTCGAGGAAGAGTGGGGAGAGAAGAGCCGATAGAGTTGGAGCCAGAGGAGGAGGAGATCGCCATGGCTACAGGAAGTTGTGGTTTTCTACGCTGTTGGCTGAGGGAGGAAGATGAATTTGTGGCGAAAGGAGTCGGTTTAGGGTGAGATTAAATAAGGAAAAAATGGAAGATGAATCGGCACTTTCACATTCCACGAGGAGCCAGTTGCAGAGACGTTGCGTCTTCCATGGTGGTTATAGTGTGTTTCAATGAGCATCAACGGGAAGATGAAGCGACGAAGTGGTTTTGGAATTATCATTGCCAAAACCAGGGGGCATGTGTTATCGCCATAAATTAACAGGTTAATTAATGGGCCGCGAGTGAGTTGGGCTTAATGAAGAAATTAAAGAAGGCTTGCGAATCGGCTCCTGCATGAGCGTTTGGGCCATGTGGGCCATGTATCTTTAGATTTAGTTCAGTTTGAGTTAGAGATAGAGTCTGATATAGACACGTTAGTTTAGATTGTTATCCAAGTCTCCGGACTATAAATATGTACTCTATGACATTTGTCAAAGGAACGTCATCACGTTTTGCAAACAACTCTCGGCGCACCGCCACCCCTAATTCTAGGGTTTCGTCCAAGTAAGCGCCATGCTGCCCTGGTCGCTTCTTGCGATCAGGGCAGCGTTGTTCTTGCTTTTACCTTGGTATTACTCGTACTGAAGCATTTTTGATGGCGAGTAGTGCTAGTTATCCTGATTTTCGTAGCATGATTTTTAGTAGATTCATCGTGCTTTTGTTGCTTATCATCTACGAACATCATGTCATCTCTGCGCGAACATGTTTTAATCTTATACTAATTCTTATTGCATGGAATTAGTCGCGTAGAGATGACACTCTGCTCCTTTTTTATCTAGTAGATCTAATCTGTTATGGTTAGTTCTTATACTTAAGAATTAGCATAATATCTGCTAGTTTAGGCCTTGCAAACGGGTTGGACGATCAGGCGACGTATTAGATGCTTTGCCTTGATCTTAATAGGGATTGATCCGAGAATCGGCTTTCACTTGTTCTTAGGCCTCTTTTCTGGTCAAGGTTCGGTTATCTTTTACGCTCGTTAGGCCTAACTACGTGTAGGATGTTCCGATCTAACAGTGAAGCTTTTACCGTCGTGGATTAGATTAGCTAGGTTTAATTGAAGCAGTTTTTGCAGTTATTTGTTTTATCCATTACCATCTGGATATGCAGATCCAATCTGACACCGGGACTCGATCGGCTCTTTAAAGCCAAGAGTCGTCCCGGGAAGCCGACCATGGCTCGGACTAATGTTTATACGTGTCTGTGCTTGTAGGCAAATCGTCAAAGGCACGTTCGCACCCTCCTGATCGGGTATAGATCAGGTGGCACGCCCTGCATCTCCGGAAGTGACGGCGTGTGCCAGCCAACGCCCTGGCAGCCTCCCGGCTCCTCGTGTTGCCTGTCACTACTCGCCAGTGGGTTTTGACCAACAACAGTAAGGTACCGAGAACTCATGACCAATATCTTCTTCATCAAGATACTCTTCTATGTTGGTGTTCTTGAATTCGGTGCCATTGTCACTTCTTACTCTTTTGATCTTGGTTTCAAACTTGTTTTGGGCTCTTTTTGCAAATTTCTTGAACGTTTCTTGTACTACACTTTTGTCATGCAAAAAAAATACCCAAGTGAAACAAGAATAATCATCAACAATAACAAAAACTATATTTGTTACCACCAATGCTTATGTAAGCCACCGGCCCGAAGAGATCCATATGGAGTAGTTCAAATGGCTTGATGGTGGTGATGATGCTCTTTGATGGATGAGGAACACCAACTTGTTTTCCCGCTTGGCAAGCACTACACACACAATTTTTCTCAAAGGAAACATGTGTTAGTCCTAGGATGTGATCCCCTTTAGAAGCTTGTTGAGATTTTTCATCCCAACATGATCTAGTCGGCGATGCCATAACCAACCCAAGCTAGACTTTGCCACCAAACATGTGTCAAGTTGAGCTTTCTCTTGTGAAAAATTCACAAGATATAGCTTTCCCTTGAGCACACCCTTGAAAGCAATGGAGTCATCGCTTCTTCTAATGACGGACACACCCTCATTAGTGAAAAGACAATTGAAGCCCGAGTCACAAAGTTGTGAAATGGACAACAAATTGTACCCAAGTGTATCTACTAAAAGAACCTTTGAGAGATTGAATTGTGAGTTTAAAGTAATGTTACCGGTTCCAAGTACTTTTCCTCTTTCATTACCAGCAAACGTGATGTAGTTATCACCACTTGACTTTGTCAAAGAATCAAACATACTCCTTTCTCCGGTCATATGATTTGTACATCCACTATCGATCACCCAAGTTGATCCACCGGAGGAGTATCCCTACAAAACAAGGTTACTGTTTTCTTTTAGGTACCCAACAATACTTGGGTGCTAGAACGTTAGTTACAAGCACCTTGGGCACCCACACACAACTTTTTACTTTAGTGTGAAACGTGCGGTGACCAACAAATTTAGCAACCACTTTACCGCGGTGGTTCCTAGTTAACACAAAATCCGCATAAAAGGATACATATTGTGACATCCCAGTCTTAAGTGGGCCAGTGGGCCGAGTTGAACAGTGCTGGGCCGGGATACTGCAGCAGGCGTCGGTACTGTAGCTCGAGTACTGTAGCAGAATTGGGCCGGGCCAATGTCGTGTACTGTAGCTCGAGTAATGTATCACACCTGGTACTGTAGCACGGGGTACTGTTCATCTCGGGCACTGTAGCACCGGACCGATGATCCCATACTGGAATCGGAGGAAGGAGCAGACCAGCTTAAATAGCCGGTCGCGGGAAGGCTAGTAACTCCGGGTTAACCCTTTTGCACGAAGCGAGGACGAAAGCGCAAGAGAGTTATTTAGCAGGTGTGGTTTACTCAATTTGTAGAGTAGATCTTAGCCGTTTTCCCGGACCGGGTCGTTACACATATGAAGACGGTTCTTGTGTTTGTGACTTGCTTGAAGTCTTGAACTTGTCTTGCTTTGATGAGGATGCACCAATCTTGGCACCCTCATCACATGTTGTTCCTCTCTTGATGAACTTAACATGACTCGATGCTTGATTCTTCTTTTCTCCCTTGCGGATGAGAGTAGTCATGTTCACAAGACCCCCATTTGCTCCCAAAGCGGTGGTCTTGTTGTTCTTGACATATGGAATGGATTTTGGAATGCCTTGCTCATTCTTACCAAGGCCTTTGCCTTTCCCAAATCCAAACTTGCTCATGTACCTTGAGCCAAATCCCTTGGTATGCTTCTCAAACTCACCTACCCTTGAGTCGGGATTTGTTTTGGATGATTGCTCATTTGGAGATATTTCTTCTTGCAACAATTGAGTGAGCCTACTAATTTTCTTCTTCATGGCATTCATCTCAACATGGTTAGTCACACAAGTTTGAATATCAATGTTATAACAACGTGCACAACCATTACTTGTTGATGGAATGGATGAACTAGATTTCTCACTAGCTTTTGAGTTGCTCTATAGAGTAGTGTTGTGCTCAACCTCAAGTGTCTTGTAAATGGCTTGCAAGCTTGTGAAGCTTTCTTGAAATTTAGCATTTGTGTCCTCTACCAAGGAGTATTTCTTAATTAAGTCATTCACTTTTTCTTTTTCACTAGTGAGCAACTCTCTTATCTCAAGAAGTATGTTATCATTGGTTTTGCAAGAGTCCTTAATTCTCTTGTTCTCCTTCCTTTCATAGGCAAGGTTCTTGTCAAGAGTTTTAGAGGTTTCTCTCTCAAGCCTAAGCAATTCCTCTTGAGATTCAAGAGTTTCTTCTAACTCATCCATTTTCATCATTAGTTTCATTATTTTAGTTGCACCCTTTTTACCATATTGGCTAATTAGACTAGCAACTTCATCTTCCTCATCTAATTCATTATCCAATGAGTTTGAAGAGTTTACCTTCACATTCTTGGCCATAAGACATATGATTTGATCTTGATCCTCATCATCGGTGAGATCTTCAAATAATGTAGTAGAGTGATGAGGAGAAGCCTTGAATGCCATGGTAGCAACATCTTCATTCTCGGATTCACTTTCTTCTTGAGAATCCCATTCTTGACCAAGATGAGCTTCACCGGCTTGTTTCTTGTATCTTGGCCTTTCTCTCTTGGAAGAACCTTCTTTGTTATCTTTGTTCTTTTTCTTCTCTTTCGGACAATCCGCAATGAAATGTCCAAGTTTCTTGCACCCAAAATAAGGCTTATTGGATCTTCTTCTTGGTTCATATTTTCCCTTGTTCTTGCCATAATTCCGGAAGTTGCCCTTTCTAAAGACTCTTCTAAAGTTCTTGATAAATAAAGCCATTTGCTCATCATCAAGCTCATCATCCTCTTAATGGCTAGATTCTTCATTCTTGGATGATTGATTTGCTTTTTATTTGCCCTTGGAGCTTGCTTGTAGTGCTATGCCATTGTTCTTGGCCGCTTGCTCTTGAAATTCGGCCAAATCTTGATTTATCTTGACTCTTCTTAGTTGATCATGATGAGCCTCAATTCTTCCAAGAACATTTTCGGCGGTGAAGTGCTTGAATCCTCTTTCGGCTCTTATCAAGCTAGGTAGAGTGACATCCCTAGCCATGTACACGGTCAAAAGTTTGTCCACAATCTTACGATCACCCCATTTGTCACCACCAAGTGACTTGATTTGATTGGTAATCTTCTTCATCCGGTTGTATATTTCCTTGACACTCTCATCTTTTTTCATAGAGAAAAGACTTAGTTCATCTTCCAAAGTCTTTATTCTTGATTCACGGACTTTCCTTGAACCGTGATGGTTGACTTGAAGAGTGTCCCAAGCATCTTTGGCGGTCGGTGCATCCTCTATCTTGTCAAACTCTTCCGGACTCACGGATGTGTGAAGAATGTTCAAGGCTTAAAAGTTTCTTTGTAGCACATATTGTTGCAATGGTGTTGGAGTCTCATCTTCATCCGGAATTTCACATCCAACTTCCACAACTTTTCATAGATCCTTATGAATTGCATTCAAGTATCCAAACATTTTGTTTTTCCATTGATTGTAACTGGTTCCATCAAAGAACGGAGACTTTCCCATATGAATAGATGCACCATGGTCACTAGAAAGTTGAAATGTATAATCATGAGACACACGGTGATACTCAACTCTTTTCTTGTCTTTTAATGACCCCCTCTTGCTAGAATCACGAAATGATCTTCGCTTGTGGTCGGAGTCCGAGTCATCAATTGAGTCGATCAATATCTTGGAGCTAGCTTTCTTCTTCTTTTTGCTCTTTAGTTTTTGCTCATTCTTTCATGCCTTCCATTCTCTATATGACATCTCGTCATCACTTGATTCTGAGTCATCATTATCATTCTTGTTTTTCTTCTTCTTGCCTTTTGAATCGCTTGACTCATCTTGCTTTTCATCTTCAGGTTTACCATCATTGTTCTTGTTCTTGTCCTTGTTTTCCTCACCCGTCGGATCAACAGGACTCTTGAGAGATAGTTCCCCCGACATCTTCCTTTGTTCTCCAAGCGGTTAAGCTTAAACATGGAGATCTTGGCTCTGATACCAATTAAAAGGACCTTAAGATGCCTAGAGGGGGATGAATAGGCAATCTATAGCTAAAATAACACTTTAAAACTGTCAGTCACAGACTAAGCCCGGAAACTCCGAGTATAAGCCCGGAAACTCCGGGTTTTGAGTTCGGAGTATCCGGAGCTCTTGCCCAGAGACTCCGGGTATGAAATTGCTGAAAGTAAACAGCTAGGATCTGAGTATGAAAAGTAGATCGAGCAAAGATACAAGTACCAGGGGTTCCTAGAAGTGAGGATTCACAAGTTGGTTCACGCTAGAAACTTGTAAATGAGTAGATCGAGCTCAAGCCCAAGAAAAGTGTTCTCACAAGCAAATAGCAATGAAATCAAGTAAATGATGCAAGAGAGACAGAGATTTGTTTCCCGAAGTTCACACCCAAAGGTGCTACGTCTCCTTTGTGGAAGGATTCAAGAGATGGCCCTCAAGAATCCCTAAACTCCTCTCCCAAGGGCGAGATCACCTCTCAAGCCCAAGGTCACTTACTATGGATTCATCAGCGAGGAATGAAGCTTACAAACTTCTTGAATTGCTCACAATCGTGGTTGAGCAATCACAAGCACACCTAGCCGTCTAGGAGCACAAGGCTCCAAGAGTAACAAACTTGAAATCCTCAGGCTTGACCAAAACCAAGTGCTCAAGAGATGGGAATGAGGCTCACTAGCACGAATCCTTGCTCTTGCTTGACTCTCACTCAAATCCCCCAAAGGAATCACTCAAGAATGGAGAAGGGGAGTGTGGGAGCTCTCTTTTTGCTTGGGTGTGTGTTCAGCTCGTAAATTTTGCAAGAGTTATGGCTGAAGGGGTATGGAGGGGTATTTATACCTCTCCACCTGGAAACTAGCCGTTGGGTCAGGGTTACCCGGAGACTCCGGGTATAAGCCCGGAAACTCCGGGCTAGCAACATTTTCTTCACTAGAGCAGACATCCGGAGACTCCGGGCAACATGGTCCGGAGTATCCGGCCCTATACCCGGAGTATCCGGGTTTGGCAGGATAAAAACTCAGGTTTTGTTCTTTTGAGTGGTGTCTATGGTTCACATATGTTTTTCTAGGTTCTCTTGAGCACAAGTTCTAGATCAAAACTTTTGAACCAAGTCCCTCTTGATAGTACGGCGTTCCTATACTCAAATTTCAAATATAAAAACTAATTTCTTGAGTATGCTTGAGCACCGCCTTTTCATTACTTTTTCGAGGGATCATGCATCGTCATTTGATTTACCTGTTCAACCTCATCACCTGCACACATGCTTAATTACACCATTAAATATACATGTGTTTTGTCATTTATCACAAAAACACACTTAGGGGCCTAGATCACTTTCATAATGACGCAACCATTGCACAAGCTCCTAATAAAATTAATCTTTTGTTAGCTCTTTTGTGTTGGTAACTTTATTTTTGTGTGATGCTCAATTTCTTAGTTGAAATCTATCTGTGTTAGTTCCTTTGTTTGATAGTTTATGAAATTTTTAGTTCAATGAGGGTTTGAGGCCCTGGCGTGCTAGTGTCGGGACTGGCACTATCGTGTCCCTCAGCACGGCACGGCCCAGCTGAGTCTTGGATGTGTCGTGCTAGTGCCTAGATTTCGTCACGGCGGCACTAACAGGCACGGCACGGCTTATCAACCGTGCCCCTTAGTGCCGTGTCGCTTAGTGCCGTGCTGCATAGTGCTAGTGCCGTGTAGTGTCGTGCCGGTCCGTTTGGCCAACTATACGCCACCGTGTATCACGCTCTTACAAACTGCACAAGTACGGCAATAGCTTTGCGCCCCAGGCTTTTTGGTTATGATCGATCAATATAATGTTGGTTGCTTCTTTGGGCAGACATCACATGATTGTACTGTACATGTACTACTCCAGTTCCAGTACCTCCCTTCTTTCCCTTTTAATATGATTATGAATGTTATGTTCAGGTTATTTAGCTTTCATCTTTATCTTTAGTGGTGAAACGTCCTTAGAGATCGATTCCAGGCAGCAAAGCTAATTCACCAACAAGAAAATGCACATCACCTGTCGTGCCTGCTGGTGACCACAGGTCCACACCACACCACACACTGGCAGCACGTTGCAGCACATAGCTGACCAGACCACGTGTCACTTTGACTGTTTCAGCAGAGGGCCTAGGAACAAAAAAAAATAATTGCGCTCAGGGCGCACGCCGGCGCTGGTGCGCCACGGCTCCGATGACCACCACCTGTCTCTATGCCCAGATCTGACGATTCTGCACCCACACGTCCAGCTCGGTTCTAGCACAGGTGCAGCGTCGGCTCGGCTCGCGGCTCCGCTCAGCTAGGCTCCTGAGCAAGATTCATCGTCCCATTAAGGAGGTGCGCAAGATTCACGGGGGTGCACCGGCGCTGGCGTATGCCCCGGGCACACCCCATTTTTAAGGAGGTGTGCAAGATTCACGGGGTGCACTGGCACTGGCGTACGCCCCGGGCACACCCCATTGTTTTCCCTAGGAACATCATGAACATCGTAAACCATTTAAATTCCAACTTTCTGATATATATATATATATATATATATATATATATATATATATATATATATATATATATATATATATATATATATCAGAGAACAAAGTTTTCCCTAGCTATGCTGCAACAAGAAATATACACGGCGTTGTCAGAGAACAAAGTTATTCATTTCATATACAATCAAAGCAGTAGTAAGATATAAGAAACTCGGCACTATCCGGTCGAAAGGAAGTGTCAGACTTTGTCCAAACCCAAGGGTGTTGTCAGGATGCATACAATTATACACCAAAGGTAATCATCTATAAAGTGAGGTAAACAAGTTTGTTTACACTGAATGCAATGATTTACAAAGTGGACACAAATAGCTCGTATGCATTGTATGTGATGATCTACAGAGTGGAGTTAAAGCATAGTTATCTCAAGCATTTACCCATTAGAATTCAGACACACTATGTCTCCTCGTCACTGACATTACAGGTCTCTGAAAATGACATTTGCTGGAACTCAAGAAGCCTTTTTAGAATTCCTAGGTGTTGCATGGCAGCCTGGAAATCAAACAGTAATCCTGGGAACACTGAGTTTATGATTGCCAGGATATCTTTATATGAGATGCGATGCAATAGGCCTCCTCCCTTGTACTTGCCTAAAATATGAGCAATGAAGTTTCTGCATAGCCTTAGTACGTCACTTGCTTCATCTGTGTATACAGCTTTCTTGAGAGTTTCTGGATCTTCACGGGTCAACGTATCTTTTGTGAAACTGGTGTTCCTTGCTTTTTGTTCTACTGTCTGTGACGCTTGCTGAGATAGACAACCGCATAGTTAGTCATTCGGTCTAGCCTTTCTCAACACAGAAAATTCTCCATACAGTATAAGAAAGTGGGATGTAGCCTTCATGGGTTCCATCAGTGCGATAGATTGAACTATCAGATATTCCTGCTCTGCTGAATGTTCGAGAAGTAGCCTCAGCCAACCTTTTAGTTCAGTAGGCATGCCCCTTGACAAGAAGTGGGTATGAACTTACAACGCGAACTTCTCATAATCAAGCTTCACCTTCTTTCTGGTATCAACTCTGAAGTTTGAGAAGTCAAAATTTCCTCTGACACTTTTGTCACCTTCACGGAGCAATTGGAGAATCTCAACAGACCTCCTTATCAGTGCCCTTGTATCATTTACTAGCGAAAGAAAGTAACCACCCTTAAGATCACCGGGTGGAGTTTCCATATCAAAGTTCCTATTTCGTGCTGATAGTCTGCTAAGCTTCCCAACGAAACAACAAGGTCCAGGGGGCAAACAAATAGGTCATGAAGCTTTTGATAAGGAATCTCTGTGAATTCAAGTGCCCTCTTTGCTGCTGAGGCTCTGTTGTTTTCACCAAAAGATGAGGATCTCGACCTAGATGTTGTTGCAATAGAGCTATTTCTAATTTGCAGTTCAAAAGAATGAACGACTGGGTGTGGTGACGGAGTAGAAAACATGATATCATTTGAATTCACCTTATGGCGCTTATGAGCATGAGATCTTGTATCCTTCAATTATAACAAAAGATTCAATGAATAGATTGTTAAAATGCATTTTGCAAAAACTGTAATAATCCAGAACCAGCATGTTACAGTATGCTAGTCAATAGCAAACTCGGTAAATTAAAACAGTTAAATATCAATGGTCAAATTGAAGTTCTAATTGCAATGCACGATGTGGTTAGCAATGTTGGTAAAAACCAAACAAAAAGAGGACAATATTTAGTCCTTTACCAGAAATGAAATATGTACAGTGTGCCACCTGAAAATTTGCAGTGGCCTGTTTTCTAAATTCTAACTAGATAGTCATTACAGGCTGAATACATTATCTCTCATGCTAAAAGTGTTGTGCAGGCCTCTCCTGGTTTTACAAATTGCTAATGTAGAAGCTAAGCATCCTATCAGCATCTCTGAAGATTAAGTATCGATGCAGCATTCAGTTAACATTTAGGGTGCTCTCTTACTGAGCAGAGCAAGGGTATTGTTGAAAGAAGGCAAGGCAACCTTCTAAAATGTTCTACACTATGCAAGAGTAAGATATTTACCATGGAGTGGTATTGACTTATTAATAAAATAAATTAGATAATATGGTAATATCTAGGAAAAATTCTAGAATGTGGGACACTTGTCACAACCTCATGGTTCCAGCCCCCATCTCTTGCCATGTCATTCATTCCATGAGCATGGTAGATGAATGATGCTAGGAAGTAATGAGTGGGTGAGTGCAAGGCTAGCCACCTAAAAGTGTAAGTGCTCCTTTGTAATATCGTTGTTCCAATAAAGAGAGTCTTTGTAAGTGTTAGTCATTTGGTTAAGCTTCATAGTTTTTAAGTGCTTAGTGCATAAATAGTGATCTATCGAAGGTTGGCTCTGCCACCCGGGATCACAACAGGTCAGGGCTTTATCGTAGGTTGGCTCTGCCACCTGGAAGCGAGCTTCATCTGCTGCTAGAATCTGCTTCCCGGAAGTTAAAAGGTGGCTCTGCCGTTAAAAGGACCATGTGCACTAAGTACTAGAAATTAAAAGAGCTGACCGACTATAGAGAGAGTTGGTGTGTCTTAGGTGCAGGTCCTCATCTTAGTGAGTATTAGGGCCACCTCAATTTACAACAAGTACCATATCATTGCTTCAGCGGGAGCTGATGTTTAAGTTACTTCATTTAGCTCCTAAGTGTGATTATTACTCTCTTGCTTTCTAGTCAACCTAGCAATTGATTGTAATGGCCACTGACCGGTTAAAGGAAGAGATATATGTCTCTGTCATGTCGAGGTACCAAACTTGAATTAAAAACATTATATGTAGTTTGTAGAACTAGATGTAGTTCATTGCCTCCATAGCGGCGCCTCAGTGCCTGTAGCAGTATGTACCCTGGCTGGCGGTTTTATTCAGCTAGTGCAGCTACTACCCTACCAGTTCTATCTGTTCTTGTTCAAGTTATTGATGTTCTTAGTTGCCAATCCGATCCCCTTTCAGGTAGTTCCTGACACACCACTACTTGTTACAAGCAACGCATTAACAGATAAGAATAACCGATTTAAAATGCAATCAAAAGCGGAATATTGCAATAACATCTCTAGGAGAATTCGCATTCAAGAATTTTCAGGTTTAACATATTCATATCCAAGAAGATTCAAGGATAATGCATATATTGTTCAAGAAATCCCATACCAAATCGGAGGCGCCATGATGAGAATTGAGGATCAGGCAAGAACGCGACTGAAGTTTAAAGAATGTGACTTTGTACCTCATATGCTGTGTTGTAGCCGCCACCTCTGGACTCACAACCTTGGTTGCATCCGCGCCCGCCTCACTTTCCTTCAGTGCAGCCCATATCTTAGTTGTCTCTCCTCTCAACTCCTCGGTCATCGCTTCTTTCGGCAACTCCTCCTCCTCCGCTGCCGCCGCCTCTGGCTCCTCGGCTAAATGCACGTCCGCTCCCAACCATGCGCCCCGCCGCCATGCAATGTTATCCTAAACATTAAATGGTAAACAGTAGGTCAACCTTTGTTTAGTGTTTAGGCTGTTTAAATGGAGTTAAACAGTCTAAACAGTTTGGCATAGTAATATTAAAATATAATTATTTATGTATGTAAATGTAAAATATGCTAGAAAGTCTACATATTTGCACATGTAAAATTTAACTATTCTTCCAAATAAACTTTTTGGAAGAAATCTAAATCCCACAACATTTCATATACTTATGATACTTACGATGCTACTTGGTTTTATATTGATTGTGGTAGTTGTAATCTTGTTATTGACTAAATTATAAATTAAATGATCATTTAGCTCATTTAGTCATATTTAACTCGGCTCTATTTAGACGATTTAGATGGATTTTAACGGTTTAAATGGGTTTAAACGGTCCTACCATTTAAATCAGCGTTTAAGGCCTAAACGACACGGGTGAGCTTTGTTTACCGTTTAAATACTGTTTAAACAGACTAAACAACCATTTAGGTGAATAGAGCCGCCATGTCCTCACCACTGTCGGAGATGAAATTGGACCGGCCTAGGTGACGGAAGGATCCACCTCCGCCCTTTCCCCCTCCGCCGTCACATCTGCCGCCCAAGAATTAGGGTGTGTTTAGTTCGGTAGGGTGTAAACGCAAAAAAAAATTGTGTTTCGAATCTTCCCAATTTGAAGCACTAAATGAAGTCTATTTACAAAACTTTTTGCACAGATGGGTTGTAAATCGCGAGACGAATCTAATGATGCTAATTAATCCATAATTAATCAATAATTAGCGAATGGTTACTATAGCATCACTGTTGCAAATTATGGATTAAGTAGGCTCATTAGATTCGTCTCGCGATTTACAGCCCATCCATGCAAAAAGTTTTATAAATAGACTTCATTTAGTATTTTAAATTAGCAAGATTTCTTTTCACTTTAATACATTTACGGTTTTTTTGTGTTTACGGGGTGGAACTAAACACACCCTTAGTCACCGGCGGCGTCGCCGATACCCATTCCCCAGCCAGCAGCTGGGCGGGGGCCATGACTGACGAGAGAGAGAGAGGGGGGATCTTCCAATTTACCTTCCATGCGATGATGTAATAATGCTGAGGCGTAGCATCGCAGGGACCAGCCCAACTGCTAGCAGCTGACGAGCCAGCAAAGCACGGGCAGCAGCGGGCCTAGCAAAACTAACACCAGGACTCCACGATGCACTCCGGAGCTGAGGGTTTCTTTTTCAGAAAAAAAACATGAACAAATGTTGAACGAGTATATTCAGCATTTTGAAATTATAGATTCAAAATTTCTTAAAGTATATTTAGATATTATGAATGAAGTGGTCCAAAATTTTACATGAAATTGTTGAAACAATATATCAAAATGTTGATATGGTACATTCTGATGATGGGAAAATATACTAAAATCATTTTCTGTCGTGGCGTTAGTTCTAAATAATATGATGGCTCAAACTGATCTAAAAAGGTATTAAAAGTTCATGAGAAAATCACATTTGAAGATTGAAGCTCAAATTAAATTCCATCCACCCGGACCAATCTGCAGCATACACCTGTTCAATCATGGTAGCAATTATCTGACGCTATCAACATCTAATGTATCAGTTCAGCTTGTTTTCAAAGAGTAAAGTCAGTTTTACCTCCTTTACCCCTTAAACTTGTGACCGAGTTTGAAAAAAAAAACTATTGAACTCAAGAAACAGACAATTGCGCCCTCTAACTTTACAAAATTGAATAAGTTACCCCCTAAAATAAGTTAAAGTGGTTTTTGCTAGTTTGGCTTTCCCCTCTTCCACTTGCATATGGTCCCCACCCTTCACACCTACATCTTCTCTCTTCCTCTCCTCCACCATGACAAAATATAAGAAGCATTGGGCAGCCTTTTATAACCAGAACATTTGCTTGTGTACAACATTTTTAAGTCAAAAATCTTGCAAATCCATAAATTGCAGGCTTGAGTAGAAAAACAAATGTTCTAGTTACAGCTTTATTCTAGGCGTGATGTCCAGTCCAGCTCGCTATTAGTATTAAGTAATGTCAGTAACATATTTTTATTCTATGCGTCAGTTTCACTTTACATCATTTCCTTGTAATTGTAACCTTGTTCCCATTTCACCTATAAACGAAATATTGGACCGAAAAAAAAAACAAAATGAATAAAGCGCAACCAGCATTGGGTGGACTGTTCACCACACTTTCCTTTTACACAACATCTTTTTGTGCCACAAACCTGTGCAAGTCCGAGCCGGACTTTTCATCACACTATTCTTTGCATTACCTGTATTTCCTAACACCTAGTAACATCCACTACAGCTATCAAGAAAAAAAAAGCTAGAATCACAATCTCAGGACTAAGGGCTTGTTTAGTTGTTTACATGTAAAATTTTTGCAAAGGAATCTTGCTAATTTGAAATACTAAATGAAGTCTATTTACAAACTTTTTGCACAGATGGATTGTAAAATCGCGAGACGAACCTAATGATGCTAATTAATCCATGATTAATCTATAATTAGCAGATTGTACTGTAGTATCACTGTTGCAAATCATGGATAAAGTAGGCTCATTAGATTCGTCTCGCGATTTACAGCCCATTCATGCAAAAAAAATTTATAAATAAAGTTCATTTAGTACTCCATGCATGTGTCAAAACATTCGATGTGACTTTTTTTTGCGTTCACGGGGTTTACGGATAAAGATCTAAATAGGGACTAAACCAAGCCGATGTGACATTGTGTCACATCTCTAGTATGTACACGAACCCCTTTTTAAAATCCTACTCGCCACTTCCCGCTCCAGCCTCCTATGCCCCCCTCTCCTGGCGGAGGCTCGACGCCCTCCGCTGCCGCCGAAGCGCGTCAGTAGAGTCGTTGCCGCCGACCAGCCCTTCCCGGCTGTGGAGCACAATGCCGGCGTGGATCGAGGAGTTGGGGTACTTCTGGCGGTGCCTGTCCTGGTGGCTCCGTTGCCGCTGCGGTCGGTGCGGCTTCTCCTCCACGACCTCCTCCACCTTGACGCCTACCACCTTGTCCTCCTCCACGCTGACGGTGAACACGAACGGGCCGGCGGGGAAGAAGTCGTCGTCCATCCCCAGCACGGGCTCGAGGGCCTTGACCACCTCCCGCATCGTGGGCCGGGACTTGGGGTTCTGGCTGAGGCACTTGTAGGCCACGACGGCGGCCACCTCGGCGCCCCTGCACGAGTACTGGCACTCGAGGGCCGGGTCCATGACCCTGTAGAGCCTGTCGGGGTGCTTGAGGTACGGCCTGGCCCAGTCCACCAGGCTCTGCTCCCGCGGCCGCCGCGCGCGGTCCACCGACTGCCGGCCCGCGAGCAGCTCCAGCAGCACCACCCCGAAGCTATACACGTCGCTCTTGGCGGTGAGGTGCCCCGTCAGGATGTACTCGGGCGCCGCGTAGCCGTGGGTCCCCATGACACGCGTCGTCACGTGCGTCTCGTCCCCCTGCGGCCCGTCCTTGGCTAGCCCGAAGTCGGACAGCTTCGTGTTGTAGTCCTGAAAGAAATCACATGGCATCAGAAGATTAGCCTTTGGGGCAATGTATGTATACACTCGTATACGATGCAGCACCGAGATATTAGTGGTCTGATTAATAGCACTGTTTCGCATTGACAGTCCGTGGGGTACTTGTTTGGGATAGGCTGACAGTGATGGTTAGGATATTTTGGTTAGGTGGATGATGTGAATGCGGGATAGAATAGAACAGCTAGTGATTTTTCTCAAGTTTGGCGTGTATCCAGGAATCTTCCGAGCTCCGGTCAGGTCAATGCTGTGCCCATACCGTACGTGCTGGCAAGGTGTAGTTCAGAAACGTGTGGCGCCGGCTGCTAATACTGCTGCTGCTTACTAGAACGGTCACTTGGGTGACTAAAATGGTCAAAAAGTTAAAAATAAAAAGATTTGAAAGGTTAAAAGTTTATTCGTGCTGTGATGGAACCTGGGCCCTGGACTTGTCATTTTCACCTACTTGGTCACCAGAGTGACGTGTGTCGTCGGCCTGTCCCGTTTGTTGGTAACTACCGTTGATGAGCTTGCATTTCTGAACCGTGTCTTTCCTTTGGTCGACTGGTCTATTGCTGGGACGGAAAGTGCTAGTCTGTCTGACGAAAGCAAAATGGAGACTAGGGCTACCAGTGAACTACGGTACGATGGAAGAACTGGGCGCTTCGCTTACCGAGTCGAGCAGGATGTTGGAGGCCTTGAAGTCGCGGTAGATCACCGGCGGGTCGGCGTCGTGGAGGAAGGCGAGGCCCTTGGCGGCGCCCACGGCGATCTTCATCCTCGTCATCCACGGGAGGGCGCCGTTGACGCCTGCAGCGAAAAGGACGTTTCATGTGAGTTCGTTTCCTCCCCGGCATTGACCAACATTAAGCAAGAGCCCCAGTATAATCCCGATGATATTTTGTTCCCGACGTGACACCTGGCATCTAATAATCTTATAAAGAAATTGGTGTTCCTCTAGAAGGCACATTACAGTTCACCTAGCCCTATGACTTCCACACAAAAGGAAATAGCTATATTGTGGCCAAAGGGGCTATGGCCCCATGGCTATACAAATTTTTCATTTGTTAAACAGTAATTTTGGCACTGTTCATCAAATTAGCAGCTTAGTTACCACGCCTGGCCCCCTGATTCAGTGTTCAAGCTCCGCCACTGACAGAGACTGCAGGCAGGGGACAAAGACTATCGCGCTCAGTTTTTCAAGCTGGCAAATTTTTTTGCTTGCTGGGCTCAAGGACGACTGGATTAGCACGCGACGGGGACCAAATTTAGCGGCGTGAAGCGGAGAAAGAGAGCTCACTTTTGAAGAGGTGGTTCTCCAGGCTCCCGGAGCTCATGAACTCGTACACCAGCATCCGGTGCTCCGCCTCGTAGCAGTAGCCGATCAGCTTCACCAGGTTCTTGTGCCGCAGCTGCCCGAGGAAGAACACCTCGGCCTGCCCAGTCTCACCAAACGAGGATTAATTGCCGATCGAGACCGTGCATTGCCCGCGGGGGGGAGAGAAATCTCTGCTCACCAGCCACTCCTTGTGCCCCTGCGTGCCGCCTTCGAGGTCGAGGTACTTGACGGCGACGTCCTGCGCGCGCAGGCCCGGGCGGAGGCCCTCGCCGACGGCGCCCCGGTAGACGGGGCCGAACCCGCCGCAGCCGAGGTAGTTGGCGCGGGAGAAGCTGCCCGTGGCGGCGCGGAGCTCGGCGTACGTGAAGGCGTGCAGGTCGGAGCCGGAGAGCGTGAGCGAGAGGTCCTCCGGGGACAGCGTCTCCGACGAGCTGAGGCTCGAGAACGACTTGCGCGACGACGACCGCGGGCTGTCCTTGCCCCCGATCCGCCGCCGCCGCGGCGTCGAGTCGTCGTCCTCCACCGCGGCGCTGCCGCCGACGCAGCACAGGTACGACCTCCAGGACTGGGCGCCGGCCATGCCTATCGCTCGTTGGTGCTCGAGGAATGCGATTGGTATCGAGGACCGAGCCGCGCGTGGCGTGCAGAGCAGAGGAGGAGGAGACAGGTGGAGGCTGGAGCGACCGGAGAGGAAGAGAGGAGGCTTGGCCGCTTGGGGTTGGGGAGGAGCGCAGGTGACCGGGCCTTTATATAAGCGCGCGCGCGCAGGGCGTGGGCCGGCCGGGGAGACGGCAACGGCCGGCACCGGCGCGCCAGCCCGGTGGCTGCCGCAAGGGCGGATGGCCTTGACCCCGCCGCGCCCTTGTGGCCTTGTGGCGCAGACCACCACGCCTACGACTTGGAGCGCGGCAAAACCAAAACCGCGGGTGATGTGACGGCCACAAACAGGGGACAACGCCGGGATGAAACAAAAGATAAAGGAAAAGGGGAACTCCCACAGCACTACTAGACAACAACAACAACGCCGGCGCAGCCTAGGGGTGGTGGTTGCTGAAGGCGGGACGACGCAACGAAACGCAGGGCAGCGCAGCGGCGTCACCGGCACCGCTCGTCCGCTCCCACCGGCCTCCCAGGCTGCAGCCGGGTGAGTCACTGACCGTGCTGCGTCACGCTCACCTAGGAAAATATCCTAGCGAGTTTCAAAAAGAAAAAAAAAAGAGGAAAATATCCTAGCGAGCCTACGGAATGCTAATTGTACTCCAGGGAGCCAATAGGAAGCCGTGTTTTTACTGCTACCTGTTAGTGTTACCGCTACCGGTACTTACAATCAAGCGGTTTTTCGTGCGATGACAGCCGTGGATTGATGGGAGGCAGCAGTAGTTTGCGGCTTTTTTTTGCGCCTAGGTAAAACTAATCGCATACGATGCCTTGCAAGTTGCAAGTTGTTCGGAAGGACAAGTAAAATAGGGGGTAGTAGGCAGCTTGGGGCTGGGGCACGGCGAAATTTGGGCGCCGCCGCTGATTAGCAGGGCTGAGCGTTAACGTCAGAACAGTTTTGCAAGTAACCTCAACCATGCGTCGTCTCGTCTCCGATGATGGGTTACTGGTCCAAAGTCCAAACGCTAAAGAACACAAGCTAGTAGTATACTACCACTAAATTAGAGGGCGGGTCAGCCGGTTAGAGGCTAGTTCGTGCGCCGCCTAACCTAATCCTAGTACCAACTTGGAGGGGGGGGCCACGGAATGTGGTTCCTGCATATCTTCGTCTCGCTCGCTCTCCGTGTGCTCCAAGGCGGGAAGTCCATCGCATATCTTCGTGCTCATGCAGTCACGTGCCGCATTATCCCTGCGACCCCCCTGCTGGGCAAACGGTTTTCTTCTCTCTCTTTTTTTTTCTGCTGTTGGGATCTTTCTGTCCGATCGACTGTCCCTGTCCGAGGGAAAGGGAAGGCAAAGCTACTCGCTACCCTATATCCTTGCCGCGGGCTAGAGACATTTCTTTTCTTTTCTTCCCTTTTCTTTATGAAAGGGACGAGCCATTTCTTTTCTACGAACCAAGAGCTAGGCACAGACACCGCAATATGCCAGTATCCGAACCACCCTACACGCGAGATCTCTCGCCCGCTATAGAATTCCCTATAGAATTTGGGGAGGGTAATATTCTGTCCGCTGCTGCACAGACAGCTCGATGATGGGGAATTGGTTGGGGACATACTTGGGCGTGCAAGGCGCCCGTGCAGCCATGCTGTTTTCTTTCTGTATTGTCCATGAGCTGAACACGACCGACTTTCCAAGTAGCTCTGCGAATAGGTTGAAAACCAAACTATATCCACACCAATCCATTCTCCCTATTAAAAAAAATTAATATTACCCACACCACTTCAAACCACCACCACTACAAACTAATCCAACCCAAACATTTCAGCTCATGATGTAATAAACTATTAGCCAAACTATGGTTACAACCCAATAAGAACCTGTTTCCAAAAAAAAATATAGAGTAGATTTTGCCACCCCGTTTTGCACAGAGTAGCTGTAAGTTATACTGAGTCATCTCCAATAAATTTCAGTCGGTTTTGATAAAATTTTATAGTGTGAACGTGAGGTTTTATTTCTAGAGTCCGGTTTTTGACATGGGACCCACGTGTAATTCTAACCACGCTGCTTTGCACAGAGTAGCTTCTAATCATACTGAGTCATATACAACAATTTTCGGTCAATTTTGATAAAAAATTATAGTGCGATGCTTTATTTCTAAGATCCGGCTCTTGACATTGGACCCACGTGTAATTCTAGCCACACTGCTTTGCACAAAGTAGCTGCTAGTCATACTGAGCCATCTCCAACAAAATTCAGTTAATTTCGATAAAATTTTATAATATGAACGCGAAGTTTTATTTCTATGGCCCGGCTCTTACGGGACTGACAATTATATATAGTCATGTTGTTTTGCATAAAGAATTCATTTCAGCCCACCCCAATCCACACCAATCTATATTTACATAGAACCCACTCCACCCCACCACATTAGGTAATACAACCCATTTGAATCCACCCAAACACAATTCATATCAAAATCCAATCCATTAAACTCATTTCAAACCAAATCGTTAGCATGGCTATTTCCAATAGAGGTGCAAATGGGTGACTCTTAGGGGCACCTCCAACCCTCTTTACTTCAAAATTTTATACTAATTTTTTAAATTAAAATATGGTTTTGGAGAATTAGTATAAAATTTTAAACTAGAGAGGATTGGAGGGGCAACTAATGGTTATAACTTGGCACCCCTAATTTCCAAGACGTTTGTAGCACCATCGTTATCAAGCACCGCCGCAGCCTGACACGTCTGCGATTCCAGTGGGATCTCTGGATCTGGGCCTGGATTATTCTGAACCCGTGCTACCTCCTCCTGGCGCAGAGAGGGGAGGATTCGATGATGTTTTTTTTTTCAAATCAGGAAACTTCCTCCACGAAAGTGGCAGGAAACGGAACGGAAGCCACAGGTGTTTTTTCGTGCCCCGGTGAGGAAAGAAACGGCTCCGGTCTTGCCATGGCAGTCTCTCCGCTGAACAACTCAGCCGCTCTGATTCGTTTTTCTTCCGAAATGATTCGCTGCTTGAGGCTGGGAAGCCTGGGACGCGCCAGGTGGCCGGAGAACGTTTTACTCTAGCCGATTCCCGGTCTCCAATTCCAGGGTCTTCCCTCACGCTTCCCGCCCGGAAATTTTGGGTAAGCATTCTGTACGGAGTGGAACTTGGACGTCGAGAAATCAATATTCTGACGGAGCAGGGCATGCGGTTTTCTTCAAGCATCGATGTGAAGGAGAAGAAGAAAAAAAATGCCTGATGGCACGTCATCAGCATCTTATCGAAGTTCCACAGGTTTTATTGGTGCAGTTTTGCTTGGGGATAAGCGTGGTTCCTATGTGGAATTTCTCAGGGCGGACGCGCGCGCACTCGATTTGAAAAAAACCCACGAGGCGAAAGATCTGGAAGGAATTTATTAGGGCGAATGAAATCACAGGCATACAGCCATGATAGTACGATCATCACCGGGTGGAACTCGCTGTCAAGTCTTATTCACGTCATCACAGTCAGAACCTGTGCAGCGCCCCTCAAAAAAAAAAACTCCTCTGCAGCCGTCCAGACAGAGCTAGGGCCTGGAGAACAACTTGGAGACGCTGAAACCAGACATGATGGTAGTGAATTTTTCTTAGAAGGGTTCTACGTAGAACAAGCCTCGGACCATGAGACGTGGTTTGGCTGATCCCCCTTTGCTAACGAAAAAGAAAAAGTTAGAAGCCCCGAGAAATGGAGTGGCCCGCCGACCATACACGCTAGGCGATCAGCTGACGGCGACTCGAACGAACACGACCGCCGCTCGCTGCCTCGCTTCGTGATCCTTTGCCCACGAACCCCCGCCGGGCAGACCGCGCAGACCCTTTAGTCCAATGAATGATAGTGCACGGCGAATTCAACTGGCCCCCCGACGAATGCTAGCAGCAAATCCCCGGCGCGGCGAGCGGCGACCTCGGACGAGCACCGGGCCAGTCCCCGGACGCCCCGTCTCTCCTGCGGCCCCGCGCACGCCCCCCTGGGCGAACGCAACCACCGTGGGCACACGTAGGAGGCACGAACGAACCAACGGACCCGCCCACCCACCGCCACCACCGTCGCGGCCCCGGCACGCCCGTCCCGGTGAGTGGGGCAGGGCAACCCCGCGACACCGCCGCGCCGCCGAGTCAACTCCAAACGTCCCCTCTCGCTCCGAACTAGTACGTGTGCGTACGCGGGGACGGACGGGCATCGGCTCGCCCGTCGCTGCCACTGCCCCGATACGTGGCCGAGGTGCGGGCACCGGCCTTGAGGCCGGGAGGCGCACCACGTGTCGGCTACTTGGCTCGGCCCCGACCCCGCCGGCGCCGCGGCCGCGCGTGTCTCCGGCTCGCGGCGCCCCGTAGCCTCGCCACTCGCCACTCGCCCGCCGCGCCGGCCGACCGCCGACGGCGTGGCGTCGTCGTACAGTAGCAAAAGGGACGAACCAGGCTGCTGCCGCGGCGCGAGATCGGATCCCCACCCACACCTCCACGCGTTTTGGACCCTTTTTCGGGCAAGGCGAGGGCGGCCGGATCGTGGATCGCGTCGAACCGGATGGCGGATGGATGGACGGGCGAGCCGCACGTGGAGCGGGCGCTTTTCAGGTGGGGGGGCCTCCTCGGTTTTGTCCGCTCGCGCGCGCGTCCGTCCGTGCCCCGCGATGCCCAGGTTTTCCACGCCGTCCAGGTGAAGAAATTAAAAAGCGGGACAGGCACAGGATCGGCGGGGAAACGTTCAGGTCACGCCGGCCATCCTGATACGGCCCGTCGCCGTCGGTGTCGAGCGCGCGCGGGAGTTCGGAGCGCGCACGGCGGGGACGCGTCCCCTCCTGCCCTGAGGTGGCTGTGGGTGGCGCGGAACGCTGCGGCCGCCCGCCGGCTCGCCTGCGCTGCGAGATGCCCCATACGATGTGGCTGCTGCAAGACCGAGACGGCAACTGATCCTACCTACGGCGTGCACGTGCCTGGTGATGTTACTGTCAGGTGTGGTGTCCATCAGTTCCTCTTCCTCACGGCCCTGTGTCGTCGGACTTCACTGCTGCTGTCTCGTCACCTTCTCCGAACGAACAAGAACAAAGATCCCAGGAATCTCCTCGTTCGGATCACCAATCAATCTCCTCGTCGCTCGACACCACGTACGGGTACCGGCGGATACATCCAACGCCCAGATCTCGGCTGTTCCGTGCGCGGCGAGACCTTCCCGAAGCAGCAGCGCATCCGCCTCCGCGACTGACCCCGTGCCGCCCTCGCCCGCCGATAAAAAATCTTACGTGTAGCCGGCCGGCCAGCCGCCGGCGTCGCTGTCGGGCCGGGCGGGGTGGCCGGCGGCGTACGTGGCGACTGGCGACCCATCTCTCTCTTCGCGTGCGTCTCGCCGGGGAATTAAAAAGTGAAAGGGCCGCAGACTTTCGCGAGTTGTTGGAGCGACGGCGCGGCAGCGGCTCATCAGCTTGAAAAGGATTACACGGCCGATTTGGTTGAAGCAGCGCAAGGAACGGTACGGCGTACTTGCATCATGCGTTCGTCGATCGTAGCAAACAGCTTGACTGTTCACTGAACTGTAACTTTGACTAGGTTGGCGCGCGTAGCGCGCCATTACCAAAAACATTGACCTAAAATATTAATGGAAAGATATTATTCGCTACTATGTTCGAAGCAACATCATATCGATGTATTGAGTTGAATCTAAAAATTACAGTAAAGCGGCATAGTAGTTTAGAGCCTGAGAGCGCGTCAATCTCAAGCATTCTATTATAGAGGTACAGATAATTTTTTCTTAGGAATTCGTTATTTTTTTGTGTCAGTAGGTATAGTTTGATTACTTTAGTAGGAAAAAAGTAAGATTAGAAATGAATGAACAGTTCAAGTATATTTTGTGAGTTTACGGAGGGGAACACAAAGCCAAAAAGTAGTAGAACTACCACATGTGAATGTAGTATACAAAGTTTAGTTATTATTTTTATATGTAGGAAGTAGTTAAATATATTTTGTATTGTCAAGTAATGGAAGGAAAATAATTTTTAAGATAAAAAGGCTCAATAGAACCGTGGGTCCCGTCTGAATAGCACGTGGGTCCCACGTGGGTCTCGCCTGAATAGCACATGGGTCCCATGTGGGTCCCGCCTGAATAGTATGTGGGACCCGCATAAACAGTGCGTGGGTCTCATGTGGGTCCCATCTGAATAGTATGTGGGACCCGCATGAACAGTGCGTGGGTCCTACTGACCCGCATATATACTAGTTGGGTTGGCGCGCTACGCGCGCCTGTACCAAAAACATTGACCTAAAATATTAATGGAAAGATATTGTCCGTTACTATGTTCGAAGCAACATCGTATCTATGTATTGAGTTAAATCTAAAAATTACAGTTAAGCGGCATAATAGTTTAGAGTATATGAGCACGTCAGTTTGAAGCATTCTAGTACAGAGGAATAGATAATTTTTACTTACAATTTTTTTTTGTGTCAGTAGGTATAGTTTAATTATTTTATTAGGAAAAAAAGTAAGATTAGAAATGAATGAACAGTTCAATTATATTTTGTGAGTTTGCGGAGGAAAATCCAAACCCAAAAAATAGTACAACTACCACATGTGAATATAGTGTACAAAATTTGATTATTATTTTTGTATGTAAAAATAGTTAAATATATTTTGTATTGTCAAATAATGGAAGGAATTTTTTTTTAAAAAAATAAGGAGACTAAATTAATAGAACCTTGTGGGATCACGTGGGTCCGCCCGAATAGTATGTGGGTCCCACGTGGGTCCCGACTGAATAGTACGTGGGTCCCACGTGGGTCCCGCCTAAATAGTACGTGGGTCACACATGGGTCCCGCCTGAATAGTACGTGGGACCCGCATGAATAGTATGTGGGACCCGCATAAATAGTGCACGTGGGTCCCGCCTGGATAGTATGTGGGTCCCACGTGGATCCCGCCTACATAGTATGTGGGCCCGCATGAACAGTGCGCGGACCCATGCATGAACAGTCACGGCCCACGTGGGCCAGAACGCACCGGAGATCTCCAAATCTTGGCCACTTAGTATAGTATACTAGTCGGGTTGGCGCGCTACGCGCACCTGTACCAAAAACATTGACCTAAAATATTAATGGAAAGATATTATCTGTTACTATGTTCGAAGCAACATCGTATCGATGTATTGAGTTAAATCTAAAAATTACAGCTAAGCGGCATAATAGTTTAGAGTCTGAGAGCACGTCAGTTTCAAGCATTCTAGTACAGAGGAATAGATAATTTTTACTTATGAATTCTTTATTTTGTGTGAGTAGTTATAGTTGAAAAAAAGTAAGATTAGACATGAATGAACAGTTCAATTATATTTTGTGAGTTTGCGGAGGGAAATCCAAATCCAAAAAATAGTACAACTACCACATGTAAATATAGTATACAAAATTTAATTATTATTTTTGTATGTAGAAAATAGTTAAATATATTTTGTATTGTCAAATAATGAAGGAATTTTTTTTAAAAAAAATAAGGAGACTAAATTAATAGAATCGTGGGCTCACGTGAGTCCGCCCGAATAGTACGTGGGTCCCACGTGGGTCCGACTGAATAGTACGTGGGTCCCACGTGGGTCCCGCCAGAATAGTACCTGGGTCCCACATGGGCCCCGCCTGAATAGTACGTGGGACCCGCATGAACAGTGCACGTGGCCTGCCTGGATAGTTGGTGGGTCCCGCCTAAATACTAGGACTCGCATGATTAGTATGTGGGACCTGCATGAACAGTGCCGCTTAGTATAGTATATTAATTAATTAATTCCAGTCGTCGTCCCCTCCTTGTTCAACTCACTCAACTGTAGTCGGTACCAGAGAGATGTGACGAAAAAAATGAATCATTTGGTTTTGTAAAAGAAATCAAAACGAGTTCTTAAAACATCGTCAAATAACGAACATCTGCATGTCAGCCTCTGCCTAGTCCCTGAAACATGCATGCATGCATCCCTGAATCCGGAGCTAGAAGATCCTTCACCTCACCTTCAACAAACTTTTGTTAACGACTGAGCGCATCATGTGTGTATGCATTGCACGCAGCCTTGTAGCTGCTAGGATGATAAGTTGACCAAGGCCTCATTCATGTCCTTCTGCTATCTCTTTTTGTGAGAGAGTTGACTGAAACCTTCTGAGATACAAATTATTAGACCCACAAAATCAATCTGGATGATCCTAACTAGTACCCCCAGGAGCATAAATTGGCCGACCCTGTTCCGAATCAATCCGCTACGGGATTAGCCCCGGCTTCGACCGATTCTTTCTCTGCACATTGTTGAATTGGTGTGTCAGGCTCTCAGCATCTTATGTCTCAGTGTCGACCGACCAGCTGGATGCCTTGCTTGCACCAACCACTTCCGCTGACGTTTGCATGTATTTTTCTTTCTTTCCAAACTTCTGACGTGTGCATGGCGACTTGACTTGTACTAGAAAAACCACGAGGTTATTCTACCAACACCTCAATCGGGTCATCAGGTGCAGAGCGTTCTTGCATCCATCTTCTTGAAGTCAGTAATACGTAAGACCTAGCACACATGATTTTGTTTCGTTTTGTTTTTTTCTTGCAACAAATTGATCTGTCACTTACACGGCGTGCGTCAGGAAGTAATAGAAGCTTCTAGCTCGATAAGGCCTGTGTTTGGTTTGGTCTGAAAAAAATTTCGTGAAAACTTTTTGTATCTTTGACCAAAAATTTAGAGTAGTAAACGAAATCTAATTACAAAACCACATCCACAACCCCCGTGCAAATCGCGAGATCAATCTAATGAGGCTTTTGACGTGCGATTAGAGGACGGTACTGTAGCATCACTGTAGCAAACCATAGATTAATTACCGTCATTAGATTCGTCTCGAAAAGTTACACCCATCCGTAAAAAAGTTTCGCAAATAAACTTTGTTTAGTACTCTATGCATGCATTCGTCTTTTTGTGAAATTTTCTTCGTGGTGTTAACCAAACGCGGCCAAGATGAACAAGTTACGCTACTGTCCCTTAGTTTTGCACGCTTTTGGCACGTAGATGATGACCCGTAAGGAGTCGCGGTATAGACTGAAAAAAGTCGACCGGGTGATGATGCTAATGCACAAATCACGCTTCCGTAAACTCGTCCTCAGTCTCATGTACCTACCGTCCTAGCAACTGTTCTTGAACGAGCTATTCACATGGTTTCTTCAGCTCGCGAAAAATCGGCCAAGCATTTTGATATTGACAATAATTCTATGAATTTGGAGAAACGAAAAATAATGGGCACGGATGCAATAGTGGCTCTGAAAACATAGTTCATTTCCGAACTTCATCCTAATGAACTTTGTTTTCAGAGAACAGTGGCTCTTTCTTTTCTGCAACAAGGTTTCTGAAGAACACCTTTCACCAATCTTTGTCACCTTTCCGGTTGAAAACCGAACAGTAACAATGATTTCTGACCACTCAAATCTGTCACATGCTCGTGATGCGAGCGGAGTACCGATTGCTAGTTCTGAAAAATCAAGGACTCGACTCGAGGTACTGAAAGGATCAGGATCGCAGCTGAACGACCCGCAGGATACTGTAAGTTTAAGCTGGTCATCAGCATCGGCCGCAATGACGCAACATGATGGTGCTTACAACGGCGACCTGACCGAGCTCCATTTTGTAAACTGCCAACTGGGCCTGCAGTGCGGACGAGGCGACCGTGCAAGTTGCCCAAGAAAACCCCCGGGAAATCGCGTCACTCCTTGGGGAGGTGGTTGCTCCGCGATGCGCACGCGCCGCCGCCGCCGGTTGTGTGGGCGGCTGGGGGCGGTGACACCATGCTGAGTTGATCCTCTTGTCACCGTACAGGAGCTCGCCGATGCGTTCCTGTCTTGAGCAGGGGACGAGATCACCGGTTGCTTTCGGTGTTCTGCTCGTGCAGGTTTCTTGCGGGGAGCTGGAAGGCGGAGCCGATCAGGAAGATTAAGCGTATAAGGCACAGAACGAATTAAGGCTATGTGAGAACCGCCCAATTTAATACTATTTTAAGCGAACCGCCAGTTATTATTTTCCAGATGAGAGTTAATACGTGGTTGCCAGAGAGTATGCCACGTGTTACCCCACATCTAGAGACACGAATAACCGACACGTCATGCGTCTAAAATAATATTAAATCCGGTAGTCCCGGTATGTGCTCCAACATACACCCAGAATCAGCATATACACATACCGTTTACAATCGAATACATCGCCAATGAACCACAAAGAGCAGTTTTATATTACCAGAGTTCAAAACTTAATATTAGAAGTTCAACATAGGAAGGTTCAAACTAAATCTCCATTACAAGCCTTGGGCTCACGGAAGCCATATTATACAGAAACTTAAAGATTATTATATTTACATGCTCTCACGGAGTTCTGCTGCGAGAAAAACTAAAAGATAATGGTGTCTTGCTTAAGGACACCATCACAGCCTCAACGACCTACTTCTCTCCCGCACCTAGATCGGCGGAGTAGAAGTGGCCGAACACCACTTCTGGTTCACCTGCTACTAAGTTTAGAAGCAACCTGAGTACAAGGATACTCCGCAAGACTTACGCGATTAAATAAACAAGGATCATGCAAAGACTCAAGTAAATGCTTTAGGGTTAAGTAATTATTCCATAATCAGGAGCTGTCTAGACTATCACCTAGCAAATTTAATTAATTTTGCCCAACTCCCAGAATATTTTAGTTGATTAAGAAAGTAACATACTAAACATAAGGTCATCACTATGACATGAATCCAAAGCCAACAACACCGAAACTCTCTATGAAGAATTCGACGAACCAAGAGCTTGCTCATATCCGAGAGCGCGGCAATTCAAATTGATTATAACCTTGCAAGGGTGTACTACTTTACCCACACGACGTAAGGACCATGTGACTCATCCCAACCCGTTAAAGTTGGATAAGAGGGTACTCGCGTCAACAGTTTCCAACAAGACTCGATCATTGAACCTTACACCTAGCTTACGAGTCGAGACTTAGTTCCACCAGGGACATCTCTAAATTTTCCTACACATAAGTCCACCTGGGGACACACTAAGCCTCTCTGCATAGCTCGTAGCCACGTATCTAGGGCTGCACATCAATGATCAAGTCAAAGAAGGTAATTGGCTCATCCGTACCATTATATTGGATATGTGGTAGCACGGAAAGGTGCTCAAGGCCGATGGCATCCACTCGGTCATTAATCGATCCAAGCAGACTATGCTCATGTGACTTCATTCTCTAGGCCCTACCATTCCGCTCGAATCTCGATACTACCAAACCCTTACCACTAAACCGAACCAGTACGATCAAGGGTAACTGGTAAGTGTCATACTCCAAACTATCCTTTTTAGTAAGCAAAAAGATTATTCTAAGTATAGCTCAGCATCTAGTCAAGTTAAGTGAGTATCTGACTAATATGTGGCAAGGTATCTAACTAATATGTGGCAAGGACATGGTTGAACAATTCAAGGAAGGATAGTGCATCAAAGTAGGTACAAAAATGCAATACATACATAATATATATATATAACCCAATATTACCCAAGTGAAATAACTAAGTTAGTCAAATTAGATAGGTGCAAGGAATTATGCTTAGCTGCTTGCCTTGATTAGCTTCAGGCTCGACCACGAACTGGACTCCAGGCTCGGGCTCAACGGACTCGGTGGGCTCCACGGGTTCGTTCTCCGACGATTCAGTCACTATAATACATGAATGCGATGCAAGAATTAAGAAATGAATATATATAGCAAGCATAAATCACCAATTAAATTGAGCATGCAGAGAACATTACAAGGAACTCACGAAAATTAGATTTGCAGTAAAAGGATTTTCCTATAATTAATCATAAATAGATTAATTTTCAGCCACTCTAAGCAAGTAAATTCGGAAAAGGCTTCCAAACTTAACTAAACAAAACTAAGAAAATTATCATAGATACTAGGCATGAACACCAGGCTAACAAAACTAGTTTCACCATTTTGTCACTTTCCAGCCAAAAGTTCTGCATTAACCTATTTTCGGATAGAATAAACAAAAACACACTAAAACCCTATCAAACAGTAAGGAAACATACAAAACAACATTTTTCCTAAGTAGATCTCGATGAGATGAACCCAACAAAACAAGTTTCATATTTTTCGGAGCTAGACACGAATTTCTACGCATTTTTTAAGTTTGTAGACAAATAAAGCATCACAAAACCCTAGCAAAAATGCCAGGTGCACCCGAGGGCAGCCACCCCGGCCATCGACAGGTGGGCCCAGGGGGCCGGGCGGCACCACCAGGCCTAGGCACGCCCACGCGCGTGGCGCGCACACGCGGCGCGGCGTGAGCGATGCGGCGGCATCGGCGGACGGCGGCGCGGCGGGGCGAGGCCGGAGGGGCTCGGGGCGAGGGCGCATGGCGTGCCCTAGGTGATGGTGAAGCTCACCGGTGGTAGCACGGGCGGAAAACAGCGACGAGGCGGCGTCCCGGCGGAGGAAGGCGGCGGCGGGCGGCGGCGCTCGCCGGGGAGGCCCTGCGGGAGGGGAGGGAGCCGGGTGAGGAGGGGAATGGGTCGAGGAGAAGGGGATGATGCTCCCCATACGCGGAATCGAGGAGGGGTTCACCGGAGGCGACGAATGGAGGCCGGCAGCGGAGCTCCAGGCGGCGGCGGCAATGGCGGCCAGCCGGTTCTGGGTCGATTCCGGCCGGGTTGGGCTCGATCGAGTCCGGTGAGGGGTGGGGTAGGTGGAGGACAAGGCTGGGCAGGCTCTGGCACACGGAATCGAGGAACGGCGGCCGAGGATGGTCGGGGCGCCGGCGGCGGGGCGGCTCTGCTCGTTCTGAGCTCGAGGAGGAAGAGGAGGGGAATGGGGAACGGATTAGCACGACGCCCTCGTTGCAGATAAGGACGCGGGGGGGGGGAGGGCGCGCGCGGCACGGCACCCGAGGATGGCCGGCGCGTGTCCCGAAGATGGACGCCGGCGAAGCCGACACGCTGCACGCCGCGATGCGTGCGTCGGCGCGACCGCGATGCGTGCGTCGGCGCTTCGCGCGCCCAACGTTCTGGAGTCGTGACAGGCTCGATTTGACGAAATTTGTGCATGTGGGTTGCGAGATTATTTTGGAGCAGATTTGGTCACTGGTCAGTATGAAGAGTGCTGGTGTACTTGACTGCTTGCTGAACAGCCACATCGGCTTCAAGAACAGGAATGCGTACAAGGATTACGTGAGTTCTGAGGATGGATTGACGACAGCCTCTGTCGTGGTGCTGCAAACCACGGCCGGGTGGCGGAAGGTACCGGCCCTAGCCCAGAGGGTGTGAACTCGGGGGTTAGCTAGTCTTAGTTCGATCTCACTCAAGAACACGATGAACACAGCAGGATTTAGAGTGGTTCGGGCCGCCGGAGCGTAATACCCTACGTCCACTGCGTGTTGTATTGCCTTCCCACGAGAGTGAGAAGGTGCGAGAGCTTGAGTCTGTCTGGATCTGTGGATCTGAGTCTCGAGAGAGTCTCAGGATCTCCTCAGGCCCTGTGTTCTAGCGGGTGTGCTCTCCCTTTTATATGTCCAAGGGGAGCACGTACACTGAGCGGGGCCCCGACATGTGGACCCGGTGATGTATTATAAACTACACTTTGGCCTTCAATGCCTCAGATCCGGAGATCTTGTCGTCGGCTTCCGTGCGTAGCTTCTGACCAGGGATGGTCTTGAGCTGTCCTGTTAGAGTAGAGTCTAGCCTCTACAGCCGCGCGTCGAGGTCATGATGAAGCGCCGAACTACTGACCCAGTCCACTGTAGCAGCGTGCACTGTTGCTCCAGTCAGTAGCTGGTCATCATGACTCGTCGCCCATGGGCGTGGCGCTGCGTCTTTAGTGCTTGCCTTGGTAACTGACGAGCCGCCTCGGTAACTGGCGATCTACAGTGTGGACTGACAAAAGCTGCCCCGTGCCCAGCGGCAGCAGAGCCTGCCTCAACCACTCGCACTTAATGCGGGTGGGTGAGGGGGCTTCCAGCGGAAGGCTTGCGCCCGCGCCCGCGTGACACGTGGCGGCTCCGGACCCCTCCCGAGCAGCTAGCTAAGCCGAGAGCTCACGGGGGTCCGGATAGGCACGTGGAGGTCCCGGACCCAGCTGCGGGAGTCCGGATGGCACGTGGAGGTCCCGGACCCACCTGCGGGGGTCCGGATGGCGCGTGGAGGTCCCGGACCCACTTGCGGGGATCCGGGTCCGCGGCCACAGGTGCTGAGCATTTCCACATCTGGGACACGTGGTGACACCGGACCCGTCCCCGAACGGGAAGCGGGTCCGGGACCGTTGGTCCGGTGAGATGGAGTCGGAACCCAGGAGTCCGGCTGCTCAGCTCCTTAGGGCGTAGTTACGGATAACTATGCGAGTCTTGGCACAGTAGGAGTGGGTACCCCAGCTGTAGGGAACCGACAGTGGCCCCCGGGCCCGCCTCGGGAGAGGCAACGAACCCGCAGGTGGGGCCACTACTGTGAGCAACTTGGCTGCTTCTAGCGCCCAGCGGTGCGCGCCGCAAGGGTCTTGCCCTGCATCGTCCATCCTTTGGGTCACCTGCTGCATCATCACGTTTGGACCTGCACATGACTCAAGGTAGATGCTTAGTAGCGTGCCCACGGGTCCCAAATCCTGTTGGCTATAATCCTTTGAGATAGACAGCTAGGTTCAGTGAACGGAGCTCAAGGGGCCGGCCTTTAGGTTAAGAGAAAGTCCGGACCTCCAGGTTCCCAGTCCTAGGTACTACGGCACTCATTCACAGGAGGTGGTGCGTGCAGGCTTAGGGTACGGAACCAGGCTAAGCGGCTACACGGCTCCGGACCTCCCCGGAGAATGAGTGCGCTTCCCTGAACCTGCAGGTTCCCAGGGGTCCGAACCCCTCTCTTCCATGAGGGGTCTCGAGCTAAGTCACTAACTAGCCAACTCAATTCGAACCACAATCACCGCACAAGAGTAAGGAGCTGGATGAGGATTGAGGATCAGAGGATGCGGGCCATTCTTGCATCGGATCTGCCCGCAACCCGACATGCCCTGAGAAAGAAATTCGCGCACATGAGAAATGCGGAAATCTGGTGAGCTTTTTATTGAAGTGCCATCGCTTCGATTTATACGTCTCTTGTCTGCTTTGGTTTGTTTCTTGGCCAGCTCTGCAAGACGGCAACACATTCTTGGCCAGCCCTCTTTGTTGAGTTTCTCGAAGCTTTTAGACTACTATGTTTTGTAATGTTCAAAAGTTAGATGCTTCTAAAAGCCAAAAGTTGGAAAGCTCATGGCAGGGGGCGTGACAGGGTTCTTCTAGCTTATGGCCTTTTTTCAAAGAAATAGCTTATGGGGTTTAAGATTATTTGATGAAGATCCTAAAAATGTTCAAAAACTGAAGCAAACATGACCTTAGTTTCCGAGGCTCAAAATTGCGTAGTAGTCCTTTTTTTGTTTGAGTTTGAGAACGCGCGCGCAAGTGGGCATACGTTTTTCACAGACGATTGAGGCCCCTGTTGCATCAATTGATTTAGGCCCATAAACTAAGACGTTGAGTGATTGGGCTAATAATCACCGCAATCACTTCATGCACCAGGCCACACATCATGATAAGATTTGGGCTAAAGGCCATAAATCAGAATGGGCAATAGCAGCCCAACACAGATAGGCCTACTCTAGAAGGTGACTATCTTTTTCCGTTTCATGGGCTTTTGCGGACAAGAAGGCCTACTTTTCGTCACACAGAAGAGAGGCTCCCCATTTCCCAGCCATCTCCATCTACACAGATTACCTTTGTTGAGCAAAGGCACATTTTAACTTTGGGTAGAGTGTCACCTTGACGTGGATTATCCCTAAACCTAATGTGAGTTTTTTCCCTCTATATCCAACCATCCATTCTCAATTTGACGTACCTTTGTTGAGCAAAGGCACGTTATAACTTTGGCTCTATATCCAACCATCCATTCTCAATCTGATGTATCCCATTCTTTCTAAGGCAAAATTGCATGCCTTAGTATTTCTCAACCATAGAATTTGTCTTATTATTTGAACAGTGTGCATTAAACATTGAGCATACAAAATAAATTTTGAACCATATACAGATTTCATTAGAGAATAGTATGATGTCAGATAAATTTTGCATTTTGAACCATTTGAAATGATATTCATAGTATAGCACCAATCCATGACACTTTTAATCACTCAAATTGATAGTCTGACACACCAAATGCTATCACTTGGCCATTTAGCCTGTACAATTAGACCACAAAATACTATAGTTAACCCACCAAATACCATAATTAGCATGTCTAAAATATCATCTAACCAATTTGCATATACTAGAAAGATCATCAACTTGGATAATATCATCATCACAATTTGGAGCTATCACGAGTTGGGTGAAACTGCCAATAATACTGTAGTCTTGAACCCCTACAATTGATCCTATGTTGCTGCCATCATTCTCCACTTCCTTTGGTTGTTGTATACCATATTTTTTCTTTCATTTCTACCAATAAAAGCACAACCAATTAGCTCAGTAATAAATGGCAGTATCATGTATTAATTTCTAGAGTGTAAGTTGAGAACATACCTTTACTTCTTTTTTCTTTGGTCCAGCCGTTTTATTAGAAATTAGCTTAGGGGAATGGAGCGCGCGCCCGCGGGCTGCCTTGCTTCCTATTGAAAAGTGATGGATGGATAATCTTTTTCAGCCATAGACTCTTATGGCCTTTAGATGTTCAGTTCATGGTGGATTTCGTAGGAGAAGGCAAGCCGTGCCTTTAACAAGCTAAAGGCATTGAATCTGCGTCTACCTCCGGGTGCGTGAGCCTCAACGACGCTGCTGATCTGATGACACATACTTTTTTTTTCTCAAAATACAGCACCGACGTATTCTCATATACACGCGCACACACTTACCTCTACAAAAAATAAGCACGCAACTCTATACCTAGTCCCTCCGAAGGATTGAGCCGACAAATTCTCAAAATTGATGAAGTCACCATAGACCTCTTGCTATTAATAGACCTGTCACCCATTCCTCCTCTAGAAAAAAATACTCTGTGACCAAAACAGCTCGGCAGAAACTAGTTGACAGTACGAATTCATTAGTGAGAATTTCATTCAAGAAGGAACATAGCATGATGATAATGTCCGACATCCATAATTTTCTGCTTCCTGAAGTTTACAACTCTTTCCGGACAGATTGTCGCTGTGTTCGCTTGGCTGTGACTGATGGCTGGTGCTGATTCGTTATGAGAGAACAGTACTGTTGACTGGTTGGTGCTGATTTAGTATGAGAGAATAGTACGGCTAGTTGGTTGGCTGACAAGCCAATCGAACACAGCTCGTATCTTCTAGGACTGTATAATTGTTTTTACTTTGCTTTTGCGCATAAATTGAACTCCTCAACAAGATAGCTTCCCCTTAATAAACAATAGGGCCACAGGTGGTCTTGTTTAGATGGTGTAAAATTTTGATGTAAAATGTCACATCAGATATTCCGGCACACATTTGAAATATTAATATGGACTAATTTGAAATATTTATTTAATTTAATTAATTTGTCATTAGAGCATGTGATATTGTAGCAGTTTAGTGTGTGACGATGATCTAATTAGACTTATTAGATTTATCTCGCAATTTACAAATAAATTGTGCAATTAGTTTTTTATTTTATATATATTTAATTCTCAATGCAGTTCCGCAATATTCGATGGACCATGTCATGCGCAGTAGAAAATACTATCTATCTTGTCTTGTGGGACCCAGTATGATGTTTAGGTTCCTTTTCCCTCTCAAGAAAAAAACATTGATGTTGAACTGCTCTCCAAAGAAATGGAACGATTGCTGACACTTGGATGGCGACCTTGTATCGGAAGTCTCGGCGTCTCAGCGGCTGCCATTATTGCTGACCCAGTGCTGACACGACCCGGCCCGCTCCCCACAGGGTCCGGGCTAGCCCGGCCCGTCAATCGTGCCCGGGCTTGAGCTGCCACCCTAGCTCGTGGGCTGGCACGGCTCGGCACGAAATTAACAAGCTGGCCCGACAGATATCCGCTTACACCAACAGCCCATAATGAAATCCCCCACCCCTGGCCCAACAACCTCCACCTCCCTCTATCAATCCCTCCGCCCCTTCCGTTCTTCAGCAGTCAGCCCACCGCCCCCACCCCTCTTCGACCTCAACCACCAGCGCCGCCGCCGTTTGCCTCGTCGGCCATCGCCTCCGGCTCCAGGCTTCACCTCCGGCACTGCTCCTCTTCCTCTTCTCCACCTCTGGTGCCGCTCAACCACCAGCACCGCTCGCCCCGTCGGCCGCTCCCCCAACTCCCTCTGGCGTTGCTCCCCAGATCTCCACCTCCGGGCTCCGGCGCTGCTCCCCCTCCTCTCCTCCACCTCCGGCGCTGCTCGGCCTCTCCCCTCCCTGCTCCCCAGCGGTGGCGGCCGGTGGGTGCGGGCGTGCGCTGTGCGGCAGCGGCACTGCGGCGGCCAGCGGGGACAGCGGCGGGTGGCGGCAACGGCACCACCGGGTGTGCGGCACTACGACGGTCGGTGGGTGCGGGCGTGCGCCACTGCGGCGGCGACCAGCACGGCGGGCGGTGGCGGCCAATAGGCGCGACGGCAACCGAGCGGCGGGCGGCACGGGCGCCTCCTCGCCCCCGTGTTTTTCGGGCTGGCTCGGCACGAAATGGGCCTGTGAGCTCGTGCCTGGGGCGCCGGTGCAGCCCGTGGGCTAGCCCAGCCCGGCACAGTGGGATATAGGGCTTGGCCAGGCACGGCCCGGTAAAAGGAGGGCTAGGGCGGGCCCGGACTAGGGTCAGGCCGGGCCGCCCGAAAGGACATCTATAGCTGCCATTGCCGGACTCCTCGATCGTAACCAGGACCTGCGTAGCGTTTCAACTCGGCAAATATCTTTGCCATGGCTGCGGAATATCCCCGGGCCCGGGGTGGTTCGCGGGTCGCCGTCCACGTGTTCCTCGCAGCCCGATCACACAGCAAAAACCTCTCTCGGAAGAAGATGCACCGAGGAGGATCCAGTAATCCACCTTGCCAATCCTATTCGCCAAGAGAATCTTCCTTCTTGGTTTATGCCATCTCTCAGACTCTCACATACAGCGGAAAACTGCAGTGTCGTTTTGCAATCGTTGCACAGCCATCGTAGAATCAAATGTTTCGAACTTGTGAATTGTGATGCCGGCCAAAAAGTAAAATCTGCCCCGAAGAACCAAGGCACATCAGCATGGACACTTGACCCTCGGTAGATTGTAGTGTCCGAGACGGCGCTCCATCCCACTCCGTCGCCATCGTCTACTACTAGTGCCCATTCCTTTCGCGACGTCATCGCGCACAGCCAATGAGCCAATCGCGAACGAACGGCGATCTCCTCCAACTGGGGAAAAAATATCTTCTCTATTCGCACCCCTCGAATGGGATGGATTCTCCCTCTGCTGAGTCATCGTGTCTGTTTCCTCCACTGTCCAATCAGCACCTCCTTCCCCGACCTCAATCATGCAGTCGCTTCTCGGCTCCGAGCGTCACCAGTGGCGTCACGGTTAATTTTAGTTTTTGGTTCACTGCAGGGTCCCCGCAGGTTCAATTTTTCAAAGACGTGCAATTAAGAATGATAAAAGGCTTTAAAATTTGACTTAGATAATCTAAGAATATTTTCAAGAGACTAGCAATAACACTAGCTAAAATTAGAGATTTGGAGACTAGCTAAACAAAAAAAAACTTCTAAAACTGTGAAGCTACCCAACCGACTCTAAAAAAACTCTCCATATGTTATACAGCTAGTGGACCTCATGTGTCATTCTCTTTTTTATCTTCTTCCTTCCCCAACCCTCTCTCTTCCCTCCAGCAAATCGAGCGCCTCATCTGCACCACCGCCTCCCGGAGGCGTGCCCCCCCTGCGCTCCTCTGCTACGGCCGGTTATGGGCGGCGAGCAAGCCCAGGTCGGCGGGGGCGGCGCGAGACGCTGGCGCTGGACGTCCGGGGTGGCGCGGATGGCAGGGGCGGTCCAGGTCGGCGAGGGTGCTGTGGGACGTCGGGGACATCGGGGGCGGCAGGGACGAGGAGGGACGTCGGGGCGGCAGCGACGAGGAGGGACGTCGGGGCGGCAGCAGTGCCGGACATCTCAGCATCGGACGTGGGTGGCCTCCTAGACGGGTCGAAGCACGCCACCGCCCTCCTCTTGCTGCTGCCTGTGCCGGCAGCCTAGGAGCGCCGCCGCCGCCGACATACTCTGGACTCTGGATCTGTGGAAAATCAAAGGAAGGGGAGGGCGGTCCCCACGCGGTAGGAGGAGGATGGCGAGTGCGACCCGCTCGGGAGAAATAGCTAGCGCCGAGTCTAGGATAGCGATGAGGATACTGAGGGGAGCGAGACAGAGAGACTATTGGATCCAGTTTTTACCCAAGTTTTGCTATTTTTACTTATCCACCTTAGTACAGAGGCTGTTGAAGTTGCTCTAAGAGTCAGATTCTAAAAGCATCGAGCTCTAATCTTATATAATTTTAAACTAAAAATATATAAAAATCAAACTGGGTTGTGAATAGATCATTAGAACTATGATCCGTTACCACCCTACGTGCAATGGAAAAAGAATTCCAAGACCAAAGATACACTGATATGCTAAATAGGATTCTAGATTAGAGGTTCTTTTTCGGAACGCACAAAGCACGAATTTTAGTACAGATAATTTCACTTGCTTACTACGAAATGTTTGGTGCAACAATCTCGCATCAATATATTTGTTCAGGCTGGCTTCTTGCCTGCCGTGATTTCTCTTTAAAAAAATGTTTGGTGCTCTAGCTCTACACATGTATATTTGATACTATTGATATTATGGTTGTGTTTAGTTCGCTAAAAAGTTTGAGTTTTGGTACGGTAGCAGTAGCATTTTTATTGTTATTTGATAATTAATATTTAATTATGGACTAATTAAATTAAAATATTCATCTCGTATGAAATAATTAAACTGTGTAATTAATTAATTTTTTTAACTACATTTAATGTTTTATATATGTATTCGAAGATTCGATGCGATGGGTAGTAAAATTGTTTGGAACGAAACAGGCCTACGTGCGATGACCATCCTAGATTTCAATTTTTTTTAGAGTGGGTTAACGTAGACGAATTATCCAAAAATGAAGGGACCCAGAGGTGTATATAAGACCAGTGCCTATTTGAGCCTCGGTGGCCAGCCTCAGTCCCGCACGACCAGACCCAGTAAAATATTTGCCCATTCCGCCGGCGAGATGGCCCACCGCCGCCTGCTCGTCCTCGCCGTCCTCGCCCTCTCGGCCGCCGCGGCCGCGGCCGAGCCCGGCTTCGCCGAGTCCAACCCGATCCGCCCCGTCACCGACCGCGCGGTCTCCGCGCTCGAGTCCACCGTCCTCGCCGCGCTCGGCCGCACCCGCGACGCGCTCCGCTTCGCGCGCTACGCCGTCAGGTGAGCACCCCGGTCACTCAATCCAACGGGCAACGGCCCGCCCCGCTTGCCGTCCGCTCTCTCGGGTGCGATTCTCCCTGACCTGACTCCGCGATTCGACCCGCCGCCGCTGCCACCGGCGCGTGATGCAGGTACGGCAAGAGCTACGAGAACGTGGCGGAGGTCCACAAGCGGTTCCGGATCTTCTCCGAGAGCCTCGAGCTCGTCCGCTCCACGAACCAGAAGGGCCTCCCCTACCGCCTCGGCATCAACCGTATGGCCTTGACCGCCTCCGTCCTCGTCGTCCCAATCTTCAACGCGCGCTCCAGCGCGTCCCGGACTCTCTCACGTTTCTCACCCGTGGCTGCCTTGCAGGCTTCGCGGACATGAGCTGGGAGGATTTCCGCTCGACCCGGCTCGGCGCCGCGCAGAACTGCTCCGCCACTCTCGCCGGCAACCACCGGATGCGCGCCGCCGCCGCGCTCCCGGAGACGGTAAGTTTTACCGGAACTGCGCGTAACAGAAAATCCTCTGTCCTTCTGTAACGTTGCGGTTTGGTCCCAAACGGGCGGGGCGAGTAGGTGGCAGCCACGTCGGTACTGTGATTTGTTACACTTACAGCATGATGGTGTGTTTAGTTCTAAACGCAAAAAAACCGTAAATGCATTAAAGTGAAAAGGAATCTTGCTAATTTGAAGTACTAAATGAAGTCTATTTATAAAACTTTTTGCATGGATGGGCTGTAAATCGCGAGACGAATCTAATGAGCCTACTGAATTCATGATTTGCAACAGTAATGCTACAGTAACCAGCCGCTAATTATTGATTAATCATGGATTAATTAGCATCATTAGATTCGTTTCGCGATTTACAACCCATCTGTGCAAAAAATTTTGTGAATAGACTTCATTTAGTGCTTCAAATTGGGAAGATTTGAAACGCAAATTTTTTTTGCGTTTACACCCTACCGAACTAAACACGGCCTGAGTCACATGGGAGACAGGGCCTGCCTGGGTTCAGTTTGTTAGGCTTTACAGGAGTTTCTAGTATGAAGCTTGCGAGTGGCTGCAGTAATCGCCTATTCCTTTCATGCTGTGTGGTGTGCAGTCTTTGGCTATTTGCTCAGCGGGCTCCACCTCGACGAGCAATCCTTCTGTTGGGCTTGTCTGCTTTTGGCTATTCCGTCTCAAAACACTATTGAATAAGCTAAAATCAGCCGACTTTTACCAGCCGAAATATCTTTTAGCTACTTTCTTCCTTGGTCCCGGTACATTATGCAGTTACTTCTCGGTGCTCAGATGACCCCTCTTCCTATCCATGTCAGCTGAACTGCCTACAGCTGTTTTGTGTTTCCAACAAACTGCAAAACTGTTTAGCGGTAAAGTAACAACTACTACTGTACCGGAATGGGTTGGAAAAGTAGACTTCATACTTTCACTTGTTATTAATTATTTTGAAGGATGTCAGTGCAGCAATTCTGTCATGCATCATACATGTAAGGTAGTGATCATTGCAGTTTTTAAGTTGTTGTGTTGTTAGATCTGAGCCATGTGAGGTAAAATTAAACGACTTCGCTTAGTGTTGGATGCTGTAAATTTTGAACATTTCTCTGTGAGATGTGTATGTGATGTTGTTCTGGCTTTTACAGAAAGACTGGAGGGAGGATGGGATTGTGAGCCCAGTGAAAAACCAAGGCCACTGTGGATCCTGCTGGACCTTCAGGTAACTACTGAAGATAGCATCCTCTTTCCCATTCTTTCATTTGGTATCATTCTTGGACAAAGCTGGAGGGGAGAGTTTGTCATTACTACTGTACCTTCTTCCAAACACACTAAAAAGTAATTATATACGGGAATTTTAACAATGATAATCGTGTTAGGCGTATGCATACTTCCCCTGTAAAAGGTGTCTATGATATCCAACAGGAAGTACCAATTCGAGTCTGCATCCAAATTGTTTGCAAGGGCCTTTAAATCGATCATGGTCTTGAAAGTAATCAGAGTGGGGCACTTTCAAACCATGCTGCTTCTAGTAAAGAATTTAACACTAGTTTAGGTGTGGTCACTGGTCAGGATGGGTAGTGATAGATATATTTGTTGGTGAAGCTGATTATTGCTAGCTTCCAAGAGTAGCAGTTCAAGTCTTTGATCCAGCACAGAAACAATCACGAGCCTATATAAAATATATATTTTTGAATGAAAGAGATTATTTAAAATGTTCAGCGTGGGGATTAAACTATTGCACACGTGAGACAAGCAAGCAATTAAATAATTTGATGAACCAACCAACCAACCTTAAATGTTGGCTATGCTTCGCTTTCAGATCTATTCCAGTAGTCAACCAAAGATCATTTTTTTTGTAACCAGGGGCGAATCCACTGCTAAATTGACTGTTGTGCACTGCTTAAAGGACTAATATATTTTTCTAGAATTATGTGTTGAATATAAGCTTAGTTAGTGGGAAAAATACAAGTTTATCCTGGTGCATGGGCACCAGGACGCCCAACGTAGCATCACCTCTGTTTGTAACTTGTTTCCTGTTTTTTTTTTTAAAAAATAGTTGTAACTGTTTGTGTTTCCTGCCAACTAAATTCACTTGCAAATAATAGTTTAGTTAATATTTTGAATGTGTTATGAAGTTTTATATGCACATATTCTAATATGTTATACATTGCTATCCTATAGTGCAATCTGAGAGCTCCGTGGAAGACTTTGCTAATAAATTACATAAAAAAATAATGAGCTAATATGTAAGGAAAATTAATTTGCTGCAATGCAAGTTTGAAATGCCAGTTGATTCGAATACTTTTACAAATTAAAGAAAGGTCCCACTCTGATCCCTTTTAAAAGTTTGTGTTCATGGATGATATCCTTGAGAGAGTGTATTCGTAGTGAAAAGTTAAGTGATTACCACTCTAATTTTGTGCTTTCCAACATTTTCGTGTCTATACTCTCCTTTTTGGCCAGACAAAAAATCAGCAAATCACAATGCAAATCTGGTCGATGCAAAGTGATATATGGATAATCAAAGTCACTCGAGAGATAAATAGCCACATCATATTCTTTTTTTTTAGGCTACCACATCATATTCTTAGTGCCAGAGCACTGTAAACTTCCAAGGTTACTTTGTTTGATTCCTCCTTTGTCCAATTTATGTGACAACAAATTCAGCTGGAGGTCTATATGAATAACATAAAGTATTTTATTCATAGAGTTAATTTGGATTTTGGATTTTTTGTGATTGATTGTGGTCTGTGTTTCCCTTCTACTATTTCTGAAGCTGAATAAATATCATTTTGGCCATTGGATTTTCTTACCGACATCCAGTTCCAAGCAGTAGTCAATGATAAATGATATTGTACCACAGCTTCGTGGTGAAAAGGTATCCATCCCAAGAAAGTGTGTGTTAGCACTTATACACTAATCCTGAAGTAGCCTACAATCGTTTTATGAGATATATGCCTCACAAACAAAGAGGCAAAAAGAAAACTTATGTAGGAAAAAAAATTCATAGAATGTTGAGACACTATAGTGTCTATTTCTTCTAAACTACAAAAAAAAAAAAATATTGCAAGGTGATACCACAGTGGCCGATTTATATTGCTAGCTTTTGGTGACATTTTTGGATGGTCATGCTGCAGTTAGAAAACAAGAGAAACTTCTTAAGCATTTAGAAGTATTTAGGGGTTTTCTCGACCTGTGTGAGAAGGTCTTCTCTTAGCAAATGCCCGAGGGCTGCCTTAACCCCCCCCCCCCCCCCCCCACACACACACGCAGGTCAAGTTATCATTAAGCATTCTTACATTTCCTATTGCATGCTCTTTATGCACGTTTCTTATCTACTGTGCATAGAATTGCCCATCTTAACATGTTTTCTGAAAGTAGGAAAAGGGGGTTGTGCACAAAAAATATTAAATTCCTCTAATGCTTATTCTGGCAGCACTACTGGTGCACTTGAGGCTGCATACACGCAGGCAACTGGCAAGCCCGTCTCTCTTTCTGAGCAACAGCTTGTTGACTGTGCTGGTGCATACAACAATTTCGGATGCAACGGAGGCCTTCCGTCCCAGGCCTTTGAATACATCAAACACAATGGTGGCCTTGACACTGAGGAATCTTACCCTTACAAGGGTGTAAATGGACTCTGCCAATTCAAGGCTTCAAATGTTGGAGTCAAAGTTTTGGACTCAGTTAACATAACCCTGGTGAGGAGAACCTAGCCTCACTATAAATTCAATCAGAGTGTTATCAACAATTGTTTATACTTATTTCTGTTGTTGTGGTAAGGGTGCTGAGAATGAACTGAAGGATGCCGTTGGTCTGGTTCGCCCTGTTAGCGTTGCCTTTGAGGTGATCAACGGTTTCCGGCTGTACAAGAGCGGAGTTTACACTAGTGACCACTGCGGAACTACTCCTATGGTTAGTTACAATATCCTTGTGCCATCAACCTACGTTAACATTTGATTTGCTTATCTAGAATTTGTCTTTCAATTGCTCCTATCCAATAACGTTAGACTTCTGGTTATCCAGTTATTATGGTCTGAAATTATGAATTCTTTTGTCAATTAGGATGTGAACCATGCTGTTCTGGCTGTTGGCTATGGTGTTGAAAATGGTGTCCCCTACTGGCTCATCAAGAACTCATGGGGCGCTGACTGGGGTGACGAGGGTTACTTCAAGATGGAAATGGGCAAGAACATGTGCGGTAAGTATTCCACATACTCGTCCCTATCCTCACTACAAAAACAGAGATCGTGGTCTTCAGAATGTGGTGCCCATATTAACCTGACTCGAAATGTTGCAGGTGTTGCTACTTGTGCATCCTACCCTGTTGTCGCGGCATGAGGACCACACGGATTGTTCCATGCTTTATTTGCTTGGCGTCAATAATACATGTTTAGCCTGAGCATGGTGATGGGTTATACACATACCCTGTGTTGTGAATAGATCGTCGTGAAGGGAATGAATTAGCCCCTGCTTGTACGTCCCCCCCTTATGGTTGTGTAGGTAGATTGTCAGTTGGGGCTCCAAACTACTCAATACGTGTCCATGCTATTCTATCGAGGTGAAATTGCCATTAAACATGGTACCATATGCAGATTACAGCCCGGACACTTTTATCATATAATAATGTACTATATGCAGATTATATATCATCATGGTCATATCTCTGAATTATCTTCAATTGGTTTGAGCTCCTCTGCATTGTTTTTCTAGTGGTTCCTTTATTTAAAAACTAGGTATCATAATTAGGTGAGACTGTTTGCCCAATTATTTTTAATAAACATGTAGTAGTAGTAGTAGTAGTATGATGATGATGATGATACAAGAGGGAGGAATGTGAACCGACAAGTACGGTAACTTTCGCATTTGGTCATAAAATTGTGACATATCTGTCCGTGTGGAACCGTATCAGAACTATTTTGGTCTATATTTATGCATCCACTTCACGAGCATTACTAGCGACCAAATTTGGAACCCGATGTGAACTATTTTGGTCTATATTTATGCATCCACTTTACGAGCATTACTAGCGACCAAATTTGGAACCCGATGTGAACAGAAAACACGCAGCGAACCGAACCCCCAAACGGATGCCTCTTTTCACCGCGATCCTTTTGCCTCTCAACCACGGCCAGCAGAGCCGCCTACATATACGCCGTCCCCATTCCTGCGGCTTCGTCTCATCATCTTGGCACCGTCGTCGCAGCCCCAACGTCGAGGAGGGGGACCCGCGCTGCGATCCGCAACCAAACCGGTGAGTTTCTTGATTCCTTCAAGTCCCCCTTTTCTCTCGGCGACTGAATTTTGCCAAGTTTTTTTCCGTTAGTTCGCTCTCTGAAACATCCATCCACTGCATTGTGGCATCATCAGCCAAGCAGACAGTTTTCGTGATACAGTTTGGTTTCATTCGGTTGAGTTCCCTTTGAATCTGTTTTTCTCTCTCGAGCTAATTCCCTTTGAATCTTGGCAGTGGTTCATGCTCTGATCGTTCGATTGCTCATACCTTCAAATCCTTACTGAACTCCTGTCTGATGTCCAATGTGACATGTGTCTGACTGACATGAGCCCCCAGGCGAACCTTTTCGACTCCCTCCCTGACGAGGCTGGTAGTCACCAAGTTCTCGGGACGATGGCAACAAGGAACGGGGACGAGGAACGTGGTCCGATGATTTTCAAAACCCTAACGAGAGGGGTATACCTCTATGGAACGATGATTTTGAAACGTGGGGGTATACCTCTATGGAACAATGATTTTGGAATGTGGAACGTGTTCCATATTAATCCGGAACGATATTCCGAGACGATACGGCCGGAACGAGGATCGCATAATATATTTTTTGTATATAATATCTTTTTTAGGCCTCACATAATCATGTTAAAAAAATTATACACACTTTTTATACTACAAAAATACTTGTCCAATTACATGGCCCAAGTGCATGCTTGATGGGCCGTTGCCCTATGCCAAGCCCAGCTAAACCCTCCGCAGAGACCATTCACTCGTCGTCCTCCACCAGCCGCCGCGGCGCCGCCGGCTGCAGACTGCAGCTTCGTGCGTGCGGGCACGCCGCCTTCCTGCGCGTGTTGCCTCCGGGGCTCCGCCTTCCCCCGCGCTGCTCTCCGCTTCCGCCTTCCGCTGCGCCACCTATGGCTTGCGCGGCGCCGCCACCATGAGCTTGTGCGTGCGGCCGCCGGCGGCCGGCCAAGCACCCGTGCGTCGCGTCCGCCGCCGTGGAGACGCCGCCTTGAGGACGGCCGGTTGAAGGGAGGGCGGCGGCTGGAGTCCGGATGGGCGGACGGGGAAGACCCGAAGCAGTAGCCGGTGTGCTGGCGGGAGGGGCGGTCGGCCGCCGGCTGCCGAGCTGATGATGCGCCGCGTTCCTCCAGGTGAGTGGTACTTGTTCCACCTGCATCCGGGACGACGTTCCAAGCTCCGTTCCTCACGCGTTCCAGCAGACGTTCCTCGTCGTCCCCGTTCCTCGTTCGGGAACGAAGTTCCCGGAACACGGAACGCTGGGTCGTTCCGCGTTCCGTGTGATTGGCTCCCGGCCCGCTGGGCCTGTCTCCGAGCCTTGCGGTGGAAGACATCGTTACCGCCTTACACTAGCGCCGACTTAACCGCGATCAACTTGCTGCTTAACTAGACTACTAGAGCTTCCTTGCTGGGAACGGCACCTGGCCAATAAGGCTGGTTCCAACAGCGGGTCTGCAGCCCCAGCCCACAGCCACAGCCACGTCAGCGCCACGTCAGCTCTCGCCAGCCCACTCGACCCCAGCGCTCCATCAGTCAGCCTGCAGCCTCAGTCCATAGCCACATCAGCGCCACGTCAGCTTCTCCATTCCAGACTTAACCATTTCAGAACGTGTTGCTCTATGATTTAAATTGACACAGCAAAACCACTTTATTAAATTTAAAAATTCAGAAATTACATAAAAATTCGAAATAAAAATTTGTGATTTTTTGGATGAGTTGGGGACGAACTTTGTGATTTTTTGGAATTTTTTTCGAATTTTTTGGAGTCCAAACGGTCAAAAACGGCTAATTGCAACGGCTAGCTGACGTGGCAGCCGTTGGCCAATCACAGAGCGCCGCGTGGCAGCCAACCGGACGCGGGGTCGGTACCGACCGTCCGGGTCGGTACTGACCAGTCGGTACCGACCGCGCGCGGCTCCAACGCCGGTCGGTACCGACCGCCCGGCCGGTCGGTAGCGCTACCGCCCCGCGCTCTCGGTTTCCGCGCTTACCGACCGGCGCGGGTCGGTAGCCGGGTCGGTACCGACCGGCGGGGGTCGGTACCGACCCCCGTTGGAACCAGCCTAAGACGGCAAGAGATCCTACAAAGCCTGACGAACTCGACGGCATCGATCGCACGCACTACCTTGTCCTTCATTCCATTTGCGAGTTTTTAGCGTGAGTGGTCGTCTCTTTGACCTGTGGTGTCAAAAGTCCAAACAGACTCTGTTTTTCTTGGAAACATTTTTATTCTTTATGATACTAGTAGTGCCCGTGTGCGGCACGCACATGTTTTAAAATCAAGAGATTTCTAGCATAAGTCCACATGCGGCATCTTATGTTCAAAAAATTTAACAAACAATAATTTTATATTTATGATAAAGATGTATGCACCATAAGGACTTTTAACTTCCATTAGACAAAAAATACATGTACTTATACAAGCAATTTTTAAAAATGTACATCTCAACGTTATTAGTATCTCCTAAATTACCAGGCTTCATACTCGAACAACATCCAACGTATTCACCATTTTCATGGTTATCTGAATCCAGGAAGAACATCAAGACCTTATTATTGACGGCTATGCACCTTTCCCGACTTCTATACTCCCAAACCAAGCCAATTTGAGAAAGAGCAAATAAGACTACAAAAAATTTCCATCCGAAAACTGATGGCCAATCTTCCTTTTTTTCGTTCATCGTCATCCCTCTTTCCAAGTGTTTGTGGCATCAAAAGTCAACAAATACAACACATAATCAGTTTTATCCAGCTGAAAAGACACACTTTTAGCTTGTTTTGGACAAAAAAATACATGTATTTATACAGGTAGTTTTTAGAAATGTACATCTCAATGGAACAAGAATCTCCTAAATAGCCAGTCTTCATATTTACAAACACTATAACTTATCAGAGTCTTTAACTGAAATAGTAGTGTGCACGTGCGGCACGCACGTGGTTGAAAAACAATATTGCAAAAAAATAACCACACTAAATTTTAGTGGCAATAAATATTTTAAATAAACTATATATATGGTGAAAATAAGCAATGAGGTCAAAGTTGTGAAAATAAACATTTGTGTGAGAGTCTTTAGAGTGGATTATCTCCTCTGCAATTCGTGTACCATGAAAAAAAATCTAAATTAGATATTAAGCTACTTTCATCAAGAAATTATAAAACTCAAAATGAGTTATGCACAATCACTGAACAACTAATCAGTTCAAGTATCGATCTCCCTGCTTCACTGAACAACTAATCAGTCAAAATGAATTATGCACAACCACTGAACATGGACATTTAAGAGATAAAGCTTTCATGATGAAGATAGCTTCCAAACGCCATCAAGTAGCAGATTGAATTCCTCCTCCGCAGGCAGGGAAGCAGCTAATCGAAGCACCATATCCTTTTGCCGAAACCATTCAGCAGCACACCATCTCCTCCTTTGCTTCTATCACAACCGAGCAAGCAAACCAGCGCCCTGCAGCTTCTCATCTCTCTATTCCTCATGACACCAATACCTGCGGGTGGACAACTCCGGGCGCATGTGGACGACGATGATCCCAACATCACACAATATTAAACGCATTTTGAACTTACAAAGCATAAAAAACCCCAACCTGATGCATCGGCCGCCCAAGCGAACGTCCATGGCGCTGAAATCCTTGCCGTCCTTGTCAGACTCCTCGCACCCAAAGGTCCACTCCTCCCCAGCGCCGCCACGGCCCTCCTCGCACAGCGGCCCCTCGCTCGCCGCCGCGTCGCCTCTCCTCACGCCGTACAACCACGGCCATAAAGGATTCAAACATAATCTCGTCACCTTTCTATATCCTTTCTCATAGTTGCTCTACTTGTCTTCTCTCTCATTTTACTAAACTATGGAAAAACCAGACCCTCTTCTTCCTCCCTGTCCCTCGCCCTCCCTCTTTAATCATATCAAAATGCATCACCCAGTCACAGTGATAAAATTTCATAATTACATTAAATCGGCATTCAATCTAAGTAATGTGCTTGCCTGGTCAATAAATCTGTACCTGTTTGTGGTATGGATAAAAACTTGGTATGCTCTTTTGCAGGTATAATTCCATCCAAAGGGAAACCTGTTGCATAAAGCCATAAACCAAATACAATTAGTTACAGTACTGTATAAGAGGAAAAATCTTAAATATAATAGAATATCAGCAGGCAGGCAATAAAATGATTCGATAGGGTAGGAATGAACATCATAGATTGTATCACAGAAAGTTTGGGGAACATCATTAATTATGCAAATGATCAAGCTAACATCAAGTACACTATCGATCTAGAAGTATTGCGATAACTTGGGCCAATTGCCATTAAGCTAGCAATTGTAAAGTCAATTATTGATGTTTGTTTTGAGTTTTTGACCATGTTTAGCTCAGCTGGCTTCAGAAGGACATGCATTGATTAACCTAACAGACCTGCGTTTTCTCATAGTATAAACTTTCAGTTCATCTAGATTTACATATACTGGCGAAAAACTCATGCATGTACCACAGCTCCCTAGGTATGCTGAGGAATAGACTAAGAAGTAATTTATAACATCATTACGGCAATCAGAAGTAAATGTTAACTGGATGAAATTGCACTACTGGCCGCAGGCCGCAGCAGAAAACTCATGCCTCTGTGGGCAGTTGTTGCAGGCTAACAGTAATTAATATTATTATAAACATAAGTAATGCCCCACAGGAATGGGTATCAACTCATCGGCGGGACTTACTTGATTCAAAGAAATTTGGGGAGTTTCATACTCAGCCACCACAAAGACAAACACCTACAATCATCCAATGAAAGAAGTTAAGCAACAGAAGCAGGAGAGCATTCTTATGTTCTGTTTGGATAATTTCCATTATATTTTCCACAGTATCATTGCATGAGAATAGAAAAGTAATATAAATTACAGTTACCCTAGAATTCAAAGGCAAAGATTCACACATGATCTTAGACACTAAAGAGACAAGTACTTCCTATGCCCGAGGATTTTTATTCCCGTTACTTTACAGTTTCCAGTAAATCCTATGTTTCAGTAGACCTTGTATAAGCTGATACCATACTTTCTAGTAGATTAAAATTTAGAAATTGAACGGAAACAGTGAACACCGAGGGGCAAGGGAATGAAGAACTCCAAATACACATTACTTGTTTTGTGTTCCACGTGAACAGAGATGAAATGTCCGTCGAGATGTTCAGCGTCATGCTAACCTGAAAAACAACAAAGACACCAGTTGTAACAAATTCTCGGTATAAGCAATCTCCTGCTGGTTTTGGTCAATTTGCAGAGCACAAAAGGGTGCGGTGATCATTTACCTCGTTGTTGCCTTCTAATAGAGAGACATATTGCTGTGACTTTGGAAGCAAATATGACAGCCAAAATGAAAAGGGCTCCTGAATTTACGTTCCAGCCAATTTTACTGGAACTTCTAGTGCAGCTGACAGACCCATGGAAAAAATTCTTATCAAAATAACAAACAGGTACGCAACATTTGATCCAATTTGGATCAAGCTGTTCATATAAAATAATTTAGTATATACGCTTATATGATATGGCTGCAATTTATGAGGACAAAAATTAACGTTGCCCATATAACGAAATGCAATAATCCTAGCATGTCCTTTCTGGATGTGCTCCTTACTTGCATCTATCAATCACATTGCAGTACTCTTTGAGGCAATCATTTAAACTGAAATCAAGCAGCCTCTATAGCACAACATGCATGGGATGCAGGTGTGTACATATAAGCAGCCTACATGGTAATCCATCTCGCAGTTTATCATTTACCTGTCACTGAGCTTGGCCCTTCTCATTTTTTCCCTACAAGCTTTAGATATTGGCCTACCAGAAGATCCTGACCTTAAACTGCAAATTGCAATAGCAATTACAGAACTGATGACTGGATACAATAATGCAATATGCACCTAACTTGCGAGGTGGAATAAAAGCCTAACCGTTTATTACTACCCACTTCCTTGAAGATATCACCGGTTATTACATAGCTGCCAACTTCCACACTGTTAAAACAAGCGGAGAAATGATTAGAAATTCTGGATCTCCATGGGGAAAACTTCCCAGTTGCTACCTTGTTTCAACCAAACAAACAAAATCATTCACAAAATTAATCAGAAAAATTTAGCAACATGTAAGTCACATCTCTCCCCACATGCAGTGACCTCCTTTTGGCAGAAAGGTGTTGTGGACCGATTCTTCGGTCACAAGTTCCAGCGACGTAACAAGAAGGCGGCTTCTACTAGTGGCTAGGCACATTTATGTTTTATTTGCTGTAATTTGTATTATTCAGAATTGTTAGTTTGGTTTGTTAGGGCCGGCTCTATATAAAGAGGGAGCTGACGCATGAGACAATTAAGCAGATAATAAACCTCAAAGAGTTCAGAGCCTCCAAGGGAGGGCGAACTAGGGTTTGTTACCCTGCTACCGTGCTATTCATCTATATGTACCAACATCTTGGTATCAGTTGCCTTTGATCTTGCGCCTTCCCTCAGCCCACCGCAAAACCCTAACAAAACCCTTCCCTGCGCCAACTCCACAGCCAGCCGTCGGGCAGAGCTTCCCTCACCCGGCGCCACCACCACCATGCCCGAAGACGATGATCAGCCAATCACCGCAGCCCCATCTTCCCTGGCTTCCCCAGAGGGAGACTGTCGCCGCCAGCGTCCAATCTAGTGACCTGGTGGTGTGGGAAGGGAGGAATCGATGGACCATCGGTTTGACCTGGGGTTGGAGGATGACCGGGACACTTCCCGCGGGAAGGCCCCGCAGCTCGCGGCCGGGAGGTCGTCGAGGATGCCGAGGAACCAGTCGTCGCCGGCGGAGGAGGGGGAGGAGGATCTGCGCATACGTAGGAGGTCGGCGCACAGGGTGTGCAGCGCCCGCAGCTCGCCTGTCTCCCAACGCCGTCTGCGGCCGCCGCCGTCCCCGACCGACGCCATCTCCGCGCGATGCGCGCGTCCACTCACCGCCCGTCACGGGCCTTCGCGCTGTCGCGGCGGCGCCGGCGGGGGAGGAGCGCCCGGGGAGGGGAGCAGCTGCGGGGAAGGGGAGGGGACTGGGGACCCACGTCGGGGATGGGAGGGGAACTGGGGAAAGAGAGAGTAGGGGTGCCGTGGAGGGGAAGGGAACCGAGGAAGGAGAGAGGAGCAGCGCCGGGGTGGGGAGGGGAAGAGAGGGGAGCAGCGCGTGATTGACGGAGTGGGTACCGCGGGCGGGTATGTGGAGGCGCGGTGAAAAAAACGGGAGTCGATGGGAGGGAGTGCGGGGATTGCATGGGAGGGGGCGACGATTTCGGCCTGCCAGGTCCCTGTCAAACATTTGGTGCTTCCAGATGGACCCAAAAGTGGGGTTTGTGAGGTGGGTACGGAGGCTAGTCTTGGTGAGGATTGTTTCAATTGTCATGGATCCTTATAGTATAGATATCCTCTGCATGTGATGTGACAGCTTCCTCTCACGCGCTTGCCTTGCCGGAGAAGAAACGCAGCTGTGACCGCGACTACTTAACAGGAAGCCATTGACGCCGCAGGGCCCAAGTTAGAAAGCACTCAGTTGCGCCGCCATTGCCTTGCTTGTTCTTGGGTTCTTGTTGCAGCCAATCGCCATCACTTTAGGTTGTTATTAGCATCGATTTGCATTTCATTTTTCAGTCTGAAATAGTAATTGATGACAAAAAAAACGCTTGATAATGATGATGATATGTTTGGGTTTAATTCTTTAATTCAGAGTATATACGGCTATAACAATGTGTGTCTGGTGAACTGGGTTTTGATGCTTCCCTTTTCGTTCATGGCAGGGACTGCGATTATTAGCCCCTGATCTTGACCTCCCAGGATCAAGAATTCAAGATCACTTGTTGCCGGTGCCAAGTTCAGTTACCGGTTGAATCATGACAAGAAACGCGCGGTCCGTGCTGTTGATTTTGATCTGCTTATGGATGTGCCCTCTGAGGACCAATGGATTCTCATGGAACATCTTCTCCTCCTCCTCGTCGGGCTCGTCGGCCACGGCTAATCAGCGCGCCCCGGTGATGGAGCTAAAGGGCGCGGTGGCCGACTTCTCCATGGACGGCGTCAACAACCCACGAGGGCTGAAGCTGCTGGAGAATGCACGGAATAAGCTCGCCGGGCCGATGAACTGCTGGCAGGAGGCGTACCGAAAGCTTTTTGCCAGCTGCGGCGAAATCATGGCGGATAAGGAGAAGCAGTTGCGCCTGGCGTGGCACCTCAGCAGCTGCTTCCAGGAGGACTCAGGGCGGGCACCCTTCCCATCCTGCGCCGAGGGCTCCAAGATGGTCCATTGCCTCAAGCCACTTAGTGAATCCGAGGGCAAGGTGTTCCTTGAGTTCTTTCTCGAGACCAACACTCTGTGCCACCAGTTGCAGTAAGTTTTATTTCACCTAATTTTCAATTGCTGATCAGATATTTTCAGTAACAAATTTGACGGTTTGGTTGATTTGTCCAATGTCCAGGGCTGAAGCGTTCAAGCAGAACACTGAGAGGCTCATCAATGACCTGACAAGGAGATCCAAGTCTGTTGAGGAGAAGCTTGAGGTGATCGAGGAGAGATCAGACCAGATTATCACGGAGTCCAGCAAAGTCTGGGACACGCTGTCATCGATCGAGAAACAGACGGACCATCTTGCAGAGACGTCGAAGAACGTCGGGGAGCAAATCAATGACGCACTGGCTCACTCGAAGGCCATCTCTGAGCAGTCCAAGAAGATCGCCGCTGCTCAGGTTGACCTGAAATAAGGGCAGACAGAGATGAGGGAGAAGATCGACACTGGTATGGCGCGCGTCGAGGAGTCGTATAAAAACCTTGGCAATGGGATGGATAAACTGAAAGAGGAGACTAGGTACATTCATAAGGAAATAAAAAGTGTTGGCGATTCAATGTCTTCAAAGATGAAAGATTTGCAGAGCAAGGCTGATGATATTGGGAGTGTGGTTGGCAAGTCATTGGAGAATCAGAAGCAGTTAATTGAGGGTCAGAGTCGGGCCATGGAAGGATTGAATAATCTCCACAGCTTCCAAGAACAAGCTCTCGAAGAAAGCAGGTAGTGTATTTGTGTGTACTGCTCATTAAACATTTGCAGGAAAACAATTCAGAAAATTGCGAACTATGGCCAGCGGCAGCAGGAAGAGTTATTGGCCCGTCAAGAACAAATGCGACAAGCCCATGATCATCTCATCCAAAACTCACACTCCATACTGGAAGCACAGGTTCCTATCCATTTGTCTCTAAATAAACTTTACGCATTTGAGTCTTCCAATCTCTCTTATACTTGATGGAAATTTTCACCTGCAGGAAGAGTTCAGAGCAAAGCAGGCCAACATTTTTGCTGCTTTGGACAAACTGTACATCCTGCACAACGCCATCCTAGCCGAGTCTCGCTTCATCAAGGCATTCTTCTTCTACTGCTGCATCGTGTTCCTCATCTACATGCTCACCAGCGCAAAGCAAACGTTCAGCATCAGGGGCCAGCTCTACTTTGGTACGATCTCAATTCTCAACCCTGTAATTTACAACTTCTATAATAGAAGTAAAATTCTACATCAGGTGAATGCCCATTTTGCCGACATGTTTGCTCCTGTAGGTCTGTGCATCACACTTGTGCTGGAGATCGGGCTGATCAAGGCCGGCGCCGACGACTTCGACAAGCAGTTCTGGGTCATGTCCAAGGTGTTCCTGGTCAGGATGGTGTTCCTCGGTGTCGCCACTGTCCAGATCCTTCACTCCATATTCACCTACAGGTATGTGACCTCTGCTAGTGCTAGTCTGCTGCCACATTACAAGTCTGTATATTCAGAATTTCAGTGGCCGGCTGGCCCAAAACCGCTGCTTCAATTTTTAACGTGCCGATGACCCTTCAGGGACTATGAAGCGCTCAACCACCGGCTGCTCCAGACGCTGGTGGAGAAGGTCAGGGCGCTGGAGCAGAACGCCGGCGGGTGGGCGCTGCCCTACGAGACGGAGAGCGAGGGGAGCCTGAGGGACTACTCGTGGGTCTTCGACGAGCTGGCGGACGAGGTGGACAGCAAGGTGGACCCGACCTACGCGTTGCCGCCGGCGCGGGCGCCTCGACGGTGGAACGAGGTCGTGCTGCCGGAGGAGGTCGGCGAGAACTCCATCACGACGTCGGCCGGCCGGAGGTACAATCTGCGGCCGCGGAAATAGGCGAAGGCCGACCGAATTAGTAGTTTCTGAGTAGGGAGGAGGCCTCTTGAGTGCCACATGAGACGTTGACGAAAGTTTGTTTACACGATGTTTAGCGTATTGTCGTGACGAAGCTACAATCCTGAAAAATTTACACTGGAGTGAATGCATTGTCAAAATTTGATCGGTTTGCTACATTGTTCTAGACGTTCATTGCAGTTTTCTTTCCACTGTTTTGATTACCTCTTTAAGAAGATGCGTTAGGACTCTGAGCTATGTTACAATGGTTGGGAAGTACTGGTGGGAATAGGTACTTTTTTCTTCTGATTTTTTTGAACATTTTTTTCTTCTGATTTTTACTGTCCGTTGATGTGAGAAAGGCAATTGGAAAATTAAATTTAGGGAGTTAAGGGCACTTCAGTAATTAATTATCCCTCGTGCCCGTAAGTAACTATTTGCATTGGGCCGAAACAATGGCTTCGCCAGGAAAGCCCAGTTGGGCACTGCATGGATTTATTCCTTTGGGCCTAAAACCGCGCACTGATCAGGGCAGCGGGTGCATCAGACATATTATGATAATGTAAAATTACCCACTTATCCTTTGTTTATTACGTAAAGTTAAATTAAATAAGGTACTTATTTCACCATTTTTGGCAAAAATCCCACCTATTTGGTACTTCTTAGTAGCTTTCCGTAGGTACCTCCTACTTCCGTTGGATTTCTCTCAATGGATGGTTCTTGTTTTTTTTCAACCACTCTAAAATTCCTCCCTCTAGGACTTAGGATGGTAGAGGCCCAAGAAAAGCTTGAGTTTGCTCAAGGAAAAAGTCCTTGTGTGTTTCTACGGCCCACAAGGCCAGAACTGGAATGGATAGACCATATAAAATCAGTACATCATTGCAGCCCAGAGACAGAGCCGCCAACTTCGACACGGGCCGTTTCCTGTCCAGTTGGTCTGTCATTGCAGCCCAAAGACAGAGCAGCCAAGTTTGACATGGCCCCGTTTCCTGTCCAGAGAGGGCCCATCACGACAATGAACTTTTCGCCGCCACCTACTACGGCTGTCCTGTCGCTGTACACTGGTCGATAGTACTGGTAGAGTCGTAGAAGAATACCATACCATCTTGGGAAAAGTTACTGCCGGTACGATTATACCAACTTAATAATCCAACCGAGCCAGTCAAAATTTTCTGGAAATTTATTTGTCTTTTGTAGCAAAATTAATATTTTTTATGGGATAAATTTTGAATTCTAGAATTGTATAGGTAAACATTGGTTGCTAGCATGCCACGGAACGGCACATGTAGCTGCTCGCCCCCGGCCAGTCGGCAGCCGCCACCTAGCGCCTGGTCCCCCGCCACCGGCCACGTGCTGCCATCGGGCGCGGCCGCTCCAGGAGCGCGCGCGCCGCGTGTCCCGCCGGAGCTGCGCGCCCGCAGCCCGAGAAGGGCAGCGGCCGGGCACGTCCGGTCCCGCGCGGGGCCGATCCAGATCAGAGTAACCATTTTTTTTGAAGTAAAAGATCAGAGTAACCATAGTACCGAACTGTTTCGTCTCGCGCTCTTGCTCGCCGGAAACGGAGAGCTTCACTTGTGCTCAAGGACTCTCCATCCAGGTTCCGAGAGCTCAAAAGAGAAAGAGGAAGGTGAAAGAACTCCTGGTCTGGGCTTCAGCCCTCAGGTTTTCCTCTGTCCTCTCCTCTCGTCATCAGCTGCAAAGAAAAATACTGTCACACGTCACACTGCAATAACTACTACAGTATATTTATTTCGGAGAACTAATTAAGCTTTATTTAGTTGCATCCAAAATTTCAAAATTTTACAAGATTTCCCATCATATCGAATCTTTAAACGCATACATGAAGTATTAAATGTAGCTAAATAAAATAACTAATTACACAATTTGTCTGTAATTTGCGAGACGAATCTTTTGAGTCTAGTTATCCCATGATCGAATAATAATTACCAAATACAAACGAAAGTGCTATAATATTAAAATTCTAAAAAAATTTACAACTAAACAAGGGCTAAGTGCGCCGTTGCCCTCTTTGCAAGAAACAAACGTACAGCCTGAAAGCAGGTTAGCGGCCAACCAGTGTTTTCAGATGGGGAAAAAGTAGCCCTCCAGAAAAAGGACGAAATGGATTAAAAAAAAGAAAAGGGATGAAATAAAATTGAGGCGACCACAGCAGGTAGCTGCGCACGAATTATCAACAGAACTCGATCCCTGCAAATTTGGTCATCCGAATCTCCGGGGCTTCTGCAACGGCCTATGGGAGTTTCTGGGCGTGCAGCAACAGTGGATTGGAAAATAACCACCAGGCCACCGCACACTCTCCTGAGCTGGCTTCTTCTAGAGATAGTGGAGTGGCACCTTCTAGAGAATCCTTTTCTTTCTCTGGTATTTGCTTCACATTGCTTTGATCGCTATGGTAATGGCGGTATTGGCATCACATCGGCCGTCATTAGCTGTGGCCAGAGGACGTGAATAAAGTTTTGGATAGGGCAAACTTTAACAAAGACGCGTCTCGATTTGTCCAACGCCTTTAGCCGTAAAGTAAGTTACAGTAACACCACTAGGGACCCATTTCTTTTCGGTAGAAAGCCGTTACACGACTACTCCTAGGCGTCTAGTCGACAGCCCTACTTTTTTTTTTCGGGGTAAAAGAGAGATATATTAATTAGCGCAAAGATTACAATCGCTCTTGATCAGGCCCTCAACGCACGTAGACGCACGGCCTAACCAGACAGCAGAGTGCATGTTCCTTCTAGCAAAATGCGCTAACTCATGAGCAACTAGATTACTCTCTCTTTTTACCTTGGTGATACGCCAATCCACCAGCACTTGCGCCTGGTCCTTGGCCTCCTCCAGGATGAAACGGAGCGCCGAACGATCCTCCTTTTGCTGCATAGCTTGGATGACCCGGGCGCAGTCGGATTCAAGAATTACTTCTAAGCATGTCAACGGTCCTTGGCCTCCTCCAGGATGAAACGGAGCGCCGAACGAGCCTTGTACCCACTGAGCTGCCAGACGTAAACCTTCTAAGCATGTCAATGCTTCTGCTTCTACTGCATCCTGACATCTGAAGATCACCCGCCAGGCTGTGAGAATTACTTGACCTTCACTATCACGTACGACAACACCAACACCTGCTTCCCCGGATTGAGAGACGAAGGAGCCGTCGACATTGCATTTGGCCCAACCTGTTGGAGGTGGCACCCAACGTGCACTTCCCAACAGCTTTTTTTGACACTCTGTGCCTTTCCCTCCTATTGTCTGATACTAGGCAGGGCGCCTTCCCCTTACCCACTGCCTTATCTGTCGCATGGGGTTCTTCGAATATCGTGGAGTAGAAGGCGCGGAGGCCATGGACAGCTTCTGATATGCTCGTAGTGCCAGTTTGGTGCGTAAAATTATTGTGGAGTGCCCAAGTCTTCCACAGCAACAGTTTGAGCTGGTCCCTCACTAACTCTGAACAATGATCCAGTAACAGGAGCAACCAATCCGGCCCCGTGTATCTAAAATGTGACTCATCCGGCAGCTGCCAAAGATCTCTCATGGCCATCCGCAAACTGTTCGCCTGGGGACATGCAACTGTGGCATGGAAGCTTGATTCCACTTCTCTACTGCATAATGAACAAATGTCACTAGGCTCCAACTTCCTAATAAATTTTGCACGTCGAGTCGGCAGAATGTCCCTGGCCATCTTCCAAATAAACACGTTGACTTTAGGTGGAACTCGTCCACTCCAAACACACGCCCACAGCTTCCTTTCCCCACCCGGAGCTGAACTGATTGCCGGACTTTGCGGTGTCGTTCTGATCTTGAGGGCCAAATTATAGGCACTACGAATAGAGAAGAGTCCGGTCTTCTCCATGTGCCAAGCGATGAAATCATCAGGCGACATGGGTGGTAACTTAATCTTGGCAATTTCATCAGCATCTGCAGGATTAAAAATTTAGATTAGCTTGTCGAAGTCCCAACCTCTACCTTCGATATCCAACAACTCTGAAACCCAACGTAGTCTGCATCGAACTTGCTTGGTGGTCACTCGGAGCGACAGTTCCCGCGGGATCCATGGATCCCGCCAAATACGGATTTGGGATCCATTGCCCACTCGCCAAATAATTCCTTGCTTCAGGAGCTCGAGACCATGTATGACAGCTTGCCATGTCGCTGAAGCATTGGAACAAAAGGCTGTGTCCACTAAACTTCCCCTTGGATAGTATTTCGCTTTCAGTAATCTGGCACAGAGGCTCTCTGGGTATTGGATTAGTCGCCAGGCTTGTCTTGCCAGCATAGCTTGGTTGAACAAGCGAAGATCCCTGAATCCCATTCCTCCACAACATTTCTTCATTAACATCTCGTCCCATGCGATCCATGCTGTCTTTCTTTTGCCGTTCTCGACCCCCCACCAGAACTCACGGATGATGCTGGTGAGATCGTCGCACAACCCAAGAGGGAGTTTGAAGATGCTCATAACGTAAGTCGGCAAAGCTTGGGCGACAGCCTTAATAAGGACCTCTTTTGCAGCAATCGACATGTGCTTCTCACTGTAATCCTTTAGGCGCTTGCTTAGTCATTCCTTAATATATTGGAACCGGGGGCCCTTCATCCTACTGAGAGGTATTGGTAGCCCCAAGTACCTAGCCTCGAACACTGTCTTTTCTACCTGCAGGATGAGCTTAACTTGGTCCTGCATATCAGTCTGGCATTTATCAGTGAACAAGATCGAACATTTAGATGGGTTTATCTATTGACCAGTGCATCTGCCATAGATTTCCAGCACATCCTTTACTTCGGTAGCCTGCTCAGCTGTGGCCTTAAAGAACAACAATGTATCATCTGCAAAGAGGAGATGTGATATGCCCGGTGCATTCCTGCAAATCTTGGGTTCTTCCAGAGCACCTGAGTTTGTTTTCCTCTTGATCAAAGCTGACAATCCATCAGCAACAAAAAGGAATAGATATGGCGACAGAGGATCACCTTGTCGTAGACCACGAGTAGGAGTGAAGGGTGCCGACATGACACCATTGAAACGTACAGCATAGCGAACCGAAGTGATGCAGGTCATAATTCGATCCACCCTTGAACTCTGAAAGCCCAGTTTCAACAACACATTGTTCAAGAAACACCACTCTACTCTGTCATACACCTTAGATAAATCCAGTTTGTACGCACAAAAACTACTCCTTTCATCTGTATTAGAATTGATAGCATGTAAGCATTCAAAAGCAATAAGGGCATTATCTGTAATCATACGCCCGGGAATAAAAACACTCTGACTTGGGGATATCAGATCCTGCAGGAGGGGTCGTAATCGATTAACAATGCACTTGGAAACCACTTTGTAAATAACATTACAGAGGCTGATTGGTCTGAAATCCTTTGGTGTTTCAGGATGAGGCACCTTTGGGATCAGCACAATGCAAGTATCATTTACTCCCGGGGGGCATAACCCCTTATCAGAAAAATTCTTTAACTTCCCGGATAACATCTTCTTTCAGCAAATCCCAGTTTCGCTGGAAAAAAACGGCCTGGTAAGCCATCAGGTCCGGGAGCTTTTAATGGCCCGATCTGGAAGAGAGCATTACCAATCTCCTCATCACTATATTCTTTGCAAAGGTCGGAGTTAGTTTGAGCTGTCACAACAGGTTCAATTAAATCAACAATTTCTTGCGGATCTGTGTGGTCATCTCTCATGAATAAATGTTCAAAATAGCTTGTGACCATTCCCTGCATTTCTTTTTGGTCTGTAGACTAGCTTCCATCCTCCCTCTTTAGCTTTTTAATATGGTTCTTCCTAGCACGCCATAGAGCTTTGCGATGAAAATACTTTGTGTTCCTATCACCCTCTTTAAGCCATGCAATTCTAGACCTCTGCAGCCACATCATCTCTTCTCTATATAAGACTTCATCTAGGTCCCTTTTAGTGTGCAGGATAGCTTCTCGGTTGGATAAAGGATCATTGCACTCTAGCTCTTCCAGTTTATTTCTTAGCTGCTCAAGCTGTCGAGTTACATGACCAAATTTTTCTCTGCTCCACACTTTCAGATCTTTGGTGACAGTTTTCAAAGCTATTGACAGAGATCCCAGATCACTCCCGGGATTTCGCTTCTGCCAGGCTGTTTCGACAACAATATTCAAATCTTCTTCTCTTTCCCACATAATCTTGTACCAAAAAATAGAACCCCTGAATCTTTGTTCTACCGGCTGTGCAACAAGGAGCAGGGCCTTATGGTCTGAGCGTGATGATGTAAGGTGCTGCACAGCTGCATCCGGGAAGAGCGCAGACCAATCAGTGTTAGCGACTCCACGGTCCAGCCGGACACGTACATTTCTATTGCCACCTTGGTTATTGTTGTACGTCCAAGGTAAACCCGAGGACCCTAAATCATGCAAGTCACAGTGGCTTATGATCTCTCGAAAATCCATCATCTGTCTCTCGGCCCGTGGAGTTTCAGAGAAATGTTCATACTGCCACATTGCTTCATTGAAATCACCTAAAACCATCCACAGACCAGACCAAGCTCCACACAAAGAACGTAGGAGCTCCCACATATTTCTCCTATTTTCCACACGAGGCTCCCCATACACAAAAATTGCTCTCCAGGGTGCATCCTCAGGATTATCACGCACCAATACATCAATGTAGCGCTCTCCTTGAGAAAGCAAGGAGACAGAAATAGATTCATCCCAAAACAGAACAATACCTCCACTTAGACCATCACTATCTACTGCTAGAGAATGCTTTAGACCGATTTTCCATCGTAGATTCTTACTTCGACTCACACTCATTCTCGTTTCAGAGAGGAAAACGAGTTTGGGGTGATGTAACTTAACATAGTTACACAATTCCTGAACTGTCCGGGAGTTCCCCAACCCCCGGCAGTTCCATGCCAACACATTCATTGCGCCTGACGGGGCTCCTCATGAGCTCCCGTCAGGGGTGTTGCGAGCGAAGGGGATCGTCTGCTGCATTTTGCAGGGGATTCTCTGTCCTTCACCATCGCCTTGCCGTCTGTGTCCTCTGCAAAATCATTTTCATTAGCCTGCATGCCCTCTGAGATTAGTTCAGAGTTCTCTAGCTCCTGGATATACACTGCAATATGTGCAAATTTCTTGTTGCTCTTCGGCTTTTTAACATCCTTTGCTACTCCGTGAAGTCCCAACGGAAACCTCTTGTCTCCGGCTGAACTGGCCTTTGTTACTTTGGCTGCAGCTAAACTTTTCAACATAGTTGGGTTGTCTGTTGCATTCAGCTCCGGCATAACGCACAGTGAAGTGCCGCTCGAATCCATGTAGGAATCCAGGTCTGACACCTTCCTTGCAGCAGGCCTAGGTGGCTGAGCATTCAAAACATAGATCCTCGTATCCTCAACCACGTTTGGCAAACAGCACATCAGATAGACACTCTCATAGTCAAAATGGCGGCTTTCTTTTATTTTGATAGACACTTTCACCATAAAAGAGATGGGAGCGTGATCAGGTGGATAAAACACAAGCTGCGACAAACACATCCATGCAGAGGCCCATAGAGAAGGGGCAGCTGCTTCTGTAGCCAGCCTGGATCCTGTCCTCATCTTCCACGCATCCTGTAGGACTGACAAGACGAGCTCCTTTTTCAGCCAGGAGGCAATGTGTCGAACACCTTGCCTGCAGGTTTAGGTGGTGAAATGGTTGCTGCTGTAAGAACAATGGAATTTGCACTCCTCTTTCTTCTCCTTTTATAGGCTCAAAAAGTATCTTGTAACTAGTCTCTTGAATTCTCAAATAACTGCATGTAAATGACTGCCAATTCTTTCCTGGCGGCACCCTAGGTGCGAGTTCATCACTCCCTTCATAGCCAGGCTTAATCCCATCAAAAGTGAGGAGCAATTGTTGAGTTACAGGGCCCGGATCAGGAGGTACCTTGAAAACATTATGTAGAATGCTTGATGATTTACTCCTCAGGCATCCTAATCGCTTCTTTAAGAGCTGTAGGCGTGAGAGCATGTTCTCTGCTTTTTCCATGGCTGAAACCATTCTGTCATGGAAAGGATCATGGCTCTGGGGACGGGGTTTGCTACTACTGATTTCTGGTTTCGGTTGCTGTGGATTTCGGGTTCCTGGGGTTAGATTTTGTCGATTGCTAGAGAGGATTCTTGAATCGCCTCTGAGGGGACACGGGAGATGAACAGACACAGGCATCTGAACGGTCCTTTGCACGTCCTCCTTGAAGCACGCCCAATTGACAGTGTTCGTCGACAGCCCTACTTTGTAATTGCACCGGTGGTAATCTTCAGGAAAAAAATGCATCAGTGGTAAGATTTTCTATTTTCGCTCCATCGAATTTATTTAATACTATTGCACGTGGTAACATTTTTTTTTGCTAGCCCAGATAAAAATCGTGTCAAGTTGTACTCCCTTTATCCTAGAATTTATGATGTTTTTCGGATAAATTAACGAAGATCGAAGAAAACCTGTGTGTCCTCATTAATCTGGTCTAAACCAGATGAAATCTATGGGATAATCTAGCCCGGCGAGTTTTAGTGGAGTCTCATGAGAATTCTATGATCATTTAATTTTATTGATGTGGCAGGATATTTACGAGAGATGGAGAGCTTCGTGTGATGTGAGAGAAATTTCATCCCATAAAACTCATCTGTCTCGGTTATCTAATTTTTTATTTAAGTAACCGTGAAACCATGCATTCCGACTGGCTTTAGAAAGCAAGAGCTGCCACCAGCACGGAAGAGGAGATTACTGAACTTATCTACAGAAGAGAGTTCTTATTTATAAATAAATTTTGAATGCCATAATCTCTTGTCTTGTATTCTAAAACGGAGGAACTTTTTGATCTATGATTGTTGATTGGCGATACTACCACCACTGTAGGATTTGGCACCATTTGTGAGTGCATACTGACTAGTACGGAGTATTACTAGTGAGCAAAGGTGAGGCCGTGCCTGCATCAAATCTCTCCCAGCTCAATCAGTTTTCTTGAACTCGAACTCACTTGCTCTTGTGAATAAGTTACCGGGCACGCTTTATATATTGAGTTTATAATAAGTTTATTGAGCTAAATTCGTATTGTAATGTCAAATTTAGCGAGCTTGAGTTTATACTGTTCTGTTCTAAAATTTAAACTCTCTAAAAGTTGAGGAAAAACAACAACTAGAATCTTGATCACTCAGGCCGAGCGGAACCAGCAAAATAAAGCGAGTAAACGCCGAAATTGAGGCAACACGATAGAAGATTCCACAGGGAGGGGTAGTTACGGCATTTCAAATACAGCCGCCTTCCAATAATTAGCGAGGAAGGGGCCCCGGATTCTTCCCCTTCACGCACACGCAGACGACGCAGCAGCAGAAGCGACGCAACGCAAACCCAATTTATTAATACGCGAGGAGAAGAGATTTCCCCATTCCTTGCCTTTCTCCTCGCTCTTCCCGCGAGCGCCTGCCCCCAAATTCACCCGCTTGATCGCGCCGAGCTCATTTGCCGGCGTCGAATCCGTATTCTGCAACTTAGATTTGCCCCAATCTCAGCCGATTTCCACCTTCGAATAGTTCAGGTTTTCTTTTTGTTCGATTTATTGTTGTAGCAGCAAGTAGAACACCAAATTCGTCGACTTCATCTCGCCGAGATCAAAATCAGTCTGGTTCCAGCTCGGAATCGCCACTCCGAACCGTTGGACAATTGTGGGAGCTACAAGGAGTTGTGAATTCGCGGGCTTCGAGCTCGTCGGAGGCAAACCGGATTCCGGCGGCCATGTCGCTGTCCGCGATTTCCCTGTACACCAGTCCACCGGGTGCGGTCTACTCTTCCGAGTTCGACCCGAGCTCCCGTGGTTCGTCGCCGTGCACCACCGCTGCGCCCCCACCGCCGGCTGCATCCCACCGCTTGCCTGCCGGCGGCGGTGGCCTCTCTTGCCTCTTCTCGTCGCCCGCCGCGGCTGCTGCGCCGCCCCGCACTCCGGCTCACGACGAGCTCGGTGTGCTGTGGCACGACAGATCCGACGACCTGAGCGTCGGCGGCGGGGGCGGCTGCTCCTACTCCAACTCCCGCTCGTCCTCACCGCTCAAGTGGCGGGACCTTCACCACCACCACAGCCCCGTGTCGGTGTTCCAGGGGCCATCCTCCTCGTCGCCGTCCCGGAGCCCACCGGCTTCTTGGCTCGCTGGCCGCGACCGCGACCGTCTCTTCGCTGGCTTCGTGCGCAACGCGCTCGGCTCCTGCGTTGACTACGCGCCGGCCACTAGCCCTCGGCCGGAGGTCGGGGCCGGCGAGCTCGCGTTCGAGCTCGATGAGAACCTCGCGGAGGCGAGCCCAGCCTGCGAGCCGTACGCCCGAGAGCTGCTCGCCAGTGCCCAGGATCGCCACCGCATCTTCCTCGAGGAGCTCGTCGTTAAGGCCTTCTTGGAGGCGGAGAAGGCTCACCGAGGCCAGGTCAAATCGAAAATTCCAACCTCTAGCTGGAAATTGTCCGTTCGTGAATAATTTTGTGCGTTAGTTACTGAATCTTGTTGCTTTTGTTCTGTACTTCTGTCATTAGACGCGGGCGAGTGGTGATCCATACTTGCAACATTGTGTGGAGACAGCCGTGCTACTGGCCAAGATTGGCGCAAACGCAACGGTTGTATCAGCTGGGCTTCTGCACGACACAATTGATGATTCATTCATTGACTATGATCACATCTTCCACATGTTTGGCGCTGGGGTTGCCGATCTCGTGGAAGGGGTATGTGTCCCTTCTTCCTTGGATCTTCAATCTTGATCATTTGTTTTAGTGGTATTTCTGTGTAATCAAATTGTTGGCTGAATCAATTACAGTTATTTGATCTCAATTATGATGAACTACTCCCTATATGCAAGTCAATGATCATGTGCCAGAGTTCATTTAACTCTATTATCTTATAAGCACATAATGAAAAATTATCCATTTGGATCAACCCAATGTGTGACTTTTTGGTGATATGACGTAAATTATTTAGCTAACTACTATAGCAAATTGTTTAGTTCCTTTCTTAGTTCTTTATTTCTTTCCACAATCACAACTTTCCATATATTTTGTCAGTTTTTGCTGAGTTGCCTGCATTCTTTTGTTGACATGTTTATTTGAGATGTTCACTTTTATCTGGCGCTAAGCATTAGTATGATTTTAAAGTTGCTGTTCCATTCTCTTGCTAGCTCCATTGTCCTAATGGTTTTTGTGATCTGTTCAGGTTTCCAAGTTGAGCCATTTGAGCAAACTTGCTCGGGATAACAACACAGCAAGCAGAACTGTTGAGGCAGACCGCTTGCATACAATGCTTCTTGCAATGGCAGATGCACGAGCTGTCCTAATAAAGCTTGCAGATCGCTTGCATAACATGGAGACCTTAGAAGCTTTGCCATTGACCAAACAACAAAGATTTGCCAAAGAGACCAAGGAGATTTTTGTGCCTTTGGCTAATCGATTAGGGATTGCTAGCTGGAAGGACCAGCTGGAAAATCTTTGTTTCAAGTATTTGAATCCAGAAGATCACAAGGAGTTGTCATCCAAACTTACAGAGTCCTTCAATGAAGAACTAATTACATCTGCTGTGGATAAACTAGATAAAGGTCTGAGTGATGCTGGTGTATCATATCACAATCTTTCTGGGAGGCACAAGAGCCTATGCAGTATTCATTCAAAGATGCAAAAGTATGTCAAAAGCATAATTTTTTCCATTACATATAATTTTAACTGATTGATAATGAAACATTTTTCCTGCACATTTGCTAACTGAATTTGGTTAAATCATCAGGAAGAACTTGACAATGGAGGAGATACATGATATTCATGGCCTGCGCCTCGTGGTTGACAAGGAAGAAGATTGCTATCGAGCACTTACTGTTGTTCATAAATTGTGGCCTCAAGTTCCTGGGAGATTCAAGGACTACATATCACGTCCAAAATTAAATGGGTATGCAAAGACAAAAGTTCAGTGTCTTCATTTGATTTTGCTTGAAAGAGCACCACACTGATTTTTTGCTTGCTATAGGTATCGATCACTGCACACCGTTGTCATGAGTGATGGCATTCACCCATTCGAAGTCCAAATTCGCACAAAGGAGATGCATCTGCAGGCTGAGTATGGATTCGCCGCGCATTGGAGGTACAAGGAAGGTACCTGCAGGCATTCCTTTGTGCTGCAAATGGTGGAATGGGCAAGATGGGTTCTTACATGGCAATGTGAAGCGATGAACAAGGAACGGACTATGTCACTTGACAGTAGTGATACCGTGAGGCCACCTTGCCCGTTTCCATTGCATTCGGAGGACTGCCCTTACTCTTATACCCGCCAATGCAACCATGACGGCCCGATATTTGTCATCCTGCTGGAGCACGACAAGGTCAGCCTAGTCTCTGGTTTATTTCGTACATGCTTCATCACAAATGTTTATGTTTGGACAAGTAATCTGACGAACTTTGCGCCTGCAAATTCAGATGTCTGTCCAAGAATTCCCGGCGAACTCAATGGTGATGGATCTTATGGACCGCGTTGGCACCAACAGCCCAAGGTGGAGCCCCTACAGCATTCCCATGAAGGAAGACCTGCGGCCGAGGGTGAACCATGAGCCCATAAGTGACCTGAGCCGGAAGCTCAGCATGGGGGACGTGGTGGAGCTGACTCCGGCCCTGCCTCACAAGTCCCTCAGCGGGTACCGGGAAGAGATTCAGCGCATGTACGACCGCGGCGGCTTCGCCCTCGCGACCCGGGGTGGGGGCTCGAGATGCTGCTGACAGTAGCAATGCAATGTTAACCTGTTGCTGCATCACCAATTCACCATTGCACCATTCAAATTCGTTGTAAATATGCAATAGACTAGTAGTAGGTCCTGCAGACCGGGTGGGTTCCGAAATTTGTGGCTGGCCTGCGGTGGATTTGCACCCTGCCTGGAACCCCCGGAGTCTGCAGTGTGTAAAAAATGTAATGGTAGAACGCTGTGTAAAAGCTGTTCAAGTTGGTTTCAGCTTCTCCCAGGATCTGTGTAGGGAATGGCGTGGGTTCAGCTGTCCTTGTTGGGTGTTCGTTTCAGCTCCTCCCGAGATCTGTGGAGGGAATGCCGTGGCTTCGGCTGCCCTTGTTGGGTGATCAAGATCCCTGTGATGTGACGCGAGCCCAATGGGCGGGCGGCTTGTGTGAGTGAGGGAAGCCGTGACGTCAGGTATCTTCGGTTCGTGGTGTCTCTCCACGCACGGCGCGTCCAGGCGCGCGCTGTGTGGTCGTGTGGACCAGAATCCCGCGGTGTCTGCTTCCGGTGAGGTGAGTTTCTGAAGAATCTTCCGGCGCGGGAGGAACCGAGGAAGGCCCGGTGCGAGTGCGACTTGGGATCTCCTCATCTCCCTTGTGATGGTTCTGGCCTGAATCTCAAGTCCGCCGGGGGTTTTGTCTCCGTCCGCCACAAGCAGGCAGTTGGTGGCGGCACCCGGCGTTGAATGGAACGGGCGACGGTTTTGGGTGGCGCCGTCGCTCACGGCTCTGCCGAATCCTACCAGCAACGGTGGACTAGTGGCAGCTCGTTCTGGAAGCAGTATAAGGATGCCTAGTGACAGTTTAAGTTCGTTTAGTATTAGTGGTGCTAATCTACTCTCTGTCCTTCACTATCTGCACATCAAGCAGTTCATTAATCAGCGGTCAGGTCAGATCAGATCTCCACTCGGATTCTGCAGAAACCATACGATTCGATCTCGCTTCTCGCGGAACCTGTACGGCTACTCGTCGGCGCCTAACGTCAGCGGACAAGAACGGTAGCGGTCGTCGCCCCCCTGGCCGGCTACTTGCCACCGCAGTTGAGGCGTAAACGTCTCACCTCCACGCCCGGCCACGTCTCCTACTCTCCTCCGATTCTCCAAGTGGAGACGGGCGGGGACGGAGCCAACTGGCGAGTGGCGACCGCCGAGGCCGGGGCGCAGGCCGCGGCCACGGCGGGATCGCGAGCCACTTGCGCTTTGCGGATTCCGCGCGCGATCGCGGCGGCCACGCTCGTCGTGTGGGGCGGGGGGAGGGGGGCCTCGTCGCGAGCCGGCCGAGGAAATCCGCGGGAAAGCCGCGCGCGCGCTCGGGTGCGTGCATGTGCCGTGTGCTGATGTGCCCCGTGCTAGTACTCCTACAGAACGCACGCGGCAAGGCAGGGCGTTGCCGGCCGGTTGGACGAGACGACGACCCCTGCCCGCCTGGCCGCCTAGCGCCAAGCTGCTTGCCGTCTCCATCGGCTCTTGCGTTTGGCAGGTGTATGTGTGCACGGCCCGGCCGCCCGGCTAGAGAGTCTGTACCCCTTTTTGCAAAGATGTGGAATCGTCGAAAGTCTACGGAAGGAAGTTTAGGTCAGCGGAGGCTGGGGGAACGACAGCCACTATACGACAGTACCATCGTATACTTCTTCTTCTTTTGGCGAAACCATCGTACACTGATTTTGTTCTGGAAGCGTGCAGGAGAGGACGCTGGCTGCGCCTGCACCAGCGGCCAGCCACTCTTGAACACAAAACTGTACTCTAGTGCCCCCAAGGTAAGAAAAGGAATTCCGCTGCTGCTTGTATGAAGACTTTTGGGCTAGCAGGAAGTGCAGCGGCGAAAATTAGTTTTTTTTTCCAACGGGCGTGTGACCCCGAGCTGGGCCGTCGCATAAGGCTCGCCCCACAAGTATTCCATATTTTGGGCTTAAAACTGGCCCAATAAACCGGTCCACTTGTGTGATTTAAGCTGGAAAAAAATTGTCTCGCCTTATGTGATGATTTGACTACCAGTTACACGTATGACTTTTAATATTTGCCTGTGAACCTGCTATCAATTGCTTAAGTAAAGTTTATGGCTTTAGGGGGAGGGTTTTTTGAAACTAAAATTGTGTTTAGTACACATAAACATGCATATATAGATTAAAATTAAAAGAAGATGTTGCAACAATTGCCTCGCTATGATACTAAAATAAATTGAGCCTTAACCATTTACCGAAAAATATCAATAGTATATCTTCAAGGAGACATTATGCAATGTACAAGGTAGTATTATTCCGTGTCTTTGTGCTGACGATGTATAGTTTTGTGTAAGTCACAACGCCTTGTCATGCACGTAAAGATGCAGCTCACGGCCACACCGGATCATATTATCGTGCATCAGCCATATATGTCGTGCACTTCTGTTAGAATGTTGAACCATGTGTATTAGAATGTAGACCTAACTTTTGTAAATGGTGGCACTTGATAGATGCTAGGTTAACCGACCTTTTGTTTTGTCATCTCAACAGTCAACATTTGGGATCTACGATGTCAGCATTTAGATATTACTATTTCAACATTTTGAACATTACATGTTAAACATATGTTGTAATTGTTGAATTATCCTCCATAAAGTGTTGAGTTAAGCATTTACATGTTAAACATATGTTGTAATTTATGAAATAATGAACTATTGAAAGTATTAAAAAGAATATGTTCAAAAAAAAGATGGAATAAAAAGAAAGAAATTAAGCTAGGTTGGCCTTTATCGCAGGGGGCCAAATTTGGCCTTTTGTGACTTGAAATACAACTTTCTTTCAAACTATAAATGTGTTTTCGATTCTGTTCTAACCATTGTGTTGTTGAGAATAAATATAAAAAATAAGATCCAACATTTTTACATTTTACTTATTTTTATTTATACGAAAAATCAATATTCATATTTCATATTGTACTATTTCAATATTTTAAGTATAAATGGTCAACATTTTCGATATAAAGCTTTAACATTACCTAAAATGCTTAACCAATTCATCCAAAATGTTACATTAATTTTTTATAGATGCTCAATCTTGTATTTTAGAATGTTAATTATACTAATGTAATATTTTAAATATGCTGGGCAGGTTTGGCTGGGCTGGAGCTGCCGCAGGCCAGCCAGCCAACCAACCGTCGGTGCTAACTGAGGCGGTTTTTTTATTTTTTTATTTTTTATTTCCATTTTTTACAAAAATATATTTTCGATATGGAAATTTATAGAAATATACCCCGGCCGCCCCGCTGCCGGGCGGCCGGGACCTGGCCGCCCGGCTGCCGGGCGGCAGGGGCTTATCTGCAAAAAAAAGAGGAAAAAAAATTGCGGACAGGTCCCTGGGAACCAGCCGCCCGGCAGCCGGGCGGCAGCCGGGCAGCCGGCCTCCCAGGCCGCTCGGTTGGGGGACGGCCGGCCCCCCACCCCTATATAAGGGTGTTGGCTGCCCCTCCCCCCTCATTTGCCTTGCTAAAAATCCAGAAAAAAGAAAAGAAAGGAAGGGTGGGAGAGGAGGGGTGAGGGAGAGGCAAAGCGGCGAAGCCCTGTCGGATTTTCAAGCCGGCGACTTTAGGTAACTAAAATTTTCCACATTTTATAGATAGATTATGTTGTAATTATTTTTTTGAAATAGTAGATTACCAATCAGTTCAATTATTATTAAGAGTGATTAGTGGTACATTTAGGTGCATTTACTTATAGTGATTAGCGTTGATATAGTACATTAAGTGTTAGATTTAGTATTAGAAAATACTAGAAAATTGTTAATGAAGTATTAGAAAATGCAAGATAATATTAGAAAATTGTAGAAAATGTTAAAAAATTGTAGAAAATTGTAGAAAATGTTAGAAAATTATAGAAAATTGTAGAGAATGTTAGAAAATTATAAAAATTATAGAAACTATTTTGTTGAAATAGTAGATTATCAATCATTTTAATTATTATTAGGACTGATTAGTGGTACATTTAGGTGTAGTTAATTGTAGTGATTAGCGTTGATATAGTACATTAGCAATTTAATTAATTAATCTTAAAAATTGCAAGATAATATTAGAAAATTTCTAAAATGTTACAAAATATTAGAAATTATTATTAATCGTTAGAAAATCTTATAAATCTTATAAATTATTTAGGAAATATAAGGAGATATTAGAAATATTTAGATGTGTGTGATTGTATTGTATTGTTTTGATCTTACGTGGTAGGTATGGCCGGGGTTACTCCTGCGTTGCTGGACCCAACAATAGACTCGGGTCACCGGTCCTTCCTTGCGAAGGTTCAGCACCAAGAACTAAACGTGCTGCGTCCACGTCCACTTGCAGAGTTGGTTGCTGTAGATCCACGTTGGGTGCCCAGGTGATATGTCGTATATTTTCTGTTTTTATCCGTTATACATTTCATTATATAATGTATTAACATTTGAGCACTGAATGATGCAGGCTGAGCAAGACAGGTCTTCTCACAGTGGCTCGTCTTGCTGAGAGTGCTTTGGTGAAGCTAGATAGGTCTCTACTTTCAGCTCTCGTTGACAGATGGAGATCTGAGACACACACGTTCCACCTCCCTTGTGGGGAGATGGCACCGACCCTGCAGGACGTTGCGATGCTGCTTGGTCTTCCTATCACCGGAGACGCTGTCGGGCCCCGCGTGGTACCTTCTACGTGGCTGGAGGATCTTGAGGAATGTTTTGCAAGTGTTGCCACCACGATTGATCCTGAAAATTTCAATGAGCACCCATAGTCGAAAGGCCCTTCCAAGTCATGGCTCCTACAGTTTCAGGTACAATTGATCCTACGATGTGTTGATGTATTTTATGGCTTTGAAATAACTCATGTGTTTCTTATTCTCAATGTTCGTACTTCATTGCAGCCGGATCTGTTGGCAGCCCATGCTGATGACTACAGCGTGACTAGATCACTCGAGGCATACCTACTGTGGTTATTTGGGTACATCCTATTCAATAACTCACACGGGCACTGTGTGGATAGGGTGCTTTTGCCATACGCACAGGAGATCACCGATGCAGATGAGGATGCCATACCCTTATATAGTTAGGGTTCAGCAGCTCTTGCATGCACATATGGTGGACTCTGCAAGGCATCACGTTAGAATGATAGGAATGCTGTCCTAACGGGGTGCCCAATTCTGCTACATCTTTGGTCTTACGAGAGGATTGCAATCGGTCGTCCCATGATTGACCAGTCACCGTACACGATGGATATGTACGGTGACATGGAGGACGACAGACCCACCATGGGGACTCTCTGGTACTCTCGACAGGTATGGACCCGATAAAAATTTATATTCTATACGTACTATGGTCATACATTGTTCCATCAATACCTTTCTTATGGACACATAATTTTTATTTTTGCAGAAAACATGGGCACATGTATAGACCCGGCGGTCTTATCTTGAGTTTGTTGCCGAATTTGATCGATTGACCCCAGAAGACATTGTGTGGGAGCCATACAGTCCTTCGGCTATAGCCGCACGTGCACCGCTGGGGATATCTTCGGTGTGCACACAGGACCAGGTCCTATGGATGACTACTGCAGCTTTGGTGTACGACGTTGCAGTTGAGGCCCACTGCCCGGATAGAGTCATGAGGCAGTTCGGTCGACGCAAGTCTTTCCCTGTGTCTTCAGCGTTGGATCGTGTTTAGCGCCACGATCATAGGTAACAAAAATGTATGAGCACCCATGTACTGATAACGTGAAACTAATTTCTATTTAACGTGCAGTTTATCAAGGGCTGGGCATCCTTTCTCGACAATGTGGGTCACTAGATTACAACCATGGGTGGCTGCGTGGGATGATGCAGACGAGCAGTTGGCTGAGGATACCGGTCCACACACTGAGCCTTCGTTTCGGGCGTACCTGACCTGGTACGAACCGAAGACTCGTTCCCGTTTGACGTATGTTGACATGCATCCACAGCCGCATGTTGCGACTTCGCAGGATCGCTATGCACGACACAGGGATGAGGCATTAGCTGGGGCAGTGAGTAAATGTTGACGGCATTTTCGATCTTTTAATATTTGTATACTAAGTTTTTTTGGTTGCAGTTCGAGGCATGCAGGCTGCTTGAATTAGATTGCTCACTGAATGTAAAGAGGATTCATGGCGGGTCTACGATGAGCGTGCCGGCACAACTCGAGGCCTGGACCACTCAACGTGATAGAGCCCGAGGTATGCTTCAGGCTTTTGGTACGCGGACGGAGTACGAGGATTCCTATGGATCGTCGCAAGCGTCGACGTCGGTTCCTTGTGGTCCCGCATGGCAGCAGCCTTCCTTATACCACCGACAGGCAGAAGGTATGGTGTGATATTTACCGATCCGTATGTTTATATACATTATTTAAATACGACTCCACACAGGGTACGGGTACCCCGGTTCTCAGCCCTATGGAGGGCCAGGTGCCTCGCAAGGGACTCCATTTCATGGAACCCAGTTTACCTCTATGCCACATGCTGGAGGGATTTTAGGTAAATATGTGGTGCATAATTTTATTTGCTTATGTTTTATGGTCGAAGGCTCATACGTTATTATTTATACTCAGGATCACAACAGTTCACCGGAGCGGGGCCGTCTTCGTATCACCCTATGCCGTCACCAGGAGGATATGAAGGAGCTTCTTCCTATCCACTACCACCACCTCCTCCAACACAGGGTACGTACAATAATTTGTACGGAATTGCATTCAGCTTTTGAATGTTACTTAAATTTTTTTTTTGATCTGTAGGGTGGTCTGAAGACAACGCCGCGGCCTCCTTGGACGAGTTTACACGGTTGTTTGCTACGCCTGCCCAGGACGATGATCCCAGCTTGCATACACCTCTGGCTCAGTTACGCCGTCCTGCCAGAAACGTGGGGCCATCGGAACGTCATAGCTACCCTATAGATCACGTACACGCACAACGTAAGAGAGGTCGGAATGGTAGGGGTCGTTAGTTGTTTCCACTTGTTTCTCCGGCGGCATTATGGACTGTTTCGACTGTTCGGATTATGATTGTTTATGATTGTGGTAGTTTACTTATCATTTGTTTTTATAGATATTATTGATGTGAACTTGTTATGTTTTTATGGGTTCCATAATGCTCGTGAAATAAGGGAATCTCTTGCGAATTTTTTCCGTGATTTAATGAAGGACAAGTTAGTTGCGGGAGGAGTTAGCGGCCGAGATCCCGCCGACGATGATGACGACTACCGCATACAGAGTAAACTTCGTGACACGCTCGTATAGCTCAAAATAGGGACCATAGTGTATCTATCAGCGAGTACGAGATCATAGATTGCCACTGCTCAGCACGGTAATCACGGGTTTCGCATATGTCGCATTGTTTGCCCAGACAAACGTGACAAAAGACGACAGCCCAATAGTAGTGCCCTTTCACCATTTCAAAAAGATGTGACAACACGACAACCACACCAGCTCACATTCAAAGTAGTCTCTCGGGCGAGGATGACGGAACTGTCATTCTACAGCGAAGGTCTGTGGCGTGTAGTGGGGAAGACGGCATCTAGGCACGATCGACCGAGCGGCAGCGATGCAGTGTTGTGAGTCTGCATGTACTTAGATGCTCTGCATGCACAGAGATGCATCGAGTAGTCAGTTCGATAATTGAATCTAGTCTTTTCAGTGTTCGGTCAGCTAGCCTCTTCACTGTGTTATCATGTAGGCTTTTCAGGTCCATTTACACTCCACACTCCGGGTATCAGATCTTTGTGCGCCTATAAATACTCCAAAGTTTGTGAACTCCCAGCAGCACTCAAACACCAAAGCTCATTGTATACCCAATGTCTGGAGGTGGGTCTAGCGGGAAGAACTACTACGGTTTTGGGAAAGGAAAAGGGGGGAGAAAGGGAGACCCCATAATATGGGAGGGGCCTCTTGGACTTGATTCCTTTCCGGAACCAGTGTTTGAGTTTCCGCCACAGCACAAGAGTGATTTTACCAATGAAACTCCTCTACGACAATATGATAACCGTAGAGAACCGTGACCAAAATGCAGACATGGTGAGGACTGCTTAGTGCAGATGTGCACCGACGGGATGGATGGCGGTCGGCGTTTCTTCAAATGCCCACACGCATGAGTAATACTCGGTTGTTTTATTTCTTTATCTTCGTTGAGATACCTTACATGAAATTTATTTTGCAGTCTTCAGATGCTCCAGAAAAACTGTGGTTTTACCAGATGGGTCGATCCTGCACCAATTGATTCAGTTCAGGAGTTCATCGAGTACCTCCAGATAAAGATCTTTGATCTGGAATGCAAGGTAAACCATTACGAGGAGTTGAGCGAGGGTAACAAAGACGACGAAGATGATGATACCAGCAATGCTGCCGCTTCACAGGATGAACCATGCACTATTCGTTACTGCAACTGCCCTTGTCACAAGAAGAAGGGCCCTGCCCCTCCGGCACCACCGCCTGCACCACCTGCAATGGGTGGATACTGCTGAGAAGGCTCAACGCAGTTTGCTACGTGGGGGTACGGCTACTAGGACTACCTATTGCTAGTCACATGCTGCATCGTTGTGTTTGTTGTGTTTTTCTAAATTACCTAAGGCATGTTAGCTTAGTTCAGAATCTGTTTACCGTAGTTGCAACGGGTTCTGCCATGCCACTGCATGTCTGATGTGTGTTTCATTAACGTTGTATTATGATGTAATTCCTATGGTTTATATTGTGTAATGTAGTTTTTAGTTCTCCATTCTTACCGTTATATTTGATGTGTGGTTCACAGTATTCTAGTCTCCTGAAAATATCCGAAAATATTAAAGGCAAGTTCGAAGATTCACTAGATTGCTTGTGCGTGCGTGGCACCTCGGCGCCGTGATCTGTGACGCCAAGATGTGTTATCTCGGCGCCACATATTACAGCGCTCACCCCAGGGTCTATTTCTGCAAAAAGTTAGAAAAAGAGCACATATGTGAAATTATTTCGCGAAAAGGGCTAAATTGCAAAAAAATTGCCGGCCGCCCTCCAGCCGGCGACCGGTTCCCAGGGACCTGTCTGCAATTTTTTTCCTCTTTTTTTTTTGCAGATAAGCCCCTGCCGCCCGGCTGCCGGGCGGCCAGGTCCCGGCCATCCGGCAGCGGGGCGGCCGGGTTATGTTTCTGTAAATTTTCATATCGAAAATATATTTTTGTAAAAAACAGAAATAAAAAATAAAAAAATAAAAAAACCGCGCTAACTGAGAGAGTGACGAACGGCTGGCTGGGTTAAGCCCAGCCAGAATCACCCATCCGAACAGGGCAAAGGTCAGCACGCCTGTTGCCTCCAGCTGCCTTTGTGGGCTTCTCGTGGGCCTCCCGACGCGCGGCGCAGCGACGCATGCAAGTCCGCCCTCTCTCTTCTCCCCCCTCTTCCCTCTTGCTCGCTCGCTCGCTCGCTCGGCCGCCTTCTTTCCAAGCCGCGACGACAGGGGAGTGGCGCCGCCCTTCGCCGGCCGACGAGGTATGTCCGCCCTTTCCTTTCCCTTCCTTTCCTGCTGTGCGAAATCGAACACCCAAACCCCCAACGTGTGCTATTTTTATTCGGATCTGACCATGGATTTTACCTACTAACCTCGAATTTTTTTTTGCAAAAATTATTGGGTGTACATGTGTACACCCATTTCCTATACTGGGTTCGCCCCTGCCATACGAGATCTGGTTTTGTTTCCCGGGAATTTCTAGACTCGATAGAGACCTACCAGATGCGGATGTTCAGATCTGATATTCAGCACCATCCGATTTTGCCACTTGTTTAATGGTCTATAGCGTGATCTGAAAAGCTCCCTCATTTACGGTTTGAGCAAACTAGCGTTGTTATCCCGCACCATTGTTGGAGCTAAATAGTTTTTATTATCGGTGTTATGGTATTAGGATACTATTTTGTCATTTTTTTCAGTTCTTGTTTAGTGATGGAATCCAGTCATATTTGTTCTCTACTCCTTTCTATTTTTTAAGAAAGCATGGATGGAAAAGTTTACAATGTGTTTGTGGTTTGCTTCAATCAGGCAAGAGCCTGCAGTCGACACAATCCAGAACACGGAGATTTGGGCGTTGCTAGGTTTCGGCCCATTTGCAGGATGCCTCCCCACAAGATTGAAACTGGGCACCAGGATGTGGTGCATGATGTCGCAATGGATTACTATGGTAAGCGCATCGCAACAGCGTCCTCGGACAACACCATAAAGATCGTCGGCGTCAGTGGCACCTCGCACCAGCAGCTGGCCACCCTGAGCGGGCACCAGGGGCCGGTCTGGCAGGTTGCTTGGGCTCACCCCAAGTTTGGCTCATTGCTGGCCTCCTGTGGCTATGACGGCCGTGTGATCATATGGAAGGAAGGGGCCAAACCTGATGAATGGATTCAGGCACATACTTTCACTGAGCACAAGTCTTCTGTCAACTCCATTGCGTGGGCACCTCATGAGCTTGGGCTCTGCTTGGCTTGTGGCTCGTCTGACGGGAACATTTCAGTATTTACAGCTCGTGCTGATGGAGTTTGGGACACCACACGCATTGATCAGGCGCATCCAATTGGCGTAACTTCAGTTTCTTGGGCTCCAGCGATGGCTCCTGGTGCTCTGATCACCGCTGGAGCTTCTGGTCAGTTTGAGTATGTTCAGAAACTTGCATCTGGTGGCTGCGATAACACAGTCAAAGTCTGGAAGCTGCAAAATGGAAATTGGAGGATGGATTGTTTCCCTGCCCTGCAGATGCACAAGGACTGGGTGAGGGATGTGGCCTGGGCTCCAAACCTTGGCCTACCAAAGTCTACCATTGCCAGCGCGTCTCAGGATGGAACTGTTGTGATATGGACCGAGGCGAAGGAAGGTGAGCAATGGGTAGGCAGGATTTTGCATGACTTCAAAACCCCTGTGTGGAGGCTGTCCTGGTCCCTTACCGGGAATATTTTGGCTGCTTCTGATGGCAATAACAATGTGACCTTGTGGAAGGAAGCTGTTGATGGTGAATGGCAGCAAGTGACGACTGTTGAGCCATAGGTGTTTGGAGCTCAGTGTTGCCAGTAATATTTTTTTTGTTAACTCCAGTAATATTGAGATTTGTTATCTAATTTTGCTGTATGATGGTTTCCAAGATTTGGGCATCACTAACATCAGTGCACTCTTTCCTCTCTTCGCAATTGCTGTGCTGCTATTGTGTCTAGTAATCTGTACCTTGGATGGCGAGCACATTTCTGATATGAATGATATGTCCAGCAATTGTTAAATCTTATGTGACTCCATTCTTAGATTCCTAATAGGTTCTAATAGGTTGTAACTATTGTCTGAAGTTACTAAAAGATCGAATGAAACTTATCATACCAAATTTTCAAAGCGGGCGAGGAATTGAAATTGGGGCACAGTACATGATGACTCATCTTTATGTACCAAATTTGTGAATCAGTCTTGATTTAGAATCTATATGAATTAACCTGAAATTGGTTTTGATATATTCATACTTTCATAGTTACATCAAGTCATGTAGCGTTATGCTGTGTCGTTTCCAGCCCCCCTTTCTGGCGTTACACTAGCCTGTATGTGTGGATGGATGATTTGTATGCTTGCAATGGCAGCACATACCAATTGTTCTGTTTACAGTTTTACCCATTTGTGTGGGATTCTCAGTTTCTCACTGCGAAGTTCTTCTAATTCTACTGTCTCTCGAATTACCAAATCATCTGAAGAAACTCATTGACCTGCCGTAAAATCTCTCGATTGCCGAAATTATCAAGCTAAAATACACCGTGATATGGAGGAAACTGGGAACGAGATGCCAACACCGAATTGGTTTGAGGAGATTCCGAAGTCCAGACAATTTTCCAGTTTCCACTATCCCCCTATCTATCCATGGGCTTGGGCGGGGCGCGCCACCTGACAGGACACTAGTAACCTTCTTCTCTAAACCGCGGAGAGACCCGGCGCACAACATGTCATCGCCGTCGCCTCCGTCGTCGGCGCACTTCGCCACTGGGCTCCGGCCAGCACCGGCCGGCGCGCGCTCCTACCCCATTGGCTCGGCCGCCTACTTTTCAGCTGTCTCCCTGCGGGGTCTCCTCTTGCACCCCAGCGCCTCTAGGGTTCCCTCTGTCTCCTTCCGGCAATGGCCGTCGCCCCTCGCTGGAAGGTCGCGACTGCCGAGCGCTGCGCGGAGCTCCGGCGACCCTGGAGAGGTAATTTCCTCTTAACTTACTCGATTTTGATCAGTGGTGATGTACGAATTTTGGTTTCGGCTCGTTGGTTCGGGACAGTGCTCGTTAGTTCTTAACTGAATTTCCAATAAACTGAAGATATACGTGCTTTCCCGTTGGTATCTGTATTTAGAACAAAGTTGATTGCATGTGGAGGATTCATCTAGGCTCTAAATTTTATTGTGTCGATATGGTCGATCCATCAATGTGAAAATGTGAATTCATGTTGGACAATATGATTTCTCTAGCTTGTGAAGTCAGGAGTCAATTGCTAATTCTTGTGAGTCGAGACAGCATGTGCAATGTAGACTGGTAATAATATGAAGTGTTAAATTTCCCTTTACAAAAGAGATTTAGCAGTTTGCTCTGTTATTTCAGTTGTGCTCATATGATGTGAAAATGTGGGGACACTAACTGGGTTTTTTGCTACTATAAATGTTGTAGCTAATGATTAGTGTGGCATATTGTTAACAAAGACAAAGAGGTTTGAGTGGTTTTCCAGTCACCATATAATAATAATTTGGAAATGCATGTAGCAAGGTTAAAATATGATTTTTTACAGTGTGATGGGTGTAGAGTCACTTATTGTGCTTCTTGGATTACCAAGGTTACTTCAACTCTTCAAGTTACATTCTGTGTAACGAAAAGCATCTTGCAACCTTCAGATATGCCATTGCTCTAAACATATGCAGCACTTCTGCAATGCGGTTTTATCTTTTGTTCTATATACATTTATGGTGTTCTTGGTAAACAGAAAAGCCCTGAGATGCATGCTAATGTTTGTGTTAATCCTGCATACTAGTTTAAGTAAACTGTGAACCACTTCCACCAGTAAAACCTCGACGAGGGACTTTTCATAAGAAACTTTGATGATAAGATATTTTAGTTTGAGTACATTGGGTGATGTTATTTAGAAAATAATTGGCTTGCATTTCATTGTTAGATCAATGTGGATGATGTTGAAGGAACTGGGGAGCCACTAGGAAGTTCCACTGGTATGATATTTGTGACACGTACGAACTTAGCTTTATCAATTCATTTCTTCATAGGCCTGATTTGATCTATTTTTTCCCTGTACAGGTTCAGGAAAGAATGGGAAGGAGTCAACCAAAAGTTTCTCATCTAAAGAGTATTCACAGCTAACTGTAAATCCAAAAACCAGTGATGACAAAACTATTATTGTTTACGTTATCTAGGCCTCATGATAATTTATGTCATTTAGAATCTGGAAGAGTGGAAATAATAATAGTTGATTATGTAAGAAATTTTTATGGATCCATCTTGTTGAAGGCTGATCAATATGAAACTTCAAAAGACACCCTCATGAACAGTAAAACCTGTCCAGGCAGTGACATAGTATTTGATTCACTCTTTCAGTCTTATATTTCAAGTGGCATTATTGATCGTTTATTTCTGCCTGTGTTGCCAGGTTGCTAGAAAAACTGAAGAGATATGGCGCTGCTGGTGTTCTGTCATATGGGTTACTTAACACTGTCTACTATGTCACTGCATTTTTATTAGTTTGGTAAGGCATACATGGATATGTGACATCTTACTGCTACTATATGTGGACGTTTATTTTCACTGGGTACAATATTTTTACTACTTGAAACTAGCTAAATGCTTTGCTAGTGAGTAATGACGGGAATTGTTGATGTATTCCTCCAACCCTAGATGGGTGGGTATATATAGAACTTATACATGGGCCTCTAGATGGGCCACTATACACATGGCCTCAATATACTCCAACACCCCCCCACAGTCTGAACTACCGGCGCAGCGGTGTTCAAGACTGGACAACAAGAAAGCTAACACCCCCCCACAGTCTGAACAACCGACGCAGCGGTGTTCAAGACTGGACAACATGAGAGAACAAGTAGAGCACAAAAGGGCTAAGACCCCCCCCCCCCCCCCCCCCGCAACCACAACTAGCCACCGGCTACGTTGAGGCTGGATCGAAACTCCGAGAAGGTCGACGAGGGCAGCCCCTTCGTGAAGATGTCAGCAAACTGGGAGGTAGTCGGGACATGGAGTACCCGAACATCGCCGATGGCGACTCTGTCGCGCACGAAGTGTAGGTCGATCTCCACATGCTTCGTCCGCTGATGCTGGACAGGGTTGGTGGAGAGATACACGGCGCTGACGTTGTCGCAGTAGACGAGCGTGCTCTTGGCGAGCGGGCTGTGGAGCTCCGCCAAGAGCTGTCGCAGCCAGGACGCCTCTGCCACGCCGTTAGCGACAGCCCGGTACTCCGCCTCGGCACTGGAGCGGGAGACAACCGGCTGCCGCTTGGACGACCAGGAGATCAGGTTGCCGCCCAGGAAGACGGCGTAGCCAGAGGTGGAACGACGAGTGTCCGGGCAGCCAGCCCAGTCAGCGTCGGTGTAGACCACCAGCTCAGCAGTGGACGAGTGGTGAAGTACCAGGCCGAGGTCCACAGTGCCACGGACGTACCGGAGGAGACGCTTCAGCGCAGCAAGGTGTGACTCCCGGGGATCATGCATGTGGAGACAGATCTGCTGAAACAGCGTAGGTGAGGTCCGGCCTGGTGAAGGTGAGGTACTGCAAAGCGCCGGCCAGACTCCGGTAGGCTGTAGGGTCAGCCACCGGATCGCCCAGATCAGCAGACAGCTTCGCCTGAGTGTCGACTGGAGTGGAGCAGGGCTTGCAATCAGTCATCCCAGCCCGCTCCAGAATATCGAGGGCGTACTGCCGCTGGTGCAGAAGAAGACCAGACGGGCGAGGCTCAACAGTGACGCCAAGAAGTGGTGGAGCTGACCAAGATCCTTCATAGCGAACTCCTGCTGCAAAGAGGAAATGACACTCTGAAGCAACTGCTGACTGGAAGCTGTGAGCACAATGTCATCGACATATAGCAGCAGATATGCCGTCTCATCCCCACGGCGGTAGATGAAGAGAGACGTGTCAGACTTGGCCTCGGTGAATCCCAGTGTCATCAAGAACGTGGCGAACCGAGAGTACCAAGCCCGAGGAGCCTGCTTCAGTCCATAGAGAGACTTGTTGAGCCGGCAGACCATATCCGGACGACTCGAGTCCACAAATCCCGCTGGCTGAGAGCAGTAAACAGTCTCTGACAAGGTGCCGTGAAGAAATGCATTCTTCACGTCCAGCTGGTGCACAGGCCAAGTGCGCGAGAGCGCAAGTGAGAGGACTGTGCGCACCGTAGCGGGCTTCACGACCGGGCTGAAAGTCTCATCATAGTCCACACCAGGCCGCTGAGTGAACCCCCGGAGAACCCAGCGAGCCTTGTAGCGCTCCAGTGTGCCGTCAGCCCGACGCTTATGCGTCCAGATCCACTTGCCAGTCACCACATTGCAACCAGACGGACGCGGCACGAGATCCCACGTCTGGTTGGCAAGAAGAGCCGCATACTCCTCTTCCATCGCGCGACGCCAGTGAGGATCCGCCAAGGCGTCGCGGACAGAGGAGGGTACCGGAGAGACCCGCGGCTCTCCCTCGGTGGCGGAGAGAGTCGCGGCCTGGGACGCCATCCGCCGAGTCACCATGGGATGGATATGTCGAGGATCCCGATGGATGACCGGCGGGTGGTACACTTCCGGCTCGGCTCGAGAGGAAGCCGGAGCTGGCGGCGGCGGCGACGGCTCTGGTGTCGGCGTCGCAGGAGCCTCCGGAGCAGGAGGCGGCGCCGGTGTCGACGCTGAACGACGCCGGTACACCTGCATCGGCTCAGCGTACCGCTGTGGCGCCGGGTTCGGCGCCGAACGACGCCGGTACACCTGCACCGGCTGAGCGTACCGCTCAGGTGTAGTGGAAGGCACCGGGGCCGCGCGTGGCGCAGCGGGAGACACCGGGTCCGTGCGCGGCACGACCGGAGGTCCGGGGGCCGTGCGTGGCGCGACCGCGGGCACCGGGAGAGCATAATGACGGGAATTGTTGATGTATTCCTCCAACCCTAGATGGGTGGGTATATATAGAACTTATACATGGGCCTCTAGATGGGCCACTATACACATGGGCTCAATATACTCCAACAGTGAGAACAGTCTACAGAACTCAATGAAACAGTTGCAACTGCATTAGCATTGGGCAGAAAATTAATATCAGAATGATTTGCGTTTCAGGTTTTATTTTGCTCCTGCTCCTGGTAGGATGGGTTATGGAGCAGCAGTGGAGAGGTAATGATTGCAAATTATCTTTTCCTTTTTATTCTGCTTTCCCTGTTCCTACTGTAATGTCTTTTGACCTACGGAAGCAGATTTGTTAAACTAATGGCAATGGTGTGGGCTGGCAGTCAAGTTACAAAGATTCTTCGTGCTGGAGGGTGAGTCAAATACCCAACTTACAAACTTACATCGTTGGTTTAAAATTTGTTTCTCGTATCGGTTTATTAAGTCTATACGGAAACGGAGTTTCTTTTGCTGGTACCTTGAGGAGCATCTTGAAGCATATCTGTTTAAAATTTGTTTCTCGTATCGGTTTAGTAAGTCTATATGGAAACAGAGTTTCTTTTGCTGGTACCTTGAGGAGCATCTTGAAGCATATCTATTCACATTTGAAAGAATTTAGATTACATGTCCTTTTTGTTGTGTGTGCCAGGGCTCTTGCACTGGCTCCTTTTGTTGACAGAGGGTTGAGATGGTTCACAGTCAAGTTCAATTTCAAGTCAGAAGGGAGGGTAAAATACTAGAGCTTTGCTTGATTTTCCTAGTGGGTACCCGTTCATATTTCGTGCAATCTTCTAACGTGTGACGTGTCTTTGCATTACTCTCGCTGCAACGCAGGCTTTTGCGACAGTCGTAGGGTTCTGTTTTGCAATTGCTGCTGCACTGTTCTTTGGATTAACAGTACTTTGGGCATAGCGCACCTGCTTTTCTGACAAGTAATGAGGAACCATGAAGAGATGCTGTCCAGTAGAACCTGATTCAAATCAGTGCCGCGGTGGTCACACTACTAATAACCTTACATTGTCAGCTATGGTTGCTCACATCTTGTACGATTACCTGTTTTTGTGACTCGTCAGTGACCGCAAACACCTTGATCATACTAAGTGCATATTCATGTAAGGTCACTCCACAATTTGGAGGAAACGGAACAAGTCAAACAGCAATTTGATAAGCTGGCATCAGGTTTCGCACAATTGCTGTAAGCCTGAAATCTGGCGTTCTACACGCATGGCTATGACCCATGGGTAATGCGAGGCGCTGTCCTCGCGCGCGTATCGTTCAGAGCCCCGTAGAAGGCGTGGAGCTCCTCGAACTGCTTCAATGCCGCGGCACGGAGCGGAGAAGAAGTTGACAGGCAGCAGCAACAGCACCGCGGAGACTCCCGAGTACAGCGTGCGTCGTTACCAAAATCGGATTTGCAGGCAGTGCGAGGTCATTCAGAATCCGTAGTGTCCAATGTGTGTTTCAGTTGAGATTTGATGCTGCTCATGTCATGCGCGGAGAATGCCCCGGACAGCCCAGTGTCCGTTGGGCCGATTCCGATCCTTACCTGGTCTACCGCCGCTGCTGATGCCAACTAGTTCACCAGCCCTGGATGACTGGGCACGTTCCGGTCGGGTGTTAAAATAGTTCTTGCCGGAACCGGTTTGCTATTTGCAAATAGCGAACTACTTTAGGATTTCAGACCTGGGCAATTTTCCTAGAGCGAGCTTTGCTGCCAAGAACAGATGGATGGCGGTTTGGTGGCGCTGATCAGGGCGTTGTGGAGAGTGGAGAAAAGGTCGTGCAGGTTGGGAACATGCTCCACAGATCCTACATGGCTTGCAGGTTTGATACACGCGGACAGCGACGGATTTGTTTTTAGCGTTATTGAGGAGAACGGGTTAGATCAAAAGTAGTCGGTGCCATCGGAAATCAGATGTGATGGATTTGCGCGTTGTTGGCATGGTCGATACGAAGAGGACCTAAAAAAAGAGACATGGCGCTGCAATCTGCAACCATGATAAAACGCCCGTTGTCCCACCAACCATGATCCGCTACGTACGAGCATCTTCCTCCCGGTCCCGGTGCGAAGAGCCTTGAACCCGTTCTCCTCAATAACGCTAAAGACAGCGTGCGAGCATCTTCCTCCCGGTCCCGGTTGCCAAGCACAGTGAGGGTTGCAGTTCCAGACCGGCGACCCCCGAGACAGCGCGCCGCCCGCCCCCCGTCTCCTTCAGGACGGCGGCCCTGATGCGCGGCGCAGCTAAACCCGTGCTGGAGGATTGGTGGTGGGAGGGCCGCAGGCCAACCGCGTGCGGCGTGCCGCTTGAGCCGGGCGGGCGCCCGCCGCCAACGCTGACTTTGCCCAGCGCGCGCACACCTCTCTCTCCCCCGTGGAGCCCAGTCGGCAGTCGACCACACACTTCTCTCTCCAGCCTACCACTACCAGTATTCCTTTCCTTCCGGTACATTCCATTGGGGCGAACGGCGACTTGATTAGAATATAAAATATCTTTTCTAATACGCGCTCAAGGATGTTTGCGATTTTTTTAAGAAAAATATCCCGTAGATCAATCATTGACCTCCATAACCGGCAGCGCCGGATTCTCGATCGATCACAGTTCGATCGATCTCGTCCAGAAGAGCTAGATCCACGTGACCCCCACCCTGCATCCATCATTCCATCCCGGGTTCACAGGCACGGCCAGCACAAACAGCGGCAGCCCGCGCGTTCGTCTCGTGCAGCCGTTGCAACCCAGGGTTCCGTTGGTTGATTCACGCGGCGACGCCAGCCGAACCACCTTTCACAGACGCTCGGACAAACGGTTGGTGACGGCTCCTGCCTTTCGCTGACATAGTGACAAGGGGAAAAAAGGAGCAAAAAATCAGCTGAGGCTGCCTTTAGATCGCGAAATTTTTTGGGTTATGACACTGTAGCATGTTTCGTTTTTATTTGATAATTAATGTCCAATCATAGATTAATTAACGTCGTTAGATTCATCTCGTGGTAATCAGTCAGACTGTGTAGTTAGTTATTTTTTTAACTACATTTAATACTTCATGCATGTGTTGAAAAATTCGATGTGACGGAAAAATTTGGAACTTTTTGGGAACTAAACGCGGCCTGAGCCTGGCTGCGCGATCTCAGTACGCATCGCGCGGCAGGAAAGGGAAATCTGCATCTGCGTTCGTACGAGCGCGCGCCGACGCGTCCAAATGGCAGGACCGTAATTACCGCGACCGTTTCCGAGGCGAGCGTCTCCCTCCCCGTCCCGGTCTCCCACTACGCGCCCGCCTTCCCGTCGCCACACTCGCTAGCGGTTCGCTCCTCCTCACTTCCCCACCGAGCTCCATTAATGGCGCCTCCCCTAATCACGCTATAATAGCCCAGGCGCGGGAGACCACGTGAGAGCCGGGGAGGAAAAAAGCTAGCGCCGCGTCCTGGAGGCTGGGCCGGCGCTTCCCCGCATGGGGTACCAGCCCATGCCCGGCGGCGCCGCCGGTGCCGGGACCTCGGGCGGCGGCGGGGGCGCGGACCACCTGCACAGCCACCACCACCACCACCAGCGCCTGCACAGCCCCCGCGTGGCCGCCGGGGGCTCCTCGATGACGCGCCGGGCAAACTCGTTCAAGCGCGGCGGCGGCGGCGAGATCGAGCTCCAGATCGGCTCCCCGCGCTCTCCGAGGTGCGACGGCCTCGGGAGCCCGCCCGGGGACGCCGCCGAGCCGTCCGCCGCCGGCCTCCACCACCACCAGAACAGCAACCTCCGGTTCCGGCTCTTCAAGCGCCCGGGCTCCGGCGCCGGCGCGGTCGACGCCGGCCTCGGCCTCGGGCTGGGGATCCGGGAGAGGAGGAAGCTCGGGAACGTGCTGTTCCTCGCCTTCTGCGGCGTGTGCTTGCTCCTTGGCGTCGGCAAGATCTGGGCGGGCGGGTGGTTCGCGCTCCCTGCCGACGACAAGCACGCGGATTTGCAGGTATGGGAACCGGAAAATTTTCCTGCGCATTCAGCTGCTATCTGCCGAATTTTCTTCATCAACTGCTCGTTGTGTTTCGTTCAGAGAAGAGCGCCTCCTTCCTTGTGTCCGGGGAGAGTTCCAAATTTTTAGTTAAACATCCTTATCCGAACTTGAAACTTGAATAAATGATGCTCCCAGCCTACGAGTTACTAGTTCAGTTACTTGCAAGCTCTGGGGTCTCTTAGCGGAAAGCATCACTATTTCTGAATTCATTTTACAGTTGCCACTTTGCACACAATTTATGATCTTGGCATTCCCAATTGTAACATTGCATTTGGCGAGCCTAGTAATTTCCAACTATAATTTCACGAGATGGGATTTGGAGAAATATGATGGGACCTGCACTCGTAGTTTTGATACTAGAAATCAGTGTGATGAGCCTCCTGAGAGATACAAGACACTGCCACACTGGTCCATCAAACTTCTCAGATAGGTATGGCCGTATGGGTGAGTAAACGTTTGCACTTTGGGACGGTTTCACTGTTATTCACTGGCATGGCTATTTACAGTTGGTTGCTGTGGGTTGTTTGTGCACCTTTGTTTTCTTCTCTCAAGACACCCCTAATGTCTCATGTACACATTTTTTTCCTTGGCCATTGTCTTTACATGCCCTAGGTACGCATATGATAATACAAAATATGTGAACTGATTGTTTAGGCTTATAAAGTGAGAATTCCTTACTGAATACTGCCCATAGCAAGATGCAACCATCTTATTCCTTCTCATCATTAACTGGAGCAGTGCCCTTATCTCGCTATTTAATCAATTGATCTAATCTAACCGTCTATTTCTAAGGGTACTTTTATTATTAGCTTGTCAATTTCTCATGAGTGCCCATGTTGAGGATAATTACATATATCTAGTTAACAATCCATCCCCGTGCTGAGCAGTCTCCTATGCCATCAATCCCACCCTTCTCATGAGTCCGCCTTTCTCTCCCGCCATGCAAACCATAAATGTCGCAAAACCCTATTCCATTGTGCCATTGCACGGGCTCAGTCCTGCCGTAACCCATGTGATGTCATGGCCAATGGGTCACGGTCGTTTTGGATGTTCCGCTTTTGTTGATCTTGGACCCACAGCTTCTTGTTCAGTCATTGACCGTGCACGCCTGCACAGTGCACAATAGAGCAACATTGCCTCTATCCACTTCAAGAGGAAGACAGACTCTGTCACCGTTTTGGCTTCTTATTAGCTACCTAGACTATTCAGCTGATTGATGGGCCCATGCACTAGGATTCCATTCAAGTTCAATTCTACTTGTTACATAGATCATCATGTTTGGCTCACCTGAACCAAAACAATGTTTATCTGAAAACAGTGTTTGATTGAGCCTACTTGCAAGGTGGTCTCATGCCCCTGCCTCGATCCAGTGCGCCGCCATCTGCCAGCATTAGGAGGAAGAGGAACTCCAGCATGAAGAGGAATAATGGAACCAAAGAGGCTCCATGGAAATAGGAAGACAATGAGCGTGTGAATAGAAATGAGTGGAAAGAACCAAGTGGATTAGAAAGCGGAAAAAGCTGAATTTGACCTTTTAGGTCCACAGGTTTACTAGTATGTCATGTTATTTTTTGACTCCCATGATACTCAGAAGGGGAAGAGTATCATATAATCAATCCAAACCATCAGAAGAGAGGGATTGGATAGCCCGTATCAATTTGACGGCACTGTAAATGTCCTCAGTTTGATTTGATTAATTACCAATTTCAGAAATTTTCCTGTAAGGTTCTGTAGTGTTACCTTAACTCTAGCTAAATCATAAGTTAAGATTGTTCGGGCATGGCTATAGTTTCTTTTCAATCATGTTATATTGTTATGTATGCTCTGAGCTTATCACCATTGTGTGAACATTTCATGAAGTCTTCTGTAGCCTGACATTACTAGGGGTGTTAATTGGTGACCCTTAGGTGCACCTCCAATTATCTTTAGTTCAAAGTTTTGTACTACTTTTTCAAAATGAGATCTCAATTTGAAAAAGTAGTGCAAAATTTTGAACTAAAGAGGGTTGGAGGTGCACCTAAGGATTACCAATTAACACCCCTAGGCATTACTACAGTTAATCCGAAATTATTGTATGATCTGGATAGTACATTTAGAATTAGGAAATATAATGTTCAGTATTATAATGTAAAATGTCTGCATTTGTACATGTTTCTAGGATCTCTCTATCTCCTTCTCCAGTGATGAAGGGCATCAAGTTGATTATCACTCAGGATACATGGGTGCAAAAGAAAGTGACAGGACTTTGATGACAGTTGAATCTAACATTGGTGGAAGAGGAGACAGCATCGCTGAGGCTAGTAGTATATCTCTGCCTAAGTGCCTAGACATGTCCTTTAATTGGCAATGATTTGTGGAAAGTAACTATCTTTTTTTTTTGGGTGCTTCATGCAGGACTTTGATGTCTGGTCTCAGCCAAGCAGTGTAAATTTTAGACAATGCATTGTTTCAAACTCTCATAAAAGTAAGTTTGTTTGTGTGGCAGTAATATGTCTAACCTTTCTTCTGGCGTCTGTCAACATGATTTGGTCTCTTGTTCTTAATTTTGTAGAGCAAGATTCTCATACAAATGGTTACATTCTCATAAATGCAAATGGAGGTTTGAATCAAATGAGATTTGGGGTGCGATTACTATCCTATATATCAGTTTTAGGTTACTATCCGTATTTGATGGCTGATATCTGATGACATTGTCCTGTGCGTTGCAGATATGCGATATGGTTGCTGTTGCTAAGATCCTGAAGGCAACACTGGTTTTACCTTCGCTTGATCATACATCCTACTGGGCAGATGATAGGTTGGGATCTTCAACCACAAGCTTCTTATCTCTAATCAACTCTAGACTTGTTAATCAATGCTATCATTGTACTCATTCGCATTTCTTCATTCACTAGTGAATTTAAGGACCTTTTCAACTGGAGGTATTTCATCGAGTCACTGAAAGAAGACATTGATATTGTTGAGACGCTGCCCCCTGAATATAGTAACATTGAACCTTTGGCTAAAGCTCCGATATCTTGGTCAAAGGTTGAAACTAGATATCTGCTTATAGTTTATATTGATATATGATGAAAGCACTGACTCAGTGATGTATTCTGGGCAGGTGAATTATTACAGAGATGAAATACTCCCTCTTTTGAAGAAACACAAAGTCATTTACTTTACACATACAGATTCTCGCCTGGCTAACAATGGTCTTCCTAGTTATATTCAGAAATTAAGATGCCGAGTTAACTATGTATCTTTGAAGTATTCTCATACAATTGAAGATCTTGGTACTACCTTGGTTTCAAGGATGCGTCAAGATGGAAGCCCATATCTTGCACTCCATCTAAGGCAAGATACTTGATCTCAGGATGCTTTTGTGTTGAACTTATTAACTGTTGTTTTCTGTGCCTAATTAGTGCTTTCAGTTGTTTTTCTTAATTACAACTATTTTCCTTGTACTGTTGTTTTGACATCTGCAACAATAGGTGGATTGAAATCTTTGTTTGTCTATCCCCAAAATATTCAATGGTAAAGCTTGGAATTATTATGTTGTCTCTTTAAAGAAATATAATCGAGCTTGGAAAACTGCAACTACTGTGGGTCACTCTGTAATGTTTTTATAGATAAAGTGTTATTGCATATGAGTATATGATGGGTGATCTTAAACTGGCATGCTGCTTGACAGGCTTTTTCATGGAACCATCTTATCGAGCAAAGCTTTCGATTGCGTCAATCATTAATCAGTATAAAAATTTGAAGTGAAATTTTAGCCATAAGTTCTTGGAACCGCAGAAGGAACCATTCTGCAAAATTATGGTGCCAGATTTCCAAAGCCTTTTAAGCTATTCAATCGAAGCAGAAATTTCACTTGAAGTCCTTTTATAATCATACTAAATGCAGCTTATTACTGAACTCTCTAGCTGCACCTTCTAGCACAATGATGTTAAATCATGTATTAACATACTGTATAGGGGTGTCAATTGGTGACCCTTAGGTGCACCTCCAACCCTCTTTAGTTCAAAATTTTGTACTACTTCTCCAAAATGAGATCTCATTTTGAAAAATGAAAAATTAGTACAAAATTTTGAACTAAAGAGGATTAGAGGGGCACTTAAGGATCATCAATTGACACCCCTAATACTGTAGTACTTATGCACAAAAGATGCACTGCTATTTATTAAATGATACATTTCAGGCTTTGCTCAGTTGGTTAACGTGTGTCAATTTTGATGTTTTGTAGGTATGAGAAAGACATGCTAGCTTTTACTGGTTGCAGCCATAGCTTGACACCATTAGAAGACAAGGAATTGCGTAAGATGCGTTATGAGGTAAGTCACTGGAAAGAGAAAGAAATCAATGCTACTGAGCGAAGAAGCCTTGGTGGCTGTCCTTTGACTCCAAGTGAAACTTCACTTTTACTCAAAGGATTGGGTTTCTCACAAAGCACTAGAATTTACTTGGTTGCTGGTGAAGCTTTTGGCAATGGAAGCATGAAGGCTCTGGTGGATGATTTTCCCAATATTTATTCTCATTCTACATTGGCGACAGAAAAGGAACTTGCACCCTTTAAAAACCATCAGAATATGCTTGCTGGTCTTGACTACATTGTGGCTCTCCAGAGTGATGCCTTTATTTACACTTACGATGGAAATATGGCAAAAGCTGTACAGGGCCATCGACGTTTTGAGAACTTCAGAAAGACTATTAACCCAGACAGGTAACACATATTCCTTAGTGTAGCATGCTACAGTGATTTTTTTTTTGCACCAAATGAGCCTATAGCCTAGTGATATGTGTTGCAAACCACAGCTCTCCTGCGTGGTTCGAGAAAAATATTGTCGCAAACAAGTGGTCGTAAAATTCCTCAAATGTGCTTTATTCTGAGTTCCACCTTTTTTTCCTGAATATCTTATTATCTGCCCGGCAGGATGAGTTTTGTGAACCTGGTAGATGAATTTGATGAAGGAAGAGTGCCCTGGGATATGTTCAGCTCAGAAGTGAAAAGATTACACAAAGATAGAATAGGTGTTCCATATTTTAGGGAGCCTGGAGAATTCCCAAAGCTAGAAGAGTCTTTCTTTGCAAACCCCTTGCCTGGCTGTATATGTGAGAAACATAGTGAAGAATGAAACGATTCTTTCCGGGCATCTCTTAAGCCAGAAGATATCGACCTCTGCCTCTTGCCAGATATTATGGGCACCGTTGTTGAGTCATGATCTGCGAATCCATTCTAAACAACAGTTGAGATACAGTGCACTGGGATGTCTTTTTCAGCTTCAGCCCTTACTGGAGTTCAAAGCATTAAGGACAGTGATGTTTTGCAGATTGCAGGTCCGTCAATCATTTTCACACGACTATAGTATGTGAGTGGTTATGCCTATCACATTTGCTGCAAGCGGTACATAAATGGTACATATAGCTGAGATTATCCTTGTGGCTTTCTTGTAATTTTCCACTTCTGCTTTATTTGATTATTTGGGGGAACTGCGCAGCCAGATTTGCAGATATAATGTTATATACAGATCCAATGGAGTCATTCAGAAATGTAGCTACAAATTTTGATTGTGTCTACAGCCATACTTTCTATGCTCAGGAAAGCAATCTGACTTACCGTGCAAACTGTATCTGCTTCCATATCCAACTCCCCGTGCTCCCATTTTGAATTTGCAATATGCATTGTTAAACTTTTTTACTTGATACATAAATATTGTGGTTCGGTTTTGATATCCTGTATATAGTAACCTGCATCTTTTTCATCTAAAAGAATTAATAAAGAATTATGTCATCGTTACAGTTTGGGTTTGCTGCAATTTTATCCAATAATGATGTTTTAGTATGATATCTGCCCTACCTAGACCCAGTGGAAACTTCACTGATACCACAAAAGTCTGGTAACCACGTCTGCCTCGCCTCCATCATCCCCGTCTTCATTCTAATCTTCATTGCCTCTAGCCTCTAGGGTTCAAAATGGATAGGTATCTTAAGTTTTTTTCTTTATCCAAAATTTTTACAGCAGTTTATGAAAACTAAATAAATCCAACAAACCCATTCATGACCTTGTCACCCAATCTCCATACCAAATAAACCTATGTCCAAATTTTCTACTTCCTATTCATCGGAAAACCAATTCCATGTAAAAAATTGCCCTATCATTTTTTACTCCACAAAATTCATAAAAAAAAGTAAAATCCCGTAAACCATGTTTAGCCTTACCCATTCTACTCCGAGCCCGAATAAATTCATATTCATCCAAACTTTAGGTTTTTCCATCCGAGTCTTCCATTTCAAACCTCGAACATCCTTCTTTTTCTAGAAACACTATCATATCCAAACCTCGCTAGCTTCCACCTATCCTTCTAATAGGGCATTCTTTGTTAAATATGTTCACTTGCATGCTCATTAGTTTATTTTAATGTTGCGAGGAAGTTGATGGGAAGTCAAAAGCTTGGATCTTGACTGTTGCGAAGCTCCCTTATTAGAAGTGAAGCAAAGCAAACAACAAGGCAGGTCCTAGTTCCCCTTGATCCATTGATAGAGAGAGTTACAAGTTTTGGCAAGTAATTATTTGACACGTATTATTGCATTATATTTCCAACGTATTTTAAAAATTTAGAGGTGAATCTGTAAATTGGGTCCCCTCTACGGTGCAGAGGTGCCGCCCCCCTGTCTTTCACACGTCCACTTCGTCGTTGTTACCACTCCAGATCGCGTACACACCCTGGGTAGTGACAACACCAAATTGCCGCGCGGGGGGGTGGGGGGGAGGCCGGGATGGATTCCCACCAAATATATTCTAGGGAGCTTCTAGCTGCTCAGAAAAATCATGGGTTCACCAGTTTTACAAAGCGAGAAATGTACCAAAAGGTAGTGAAGATTACATACTTCCACACATACCTTCTACTATGCTCGTGGCAGATTTGGAAACCTCGCAATGAGGTGATCTTCAGAGGAGCAGAGCCGCCTCTCCTCGACTCCTGCTGGCGTGCAAGAAGTATGACTTTGGCGCTGCCGACTGCCGCGCCCAGATCAAAGAATAGTAGAAGCCTGGTGCCACAATGCCAGTTCATTAAACTACTCAGTAGCCTGGACAAGTTTTTGCTGCTTATTCTATTGGATAGAAGCAACTAACTATGATCAGCTGATGGCTTTTTGATATCAATCTAATCACCACAACTAGCCCTAGAAAAAAAGACTTAGGATGAAGTGCAACATACAACACAAAGCACAATTTAGAGGTGATATGATCACATGAATAAATAATGCTGGAAACTAGTAATAAGGTACATGTAGTTTGCCATGTAAAGGTTATACCTGGTGACAAGCTAGATGATGCCTTAGAGCTCCCAAGGATCAACATCATAGGGACATCAACCAGCAGGATATGAACCCTTAGTTGCGGTTCTTGATCTGCAATCTTGGTGTGCCGAGTATCATCCTAGCTTCAGGATTCCTCAAGAGTCCCTAGATGTGTTTGTCTTTGACTGATGGCCAAAAGTTGCAGGGCATGCATGTCTTGTACTTAAGCTGCAGGGCATGCATGTCTTGTAGAAACCCTAGGTCAGTGTGCCTGACGGCGTGCGACATGACGACGTGTGGTGGGGATTAGTGCTGCGTTGTCCCTTTTGGCTTCGTGGTGCAAACCCTCCTTGTTCTGGAATCTTCCCTACAAATTTACTATATTCTTGTGGTTTGCTTGGGTGGGAAAATGAGGCCATCAGGAAGCCGACGTCGTGATGGTTCATTGGGTGCCTTGACTGCCTTCCCTGTTTTGGCCTGGTGACTCCATTATTCTGGGTGAGGATCTTGTCCAGAACCCCTTGAATTTCTGGCTCCAAGATTGTCTGACTGTATTTTTTACCTGATTTGCAACATGTTTTGAGAAAAGCACAAGTTGTCGAAATCTCTAGTTCATAGACAATAATAAATAAATATGCATTCAGCTAAGCGTAGAAGGTTAAAATAACGAGCATCAACACATCCCCATGATTTGTTTTACTTGGTCATCCCTAGAAATATAAAGTGATAAGACAAAGCTACTCCTGGTGTAAACAACTCAAGAAACAAAAAAGCAAGCTAATAAATATATAACTAGACCAAATCATCTCAATAGTAAAAATTAAGTAAATTAAAGGGTAGCCCAATTCATTGCCTGGTCCTATTGTCTCAAGCCTTGAGGCGCGCCAAGATTTTCAGGCTAGCACTTTATAATTGTTTTTATTTTTACAAAAGAAAAATGAAACCATAAGAACCTATCTTAGGATTAAGGTCTGGCAAAAAGCACTTCTCACAGGCACAATCTCAAATATTTGAGATTGCTAAAGTTTTGTTAAAAAGGATAAAGGCTATATCTAGAGCTTGAGAAGATACTATAGTGAATCATTCTAAGTGAGAAGATGTTGTGGCTTAAAATCTAGTTCCTCATGGAATTATTAAGGACTATGAAAGAGGCCTAGAAAAAGAGATATGATGTTTGGGGGAAAACACAAGGGGAGAAAAATTAGAGAAAAATAGAAAAAGTGGACATGTGCAAACGAAAGAACAATTCTTTGTTACCAGATTGCATATGGTAGGAGATACTACTAATAATATATGCTATTCTTGATTCTTTTCCGCCTTTAACTGATGAGTAGCTATTACTTCTCTCCTCCCCAAGCTTGAGCCTATGAACTTCTTCTATGCTCCTATTTCTGAATAAAGTTCTCCAATAGGTGTCTTGCTGTCTTCTAGCTCCACATGGCGCTGAAGTTGTTAGTTCCTCTCCTTCGGAGTTTGAGTTGTTGCCTGAATTCAGGATGATAAATATCTGTAGAACGGGTTGTGGACAAAGGCAGACATGTAATATACAACTTTTTAATTTGGGAGGACACAAGCAAACTTTTGCACGTACTCGACATGATATACAACAATGCACGGGTAGAAAAGACTAGAAACTATAGATGAGACAAGGAATGGCCAAATATTCACGAATTTCTTAGTTTAAGAAAGCAAATAAGGGGTTTAAAAAGATTTAATATTTTTCAGAAAAGAAAATAAAAGGAACTATCCTGAATTTCCTAGTTTATCTTAGCTCAAAAGCATCGGTTGAATTATAAAGTCAATCCATGTTAATTAGCAAGCACCTTCCACATCTATCAAATCAAGATCCATCCAAGAAGATAAAATTATTGTGAGTTGAGTTTGCTGGGTCAAGACTATAGATTTAACTTAACTCAAATAAAGCAAGCATAAAAACATAACATTTATAGCAATCCTAAAGGAAGCCAGCATAAAAATCATACCATTAATAGAAATCCTTAAGGATGACAACTAACTCGACCTAATCATGTGAAAATAAAAGATAGATATAGATCAAACCCATATTCCTGGACTCACACACTACAAGGTAACAAATAAACAAAAAGAAGAATTAAAGAGAGAAATTTCCTAGGAATACTATGGCATGGCGCTATTCCTATGTCTAGTGTCGTGCGGTGCTAGGCCATCTCTTCCTCAACTGTTGTGGAGGAGGAGGGGGCAGAGAGGGCACTAGCTAGCGAATTGGTGCTACAGATAAAGCCATCTCACCCTCAAATGCCAAGTGTTACTCCTATAGCTTCTCCAAATCTTGTCCCACCTGGGCAAGTGCGCACAAATGTTGCCGAGGTGCTTGATGTCTGACTGACAGAGGTAGTGGACACTGTTGAAATCGAGTGGTGCCCGGTATGCTAACCCTTGGGTGAATGGTAGAGGTCCGGCCAGTAGTTGGTGCCGCGACACCATCGTTGTATGGGCCTCGTGACATGACTTCAGAGCTTCTTATTGTGAAGATCCACCGTCTCACAAGTCCCGATTATCGTTAGAGCTAGGGATGTGGCCAAACATGGTGCTCAATTATTCTCGAAATCCTCATGCACTCTCTCAAGAGCAGCTCCTCAAGCTAGTTCTCTTTTCCTTCCACAAAGAACCCAAGGCCCTCTCATGGAAGCTGGAGCTAGTTCCCGTCAAGGTAGAAGCTCATTGCCCAATAATGAGCTCTAGGTTGGGCTCGAAGAGCAACAAGGTCTTATGTGCCTTCATATGGTAGAACCAAGCAGCCACCATGGTGAATGTCAAGTTCACCCTTGTTAGCACAACAGGTGCAGCAGAGCTAGCGCAACCCACTAAATCAGCACTCAGAAGTTCGAGGAGTCGATGCATGATACGTCGGTAAATAACCTTGATGATGGGGTGGATGATGATCCGATGCCTGAGCATGCCATTGGGGAAGATCCTTGCCAAAAGTAGTGAAGCTCCTAAGTGTTCACAGGAGGGTTGTCATTGCGGGATGCAATGCCGAGGTAGCCCATGATTTGGGTGAAGGTGAGACAAAAGTTGGCTTCGCTGATGTGGAAGGCGACACCGACCATGTGCCCTTACTCACCATCCACCAATGAGAATGATGTTGCTACCCCCATGATAATCTCATTGGTATAGGTCATGAACAAGTTGGTAAAGTCTCTACAAGTGCTTGGCCGAAGTCGGCAAGGAAGACAACACAATGTAGGAATATGCATTCGACATTGTAGTTGTGAACAAGCGGTCACCGATGATGCGTTAACGTTTCTCCTCAACCAAGCTGTTGTAGAAGCCACGATAGGATGAAAATTGGAAGGCATTCAGCTATGTATCAAAGGTTTTCTACAAGGACAATAATGTCTTTTCAAGTAGCACTTAACGTAAAAATAGATAGTAGTGTCATAGAAGGTATAAAAGTTAGACTTAGTACCAAATAAGGAAGAATTTGTTCAGGTCCACAGAGGGAATGAATTCTCTTATGCAAAATCGAGAATAAAACAGCGAATATGTAGCATTGCTTAGGAAACCATCCAAGAAAGAGTAAATATAGAGCATTTACTACCCCTCAGCCATCATAGTTGCTTTCCCCAACCTATCTAGTCAACTAACCCTGTGCTATCCATTGCCTTGTAGCCACTAGGAACCCATATCTATATCAAGGTTTCAAAACAAAGAAGAATATTATAAATCAGACTTTTCCCCATTTATTATATAATGGTGAAGGACCACCCAGGCCACCTCCAAGGCTTCCTCGACCGAATCCAGTGTGCCACGAGCAAGTGGACCTGGACCAGATCCACCCCTACCACCATCCCACAAGATGCACTAGGTTTGAGGAGATGAGAGAACAAGGGAGGGCCAGTTCGGATGAGAGGAGTCTTTGTTCGTGCCGATTGAATTGAGGCCAAGGGCATCGTTTTTCCATCCATGACTAGTGTGACATGGACCTAAAAGTTCTCATGGATCGAATTGACGAGCGTGGCATGAAACATAGACATAATGTCATATAGGGAAGGAAATTTTTTCGAGTTTGGAAGGAGCCATGTTATCTTCAGTCTCGAATAAGGTATTTTCTCCATAATTAAACCCGAAATTAAAAAGAAAACTCTTATTGACCATGCACTCATAGTTGACTTGTGCGTCAATTTCTTCAAGTTGCATGTTCACTACCCGCTCATGGGGGTTTCATCTTGACCTACCCCGACTTGCTCAAGATTAAGAGGCATTGTTCCTTGTTGTTGTTGTTGTTGCATGTCCATTATCCTCCAGAAGTAGCATGTCAAAAGAAAATTTGATAACACCTTCCTAGTGATGCTAATTATACTATCCTTACCCAATCAATTAGTTCATTTATACCTGCAGGACGAGTAAATCGTTATACAAAAATAGACCATACAAAAATCATATGAAACAAAATTTGAGAATCGCTGCAGAAGCCTAGATTGGAGCACTAAGGAAACCATAATCCATAATAGTTATATGGCCCTACTCTTCGTTTCTTATGGGGGAAAAAGATTGTAGATCACTACCAAGAAAAGACAATTTAGAGTTACACAGTAGTATTTGTTGGGAATGCAACTCAGATCAATTGCTATGCCCAAAGGGGCATGTATAGAGATGTACAAAGTGCAGAAGTTTGTGTATCTACATCTAATGCCCTATCGACTCATGGTGGATCTACAACACGTGATCTTGTGTAGGAAGCATCAAATCCAACGTGCTTGTGAGTTATTGCTTCACGACATCTCGAGAAATATTGATCGCATTAGTGCAGTTAGAGTAGATGGGTTGATGCAGTAAACTGGCACACAAAATATAATCTTCAAATTACCACTTGGAGCTAGTTGTGGTTGGAGAAGAAACTGACACTATCATTGGTAGGCTAAGGCGAAGATTGCTAGGGTTTAGACAGTCAGGATATACGCTATCTATCGTGTTTTGTACACCGGCTAGTACAATATGCTGCGCTTCTCCGTAGCTTGATGGCCAACACTTCAAGGTAAGGGTTTATACTAGTTCAGGTAATTGTTGTACATCTAGTGCAGGTGTGCACTCTTCTTCTTATGTTTGAGTGCTGGGTGCTTGCAAGCGTGCAAATATGGGTGTGTGCATATGAGCGTCGAGACAAAAGAAACCCTAGCTCTACTTTTTTTATAGTTATGTGCACTGGGCTACAATGAGAGAAAGGGGCGTCTCACCCCCTGATTGACAACCCAGGCGAGAAGGACGGCAACTCTACATGTGTCCTAGCAAGAGTCTCCAAAGTCATTGTGTTACGTCAAGCGATGCTGGGTCTCGCTAGTTCGATCAGCCGCGGTGTTCCGCGTCGCTTCAGTCCTATTCACCATCCCCTTGGCAAGACATGGTGTGGGCGTGGTTGCTATACGGCCGCCATAGTCAACTAGGGCTCGCCCCGTGGCTCCACTGGCCGGGTCAACGCTTCACCCTAGGGTCGAGGGTTGGATCGCCTCTCCTAGAGCCACAAAAGTGTGTGTTGGGTACGGCTAACTCGGCGGGCCTCCGTCACCGAGGGCCATGAGTTACGCCCTGTCCTGTTGCTCTAATGGGGCGAGGGTAGACGGCTTGGGTGCCGGTCTGCGGCGTTATGATGGCCTAGCCGATAAGGAGTGCGCGTGTCGGACCCTCGGTCCGTAAATGGTGTCCCAATCTTGGTTGCCAGACTAGGCGCATGAGCATGTGTGCGTGTCACATCATCCTAGGCGTATTTGTTGCCTTCTTCTGGTCCGTCCTCGTATGCCTGTGTGGGCCTAGCAATCGGGTCGCCATCTACCGCACGGGCCCCAGTTGCAAATACCGTTCATTCCTTGGGCTCGTTGTCCTATGCCAGCCATTCTATGTTTGCCTGGCCCGGGAAGGCCTTTTTTTGGGTACCTATGGTATGTGAACCTGTCACCGACCGCTAAGTCTGGCCCACATTCCTTGCATGATGAAACCTTTCCTCAGCCCACATCTCAAGTGTTGCAACCTTAGGTATGAGTGGCATGTAAGCAAATGTGCCCTAATTGTCCCAAACTCTTCTGGTAACTTTGATGCTAGTCACAACACTTGCAACAACCATAATAGTAGAACTCTATAGCCAAGCTGTCCAAGTGGTGCCAGGCCATGGACTGTGGAAGTCCAACGTAGATGCAACTAAGCCACCTCTATGACAGCATGGTAAATGACCTCGTTATGAATCTCATAACTACACTAGAGGTGAGCCCACATGGTCAGATCAGATGTGTAGTGGCAAGATGATAAAGAGACATTGAGATATGAATCTTAATGCCCACAAGCAGGATCTACTCAGCAAAAGCCTCCTTCACATAGCTAGGTCTCGTAGACAAGGACATCGGACTAGTGGACCTCCATCTGAGCCTCAAACACTTGAAGTAGCGCGGTCCTGGCATCATAGACTACCTTGGGCCATGACGCTGGACCGTGAGAGGGCATAGACTTTGTGGATGACTCATGCATGGAGACAGTGGTGAGTCTACGACGTGATGCAAGCATGACATGGAGGTGCACATTCAAAGAGGTTTGTCATGATGCAGTACCGCAGGGATGGGCTGGTGGCTAGGCTGTCGTGTGACTATAGGGTCTAGGCATGGCTGCATGGGAGTGGCACAGAGTCATGACACAACACAGAGGGCACATAGTCAGCAAAGACCCTAACCTCGTACGAATCCATGTTGAGAGGTCCGTAGGGTGCATATTGAGCGAAGGTAAGGGAGGGAAAAGGAGAGAATAGAGTTGCTTGGAGGCTTGGCGGTGGCTAAGCCAACAACAACGAAGGCTGGAGACCTTGGTGGATTAGTGGAAACCCAAAAGCTCTAGTAACATGTTAGGAGGGTTGCCTGGATCTTTTGCTCTGCACAAAAGGAACATATATCTAGATTTACAAGTGCACAAAGCACCCTGGAGTAGCTACTAAACACATAGAGTTATATACGTATAATAATAGTAATAATATGAAAACTGCAATACAAAGGATGAACATTATCTCAAGAACTAGTAAGAAACACAAAAACATAATATGATCTAACATTGCAACTTAATAGCAGATAGGAAGATAGACCAATGTGACTCTTTAAAACATGATCATTAATTCTTCTTTTTTAAAAAGTAAGTTTTCCTTGTTCCTAAAGTGCCAAGGCTATGACCAGTTGAGCACCAGTATTAGTAAAAACAACACATGTAAAATGATTTTGATATATATTGCACAAAGCATTAATTTGTTTTCCACTATTTCCCATCTTTTTCCCTATTTATATAGACACATCATCTCAAATTGCCCTCCTACTTGGTTGTATTGTACATTGCCAAATAAACTAACCAATCCAAGAAAGCTGGAGTTCTTTCAAACTAGCGTGTGGCAGCTAGTCATGATGATGACCAACTAGCAAGACGACTAATTGCAGTACCAACCTAGCTCAGATACAATTATCATCAGTCATGGCTCTGCCGACCATCCATTCTATCAACATTGTTTCACCAAATCAGGCAATGGTGCAGCAGCTCTGATACATACTGGACTCTTCATTCCATTTGGTTGGACATTTAGGACCAAGGGACTAATTAATCGCTGCCTCGCCGTTGGATCATAGTGTGGTCTTGGCCGCCCATTTTTCTTTGCCAAAACAGCGATGTAAAATCACTTTTGGAGGGGGGGGGGGGGTAGGAAAATAGACGGGAATTGTGGAAAATAAAAAAAGGCATGTGTAAAAAAAAGACAATTCTGTGTGGTGTACTGTTATTTTGGATTCTAAGTGGCACTATTTGAAATCATTTAACTGAAGCATTTTTGAAGTGGAACAGATAATATGTAGCCCAGCTAGCATATAACATAAGGTATACAGTGGAGCTTTTAGAAGGCCCAGCATATCATGGACTTATGCATATCCTTAAAGAACAAATTCTAGAGGTACGAAGCATAGGAAATTCGAGCATTTGCTAATTGAAGTAAAGATAATTACCTTTAAAAAAGACTTGGGCAGAAGGTGAAGCTCTTCTATATGTATATAACTTGCTTTGCACATTCTCTTCAGACATTGAGCATTCATCACCAAGACTAATAGTCATTTTGCGAAGAGCTGCTGCTTTAGATAAAACCAATTCTATAAAGCACATCTCATTTGATAAACAGGAAATGTCATTAATCTTCACAACCTGAAGGCTGGCACACATCCCATCGGTCCATTGTGTATTCTGAAATTCTGCATTTGCTTCAGTTTCCTGCTCTTGATTATTGATAATCTTGAAAAAAGAAAACCCCAGAAAGTCAATCAAAGGAGACAAAAAGACTACCTCCAAACAAGAAGAAAATATGATCATTTTTATGTCAGCATTCATACCGCGATTTCGAGATCTTCAAGGTTAGGAGCATTCCTTAGCAAGCAAAACGTTGATAAAATGGCATACATTTCAAAGTGGGTAGAGAGAAACAAACTCCTTAAATTGGCAAAGGTGCATGGAAGTGTTTCCAATAAAATATCCCCGAAGTACTGAAAAAGAAAAATATTGACAGCATTGAAACTTGATGCAGATGTCACCTACTTCAAAAATCCTATTTTCTTTGATATTGGAACTTGCCCAGACCATGCTACAATTACATAAATATATAACTTTAGGCATCTGTACCCAAGTTTCTGAACAAATAACCATACTTCCACGATCAGAAGAGCAGGTTAAAATGAGAGAAATATTGCAGTGCCATCAATCATAAAGAAAGTATTTTGAGGCTAAAAGAAACTGCACAACATTCGATTTCCAACTGGATGCATTGCTTAAGACATGAATATCAATTGCTTTAGGCAACATATGAAACAACTACAATTAATTGAAGGAAAAAAAAGGAAAGTCGCGGCATATACTATTAGTTATCGTTAAAGAAGAAAGATCATTAAATTTTCATCCCAACTCCACATGATGCAGCACCTAAACAGCAAAACGACTTATGAGACAACCGCAGTAGCCAGATTTACAAATTTTACTCCATTCTGCTTAATATAATGCATTTCCATCATTTTTCTACCATGATTGATCAAACTTAAGTTAACAAACTAGGAAGATAAGATATAAATGAAATGTACCGGTTGGTAGAACGTTGAGAGAGTGAGCCTCCTAGCATGAGCAACGCCGGCAACGAATGCTCCAAAATCATCCCCGTTCACATAGGTATCAAAATCAATGGTGGCGTTGTCGAGACGCGGCAGCTCCCCAAATTCCCAGGCGTAGTAATCACACACCAAAACGATTGTTAGGCTACGGAGATTGGGTGCCGCAATCATACACGGCTCGTCGCTAGGGTTGCACACTTCGCATAGCTCGAGGACAGCAAGCAAGGGCGACCGGCTGATGATAGCCTCCAATGCCTCCTTCACCGAGAACTGGACGTCGACGAGTTTGAGCTCCTGGAGCACGGGGAAGCCGGCGAATCCCACAGGCGTGGGGCAGACGTAGCCGCCGTGCAGCTTCAGGGTCACGAGCTGGCTAAAAGAGTAGATGGAGGAGTTGATGGTCAAGCCGCAGTGGAGTCGGAGGTCCATGGACCGGACGCCCCGACGGGACAAAGCAATCAGCCAGTCGTCGATGCGGCACGAGGAGGATGAGTGCGCGTCGATGCGGATCGAGAAGTCCCGGATGCTGCCGGCGTAACGGATGAGGACGCTGTCGACAGTCGTCGGAAGCGTGCTGAGGCGGCCGTCGAGGAGGGAGAGGGACAGCGTGGGGAGCGACTCCCAGCGGCGCCGCCAGGCACGGGAGAGCGCGGAGGTGCGGACAGCGTCGCAGAAGCCGACCCGGCTTAGGATGCCTTCGATCAGGTGCTCCGGGAGGGAGGTCAGCCGATCCGGCGCCGGCGCGGCCCGGCGGCGCCGCCGGCGCGGGGGCTCCATTCGCCCCAACCCCAACTCTCGCCCCTCTCTCTTTCCCTCTTTCAGTGGCTAGGATTTTGCCTAGAGAACCTGAAACGGCAGTCCACTCTCTAGGGTTTTTAGGGCAGTGTCAGATCAGGTGACGGCTCTGCTTACGTAATCGTTTGTCGGGCGCCTTCTGTTACACGCCTGTCTTCTCTCTTCAAATGCAAGGGCGCTAAGCCCAGACCACTCCCTGTTCAGGTACACTGCTAAGCCGGTTTATAACCAGTCAGCAATGTTCTTCTCTCACATCAAATCATCACTAGCTATCCGCCACTAATCAGCAATAATTTTGGGGCCGATTGGTTTGCGGATGGCCACAGCTTGGCTCGCATGCCGTGTACAGACCTGTTGTGGCCAGGCTCGCCAGATGCCAGAGCTGTTTTATTGGTTCATGTACGCATGCGTACAGGCCCAATTCAGATGCTGTTTGGTTGCCTGCACCTCAAGCGCAAAAGCAATTTTTTGTGGCCGCATGTTCTCCCATGCGAAAAAACTTGACCTGCGGGGGATAAGACCGCCCCCACGGCATTGTTTGAGAGGTAGAATGACCTTTTCACAGGAGGCCAAGAAAACCCCCGAACCCCTGTCCACCCGTACACGGGGCCCGTCGCCTTGTGAGTTAAGCCGGGCTCCACAGTGTTTTGGACATGAGGCATGCGAGGGGTTTTTTTTAACCAGAGGCAGAAATTCGCCCCTTCCGGGGATCGAACTCACGACCTCCGAAGTGCCGCTGCCGATTTTCTTTTATCTCTGGAGCGTGGCCGGGAGGATCCTTTTGCATGAGCGCAGCCTGGCCGAGTAGGTGGACCGAGAAACCAAACACGTGGAGCGTGCATCCCACGGGCCCAGTTGAGCTGCATGCAGCAAATCAATCAGGCCTTTTCTTTCGCAACAAATCAACACAAACTACCAGCCATAGCTAGCCGAACAGAATGAATATTTCCTTAACAATGATGATTGCAAAGTGTACTACTCTGTCAGTTCCAAATTAAAATTTGTTTTGACTTTTCTAAATTTATAACTTGTACTACGCACCTGCATTGCATCTGAATGTACACTGTATTCTGAATACATAGTAAAAAAATATATATTTAGAAAAATTAAAACAACCTACAATTTAAAATAGAAGGAATGTACTGTACTAACTATTTCAGGATTAAGAAATGGTAATGTGCTCGCATACAGACTACCCCACACGCGGCTGGCAAAAACATTCTGGCGCTCAACTAAACAACAGGATAACCATACCTCGCCTACTTAGGCCAAGTCTGTAAGATTATATTACTGCTTCCAATGCAGAAAACTGTCTGCAATCTCACACAAAACATGTGTAAATCCGTAGCAAACTACTGATAGAGCGTCAACTCCTTTCTGAAATAGAAGACAAAAACTACTACTTGGATAAGCCATCTTTTGTCTTTCCTATCCGAAATTCTGGCCTCAAAACACCCATTTAAACAAAATATAGGACCACCGGCACCTCATTCAAGTGAACCAATTTCACACATAGTATGCTCAGAAGATGCTCCCTATATATCTAATAGCTTCCTGCCGCACCTGCATGAGGAAAGCAAACTGTTCAATCGTACAATTCATCACAGCAACATGAAGCAGACGAAATGAAGTGTACTACAGAGCACCACTGCGTTTCTGCATACTGATTATCATCTAGCAGCAGCTGTTAAGAAACTCAGCAAAAGCATATGCATAGTTCTGACTGCTTAGCAATTATCGGATGATTCTGTTGTGTACCAAACACTGAATGTGATTTCCATTTCTACGAGCTCCCGAGATGAATTGTTTCATCAACCTAAAATGGAAAGATAAATATATAGAACTAAAGTACGCAAAATGTTCCTTTCTCCTCCCAGTATTGTTCCTATTCCTGATAGCAGCAATGGCTGCTTGAATACATAGCAAAAAGTAATAGAGGAAAAAGTAATAATCAAAAGCTCAATCTCTCTAGGGCAAACGAACAACAAAACAGCAGTAATCACTTCGGCAGGAATACATTAATCTTCAATAGAAGCAATGGCTGCTTGAATACATAGCAGGTGCCATTCTTCATGGAGGCACAGAAAACTTCAGTACAGTGTGACAGCTGAAGTTCTATATTTCTCACTTACATCAACAGGTCAAACATTCAGATGTAACTAATCACTCTTGCTGGTATTATAGACAAAATTATATAATGTCAAAATACACCACAAACTTTCAGAAAACGGAATATGGTATGCATAGAAATGTATTAGGATCAAACAGAACACAATTGATACCTGAAATCGAGTTTATAATTTCTTACCTTGAAACAGAATCTGAGCTTGAGCTGAGGCTCTTCCGCATGTTACTAACTCATTCAGTGGATCCACATGAGATAGTGAGCAATCATCGTCATGACTAATGGATAATTTGTGAAGAAGCTTAGCTTTAGAGAGAATAAGCTTCATAAAATACATTTCATTTGGAAGCCAATTGATACCGGTCATCTCCAGAATCTGAAGATTGGCACACATGCCATCAGTCCACTGTGCATTTAGTAACTCCCCATTTGCCTCTATTTTCTGCTCTTTGCCATCATAAATCTGCACAGATGAATGTAGAAAACAGAAATAAGATAAAAGCAGCAAGATGACCTTCAAAGTCCAAAAATGTAGGTAAGAATATCTGAAAGGCAACATTCAAAATTACCCGTATTTTAAGTTTTTCAAGGTTCCGAGCGCTCCTTAGGAAGCAAAACACTAACAAAATGGGGGGCAGTTCACAGAAGTGCATGAACAGTTTCAAGCTCTTCAACTTGTCAAAGGTGCATGGAAGTGTGTCCAGTATCTTAATCCCATTTACCTGAAAAATGGAAAGAACAAAGAAATAATACCAGAATATTGAAACTTGAATACTGGATGAGAATCTAAAATCGTGGATAGGTTTTTCTTTTATTTTACAGCAAGGGGGCACAAGCTCATATATTAATGGATATCGTCAAGCATGGTTCGCCTTCCAAAGCAACCTTTCACATTATTCAAGATTTCAAGGAGACTCATTTTACTACACCTGAACAACAAGATGACTCTGAGCCACAGCCCACATGTGCAAACAAGGAGGCAAACCTCAAGTATACACAAATGTAATACAACTAACCCATCAACATAATTAGGCTTTAGGCAATAAATTATTGCAATCACGCTCATATGACCCATCAGTGTCCTCATATACTGTCCCATCCTTTCCCATTGTCAGGTCTGAGCCATTTTAGTTAGCTTCTATTTCAATCCAACCACACAAGAGACTCGGAAGAGATAAAATTGTTGGAGAGAATAATTGTGTATATTCCTCCAAACCCTAGAAAGGTGGGATATATAGTTTCTGTACATGGGCCTCTATACATGGGCTCACATATACACCAACCCCCCCCCCCCCCCCCCCCCCCCCCCCCGCAGTCTGAACTACCGGTGCAGCGGTGTTCAAGACTGGACAACAAAAAAGCCAACACCCCCCGCAGTCTGAACAACCGGCGCAGCGGTGTTCAATACTGGACAGGAAGAAAGTACAAAGGGCAAATACCCCCCCCCCCCCCCCCGCCAGCCACAACTAGCCACCGGCTATGTTGAGGCTGTAGCGAAACTCCGAGAACGTCGAGGAGGGAAGACCCTTGGTGAAGATGTCGGCAAACTGGGAGGTGGTCGGGACACGGAGAACCCGAACATCGCCGGCGGCGACCCTGTCACGCACGAAGTGCAAGTCGATCTCCACATGCTTCGTCCGCTGATGCTGGACGACTGGAGTCCACAAATCCCGCTGGCTGATAGCAGTATACTGTCTCTGACAGAGTGTCATGAAGAAATGCATTCTTCACATTCACCTGGTGCACATGCCAAGAGCGAGAGAGCGCAAGCGAGAGGACCGTGCGCACAGTAGCAGGCTTCACCACTGGATTGAAGGTCTCATCATAGTCCACACCAGGCCGCTGGGTGAAACCCCGGAGAACCCAACGAGCCTTGTAGCGCTCCAGGGTGCCGTCTGCCCGACGTTTATGCGTCCAAATCCACTTGCATGTGACCACATTGCCACCAGACGGACGCGGTACGAGATCCCACGTCTGGTTAGCAAGAAAAGCCGCGTACTCCTCTTCCATCGCGCGACGCCAGTGAGGATCCGTCAAGGCGTCGCGGACAGAGGAGGGTACCGGAGAGACCCGCGGCTCTCCCTCGGTGGCGGAGAGAGTCGCGGTCTGAGACGCCATCCGCCGAGTCACCATGGGATGGATATACCGAGGATCCCGATGGATTACTGGCGGGTGGTACACCGCCGGCTCGACACGAGAGCGAGGCGGCGGAGGCGGCGGCGGCGACGGCGACGGCTCCGGTGAAGGCGTCGCAGGAGCCTCCGGAGCCGGAGGCGGCGCCAGTGTCGGCGCCGGTACACCTGCACCGCCTGTGCGTACCGCGGCGGTGCCGATGCCGGCACCGAACGACACTGGTACACCTGCACCGGATGAGCATACCGCGCAGGTGCAGTTGGAGGCAGTGAATCCAGCTCGGGGTCAGGAGAAGGTGTGGAGGAGGTGGAGTAGGGGAAATCCGACTCGTCAAACACGACGTGTCAGGAGATCAGGACTCGACGAGAGGTGAGGTCAAAGCATCGGTACCCCTTGTGGTCAGGGGAGTACCCAAGAAACACACAACGAGTCGAGCGGGGCGCCAGCTTGTGAGAAATGGTGGCGGAGGTGTTAGGGTAACACGCACACCCGAAGACACGAAGGTGGTCGTAGCGAGGAGTACCGAAAAGAGCGTGATGTGGAGTGGGAGCAGGAGAAGTAGTGGACAGAAGACGGTTAAGCAAGTAGGTTGCGGTGTGGAGGCTCTCAGCCCAGAAGCGCGGGGGCAGAGAGGCCTGGATCAGAAGGGTGCGCACGACGTCGTTCGTCGTGCGAATCATCCGCTCAGCCTTGCCGTTCTGAGGAGAGGAATACGGACAAGACATACGCAGCTGAACACCCCGAGAGAGGAAGAAGGAACGGGAGGTGGAGTTATCGAACTCACGCCCGTTGTCGCACTGGACGGCATTAATGGTGAGGCATAACTGAGTGGACACCCAGGCAAAGAAGTGGAGGAGGGTGGGAAAGGTCTCAGACTTGGCGCGTAAAGGAAAAGTCCAAGAGTAATGAGAAAAATCAACCACCACCAGATAGTATTTATAGCCAGACATGCTGAGTACAGGAGATGTCCACAGGTCACAATGAACAAGATCAAAAGCATGCGCAGCATGCGAAGAAGAAGAAAAAGAAAGTCTAACATGACAACCTAACTGGCACGTATGACAGAGGTGCTCAGCAAGAGCCCTAGTACATGGAACATCGGTACTACGACTCAGTTGAGCCAAAACGTCGTGCCCGGGGTGACCAAACCGGCGGTGCCAGGTGGTGGAAGACGGCATCACGACAAAAGCAGTAGACGAAGGAGAAGTCGAAGGCGAAGCAGCGGAAGTAGGAAGATGAAGAGTGTAAAGGGGTCCCGAGCTGTCACATCGGAGGAGCGGACGCCGGGAAGCCGAATCATTCATAGTAAGACCAGAAGAGTCAAATTCAATGGAACAAGAATTGTCAGCAGTAAACTGGCGAATGGAAATAAGGTTGTGAACCATCTGAGGAGCAACAAGGACATTGGGAAGACGAAAAGAACCAGGAGCAAAACCCACGGCAGTGACAGAAAGACAAGACCCATCACCAACTATGATGGACGAAGGACAAGAGGGGTCGGGGGGTCGGATAGAAGAGAGGATACCGGCATCTGGGGTGGTGTGCAAGGAGGCACCCGAGTCAGCGATCCACTCGGTGCTGACCGGCGGCATCAGCCCCATGGTGCTAAAGGACTGCGCCAGAGCGGCCTGGTCCCAACCCCATGCCAGGTCGGCTGCTGGCTGGGCTGAGGCGCTGAGCGGGCGGGGTCCAGGACGGCGCGAAGAGGGGGGCAGCACCGGTGAACATGGCTGCCGGCTGGAGCTGAGGACGAGGCCCCCCCTCCCGGACCCTGGAAGGGCCACATCGAGATGCGCCCTGACCATGAGTTGCTGAAGGATGGCCAGAGCGTACCTCCAGGAGCAGGGGCAGGAGCGGGAGCCGGAGCCAGAGTCGGCGCGCCCCGACGGCACCCACTGGTACCAGTACCCCCAGAAGCAGGGCCACCAGTACCACCACCACCTCCCCCCCCCCACACACCTCCGGCCTGCCCGGTGGGAGCAGCACCAAGGAGGGAGGTGGCAGGAGCGGCGGAGGAAGCTGGTGGAGTAGCAACGAGCGCGGTGGGGGTGGACGAGGACGATCCGAGCGCAAGACCCCTGGTGATCTCCTCGAGGGCGAGGTCGTCCCGGACCTGCAAGAAGGAGGGGAAGGGCCGCTGGCGGGTGATCCATGTCTTCAGGTGATCATAGGGGCTGCTCAGGCCGCGCACGACATTGAGCACCAAGACCCGATCAGACACCGGACACCCAAAGTCGTGAAGAGCATCAGCCATGCCCTTCATCCGCCGGCAGAACTCACCGACAGAGAGGTCCTCCTGCTTGAAGGTGCGGAAGCTGGCGTCGAGCTGGAGAGCGCGGAACTCGGCGTTGCCGAGGAACTGCCCCTTGAGCGCCACCCAGGCCTGTCGCGCTGTGCCGCCGTGGGTCCTGACGGGGTCCTGAAGATCTAGGGAGATGGTCCCAAAGATCCAGGACATGGCGACGCTGTCGAGGCGCATCCACACCACATCCCGCACCTCGATCGGCGTGTCGAGGAGGACGTGGTCGTCGAGAGCGTAGCGGCAGAGGGCGAGGAAGACCTGGTCCCGCCAGTGTCCGTAGAAGGAGGACGTGGGGTCGAGGAGGACGGTGACCAGGGCCCTGATGTTCTGGACGCCGACGGCCTGAAGGTGGAGCTGTACGACCATGAAGTCGGTCGGGTCGTGCCGGGGTCCAGATCCAGAGGGCGGGGCCTAGTGGGAAAAGGAGGTGGCGTGCTCGACGAAGGGGACGGAGGGCCGCGGGCCGGGAAGGAGGATGTAGTGCTCCGCCTCAGCGACCCGTCGAGCGAGAGCATCGGCCGTGGCGCGCTCGCGCTCCCAAGCGAGGGCGGCCACGCGGGCCTGCTTCTGGACCGCCGCGGCCTCCGACTTGGCGGCGAGGAGAGCCGCGGCGAGAGCGGCGTCGGCCTGCTGCCCACGGAGTGCGGCGGCGGCGAGTGGTGCATCCTCGGGCGGCATCCCGGGCCCAGGCCACGCGGGAGAAGCCTCAGGAAGGGCGGCGTCGGCAGCGGGCTGCTTGCCGGCCGCGACAGCGGCGCGATGGGCGGCGGCGGCGGCTGCGGCCCCTGCGCCCGCGGCCCGCGTGCCGGCGGCGGGCGCCAGCGGCCCAGGCGGCGCCTGAGGCGGGGGCCCAGGCAGCAGCACGCCTCCCGCGCCCTCCGCGTCCGCGGCCCCTGTACCTGCGGCCCCCGCGCCCGCACCACAAGCAGCAGTGGCGGCGAGGTCGGACAGGGGCGCAAGGGCCACCAGGGCGGCGGCGGCCGTGGCAGGGGTCCCTCTGGCGGCGGATCCGGGCCACCCGGCCAGAACAGGGGTCCAGGCGGCAACGGAAGCGACGGATCGGGGCCAAGCGGCCGGAGTAGGGGACGCGGCGGCGCCAGGGCGCCAGGCGGCGGCGCCTGCAGAGGACGCAGCGGCCGGCCAGGCGCTTGGCGCAGAGGGAGCGCCAGCAGTAGAGGAAGAGGAGGGGAGGGGAGGGGAGGGAAGGAGGAGAGAGGAGGAGGCGCCGGCGGCCGGCCATGGCTGCCGGCGCCGGCGGCGGCTGGGTAGGAGAGGGAGGAGAGGGAGAGAGGAACCCGAACCGTAGGCTAATGATACCATGTTGGAGAGAATAATTGTGTCTATTCCTCCAAATACTAGAAAGATGTGATATATAATTTATGTACATGGGCATCTAGATGGACCTCTATACATAAGCTCACATATACACCAACAAAAATGAACATTTGGAAGAGCAGAATATACCGGTGCATAAAACGAGCAGAGCCTAAGCTTCCTAACTTGAACAAGCCCAGCAAGAAACTTGGCGAAATCTCGTTCACCAACATACTCCCACAAATCAATGACAGCGGAGTTCAGGCATTGCAGCTCTGCAAAATTCCAGCCATAATCGATATTTGAGCAAATTGTTATGTGGCGCAGATTGGTTGCCCGGATTTCCCATTCTATGAAGTCGCCCCCAACTATGCAGACTTCGCATAGTATCAGCTGCTCGAGTAATGGGGATGTCTCAATGATCTCCTCCAGTTGGTACTCCCCGTTCTGATGTAACCTCACAATGGCAAGGCTTAGCACTTTAAGGTTCGGAAACCCCTCGAAGTCCGGTGGTAGCGGCGGTATGTCGCATGCGAAGAGGTCGATGGAGACGAGGCGGCGCCAAGAGAAGACGGTGGAATGAACGGTGAAGAAGTTATAGGGGAACGGAGGACTGAGTTCGAGATCCTCTACGCCGCCGCGGCGGGAGAGGACGAGGAGCCAATCGTCTAGGCGGCGGGCAGAGAGCTCGTCGAGGGAGACGTCGAAGCGCCGAACACGGCCGGAGCAGCGGGGGAGGACGCAGTCGACGGTCCAGAGCGACTGCTGGCCGATGCGGGTGTAGATGTCGATGAAGGGGAGCGACTCCCAGCGGCGACGCCAGGCGCGGCAGAGCGCGCAGGTGCGGACGGCGTCGCGGAGGTCAAGGCGGGTGAGGATCTCGTCGAGTACCTCCGGGGGCAGAGAGAGCAGGGCGTCGGACGCCGCCGCCGCCGGCACGGCCGTGGCATCACGAATCCGGCGCTTCTTGAGAGGGCGACGCGGCGCCATTTCATCAGCGATCGGGCGTTGCCGCCATTCGGTGGGGAGGATTTGGTGGAGATCAATTTCGGTGTGGTTTTCCTCTCCGTGCGGACTGCGGATTGCGGGGCAGCGGCCAGCGGGGCTATGGTATGGCGGGAGAAAATGGCGCCAAATGTACCCTCCGCGGCTCCGCCCCGCCCGTGCGAAAACACTCGCGCTCGGAGCTCTGACGTTCCGTCGGCTTACATGTGGGAACCACACCTGATGTGCCCGAATGTCAGCAACCACGTCACTATGGCCCTATATTAGAGCAAGCAGAAAACCCAAGTCGAAAGAAATAATTGAAGTGATGTCTACATCGACACATTAAAATAATACACTTTGATTTAGCGTGCATTAGTGATTAGTGTCATCGGATCATTTAATCTAGGCCGATCATACTGTAGAACATCGTCAATCATGGTGAGCTCATGAGTCAAGAACATTGGGGATCTGGTGGAGTTTCTACTCCAATAATACTGAAAATTGTATTAGAGCTCCTAAGCTAGACTCATGGATACCCACCTCTGAATAATTGACGATATTCATCTGCCCAGTTATTCCTCAAATATAAGAAAAAAATGTAAAGTTTCTAATTTGAGTCTCAATAAAGACATCAAGGTGGTGTGGCAGCTTAATCAGAAGAGAATGAAAGTACAAACCATTTGCATGTCAGTACATAAGATACATCCAGTCCGTGCAAATGCTACGCAGATCAACAAGTTATACAGGGCATTTTTCTCCAAAGCTTGATCTTTAGAGCTAGCCCCTGACTGTAGCCATGAGCTGCTGCAAGCAAGTTGCATACTGAACTGCAGTATGCTGGAAAGAATATTGATCTGAAAGCCCATATTCTGAAAAGTTCGATTCTACATGAATGAAATGACCAGGTAATGACTTCTTCGCAACTGTTTCCTGCCATATGTCAAAGAAGTCTTCCATGATTGCCCTGGATTTTTCGATGGAAGATAGGGGATAATACTCTACCTGCATACAGAGTAAGAACAAAATTAAAGCTCGCTGGCAAACTTGGGCAACAGAAGCAAAAGTAAGTGTGCATGGCAGGCAAGTTTTCTGCTATTGTTTTTTGCTCAATTGTTTCTATTATTGCCAGTGCTAGAGAAGATATAGATGCACTATTGCACTTTCAAACTGCAGTCCTAGTAGTGAAGCAAGTGAACCTTGGATCACACGTTTTTCAAGTAAGAAAAGACACTATGTGACACAAAGTTCGTCGAGCTTAACAATAAACTCTACTAATTATCAGCAGAGGATGTTCTATAGGAGTAGTAGTTTAGACTAGAATACTTTCATACAGTATTTTACCAAATATCAATTTTACATTGTTACTTCACAGCATTTGGTTTGATTTTTATCACAGGACTCCAATGAATACAAGAGACATTCAAGACAAGAAAAAAGAATGATACCTCCATCATGATTCCTCTCAGTGATTCAGAATTATTAGGAGCACATTTTCCTATCCTCAGGCAGAAATCACCCAGTTGATACTGAAATCCCTGGAGAAAAAGGGTTTATAAGTATCTGAAACAATTGAAATTGTATACAAGACTATGAAAGCAAAGAGGTTAACATAGGGAAACAGAAAGGAACCCCAAATCCAATATAATCAGGAATCGCAGATTTGTTTCGCTTGGTAGAAGCAAAGACAGGATGAGTGCGTTGAGTTTGATTGAAAAAATTAGTTCGGATTCAAGCACATTTGCACGCTATCGCTCGGACTAAACGAAAACAAGACGTATACGCGCAAATCCCTAGATTTGGGCGTCAAATCTGAAACCAGAAGGGCAGGAGGCGACCTCGAAGTTGAGGGCGACGCGGGCCTTGTAGGACTGGAGCTTCTCCATGACCTGGGGGAACGCGGCGTCGGCCTGGAGGACGAGGCGCGCCGCGCGGACGATGGAGAAGTAGAGCCCCGGGCGCTCGTGGAGCGCGACGCCGAGGAGCTCCCTGGGCAGGTCGGGGTGCTGCTGCCCCTGCTGGCCCGCGGGCACCGCCGCGCCGTCCCGGGTCATGGCGCGGTAGAAGAAGATGGAGGTCTTCCAGCGCCCGTCCTTGACTCCGCCGAGGGACTCCGCGCAGCCGCACGCCTCCAGGAGGATCTGGCTGTTGAGCGTCACCCCGGGGCTCGGGTGCCAGTGCATCAGCCTGCGCCGCCGAAAACCCGCGGGGGTGAGGGAGAGCGCGAGGAGAAAGAAAGAGAGAGAGAGGAAAGATTACGTGATGGGAGAGCACGGTACCACTTGACGGCGGGCATGGCGTCGGCTCGGAGGGGCGCCGGCGCCGGCGACGACGAGGGTTGCAGTCGGAACAGCTTCGCCGGGGGGCACTCGTGGGCCTCCTGGCAGTGGTAACGAAGGGGATCGATGCTATTACGAGGCGGCCCGAAGTACAAAACTGGGCCTGCAGAAGGGATCCGCCAAATATGGAGGCCCAACGATGTGGCCTGCTACTCGATCGACCATTGGGCTGCCGCGGTGGTGTTTATGCAGCGAATTGCTGTACTCAAATTTCTACTACCTTTTCTTTTTTTTCTCTGCAGGAAATCGGTGTATTCGCATTTTCACACCGTGCATCTTGTTGTTGGGATCAGCCGTCTCGAGGGTCGGAGGTTGCCCGAGGTTACGAGGAGGAGCAGCCAAGATGGCCGAAGGTTTGCTCGAGCACCCGAAGGTCGACTTCGAACCCGAAGGTCTCCTAAAGCACCTGAAGGCCGACTTCGAACCCGAAGATCTCCCTGAAGCGCTCGAAGGTCCCCCAAGAGCTTCGGGGTAGCGTTCCGCTCACGAATCGGATAGAGTAGACAATTTGTACACTCCAACCTGTATGAAATGACCTCCGGCCCGAAATATTTTGAGAATATCCCGGGCAGGTAGGGGTATTATAGTCACTATGTAACAAAAGTTAGGGGTATAAATACCCCTCAACCAATCTGTACTGGACACATGCTAATACGAAGGTGAAATTCTGTCATTTTGTCTTGTCCAACCTTCGTGTATGCTCCTTGATTGGGTGATAAGGAAGCCGAGAACCCAACACATCTAATTTTCGTTGCCTAATCTTTAAAAAACTCTAATTTTCCTTTCCATCCTAAAAAAAAAATCTGGTTTTCGTTGCACGTGGAACAGGGCCTCGTCCTTTTTTTTTTGTGAAGCGAAAATGCAGGATCCGAGGACCAGCTTGGCAGCTTCCGTGATCCTCCAATCCAATCCATTCCAGGGTCGTCTCAAGCAGAGGACGAGGAGGCACGATGATAGATGCTGCAGTAGCTAGTACAGGCAGCACGAATGGGCGTGGCTCGGTGTCGCTTCGGGGTGATGGTTTGCGAAACCATCACCAGAAGGAACCACGAGCGTTTCTATTTTCTTCCTCATTCTTTCTTCATCACCCAAAAGAATCACGAGCATTTCTATTTTCTTCCTCGTCATTTATTCTACCTCTGACTCCCTCCGTCCACCACTCGCCGCTCAGCACCTCCCCCACCCCCACCGGTGCGGGTGGGCGCCAGCTGGTGCGAAGCTTCAGCGGGACCCTAGACCGCCCGCCGGTCACCCTCCCACCGGCGCCGCCACCACCTCCCGCCACCGCCGCCTCCGTCCGTTGCCATCTCCTCCTCCACTCTGGCGCCTGTCCAACCGCCATCTCCCACCGGCCGGTCGGCGATAGGGACGCCCCTGCGCCCACCTCCTCTGTCAGGCCAGCCTGCTGCCGTCGGCCCTCTCTCTATGGCCGGTAGGGAGTAGCAGCCCTCGGCAGCCCAAAAACTCGAACCCAAAACCCTAACCTAGCATGGCAACGGCGAGCGGCGGTGTGAGCTGAAGGAAGGAGCAATGGCGGGATTAAGTGGGGTGAAACAGTAATTGAGCCAAAATTATCTAAATGTCTGCTTTCAAACGATGGCATCGTGTGTGCGATGTATAGCTTCTACGAGCACGAATCTGCCGGCGAGCAGAGCGTCCGAGGCACGCGGCGGCGGTGGCCGGCACCCGAGCTTTGGATGCGGCACTGCTCTCTAGGACTCTAGCTCCAGCGTGTATCTACTTGGGAGTAGACATGATCATGTATCGGGTCGAGTCGGGTCAAAAAAACCGACATTTTTTTTCCTTCGGCCCGTACCCGGCCCGATCCGACCATCAGGCTGAATTTTTTGGCCCAAACCCAACCCGTCACATGGTCGGCCTAGGTCGGATTCGGGTCGGATCGGGTCAAACCCGATTTTTTATGGACAAAATTTGGGTCAGGTCGAGTTGGGTCAGATTTTGGGTCAAAAAATTCGGCTCAAGCCCGGCCCGTTTTTTGTCGAATCAAAACAAATTTGGCCCAAGCCCGGCCTGCACATTAATCAGGTTAGGTCGGGTCGGATTTTTTTCGAACAAATCGAGTCGGGTTCATCGGGTCGGATAACCCATGACCGGGTATACTTGGGAGCACGCGTTCAGGAACTCGAGCAGCTGTCTTAGCTTTCTGTCATACTTTTCGATCAGGCCAGGATCTTCGGGCTGGATGACTACTGTTTTTTCCCTGACAAAACAGTGAATGATGCAGTTTCCGAGCAGTTCCCCGACAATATCATCCACCCCACAAGGATGAAGAAAGCACGCGTGATTATTTCAACTCGAGTCGTGCGGCACTGGCACGGCCGGCGAATGATCGATGCAGGCCTCGCGCGCAGGGCACGGTGGCTGTGCGCCTATGCCGGAGCTCCCATTGCCGGCCGGCGGACAGGATCATGGCCTGCCTTTTCCGACCAGGCGCCGTGAGTAGTGGGCCTCTCGAGTCGTCTCAAGTCCAATCCACAAATGTGATCCTGCGGAGTGCAGGAGCGCGCGGTGCATGCACATAACTGAACAAGTGCTGCGTGCTAATGCAGAGATCGATCAGTGTTCGGCACTGAGCTGACACTCAGCAGTAATCAAAACGTACATGCCGCTCGCATTGCAGATTTGCAGTAGTAGTGCTGCGTGATTGCAGTCGCAGAGCTGTGGATCAACCCAATGCGACACCCAAAGCTTCCAGGTGATGCGTGGTCGTTGACGATGCAATGGCAGCCCCGAGTGTGGTGGTTGAATCCACGTCACAGTGCTGGTGCTCAACTACGTTTGTTCCCTGCCACTAAGGGCGTCCGCAGTGCGCCAGCAATTTGCGCCGGCGATTTGAAGGAGAGAGAGAGGGACGGCAGGCGCTCGGGACTCACGCACGTGAGAGGCGAGCGTGCGAGCTAGCGACTACTGTGCAGCCACTATTCATCGATTAGAAAAATGAAATCGCCGGCAATCTCGTCATCTGCGACGGTTCGAGGGAGCGACAATAATGGGCCATTTCGGGGTTGTGGTTTGGCATCATGCATGCGGAGAAAAAAGCAGCACTACATGCATGCTAAGATCTGCAGACGGCGACAGATCTACCGGCCGGATGCATGCATCAATGCATGCACGCGGCAGTGGGTTGGTTGCCCCGTTGAGCTCTTTGAGGTCAGTCTAAGAAAAAGTGTTATGAAATTATTATGAACATTAAATTTGCTGACATAACATAAGAGAGAAAGATGAGTGTCATAGAATATGAAAGGAGTGTTATTATTATGACACCCCTCCGAATCGATTATCTAATTTACGGTCTTAATAACTGTACTACGATAACATTTCTCGCCGAGATTGGCCGCCCGTGGGAGTGTCGCATGCGTGGTGAAGCTTCTTCCGCGCAAGGCGGGCGCAGCTTCCGAGATCGAGCCCGGCCGGGGCCAGCACCGCATGACCGCAATTGGCGAGTGATGATTGGTTGTTTTTTTATATTTTTGGGCGCACTGCGAAGGAGTAGGGATAGGAATAATGGTGGCCGTGCAAGGATAAACTTACCGGCGGTAAGTCATTTACCGGACCGCACCGGTAACGGAAAAATACCGAAAACCGGAGGTTTACCGGATTTACCGGTCGGTAAACCAATTCAAATTTGAAACCACCGAATTTCGTATTTTTCGACCGGTTTCCGTTGTAATTTCGGTGGAATAGGCTGCATAATTACCGAAAAATGTTGACCACGGTAGAAAACAACAAATTGTGTTAAGAGAAGTGTAATATTTTCAGAGAATTATATCTAATTCTTATATATAATAGTTCAATATGCATAATGATTTTCTTACAAAGCAAATATTAATAGAATTGACGTAAAACATATGTATATCAATACAAACCACAATCCAAATGCAATAAAATATAGGTTCAACTTGTTAACACAATTTATAGGTTCAAATAAAATATAGGTTCAAATAATACAAGTCTCAAATAGTTAACACATAATATACTCTAAAATTTTTATTTCGGTGTTTTCCCATAGGAAAACCTTACGACCGACCGGAAATTGTTGATGACTCCCATTGTAACGTCGAATCCTATAAAAAGGAATAAATAAAATGGGTGAGAAGATGTAAAAGAAATGAATGCAAGTGAGAAAATAAGATGTGTTACCTACATATTTAGGTACTCATTCGGAGGGATCTTGCTCTGGGGGATATTCCTGATAGTACATGTGAGGATTTCCATATGGGAGATATCCTTGATAGTACATATGGGGATATCCATATAGAGGACGCGGAGGGACAGCCATCGGATGTGGTTGTGGTGGCCACACAAAGGAGGGTGCCGACGGGTAGCTGTAGGTGGAACTGACAGAGGTAGAGCTACCATCATCCTCACCGTCGTACGGGCCTAATGGACGAGTATTGCTTCTTGTGCGACGTTGAGAGCTGGGTGCTCCATGATCTTGATCTTGTGTGGCATGAGTGAAGGCAGTCTCTCCCGTAAATCTCATAGCACCAGTTGGAGCACCACTAGTAGAAGCACCACCACGATCATCCCCATCATCATCGTCATTGTCATCACCACCCTCATTGCCATCACCATCATCGTCATCGTCGTCGTCGTCATCATCATCACCACCACTACCACCATGTCCATCATCACTAGGCTCTGGTGTGGTATCGTCAGTGCCAATGCTTTCCTCCTCAACGTCACCCTTTCTTTGTTTTTTTCGTTTAGACTGATTTGGAGGAATTTTGGTCTTTCTTTTCCCTAGGTGGGTGTCACCAATATTCTCTCTGGCCCAATCATCAACATTTACTGGCTCACCCACCCTACGTGCGAGGTCAGTCAAGATCTGAGCAGGCACAGTCTTGTCTGCTTCAGTCTTGTAGTGGCGTGATGATCTATATTCAGTTGACATCATCCATATCATAAATTGATCTTTCTTCTTCATAAAACTCTCCAGAAACATATAGTTAGTGCCAAATCTTGTTGCATTCCATTTAACTAGCTCCCCACCAGTGGCACTCTTAAACATGGAGTGCACACTATTAGAATTGTATAACCATTGACAAATATATTGGGCACTCTGAATCATGGCCTTGTGATCATCCCACTTTCCAATATCTTTAAGAATGAGGTTGATCGTGTGGGCAAGACATGGCTGCCACACAATGTGAGGGTACTCCTCTGCCAACAGCTTGCAAGCCTTCTTAAAGTTGCTGCCATTATCAGTGACTATCTGAATCACATCTTCTGGCCCTATATCGTTCAGAACAATTGTTATCTCCTGCAAGTTGTTGGAATCCATTAGAAAACTACAAATTCTTACAAATGTCATGATCCATTAGAAAAATACAAATGATTACCTTAAGTATGAGATGATGATCTTGTATTTTTCCAGTTACATCAATAGACTTCCAGAAGTACATCATTCCATTGCAATATACCAAGAAGTTGATTACGCTATTGCGAGAAATACCGGTCCATGAATCACATATGATAGTGGCACCATACTCAGGGAACTCTTGCTTCCACTTGTTGATCTCCTTCTTTATCTCCTCCACGTTCTCTGAAAGATATTTTCCATCAATGTCCCTCCCAGTTGGGATCGTGACCCCAGTACCTGCATGCAATAATCACATATGATCCGGGATGTACAATACAAATTGGCATGCAATAATAAATGATTATTTACCTTGTTTCTGTGTCTCTATGATGGCCGCCCTAAAGTAAGGGTCATCTACCTTCCGTCCAGGAATACCAACGGAGTGGCAAGCCTTTGACCACGCCCTACCCAGCAACTCTCTCGCAGTCCTCCCCTTAGACGTCCAAGGCCCCGTATCAATCCTCTGCTGCCTCGGTCCGGAAGCAGTAGCAAGGTTATAGTCCCTTGCCCGCTCGGGGATATGTGACCGACTCCTAGAAAACATCCTCCCAATTGGTCTAGAGCCACCACCTGGATCCCGTGCCTGGCCTGATCCAGAACCACCACCCCTCTCATACCTTGGACCAGCCCTTTGCCTAAACTCATACTCTTCCCGTGAATGTCTCAAAGCTTGCTGCAACTCATCATCCTGCTCTTCTTCTTCTTCTTCCTCACCTTCAAAGTCAACATATTGAGTACTTCGAGCTGCAGCATCTCTCCTACGTCTATCTTGCTGTCTTTCATACTTCTTCGCCTTTATCTTGTCCAACTCACTAATGAAAAAGTTCTTCACCGCGGGGGGAACCGAAGGGCAATCAATAACATCATGACCTCTATGTGCCAAGTGGTCCTTGAACCGTGTTGCCCCTCCACCGCTCTTTGATGTGCCACAATACTTGCACTTGAAACCCGATCCCCTTTTTTCTCCATGCTCCCAAACAGGGTCAACCATTTACCTGCAACGGTGCAACATTCATACACATGCACATGCATATTCACATACCAAAAAAACATGCACATTCTCAATTTGTCATAACACATGCATATTAATTTTCACATTTGTACTCATACACATACATAACAAAACATGAATAACAAATACATGCACATTCTCGTTTTCTAATCCATAAAAACATTGTATACTTCTACTAATACTTATATTACACTACTTGCTACCATAAAAAAATTCAAACAAAAAAAACCTTACCCACAGCAGCCGGATCCGGTCGGTAGGGAGAAAAACCGGTCGGAATCAAAGATTTACCGGCCGGAACTTCCGAAAACCGCAAAACCCGGAGCAAGCGGAAGCTACGCGCGACCGGCGACGAAATCCGGCCGAAACACCCCGATTTCCGCTCGGGAAATGACGGGAGCGGCCGGCAGCGGCACCGGCGCCCGCGCCCGCCCGGAAACCTCTTCTTGCCGGTCGGAAACCGCCTCCACGAGCGCGGAAACCGGTGGGATCCGGTCGGAAATCGCCGGGAGCCAAGGAGGGAGCAGCTCGGGTGTCGGAGGACTGGAGGAGGAGAAATGGGGAGGGTGGACGGCTGCTCGGGGCGTGCGAATGGATAAGGTGAGTCGTTCAACAGTAAAAGCTCATTTTCTTTTTTTTTTACACAACATATGAGGTTACATTTCAACAAAAAATATTAGTCCAAAATGCTCATAAAAATGTCTAGTTTTTTATCAGATTTTTACCCTATTTTATATAATTTTTTTGAAATTTTCAAATTTGAAAACGGTAAATGCGAAATATCACCGAAATCCATTTCTCGGACACTACCGGTAACGGTAAATTTTCCGGTAAACCGGATTTACCGGTCGAAATTTTTTTCCATGTGGCCGTGGGTGTGGCCGCAGTTGGCCGAGCAGAAAAATCGCCGGCCGGTGTGCGACCAAACTATAGTAGTAACCTAACAGGTGACGCATCATCGATCAGGATAACCATGGTGTGGTGAGCCGTGAGCGCCTGCGCCCTCTTTCCGCACGCCGAGTAAAACTCAGCACAGCACCACCACCACCACCATGCGTCCATGCCACTCCACTCGTGCTGCCCGGCCACCTTGCCTACCAACTTATTACCGAGTGCTCCACAAACAAATCGCGGGAGCGACGTCGATATCGTAGCAGCGCCGTGAAAAGAAAACCGGCTGCCGCGGAATAACCCAGGCGATTCGTGCGGCCGTGCAAGTCTCGCGCCGCGCCGTGCCGTGGGAGAACCACCGGCGGCGCCCGCCTGCCGCCAACGCGCCGGAGCGAGTCCCGGCCGGCTTCCGCTCGTTTCTTCTGGTCGTGGGTGAGTGGGTGCTCCACGAACCTCGACGATCGATCGCGTGCGCGCGCGCCACATCGCCGGCTGCCTGGTGCGCCGTTCGCACGCTCGAACGAGATTGGCTCGCGCATCGGTGGCTCCGATCCACCGTGCGGAGGATGGAGCCGCGCGGTCACGTCCCGTTCGTTGGCTGCTGGCATGCTAGCTGCTCACGCGTTGGGCCACTCGGCACTCCATCCAGGGACTCAATTATTCTTCCCACCGAGCCTGCGGTGGACGTATCCGGACACTCCTCCAGGCGCTGACGGACGTCCGGGTGCTAGCATCGGACACTATAATCACCATCTGATCAAATAAGCCATGGAATATCACTATCATCCGATCAAAAAAAGAAATCCCACCGAAACATGCCATGTTACATGCAATATCGATCCAGCGCACTCTTAATTGAGAAACCGAACTCAATCACCTTGGAGATCAATGTGAAGCCCCAATGCTGGTTTTCCGATCGCCCGGACGGAACCAAACACACGGTCGACCCGACCACCCGCAAAAGAGGCCAACGTGGTGGGCCCAACCCACGTGATTCTCCTCCCACGAACCTTCCTTCCCCCTTCGTCTTTCTTTTTTACCTGCTCTCGATCTGAATCTGGCTGGGGAACCTCCCGCGAGCTTCGGTCCCAGGGGCGGCGGCAGCGGGCGAGCGGCGCCGCTGCTCGGCGCGGCGCGGCAGCCTGGCGGCGGCTCGGCGGTTGGGAGGTGCGGCGAGGTTTGGACCTCAGGGCGAGCGAGGCAGCGGAGAGGTACCGCAGCCCGACGGCTGGAGGTGCGGCGAGCTTCGGGCTCTCGCCGCCGCCGGCGGGAGGGCCCTCCCCCGGGCTCTCGCCTCCGGCGGTGAGCTCCCCGGGTACCGGCGTCCTTTTTTTCTTTTTTTTCTTTGGATGCAAAATTTTTCACAAATACTTTTGTCTCTTTTTTGGTTTTGGATGTAAAAAAATTTTCTTCAATTTTTCTTAAAACTTTCTTTTCCAAATTTTTTCTCATTAAAACTTTTCCTTTTTTCTCGTCGAAATATTTTTCTTGAAAAAGTTTCTCATTAAAGTTTTTCCTTTTTTTCTCTCCAAATTTTTTCCTGAAAATTTTTTTATCAGAAAATGATAAAAAATTACTAAAAAAAGAAATATTAACTTGGTCGGAAATCGACGGTACGGTTGCCCGCAAATTAGATAGCCCGATGTGAAGCTCCACTTTTTAACCAAAAGTATAAGAACCATTTTCACAATCAAATCGAGTTTCTGCATAGATCCGTATCTTGACCTCTAGATTTTTTTTCCATGAACCACTGATGCAACATTTGAAAACACCAGCCTCAACATTGAGAAATAGTGATTTGAACGTAAGAAACGTAATGCAAAATAGCGAATATATATCAACGGATGCAACATATTTACTCTATTGCAATATTGATGGATGCATATTGCAACAATGAAATTAAAATCAAGGACTTGAAAAAAAACAAACCCCGTCCTCGTCGCCCCTATGGGCGGCTCGGGCGGAACCTACCCTCCGCTCGAGCGCCACCATGCCCAAGATTATTCCCCATCTCGCTGCCGCCCGAGCGGCCGCCAGAAACCCGTGCGACAATAAGGAAGGCGGCTGTCGGTGTTTACCGCCAAGCCTGCTCAGGGATACTGAAAGGATCTTAAGATGCCTAGAGGGGGGGTGAATAGGCAATCTGCAATTTAAAACACTTAACAAAAATGTGAGACACAGACTAGACCGGATACTCCGGGTATAGGCCCGGATACTCCGGGTTATGTGATCCGGAGTATCCGGAGTCTCCGGGTATGAATGACCTGAAAGGAAACTGCAAGAATCTGTGTATGAAAAGTAGATCGAGTTAAAGTAAGAGTACCAGGGGTTCTTTAAGGTTGATATCCAACAAACAAAACTTACTAGAAACTTGTGAGTGAGTAGATCGAGCTCAAACCCTAGAAATGAAGTCTCACAAGCAAAAGCAATGAAATCAAGTAAACTAACACGAAGGAGACAATGATTTGTTTCCCGAAGTTCACACCCGAAGGTGCTACGCCTCCGTTGAGGAAGGATTCGAGAGACGGTGCTCAAGAACCCCTATGCTCCTCTTCCAAGGGCGAGATCACCTCTCAAGCCCAAGGTTACTTACTATGGATTCCTCGGCGAGGAATGAAGCTTACAAACTTCTTGTGCAGCTCACAATCTTGATTGAGCAATCACAAGCACGCCTAGCCGTCTAGAAGCACAAGGCTCCAAGAGTAACAAACTTGAATCCGCGGGCTTGACCAAAACCAAGTGCTCAAGAGATGGGAATGAGGCTCACTTGCTTGAATCCTTGCTCTTGCTTGCTTCTCACTCAAATCCCTCAAGGGAATCACTCAAGAATGGAGAAAGGGGAGTAAGAGAGCTATTTTTGGCTTAGGTTTGAGTTTAGCTCGTCAAAGTGGCAAGAGAGGAGGCTGAAAGGGTATGGAGGGGGTATATATAGTCTTCAGCCCAAAAATAGCCGTTGGGCGAAAGGGTACACGGAGACTCCGGGTATATGACCGGAGACTCCGGGCAACCCTGACTTTTCAGCCCGAAAACAGCACCCGGACACTCCGGGCAATGGGGTCCAGAGTATCCGGCCCTATACCCGGAGTATCCGGGTAAGGCAGGGAAAAACTTCGGTTTATGGCTCCTTTGAGGTATTTTGTGGCTCACAAGTGTTTGTATAGGTTCTCTTGAGCACAAGATCTAAATCGAAATCCTTGAACCAAGTCCCTCTTGATAGTACGGCGTTCCTATACTCAAATTTCAAATTCAAAAACTAATTTCTTGAGTAAACTTTAACCCCGCTTTTTCATTTCCTTTTTGAGGGTCGTATATCGTCACTTGATTCACCTATACATGTTCACCACCTGCACACATGCTCAATTACACGATTAAATGCACATGTGTTTTGTCATTAACCATCAAAACCCACTTAGGGGCCTAGATCACTTTCAGATACCCTTAGCAGTAAGATTTGTAGGTAGGGATCGATTGCTCTGGAACTCGATGGTGCAAGGAACACAAAGATTTAGACAGGTTCGGGCCGCGAGTTGCGTAATACCCTACGTCCTGTGTGGTGATTTGTATTGCCCTAGGTGTTGATGATGATTTGAGGGGGTCCCTGCTCGCCCTTATATATCCGGGGGGACAGAGTTACATGGAAAGTCCTAGCCGAGTATAGTTGGAGTTCTACTACAACATAATCGGGTAGTTTCCTTTGTACTGTAGCTAGTTCTATGCCTATTTGGGTAGTTACAAGAGAGGTAAGGTACACCCATAAGCTATCCCTTACTTTAGAATATTATATGCCTATAAGCAGTCCCGCTGCTCCGGGTCTAACAAGCTCCCGAGCTCTTCGTAGCCGAGTCCTGCAGGTGTCGAGTACTTGGTTGGGCATTTTCGCGTACTTCAAGTATTCAGAACGCCCTTCTGGTTGCTTCTGGGTCCTCCTTCAGATACGTCGAGTAGTCCTCCAAGTACTTCCGGTTGCTTCGAGGCTGTGAGGTGCTCAAACCCCGAAATCTTGATCATATATGGTGCGCGAAGTACTCGCGCTCCATATGGAGTAGCCCCCGAGCCTTAGTTTGAATCGCAGAATCAGGCTGAGGGTCACTTCAGTCTTTTTCCTTCATTATTTTTCAAAAAATTTGAAACATAATTCTCTGATACATGTATCCCGCAGCCCCGAGTCTTGAATTTAAATCTGTCAATTTGGATTTAAGAATCAAAAACTCGTGACAAAATATTGACAAAAACCTTTCCAGAAGAGAAAACTATCCGTTGCTCTTCCAGGTATTCATAGAATTGCCATCAGAAACCATATAAACCCGTTCAGTAACTTCTAGAGTTTTTATCCTCTTGACTCCTGGCCGCCGTCAAATTCAGATTTACAGTTCCCAACTGCCCGTACCATCCATTAACCCCTCTCATAGCCCCCGAGCCTAAACTCGTGACATTGAGATGGTTCCCAAGAAGAACAAGTCCAAGATTGAAGATGAAACAGTTGCAAATCTTTCGACGGGCTGGCGTAAGAGCAAAATGTCCCAAGTAGCTGTGCAAGAACATGAGAATATGGGCCTTCTCCAAAATCAAGCTATGATCCAATGGCGCGCAGGCAAAGGAGAAGATTACCCTTTTGAAGGTACTCTTGAAACCGTTGTGTTCCGTGATTTTGTGGAACGCGGACTTGCACTTCCTGTGTCTGAGTTTTTCTATGCTCTTCTGCAATTCTGGGGAATCCAATTGCAACATCTGACTCCCCAATCCATCTTGCATCTTTCTATATTTACTCATTTCTGCAAAGCATTTTTTGGTATCCTTCCCCACTTTTATCTTTTCCAACATTTCTTTACCCTCATACCCGTTCCAAATGCTGTCAAACCCGCCGTTGTTGGCGGATGTGAATTAGTACTTCATCCGGAGACACGAGACGAGTACTTAGTTTATGATCCAGCGGGTAAATGAGCCGAGTGGAAAAGTTTTTGGTTTCATGTCGGGAACTTCGAATCTCCACTTCCAGAAAGAGTTGCTGGTGCCCCCCAAGTCCAACCAAACTGGTCAAGTGCAGGACCCGGTGGCAAACAAGTCGAGTACATTCTTCGCGCCATTGCCAATTTCAAAAACAAAGGAGTCACTGGTGATCATATGGTCTTCTCCTTTGTGACTCGTCGGATCCAACATCGAAAACATTCTGCCTTCAGATATGAAGGTAGCATTGTGAAGCGTCCCCTCATAAGAGAAGACTTAAAAGTGCTACAATATCAGTCCCAAAAGTCTGATAACACTTTTATTACATCAGATGGTACATCACCGTACAACTCTACGCGGAAGTGGGCAGTGAAGCGCCACTATCGCGAGGATAACAACCAACACCCACACAATGATATTAACTACGAAAAGGGGGTCATCAGAGTCTTGCGCCATATGGAACTTCCTGCGGGTGACCCTATCCACAGGCATGGTTGGGTGCAGGATGGAACCTCTACTCAACATCTTCGGGAACGAAGTCTGGATCTTCCTCTGTAAAAATTAAAAATGGGGTGAGTACAAACGTACTCAGCAAGTCCAACCATACCCACAGAGCGGGTATAATAGAATATCATGCACAAGGTAAATCAAGGATAAGGCCATGATTTAATTTGCGGAAAGCTAATTTTTATGCAGGGGTTTATTTGAAAGAAAGGAGTTTTCAAAAGCCATTATCTTGCACTAAGTAACACGTCAGGTTGATCCACACAGGATCCCAGTTTTAAGTTGCTACCGAACTCCTCATCCGCCGTAGCACACGGCACAACTGCCGGACACTTTTCCAAAACAACTCACGCCAACCCATCCAATCCCAGAAGAAACACTAGTTATGTGACCACACCGTAACTCACCCAGTACTGTGGGCACGGCTATTCGAATAGATTCTTAACTCCGCAGAGGTGTGCAACTTTACCCACAAGCGAGGTACCATAGTTCGATCACCGTAGTGTCGGTGCAGATCCCAACAAAGCCATTACCCACCTTAGCTAGACCTGACTAGCCATCACGGGATCCACCAAGGGGTCATTGACCTATCACAGAGGTTTTAACCGGGGCATAAGTCACACAGAGCTAATCCCTTGTCCTTGATTACCCGTTGCTCTCAGCTCTCCTGATGGCTATCAGACTAACTAGTGGGGTTTATGCTAAGCCGTTGCCCATACAACGGTCGAGTGGTTTGCACGATAGTGGAGTTAGGTGAGATGACACACTAACTCGGTCCTTAATTGTGACAAGATGGATATCTCCCTTCCTTGCTCAACCACACAGGCACGAGCACACCATTTGGCAAATCACACAGAAGTGCCATCCATCCTGTCTAAATTTATCTTTCAAAAATTTCACATTTTCCCCTTCCCACACACTCACGCATTTTCCTTTCATAAAACAAGTTGTATTGTGTTTAAGGTCCTAAGCGCTCTAGCAGCGATTAACGTCCAAACAAATCACATTCAGACATTAATCTAGGTGGTCAAGGAATGGTTATAACAAATCAAGGGGTGGCTATCCAACCATGTTTTCAGTAGGCAAAATATATGCAATTTTACAAAATAGGCCAATAGGTTATGTTTATAAAACTAGGACAAAATATGCATCAAAGGGCGGGATTGAACTTGCCGTCTTCAAAGCCTTCCGGAAGTCCTGATCGAGGTGCTGTCCTTCGGGTTCGGGATTGTGAAACTGGTCCTCATTCACTTGCTCGCAGTACTGCTCGTCGACGGGTTCTCCCTCGTTCACACTGTGATCTACGATGTATACAAACAAACACACAATTAAGACAAAGAAAAAAAGGTTTTATCGTTGAGCTCGAATCGGAAACAATTAAGATATAGAGATAGGAGTAATATTTTTGGGCGGTTTCCTAATGGCACGGCCAAAACTATGTTAGAAATGGCGTGGTAAAGTTTCAGGTCGATCGGAGATTGTTTGGCGCATGAAATGATAGGTTACAAGGAGGTTTAGGGGTCGAACGAGGGTTCAAGGGCCTTTTTGTAAATATTTCTGAGGGCAAGGGCTTGATTGTAATTTTTGAAAACATCGGGGCCACTCTGGAAAAGTGTAGGGGTATAATTGAAATTGTTTTTATATAGTGGAGGGCTAGTTCCCTAAATAAATAAAAGTGGAAGGGCCTTTTTGGAAAATGGGTTATAAAGTGTGGGGATTCTTAATTAAAATGGGAGAAGGGGAGGGGCTTAAAGGCAAAATAGCCCTTTTCTTCCTCCCCCCGACGCATAGCAAAGGAGGAGGGGTGCTGGGCGCTGGCGGCGGCCCTCGCCGGCGGCACAGGGCACGGCGGCGGCCGGGGTCAGGGGGAAAGAGGGAGGGGGCCATGGGGAGTCGATCCCCCCCATTTCAGAGGAGGGACCCGCAGGGAGGGCGCAACGGCCATGGCCGCGGCGGCCGGGGTCAGCGCGAGCAGGGGCGGCCAGGGCGAGTGCTCGTGGAAAAAGGGAGAGGGAGGTCCCGGGCACCTACCTCGGCCCTTGGCTCGAGCAGGGAGGCGGCGGAGCGGGCCGGCCACGGGAAGCAGGCGCGGCGGCGGAGCAAGCTTGCGGCGGTGGCGCTGCTGCGCAGGGGAGGGCGTGTGGCGGTGGAGGTGGTTGTAGAGCTGGGGAAGCGGTGTGGGGGCCTCTTTATAGGCCGAGTAAGGTGGTGGGGAGAGCCGTGGGGCGGTGGCCGCGGTGTGGTCGGCCGGCGAGCTTCGCGGGCGCCATTAATGGCGTTTGGCCGCTTGTGAGCGTCGCGGAGCGGCGCACGGGCGGCGAGGCCGGCTCAGGACGACAAGATGGCTTGGGTAGGCGCACGTGGGGAAGGGCCGGCCGCTGTGCGCGAGCAGTACGGCTCGGCGGCGAGGCGGGGCGCCGTACTCGGCTCTTCAGTGCGGCGGCGCGAGCGGCGAGGCGGCCATAGGGAGGCGGTGCTGAGCGATGGGCGGCGCGGCGAGGCTCGGGGGCGCGTGGAACGCGTGCTGCGCGTGTGCGGCGCGTGGGCAGGGCTTGCGTCACGGCAGCGAGGGGCTCGGTGTGCAGGGGCGCGCACACACGCGCGTGGACGGGAGCGGGGGCACGCGCGGTAGCGCGTGGGGCAAGGGCGGCTGCGAGCTGAGCGGCGCTCGGTGGCGCGCGGTAGAGGAGAGGGAGAAAGGAGAGAGGGAGAAAGGAGAGAGAGATCGCGCCTGCGCCGATCGCGGCGATGACCGTGACTGCATGCGCACGCGCGCTGGTCGGGTGTGACGCGCGGGACAAGGGCGAACAGGGAGACGGGACAACAATGGATTCGGATGTCGGGACCGGGTTTTTCGGAAGATCGGGAGATCGGGCGGGAAAAATGATTTGAGCTCAACGACGAAAAACTTTTGAAAACAAATTTAGCGCGTGATTTAATTTGGTGAATTTTTGGGATGTTACAAAATGATCCCACCAGACTCTCGCCAGAAGCAATGACTCACTCTGAAGCAATCAAGAGATGTTGTAAAGTACTCGACAACTTCGACAAGAACTTAAAACCGCCAGCGCTCTTCTCGGCAGTCAATCCTCCCGAAAAGGCCTGGGTAAGTATCGAGAAACATTGTCGACTTCTTGTAAATAAGCATTTTCTGATCTTCTGACAAATCCTTGCTTTCTTTGTAGAAGAATTATAAAATAGGGTATTGCATGCCTCTGTCTTCGGAAGATGCTGCTCCTTCTAATGATATCAATAAACGGAAGGCAACTCCTGGAGCTTTTTTGCAAAGGAAAATACATCGTCTTGACAGTGGCCAGTAAGAATCTGACTCTCTTTAATTAGATCCTGTTTGCCTCAGCTTTTTTATTTGGAATCTTGCTTGGCTATGATCCAATATCTTCCAGTGCATGAGAAGGATCAGATCCAGAATTTTCGTAACTAGATACAGAGTGATCCAACTACTCGATCAGCCCCGGAATCACCAGTAATTGGGTTGATTGAGAACGCAATTGCCAATTCTCCGAATATAGATATGCCTGGGACATCAAATCAGTCAAATCTTGAAGCACCCAAACTTACTCCTTCTGCAGCTACTGAAAGTACCTCAAATGTTGATGGAACTGGTAGTAGTGGAGCTGAAGGGTCAAAGACTCCTGCTGTTAGATTGATGGGTCAGTTGGATCCATGCCACTCCAATTTGTGGCATGATTTTCAACATGACACCCAATTTCACGGAGTTGTGGTGGCATGAATCGAATTTTCCCTAGATTTGATACCCTTCCAGTCTTTGCCGCAGTCTACACAGGAGGAGTTGGGAAAGGAGCTTTTTGATGATCCATTACTATCTGTAGACAATGTAAAGAAGCTCGCAGATTACATGCAGTGGAGCTTTAAATATACCAAGGTAAACCCTCTTCTGCTGCTGCTTGCCTATGTCGAGTAGTTGGCGACATCTGACCAATCTTGCTTTGTATTTATAGGAAGTTGCCAATCGGTCTTTCTTGAAGTCACATGCCTTGTATAAGACTGTTGACAATCGAAAAACCTTGGAGCAGCAAAATGAACTAATTGCCAAGCGCCTTGACAAATCCCTTGCCGCACGGAACAAGCTGTATGAAGCTAACTGAAAGCATCATCTAGAACTTTGTGAAATGAAGCAGCAGATCAAGAGCCTTGAGGAAGAGAAGGCCAAACTTCAAGAACAATTGAAGACTGCTCAAGCTTGTGAGTATTTTGACCCTTATCTTGATATTGCTTTACCAATGATTTGAACAATCATTAAGATATCATTCCATTAGGCTCTTTAAGTGATCATACTCGACTAGTAGCAGCAGCTCAAGTTATAGTAGATATGGTTGATTCTGAAGAGGGGTCGTCGGGTAGTAAGTCTTTGGTAGAGCGTTTAGAAGAAGCTCCCAAGAAATTCTTCGACGTCATGATAGCCACCTCCAAGAATTATCTGACCCATATGATTGGAGTTGTCAAGTCTTACTGGCCTCAGCATAACTTAGCCCCCATAGCCAAAGGAATAGTTGTTGATTGCTCTGATGAGAAATTCTAGAGCTATTGTAAAGAGTCGGAGGTAATTGCTGAGGAGATTTTGAAGAACTTGGCAGAGTAATTTGCCTGTAACTGCTCTTATCTTCTTCTGTAAGATCTTGTCTTTGTATATATCGCTTTTATCCTGTTGGTGTTGTTGACGCGAGATGATCACACACCAAGCCCAAGAGCCCCGACGCCAAGTCCGGACTGCACTTGATTTGAACCAAGGCGTGCCAGTCAATTTGACCTGTAAATTGGCAAGGAAACAACAAACCGTCAAATTCAAAAGTGTATCGGCTGGATTTCCGAATCACTCTTACGCTGGGTATCGGCAAGGCCCTGCCGATACAGAAGACGACAATAGATCGGGCATAATAAACGTGTAATAAAAGCGATCTACAAGGGATCGGCAATGAGCTGCCGATGCCGATAAGCAACTAGACGGCTAGATCTACAGCCGACACGTGTCAGGTAACAGTGTACAAACCCACGAATGTATGGATCTGGACAAAGCTAAGCTTATGATCAAATCTAATCGGCTTTATGAGGTTTATCGTGATAAACAAGGAGCTTACAGTCGATTAAACAGATCACTAAGCCGGGTAGTTTATGAATGAATCTAAACAAGAAAACAACGATGCGTCTGAGATCAAAGCTTAGATAAATTCGGTAAATTTTGAATAGATCTGAACGAAGCCACATCGATGCGCCCGGAAGCTAAAGCTCAAATTTACTCGGTAAACGAAGACTTACTAGCAAACCAAGTCGCTCGAATGTGAGGTGTCCTTGATCAGCTTGAAAGAACTTGCGGAAAAGAAAAAAGATGGCGAAGTCGTCGACGAGAAAGTAAATTGCAAGTAGAGTAAATTTGTGTTTGTTGGATGTGTATCAATCTTTTACAATAGCCGGGGGGGGGCTCATATTTATACCCCACGCTAACACAATCCTAGCCGATTATGGCAAAGCACAATTCTATCTTAAGAAACCTACTTTAATAAACAAAAAACACCACCTTTCAAGCCGAGACCGTCTCGTATCAAAACTTGCCCAAAAACGCTGAGACGCCTGATCGGTACCAAACCGTGACCGATCCCTTTCCTCCGTGCACCATCACCATTTTCTACCTGGCATTCCTTCCTTCCTTTATTCTCTTGACACGTGCCAAAAAACGGTGTCAACACATTCCCCTCAGTTTCGTAGTGAAATATCCTTTTACTCCGAAATTACTTTTCAATCATAATTATTTCCTTCAAATGGTTGCCTCGAAAGCACTCCATGCCATTCTAATATAAACGGCTCATCAATCCGGAATCCCGATTCTTGAGGTGGGGTCACCCTATAAATACGTCAGCATACTTTCCCCCTCCTTCTCCACAGTTCCTTGCACTCAGGCCATTCTTCTCCCTGCTCAAGAACTCATTTGTTCCGCCGCCGCCGGATTTCAGCGCATCCTCTTCAACCGTCAAAGACTTCTCCCTGGTCTTGCCAGTGGCTTCCATCTCCGAGATCCCCCAGGTACGCTAATCTTACATCTCCCTTCTGCGCCGCTATTTTAATCTTCGATTTGCGACTGTTCTTGATTTCCCCCCTTTTCCGCCATTATTTCTAGGCCCTTAGGAACTCAATCTTTATCCCCCTGTCCGAGCAACCCAGCATGGTCTGTTTAGGCCCCATGGGCAATACAGATCCAACTGATATAATCAATCTGGAAACCGGCAGAATCCCCCTCAAAGCTTCAAATATGACCTCAAATTGGTCCCTTGCTTTTAGATCTTGGCCGAGTGTCACCCCAGGGTGGAGGAATTGGTTCCGCAGAGTAGCGAGAGTTTATCGGGCTGACTGGGAGCAATATGATATTAGTCAATGCCTGAACCTTTCTTTATCTGAGATGGTCAAGAATGAGCCGATGCTCGCATCGGCTTCCTATTTCTGGTCTGATGCCATCAATGCCTTCTTGTTTGGCTATGGTCCAATGACTCCAACCTTGATAGATGTCATGATGTTGACTGGTCTGAATATCACTGCTCCCGACCGATCCTTTAATTTCTTAGACCAAGCTTCTTTTAAGATAAATACTAGAACCATCGGTGGTTGGAGCGGATATGTCACCGAGAACATGAAAGCTGGCTCTGTGTCAATCAGGGAACACACTGCTTTCCTCAACTTGTGGCTGGAAAAATTCATCTTCTGCGGCAAAATAGCAGGCCCAACCAACAACACTCTGAAGATGGCCGAAACCTTGGCTAGTGAAAACCCAGTACCCCTTGGCAAACATCTTCTTGGATCAGTTTACCACCTACTCCATCAAGTATCGGCTAAACTAAGGGCCGATCAACCAATCTCCAACTTAGGAGGCCTCTGGTGGTTCATTCAGCTATGGTTGAACATGTATATGCATAAAACCATGGGCATTAAGCTGTCAGAAATGTCTTTCCCATCAGAAGAATTTGATGAAGAGGAAGACCCAATCACTCGCCGTTGCACTTCATTCGGCGAAGTAGCTATTATGATTGCCAACGACTCCAATGTTTTCGGCAAAACTGATTTCTTCAAATGTTTTTATAATGGTTTTACTAAGAATTCCACCATCTGGTTTGCGTACCATGATGACAACAAGGAATATGAAAACCCCTTCAAATTCAGTCTTGATTCCTGGAGAGATGACGAAGGAGCCACAAACATCATGAGAGAGGCCATATCCCCAAGAATTTTGCCTGCCAACTTCACCTCTGGAAAAATTGCCATCGGCTATTAATTCTGTTATCCATCAGTGGTAGCCAGGCAATTGGGATTTTTTCAAGTGCCGCCTCTTCTTTACTTTGCCGACAAGGTGCAGGCGAGGAACCCAATTGGCAATGCCCTTACATACAATCGGCTGAAGAGTTTAGAGCCTGTCATTGACATAACACAACTAGCCGATTGGCAAATAGCACCACATACCACCATACCCTTTGTGCAATGGTAGTCAGAATGGCAAGAACATCTCTTCTGCGGATCACTAAAGATTTATTGCATTGCCCTGGATGAAAATTACCAAAGTGCCAATGATGAGGTAAACACAGAAACTTCTCTTGCTGTATTTTTATCTTACACTGCTTTTCTGTATCCTAACAAACCCTCTCAATAGGTTGATGGCACTTCACCCCCAACAATCAGCAGAAGTGGGCAGATGATCACATACTCTCCACCAACTAACTATCCTCTCATCGGCTACAACGCACCAACCCTTGCTGACGTCTCTACTGGCAAAAAACGCAAGATGACCAGCACTAAGAGAACAGTTCAGAAGACCCCAGGCTCTTCCAGTCAGATTCTGACCATTGCATTGGCACCAGACGCCGATGCTTCAACAGATGCTACTCCTCCTCGCTCAGAACGTAATAAACAACTTTAATTTCCTCTACAGACTATAATGCACCCCTTACTGATCACATTGTTCGGCATTTTAGGATATAGCTGCTGAAGATACAGATGAGGAAAACATCCAAGAAATTGCTTCTCAAACATCTCCAATAGTTCAGGTATTTTACTCGTCCATCCACCATTCTCTAGTATTCATCTGACATTTGTATTTTCAAACCAGATTCAACGCCTGCCTTCCAAAAGAGCCATAACAACTGCCTCACCAGTTCAGGTAACATAACCATTTTCTTCTTTTGATTCAATCTTACATCTGACATTGGTTTCTCTATCCAGCAAATATCAACTGTCGTGCAAGAACCATCAGTCATCCCACAAGATGCTCTCCCTGATTCTGGTGTCCCAGCATTGCTACTTGCATCCTCTTCTGCACTGATTACTGATGAAGTTCCTCGAATACAAGTAAGATATTTTATTTTTTAGAAATTCAGAAAGGGAACATCCAATTAACATTCCTTCCTCCTTAACCAGGCACAAGACAGTCCAGACAATAGTCTGTTTTCTTTTCAACTTGGGACCATCAGTGCAGAAGATGAGGCCACATCATCAGCAGAATTGGCTCCACTATCTGAAGAAACCAAGGCCAAACTCCAGGAAATTCTGCAGCTGCTGAACCAAAATATTGGCCAACTGGTTCAAGATGCTGAGCCGATTCGCATTATTCTGAAGTCTCTGAAGGGCTCTCTCTCTCTGAATCTCTTGAGGAAGTGCTACATCCTGCTGCTTATATCGAAAGCCACCAGATCTCTGTTCTCAAAGCCCAGAAGCATCTCTCTGATCGGCTTCACCAAGAGCAAACGATCAATCAAAGAGATGACTTGAAGAATCTTGTGGAAACAACCCGCGGGAAGATTGTCTCTCTGACTCAGTCCAAGGTAGATATGGAACAGTCTAAAAGAGACTTGGAAGCCAAACGGGAGCACCTCATCAAAGAACTGGAACAAGTAAATCAAGAAATTGCCGATGTGGATAACAAACTATCCCAGCTTCCAACGGCTCTTCAGCAACTTGAGGCAGAGAAAGAAGAACAAGCTCGACATACTTATCAACTCCACAAAAGTATCAAAACAGTACCAGGTTCTGCCAAGGCTGATATCAAAGAGATCCAGAATGCTGATGATATTCTCCTGCATGCGATTTCTGTGATCCAAAATGCCCTTGGATCCTTGTAAACTGCTACTTATTCTTGCTGTGGTGGAAAAACTCCAATCTGATGTATTATAAACAATGTTTAACTGACAATCCTTGCCTCTAGCCAATACATCCTTATCCTTTTGGATTTTATTGCCCTAAGGTCGATACAAAATTATATCAGCCATCCATAGTGTAACATCCTGAAAATTCGCCCAAATAAATCAGCCGCTAAAAATATTATTTTCAAAACCTTTTTCAACGCTGAGCTCAAATCACTCCAAAATTCTTTTCCACCCGAGCTCCCAATCTCCCGAAATCATGTCCCGGCAATCTGCCATTCCGACACCAGTACCAATCGCTGTCCTATCCCTTTTTCCCTTTCTCTCATTCTACGTGCTCATTGCTGACCGGACGAACACCGCAGTGCGCGCGTGGACGACCGCCGCCGCGAATCCCGCCGACAGCTCTCTCTCTCTCTCTCTCTTTCTCTATCTCTCTCTATTTTTCTTTTTCCCTTTTTCGTTTTTCTTTTTGTCCTTTTCTTTCCCCCCTCCTTCCCTTTCTTCCTTCTCCCTCCTTCTCCTTTCCCCCGCGCAACGCACAGAGCAGAGCTCGGCAGTGTCGAGCCCCACCAGCCGCCACCAGCCCGCCCACTTGCGCTGCCCTACTCACCCCGTCCTCTCCTCTGCGTCACCGTACCCCCTTGCCTACCTCGTCGTACGCGCGCTCCCCCACCGTGGCTCTCGCGCTCGCCCGAGGAGCAGAGCTGGCCACGCACGGCGCCACCTCCATTGGCCGCCGCCCCTCCCACTTACACCGCCCCTCTGCACGGCCATCACCTCCACGCCGCTACGCGCCACCGTCCAACGTCGCTTCATGCGCCAACGTCGGTCCCGCTGCCATTAATGAGCTACAGAGCTCGCAGTCCGCCGGCCACCGGCGCCCCCCTTCTCCCTCGCCCTCCCGGCCTATAAATAGGCCCCTGAGCCTCTCCCCAGCACCACAAACCCCACCACCGCCGCGTGCCCCCTCTCACCGGCCTGCAGCACCGCTGTGCCGAGCTCCAGAGCCAGCCGCCGCCCGCCACAGTCGTGCCGCCTCCTCGCGCCGTCTCCGCCCAAGGTGAGGGCACCAATAGGATCCACTCGGCCCCCACAACCCCTCCGACCACCGCGAGTTTCCTCCCCCGCCACAGCAGCACCGCCACCACAGCGCCGCCGCTCGCCGCCCGCCGGCCCTCGTGGCAAGGCCGCCTCGCTCTACCTCCGCACGAGCTGCGGCCGGGAATCGAACCCTCGCACCCGCCCTGCCCCTTTTCCCCTTCCCCCCGGCCGCCGCCGTGGCCCAGGACGCCGGCCATAAGGCCGCCGGCGCCCCTACCCCCCCTCCTCTATTCCTGATGAGAGGAAGAAGAAAGGGGTCATTTTTGCCTTTAGCCCCCTGCCTTTCCTCCTTTTCTTTTAAGAACCCTTTCCTCTCTTGACCTTTTGCAATAAAAACCCTCTCTTTTATTATTTTTGAAACCAACCCTCCCACCATATGAAGACATTTATAAATAAACCCCTGCCCTTTCTGGTATGCCCCGGATATTTCTAGAAATTACAACCAAGCCCTTTCTCTCCCGAGAATAATTACAAAGAGTCCCCTAAACCCCGGTTTAGCCCTAATCACTCTTTTAATCTATCATTTCATGCGCCAAACATTCTCCGATTGACCTAAAACTTTACCACGCCATTTCTAACATAATTTTGGCCATGCCATTAGAAAACCACCCAAAAATATTACTCCAACCTCCATATTTTAATTTCTTCTAATTCGAGCTCAACGATAAAAACTTTATTTCTTTTTCTTTATTGTGTGCCTGCTTGTGTGCGCCGTAGATCACGGTGCGAACGAGGGAGAACCCGTCGACGAGCAGTACCGTGAGCAAGAGTCCGAGGACCAGTACCGCGACCCAAACCCGAAGGACAGTACCTCGATCGGGACTTCCTGGAAGGCTTTGTGAACGGCAAGTTCAATCTCATCCTTTGATGCATATTTTGTCCCAGTTTTATAAACACAACCTATTGACTTGTTTTATAAAATTGCATATGTTTTTACTGCTGAAACATGGTTGGATAGCCACCTCTTGACTTGTTATAACCATTCCTTGACCACCTAGATTGATGTCTACATGCGATTCGTTCTATGTGGATGTTAATCACGCTAGAATTGCTTAGGACCTTATACTTGTTCTACTACACATCAAATATTATTATTTATAAAGGAAAATGTGTGCGTGTGTGGGAAGGAAAAAGGTGGATTTATGGAAAACAAATGAAAGTTGTGTCTCGATGAGATGGTCACACACCAAGCCCAGGAGCCCCGTACGCCAAGCCCGGACTGCACTTGATTTGAACCAAGGCGTGCCAGTCAATTTGACATGTAAATTGATAAGGAAACAGCAACCGTCAAATTCAAGAGTGTATCGGCTAGATTTCCGAATCACTCTTACGTAGGGTATCGGCAAGGCCCTGCCGATACAGAAGACGATAATAGGTCGGGTATAATAAACGTGTAATAAAAGCGATCTACAAGGGATCGGCAAGGAGCTGCCGATGCTGATAAGCAACTAGATGGCTAGATCTACAGCCGACACGTGCCAGGTAACAGTGTACAAACCCACAAATGTATGGATCTGGACAAAGCTAAGCTTATGATCAAATCTAATCGGCTTTACGAGGTTTATCGTGGTAAACAAGGAGCTTACATCCGATTAAATAGATCACTAAGCCAGGTAGTTTGTGAATGAATCTAAACGAGAAAACAGCGATGCGCCCGAGATCAAAGCTTAGATAAATTCGGTAAATTTTGAATAGATCTGAACGAAGCCACAGTGATGCGCTCGGAAGCTAAAGCTCAGATTTACTCGGTAAACGAAGACTTACCAGCAAACCAAGTCGCTCGAATGTGAGGCGTCCTTGATCAACTTGAAAGAACTCGCGAAAAAAGAAAAAAGATGGCGAAGTCGCCGACGAGAATGTAAATTGCAAGTAGAGTAAATTTGTGTTTGTTGGATGTGTATCAATCTTTTATAATAGCAGGAGGGTTCATATTTATACCCCACGCTAACACAATCCTAGCCGATTACGGCAAAGCACAATTCTATCTTAAGAAACCTACTTTAATAAAAAAAACACCACCTTCCAAACCGAGACCGTCTCATATCAAAACTTGCCAAAAAACGCTGAGACGCCTGATCGGTACCAAACCATGACCGATCCCTTTCCTCCGTGCACCATCACCATTTTCAACCTGGCATTCCTTCCTTCCTTTATTCTCTTGACACGTGCCAAAAAACGGTGTCAACAGGTGTATTTTCAGAAGCATGATATGATACCATAGGACAAATACAAACTACTCGAGTAGTTGAGTAGAATGCTCACATGGTGTAATCTCTATAGTTGACCAGTTAGGATGAATTCCGTCGAATTGCCCAGATTGAAAAACTGTAAAGATAACCATAAACTACTCGAGCAGGCGAGTAGGGTGTCCTGGCCAAGGACTGGAGTAATTTCTAAGATAGATCTGTTAGAATGAACCCGTCGAGTTATCCAAGACGAAACCATCTTGAAAGTATCCAATACCTACTCGAGCCAGCGAGTAGGGTGTCTATCATGTAGACTGGAGTAACTATTAAGATTGTTCGGTTAGGATGAACCCCGTCGAGTTACCCCAGAGGGATAGAATTTAATAGTATCCATAACATACTCGAGCAAGTGAGTAGTTTTGCCTTTAACACAAGGCTGGAGTTCCTTATAGTTGACCTGTTAGAATGAACTCCGTCGAGTTACCCAAGTTGGACAAACTATTAAAGGTATCCATATTCCTTCTCGAGCCAGCGAGTAGGTTGTGTCCTTATTTTGAGGACAAGGATGTGGCTTGTATAGTTATCTCAATAAAAAAACCGTGTAAGCTATCCTAAATAGGTTATCAAGGTCGGTATGAATCTGTGGAGATTATCCTGGTTGGAAAACCCTTTTTGGAGAGTAATCCAAGATGATGCTGTCAGGTTGAAAACTGCCTCTAATGTAGTCGAACAATTGATAGAAACCCTTGCTCTATTAAAGAGATCAAATGACATCACCATGTTACTTGGATCAAGGATAAAATCTATGCAAGTGCTTAATGTTCCAGGAATTGGGTACCTCATTACCATCTGCATCAGTGATTCTGTATGATCTGGGTCTTGTGACCTTAGACACGATGAAAGGTCCCTCCCATCTAGAATTTAACTTGTGCAGTCCTGTCTCGTCTTAAATCCTTCGTAGAACTAGATCTCCTATATTGAAAGATCTTTGCTGGACATTGCGATCATGGTAGCGTCTGACTCCTTGAAGGTATCTAACCGATTGGGTCAAGGCATTGTTCCTGACTTCTTCGACTGAATCTAGCTTAAGTTGTTGAGCTTCGTCTGCCTCTCCTTCTTGTTAGGCTTCTACTCTTGGGGATTTCCACATGATATCCGTAGGTAGTATAGCCTCTGACCCATAGGTGAGGAAGAAGGGAGACTGTCCAGTTGCTTTGCTAGGATGCGCTCGCAGCCCCCAGACCACATGGGGTAGTTCTTGAATCCACTTGCCACCTTTTTTAGAATTGGTGTCGTAGAGTCTTTTCTTCAAGCCGTCGAGTACCAAGCCATTGATATGCTCTACTTGACCATTTGCTCGAGGGTGAGCCACTGAAGCATACTTGACCTTAATGCAAGAATTATCGTAGAAATCCCAGAAAGACTGCGATGTGAAGTTAGAGCCAAGATCTGTGATGATGGTGTGAGGAAATCCAAATTGGTGTATGATGTCGGAGATAAAATCCACTGCTCTATCTGAAGAGATCTTGACAATGGGCTTGTACTCGATCCACTTGGTAAATTTGTCGACTGCTACCAGCACAAGATTAAATCCTCCTGGAGCTATGGTTAGAGGTCCGATCATGTCCAGACTCCAACAGGCGAAGGGCCATGATTGAGGGATTGTTATCAGATTGTGTGCTGGGACGTGAGTCTTCTTGCCAAAGAATTGGCAGCCAGGGCATCGTTTGACAAGGTCTTCTGCATCCGATACAGCTGTTGGCCAGAAGAACCCTGATCTATAAGCCTTTCCGACTAGTGTCCTTGATGCGGCATGGTTGTCATAGACTCCTTTATGTATCTCTCTGAGGATGTCTTTGCCTTCTTCAAGGGTAACACATTTCATAAGGATGCCTGAAGCAGAACGCTTATATAGGTTGTCGCCGACGAGGACGAAACCCTTGCTTCGCCTGATAATGTGAGCAGCTTCCGCGCTCTTGGCATCAACATGTGGAGGAAGCTTGAACTCCTTGATGAAGTCGATGAACTGAATCTGCCAGTCTTCTTCGATCATTAGCACTTCTCTAACTGTGGCCGGGGCCTCCTCGTCAGTGACTTGTTGGTTTTGTACCTTGACTGATGGATGATGAAGTTCATGAACAAAGACTCCAGGTGGAACAGCTGCTCAAGTAGATCCAAGTTTGGAGAGGACATCGGCTCCCACGTTAATGTTGCGGTCTACGTGATGGTGGATTTCCAATCCTGAGAAGTTGTTTTCGAGCTTTCTGATTTCTTCAACGTATGCATCCATCATGTCCTTGTTGATGTCCCATTCTTTATTTACAAGTAGTCGCTTGATGCCAAGAGAAACTGCTAGGCGAAGCCCGTGTAGCAGTGTCTTGTTTTCTGCTTCATTGTTGGAGACTTTAAACAGGATTTGGAACACATACTTCAATTGTTCTCCCTTGGGGGAGATGAAAAGAACTCCCGCACCGCCTCCATCGAGTTTGAGTGAGCCATCAAAGTACATTACCCAATGCTCTGGAGTATTGTGAGGTGCTGGGATTTGATTTTCCCGCCATTCAGCTAAGAAGTCCACTAATGCTTGTGACTTGATTGCTGTTCTTGGCTTGAAGTTAATTTCCAAGGCTCCCAGTTCAACTGCCCACTTTGAGATTCGTCCAGTGGAATCCTGATTGTGGAGTATGTCCGCCAACAGGAAGTCAGTAATTACTGAGATCTTGTACTCGTTGAAATAGTGTCGATGCTTAACTTTCTGGATTGATGGATATCTAACCTTTGATTCAGAGAGTACTTCACTGATGAAGTAGACTGGTCTCTGGACGCCGTAAGCATGGCATTCCTCTGGACATTCAACTACTATCGCCATACTAACTACATGAGTAGTTGTAGCGATGTAGATGAGTAGTTCCTTGCCTGGTAGTGGAGCTGTAAGAATTGGCGGTGACTGGAGATGATGCTTGAGGTTCTCGAGCGCTTCCGCGGCTTCTGTAGTCCACTTAAATTTGTTTTGTCGCTTGAGGAGCTTGAAGAAGGGTAAGCCCCGTTCACCAAGCCTGGGCAAAAACTGGTTCAAGGCCGCTATGTAGCCAATGAGTTTCTGGACGTCCTTGATGGTAGCCGGAGCATCCATAGCCATGATAGTATTGATTTTCTCTGGATTAGTCTCAGATTCCTCGATTGCTGACGATGAATCCGAGTAGTTTTCCAGAGGGTACGCCGAAGACACACTTGGTCGGGTTGAGTTTCCAACAGAATTTTCGGAGGCTATTGAAGGTTTCTTCCAGGTCAATAATGAATTGATCCTGGGTCTTGGTTTTGACGACAACATCGTCGACATAGGCTTCAACATTGCGATGTAGCTGATCAGCAAAGCACAGCTGAATCGTGCGCTGGTAGGTGGCACCAGCGTTCTTCAACCCAAAAGACATGGTCTTGTAGGCGTATGCCCCGTAAGGGGGTGATGAATAGCAGTCGAGGAAGAATAACAGGACGCATCCTGCCGTGGAGTCGATTACTTGATCAATGCGGGGTAGCCCGAAAGGATCCTTTGGGCAATGCTTGTTTAGATCAGTGTAGTCGACGCACATCCTCCACTCATTGTTGTTCTTCTTCTGGACGAGTACAGGATTAGCCAACCATTCGGGATGGTAGACTTCTTTGATGAACACTGTCGTGAGTAGTTTCGCCAGCTCCTTTTTGATGGCTTCTCGTTTGTCCGGGGAGAAATGCCGTAGTCGTTGCTTCTTTGGTGTGGCTTTGTAGTCGACTTTCAGGGCATGCTCAATCAACTCCTTGGGACTGCCCCGGGTCTGACAGTGGCGGTGGAGCTCCACATCCCCTCGTTCTCTCCTTTCCTCCACCTCGCTCTCTCTTGGTTGCTATGGCGGCCCATCAATGGGGGTGGCGGGCGTCCCGCGGCTGGATCTGTGCCCTCGGATCTTCTCCGCTATCCTTGGCACGACGGGAAGCTGCGGCGGCGGCGGCGGCAACGGCCTGGGCGTGGCTGGGCACGACACCTTCTGTGGCGACCCATGTCGGGGAGCGGCGGCGGTGGCTCCCGAGGCATAGGGATGGCAACGGGTACCCGAAACCCGATGGGTTTTTACTCCATTAGGGTGCAGGCATAGACTAAATTCTATACCCGCGGGTTTCTTAATAGGATAAACTTCGTACCCGTCGGGTTTGCGGGTGCGGGTTTGTTCTTCAAGTACCCAAACCCGCAAACCCGTGGGTACAATAAACCCGACAACATATAACCTAAAATACTAATGTCACAAGGTCTTGTATCAAAATAAGGTCCAATCACATGCTAAGAGAGACTTAGGCTCATGTACTTCTATTCCCATCGATGATTACCTATTCATAGACTCATTTGGCTATAATGCATTGTGTATTTGTTTATGTTTTCTATTAAATTTTGTTGCTTCTTCTATCGGGTACGGGAAACCCGCGGGTACAAAAAACCCGCACGAGTATGGGTACGGGCATGAAATCATACCCGCGACGGGTATGGGTTTTTTAACGGGTACGATTTTATCCTGGCGGGTGCGGGTTTGGGTTAGTGATACCCGACGGGTTTGTACCCGTTGCCATCCCTACCGAGGCAGCGCCGTGTCCACGGCCTGGGGGCCGGGCTGGCGCAGCTTGGTGGTGGCACTGGTATCGTAGCTGACTCGGTCTCGTTTCACGTCGGCAGCTGGCGTGGGCTCGCATCTCGGTGGCGACATGCGCGGTTCATCCCGGCCGCATCGTCGTTCGCGGTTGTCGCTGCCTGCTAGCTGCAAGCTGCGATGACGATGTGGTTGACACGACAACGACCCTAGCTTTGACTTCTGACGGTGTCTGGTCATTCTATGTTGTGGTATGTTGGCGGTGCCGTGGTGGCGTGTGCCGAGGATGGTTTGCTCGGCGTATGCCAGCGTCGCCGTGGTGGCGTCCTTGGTTGCGCCCGTGCGGAGGTTCACCGGCAACACCATGGTGGTTGGACTGGTGATGCTGGCCATCATTTTTCACTGCGGTGAAGATGCGGATGAAAACCCATCCCTCCTTGGGACGGTGTTGATGGCGCCACTGGCACCATTTCCTTCAGGCGACATTGAGCATCTCTAGCACGGACCTTGGATTCGGTCTAAGGCCAAAGTTTTGGGCGGCAGTCTTCCTTATCGGTTGTGGCGGGCTATTCCGGCATGGAGGCTTCCTTCGGCAATGGCTGCTTTCGAAAGGGTGCTTTTCTCTTCTTCTTCTTTTTTGCCTTTTTTCAAAAAAGGAAAAAAGTTCCAGTTCGTGGTGTGGGTTTGGGTGGCTCGTGTCGATGTTCCAATCAGATTGGGTGGGGTTTTTTTTATTGAGGCTTGTGTCGATGTCCCAATCCGACCAGCTAATGTGGAGAGAGTCCCGGTTGATGTCTCAATCCAACCGCCTATTGTTGTGTGCGAGTTAGCGTGGTACGATAAAGTTGATGTCCCAATCCAACCGGCCGGTGTTGCTAGCGGTATGTTTGTAGTAGTTGTTGTAGTTTGTACGGTTTTCGGATCCGATTTACCTATAAACAAGGTCAACTCTTTTCTTCTTATTAATCTACGCCGAAACTAACACTTGCAACAGATACGTTGCAGCCTAAGAAATATCAAGACCTACTACAACATCCGACAACATTAAGAAAATGGCAACATCTATAATCGCCTGCTGAAACATCCAAAATAGCCAATTTCAATATTTTCCTAACCATAAAGAGCAGACCAACTCATCGAGAACATGAATATTCCTTCGGAGAGGAGTCCCCGGTTGTTGCAAGTACAAGCAAGGGAGAAGAGCTCGTCGCATGCCGGCTTCACTTCTTACCACCCACTTCAAGACCTCAGCCGCGTATGCTGGAGCTCATCGGGCACCACCGTGTGGTGCCTGCCTCATGGGGGCTGGCTCCGTCACAGGGAGACGCAGACGCTTGCTTGCCGAGCTCGTTGCGCCGATCACCAGGCCGGTTGATTATGAGGAAGAGTAGTACATAAGTAGGAGGAACTGTGGAGACGAAGAACTAGGAGAACAGATAACAGATAAGGATCCCGTATGGGATATAAGAAGCTGCAGTTAAAAAATCAACAGAGAGGGAGGTGTCGGTGGAGGGCTGGAGATGGGCATAGTTGATTCAATGACTCGAACTTACGTGGGTAGGTTTCATCAAATGAACCTACTTTTAGTTTGGAAAAAGAAAAGAAAAACTAAAATAAGTAACAGATAGGTTGATTAGGTTCGTTTTCTTATGTTTCTAAGACTCAGCTACTCTTAGTTTGAAATTATAATTTGTTTGGTTTTTTTACGTCAAATTTGACCAGTAGTCTTATTGAAAAGTTCTACAAAATATCACTTTTTTTGTTGTGATTTGCTTTATTAAAAAAAGCTTTCAAAAATAGCCCGGTTATTTCTTTTTTCCTTTGTAGTTAATTATTTTATATTTCCTAATATTTAAGGGTCCAAATTTATTTGAAGTCTTACCTCTTAGGAGATAACTGCCGTAGTAAAGCTCATTGAGGGAGTAGTTTTCGATACCAAATATACCCTTCTAGACAAGAAAAACCAAACCGAATATATGTAGCCGCTTTAACTGAATGAACTTGCCCATATGGCCATATCCCAGTTGCTGTCATTCCATGCCATGAATAAAATCAATAGTTTATTTTTGGGACGAAATATTTTTGTTCAAATGAAATACTATGATCGTGGGACCTTAACATGTGGACCCTCCCTTGTCTCTGCATTTCACGCATGAAAAGACGTGGTGCGATATGATCTCTATTTGGGACCCACTCAGCTCGTTCCAAATGTCCAATGCTCCAATATAAGATCACCACACCGCCAGCGGACTCATCACTCGCGTCGTCGCACGCAACGCTCCTAGCTACTCAGTACTCACACACACGAGCCCGGCACCGCCTCGATCACCTCCCTGTTTCATCCACTCCTAGTTTTGTCTCGCGTTCTGCCGATACTAGACGACGAACGACATGGTAGGCGCCTTGCCGGCCGCCGAGGCTCTGCCCCGCCCCCGCGAGGTGACCGGCAACGGCTACGGCGGCGGCGCCAAGCACCTGCACCTGCAGCTGCAGCTGCCGGCGCCGCCGCCGAAGCAGCAGCAGCAGCCTGCTGAACCGGAGTGCGAGTGGTACGAGGAGGAGATCGACGACGACCTCAAGCTCTGCTACGCTCTCAACAGGTGAACGCTGGCGCTGACGCATTCGCACGCACCCACGCGACCGATGATTCGATTCCTTTTCCTGGAGAAGAAGAGGTGGTTATGTATGGTGACTGATTTTGATGTGCTCCGTCCGATCCAGCGTGCTGCACCGGGGGGCGAGCAAGTACCAGGAGATCGCGCTCCTTGACACCAAGCATTTTGGCAAGGTACGGTGCGCTCACATCAACTCGATCCATCAATGTGACAATGTGTGGTGCCTGATGTGTGTTTCTGCAGATTTCTTCTCTCTGTTTGTTCGCTAGTACTTGTGTAGCATGTGATCCTGTAGACGTCTGCATATATGTATGATCTCTGAACATTGTCAGTGACGGCTTGTTCAGGCTTTGATAATCGACGGCAAGATGCAGAGCACGGAGATGGACGAGTTCATCTACCACGAGTCCTTGATACACCCGCCGTTGCTGTTCCACCCAAAGTAACCATGGCCACTGAGAAAAAGCGCTTCTGTTTCTTTTTGCTAATTGCCTCAAATAATTCTCACAGTTCGAATAAGACCCTGTTTAGTTTCCAAAAAAATTCCTATAGGACCCATCACATCGAATCTTCAAACATGAGCATTAAATACAATTTAAAAAATAATTAATTACACAGTTTAACTGTAAATGACGAGGAGAATCTTTTAAGTCTAATTAGTCTATAATTAGATATTAATTGTTAAATAACAACAAAAAATCTACAGTTCCATAACCTAAAAATTTTCGCGAGCTAAACAGGGCCTTAAGGAACTGAGCAGATTTCCATACTGATAGTTCATCGTCGTTCTGTGTTCTCTTAATGAAACATGTGCACCCTCACGTTCTTGAATCGTTCCTGATCGTCCTAGTTTCTATTTTAAAAAATAAATAAATAAAACTTGTCTGGACACGCATTTCATTAAAAGGAAGTTGATAATTCAGTTTTTTTTGCGGAACCAATGCACTATTTTCTACTCCTAGCCAACAACATTTCCACACATTGATAATTGACTAACAGCACGCGCTGATCCTTTGCTGGTGGCTCGGCTCCAGCCCGAAGACCGTGTTCGTCATGGGAGGTGGCGAGGGCTCCGCAGCGAGGGAGGCCCTGAGGCACAAGACGGTCCAAAGGGTGGTCATGTGCGACATAGACCAGGTACACAGTAGGGCAGCACAAGTTCAACAATAGCCAAATTACGAGTATTCTCATGGAGAAAACACACTTACATACACGCATGCACGCACACATGCACTTTGTTGTGCAACCGCCTCGTGTCCTCATGCTCTGTTGTGCATGCACGATCAGGAGGTGGTTGACTTCTGCCGAACGTACCTGACGGCGAACCACGAGGCATTCAGCAGCGACAAGCTCTGCCTCATCATCAACGATGCCAGGTGCTTATATTACATATGCATCCCTCTTTTCGTTTGCACTTGGGTGACAGATTTTATCTGAATGATGTGATCATTTCTCTATGTTTGCTTGTAATGCGATTTTCAGATCAATCACCGAATGAGTTTCCCCCTCTGCTCTAGCAGCACATAGATTTAAGAGTTAGTCAGCTGGAGTATAAATTTGCGGCTTAGTCACTAAAAATTTCAAGATCTGATAAGTTTACCCGGACTCGCTACCAGATATCTACATGGGCATGTCTTAGTGCTAAGTGCCTGAAGATATGCATGGCCCCACTGGAATCCTGCTAAGCAGACACTGGGCCCACATTATCCACGATGCATGAACAGATTCGAGAACAGGGACTCCTTTGGCCTGCCTTTTTGTTTGGCAAAGTATCCTAGCACATCAGGCAGCTAGCAGATCTCTTTATAAAGTGAAAAAGGGCAATATATAGTACCATCATTTTTCCCTGAACAGGATGCAAGTATCATCACTTACAAGTGGGACCAATAAAAAGCATAGCTCCCTCACCCTAATCTGCACATATAACTCGAGAAATCGTCACAATTAGTTCTCTCCCTAAAACTAATTTTCACAAATACTGAAGTAGTAGCTGCGTTCCTGTTGGGCAAGCCTGTTCTGGTTTATACATGCTTACTAACATAACCCATTCGTATTGTGGGTGCAGGGTTGAGTTGGAGAAGAGCAGGGAGAGGTTTGACGTGATAGTTGGAGACCTGGCAGATCCAGTGGAAGGAGGCCCCTGCTATCAGCTGTACACCAAGTCATTCTACGAGCACATCGTCAAGCCCAAGCTTAATGACCATGGCATCTTCGTCACTCAGGTGCCGTACTCCATACCACAGAATCACTTTGGTTTCCAAATTCAAGTCTCAACTGTGGATCATTTGCTCGAACCCATAGGCTGGACCTGCAGGTGTTCTCACTCACAAAGAGGTCTTCTCGTCTATCTACAATACCCTTAGACATGTCTTCAAATGTGAGTTTTGTTACTTGTCCGTCTTACTATTTTTTCTCCAGGCACCAATGTGTTCATTTGTAAGAACATATGGTATCCGGTCTCTGTCTGAACCTGCACTTGTGCTGCAGATGTCCAAGCTTACACTGCTCATGTTCCATCATTTGCAGACACCTGGGGCTGGGTCATGGTACTTGCACTGTCATGAATTTATCCCACGTTCAGTTTCGTTCAGTGGTGACCTAGTGGTGTGCCCAAATGGGGCAGGGCCTTGTTGCCTGTCTTTCTAAAAAAACAAACCCAGTAATGTGTTCGCATTTCAGGCTTCAGATCATCCATTCGATCTCAATGCCCAGCAGCTCAACGAAAGAATCAAAGGAAGGATTGTGGGAGAGCTCGTCTACTTGAGTGGGGAGTGCCTAATTTCCTCTACCACGCTGAACAAAAGTGTTCATCAGTCGTAAGTAGCGCCTTTTGTACACTTCATCAGGCACTTAGTTGGTTATGACAGTGCATATTTAGCATGCTAGTTCCTCCACTGATTTGCCTTCTGAAAAAAAAATTACAGGCTGTTGAATGAGACTCATGTGTACACCGAAGACGATGCCAGGTTCATTTACGGGCATGGAAGAGCATGCTGCGCTTGAAGCCTCGCACCTGTTCTTCCGGATCAGCGCCTCCGTGCACGCAAGAAATGTTGTCACCTAGTTGTAAATTAGCTACTCTGGATGCAAAATAATAGCAAGGAGATTACTGCTTTGTACAACTTGGCAAGAAATTTTATGTGCTACCAGAGTCAGAAATTCAGAACTATGAAAGTAGTGAGTGCAACCAACAGGTGAAAGCCCAGGGGAATTGACTGCAGTTTCCATTTCTTTCCATTTCCCTCTCTTGCAAGTAAGCCTATGCATGACTATAGTTTTGGTACTGTTCTCCGTGTTGCACAATGTGCTGTCTGATTTCTCGAAGCTCGGAAGTTATGGCGGCAAACGAAGGCCGACTTGAAGGTTCTGCATCCCAGGTTCGGCAGATGAGATCAACCAGGCCAGTAGGATATCCATCACTCTCTGGGAGTTGAGGCCTTAATTTTCCGTCTGCTACTCCCAGCGCAATCTGCAAAACGTCACAGCTTGTTAGCATAGCCAACTAGGAACGAAATTTCATCTGAGATGGTGCAGATTTTGTCAAGACAGTTCTGAATCAAGGCTGCCCTAGGTGAAAATTACATGTCATTTCAGGGAGTTTGAGCATCTTATCCATGTTCAAGAGATTAGCACATCGAGAAGCAGTTTGAGTTTACCTTACTCGGCCCGTAGCTTGTATCAATGTACGGATGCTCTGCAGTGATCAGTTCATTCAGTATGATGCCGAAGCTGTAGACGTCGCATTTCTCAGTGTAGGGTTCACAGCGAATCACTTCAGGAGCCATGTACACATAAGTCCCTGAAATAAATGTCTCAAAGTTTTTAAAAAACAGTTAGAAATCAAATAAAAAGTTTCATCGGTTACAACTGGGGTCACGCACTTAAATTGAACACTGTGATCTTCTTACCCGTTTCGCCGGTGAGCGCCTCCTTGCCGTCCGGCAAGAACCTGGCGTGGCCAAAGCCCGTAACCCGCGCGCGCAGCTCAGCATCCAGGAGAACGTTGCTGGGCTTCAGGTCGCGGTGCACGACCCTGGGCGTCTGCTCGTGGATGTGCCGCATGGCCAGCGCGACCTCCAGCGCCCTGCTCACCCTGTCCACCAGCGGCGGCGGCGGCGGCGAGGACGGCGCCCGCGGGCGCCGCTCCCTGCCCCCGTGCAGCCACTCCCCGAGCGTCGCCCCGCTCAGCAGCTCGGTCACCAGGAAGCAGCTCCCCGGGGGGCGCAGGCACGCGCCCATCAGGCGCAGCACGTGCGGGTGCCGCTGCCGCGACAGCAGGTCGGCCTCCTGCGCGAAGAAGGCCTCGGCGCCCGGGTTGGAGACGAAGAGCTCCGGCCGCACCCACTTCACCGCCACCTCGAGCCCGCGCCACGTCGCCCTGTGGATGTCCGCCGTCGAGCCCCGGCCTATCACCTCGTGCAGCTCGATCTGTTCCGTGTCAGGTCAGAGCATCTGGGGTGAGTTCTTGATTGATCTTCTTACCTCTTCCGGGGCGACGGACCAGCCGTGCTCCACGGCGAGGCCGCGCGTGGCGGCCAGGTACGGGTCGCACCGCGGCGGCGTCTCCGCTGGCTCGTCCTTGTCGTCCGCGTCGTCGTCACTGGCGGCGGTCGGTGCTGTCTCGAAGTCGGCGCCGCGGTGCGTCGAGTGCTGCTGCGCGCTGTCGGATATCAGGTGCAGGAAGCCGCGCTCCTGGGCGACCTCGAGGCAGAACCGGAGGTACCCCTGCGTGCTCTCGAGCCGCGCCTTGTACGTCTCCGTGAGATCCCTCTGCCTCCCGAGCTCCTCCACCAGCTTCGCGACCTTGGCAACGCATCGCGCGGCGCGCCATGTGCAGAACAGAGCATAAAACAACTGCGAAACTGCTTAACTGCAGATCGTGATGCGGGCCGGGACGCGTGCCGTACCTGTTCGTTGGACTGGGGGTTCGGTGGCTGTGGCGGCGGCGAGGAGAAGAGGCCGGCGAGCCGGCCACGGAGGCCGCGGTGCTGGTCGTGCCGCGGCTGCGCGTGGTCGCTCATCGGCGTTGCGTGACTTGCGTCCACGGCGGTTCGTCCGGTTGTGCGCTCACAGCACTGCAAAGCCGTGAAGAACAAACAAGAGGGGGGGCGATTCTTTACTGGAACTCTTCCTGCAGGGACGAAGCAACTCGCGTAGCACGTCGAGCCGGCCGGCCGGCCGATCGGTCGGTCGGCGAACAGACAAGAGCAGCGGCGATTCGTCCAATGCGGTTTGGGGTGAAACGTTTGGAGTTTCGTTCTTGTTGCACAGCACCATCAGTGGGCCGTGGCTCACCGGCTGTATGACGTGCAATGCATCTTGGCTGGACGTACTCGTTCCAAGCCTAATTACTTCTGCAGACACTGGGCCGAATTCTTGATTTGGGCCGGACCATTAGATCAAACATTTTTTTGAAGGAAAAAGTTTTTTTACCTCCCTCAACTTACATAAAATATATAATATATTCTAGAAAAGCATATATTTAAAACTACATAAAAAATTTATACTCAAGTATATTATATAATATGTTCAAGGCGTAGATCTACTTACGTGGAGTTCAACAAAATTGAATTTTTTCTTTTATAATTTTTTTGTGATTTACTGTGATTTTTCAAAAAATTTAGTCAGAATAAAAAATAAAAGAAAAATAGAAAAAACACTGTCACCTCACCCTCAAACCGCTTAAAGAGGTTATGTGAACGGTTTTGTGAGTCTGAGGAGGCTGGACGGACGGTTTTGCGGTTCAGAAAGGAAAAACAGATTCGGCTCAAAGTTGAGGGAGTCAAAAAGTATTTTTTTCCTTTCCCGAATGACCTAGTCTGCAGAAACTCAAGTTCCCCTGTTCCTTTTTTTCCCCCCTTGAGAACACAAAGAATGAAAGAATTTGTGCGCATTTCATTCAAGTCAAGTTCGTTTTAAAAATGGTGAAAAACATTGGTACTTGCAGGATGAGGGAATATATTCTACAGAGAGAATATCTAGGTATAGTACCAGATTGCAAGTTGAAACAAAAAAGTTGGACGAATAGAATTTGCAACCATCTAGTTACATGCAAAATTCAAGAATAAACAAAAAAAATGTGCAGAAAATCATCGTGTGAACTACTGGGTTGTGAATTCAAATACGAATTGTTGCGCCATCAACTCTTCGTATGTTTTTGGTTTCGTCGTGCTTTAACTTGTGTTTTTTTTTTTGAAACATCTACTTTAACTTGTGTTGAACCCCAAAATTTGCATGTAGTAACTGGTCCCGTTTGGTTTGTTCCTAGACGATCCTAGAATACACTTTGACCACTAATTAGGGGTATTAAATAAAGTCAATCTACAAAACCAACTCCACAGCCCATGTGCTAGGAATCCTCAAGAATCTAATGATGTCTTTAATCGTGTGATTAGAGAATGGTTATTATAGCATCACTGTAGCAAAATCATAAATTAATTACTATCATTAGATTCGTCGCGAAAAATTACACCCATCTGTGAAAAGAACCAAACAGGCCTTGATACGTGGCTCAGCATACCATATCAACTCTAGTTTGATAATATTGTACATACTGCAAGACAACATTGGAGAACCAACCCCAATTTCACAAAGTTGGTGTGCCTGGCTCCGACGCCGTCAGGCCATGCCTGGTCCCGCGCAATTTGTCCGCCGCACAAGGCATGATCACTTGATCAGGCAACGGCAAGGCTGAGCTGTTCAGGGTCGCCGGTCGCCGGGCGCTTCACCGTGTCTCCAATAATTTAGCTAACCTAGCCTGATTACCTTGGAAGCTCCCTGACAAACTTAGCTCCAGAGCAAGTGTACTACACCAGGGCCGGGCGCCCATGCCATTTCAGCTGTGCGCCCGTCGTCGGCGTCCGCGCGCGGTGACTTGACGCCCCGGCCCCGGCGGGCGGGCAATGATACAGCGGCCGGCCACCACGTACGTGATGGCCGGGCAAATAATTCCCTGCCGCGCCCGTCCCGAGCCCGCCGGTTGGTGGCGGCGAGCCGGCGAGCGGCGAGCTCGCAAGGACACAAGCTGACACGCCAGCGCAGCGGATTCCCTTCCACCACTCCGCGGCACGCACCACCACCAACTTATAAAACCCTTCCCGCGCACGTCTCGCCCTCTTCCCCCTCCGGTCCTCACCGTCGACCGGTCGCGCCCACCTTCCTCGCCTCTTCCGATCCACTGACTTCACACCGAGCTCCATCCCTCGCCTTATTTGGCGCCGCCGCACGCTGCTGGTGGTGCGGGCGCGGTCACTGTGTGAGGTGCTGAATTTGGCATGGAGCGGCGCGGCCACTGCCGCGGCGGCAAGCACCCGCCCCCGCTCCCGCCGCCGCGCCGGGGGCGCGGGGAGCGCAGGCAGGCGTCGGCGTCCAGCGGGTCCTTCTCGGCCTCGCTCCTCGACGCCATCTACCGCTCCCTCGACGAGGGCGGCGGCGGCGCCGGTGCCGGTGCGGACGTCGCTGACGCCGCGCCCGCGCGTGGGAGCGTGGAGGAGAAGGCGGCCGCGCAGTTCTGGTGGGCGAAGGACGCGGCCAGGCCGAGGCACTCTTCGAGCTCGGACAGAGACAGGCGCCGGCGGGAGGCGGCTGTAGTAGTTGCGCGCCCGCGCCACTCCGGGTACGCGTCGTCAACCACGTCCTCGTCGGACTCCTCGGCCAGCTACAGCAGCTTCTCCTGCTCCTCGGCGTCGACGACCGACACCGAGTCCACGCACCGCCGCCACAGCCCGCCGCCGCCGCGGATGCCAGAGGAACCGGTCGCCGCGGACGCCGAGGAGGCAACCCCGCCACCTACGAGCAAAGGGAAGAAGAAGAGCAGGCCATGTTTCCCCGTCGCCAGAATCCGACCAAGGGCCTCAGTGCCGCCATCTTCGGGGCCGCAGCCGCCGTCGCCGGCCACGTTCGCGTGCGCCCTCAAGGCTCTGTTCTCCTCGGCGCGCCTCCAAAGGAAGCCCAAGACTCCGGCAGCCACACCGCAGCCTCCAGCAGTCTCGCCTCCGCCACCCCAGCCACCGTGCAAGTCGGTGACGAGCACCGTGAAAGCGGCTGACGCGCCGGCGCAACCGTCGGAGCCGAGGACTGTGAGGTTCCGCCCGGACGCCGAGGCGTCGGTGGTGCGGCGCAGGGTGGAAGAGCTGGTGCGGGGCCTCGAGGAGCTGGAGGCGGACGAGGAGGGCAGCGACGCCAGCTCCGACCTCTTCGAGCTGGAAAGCCTTCGCGGCGCTGGCGCCGATGAGCTGCCCGTGTACGGCACGACCAGCCTCGTGGCCAACCGCGCGATCGCCCAGGGGGCAGCTTGCTAAGATCCGTAAAAACACTGTCATTACTCTCCGCTCATTTCTTGCATTTTAATAATGCTGCAGTATTTCGTTTCAAAAAATATATAATGCTGCAGCATGGTCTGTCCTCTGTCTATATATTTGAAGTTTGTACGCTCCCTGAAATATGTTTTTCCATGTAAAATGTAAAAAATTCAAAAATCGTGATTAGAAAGGAATTGAAGCAGGATCAAATTCCAAGCCAAATAAATTGAGGCAGTTGTGAAATGACCGAGCTGCAGCAGTCAATAAATAAAAGTTTGCACGTAGTGAGTGTGCGTATGTGTGTGTATGATGATAATTTCTAAAAACAATGCTCTATGTAGCATGTCGCATATACTTAAATATATAATTTTTCCCTTGCCCTACATGTGTGATGTGTAAAATCGTCGACAATTTGAAATCAACTGTATTTTTGCCTAGATTGCTTGAAACCTTTGTTTCCCTTCTCTGGGGATTCCACAACGTTGTTTCAGGAGTGTACACATATGAAATATAAAAGTGTCCACTACCTGCCATCTTGAAAAAAAAATAAGTGTACACATATTACCTCTAGTGTTTCAGGAGTTGGGAACTATGTCCATCAGCAGAAATGCTAGAGGTTGTTAATACTTTTCATTCCGTCGGGGGCGTCATGCACGTTGCTCCAACATTGCCCTAGTCCAATTTGTGAGGAACCGCCCAAATTATCTCGAATAAACCGAGTCATCATCCATTGATCAACCCAGCTTAACCGAAATAATCCCGGTAGTCCCTAGTCAGCGTCTTGAGCAACGCCTAGGATCAACTCGCATACCGTTTGTTCACTTCATAGCAACCATCACAGAGACAAGTTTTAATTATCATATAAAAATTCATGAAGTTAACTATAACATAAGCAACTAAATATGAAGATTTTCAGCATTAAAGGTTCTTTACAAACTAAGATGTATTCTAGGCCTAAGTGGATAACCTACCATATTTTTTTAGATTCAGAGCCTAAACGCAGCAGATATTTAGAGAGTATTAAGTAGCAATAATGATGTCCTTGCCCAAGACACCACTTGCATAAGTTTTGAGCGAATTCCACCGTCCATCCACTTTGCCGACTCCGGCGGGATGAACATGGTCATCACTCCTTAGAAGAGAACCTGCAAAACAACTTAACGGCAACACCATAGGTACATTTGTAATTGCAGGACTTATCCATAATACTATACATTTGGTGGGTGCATGAGGCTAGTCAAATTTTAACATTAATATATAAAAATGCGAGCATAGTTGTCAAGTGAATAAGCAAAAGACATGGCATCTAATATTTCTATATCAAGCACCAATACAATTGCATATGTAAAGTGATCATGTAATTATGAGCTCAGTCTTCCATGAACTCCATCACGAGACTCTACATTGTAGCAAACCTCTGAGAGTGTGCTCCATGACCGAGAGTGTGGGTATGCAATAGATTAATATCCTACATGGGTGTACAACTTTTCCCACACGACACGAGACCATAGGCCATACTACTCGTCGGTCCGTAAGCAATGATTCACGTGTCAACCGTTCGCATACCAATTCCCAACGCTGAGACGAACGGCCGGGATGGACAAGTGTAACTGAACCGCCGACTACACCCCATCACAAACTGCACCGAATCCACTCAGTGAAGGGTGCGTGGATGGTGGTACTGAGCTTGCCATCCTATTATAAAGCATGTGGTTTGTACAAAAAAGTGCTCAAGAAACCAGCATCCAAAGAGACGGTCCTTAACCAACTCAAACAAGTCTAAGACATTTGATTTCCACTTCCAACATGGCCCTACCAGTCTACCACACTTGCTCAAGTCTCGATCCATCATTCATATCTTGCTCATGTTTTAATCTTTCTCATCTACTCAAATATATTTAAGCAAACACCCTATAGCTCGCGAGTGATGGTGACCTTGCCATCTCTCGACTTCTACCGTAAGCTAAGCATGGCTAAGCAAATTAATTCGAGAAGTCTAAGCATACATACTTTATCTAGTATAAGTTGTTCTAGAGCTAAAAGGGAAAATATGCCAAGTGGGTACTACACAAATCACATGAACTAGATAGGGTTAAGCCCATGCACAAGCAATAATTTATAATAGCAAATTAAGATTCAAAAGTAAAATTTGAGATACATATGTGTTTGTCTGGGTACTCCGCAATCACGACACTCTGGAACGTCATTCTCTAAGAAAGTAGACAAATGCATGAATTAGAGAAGATGCTATGCCTATGAATGCATATGGTTATGAGATGCAATGACTTATGAGGTAAAGGCTAACATGATTCAAGGTCATAAAGTGATCAATTAAAAGAAGAAAATCCGGATACATGATTTAAGGTTATAAAACAAGCAATTAGAAGAGGGAAAATTAGAATAAACAAACATTACATAGGTTAGAGATGCAAAATAATTACTCATACGAGCACACACTCTACAAGACAAGTTGTAACACGAGGATGCTATAAAAATAGTTGTGCTATTACTAGTTGTCACATAAATTAAGAATAAGTACCTCACACAACATCAAGCATCAACCATGGAAGCTAGTTCATGATTGCTATCAACATAGAGTGCTAGAGTCTAGAGTATACTCATACAAATTGATAATATTATTATAGCTAAATTTAGACAATTCAAGTTAATGGGCAGCTGCTAGCAACATCACATTTTAGTTAAGACAAGATCATCATTGTACAAAAGAGAAACTAGTAGATCATGTTCTACTTAATTAGGACAAGCATCATCATTATAAGTTGTTTCATGGAGGTTCCTAACCATAACAGCATATCACATTTATTTAATCAACAAGAGGAAGTTGATAGCTCGCATGAGCACAATGGATTCACTAGGCATTTTACAAGAAATTAGTTTTAGAACAAACATATCTAAATTAACATCCTTCTACCACCACATCATGAAGGTTAATATTTAATTATATCATATCATGGCTAAAGGAAACTAACAAGAGTGTTTCATGATTTTAGGAGCATCATAAAATAATTGACCATGCATCCAACTAGGTAGCCATTTCATAGGTGTTATCAATCTTAGACAGAAGATAAAGGTTGACAAAAGTAAACAAAACTGGATTCACAATTTTAGAGGTACATATGTATTTATTGTGCAATATACTATTTAACTAGTGTTAAGCAAACATAGATTAAACTTTACTAATATACAAACAATTCACATAAAACAATATGTCTAATGGATAGTGCGCATCATAAGGAATCTAGCAAAATTGGTTTCATAATTTTTGGACTACCAGAGAATTAATTATGCAATTAACAAGATAAACATATATTTAATAAATTGGAAAATAATATAATTATCTTTGGATAAAACATATTTTTAACAGGTAGAGAATATCAAGACAAAACCAACAAAATTTGTTTCACATCAATCGGGGCTATATTTAATTTTATATGAATTTTACAAGAACATGTAGACTTATGCACTAAAATCAGTCAAATAGTACTATTTACTACAGTAACACAGATACTCCGGGCTTCGCTGATCCGGAAACTCCGGAAATGACCTGGAAACTCCGGGTTTAGGCCCAGAAACTCCAACCGGTGAATAGTGAGCCCGCTGCCAGTGATCCCAGCCACGGTTTGGGGTGGGGTTTGTTCCTAAAAGTTCCTAAGAGTGTGGGAAGTCTATTTTGGTAGCTAAAACCGACATGCACTAGAGTTTTGGAGCTATAGGTCATCAGTGGTGAAAGGTCATGAATAGGCTAGAGAGCTTGAATGAGGGCATGAGAAAGAAGGTGAACGGCGAGGGGAGCTCACCGGTGACAAGTAGGGTACGAGTAAGGGGCCACTTGTTGGAGTACAGCGATGTCGGTGTAGATCGGGTCGAGTTCATCATTGTAGGCTTGGGGAAGATGAAGGAGAAGCTTTGGGGAGCCTTTAGCTCCAAGGAAGGAGATAAAGTCGAGATGGAGCAGCTCGCCGGCGTCGATCTCCAGCGTCCTCCGGCGATGCTCCGGCGAAGTAGAGGGCTTCAAGGGTTGGAGGGATGGTGGAGCTCCTCCATGGATTGGAGTTAGAGAGAGAGAGAGAGAGTGAGGGAAGGGAATGAGGGAGTGAGGGAAAGAGGGCAGGGGGTGTCTTGGTGTTGGGGAGCTCGGACTGACACGTGGGCCTGAGGGGGTACGTGGCATATAAGGGCTTGACACGTGTTCAGCTATGCAAATCTGGATACTCCAGGTTCAGGCCCGGATACTCCAGACTAAACCAACCCGGAAACTCCGGAACAAAATCCGGATATTCCGGAATTTCGCTATACCCACCCAACATAAGTCATATAATGAAATGCAAGTGGCTTCACAGAGCATGGGTTCCACATGTATAAATAATTCAAAATTAAATTTAGATGTATTCAAATCAAGCACAAATTCTTTATGAATGCTTAACAAAAGCTCATGATGCAATGCTTAATATGATAATTACATTCGTGTCATTACACAATTCTTATGCATAGTTCACCCAACAGACATCGTTAGCGCGCATGGTTTAGGCTGAATGTGCTGATGCACCCTACCAAAACCGCAGCTAATTGGTCAACACACATCGACGAATTAGGCCACAGGTTCAACAACCGACTAATATTCCATGAAGCCGCCATCTTTCTCGCAATGGTTTCATGAGCTTTTGATCTGAAAATGTAGTACGTGCGGACGTGCCTAGCCTACATCTCTATTCTCTAGATAGATTTCTGTAACTTGTACCTGAAGCAGCATTTGTTTTCTTTTTGCAACCCGATCAGCAGAACGTTCGTTCGAAGCTAAATAGCTAATCATGATCTGCTGCATGGACCATCTCGGCAGTCGGGTTAAAAATAGTACTCGCCATGTAGTGTGGATGTGGATGTGAGAGTTCTTGGAATAGCTTGGGACATGGCATGCGTTGTCAGCAAGCGATCCGTTCCATCATGCCGCATGGCCCCTCGTGCTGCTGGAGCATCAAGCAGCTCACTGGTTTAGCTTGCAATAATTTCCCCCAATATCTTTGCAGATACATAATTGTCAGCGATCGAGTGATACGAAGTGTTTGCAGCATGAGCATTCGGCATGTAGTAGAATATTTCCAGATCGGTTTCGAGGAAGACGGCGAGGAGCATCAAGCAGTTGGAGCAATGTGACCTTAAACAAAAGATACTGCAATGGATAACCTCATCAGAGATGGAATCTTCGGTCTGCACTCTGCACAGTACGGCATGCCACGTAAATGTACGACACTCTGGCTAGGAGTAGGAGGGCTGAAGATGCCAATTGCCATGGCCTGCCCTCGAGATCGGTGCCCCCCAGCCGCGATCTGATGAGCACGAGCACCGGCATGGGCGGAGCAGTCCGTGTCCGCTCGCCGGCACACAGGCCCTAGCAGCCCAGCTGTGGCGAACGATCCTAGAGACCTTTCGAAAAGCTCAGGATCGAGCACGACGATTCAGCTTTGGAACTCGCTGGGCAGAGGATCGGAGCGCGCATGATTAAGCATCGCAGCGCTGTCCAATTAGCTGTGGCTGCTGAATTATTTCGCGCCTTTTGTTCGCTTTTGGTGTGATGGTGTCGAGCTCGATCGATCATTCATGGATTCATGGCCGCTGCTGCTGCTGCTAGTGCTAGCTTGGTGTGCCGCGGCAGCGCCGCATGGGATCGCGGAGGAAGGATCCGATGCGGCGCGAGTACGCGCCACGCACCGGGCGAGCGGCGACAGGGACGGCCGATCTGTATGCCGGGGCGCGATCTGGACAGGATGGCCGCGCGCGAGAGGGACGCCACATACAGGCAGCCGGTTACACCTACCTGAAAATCTGTGACTGTGCGAGCCCCGCGCGCGTGTCGGGAAGACGACAAGCGTCGCCAGGTCAGGGACCTTCCCTTCCCCTGGAACACCGCCCCTGGCGGTGGCGGCGGGCGCACCGGTCGGAGTGTCGTGTTGCGCGCGCCGCGCGACATGGCATGTAGAGGCGCCGTGGCCGTGGGCTCGTGGCGTGTCGCGAAGAGTAGCTCGGGGCGCCACCGATCTGGGGACAGGACGGAGCTTCGATGCTCCGGCCGGTCTCTCAGGTCGAACGGCAACGCGGGCAAGGTACCGATGGCTACACGCTCTTCAATTCAGGGTGGCAGTATCAGCAATGAACTGGGCGAGCAGGCCGCGCCGGGCGAGGCGCGGACCGGCAGGCAGATAGGCGGCAGGAACGTTTATTGCGACGCGGACGCCGGGCCGGCCGGTGCGCCCTCGGCCGGCGAAGGGCGGAGGCCTGTGCTGCTGTGCATGGCCATGAACGCGAGGTCCCCAGTGGCAGACGGGCCACTTGCCGCGACACGCCCCGCCTGGCCGGTCGGTCGGTCAGTCGATCCTACCCTCCCCTCCCGGTGGTTGCGTGCGCTCGGGCCGGGCGGAGGCGAGACAGACGCGGACGTCGCGGCCAAACAGAGCCAGTCAGCCAGCAGAGAGCAGAGAGCGTACGTGCCTTTCCCCGTCGCGGGCGACGCAGCAGTCCGTTCGTTCCGTCACGGTCGCGGTCACGGGCCCGGCCCCCCGGAGACCGTACGGGCGGAGGTCGGGCGCGCGCTGTTGCTGCGGGTGCTCGGCGGCGGCGCGCGCCGGCAGCCGCTTGAATGCGCCCGCGCCCGGCGCCCGGCGGTGCCCTGTTGGGTCGCGCGCCGCTTTCACGCGCACATGCTTGTGGATTGCGGTCGCCCGCGCCGCTTCGGCGTTGGCCTCTTCTCTCTCGTAGTCGTAGCGACGGAACCCCCCGTGCGGCTGCCGCACACCGTGCATGTGAGCCCGCCCGTTGCAGGCTCGATCTTGATACTACAGTGTACAGTCACTATGGAGTACTACACTAGTGCTGCCGCTTGCTAGCAGGAGTGGTCTGCCTCATTCCTTGACGGATGACGATTCAACAGCCGCGTTGCGTCTTGGTGCGGGCCGAGACCACTGGACGGGTCAGGGGCGGATCTAGCGTGGGGCTGGGGTGCGCCAGCCCCCCCTACGTGCTTGCACATCAAAGAAAAATAGAGGAGGAATGAGGGGAAGAAGAAGAGAAGAAAGGAGAGGGGGTGCTGGAGGAGGAAGAAGTACGTCAGCCCCCTGTCCATGAATTTTGGATCCGCCACTGTGGGTCACCCGCAATGCTCCATGTTTGCTGAGCCCGAAAGGATTTCTTTTTTGAGCTACTTTCTCCTTCACAAATATAAGTAGTTTAAGTTATCTTCACATTGCTACAAATAAACGTTTTAAATGCTAGAAAAGAGACGCAAAATAAAAGTCCAGCTCCTTAATTCGTATGCACACGACTTGAGAGTTGAGACTACTTGTATCTGTGATCGAGGAGAGTACTTTGTTCAGCCACAGAACAGAACCGGAGAAGCGCGGCTACAAAATCACGAGAGCCACGAACGCAATGGCAGACAAGATAAAATGAACATAGACAAACATGATCGTTAAATAAACAATTTATCTCCTACATAGTTTGTATCTTTTTTTCTAGAAAGAAGGGAAAATTACCTCGCAAATACTTAAAAAGACAATACATAGATAAAAGCTACCGTACTTCTGCTAGCGAATGTAACTTACACCTGTACATTTTAATATACAATGCTGTATGATTCCCAAAATAGTGGTACAACATCGCATCAGCTTCCTGTCAATGAATTTGCAAATGAGTGGAAAATTACAATAGCAAAGCAAAATCCACAGAATTGCACTCTAGCAATCACTTTGGCACGCAATCCACTAATAGGCTTCCCAAGCACTACAATTTCAATTTGATTTTCTCTGACCATTTGAATATATCAGAATAAACCTGATCGCCACCGATTTCCTCACCGGTTGCCCCAGCAGCAATCCTGATGATGTCCTCAATCAAAGCGAAGTTCCCCATGATATCAACATGGGCACCGCTCTGAGTGCCCCTGCCTTCCAGGAGATTTGAGGGTGGAGAATGATTGTATTCTCTTACGTAGGTCTTGCTGCCAGCAGGATTAAACCGAGTTTTTCCACGCCATCCTTTTGCACACATGTAGCCAGCACTAAGAACTGGAACAGTTTCATCACCGTCAGCTAAGTAAACACCCCCTTTCAAGCAGCTATTTTCATCCCCACCCTCAGCCGTGGTGTCAATCCGAAAAGGTATATAACACTCAGCTTGTGGGGCCAACTTATATACATAAGCTCTTTCAGTAGGAATGCCTACTCCATACATTGAAAATATTTCCATGTCAGGTGCATTCGGCAACCTGGAAATGAAATGATAAGTTAAAATACTAGAATAATGGCCAGCCACGAAAATAGGCGGAAGAAAGAAAATGTAACATATAAAATACAGAATAGGACACATACTTTGTTTCCAATGGATTCGACCAATATTTATAATGTTGATACTTTGGGTCATCCAAGTTATCAGCTATTCCATATGAAAAATGAACACTTCCACGCTGCATCATCCTTGGAGCAACAAAGTGAAGGTCTATAATGGAATTAGCTGTGTAAGCTTTGTAATCTGCAACTGCTTTTATTCCTCCCCACCCTAGTTCGTGATACTCTGTCCAGATATCCCGGCATGATGTATTTGAATGGGCAATATTATTGCCTTTAACAGCATCCTGAAATGGTCAAAGCAAAAATTCGTTCGAATGTTAAAAATACACCATATGCAGCTCATAGATCCATTTTTATAAAACTAAAGTCCAAAATATATACACCTTAATGCAATGAAGTCAATTTATATACCAACATATTATTAACATTTTTAAAAGCACTAGGTCCTTGGCTTTTAACAAATCATTTTATCGCCACTAAAAAGGCTCTTTCAAGATTTTCTTAACATCAGATAATCAATGATAAATCAAAAGCTTCATCTGGGCCAAACCTTTCATGGTGTAGCCTCAAAGGTTCAAAGCAGCATAGTGATAGCTTAACACAAAATTTATACATAATATGGAAACTGTGTACAACAGAAAAAGAATATCTGAAACAGAACGAAAATGAAAAAAAGCAAAAGGCACTGACAAATAGCACAAGAAAACACCAGCATAGTTCTAAAGGCAACAAGGCGACCCAAGGCAAGCTGCGTACGCCTGGACACCAAGGCGGTGCTTAGGCGACGAGGCGTGGCTGTCGCCCAAGGCGAGCTAGGTCTGCCTGGACGCCTAGGTGACGCCACCTTTAGAACTATGAACACCAGAAACAGAAAAATAAGTAAAGTGGTGTCAACACGCTGCTGAATACTCACACGAAACTCAATCCGCTCGATCTTAGAAGAAGGAGCTTCTGCTACATCTTTACCAAAAGATACCAATCTTCCATAGTTAATAGGCTCCGGTGGAACTTCAACACTTTCCCCATTAATGCCATCAGAAACCTCAGTGTCGTTGCCTTTTTGCTTCTTAGCTTTGCATTCAAACCCGTCTTCTGGAGACCAATCCAGACCTCCCCAAATTGTATCACCACCTTTAGGAATCATTGACATTGTTGAATCCCATGTACGGGTCATACGCATCAAATGGCGTAAAGTCTGAAGTCCAAGAAAGTCAGAGTCCAGAACATCAGGTGCAATAGCTCTGTATGTAAAGAACAAAAATTAGCAACAGACCTAATTTCCTTTCTTTCACCAAGAGCGATTTCTTAGAACAAATAAATATAAACAAATCAGAATAAAAAGGTACCCAGCAGCTCCAAGTTCATGTTTGAAATAAAATTAGAAAAAAAAATACATACTCAAATGCATTCACATTGCAACACCTGAGCAACACAAATGCTGAACAATATTTGGATTCAGTTAAGCTAACAATGAATTTATTTGCCATATCTATGAACTCTAGATACTGGTCTATATATGAGTGTAAAGCACATGGGGAGAATACTGCACCATTTTAGGATTGATGACACTACTAATTGATCTCAGATTTAAACCTGTGATTAATTACTGCTCAATTTAGGGGGTCATGGTAGCTAGCAGAGAAATACTTAGACTTGCACCAACGATTACTTTATTGCAGTGATACATTGATTTTAGGAGTTACTCCTTTCGTGCATATATGATGTTTTAGGTCTGTTTTCTTCTTCAAGAATATATAAAGTTTTACTACCCTGAGGAGAATGTTTCATGGCATTTTGTATTGTTCCTTAGGTCAATAAATGAGTTGTTCACCTTACCTAACTGAACAGAATAATTACATACATCGAAAGGTGGACAATATGCATTTCTTGAATTTCCTCAGAGCATCAAGAAAGCAACAAGTATTATAAGCTAAAATAGAATGATTTTGTGCAATGACCCTTTTAAGCTAGATCATGTGCCATTCAATCCCCAAAACCTCATCACAGAACATAGATTAATAATTATGGTCAATTTATACAAAAATATTGAATAGATTACATCACCATGGACATGGTTACTCCCTCCGTCCCAAATTATAGGTTGCTTTAGCTTTTCTAGATACATGACATTCGCTATACACCTAGATACACAATACAGAACTCTAGATACATAGAAAAGACTATGAATCAAGAAAAACCAAAACGACCTATAATTTGGAACGTTGGGAGTATATGCTAACTTTATGTGTGTAATACATGACCAGAAATTAGCATGGCATCATGGCATAGCAATTTACCATTTAAAGATAATTATGAAAAAAAAAGATCACCAGCAAAGACCCCTAGGTGCCAGGGCTGTGGATTAAATAAGAAACGGCAAATCTCATCAAGAAAATAGCATAATTTAGAATAGTCTGAAATAAGCATATATACAACTAATTTTAACATAAAATTGTAATCTATAGTCTGATGTACGCTAACAGCTAGTGTAGATAAAGAGTGAATTAATCAGATACGATCTCATAACGAACTGCATTAAGAAACAATACGGTCTCAGTAGGCACAGTCTAGTAAACTTCAGCAACCCTGATAAAGTACTAATTTGCCTACTAGAACTACCAAACTCTTAAGTTGAATAACTTGAATTACCTGGCAACAGCAACATCTTTGGCTTCAGATGAGAAAAGCCCAGCAACAGCCTTGGGAACTCCCAAGAAAGGTCCACCAATATTCAGTACAGCTTTAATATGCTTTTCACACCAGTTTGGACCACCGCCACCTCCCATGGGAGGAGGTGCCTCGACCCACTTCATAAAATGCAGAAAATAGAGGACCCCCATAGAGTGTGGGATCACCACAACTCTATTTCCACCATTTGTCGCTACCATGAGTTCAATGTTACTCTTTATTCTGCTCAAAGTTTGATCACGAACCTGCAAATGGTAATCTATGTTAGAAATGGAACAGTCCATTCTATACCAGTACCATTTTTACAGAGGAAATACAACCAAAGAATCAGAATTGAAGTCATCAAAGAAGGGTACCTCGGTGTTCTGGAAAGATAACCTCCAATCATATGCAGCCATATACATGGTCTTTTCTTCATATCCAATACGAGCTAAGTTGGCAATTAACACAGCCCAAACAAAATATCCAGGTACAAAATAGTCTGCTGCAACAAGACCTGTGACCGGCCTAACCCTTATTCCTGGCTTGTCTAATCCAGTTTCATTGTCCAATGACATATGTTCAACCCAGCATAAAGGTCTGGAAAAGTTACAGGTGAGATAGTAAGACTCTGCAGCCAAAGTAAAAGTGCACAACTCACTGGAATGCTGTATTTGCATAGCAGAAGAAAGGGCTGAGAATATGCTAACTTACTAGATTAATGACAAAACCGCAAGCTTTATGGAATATAAAGAACACCAATTAATTGAACACAAACAACTTGTATGGTAGCCAAAACATTTTTCCAGTACAACAAGTTAGAGAAAACATAATGCTGGCTTTGGCTGGTGCTGATTTGTTGTGAGAGAAAAGTACTGGCTGCCTGGTGGCTGGTGCCTAATGCTGATTTAGTGTGAGAGAAAAGCACTGCTGGCTGGTTGGCTGTGATAACTTGATAAGCCAGCCGAACAGAGTGAATGTGAAGTCCAAGTGACAACATTCACTCCAAGTAAATCTTAGTAACAGTAACTATCAAATTAGGTAAAACATCATGAAGGTTCTTGTATTCACATCACAGTTGCTTTTTGCAATCCTGCTTGACCATAACATAGGTTTCAGTTGTGAAAATTAAAGAAGATCTCTGATACGGTTTCAAGCAACCTCTGGAAGTTTTCAAGGTAAGGCTACAGCACACGATGCCAGTTGTTTTTCATCTAAGTACTGTCATTCCTATTGCTAGGGGAACATCTTGTGAACTATTATTATAAAGATTACATAATGTCCTGATATGAATAACAAGCACATTTATTCACCGCAGCTAACTTGATAAGATAATGTAAAAAATATGTCCTCAAAATGCAACATAGAAACTGTCACCATATTGTAAAGTAGGTGACTCATAAACTTTATGGCATTCATAAGTGGTGGAACAAGGCCGCCTGAGTTCAAATTGAGCAAAGAAATGGCATTTCACATGGCAGGAAGTAAAAAAATGAACTCACCATCCCTAACTTTCTAGTAAAATTTCTGGGTCCAAATGGGCTTACTTCATTTCAGAAGCAAAAAATTTTGCAAGAAAATTACCACCCAGCTGAAATGCTAGTGAAATAAAGAAATAGTTTCAGCAAAAGTGCAATACCTTTGTTCTCCCTATAGTTAACAGAATAAGGCTCAAAGGAACAACTGGCAGGTGTGTTGTTCAGAGTTATGGTCAGTACTCTCCATCAGAAAGTAGGCAAACATAGATCTTTATAGAAAGCAATATCTAGTATGACACAACTGCTAGAGGGGACCGAATCCCCTGTCAACCTTTACAATGAATCCTGAGGAGAGTTCCTGCTTTTCAGAAACTGCATGATTTACTGAAAATATTTCTCTTTTTTAAGACACTAAGACAGTTCCCATATCCCCACCACCCAAATCCAGGTAAAGATGATGCAGAAGTGCGAATACAAGAAGCTAGTCACATGTGGTAATTTGATAGTGATAGTAACAAGAAGCCAAGAAATAGCAGATAAATGATACATCTACAATAAAAATAATTGTGAGAGATAAATAGCAAAGCAAGGACAAGCAAATAGTACAAGAATAGTGGGGACACTTTGTAGTATCACAAGACACCGGATCCATGGCAGGTCCAAAATGCACATGCTGCATACCCAAATTCCGTTTCTGGTACTAACGAAAAAAATCGCAACATATCAAGACAAAAGAAAGCTGTTCTTGCTGTTATATTTCACATCTTGTGAAGCCACACAACTAAACAGGGAATTGGGACAAAACAGGCCACTGACCTACTCATCAAGCACATTACAAACTGAAAGTGTCAGGAAAATATGAACCACTGCTCAAGAATCAGAAATAAAACCATGGAACAATCATTGTTGTAAAGATCCCAGATGAACACCCTGCCATTGAGGCAACACAATACATAACTCCTAACAGCTGTCAGAAGAGCAGAAGTCACCTAAAAGACATCTCAAAGGCACATGCATCATTGCTGTTTTGACACAAAGGTAGAAAATATCGTGGCAGGGATCTTCATGTCCTAAAACAACACTAACGACCAAACAAAGTAAAGCTTAAAGCACAAGCGATGTAGACAACAAGCATTCAATCGATGGTTCAACCAAACGAAACATAAAGATAGTTCTCCTATAACCCAGACAAAACTGTTGAGCTTATAACAAAATTTGCGCAACACAACGATTCTAGAAAATAAGAACTGACAAAAGGAGGAAACTGAAGCAACCTCTTGTATACGTCGCCAAATGTGCCGCCCCATAGCCGCTTGCGGAAGAGCCCCTCGGCGCAGTGGTGGCCCTCCCAGAGCTCGAGCCCGCCGGTGACGATGCCGGGGACGAAGACGACGGGGTGCTTGACGCGGAGCCCCTCCTTGTGCAGCTTGACCCCTGGCGGGTCCGGGAGCGGGCCCGTGATGGCCTCCGTGACGTACTGCGGGAACGACGCCGGCATCGCGTTGTAGAGGAAGAGCAGGAGCCACCAGGCGGAGCACACGCACCCGACCAGCCAGCAGCAGCTGTCCACGCACGACCACCTGGCCTTGGTCCGCCTGGTCGCCTCCTTGGACGCCGGCGCGGAGGAGGACGGCCTCTTCCCCTTGTCGTCGTCGTCGTGGTCGGACCCGTTGCCATCCGAGGGCGGCGGCGGCTGCTCCCGCTGCGGCTGCTTCCGCCGCCGCAGGAGCGACATGGCGGGCGCGCGGCGCGGCGGTGGTGGGTCCGAGGGCTACCTGCGCGGGCCCGCCCGCATCCCGGGCCGCCGCTGCGGCGGCGCCCGGTGGAAAACCCTAGGCGGCGGAGGGAGCGAGGCGGGGATGGGAGGTCGAGGGGGAGCCGTGCGCTCGTGGCCTGGCGGCTTCGCGGGGTTCGCCGTTCGCGCTGGTGAGGTCGCGCGAGAGGAAGAGGCTGGGGCTGGGCACCGCCGCACCAAAGGTCCACAGCGACCGCTCCCGTGCGCCCGGCGCACGAACGCGGGGTGTAACTCTCGCGTGGGCCGGGGGACGTTTCACTGACATTCGGGGCCTAGCGGAAGAAGCAAGGGTCGATGCAGGAGGGCTCCCTTCACGGAAGGCGGAGCGCTGAGGTGGGGCTGCGAGGTCGCTGGCTCGTCTGACGGCCGCGATGGATGGGGCCAGACTGGCAGTCAGAGGGCGGCCATGTGGGACCCACGTCGGTTACTGGCTTGCTGGCACAAATATAATAATGACGAATCGATCAGGGACCTTCAGTTCTTCAGAAAAAAAGAAAAAGAAGCACAACGACCTTCTAAAACGTTTCCGCCTTTCTAACTCAAGCGTTTTTCTCTCTGCACTATTTCTGCTAAGCACAACTCGGATTTTCATATCCCATTTTTTATGTTCCATCTCATTCGCTTTCACAATGGTGGAACACTCTGGCAATGATACTGCATCCGGCAAAGAAGAAAGCAATGACGCTACATGCTGGATTGCTGGAGTGCAGTGGAGACGAGGATGATGATGATGCTGGCAACGGGGAGCATTGCTGTTTTCCATTACGCTATCCGTCGTGGAATTTAAGGTTTCAAGTCGTGAAAAGCAAGGTATTTAAAAGATTAAAATTTGTACCTAGATATAAGGCATCCTAAGATTATTTGCACTAAAACATCTATCCCACCCGCTGTGTCGTCCTCCAGTATGGGCTTAGAGGAAATCACGCTGCACCGGAGCATCCTACGACTTCCACTAAAATAGCGGTAGGAGCGCGTCCACCGTTCTTAGCGGAGGTAGGGGGCATGCTAAAGCAGCGGGACCTGCGTACCCATGCCTTCGCGCCATCCCCAACCTCTCGCCGTCGCCAGAGCCCCGACGTCAAGGCCGCACCGCCGCGAGCCCTGCGCCTTTGAGTTGCCCGCCGCGCGTTGAGGCACCGCCATGATGGAAGGAGGTCCGCCCGCCACGGAGGGAGCTCCACTATTATCTCCGCCTCCGTGCCTCCGTCCCGCCGCGCTTCGCCCCCGCCACGCCACGCACCGCCGCGACTCGGCCATGCCTCCGCAGCCGCCGTGCCGTGCCTCCGCCTCGCTGCGCGCTGTCCACGCCCCAGCTAATCCACTGCCGCGCCACAAGAGGGGAAGAGAGAGAGAGGACGACTCGCACTTCGCTGAGCGTCGAACAGGCCTCCGCCTCCCCGCTCCGCGCCCGCCGCGTAGGGCTCCGCGCCTCGCCGAGCGCCGCACTTGGAGGAGGGAGGATCCACCCCTGCTCCTCCATCTTGCGGCCGTGCGCGACACTTTGCTCGCCAGCAGGCTTGCGCTTCGCCCGCGATGCTTCGCGCGGGGCCGGAGATGAGAGGAAGGGTCTGGCCCATGCTCACCGGAGAGAGGGAGGCGGAGGAGCAGAGGAGGCACCAGAGGGAGGGAGGGTGATGGGGTAGTAAAAAAAGAGCTGAGGCTGACATGTGGGCCTCACTAGAGTAGTTGGTATAGAAGATGAAATATAGAGTATGATTGGTGTGGGAGAACTGGGTATAGAGAAGAGAATCTAGATGATCAGAACAGAATATTTCTTTTAGAGGATGGAAATAGAGTACGACGAGTGTGGATAGCCTAAAGTCTTTTGGACAAAAATGCATGCTAATCTCCTTGATTGTGGTGTTAGTTTTGTATAAAAAAATCCAATTATGGTGGGCTAAGGGAGTAAAAAAGACATGCTAATATCATTGGTTTTGGTGCGGCATTAAAAATTAAGCAATTAATTAACTAAACAATATACTAATGATGGGTACAAGTATCTTTTATCTACCTCTATAATTGCTCTGCAAAAACCTAGAACACCCTACATTTCATGATAGAGTAGTTATCAAGACCAGAAATTCGATACTCTTAGGGCACCTGCAATTAGAGGGCAATTCTCTACTGCATGTTCCATGCCATTAATAAGGAATATTATAGTAAACCGTCTCAACGGAGTATCTATATAGATGTCTATAGCTGCTTTTAATACTTGTAGGCTTTCTGACTGGCCCACCTCGTTTTTTGCTATAGGATCTCGCCAGATTTGTAGATAGTCCGGTTCCTATCCTCGTTTAATGCCTTACACGTAGGATAGATGCTGGCATGAATTCTCTTGTAGAGAGCATCTACTGGCATAATTAACATGCCCTTATTTTATAAAACTTTCTGTTCTTTCATGACTTCTCTTGTAGAGAGCATCTAACGGCATAATTGACATGCCCTTATTTTATAAAACTTTCTGTTCTTTCTGTTACGAAGGAAAATAGAATTAGTGATCAGTTTATTATTAGATTTATTACATCACTAGGCAGTTACAAATCACACCAAGGGATCATTCACGAAGGGGTCTGTCCCTTCATGAATATACACTCTTACCCTCTTATACATGTAAATATTATGGTCCAAACCATCAATCAATACAATAATTCATTCTCTCGATCCTTTCTCTCATTCACTCTACAACACGTTATCAGTCACCTTTAGACTCGACGCTGAGCACAAGATGCCGCTGTAGAAGAACTCGCCGAGTTCCTACGACAAGAAAGAAAGTGAACAGGGACCGGATGGGCCTCTCGTCCCTGAGAAAACGAAGGCATTGAAGGGAGAACTCACCGGCGTTGCTCATCGGATTTCCTCGCCGGAGAACTCACCGAACTCCACGCCCCCAAACAAACTCGCCGAGAATTCTCGCAAGAAAGAAACAGAGACACGATGGCCTCTGTACTGTTAGTATTGATCTCCACCGGGCCAGTCCAACGATTGGGCCAATCTTGACTCGCGTCCTGATCGGGGACGCCCAGCCCAAGATGAGGCTGGTGGGCCCCCGTCGCGCAACCCTATAAAGTGGAGGTGGGATTAGAGGCTTAGGGCACGAGGTTCGCCGTGGCTACAGTTCCCACCGTCCTAAACCCTAACCCGATCTAGAGGGAAGCGCTGCTGCGGCGGGAAGCACCGCCAGCGACGCACCATCGCCGTCGACCATGCCACTGTCCTCGCAGAACGTCACCGGCACCGGCACTGCAACTTCTACATCGCCCGCCGTTGCCTGTGCACAGCCTCCATCGACGAACGTTGCTCCACCATGGAGGTCACAGAGGCTAAAGCAAGGTACTTCCTCACAATAAAAGTCTTTTCCTCCACTCGATCTACTCCTAGCGATCCAAAATGTCCTAACAATGGTACCAGAGCCGATCTAATGAGTAGATCGATATGGGGAAAGAAGATTCGGTCACGAATCAAAAAAACAGAGACAAAGTAAGAATCACATTGATCTCGAATCAAAGAACAGCAAACCCTAACCCTAGCCAAGAAAGAGGGGGCGCGGGTTCCGTACCTACACTGACCTCCAGGGGCGCCGGACCTCCGGTCAGCCACCGCCTTCGTGCGGAAAAGAACGGGCCGACGCCGCGCATGCCGCCCTGAGCGCACGCGCACGGCCCCCAAAGGGCACCACCGAGGTGCCGCTCGACAGCGCCGCGCGAGGCTCAGGCCGCACGCGTGCACCGGCGAGGGGTGCCACGGCGGCGCCGCCATCTCTGCGTGCCCGCCGGCGAGGCTTCCCCGACCAGAACGGCTCGGCGCGGGAGGAGAAGAAAGAAAGGCCCCAGCTTGTGTCCAGCCATGGCGCGGTCGGATAGGCGCGGCGTGGCGGCGTGAAGGCCAGCGGCGGCGCCAGCCGTTCCCCTCCGGCGAGCCGAACTGGCCGCCGCCGCTCGGGTCCGAAAAAGAAGGGGAGGAAAGGAGGAATGGAGCTAGGGTTACGGGAAGGAGCCGGCGACGGGTTTTGCTTCCGCGAGGACGACGGGCGGCCGTCCGATGCCCATCCGACGGCCAGGGGCGCTCGGACCTAGACGAGCTGGGCTACCGCCGAGCTGGGCCGAGCCAGGCTAAGAGCGGGCGGACTGGGCCGCGCGATCGCGCGTCTGGGCCGCACGAGGAAGCGCAGCGCGCGCATGGGCCGCAGGCCGTATTTGCTGCTGGGCCTCGGTTTTTTGGCGTACACAGTAAAGTTTGTCAATTGTTTTACTCATTTTCAGAAGCATTTCCTATAATTTTGATTCTCTATTCAAATTTGAACCAACGAAATAATTTGTCTTAGAGAATGGCAAAGTTTTAAAGTGATTTTGCTTCTGAATATGAGTATGTTTATTTGTTTCCGCTGCAAAGTAAAAGTCTCATTCTCTATTTAAATTCGAACCAACGGGAAAATTTAAATAGAGGAATATAAAGGTATTGATTTAAAGTTAAATTATGATATTGTTATTTTCTGACCAACGTTGATGATAACAATATTATAATTCATTGTGATTTTAAGTTCAATGTTAATTCTCTGACATTTTTTGCATCAATTTTCAGAGAATAGAGAAAAACAAAGATAAACTTAATGAAAGAAAGAAAAAGTTTTCCGCTGCAATAAAAAAAAGATAAACTCAGATGAGTTTTTCCCTGTGGGAAAAAGGAGCCTTTAAGTTTAAGGTTAAGAAAAGCTTCCGTTGTTGTATGTCAAAGAAAGGATGTTTTGGCACCTTTTTGCCATTGTAAGTGTCAAGTTGAGCATTAGTTTGCTATTAAAAGAAAAGAAATTTAAAGTTTAATATGATGTTGTTATTTTCTGACCAAAGTTGATGATGACAATATTATAATTTTTATTCTAGTCATATGTTCTATTTCTGCCCAACGGTGATATAGAATTGAAATTAAAGGAAAGTTGTATGTTTTAATTTTGACCAATGTTAAATTAAGACATACAATTCTTCCCAAGTAGAGAGAAATTAATAGACAAAAGTTGATTCCGATTACCGCTACAGATAAAGCTTTGAGGTTGCTCAGCTTGAGGTTAAAAAAGAAAAGTGTTTGTTCCATTATGACTTTTAGTTGATATGGAAAAGAGATGCAACTGTTTTCGAAAAGTTTTTGGTTTCTCTCACTAAAGTTTTGCGAATATTGTAATTCGTTAAATTTTCTGATTAAATTGGAACCAACAAGAAGATTTAATCAGAAAAGAAAGTATATGTGCATGTTTTAGTCATTGTGACCAAAATTTTATCTCTATAAAGTGTTATCTTGTCCTTAAACAGTAAAGATAATGGTTGAAATGAGTTTGATGCACGTTCAATTTGACCAATGTTGAATTAAACATGCATTGCAAATGCTTTTGAAGTTTTATACCGCATATCGGAAAAGTTGTGATGGCTCATGTGCTATTTGAGTATCACATAAAAGTAAAGAAGTCTGGGGGGGAGCTTTTAAAGTTATCCCAACAATTCTCATGCACTACTATAGTGGCATGTTGGATAGTGACTTGAAAAGAATCGAAGGACAAAAAGAAAGTTGTATGCGAACCAAGATTGCAAGCATGACTTGCAAAAGTATAGCAAAATGAAGAACTTGATGAGTTCTTGAAAGTGCAACAAATCAAGAACTCTGAGGAGCTCTTGAAAAGGAACGAGGAAATGGTACTCCCATTATTTTGTATGACTTGGTCATATGAATAAAGTTCTAGTAATGAAATGCTCCTCGTTCACAAGTGTTAAAAATAGTTTCGAAATTATGGCAGCAAAGTTTGTGCCATATTTCGAGGGGGAGAAAGATTAGAAAGACAAGAAAGATTAAAATTTAGAGAGAATTTCGCCGCAAAGTTAAATGTGATGCATTTTTAAAAGCAAAGATGATCTATTAAAGTGAATATGACCGACCAAAAAGGGAGTACAACAGTCATAATGTTGATATCCCAACCATAAAAATAAGCAAGATTCTTAGAGTTTTTCAGCTCTAAATAGGAAGAAAAGAAAGTTGAGCCTCAAAACATCCGAAAGAAAAGGTGGTGCTTAAAGCAAGGTGGTGCTTAAAGCACCATTTGAGGCTTGTAAAGAACAAACCCAAACAAAAGCTCGAAGATATTCCATCTTTACAATAGATGGGATAATCTGGGGGAGTAAGTATGCAAAGAACTAAGGCTTGAAGAGAAGTGAGACTGTATGTGCACTCCTATGATTCAAGCACTGAAATTGTCTCAACATATGTTTTCACGTTGTATGAATGTCATAAATTGAGTTGTCTCATTAATCGACGTGGCGAGAAGCAATGGAAGATATAATGAGACCTAAAAGTTCCAAATTTATTTTGGAACATGGAATAAGTTTCTAATGGAGCCAAGACAGTAGGCTATAATGGGTCTACAAGATTGAAACGTGACTCCGGAGGGATCATGAAAAGTTGCTAAGCACGACTTATGGCAAAAAGTTTTGTGCAAAGAAAAGAATAAGTTATAATAAGACATTTTATTCAGTCTCATAAAAAGATTCTTTTAGAATCATAATGCAATTAATGGCATACTGCTTTTAAATTGCATCAGATGGATGTTAGAGCAATATCTCCCGACAGAGATTTGCACAAGAAAGTATATACATGACATAACCAAATGGTTTTGTTGTGAAAAGAAAAGAATATTTCGATACCACTTGATGATATTAGATCATAGAATAGTAGTATCTAAAGTTTTATGAGAACAAAGAAAAGTTGGGTTTTAAGTAAAGGCCAATTCAAAATGACAATTTGCAAATATGCAAAATTCAAAAGATGGGAAATTCTTTTCCTGAAAAGATTCAAAGAAGGTTATTTTGACCTCTAGTTTTGATAAGAATAATCTCGGTAAAGAGTCATTCGCTCTAGGAAAGGAAATTCACCGGAATAAAAGAAAAAGGGGTATCAGGACTATCGCAGAAAGCATATTAAGAAAAGAGTTCTAAAGATATATAATATGCATGCGAGTAAGCCTACGCCTGTCCTATTGTCAAGGGTAATAGTTTTGGAATTTTAGAATTCCAGGAACCGTTATATGGTCGATCAAAAGAAAAAGGTTCCATGTGCTTCAGCTGTTGGAAGCAAAATTAGTGCTCAAAATAATTTACCCTGACATAGTGCAAGTATCCGGGACATTTTGGCAGAAGTCCAGTCCAGCAATAGATCACTGGAATGGAGTTATAGAATGTTTTGCAATTTTGCAAAATATTGTCAGCCTCATGCTAAGTAAGAAAGGAACATGTACTCTCAAAAGGATGTGAGTAAAAGGAATTAAGTTTCGGCGAGATGTTTAGTGAACCCCACAGTAGTAGCTAACACTCGCGCTTGGAGTTTTATTGTGGAAAAGCTCCAAAGCAAAATAGTTGTGATTCATGGGTTGTGTACCCAAAGTTTGGCATTATATGAGGCTACAGGACAGGCAAAATGGTTAAGAAAACCATTACCCGGAATTGATAATGGTAGACAACAGCAATATACCATTCGAATGTTTTCACTCCAAACACATTAACAATGGCTTATATGTTGCAAAGGAGAAAATCCAGAATCATATGAAATCATGGAGCACCAAAGTATCAAACTAGTGTTTGCGAATCCGCTTACCAAAAGGCCTACCGCCCAAGTCGACATGGGTTTTACGGGAGGCCTATGATTTCTGGATTACTAAAGGGCCCAAAAAAAGGTTAAGGTCTTGTTTCAATACAGAAAGGTGCATTGTGGCTGTTAAGTCTGACGGTAACTAATAACCGTCATGATGAGGCACACCCTACATACTGATCTGCAATGAGATGAGACCAATAGCAAAGCGACTAAAGAGAAAGTAAAGAGTTAAGTTCAAATTGAGAAATTTTAAGGTACAAAGGTGAGATCAAGGGGAAGAATGTTAGTATTGATCTCCACCGAGCCATTCCAACGACTGGGCCAACCTTGACTCGCGTCCTGATCGGGGACGCCCAGCCCAAGATGAGGCTGGTGGGCCCCTGTCGCGCAGCCCTATAAAGTGGAGGTGGGATTAGAGGCTCAGGGCACGAGGTTCGCCGTGGCTATAGTTCCCACCGTCCTAAACCCTAACCCGATCTAGAGGGAAGCGCTGCTGCGGCGGGAAGCACCGCCAGCGACGCACCATCGCCGTTGACCATGCCACTGTCCTCGCAGAACGTCACCGGCACCGGCACTGCAACTTCTACATCGCCCGCTGCTGCCTGTGCGCAGCCTCCATCGACGAACGTTGCTCCACCATGGAGGTCACAGAGGCTAAAGCAAGGTACTTCCTCACAATAAAAGTCTTTTCCTCCACTCGATCTACTCCTAGCGATCCAAAATGTCCTAACATGTACCACCACGGCAAGAGCATCAGAAGCAACGACATGAGGCTTCAACGAGGCTTCAACGAGGCTTCAACGAGTAAGAATGGAATCCAGTCACTTACGTTTCTTTGTACGACGATGGTTTCCTCGCTTTTCCGCTCATCAGCGCCACTGGCTTCCTCGCCGTCAAACAACACTACCACGGTCGCCCTCGGCGTCAGTGGGCATCCTCCCACCCTCGATGTTTCCCGCACGGCGGCGCATCGGGCAGGCGGCCCTCGGCCAAGCCGCCCTGGCAGGGCCGGCGGCCGAGCCACAGCATCGCACAGCGCCGCTCCATGGCGCTGCCCTCGGCGGCGCGCAGCAAGGGCGCACAGGCCGGCTGCCGACCGGATCGGCGGCGGTGTCAGCCCACAAGGGGCGGCGACGCACCCCCCCTCCCCGAGGCCAAGTGGCGGCAGCCCTCTGCGGCGCATGGCGCCGGCGGCCGACCAACGGCTGGCGCATAGGGGCGGGCTGCAGAACAAGAAGAGCTGGGCCATTTTTTTTTCTTTTTCTTTTTCCCCTCATATGCAAATCTTGCATTTTAGGCCCTATATTTCTAAATATTTACATGCTTAAGAATATTTAGTGATGCATGTTTATATTTAAGTCCTAGATTGTTCTATTTTTGTCCTCAGACTTCTGAATTTGCATAATTATTATCACTAGTTATCTAGACTATCAAGTTTAGAAATTAGCGCCAATATAATGTGAAAATTACAATTACTACAATTACCATAGTAATTGTACGTATGGGATCCGCAGATCTCACATTGGTTATGTAAATATTATTTTAAAACAATTTTTACATGTGGTATTTGTTTTATTTGTATCATTACAAATATGGCACTTCATATTTATTATACATCAAGAATTAGTATGCAAAATCAAAATTAAGGTATATAAATATGGATTTTGGAAAAACACAAGGTAATGGAGACCTAGGCATACTTTTAGCCACAAGGTATGCAAAATCAAAATTAAGGTACATCAAGAATTAGTATGCAAAATCAAAATTAAGGTATATAAATAAGTTCTTTAAGAATTTATTTACCCAGAGACCATACTTTTAGCCAGCAAGTTACTTGCCCGTTACTAAAGGTCTACATCTTATGATGATTACCTATAATGTATATCCAAAATATTCTATACAATTAAATTTTATATAAATATGACCATCAAGTTATTTATTCTCGCAGGAATATTATAAAAAATAGTTACATTATTCAAAACAAAATACCTTAAATTATGATTCAAGAATCATCTTGATTTTATTATTTTGCATAAAATTACACACAATATATTTTAAATTTACCACAGTAAATTAATTCTATACATAATCTTTCATGTAGAAAAATGGCCTTTAGTCATCTAAGATTTCGTTGAAATTGCGACAGATAGTCACGACGATATGTCTTGGGCTATAAATATTAAAATATTGCTAACAGCAAAGGGTTTTATTGATGACATCCATGAACCTAATCCACAAGCCCATATTTCAGACATAACCAAATATAGCACATTATTTCTTGAGATATCTATATATCAAGATCTCAAAATATTGGCAAAGGATCCACGTAAATTTGAGTTACACTCAAAATAAACATAGAGCAATTATTTTGCCAGAAGCACGGCGCGAGTAGTCACTACTCTGATTTATGAATTTCAAATCTGTCGCAGAATACAATTTTGCAGTACCAAAGATTTGTTGCAAGCTTCAGTTTTGTGATCAGATTATAGATGATGCATAAATGATCGAAAAGACATTATCTATATTTTCCCTTTCAAAATGTTTATTGCAACAGCAATACCGTCGGTACAACTATGCCAAATATTCTGATCTCATACGTAATCTACCCCAAGCCGAAACTATGATGAGCTCTTAACCAAGAACCATCAAATCTCAACAATGATCAGAATACCAAAACAAATTTGGTGGCATGAAATTCAAATTGAATTTCAAAGGAAAACTAAGCATCATCACAAAATAAGGATTCTAACAAAGGCAAAATCACTTTTAAAAAAAAAATCAACATGACAGCTTTCAAGTTTTGTCGAACATATGATTGTAACAATCACATCACTAAAAGTGCAACAATACCAAATATTTGATTGATTTATATCTAAATCCATTGGAAGACAAGTTCAAGGGGACAAGTTTGAAGCTCACTTCAACAATTGACATAATAATATCAGTTGCTCCAAAGATATTCCTACGGAACACAATAAAGATGTTCTACAGAACATGATAATGAGGAGATCTCACCACATCGAACAACATATTGAATACTGACAACATGGTCATGGAATTTCAATTCAATGATATATTTTGGAGACACAACTAATCTCTATTATCCCCAGAAACTTGATTATCTAGCCATATTTATATTGTGTTGTAAATATTTGTTGTCAAGGATTATCCTACAGGAACAATCCAAATAAAGGAAGGAGTCCATTTAGTGGACATAAAATCACAAATACTCAGGAAGATTAAAATACTTTTAAACTCTCACAAAAGAGTAAAGGAAACTTCACAAAAATCGCATGCTGCTATATTGTGATTATTGTTTTGGTCAAACAATATTAATTCTTCCTATGGGTACCAAATTAGTGATTGAGGATATAATTCTATATCCCAAATCAACTTTTACCCTACTGAGTTACAAAGATATCCGTCACAAAGATTTTCATGTGTAAAACACATAATGACAACAATAATGAATATCAATTCATCATAAAAATCACGAATATATCAAGCAAATGCTTGAAAGAATTTTCCTTCAAGATAAATGGGATTGTATATCACATACATCAAACCCGTAGAAATGTTGCGTACAAGATAATTTTTCAAAATCTTGATATACTCAAGACATGGCATCATCGCCTTAATCATCCTTTGGGTATGGATGACACAATAATTATCAGCAATTCAATTGGTCACCAAATAAATATTTCAAAAATTTCCCAAATCTTTAGATTTGTGTGCACAACATGTGCCATGGGAAAATTAATCTTAAGAACCTCTTATCTTAAGATCAAGGCTGAACCACTACAGTTCCTTAAACACATTCAAGAAGACATTTGTGGTCTATTCATCCATTAGTCGGACCAAATTGGTACTTCATGGTACTTATTGATGCATCAACTGGATGGTCCCGTATGTATTGTTATCCACAAGAAATCATGCTAAGCATGATTATTTGCTCAAATTATCAAATTAAAGAGCATATTATCCAAAACACGCAATCAAATCCATCAGGATTAACAATGCCGCTAAATTCTCCACAAAAACCTTCAATTATTATTGTATGGCTCTAGGCATTAATGTGGAATATTTTTGTACATATACAAAATGGATTAGCCGAATCTCTTACCAAGAGAGTAACTTACTTGATAGACCATTATCATAGAATTGAAGTTAACATCATGTTGGCATCAAACGGTCTTACACACCGTAAACTTAATTCAAATTCATATAACTGCAATCAAAACGGTACCCCTCGTTGCAGTAAGTACGTGGAATCTTGGCCTCAGCCAAATATTTTCCATCTGCGTGTCGATTACATTTCACTTATACTGATATCACCACCGCAGCATACATCCATGGGCATTGAGGATCCATATAAGATATTTATACGTTATTCATAAAATATCTTGGACCACTCATAAGGGATTAATTCATTTATTCATAAGCACATATGCTGATTACATTTTGAGGATAATTCCAGGCATTAGGGGGAGATAAATAACACACATATAGAATGCCAGGAATTATAAATTATAAAAAAATCACATTCAATCCTTGTCGGTGTCCTGACCCAGCGGTCTGGCACCAACTAGTACGATGCTGCGCGATCCCTCACTCCGGATGGTTGATGCAAGAGGTAATACAGGGACGCACGGGTTTATCCTGGTTCCGGCCGCGAGGCTGTACATCCAGCAAAGGGGTGTGCGAATGCACTATACTATCTTGCACCAGGGGTGCCTGTAGTAGGGGGTACAAGCGAGGCGAGAGAGGGAGGAAAGCTCCCAAGTCTCTGCTAGGTGATTGAGGCAAGTGCCAATATCGTGCTCCGGGGAGCGGGCGTGTGTGTGCGTGGAGGAAGAGGGCTAGGGAGTAGAAGATGATGAAGATAGAGTCTGCCCCTCCTTCTATAGACACAAGGAGGGGCAGAGTACATGCACAGGAGGGGGAAGTAGTCGCCGTTCCTCCCCGAATCGGGGGCGCACAGTGAACAACTACTATAGAAAGTACACTATGGGGATCCAGAGATCATGGCTCCAGGTGTGCGGTTCTCCTGGGCGGTGTCCTGGCCTGGCGGAGATCGCGCCGGCGCTGCTGTGGCCCCTACGGGCGTCGTGGTGTCTCCTGTAGAGGGTACCGTCCTCTGTGCGCGATGTGGCAGTGTCTCGAGGGTCCTGCAGGCGGGAGTCTTGCCCCGGTCAAGGCCCGGGCTGCGTTCGAGGGTTACGCCCATGCTGTTCGAGGGTTCCCTGGTGGGGAAAGTACGAGGGATGTCCGGGGAGTTGGCAGCACAGTGGTAATAATAGTGCTGAGCACGTCGGGACTGGGCGCCGCAGGTTCCTACAGTGTCGCCACAGTGCTGGGGATGGCTGAGCAGTGACCGGAGTTGGCGGATGAGGATCCCGGTCACCGCCGCTGTACGGAATGGTGGTCTGACGCCGTCTGACCCGGGTGTTGCGGTGGAGTTGTTGGCATTTAATGCCTCCGTACAGCAGGCGGGTGAGCAGACGGGTCGCTAGTTCCTTCTGCCGAGGGGTAGTCTCGAGCGAGACGGAGTCGGTCCTCTCTCCCGAGGGTAGGTTCACTACCCTCGAGCGAGGCGGAGTTGGTTTGCTACCCCGAGGGCAGGTTCGCTACCCTCGGGCGAAGCGGAGGTGCGGAGCGTTGTCGAGAGCTCTGGCGGGGAGGCCTCGAGCGAGGCGGAGATTGCTCCACGGGTTCGAGGGGGTTCGGACGGGCCACACTGTTTGAGCTGGGCCGTGGGCCAAGTGTGAAGCGGGCCTCTTTGAGTCCTTTCCTTTCCTTTGGATCGGAAGGAGACCGCAGGCCTTTGTGGGTGTGGGCAGTCGATTTCGATGATTTTTACCACCAACATTCCTTCGGATTTCATTCAATTGGAGCTATATTACTATGATTTCTACTAACATTAACAATTTCCACAAGTTTTGATGCTTATTTGAAGTCAGGAGCAACTGGTGCAAATTTGGGCCAAAATGGGGCAAACCCCAGGCCGGCCAGCCTAGGCCAGGCCGGCCGGCCTGCCCCTATCACATCTAGCCCTGAAACTTCGTGGAGAGTTCCTTGAGCCCGAGGGTAAGTCACACCAGGATGGGTTTTGCACAATTCATCAATTAAGACCGAAAGGCCTGGACCAAGATGAGTGGAGGCCAAAACCTGTGACAACTCGAAGAATCAGAGCCCAATTCAACCTGAGAAGCAACATGGGCCAAGTGATCAATGTGTCGGTGCAAAACGAGCCTGAGCCGAAGTCAGAGCCAGGCCGGCCGGCCTAGGAGAGGCCGGCCGGCCTCTAACTGCCGCTTGGAGCCACACAACCGCTACCGACTTCCTGAGAGGATCAAGAGCGTCCCTGCAAAGGCAGTGAGCATGTGGCCACATCCCCAGGCCGGCCAGCCGGCCTAGGGGAGGCCGGCCGGCCCCACCTAGCAGCCTCCGCTGCTCTCCGTTGGCGTGGAAGACAAGCTCAACGACCTTACCTGCATGCAACCGACGCTCAGTCCAGTACCGACCTCAGAGTAGTATAAATAGAGCACCATACCCCCTCTTGTAACACACACCATTCCATAGAGAAGAGAGCCTCTTGTATACTTGTGTTGAGTTGGAAGAGAGTGAGGTGAGTGCTCTGGTGAAAGCCGAGCTGAACGGAGCGGACTCGAGTTCTCTCGGTCTTACTCCACTTTGTATCCTCCTCGGAGGAATTTAATGAGTAAGTTCCTTGTCTCAACTTCAGTTTCTCGCTAGCTTTACTTTCTGTCTTAGTTACTAGTTAAGTAATTACTTTGATCTGCGGGATCCTGAGTCTGCGTAAGTAGCAAGTTCTACTTATTTGAGGTTGTTTTCTATCTAAGTACACGGTAGGAGCAAGTAGTTCGAGAGTTGTGGGCATGGTGCCTAGGCTTGGTAGCTACCTTAGGTTGTGTTCCACCCCACGAAACTGTTGTGGTAGTCGGTAGGTGGTGACAGCCCTATCCGTCCTTTGTAGTCCACCACGTACGGGTGTTTTCATAGTAGTAGTGCAGGTTGCCGTTGGACTCCCCTCTCATCCCTTTCTAAAGTCCTTCCTCTTCTAGCCGCCGAAGCAGATCAAGTTAGTAGTTAGCTCGTTAGCTAGTCAGAGTAGTAGGTTATCTGGAGTTAGGCCCTCTTCCCATATTTTCTTCTCGCTGGTTGTGTCCAGTTGACGATCTTTAAGTTTGGTCAAAGCTTTACCGTTCCTTGGATTTGATATCCCAGGTATACTCCCTGGTGAAAGTTACAATCAGTCTCTGTGTGCTTGCGGAGTAATTCGTTAGGCTAAGGAGTGCCAACAAGCTTTCTGGCGCCGTTGCCGGGGAACGGTAGCAACACTAGGCTTAGAGCTAATCAGCCGTACGACTTTCCTTCCATCCACATGGAGTTTTCTCCTAGTTATCCGGCAGTTCCATCTCGCGGGTATTTGGAACCACCACCATCTTGCCACCCCATACTAACTGATGGTTACGAGACCCATCCCAGTCTCGTAGCCATGGTTCATGCACAGTCTTTCTCTGGAAAGAAAGACGAGTGTTCCTATGCTCACTTGCAAATCTTTGAAGAGAACTGCTCTCTTCTGATTATACCCGGTATGTCCCAAAACACATTACGGTGGAAGCTATTCCTGTTCTCTCTGACGGGGGAAGCCAAGTTCTGGTACAACCGGATGGCAAGGAGAGTCGGAGGAGATTGGATACAACTGAAGGATGAATTTTGCTTGTTCTTCTACCCCATCTCCAAAGTGATTCCCCATCGAAAACAGCTCCTATCATTCAACCAAGGCGATGAATCACTTGGAGTAGCCTAGGCTAGATTCATGCATTTAGTAGACTCCGGCCCACCACATCAGATGCCGGAGGAAATACTTATGCAACACTTTTTCTATGGCCTTAAACCAGAAAGTGCACACTTTATGAATGTGGCTTCCGAGGGATCCATCATGTACAGGATAGTGGCTGAGGTCAGAACTCTCCTAGAGAAGGTTCTGAACAGTACTGAGTACACCGGTATTTATGACGATCCACCTGAGCCCTTAGAACAGCCCAGTGAGACACAGCAACTCAAAATCCTCTCAGCCACATCCTCTCAACCTCCACCATACATAGAGGAAATAACCGAACCACCCAAGTCCCTAGATCATGAGCCCTTCATCGAGGATATACCTATGTTCGTGCCCGACCTCTTCACAGAGGAAGAGTATTTGGAACTCGGCAATGCTGCGAGCATGCCGAAGGAACATAAATGCATTTGCTCAGGATCTGAGGCGTTCATTCCTGAAGTTTCATCGCAGATAGAGGGTATGTCTGCGATTATAAGTAAGGAATGGACAGAGGAAGCCAAGGCTAGCAGTAGCATCATTCAGATCTACTGTGATCCTAGAGTGCTCCTCTATACTATTGGGGACGCTGAACCACAAGAAACTTTTTACGACCCGAAAGTCGGGGTGAACGTGATGTCCAAAACCTTGGCAGATCACATTTCATCTGAGCCCCTTACCTTCTCTCGTAAGCACCTAAAGTGGATCGACGGCCAGATCGTGGAAAGTAAGGGAATTCTCCATGCTATGTCCCTCAAGATGGGACGTAACAAAGTTTTCCTAGACTTCCACATCTTCGATATCCCAGAAGGTGAGGAGTTCGTCTTGATTGGTCAGCCAATAAAGCCCCTTGTCAACCCGAATGGAGACCGAGCTACACTCGAGGTTAAGGTTGGCAAAGAGAAAGTCCCGGTCAGTCTAGTTCGCTCATGCAACACCATTGCTGAGGCTAGGCCGGAGCAAGACCCATTGGAGGATGCAGTGAACATCAGCCAAGAAGAGCTAACTCAGCCCATTCCTGAGGAAGATGTCTCACACTTCATCCAGGAAACAGATCCGGCCAGCAAAAGTAAGCTTGACAGAGAGGAGGTACCGCAACCTCCTCTACCCGAGCTGAAGCCGCTGCCTCATGGTCTGAAGTATGCATTCCTCCACAACAACAGAGCCACGCCAGTTGTCATCAGTGACAAGCTGACAAAGAGTGAAACTCGGCGGCTCGTTGCAGTCTTAGAGAAGTATTGGTCCGTCATAGGATACTCTCTCCAAGACTTGAAGGAGATCAGCCCCAATCTTTGCACCCATCACATTCCAATGGAGCCGGAACATAGGCCGTCACGAGAACATCAACGATGGCTTAATGATGCAATGAGGGAGGTAGTCAAGAAAGAGGTACTCAAGTTGCTGCATGCGGGCATCATTTACCCCGTGCAAGATAGCGAGTGGGTCAGCCCAGTCCAAGTAGTCCCAAAGAAGGGAGGCATGACGGTAGTCCGTAATGAGAGGAACGAGCTCATACCGGACAGTAACCGGATGGAGAATGTGTATCGATTACCGGATGCTCAACAAGGCAACCCGGAAAGATCACTTCCCTCTTCCCTTCATCGACGAGATGCTTGATCGGTTGGCAAAGCACTCATACTTTTGCTACCTCGATGGATATTCCGGTTATCATCAGATTCCTATCCATCCCGATGACCAGAGCAAGACTACCTTCACCTGCCCCTACGGTACGTTCGGCTATCAGCGAATGTCTTTTGGTCTATACAACGCACCAGTGTCATTTCAAAGGTGCACGATGGCAATCTTCTCGGACCTAATTGAGCACATCATGGAAGTATTCATGGCCGACTTTTCCATCTATGACAAAGACTTCGCTCAATGCCTTGAGTACTTGGAAAAGGTTCTCAAGAGGTGCCAAGAGATACACCTAGTTCTTAACTGGGAAAAGTGTCACTTTATGGTCAGAGAAGGAATTGTTCTCGGACATAGAGTGTCTGAGCGAGGGATAGAAGTGGATAGGGCGAAAATCGATGTTATCGAACAGTTGCCACCCCCGACTAATGTCAAGGGAGTTAGGAGTTTCCTAGGTCACACTAGTTTCTACAGGAGGTTCATTAAGGACTTCTCTCGTATAGCCAGACCCTTGACCAACCTGCTGGCAAAGGACGCCCCGTTCAACTTTGACGAGGAATGCCTCGTAGCCTTCTATACCCTCAAGAAGGCACTCGTATCTGCACCCATCATTCAGCCTCCCGATTGGAAACTTCCTTTCGAGATTATGTGCGATGCAAGCGACTACGCAGTAGGCGCAGTGCTCGATCAATGTTGAGATAAGCAACACTATGCTATATCCTACGCAAGTAAGACATTGACCGGACCTCAATTCAACTATGCCACAACGGAAAAGGAACTCCTGGCGGTAGTATTCGCCATGGACAAGTTCAGGTCCTACTTGGTCGGTGCTAAGGTGATTGTGTACACGGATCACGCAGCACTAAAGTACCTTCTAACCAAGAAGGACGCCAAGCCACGACTTATCCGTTGGATTCTACTCCTACAAGAATTTGATCTGGAAATAAGAGACAAGAAAGGAGCAGGTAATTGTGTGGCAGACCATCTCTCAAGGATGCAAATACAAGGATCGGACCTCCCAATCAATGATTACTTGAGAGATAACACTCTCCTGAAGGTCACCTCATCCAGTCCATGGTATGAAAACTTAGTGAACTTTATGGTGACTGGATACATACCTCCAGGAGAAGACAAGAAGAAATTGATTCACCTCAGCAGATTCCATTTATGGGATGACCCATATCTGTTTAAAGTCTGCACAGACGGCCTACTCCACCGCTGTATCCCATTATGTGAGACCCACAAGATCCTAGAGCGTTGTCACTCCTCACCCTATGGAGGACTTTATGGAGCTTTCCGGACCCATGCAAAAGTTTGGCAAAGTGGATTCTTTTGGCCAAACATGTATGGAGATGCAAAAGAATTTGTGCTGCGTTGCCCAAGATGCCATAAACACGGGAATATCAATTCCCGAGATGCAATGCCCCTGAAGAGCAATCTTCAGGTGGATATCTTCGATGTTTGGGGAGTTGACTTCATGGGTCCGTTCCCAATGTCGGAGCAATGCGAATACATCTTGGTGGCTGTGGACAACGTGTCCAAATGGGTCGAAGCACTTCCTTGTGTTGCGGCCGACTCAAGGAGCTCCAGGAAAATGTTTCAAGAAATTATATTTCCTCGTTTTGGAGTTCCAAGAGTCGTGATAAGCGATGGAGGCTCACACTTCATCGACAGAACCTTCAGGAAGTGCCTCAGCGAGTTAGGAGTAGACCACCCGGTTGCAACACCATACCATCCCCAAACAAGTGGTCAGGCAGAGATGTCTAATAAGCAAATCAAGAATATTTTGCCGAAGACGGTCAATGCCATGGGGAAGGGTTGGAAAAGCAAACTACCCGAGGCACTATGGGCTTATAGAACGGCTTACAAAACACCGATTGGTATGACACCATATCAACTAGTCTATGGCAAGACTTGCCATTTGCCAGTTGAACTCGAGTATAAGTCCCATTTGGCCATAAAGAGGTGGAACATGGATCTCCAATCAGCCGGAATCAAGAGACAAATCCAGTTGGCTGAGTTGGATGAATGGAGGGAGAAGGCCTACCATAGATCGAAACTCTACAAAGAGCGAACAAAAAGATGGCATGACAAGCGTATCAAGATCAAACAGTTCAAGACGGGAGACAAGGTACTCCTTTTCAATTCCCGTGTTCGCCTATTCGGTCATGGTAAACTTAGGAGCAAATAGGAAGGACCCTTCTTAGTTTGGAACGCCGCTGACCACGGCGCCATAACCCTCCAGGACGATGACGTGAATGTTTTCAAGGCTAATGGCCAGAGATTGAAAATATTCCTCGAGCCCGAAATTCCCGAGCTCAAAGAAGTAGATGTCTACGAGCTTACCGAGATTGAATAATCATCTACGGTCATCGCCGTACCCAAAACGTGCCTTATCTTAGGATAGATTTCTCTTTCTATTTCTTCCTTTCCATTTCTGGACAAACCCACCTACATACCCGAGAAGGGAAAGGAATTAGAGAAGCCTCCAGAAGCCCGAGGCCCACACCTGACAGGGTGGGGCCGGCCGGCCTATCCCAGGCCGGCCGGCCTAGCCCCGCGGCCGATCGGCCTCATCCTTTCGTGCAACGTTCCCTCAGGATTCAAACTCTTTGATCCTAAGTGTTCGGAGCCCGATGAGGTGATTTAAACTAGAAGGCACCCCTCTCTTCCTCAGTTCAGAGCTATTCCCCAGTTTCATCCCGAACTTCATTCCCTTCTCCAAGATCACCATCATGGCCTCGCAAACTTCACCCAAAACCCCAAGATCCGAGGCCATGGACACACCTACTCCCAAAGCACCCTCCAAATCAAACCAGACAAGGGCTTCATCCAACAGTGTCCGGATCTTAGAGCCGGTGGAGATCGCCAAGTTCTCGCCATCGCTGCCGGCTGGCCAGTAGGCCGGCCGGCCTCACCCCGAGGCCGTTCGTCCCCCGGTTCGATGGAGAGCTCGATCCAGGGCCCGATGTCAAGGGCCCTCGTGCGCTCCCGCACGCGCAGTCCGACACGACCTACCACGGGGGTTCTTTCCCCTAGGAAGGTCGTGACGAAGCACGCGGGGACGTCGTCGAGTGGGGCACATGTTGCACAGGTCGCTGCACTACAAATGGTGTAGCAGGACCTGTCCACGTACTCCCCGGAGTACACTCCCGCTAGCCCTAGCCCGCCATGCCACCGTGTGACCGGGGCAAAGGTTGGCAGGGGGAAGGTGATCACTCCCCCGTTGGACCGTACCGATATGGATCTACCGCCGAGTTCGGTGCGCCGCCACATCCGGCCGCCACTGATTCGTGGACCGATCGAGGTCCACACCTACACCGACTCCGACGACGACGAGGAGGAGGAGGAGGAGCCCAATGACGTCGCCTCTCTCCGTGAGCAGCTCGCTGCTCTCCGCTATGCTTCAACAACATGGATGAGCGCGTAGCCAAAACGGAGATAGATAGGACGGAGTTGGGGGATAGGGTAGACACCCTTCGCAAGGCGGTCTGTTCCAAGATCAAGCGCCTTGCGAAGGCGACCGGGAACGAGGATCTCTATAGATCCCCGGATCCCAAGTAGGTGTAGGTTTAGATTAGGATTAGTCTTGGGTGCTTTCATTTCTTTATTTCCTTCATTACTTTAATTTTGTAATCAGCAGCACCCCTATTTCCCTTTTTAATAAAATAAAGTCTCAAGTTGTTTCTCCTTGTGTTTATGTGGTTGGTGCACATGTGTGTGCCAACCACAACCCCCTGCTCTCACATTTCATCATTGCGCAGAAAAATCAAACAAGGAAGATGAACACAAGATGTCATAGAAATTTGAATAAATTCCGGAGAAAACGTAAGACGGGCGGCTCAAACTAGGCCGGCCGGCCTGGGGTTTTCAGAGAAACTACAAAACCACCCTCACTGGAGCAGTATGGACCGAGTCTGAGCTTGTGCTAAAAGGGCCACTGAGAGTGGCCACAGGCCCAGGCCGGCCGGCCTCTCCTAGACCGGCCGGCCCCACCTGTCGGCCATCCTCTGGCCCCCTTTCGCGTACTCACGGTTTGCCACTTCTACTCCCTGCCCTTTCTTGGTTTCGTTCAAATTCATGCTAATTAAAATCAAATCAAATACTTGAATGAAATGACTAATAAGAGTTGAAATCTTTTCACAACCATGATGTGCTAGGATTTATTTCTTATGCAAGTACCAAAATGCCTCCGGAACTCATGTTAAGGATCACTTGATTGCTTGCTTATTGCTCTCTACGATATAAGGACATGGAGTTATGCTAGTTCTTGCCTCAAGGTCTTGGAAGTTTTCAATTTAAAAATACAAAACTAGGCAAAACTCTTTTGCTCAACTTTACCATACCCATTCCAAAGCCATACTCATGAAATCCAGACACATAGCGATCCTTTTCATTGTGAGCTTGCTCAAGTTTAGTGCCTCCAAGGAAGTTTAGATTGATTCATCTCAATGGTATCATTCACGTACACGTCCATCAACTCGAGTCCATGAAGTGTGGTAACAAAACAGTTCTACGCCCCCCTAAAAAGAAAGAAAAGGGTGAACAACGTTCATACCTTGTCTCAAAAAAAAAGAGAGAGAGAAAAGGGGAGATGTGTAGTGCTATATACAAAACCACCATGTATCTCTTTTCATCCATCACTTGCACTTGACCCAAGAGATGAACATCTAGATTCCTAAGAGACACCAGGTTTGATCTTGCAATACAAATGTTATGGATATGCAACATCCTTATCTCCACATATTCTGTTACAAAGTAAATTTTGGAAGGATTAGTGAGGTGTGAACAAAATTGAGTGAATGAGTGACTCGAGCAAAAAGAATATGCCTTGGGTTTATTTAAAAACAAAATCACTCCAAGTACTACGAGGCAAGGCTAGTCATTATCTTCATCGATTTATTCTGGAAATCAATAGGTGAACATGAAAGTGTTAGCCACCCAGAATCCGAGGTATGGAAGGAAAGCTCTGAAATAATTCTTATGCATATTAGCGTTTGCGAACCCTAGACTTTGCTTGATCCTCAGGAATCTTTATCGACCCCTTTTGCTCGGGACGAGCAAAGTCTAGGTGTGGGGGTATGTTGGCAGTCGATTTCGATGATTTTTACAGCCAACATTCCTTCGGATTTCATTCAATTGGAGCTATATTACTATGATTTCTACTAACATTAACAAGTTCCACAAGTTTTGATGCTTATTTGAAGTCAGGAGCAACTGGTGCAAATTTGGGCCAAAATGGGGCAAACCCAGGCCGGCCGGCCTGCCCCTGTCACATCTGGCCTTGAAACTTTGTGGAGAGTACCCTGAGCTCGAGGGTAAGTCACACCAAGATGGGTTTTGCACAATTCATGAGTTAAGACCGAAAGGCTTGGACCAAGATGAGTGGAGGCCAAAACCTATGACAACTCGAAGAATCAGAGCCCAATTCAACCTGAGAAGCAACATGGGCCAAGTGATCAATGTGTCAGTGCAAAACGAGCCTGAGCCGAAGTCAGAGCCAGGCCGGCCGGCCTAGGAGAGGCCGGCCGGCCTCTAACTGCCGCTTGGAGCCACACAACCGCTACCGACTTCCTGAGAGGATCAAGAGCGTCCCTGCAAAGGCAGTGAGCATGTGGCCACATCCCCAGGCCGGCCAGCCGGCCTAGGGGAGGCCGGCCGGCCCCACCTAGCAGCCTCCGCTGCTCTCCGTTGGCGTGGAAGACAAGCTCAACGACCTTACCTGCATGCAACCGACGCTCAGTCCAGTACCGACCTCAGAGTAGTATAAATAGAGCACCATACCCCCTCTTGTAACACACACCATTCCATAGAGAAGAGAGCCTCTTGTATACTTGTGTTGAGTTGGAAGAGAGTGAGGTGAGTGCTCTGGTGAAAGCCGAGCTGAACGGAGCGGACTCGAGTTCTCTCGGTCTTACTCCACTTTGTATCCTCCTCGGAGGAATTTAATGAGTAAGTTCCTTGTCTCAACTTCAGTTTCTCGCTAGCTTTACTTTCTGTCTTAGTTACTAGTTAAGTAATTACTTTGATCTGCGGGATCCTGAGTTTGCGTAAGTAGCAAGTTCTACTTATTTGAGGTTGTTTTCTATCTAAGTACACGGTAGGAGCAAGTAGTTCGAGAGTTGTGGGCATGGTGCCCAGGCTTGGTAGCTACCTTAGGTTGTGTTCCACCCCACGAAACTGTTGTGGTAGTCGGTAGGTGGTGACAGCCCTATCCGTCCTTTGTAGTCCACCACGTACGGGTGTTTTCATAGTAGTAGTGCAGGTTGCCGTTGGACTCCCCTCTCATCCCTTTCTAAAGTCCTTCCTCTTCTAGCCGCCGAAGCAGATCAAGTTAGTAGTTAGCTCGTTAGCTAGTCAGAGTAGTAGGTTATCTGGAGTTAGGCCCTCTTCCCATATTTTCTTCTCGCTGGTTGTGTCCAGTTGACAATCTTTAAGTTTGGTCAAAGCTTTACCGTTCCTTGGATTTGATATCCCAGGTATACTCCCTGGTGAAAGTTACAATCAGTCTCTGTGTGCTTGCGGAGTAATTCGTTAGGCTAAGGAGTACCAACAGTGGTCCCGATTGCTTAACATGTGTTTTCGTTTTAAGGGTAATTTAATTCCCTGGTTAGGGTGCCCCTAATCATGGTACCCGACAATCCTCATATCCACGTATATACAAATAATATCTGAACCAATAGTTCAGAATATCTTTATTTGCAACACATTGCAAATAGTCTGCCAAATACATTCACTAATCAAAAGTGTCATCAAACAAAATTCCTACAATTATTGTACCCGAAAGAGTTTAGCACTTAAAATTATCACTCAACTCCCATATCAAAATAAGAGGGGGAGAAGTATGGTCACAAGCTAGGAATTCAGCTTAATAAAAGCATCCGCGGAAATAGGGGAAGACATCCTCCTAGAAAGTAAATGCAAATCAACATCACAAATGTTGCTAGACACTTTATGGATTTATTTGAATCCAAAGCCTATGAATGCTTTGCATAATCCAAAGCCTATGAAGCCCAGTATATGTGCACGTCAATAAGGCACAGGGTCGTGGAATGCCCTAATTCTATGGTCGTGGGAAATGACATATGATTAAAAAGGGTTAATCTCTCACAAGATATATAAATTGATTATGATCAATCATATGAAGACTACAAATTTGTCGACATATACTCCTATTGAATATTGCTATACACCTTTAACTGGATCCAGACCAAAAAGTCCTAGGCAGAGTGTTAACAAACACTCAAATTGAGTCAAATCAAAAGGTGGCAATTAAGGAGAAGTGCTCTCATTTTCAAATAAGAAAGTCTTATCTACATATCATAATGCTTTCCTTCAAGAAAGCAAGGTGGTGAGACAACGAGAGCTTGTAGCACATGGTTTCACGCAGAGACCGAGGAACATACCATCAAAGTATATGTGAGAATTAAGTTCCCATATTCTATTATTGACAGATCAATTGAATTTGATAAATTTGGATTTATATATCCCTAGAGGATTTTGTATACTAAATCCAAAACAAAAATCGCAACATATACAAGTCACTCTATGACTTGTGATAGTCAAGTTGATTGTGGTACAACTGACTAGAAGAGTATCTCCCGTAAAAGCATTACTCTAATTACTATGAATGCATATGTGTCTCCACAAATAAATTCCAAATGGAATATTTATCATCTCAACACACAAACAACAAGCATTCATTTATGATGGAATTCGAGATGATAATTGGTTAAAACCAAAGGATGTTTAAGTTTTCAACTTAAACACGCATCTCAGTTTGCCAATATTCAATTAGTATTGGACAATCATATCAATCAACACTTGTGTTCATCCCATCCCTAAAAATGGATCATACCCATAACCCTGGGATTGAAACTGAGTGCCAAAAGCGCTATTGCATCATACAAATTGCAACAGACCTGATATTGCTTTTGTTGATACCTTGCTAGCTCAAATTAGCGCAACTCCAACAATATCATACAAGTCGGAGTCAAATAAGATATCCATAGATATCTAAACGGCATAAAATATCTTGATTTGTTATTATCAAATCAAAACACGACAAAAGTGGGATATTGAGATACCGGCTAACTAATCCCTATTTTGCTAGAATATAAACTGATATCAAAGTACTAAAGTTTCATATGAATCATCAAAATAGATTCTAAACGAAAAACTTTGGTCTATCATTCTGAAGCATCGCATCAATATGTGACTTCTATGAATGATTAAATTATGATTCATCAAATCATTGAATATTATCTATAAATGATAATTAAGCTTGCACATTTACTTGCTCAGACATAGCACAGCTCCAACAAAATGCCATTGGAAGTGAATTAAGAATATCTCCAGATATTTCCAAGGCACATTTAATCTTAGCTTTAGCTAAGACAAGATCATTTGTTGATTACACTAACACTGGCTAGATGTCCAATTCCCATAATACTAGACCTTAAACAAGTTTTAGTAATTTTACACGGTGGAACAACTACATTTTAGAAGTCATCAAAGCTGACTCTTGTAGCTATATCCACTAATCATTCCGAAATAATTACATTATATGAAGCTCCACGTGAATCATATGGCTTCACAGAATGATCAACCACATACAATTTTCCCCTCCGGGATTTTTAAAGGGATATTCGAGACATGTTAGATATATCATATCTTCTGTTTTCTCATTAGAGTTTTTAAAAAGATATTCAAGATATAATTTCTCCTCATATTTTTTCCATCGGGTTTTAGGGGAGAATTAATTCAGATATGATCCACATATCATAATACATTCAAACTTACTTATGAGTTTTTCCTTTCGAGGCATATAAGTTTGCAATCAATGATATTCCATATCATTTTCTTCTTATATTTTTCCACTGGGTTTTAAAGGAGTTTTAATGGAATACCAACACATATATGTCATATCAATATTTTCTCCTATTTGCCCAAAGGGTTTAAGGAGTTTTTCCATGACATATATGTATACAAATTGGTTTTTCCTCAAATTTTTCCCACAGGGTTTTTAGAGGAGTTTTTCCATACAAACAACGATTGATTACATGACCACAAGAAGAACACATTGATTACAAGACCTCAAGAAGAACAAATTGATCAAAGAGGAGTGTTACGAAGAAAAAATAGAATTAGTGATCAATTTATTATTAGATTTATTACATCACTAAGCAGTTACAAATCACACCAAGGGGTCATTCACCAAGAGGCATGTTCCTTCATGAATAGACACACTTTCTTTCTTGTACATATAAATACTGTGGTCCAAACCATTAATCAATACAATAATTCATTCCCTCAATCCTTTCTCTCATTCACTCTACAACACTTTCTTATACATAATTTTGTCATATCAATAAATTTGCTGATGTGATATGATATTTAATACTCATACTACTTCTATGATATTTTTTCATTGAGATTGGTCTAATTCGAAGCTCGCTGCTGCCCCGGAAAACCATCGGAGCTGCCCTTTTTGTTCGACGGGGAAAGCCGTTAGATGTTCACATCCGAAAAAAGGAGTCGTTAGATGTCGCGCTTAGAAAGGCACGGTGTGTTGGCAGCGGGCCTCGATCGATCCGGGGGTCACTGGCACGAGCACGATCAGGCGACACAAACATTTTGTAATGGGCAACGCTGACACACCTGTATGGAATAACTCGCCCAATTGGTGAGCGGCCGGGTGAGATCGCGGTGGACTGGAAGGATAGGAATATAGGATCCGGCAGGCCCCTCAAGTTCTGCTCATGTGCATGTGCTGCTGCACATCGCCACATCGACGCCATGATTATTTTCTGGGAGAGACCGAGAGAACCAGAGAACGTCGGAGAGATTTTTTTTTTTTTTTGAAAGCAAACGTCGGAGAGATTTGGGATCCGCCCGGCCCGCCCCCATCCCATTTCCCCAACTCGAGTTTAAAATTCTTGCAGATCAGCAGATGTTAGGCTGTCCTGTTTTCCCCTGTTTTGAGATGGACAGCGGCGCATGCCCTTCGTAGTCATAGCTTCTACCGCAAAAGTCACCCTCCAAACTGCTGAAATCGTCCCTTCCAAGTTCCAATCCAGCCAAACGACCTCTTTCTTCAGTCTTAACTTGTGTGCCAAGGGGTGGAAATGGAAAAGCAGTAGAAAATAAAAGGCAGTGGAAAATAGAAGCAGTCTCTGCACCGGTCCACGATGCGCCATTTCCCTTTGCACTGCTCACGTTTGATTGATCCCCTTATCCCTGGCTCACGTCTCCAGATTTTGATCCCTGCCCATGCTCGTCAATGGTCACACCAGAAGAGACTCCAGAAGTACACGCAGAGCAGGCTATTCGATCGCTCCTCGATCTGACGATGAGGCCCACTCATCGGTGCCATGCCACGCCCATGTCCCGGTCCGGTCCAGTTCAGACCATGGTCGTCCCTGTACAGAGCCCAGAACAAAAGAGGCGACAGCGCGCTGAGCCAAGCCGTTTTTTCTTTTTTATATTTTCTAAAAATTAAAATTTCAAAAATATATGTCCATTTTCAAATATTTCAAAAATATACCCCGGTCGCCCTCCCATAGGGCGACAGGCCCAATGTGTAATTTTTTTCAAATTTGCAACGAAATCCCTGGAGAGAAAAAAAAGGCGGGGGATCTGTCGCCCATTGGGGGGCGACAGGCCCCCCCCTTTATTTTTCTCGGACTTTTATTTTTGCAGGGACCTATTTTGAGCTATTCGAGCGTGTATTCGTCATCATCGTCGGCAAGATCTCGGCCGCTAACTCCTACCGCACGTTACTTGTCCTTCATTAAATCACGGAAAAAAATCGCAAGAACTTCCCTTATTTCACGAGCATTATGGAACCCACAAACATAATAAGTTCACATAAATAATATCTATAAAAACAAATGACAAGTAACCTACCATAATCATAAACATCGGATACAAATAAGCGGTCCACAGCTATCTCATTACAAATAAACATCATATACATCTAACCACCCCTAGGGCGTCGGACCCTCTTAACCCTCTGCTGGGCACGGACATGTCCCTCGGAGTAGGTGAGAACATCCGGAGACCTCACCTGTCGCTCAGGACGCACAAGGGGCTGCGGTGTCTGCTGCTGAGAGATCCCAAATGGTGCTCCTCCTAGCTGTGAATACCCCAAGACATCGGGGTCACCTTGCGCGGCAGGCTCTTCTGGACTCAAGCTGTCGAAGTCGTCTAAGATGAATGTCTCGTTATCTGGTCGAAAGGAGGAAGAAGAAGGTCCGGCGCCCGCATCGGGGTAGAATCCTACGCAAAAAATATGGATGTTAGCGTACGCTCGTATATTTCGTAATGACATGTAGAAACCGAAATACGAAACATAAATTAACCTGTGCACGCCGGTATCTGTGGCCCCGGTACCATCCCTGGATACGGTCCGCCAACTGGTGGAATTTTCGGGTTCAAATGAGGAGGGAAGGGGAGGGCTGGGGCTTTTATAAGGGGGGAGACCCCGGTCGCCCGCGGGGGGGGGGGGGGGGGGCGACAGGCCCCCTGCCGCGACTGTGGGCCGGGCCCAGCGGCGGTCGCCCGTGGGCCCCTGTCGCCCGCCCAACGGGCGACAGGGCTTGTTTTTTTTTTCTCCAGGGACTTCGTTGCAAATTTGAAAAAAAAAATTACACATTGGGCCTGTCGCCCTATGGGAGGGCGACCGGGGTATATTTTTGAAATTTTTGAAAACAGACATATATTTTTGAAATTTTAATTTTTTTAAATATAAAAAAAGAAAAAAGTTCCTGAGCCAAGGCGGGGATGGGCCGGGCTAGTATCGTGGCCTGCTTATCCCCCCCCCCCCCCCCAAACTGTTTCTCTGATGAATGAACCTCTCTCGCCTCGGCAAATCATCCATGGCCAATCAATCTCCTCATCATGATGCCCGCCGGGACGCGGACAGAGCCGCGTTAACTAAAGACGAAAAGGGATTAGCGGAGCAGTTGCGGGATTAGCAGCTCCACGACGGGGAAAAGGTGGGAGCATTAAGTTGGTTGGGAGACAGCACGAGCCCCACCAACCCCGCCGGCTCCGGCCGACCGATGCCGCCGCCGCCACCACCGCCCCGGCCCCTCGCGCATGTGCCGTCGGCCGCTCGCTCATGCGCGCGGGTGCGGCGTACGGCTCCCACAACCCACGCCGCCTCAGCGTGCGCCTTTCCCCGACGAGAGACGGCAGGCAGCCGCCCTCGCTCGCCGGGGGCGGGGCGCTGCCGGCGTGCGACGCGATGCGAGCGCCGGCCCGGCTGGCTAGTACGCGGGTGCTCCGGTCCGATCATTGGTTTCCAGGGGGGCTGGGCTGCCGATGCCAGCCATGATGAGCGGGCATGATTCGTTCATGGGCGCGCCCCGCCACGCGCGTCGGGTGGATGACGAGTGGGCTGGCGATGGCCGATGGCGACGTCACTCGTTCGGTTCCGGCGCGGCGGCAAGCGGTTGCTGCGGTGGCGCGTTCCGCGGCCGGGCGGGTACCGCGGATGCATGAGCACAGGTGGCGGTGGGCGCGCCACCCACCACGCGGGGAAACGTGAGAAAGCGCCAAAAAGGCCTGGGGGCTGGGGCGCTGCCTAGCGCCGCCGCCGCATGACCGGGACGGGAAACCCATGGTCTGACCCGATCGACGGCGAGGTCTTGTCTTCGTAGTTCGGACGACAAGGGACGTGTTTAGATGGTGTAAACCCAAAACCTAAATTTTTTATAAATCACTTATATGGTGTATTAAATATAGTAGAAAATAAATCGCATTACAAATGGACTGTAAATCGCGAGACGAATCTAATGAGTCTAATTAGGACGTGATTAGACACTAAATTGCTACAGTAAACTTACTCTAATAATGGCTTAATTAGGCTCATTAGATTCGTCTCGTAGTTTACAGACGAGATCTGTAATTAGTTTTGTGATTAGTCTACATTTAATATTTTAAATATTAAAGATTCTCTTCCAAAAACGCAAAATACAAAGTGATCTAAACACACCCAAGACTGCTTGCAACAAGGTGACCGTTCTTCCCGTGACTAGCTACAGTGAGTACTCCTCAAACTGTTTTAGGAAGCCCTTGTTTAGATGGGTAAAAGATACTATAGCATTTCCGTTTGTATTTGGTAATTTTTGTCCGATCATAAATTATTTAGGCTTAAAAAATTCATCTCGCAAATTACAGACAAACTATATAATTAGTTATTTTATTTAGTTATATTTAATATTTTATGTATATGTTTAAAGATTCGATGTGATGTGAAATTTTATAAAGTTTTGAAATTTTAAAAAGAGCTAAACAACTGCGAATTCTTGAAAATTTTGACGCCAGTCAGTGGAACAGTCCAATCACGGCGGATTTGAACTTTCCCCTTCACTTTTTGCAGGAACCCCACGGTAGCAGCAGGACCGCAGGAGCACCTGGCACGCTGCACTGCACGAGTGAAAAAGGCCTTCCGTTCCGGCTGACAGGCGCAGCCCACACCAGACACCACACGGGCTGCAGCGCGGGGCCCGCCAGCAGTGGGGGTGTCAGTGAACTTTGCGTCGCTCATTCGTCGGCCGTGTTTGGTTAGGCCGCGAAATTTTTTACATTTTTTGCCACTAATTTAAAATATTAAATAAAATCTAATTACAAAATCACTTGTAGGATTTTTAATAAATTCGCGAGACCAATATAATAAGGTCTTTGACCCACAATTAGAGGATGAATACTGTAGTATTACTGTAGTAGATCATAAATTAATTACCGTCATTAGATTCGTCTCGAAAAATTACACCCACCCATGAAAAAGTTTCACAAATAAACTTTGTTTATTACTTCATACATACATTCATTTTTTTTAATTTTTCGTCCTCTAAACCAAACACAAGGCGCAGCAGCGGCCGCTGGCGCCGGGCGCGGTTATTCATCGCTTGAGGCGATAGATGCGCCAACCATCACCTGAAGTAGTAGTAATTATTATTTTTTTCTATCGATGAGGATAGAATCTTGGACTGGGCCCATTTATTAATCATTTTGAATAGAATTGAACGGGAGAAGTACAATCCGATCTCGATATCTGATCCACTCATGCATGTGGGGTAAAATTGATGACATCATCCATATGTAGTGGGGATAAAGCTAAAAAAATCTATAAATCTTGAACTGTACATCCAAAATAAATTCCAATCGCGCCATTGTATTTCTTACGACAAGATCTTCAAAACAAGATCACACTTAACTATGTTTGCATGATATTTTTTAAAAGCAGTTTTTAATACTAAATAATAAATTCTGGATACCGGGAACAAATATTTAAACAACACGAACAAATAATTATTTTAAAGAACAAAAAATTAATCACAATGAACAATTAATAATATACAACAAAAAAAACATTAAACATCACGGACACTTGATTATATAACCTAATAATGAAAAATAAATATCACGAACAAATGATTCAACATGTCGAAACAATTTAATCTACATAACGGACAAATAATTTGCCACTGCGAACAAATAGTAGATAAGGGAGAAAAATAAAAAAAATATTAAATAAAGAGAAAAATAAAAAAATATTGGAAGATCAATATGCGTGGGAAAAATATAATAAGAATACCATGGAACATCAAGTTTTATTGCTAAAGAAACTGTACATATATTTACAAGATCCGTGGTTACAAAAATTAAGAATAAAAAAATTATAAACATATTATGTACATATCGATATATACAAAGATTAGATAGATAGAAAATATAAAAACATGAAGAATATCGGAATGGAGAAAAAGAGCAAAAAAGACATGAATCGACAAGTACAATGAAGAAAAAAGAATAATAAATAAGAGGAAACAAAAAACTCTAAATTAATATGCTGGTAACAGCAGGAGCAATTGTGGACAACGCTAAAAAAAATAAAACAGTCCTAGTAGTGAATCGTAATAATTTAATTATTTGCTGATAGTTAATGCACCGCACTATAGAACCCCACCACATATAATGAGCGTGTTTTTTATTTTTTATATTTTTCAAAAAAAAATTACAGAAATATAGTTTTGGTTTAAGATTTTACAGTTCTATGCCGCCCGGGCCTACCGCCCGGTAGGGGGCGGTAGGGACCTATATGTAAATAAAAATATTTTTTTTTTGTGCAGAGGTCCTTAGCGGGTGCCTGCCGCCCCCTGCCGGGCGGCAGGGGGCAGCAGCCTCCCACCCCAAATATAAAATTCAGCCCCTTCCCACGCGCCCTCATTTTATTGGATTCTTACAAACTACTTGTAAGATATGGATGCGGCCAGAGGTGTATGAGATGCACATTAAGGTAATTTTTATTCAGTTCTAATCCCGTCCGTCATTTGTAATCCATATTTACGAAATAGTAAAATTATTGTGTAATTATATGCTAGGATTACCCCGAGGACACGGAGTTGATTAACAATTCGATACCAAATTTTCGTAAATTGGTATGTATCTTCGGTGGAATTATGCCGCAAACTAGACGAATGAGGTGGAAAAGATCTTCGGGTGATAGTTCTTGGCCTCCGCAAGAACAGATGACCGGAGGTTCGTCAAGTCATGCTGCACCACATCGAGCACCTAGTTGTGTTAACTGGGATGACGATATGGATGACTTCATGCCCCCCAAATCATGGCATCGAACACCTGATGTTCCTCCCCCTGTACATGAACCTAGAACCAGAAAAGAGAGAAAAGGAAAGTCGAGAGGTTCGTCAAGTAATGTTGCACCACCTACAGCACCATCATCTGTCAACTGGGATGACAACTTAGATGATTTCATAACATGATCTGTAACATATGATGGACATCAATTTTAGATAGTGATGTAAATTGTGACGGGACGCCTGTATCTTTAATTGCAATACTTATATGTTTGCTATGTTTGATATTTGGGGCGCGAGGAAAGGGGCGGGGTTTTATATTTGGGGCAGGGGGCCTGCCGCCCGGCAGGAGGCGGCAGGCACTCGCCAAGGACCTCTGCGCAAAAAAAATTATTTATATTTATATATAGGTCCCTATCGTCCTCCTGCCGGGCTATATGTGATGCTGCTATTGGGCCAAATAAGGCCACCAACAAATTCTGTGTTACTTCGGCGATGGATTAGTAATTTGCAGCGAGCAATGCATAGCCCCGACGGCTGGCGCCGCCAATAAATAAAACCCGCACTCGTCCCTCGCGCCCCCTGCCATTAAAATGCCGCTAGCCCGAGCTCGAGATCAGAGGTGGTGAGGAGGCCGGCCAGCCTCGTCCTCGTGTGCGCCCGAGGCCTGCCCACCGTGACACGCGCCTGCGCCGCGTGTATAAAGCGCGCGCGCCGCCCGCCCCCAGCTTTTCTGCTGAGTCCGCCGCGGTCACTGCCGCCGCGCGTCCGTCCGTGAGCTGACCCGACCTGGGGGGGAGGGATGCTCACGTGCATAGCGTGCTCCAAGCAGCAGTTCGCCTCCGGCGGGCCGCCGCTGCACGAGCCGCCGGAGGATGAGGACGTCGTTGACGGCGTCGGCGGCGCCATCGGCGGCGGCGCGGCGACGCCCGGCACGCGCCATGCCATCAAGGCGCTCACCGCCCAGGTGGGTTCCTCGCCTTCTCGGCACAGTGTTTGTTGTTGCCTTGCCTTGTTGCGCGTGGACGCCTTCGAATCTCGATTTCGTTTCCTCGTTTGGTGGCGTTCCGGTCTGGAGTTAGCCCCTTCGAATGTGCTAACCTTGTTGATGAGCTTGGAACATGGGAATCGGTGCAAAGTTATCGAAATTGAACTTCTCGAATCGAACGTGGGTCTTCGAGTTCTTGGGATTTGCCACCCGTTGCGAATTTCTATCGAAGTGTGACAAGCTGTAGACTCGGATCGGAAGTGCGTTCTGGCGTGTGAACTGACCGGACCTTTTCTTGGATACTTCAGATCAAGGACATGGCGCTGAAGGCGTCGGGCGCGTACCGTCACTGCAAGCCCTGCGCGGGCTCCTCGGCGGCGGCCTCGCGCCGCCACCACCCGTACCACCACCGCGGCGGCAGCGCCTTCGGGGGCTCCGACGCCGGCTCGGCCTCCGACCGCTTCCACTACGCGTACCGTCGCGCCGGGAGCTCGGCGGCCTCGACTCCGCGATTGCGCGGCGGAGGCGCCGCCCTGTCAAGTGCGGACGCCACGCCGTCCATGAGCGTGCGCACGGATTTCCCTGCCGGCGACGAGGAGGAGGACGACGAGATTGCATCAGAAGGCGGCGGCAAGGAGGACGACGCCAAGGAGTGGGTGGCGCAGGTGGAGCCTGGCGTGCTCATCACCTTCGTCTCACTGGCGCAAGGTGGCAACGACCTCAAACGCATTCGGTTCAGGTGCGTTCCTTCACCATCTACTTGGGATGAATTTTCATTTCTAGTTTGCAAGTCGATTACTTGATCGCAAGGTTATTCTATTTGCTTTGTCTTTTGAGCAAACCTGTTCAGATTTTTGGTGGCATGCTACACGTGAACAACGCAATGTTGGCGGTAATTTGGAAAACATTTCCATATAGATGAGACAAACTGTCATTTTTGGGAGATCTTCTGAACACAAACTGTTCGTCTGTTCCTAAAAACTGAGAAGTTGATCTGTGGTGGATGGTGCGAATCAAACTTCCTTTGCTGGTTAGACATAGTAGAATCACTACAGTTCCTTGAGAATTGCACAGTAGGATTGTTAAAATCTTTGGCCTTCTTAATTGAAATGGTTGCTTAATTGAATTGCACAGTTAGTCTGCACATCTGAAATTTTCCAAATGATTGCTTATGTGTTAGTTCTCAATTGAAATGGTTGACTTCTCCTGCTCCATTTTAGCATCCTGTTTCTTCTGATTATTTTTTTCTAGTTCAATGTGACTCAAAAGCTTTTGAGCAATCGTCAGAATTCCAATTAAACCTACAGGGGATGGAAATTTAAACTTGCCAGACAATACTATACCCTCCTTAGCCGAGTGGAATCCATTTTGGATTTGAGGATGGAGTAAAGCATGCCATGGCCTTGGAATAGCAATGAACAGGTTTGGTTCCTTAAAATAAGTACAAGGCATGTATGCTACACAGCTCACTCCCAGTCCTATGCAACCCCATTAGTTTACCCCATAAGCACCCATGCAGCCATGCTAATCTGTGTGCAGCGTGTGGCTTATTAAGCTGGTTTTGCCGTTGTATACTTGCCACATAGTAAATCCCATGTATAATCAGGATTTTACTATATGGTAAGTATGCAAGAGGGACAACCTGATGCATTGTTAAATACAATCACATTATTCCACTCATTGTCAACTCTATGACAGGGAGCTCCATTTAACTCCTCACGTGCTGCCCCCAGGCCCCAAGTCCATACATGTCGGCAAGCATGTTCTAGGTCAGTAGATTTAGAATTTGAAGGCTGCATTGAAGAGGTTAAAGGATCATGTCAGCTGCCCACCGTGGAAAGGAGTTTTGAATTTACTACTGCTTCTAGTACACTGTGGGGGCAAGTCCAGCTTGTGCATTTGTGGTGCTCTAGCCTGTCCATATCATGTACATTTGTTGTACTGGAGATGTTGCTTCGGGTCTAGGATGAGTTAGTAACACTATCAAGCGGATGGAGGCATGAGAGGCCCACAGCCAACATTTCTTCTGTATAATCAAGAAGCTAAATGGGAAGAGAGCGGTAGAACAGACAAGTGTTAAGTGCTGCTTCCCCCTCTCTTCCCTTTGGCCTTTTGTTACAGAGAGTGTTGGTATTGGTTTGTGGTCTTATTGATATGTAGTTTGGGTCCCTCCACAACAGATTACGTGAGCCATCCAAGTATCCAACCTGGATGCTGTTTGGCAACGTTTCCCCAAATATATGGAAGGATTTCCTATTCCAAGCGATGGTGCTACCATCGTTAGCAGATCTTGCAAATCACTATTGCAAACTTAGTCTGGAGACTACAAAAGAAAGTCTGCTTCTAAGAACGTGCTCACTGTAAGTTTGTAGTGTTCAGATTGAATGTATAAAGGTTGTTTTGTTAGATTTGTGTACGAGTGTAGTAGTACTTTTTTAACAAGGTTCTTGGGAGGAGTTCCTCATGGCCAGCTATGCTCACTGGTCCCCACTAGGATTTTAGGTATATAATATTATTATACAAAATGAACACAAGCTGGATCTTAAGATGGGTGCAGGTGTCTTATTTAGGAAATTAGTATATTGGTTCTAGATCTGAGAGGGACATAAGATGCGAGAGTCTGTGGATCTCTGGCTAGGTTTGGGAAGGTTGGTTTTAACAGCCAATGTTGTATGGGATGCACTCTACCCAAATGTAGGAACCTCATGGGTAAGGATAAGGTAATGGAATTGATAGAGAAATTCATAGACCTAGGTAGGATAGGCAAATTGATAAAGGGAATAGAGATGATGATAGAGATCATACTGAGAAAGAGGATAATTCCGTACGGGTACAACTCTTATTTGAACGAAGTGCAAAAAATGCGATCTTTTTTGTCTAATAGAACAAACACTAATACCTTAATTGAGTCGGTAAAGATCAAATCAGTTTATCAAAGTGCTTCTCTGATTGCTCAAGACATCTCTTTTCAACTGAGGAACAATCCAATCTCATTTCGTCTACCGTAACTGCCTATTCCCAGTTGACTGCAGGGATCTGTTGCAATTCTAAGGCATGGAACCCACAGTAATTAAGATGGAACCCACAGTATGTATGTCCGTTTGAATCAAATATAGATCTGCAACTTACAACTGTTTTTGAGGCATGCATTAAGATCTAAGAGGTACGAAAACTGATGCATGTGAGAGCATCAGTTTCAGATATGGATGAACATGCTTGCTTATCTGTTTCCATAGGAGTTCTTTGAATATGCATATGTAACCACGTCAGTTTTTCATTTATTTTCTTCTTGTTTTTTGTGCATGTGATGCGTATGATAGCCGTGAGATGTTCAACAAATGGCAAGCACAAAGGTGGTGGGCTGAAAATTATGACAAAGTTATGGAGCTTTATAATGTCCAGAGGTTTAATCAGACTGTCCCTCTCCCCACTACTCCAAAATCTGAAGATGAGGTGAGGATGCCATGCCACTCAATTTATCCCTTCTATCTATCTAAATAACTAGATATCATTTCTTATAAAAAAAACTAGATATCAGATATATTTTGTGTTATAACTGATACATTGCTCCATGGCATTTGTTTCTTTCTATAGAGCTCCAAGGAAGACAGCCCGGTAACCCCGCCACTGGACAGGGAGCGAGTGCCGCACACCTTCCACGGACCAATGTCAGGTGGTGGGGCCATGGGCTACTCTTCTTTGGATTCTCTTGAGCATCACTCGAACCGCTACTGTAATGGCCACCACCACCATCATGGACACCAATTCTGCGATTCAATGGGCTTGGCATCGACACCAAAGTTGTCGAGTATCAGTGGAGCCAAGACAGAAACTTCATCTATGGATGCATCGATGAGGACAAGCTCGTCTCCTGAAGAGGTTGACAGGTCTGGTGAGCTCTCGGTTTCAATCAGCAATGCAAGCGACCAGGAGAGGGAGTGGGTCGAGGAAGATGAGCCTGGTGTATATATCACCATCCGGGCTTTGCCTGGTGGCATCAGGGAACTTCGTCGCGTTCGGTTCAGGTTTGTGTTCTGTGCTGCTTCACTGCTCACCCATTACTATCTTTATCTAAACTCCCAATGTCGAACCAGAGTAACTTATAGTCAGCAAACTGACGAGGATGTACTAATAGGTTGGAGATCAGAAGGCATACCTAAGCCTTCACCGTCTGAAATACAATTGTACCATTACTTGTCTCTCTGCACCAGATACATGATCACTTATATGATCCTTTTGTTGCAGCCGGGAGAAGTTCAGCGAGATGCATGCCAGGCTATGGTGGGAAGAGAACCGAGCGAGGATACACGAACAGTACCTCTGAGAAGCCCCCTCACCATCAGAACAGCATAGAAAAGTGCTCCCTTCAGTTGAGCTGACGATGGTCCATGCTTGTATATCTGGCACGAACACTTGTCCGTGTATTTCGAGCTTCGTTCGATGTTTGTAGTTTGTACTAACCTAGGGTCGCGGCAATTTTTGTATTTTTCGTTTCATTTTTTAACGGTTTGGTCTTCAGTTTGGACAGGATATTTGTTTGAGCAACTCATTCAGGTCAAAAGGGTGTATTAGCCTAGTAAAAAAATAATGTAAGCCTTCACTTTCTGGTTACCAAAGATGTCTTTCCATTATCGTTGGTAGTTCATTGATCTTCAATTATACATTTATACTATTGACATGCTATATTCCATTTAGACTAGATAGAGATGGTGCTATTGATGGCTTGCTTCTGCGCACCATTTGGCTGTTGCCTGTTGCCATCGTCTTGTTGTATACAAGTCATTCCGTACAGGAATGGATCCAGCTCACAGCCATGGGGGCTGAAGTCTTCTTCCTCTTCTCTTACCTCCTTTCTCTTCTTCTACTCCTTTTACTTTCTCCTCCTTTAGCTCCCATTATTCTCATTCTAATGGAGGTGGCAGGCAGTAGAGGGGGGCTGAGCCCCCTAGCCCCGCTGTAGATCATTTAGACATCACAATGATGAATCACAAGTTGGTAATGAGTGGTTTGAAATTCGGATGTAAATTGTAATTGGCCTGCCCCCACTTAAAACCACTAACGACGGCTTGATTGTGACGCTAGTGAACGCGAGTTGGTATTCTTTTTTTCTTTTTTCTTTTTTGAAAAAGCTGAAGGAATTTGTAGTTGTTGTCCTCTCCAGCATATCGAGTCTTTTTATTTTCAAACCTCCTTCGCAGGCTCTTTAATCTTTATGCATAGGAAGCGAACAAGCACAGAAGCACTTCGCGAGAAGAAAGCTGCTGGCCGTAGGATTGACGCAATCAACGGTGCAGATTAAAAGCGCTGATAAGAAATCTGCATCTAGTGGTTTCTAGCTAGTACGACTGCCGACTGATTTTTTTTTTAGGGGGACGACTGTTGACTGATGCAGTAGAATTCTTTGTTCAGTGGTCTTCCCATTCGTGGGCCAGAGAAAAATTGTAGCCAACCCACTGAGAAGAAAGGTAGGGGCATTTTGGTCCAGAAAGAGAAGAAAGGTAGCCTCTTAATGAAAAAATGTGTGAAAGAAAAGAGAAGAAAGGTAGGGGCATTTTGGATGCACAAGACGTATGCAAGTCCTGCTGCTCGCTTGTGCAACACTACATTGTGGTCTGTGGACTTGCGGTAGTGAGCTTTCGCCATCCAACATGGCCAAAATGGCTATAAAATATACCATTAAGCGACCTACTACATGCTAAGTACTGTCATTTCCTGTCCTAATCAACCTACTCAAGCGAATCACTTTAGTCTTTATGACTTGGGCAGGCTAATCTTCACCAAGTGATTTCTCCTTGGCATGTTTTGTTGTCCACTGCAATCATTGTCATTAGTTCGACCATTGCTCCGTATGAGATTTCCATCCGTTTCAAGTTCGAGCACTAATTCCTCTCTTCTTTTGAACGTTTTGCACTGTTCAGTAAGGCTAGTATTTGGGAACCAAATTAGAGTCAACTCTTCTTGATTGGAAGATGGCATGCAAACCACTGACCTTTGAAAGAGGAGGGACAAAGGTTCAGCATAGCTTCTCTCGGCACTGTTGATATATAACATATAATTTTCTGCTTCCTGAAACTTCATGAGATTTAGCAGCAGCTGATGCATCCATTTCTCTCTGAAACTCATGCACGGGCATGAAATTTAATCAGTTACAATAAAAATTATAATAAAGTTCAGAAGTCTGCGACAATGATTTGAGTTAAAAGGAGAGTACAGATCAAGAGGATGTCTTATCCAAAACACAAAGTGCTAGTGGAAGATTAGAAGACAATACCTGTCGCTCTTAGCAACAGAAATAAAACAATCGGAAAGAAGACTACCAAACTTCAACCTATCCGGCCTCGAGAGAACGATAGCATAAACAATGGATAAAAAGAATCATTATCACAGACAAAATAGTTCAGGCAATTATTGGTGTGACAGAGTTACATGTAATTTTCGATCAAAGTAAGACATTTGCATAGTGGAGTTAGTTGAAACATCATCAACAATCTTTTCTTATTTGAAGAAAATACTCGTCAGCCTGCTAGCTAATTTGTCCACCCTCTCCAACGGCCAACTCCAAAAAAATGGCTGAATAAGAAAAGTGATAAAAAGAACAATTTTCAGAACACTCCCGTGTATAAGAACACTTGTATACCATATAGATATCACTTGCATTCTTGCAAGCTGAAAAGGTATCCATAGGCTAATGTACACAAGATTATATGTCCATCATGGCATCATGCATATTCAATTGACATGACGCCCCCCTTCTGGCGTTTGGTGGCATGGATTGGAAATGGAATCTTTAGCTATATCTGGTTTGAAACATGTCAATAATTAAACAGCTAAAGCACATACCATTATACTGGAATCAGACGTATTGCTGCCACACATATAATCACATCTATTATATATTTGTTCACTACCAGGTGCCACCTTCACAATGACACTACAGACATTCTAAATAAACACAACAGATGGAATATGGACAGCATTGTTAGTGGCCAGACCACGGCAGTCTAAAGGCACTTAACAAATGTATTTCAAACATTAACGGTTCAGCACAAACAAAGCTTTGAGTATGCATAAATCGGATCAAGACATACCCACCAATTTGCTGAATAATGCAAGGAAATGCAACTAGAACAGAAAAAGGGAACAATACTGTATAAGCAACGTGAATTGGACTGATTTGGAAACTTGATTAGAGGAACAAACGAAGATATCTACAGACATTTGATGACCATTTCTTTTCAACACATAACATATTGAGTGTTGGAAATGAACTAAAGAAACAAAGCAAAAGAACCTAATTACTGTTGTCTATACTTGTCATCAAACATCATGCAAGGCCGCTCTGCTGGCCCTTGTCTGAGAGCCGCTTGAGGAACTCATAGGTGGTGATCATGGTGGTGGCAGACAATGACATGGATGCCCACCTTGGGCCAAGCCCCCTGTAACAAGCAGCCCACCCACCTTCCTTGATCAGCCTCCGCACCATCCTCCCCACAGTAATCGGCTCACCGTCCCCATCCATGACCTGCATCCTGGTCTTGATGGTGTCCAGTGGCATGGTCACAAGCGCTGATGCACCGCCAGCCATTGCAGCACTCACTCCCTGCACTACCATAACAGTCTTGCAACCTGGCTGCAGCGAAGAATCCCCATTGCCAAGATCAATTTCTTGAACACCAACACCATAATCGCACAAGTAGCAGCCAATCCCACTCCAAATTATCTTCTGTGACAGTGAGTAAGTTGCCCACCACACGGCATTGGAAGGGGCATAGGTTAGGATGGACATGCCGAAGCCACGGTACAGGCCACGCAGGCCGTCCGAACCTACAATCTTGCGGAAGGCGTCGACGCCGCCATGGTAGCGGGAGTCGGGGCAGGGGTTGCCCTGAACCATGAGGCGCTGGCTGATCACGTCGACGGGTGTCCACACGATCTGCGCAGCAACGGCGGCGGCGAGGCCCGCAGCCGCTGACGCAGCGGGCTCTGGTGCGCCGAGGCTGAGCGCGATGGGGCCGACGGCGGAGCGCGTGGCCTCGAGCGCGCCCATGTAGAGCGCGCGCGCCGGGACGGTACCGGCGAGGGAGGTGGCGAAGCCGCGGTAGAAGGCGAAGGCCCCCTCCCGGCGCAGGATGGCGGAGGCCGCGCCGAAAGCCGAGGGAGGGAGGGCTGCTGCCACCGGGGCGACCTGGAGGCGCGTCTTGAGTACGACGGCGGGGTAGAGCGCGGCCGAGACGGCGGAGAAGAGCCCGGCTCCCAGGACGAAGAAGCGCGCCTTGTCGAGCCGCTCCCAGCGGATGTCCTCCGGCAGCTGCAGACACTGGGAGCCCTCATCCTTCTCCGCCGCCGCGTCCGGCGGCGGCGGAGGCGAGTTCCGGCGATCTATGGCCTCTCCTCCATGCCGGCGCGGCGGAGAGAGCAGCACTTGCTGAGTAACCTTTATCCCACGAGTGTCACACAACGCTTGCGCCCCTGAGCAGTGGAGACATGTCCTCCAGCAGGCGGCGGCGGCGGCGGCGGCGGCTAGGGTTTTGGGTTGGGGATGGGCGCGTGACAATAAAAGCCAGGAAGCGAGGAAGCGAAGCGAAGCAAAGGCAAAACAGAGCAAAGCGGTGGGAAGAAGGAAGAGAAGGGTGTGGAACAGCGTCCGACGTGGCAAGCCCGGAATATCCTAATTTCACTTGGGCCCTAATTGCAGATGTTACCAAGTCCAATGCTCTGACCCTCTGAGGCCCAAAATGAGAATCAGTACTGTACTATTAAAGCCCTATTAGCGTAATCCCATCGCAAAGAAAAAAATACAAATTCAGAAGAAGAAAAAAAGACAAAGGCAGATAAGTTCACAAAAATACGAGCAAACGACGCTCTTTATTACCTGCAAGTCTTAGAATATTGTATTTAATTCTTTGAAAAAAATCTTATATTTCACGTACTATTTTTTTTGCGAAGTTATATTTCACGTACTAGATGCGATGCCCCTGAAGAAAGGGGTGCAAACATCAACATTTTTCCTTAATACTTTAAAATCATTTTGATCTCTTATAAACTCTATATCTGACTCTTTTTAATTCACTTGGATCTTTGTGTTGCATAAACCTAGTGCAATAAAATTATATTTAATATGGATATTCCCTTATTTTCTAAATATCTAAGTTCTTTCTATTGATTCAACTCATGATCCTACGAAATGGACACAAATACAATATGCAACATTAAGTCGTGTGGACCTCATCTGAGGACTTGGGTAGGTTATATGCATTGGAGATGCCCTATTGTACTTGCCAGAAAATGAGGAGCCGACACAATATATTAAAAAACTGTGTATGGGTTAGGTTGATGATATTAGCCGATGTGACTTCCACATCGCCCTGCTAGTGGGCCGGAACCCAACCTGTACCCACACCGATTTGTACTAGTCTCGTAAAAAAATAAACCCACTCCAACCTGATCCGTTGATAACTAAAACCAATCCACCGTCACGGTTATATTACATTATCCCATATACTGTACCAACCCACCCCCAAAACTATGGTTTCAACCCATTTGAAGATCCACGGTGTATCCACCATGCAGCCTGCATGTGCGGCTGGGAAAACATCCTCATGCGGATAACGTAAGCCCGCATGAATATACACAATCATAGTCAAAATAGATGGTGCAGAATTGTAAAAAGATCAAAAACAACCTATTTGCACAAGAGCTAAGGAGAGCGACTGAGCGACTCTGCTTCCTGCATCCCTGCACCTATTTGCAAAGCATTGATAGCCTGGTTGAATATTGAGTATTGAAGTTGGATAGAAAAATGGTTGGTTCAGCTCAAGAGAGTTATTTGCTACCATTCCAGAAACAATTTTAGAACAGAATTCAGAGAAACACTACAAAGCATTGATAGCTTAATTCTCATGTCAATGTTTCCGAAGCAGCAACACTTTTGAATTTTGAAGAGATGAACTGTGAAGGGGTTGGGTCTGTCAGGAGTCCTGCCCTCATACACCTCTTGGGTTTACCATTGGGCGCTGTAATTTCTGAAGAACTAAATTCACATGGGAACAAGTAAGAAAATAGGGCAGTTACACAGTGTAGCATGAGTAAACAATTTTTACAGCAATTCACTTTCATTAATCTTATTGTCTGACAAGTAAAACAATTGAAACTTTTAGAAAAACAAGTACATGTCATAATAGATGGTAACATACTTGATTCCACCGGTTAAGATCTTATCGGTTCAGTTGATTCCACCTATTCAAGAGGCTTTCAGTAAAAACACAGCACACCTATACTACAAATAAATACAAAAAAATCTTGACTAGTGTTGTACCTGATTATCCATACCCGCATCTTTCTCCATGAACAACCAATCTTTTCCACAGACAAGAGCTTCCAACATTTCAGGGGTTAAAGCCTCATATGCTCTATTGTTGTTACTCGCATTATCCACCGTCAAAGTAAACACCTTGTCTCTTATGCCCCATTCTGTTAGGCAACTCACAAGGGCTTCTTCAATTGCAATTCCAGTATGTGGGTACTTAACTTCCTTAAAGCTTATAATCTTTTTCTTCAATTTGAAGTCAACATTGATGTAATGTGTTGTTACCCATGTAACCTAAGTTTTGAATTGATGTCCATAAGTCAGACGTGAGTCACACACGAGAGTTTAGGTTGCCAAGCTCAATCTGAAGATCCATTTTCATTTTCTCATACTTCTTCAAACTATCATTGCGAATAGTTTGACGCTTCACAACATCATAATTTGGATTCACAGTTTTTATCCATCGTTCAAAGTATGGGTTCTCAAATTTGTTAAATGGGATTTCAGCATGTACTATGTACTCAATCATACGCTCACGAGACAGTTGAGGGTCAAAGACAAAATTCTCTGTGGGTTGTTTCTTCATGGTTGATATGAATTCTTTTCTAGAAGAATCATCTATGGCAGGACAATACTCTGAGATATGAGTTCTAAGGCTGCTTGTACCAGATTTAGTACTTAAATGGAGTCCACAATACTTGCACACAGCCTTTAAGTTATCATCTACTGCCACCAGATTTGGTTCAAAGTATTGCCATACCTTTGACCTTCAGTTTGGTTGTGACTGAGATGAAAGAGATAAATCCTGAGTTCCCGAACTTTCTGAGGTGTGTGCAGACATGGTTGATGTGTCTAAGATGACAATTGTTTTAGCAGACCTCGACTTCAAGAAGATGACCTTCACAAAATTATTCACATAGCATCAGCAACAAATCTAACTAGCATTTAGAAAAGAGATAAATTTAATTACCATTATTCAGAACCTAACACTAACAGCAACATATAGACCTATCAAGAATTCAGCTAGTTGACTTATCTGTAATTATGAATCTGACTGTATCTTAAACTAGTTTTGTGACAGATTATATTTTGTTGGACTATTAAATTGCTTAGTGGTTTGACTTACAGAGGAAGCTTCAGACATTCATTGAGAAAACTTGAAGAAACAGCTCTAATTTGAAAAGTCCAGGAGGACAACTGAATTTCCCGCACATACTGACTCCAGAACAGTGCGATACTGATATCTTCATCCAGAACAGTGCGATGAAGTGGACCAGAGCAACTACTCCGGTTTGAACTACCTAAAAAACACAAGAAACAAGCATCCAATAGCATCATTTGATAGACAAATTGTCACCATACGTGAATCAGTAAAACATAATTGAGCCCGAGTTTCGTTTCAAAAAAGAAAGACCCTATCAAGAAGGGAAAGGAAAATGAGGAGAAGGGGATGGGCTTGAGAAGGAGCGCCGACGGGGCAAAAAGCAGATCAATCACCTAGCGCGGAAAGACCGGAAGGGCCGGCGCGGACGGCGTGGACGGCGGCCGGCGCGGTCGGCGTGGACGGCGACCAGCGCGGACAGCGTGAAGGGCGGTTGTCGCGGACGGCGCTCAGGGCGGCCAGCGCGAAGCGCGGCAGGCAGGTAGTGCGGCCGACGTGGAGGGCAGCCGGTGCGGCCTGCCGTCGAGGAGGGCGGCAGGACCTCCGATCTGTGAAGGCGGCGGCTCCTGCGACTCCGAGAAAGAGAAACCGAGGACTCGACCCAACACTCGACGCCACGCCGGTCAAAACCCACGCTCGACCCGCACCTAACCCACATTTAGTAAAAACCCAACCCAATCCAGCCCAATAGCTCCTAAAATCCATTTCCACCCGAACCAGTAAGGCCCACTTCAATACCCGGTCCAAAAAAACCAAAACAATCCAGCCCACTAGCAGGGCGACTTCCAGATGCACACTATATAATACCCTGCAGGTTTCCTTGAAAAGAATTTACTACAATCATATATAAATTGCATATTCAAATAAGCCTCGGCGCTGTAGAAAGTAACAACTGACTAGCCCAATATATAAGTAAATTGTAAGAAGCAACATGGTCATCACTGAGCTTGTGCTTTATATAGTAGGCTTCCTCAGCCCTCAGCTTTCCTATAGAAACTTGAACAAACTCTAAATCTTAGAGCATATTTGGATGTGCTAAAGTTGAGTGCTAAACTATAGCATATATTAGCACTCATACATATGCTAAACTTTTTTAGATCTTAACTAATGTTTAGCCCATCCTATTAGTACTTCCATTTAGAGGAGGTAGTACTAAAGTTTAGCACTTTCACCCATCATCACTTCGATTCAACGGGATCTTAATCCTAACCTCATCAAAGTCTTATTGGTGGAGCTTGCTCAAGAAATCCTCTCCCAAAACCCTAATCTTACTATTACTAATTGGAGGTTGCTTTTGAAGCCTCCATGTGAAGGTGGTCACTCTAAAAAAATATAGAGAAATTCTAGAAATTTTCACAAAAATTAGATACATCCAACCATCAATCCGACAACTCTAATTATAATAGTCATTGGATCTATTATCTTTTTAATAAATTACACACCTCTATCATTATGAAAATGGACTAAAGTAACACCTTAAACACACCTTTACTATTATAAAAATAATGCAAATAACCCTATAGATTTGCATATATTATGTTATTATTAAAAGTAAAAATAACCCCTAAATATGAATCTAAATTATATAATTATAATAAAAAATAAAGTCACCAATATAAATTCTAAATTACCATATATCATTATTAATATATTATTTATGTTTTTTTATATAAAAATACCACCCACGATATGTGTCACCATGCATTCATATATGATGGAAGATATAAGAATATACAAGTTCACAAACAAATAGTTTAATTAAATATGTATCAACATAGATGGATGTGAGATGCAAAATAAAATTTATTGTAATTAGATAATGATAAATATGTATTTTAGAGTATGTGTTAGAATATTTAAAAGGTAAAAGAGAGCGTGAGATAAATAATTATAGCCATTAGCTATAAGCTTTATTTTATATTAATTCTAGTTAGTCCGTATGGGAGGACGGATTGATAGACTAGTGTTCCACGACAAAGACCCAAACCTCCCATAGCCATATGGAAATCAAACAGGCCCTCGAACTCAAAAAATAGTTGCTCCATAAGAATCATCTTTGTTTCCTCATTTGAAGAGAGGTTACAAAAATTCCCTCATCAACGTAATACATCCAAACACCATGATCTTCTTTGAATAATTTGCTGAAAGAAGCTTAGTACAATCAAATTCGGGTTATTTTACTCAATCCGATTCAAATTTCTTCAGGCTCAAATAGACCTGAGAAAGAATATCTTTAGAAGTTCGGTCGGGTCTAGTGGTGTCTCCCGGCCGGAACCCTCAAACCAGACTTCTCCCAAACGCAGTAGTTATTGCCATGGGCAACTGGATGGAAGTCTGAGGGGATCATGTTCCCGACATCGTACCGCGATCCGATCTTCACGATAACCTTGTCGTCGATCTTGGCGACGTAGAGATCCCCATCAGCGGCAAGGATGTCCAGCTTGCTCCCGGGGTGGATCCCGTTTCTTGACCTCACTGTAGAAAGAGCGCTGATCTCTTGCTTCAGGTTCCAATCGAAAACGTGGTCGTAGAACTGAATAGAAGCAGTGACATAGCGTCAGTTTATTATTGGATCAAGATTATGGTTAACATGGCCATGGTGAGTCGGTGTAGTTGAAGACTTACGATGCAGGGAGTTCCTGGGTGCGTGAGGATGTAGGCGTAGCCTTGCATGACCTTGTCGGAGGGGAAAGGCCATGAGTTCTGGGTGGAGCCGGTGTCGTGGTTGTCGACGAAGGTGACCGCTTTCTCCGGCAGCCAACCGATCATGCCGGGGGCTTTGCCGTTGCCATCCTTGAGCCGCCACAGCTCGCCCTGGACGGCCGACTGCAGCACCCCCTTGGTGGTGAAGTCGAACGCCGCGGCAGGGCCGCCCACGGCCTGCGCCCAGTTCACCAGCTCCTGCCGGTCTCTGTCCTGGTTGATGGATGGTTCGCCATTGCCGTCGTACTGCAGCGAACTCCATATCTCGGCGACGACGAAGGTGGGCGCGGTGTTGTCAACGTACACCTTGGCTACGGCAGCGGAGTAGCCTTTGGCGAAGTCGAGGCGCCAGCCGTCGAAGTCGAGGTCGGACTTGAGCCAGTTGAGCCAGTCGGAGAGCTCCTCCTGGACGCGTGTTGAGGTGATCGATGTCAGGCGCAGCGCCGAAGTCCGCCCCGGTGTCGCGGTGGCCGCGGCCGTTGGAGTACTGGGTGTCGTCGCTGCAGATCATGTCCGGACCCCAGTCGAGGCGGCTGTCGGGCGTGCCGCCCTCGAAGATGCAGTAGATGCCGCGGCTGTCCTTGTAGTCGGCGCAGCGGTGGTTGATGACGATGTCGGCGACGCACTGGACGCCCTTGGCGTGGAAGGCGGCGATGAGCGACTTGAGCTCAGCGTGGGTGCCGTACTTGGACGCGTCCAGGTCGTAGAGGCGGCCGGGCATGTACCCCTGCGGCGCCACCGAGTGCGACGGCGGCGGGAGCCAGACGTGCGTGGCCCCCGTCGCGGCGATGTCGTCCACCCGGCCCCGGAGGTAGTTGTACCACCCGCCCTGCTTCTTCCACGACTCCCAGTTGAACCCCTGCACACGCAACAAGAAAGTTCAGACTTCAGAGCTCTGCTCGAAGCACATGATGGCGCCAAGTAGTAGTTCGCAGCAGAGTAGCTGGAAGACAGGAAGAGAGCAGGACGCATACCTGGAAGAGGACCTGGGATTGGACCAGCTGGGATCCCAAGCCGAGCAACACGAGCACAAGGAGGCTGCACATGGCAGCCGAGTGCTTCGCCATCCGCTCGCCTGTAACTCGACTTCTCACTCTCTCGTGCTTTGCTGGTGTGCTGCCAAGATGCAGTGCAAGAGAGACTTGTGCTTGGCTGTGTGTGGAGCACCATGCCCGTGCGTGGGAATTTATAGGTTCGATCCGGCGGCCGCTTGGCTCCGGCAAATTGCTGTGGCGCGGATAAGGTCCGGTGCTTCAAACGAGAGCAACGGCATGTCGTTGATGGCAAAAGGGCAGCTGCCATCGTGGCGCATTCAAAATGGGATAAAAAGGCGCCTGATTGTATGAGCAAGTCGTGCGGCATGCATAACCAAAAAAAGGGAGCGCGTGTGCAGCGCCGGGACGCGGCGAACGAGTATGGGTGATCCGTTGAGGGACGCCTTTTTTGCATTTGTTGGCTTTGCTTAGTTCGTTTGGCTCACTTTCGTCATGGTTCGAGAGAGTTTGTGTCAGGAACCTGGTGAGTAATGTTGCTAGCTGGGCTGGTGTTGTCGGTCAAAACCCACCAGCGAGTAGCGACAGGAAATACGAAGAGCCGGGAGGTCGCCGGGGCGCTGGCAGGCACTGCTCCCTCGTTAACGGCCCGCAATCCTAGCACACGCCGCGGCTTTCTAAGACGCAGGGCGTTCCACCTGACCTATACCTGATCAGGAAGGTGCGGACGTGCTTGCAACGATTTGCCTGCATACACAAACACGTGTAAACATTAGTCCAAGCCGTGGTCGGTTCCCCGGGACGACTCTTGCATCGGCTTTAAAGAGCCGATCGAGTCCCGGTGTCAGATTGGATCTGCATATCCAGATGATAATGGATAAAGCAAATAACTGTAAAGCTGCTTCAATTGAATCTAGCTAATCTAATCAACGACGGTCCTACACGTAGTTAGGCCTAGCGAGCGTAATAAACAACTAAACCTTAACCAGAATAGAGGCCTAAGAATAAGCGAAAGCCGATTCCCGGATCAATTCCCTGTTAAGACTAAGGCAGAGCATCTAATACGTCACCGGATCATCCAACCCGTTTGCAAGGTCTAACCTAACAGATATTAAGCCAATTTTTAAGTATAAGAACAAAACATAACAGATTAGATCTACTAGATAGAAAAGAAGCGGGGTGTTGTCTCAGCACAACTAATTCTATGCAACGAGAATTAGCATAAGATTAAAATGTGACTGCACAGAAACAACATGATATTCGTATATGATAAGCAACAAAAATACGGTGAATCTACTAAAAATCATGCTACGAATATCGGGATAACTAGCACTACTCACCATAAAAAACGCTTCAGTACGAGTAATACCAAGGTAAAAGTAAGAACAACGCTGCCCTGATCGCAAGAAGCGATCAGGGCAGCATGATGCTTACTTGGATGAAACCCTAGAATTAGGGGTGGCGGTGCGCCGAGAGTTGTTGTTTGCAAACGTGATGACGTTCTTCTACAAATGTCATAGGGTACATATTTATAGTCTTGTAGACTTGACGACCAAGTTAAACAAAACCTAGTCCAGTACTAAAACTAATCTATCTCTAATGATTATAGATAAAGAGAGCCCATTGACTCCCGACGCACACAGATAAGAAGAGCCCATCGGCTCTTGGCATGGACCACAATCGTCGCTTCCTTGACCAATCTGTATAGGCCCATCGGCAGCTTCGGCCCATATCCTTCTCGACCAAATTCTGGTGGTAACACAACCGATTCACAAGCCTTCTTTAATTTCCGCACTAAGCCCAACTTGCTCTCAGCCCATTAATTAATCCTGTTAATTTATGGCGATAACAGCCGGTCAAGAAGCGCATGGGCTTGACATGGACCAAGGGAAGGCAAAATTTGGGTCGGCCCGAACTCAGCAGGGCTGAAAAGAAAAGCAGAGAATAAAAGGATTACATCCACCCTCAAGCGAGGCGTCGAATACATAGAAACTGAAAAGAAAAAGTCCTATTTACCTCCTGAACTGTCGAGTCATCTTAAACTCGAAAATACGGTATTTTGACTCCTTGAACTCACGAAACGGGACATATGGCCTCCTTGAGTGGTGGTTTTTCTCAGTGGTTTTCATCTTTTCATTTTATACTTATTGTGGATAATTTTTTGAAAAATTATAGTAAATCAAAAAAAGGAAAATCAAATTTTATTAGACTCCACATGAGTAGGTCTATTCGGTAAAGATATGATATAATTTAGTAAAAATTGTATTTATAATTTTAGATATATATTTTTTAATTATTAATTCATATCTAAATTTTCTGTGGTCCAATTATAGTGAAATTTTTATGATGGTCTAATAATTTAATGATTGAGACGTAGTAAAAATTTCATGCTCATTGGATCATGTATGCATGAGTTATAGATTCAGAAATTTAATTCCAAGCTATACCAGACTCTTCGTTTTGTCAAGAATAAATGATCCAATAACCGTGAAATTTTTACTACAATTTAATAATATAGTTATTAGCTCACCATAAAAATTTCGTCATAATTGGACCAAAGAATATGTAGATATGAATTAATTACATAAAATTATATATTTAAAACAAAAAATATAATTTTTACTAAATTATATCATACAATATGTTCAATGCATTGATCTACTCTTGTGCAGTCCAATAAAATTTAATTTTATATTTTATGAATTTTACGATTTACTATGAATTTTTTAAGATTCATTCAAAACAAACATAAAAGAAAAAGAAGAAAACCACTAAGAAAAACCATCCAGAGAGGTAATATATCCGGTTTTACTAGTTCGAGGAGGCAAAATACCTGGTTTTCAAGTTCAAGGTGAAAAATGTAAACTCGACTTATAGTTCAGGTAGGTAAATAGGACTTTTTCCAACCTAAAATCGGGCAACCGAATGTACAGCTGTAGCGCATCTAGGCCGATAGATGCTAATGGTATGTTTCGGTGATTTATGACAACCGTATGTGACTAACGTGTGTTTTAAAGGAAAGCTCAATAACTGGATTAGTCTCATATGAAATATGAAAGGAGACCCCTCAATTCGAAACAATCATGCGTACCAAGGACTCAATTTAAAAGATTAAGGACCTTTCTAGTCTCAAGTGTCACAAGGAGTAGAAGGACACTTGATTTAGTTAGGTTTTATATTTTTTAGTTCTTGATCGTACTATTAAGAGGGGTTCATGAGTTAGTAGCTTGATCAAACTTGAGTTGGCCTTAGAAATCTTACACACTCACTCAAAAACAGCAAAAGATGGTCAATAGAAGTCAACACAACTCTTGGAAGAAGAAACAATCAAAGTCACATTCGAATCCAAGTCAAAACAGCTGAAAACAAAGAAAATCAGCAGCACCGGTTGAACCGGTGACCTAGCATCGGAGCATCCGATGCATGGCGGAAGGACCGATGACCTGTCGGTCTATCTTCTCTGGATGAAGGCAGAAATCAAGTTTAGCACCGGTTGAACCGATGGTCGAAATCAAAGCACCGGTGCAATGAAAGTCCTTTGTTCCAGAGAGCATGTTTTGGAGGACTTCAACCTCTCTTCAGCACCGGTTGAACCGACGCTCCGAAATCAAAGCACCGGTGCAATGAAAGTATTTTGTTCCAGGGAGCATATTTTGGTGGACTCCAACTTCTCTTCAGCACCGGTTGAACCGACGCTTCAGAATCAAAGCACCGGTGCATTGGATGTACTTTGTTCCAGAACGCTTGTTTGAGTTGATCAGTAAACCTCTTCATCACCGGTTGATCTGATGCCCCTACGGAGCATGCACCGGTACAATGACGCAAGCGTGGATACTGTGTCAGAACTCCAACGGCTACTTCTTTGACACAGAGAGACCGGTTGAACCGATGCCCATATTTTCTATACCGTCGGTTCTTCCGGTGGTCACGGCTTTTCTGCAGAAAACTTCCAACGGCTATGTGACCTCCTCCACTCTATATAAGGGTACCCCCTGGCTCATTTCAGTTGCCTTTTGACACCCTGAAAACCTGAGGCCACCCTTGAGAAGAAGAGAAAGAGCTTTGAGCAAAAGAGAGAAGATCTAGTGCTTAGTTTGTGCTTCAACCTTGAAGAACTCATCCTTTGCAAGTGTAGCAAGTGTGCTTGAGCTAGGGCCAACTGAGTGTAGGTCAAGTGAAGGCTTAGGAGCTTGTTACTCTTGGTGTTTGGCAGCACCTAGACGATCTTGGTGATTGAAGGTGTTTCTTCCGGAGCTTGCCAAGGATTGTGGGAGCCCGAAGAAGTGTGTACGTGGCTTGAGCTCCACCACGCCGGGATGGTGAACGGAGACTCTTAGTGAGCGCCCAAGTCTCGGTGACATGGGAGGTGACAAGACTCTTAGTGAGTGTCACAACGTGGATTAGGGGTGTGTGCCAACACATCGACACCACGGGAAAAATCCGGTTGTCTCTTGCCCACTCTTTCATTTCAAGCATTTACTTTCTTGCAACTTTTCATGTGCTTGACATTAGAGATCATAACTTAGCTCTACCTTGCTTAGTTTCATATCTTTGTTAGCTTGTGTAGTTTGCTTTGTTTAGCCGGTTGGTGAATTGAGCCTTACTAGCATTGCATAGGTTAAGGTTGTTTTATTGCTTTAGAATTTTGAAAAAAGCCCAATTCACCCCCCTCTTGGTCCATCGATCCTTACAACAGCTCGAGGCTAGCTTAGGCTAGATTTCTTATCCCTACCCTTCCTCCTCCTCCAATGTGTTACCCCTTGTATCTGGAACCTTCTAGAAGCATCCAAAACCTAAATTCGACTTTTTGTACTTCCGTTGTCTATATAAATCGAGTGGGTTCATGACAGTTTGCCGCAGAGGACGTCTATTGTTGCTTTGGCTGTTCGATCGTCGATTGGATCGCGCATTGTCCACGACCAATGTGGAAGATGATACTACTACCCTACCTCCAACCAATATGATGTTTTTGGACAAACAAAATGAAAAGTAATTTTTATTAGTTTGCTTTGAACTATCAAAACGACATGCAATATATTACTATTACTAATTGGAATATTCTTTCGAGCCTCCACGTGAAGCCACCTAGAATTCTAGCTGGACGCGCAACAAAATAGAGAAATTCTCAAAAAAATCAGAAACATTCGACCATCAATCCGACAACTCTAATTATAATTGTTATCTTTTCTAATAAATTACTTGCATCTGTCATTATGAAAATAGACTAAAATAACCCTCTAAACATATATCTAAATTACCCACCTCTGCCATTATATAAAAATCTAAAGTGACCCCTAATCTTTGCGTAAATTATCCACCTGTGCTAAGATAAAAATAATGCAAATAACTCCCTAATTTTGATATATAAATTATTCAATTATATCATTATTAATAGTTAAAGTGACCTCTAACTCTGAATCTTATATAGTTATAATAAAATATTAAAGTACGCTAACATAAAATTCTAAATTACTATTTCTATCACTATTTATGTTATTATTTATATAAAATACTACACACGATATGTGTCACCATGTATTCATGTATGATGGAAGAGATAAGAATATCAATTCACAAAAAAAGTCAATTAAATATATATCAAACACACTTAGAGGTGTGATGCAAAATGAAATCAATTGTAACTAAATAATGATAAATATGTATTTTATAATACGAGTTAGAATATTTAATAGATGGAAGAAGGCGTGAGATAGATACGACAAGATAGGAAACAAAAAAAGATAGGGGTATTGTTGACACAGAATTGTGCCAAACATACTTGAATGCGCTAGAACGCGCGAACGATTGTCAAAACGTTCAACACCAGCAAAACCATGGGTGAACCTAGAAACACGATCTCGGGAGGGACCCCGTCGGAGCTTGCGCAGCTAGGGTTGCCCTGAGGTCGGCAAGGCCACTCAGAACGCCTTCAAAGGTCGTCGAGATGCAGAAAGAACAACAATTAGGATTTGGAAAAGCTAGGGTTTGAGAGAACAAAAGTAAATGTAAATTTTATTGATTCGATTGGGAATACCTCAATCGGCCTTAGCCTTTATATTTATAGGCCGGGGAAGTCGTACCCCTTTTTCCAAGTCGGTTTACACAAGAATTTTAAAAATAAAACAAAGTCTACTTGAACTCGAACTGGTCTGACCGGTCGACCTCCGACTGCCAAATTTAGGCTGTCAACAGGTATGAACGTTGGAAAAGTAAACACGCACCAGTGTCTAGTGAATAGAAAAAAACACAATGCACATATATAAACCTTAACTTTCGGCTACGTTGTACATACGGACGAAGAGATCAATGAATCCATGGCACATGCAAACTACCGTACAAGTGTATATGCAGGAACATCCGAACATATATGTAAATCTATATCGCTAGAAGTTTTGGAGGCCTGCAGAGCATTCACGCACTGTTGACAAATTGAATGATGGCGCGTGTCATAGATTAATTGTGTGTACCTGTTGGACATCGCGTCTGGTTCGCAGAAATAGTCGAAGAGAGTTGCGCTTGCCTGCCGCGTGTCCAGGACTGTCGCCCGTGTCTCGCCATGAAATCGAGGACAGAAGACATCTTGGGTTGTCGTCATATTTCTCAACCCAATTTCTCGCCTCCTCCGCCCCTCCACCGAAAGCAAATCCGATGTCCCCATTGTCGCCCGCACCTGTCGCCTTCTCTCCGCCGATAGGAGCACAACCATTCACTTCCACTTCCATAGAGGCTGTCGGATTGGCCGAGGCTGCCGAGCTGCACGGTGCGCTAGTGAGATGCGGTGGCTCAAGAGGAACACGGTGCAGCGGCGCTGCCGGCGAAGGGCGACGACTTCCGTTTCGCCGGTGGTCATCCACCTCAATTTAGGCCCATGTCGTCCGAGGGTCCAGGCCTTCAGCTTTCGTTCAGGCTATTTTTTGCGACTCCACTTCTCTGCTTCCCCATCCTCGCTCCTACGGTGCTGCCTTTTTAGGCAGTGCCTGTCTGCCCGACGCTATCAACACATTGGCCACACTCCTGTCCCCAGTCAGCACTATCGAGCCTCCTCTGCAGTCCCCAATTCATATCTCATGCTGTCGTCGAGTGCTATCAGATTGGCAACACTATCTGTTCATGACTATATGACAAGGGAGCCTAATTTCTATGCCTTTGGGCTGCTCAAGGTTCCGACACACATGCTGCCAGTGTCATCTGTTGGTTTAAACATATTCAGGTTCTTGCCGAATAAGCTAACTGAATCTTTACTTTTGCAGATGCCAAGTGTCTAACAGATTGGCTAATATTGATGCTGCAGCTGCACTTCCTACACTGCAAGAGTTTTTACTATTGATGCCCTTTCCCTTCTCCAGTTGATACTTGAGTTTTTAGTCCTCATTCTGCCTAACAGATTGGCTAATATTGATGCGCTTTCCCTTCTCCGGTTGATACTGAGTTCTTAGTAGTATGTCAGGTTGTACTGAAATCCAAACTCCATGAATGACTCAATTCAGGGATGATGGAGCAAGCAAATGAAAAATCAAAGGCCAAATCCCATATGCATGTTAACAGGCTATATGAAATATTTCTGTCATCCTACAATATAGCTGATTACATTGTTATATGTCCACCATTATTCGTATGATTTCTTCCTACATTTATTTCCTACCATTAATTTAATTGCCTAAACATAGTACTTTTGCCTTGAGAAATACCAGAATGAGGACTGTTTGCTCCTATTTATTCAAGAAAGTTGCATCCAAAAAGCCAAAAATCAGAGACGATTATTTGCTCAAGAGGTTTCAGTTCAATGCCCTGCAATACTCTGTATTTTGTATTTGTATACCTCACAAGTGTTTTTATAACATTATAAATTGTTTCTTGGATAAGTAGATGGCCAGTTAAGTACGGTTTTATTCTTCTACACACTGATTGATTGACAACAAAATATTTACAGCCATAGTCATCTACCATCATAATGTAATGTCTCTATTTATGACTAAAGAGCAGCAAGCGCTCAGAGTTGCATCTGTTCTTAGGTTTTGTTGAACTTTGTAGGGAGCAGTGTTCAGAAAATGGAAGTTAGGAGGTCAACAGTCAACTGTCCCTGGTGTTACTAAAAGTTTGACAACACCATGATCTAATCAAATTTCGTAGCCTAATCAACATATTTAACTATAATTATTTTATCAGTTAAAGCATTCCTATATTGTTTCATATTTAATTTCTTTGTTTTTATTTAGTCATTTTTGCTGCGATGGGAGACGAGAGCATATCTTGGAGTCAACGATCCAGATATCCTGCCTCTTGGATTCAGTTTTTGGGTTTTAGGTATAATGTGCTGACTGATTAAAAAAACTGATTAGGTAACTAAATTGAAGACATTGTTTTACAATTAAGGCAAGACAGCTAAAGGCAAGACAGCTACTGATGCTCGAGGTGCTCAAGGTCCTGGTCAAGCTGACCAAGGCACCCTGCCACTAATAATAAATAAATAATTTTTTCACATGACTCGCCTGATTTAGTTTACGTGGCCAATGTATTAATGTGGTTTTGTTTACAAATATCACATGACTGTCTAAGAACCAAGCCTCAACATTCATTTATTAGATCATGTTTTTTTCGTCTATCGATAAAAGAACATGAAGGCACGCACGGAAAGCCTGAAGCAGCCGTACACTGAAACTTATTCATCTCTACCTTTCACCATATATGCGAGCTATTGTTAGTTCTTGGTTGTTTGATTTTCACAGCTGTGGTGAACTGAAACCGTTTCACATATGATTAGATTTTTAAAAGGTGAAAGATATCATTTGCATTAATGCAGAAACTGTGCCGTTGAAGTGAGCTTTCAATTTTATTATCACAAAGAAGGTTCTAATATGTTAAAACCTCTTGCTTTCCTACACAAGATGCTACTGTTTCATATTCTACGTAACATTTTGTTTGTGCTTTATAAATCATATAACTCTTTACAATTTACTCAACAAATACATCTTTCTTTAGCCTTTGCCGATCTGAATAACTTGCTATTAGGCCATCGTTATAGTTATAATATTACGTTTCATACCAACTGGCCTTGCCTTTTCTTAATTGCTGGTTCATTTCAAACAAAATAATTAACGTGCATTTTAAATGGATACACTGAAATACAATTGGAAGGTATTATACATGATGACAACACGGACCATCCACGCTTTCCTAACCGGCGCAGCGTTAGCGCGCCAATCATCCTAGTGTTCTACAATTGGCCAGTTACACCTCGATCTCCAAAGGCGTGAATCCATGAACATTGTCGCCGCCGCGCACCGCCCCGCACTTGCGCTGCTCCAGGTTTTCCTCCTCTTCGCCGGCTTCCGGCACCCGCACGTACGCTGCCTCCGCAGGATACCTCTTGCACACGTACAGGTATAGGGCGACGACAAACACCGTCATGAAAGTCAGGTACCACCCGAACTGCAGGTTGGCGAGCGCCTTGGCGCGATGCAGGCTGGCCTCGCTGTGGCAGCGCACGGTGTCGCGGCCGTCCTCCTGAACGAGCGAGCAGCCCTTGGGCACACGGCTCGGCACCCACACCATGGCGCCGATGACCATGAGCCACACGCCGTGGAACGCGATGCACGCCGACCGGACCAGGCTCACCGCGAAGCTCCGCGGGAAAGCGATGCCCAGGAGCGCCGTGGCGAGGCACGCGGCGACGACGAGCTGCAGGAGCCAGTGGAACTGTCCCTCGAGGCCGGCGTGGTCGGTGGAGTGGAAGTGGAACACGAGCAGCTCCTGCGCGAAGACGACCGCGACGAGGAGCAGGGAGAGCGTGTCGCGGCGCCGCGCCCGGACGCGGTCGAGGTGCAGCGCGGAGGCCGCGTAGACGAGGAGCGCGAGGCAGATGATGGCGTGCTCGTGGTTGTGCAGGCGGTCCGACGGGATGGATCCGTCGGCGTCGAACGGCAGGAAGGTGGAGTGGTCGACGAACATCTCCATGGCGAACTCGACGGCGCTGCCGGCGATGACGAGGATGAGCTCGAGGTGGCGGACGCGCGGCGCGGGGAACCAGACCGGCGCGACGTACGCGTCCGGGCGCAGGGAGAAGAGCTTGATGTGGCTGAACAGGTGCCACAGGCCGACGGCCAAGAAGCCGGCGACAGGCAGGATGTGGCCTATGCTGCTGCGCGGCGTGCCGCCCATGGCTCGATCGCCGCCCCCCGCGCGCCGGTGGTTGCGACTGGAACTGGTCTCGGATCAATGGCTTTGCTTGATGTTTTCTTGGGGTGCTCGCCTCGCGATCGATCGATGATGATGACCAACTTTTGCGAGGCTTAAAAGGTTGGTCGAGGCGATAGATGGCCGGAGGGAGGGACGTTGAGTAACTGACAATGATGCGAAGGAGTTGCTTATAAGACAGTGTACAACACTGAATGATTGTTTGAACGGTGAGAGCTGAGATCAGAGACCTGTGTCTTTTGTCATGAAAGGTATGAAAGTTGTGTGCTTCAATTTTAAAAACATGTACATGAGACTTTATTCACACCCAACTGACAGAGCATCAGAAGATGCAAGGAGGTCAGCTTTCTCAAAATCCCAAGCCTACAGCTTACCCAACCTGGCAACCTGGCAACAGACTCATCTAGTCATCTTGTGGTGTGCCCACCAGGGTTCAAAATTTCGGTGAAATTTCGGCGAAATTTCGGTATTTTTTTCGTTTTCGGTAGTTACCGGGAAGTGGAATTTCGGTAAATTTCGGTAAATTTCGTTTCAAAATTCAAAAATTCAAAAAAATTTGTAAAAAAATATGTAAAAAATATGATAAAAAACTAGGTGTTTTTCTAAGCAAATAGGACTAGAACACACTCAAATCTAAGATCATTTGCTAGGCTAAAATTAACATTTGAAACCGTAATTTGAATGACTCGTCATTTCATGTGCAAAAATTTGTTTTCTCCCCTCGACTTCAACTAGACTTTGGTTTATCATGATATTGGTGAGGTACCTATTCAATTTCATATGCATACCTACAACTAGGATGATGATCCATCGGCCGGCCCGGGTGGACTATACTCTCATCAGTAGACTAGTAGATCTGGTTTCCTCGTGCTGTCCAATTAGGCTCGTCGTCAATCTTGCTTCGCTTTTGCCTTTTGCATCTTCTTTTATATTATCATCTAGCAGCTCTTTTCTTTTGTATGTAGCGGTGAGATCGAATGAGATGGCAGCTAAAGCCCTCTGTCTGCTGTAGTCTATTATTCTTAACCAGGCCCTCGATCTGGCTCTTCTTCTAGCTTTGTAGCCGGTAACTGTGGAGACTTGGGAGTTTTTTTTTGAAGTTGTGGCCATTGCCGATACGTGTTAAATTCCATTGGCAATTCTTCTCCATTGGCAACTGCAGATTAAGTCAGTTGTGGCCTTTGATCTGCCCCCACTTCGTGGAAGAAAGCTTTGCATTGCAATAGTAGGTCGGTGACTGTAACCTTGATTCCAGTGAATTTCCTCCGACGCCATTCCAGTCCCGAGGATAAGAAGAGAAGGTCAAATTCTTGCATCCACAGCATGCATGTGACCAAAATCTTAGGCCACAAGAGAATTGTCACCATCTATAGAGCAGGGAAAAACTTTCCGTTGGAAAACTGCCGGAAAACACACCTTTCAGAATGCTTTAACAATTCTCTATACAAATTGAATCAAACAAAAAATTCAAACACTGTCACATGAATTTATACAAATTGAATCAAACAAAAAATTCAAACACTGTCACATGAATTGATAACCAATTCAAATCATGTTTGTCCTGGATTTAAAACAACTTTCAATTGGATCAACTAATGTCCCTAAAAATTTATAGGAATATCCGCCATAACAAGAATAATAAAAGTCCAGTTGAGGCCTAAGAGAGAAAATGAAAGTTATCACATGAAATGACAAGACTTTTAATTGGTAGTTTTTGAAATAATTAAATAACTTTCAAACCATTGCTCAAATGAAAAAGTTCCTGAAACAAAAGTTGTAGATCTCGAAAAACTGAACAAAGTTGGTATTCAAAAGTTTTTCATTTGACCTCGGGAACAGTACGAAAATCACAACGGACATCATTTTCCGGTCGAAATCACCGAAATTTCGGTCGAAATCACCGAAATTTCGTTTTTAAAATTTGAATTCTCTTTCCGTTCGGAATTAGCGAAATTCGGCGAAATTTCGGCCGAAATTTCGTTTCCGGCAAACGGCGGGATTCGAAAAAAAAACGAAAAGGTAAACCCTGGTGCCCACTAAGCTGCACGCTATGCTCTGCCAACCTTCTGAATTTGTCTCAGTGCATTTCCATTGCCAAATGTGGATTAATGAATTATGATTGGACGCCAGCAGGAATCCTCAAATCACCTGAAAGTAATATTATCCGCCGATGCTAATTGGACTTTTTTGTTAAACCATTGGATCGACTAGGGCGTAGATCGAGTGGTTAAAGTGTTCTCTGTTGGTGAAATCACCTTGCTCGTAGCCCCTCCATGGCGTGTCCCGCACTGAAGATCCGCTCAGGGGCGGCGACGGCCGGTGCAGTGGAGACGCGACGCGGTGGTGACGGCGCTCCGGCGATGGCATGGTGGCGCTTCCCGCCGCTGCAGCCTCCCTCTCTGATCGGGTTAGGGTTTTGAGGTGGGGAATAGCGGCGACAGGCGAACCTCGTTTTCAGAGCCTCTAATCCCCACCTCCACTTTATAGGGCTGCGCGACGGGGGCCCACCAGCCTCATCTTGGGCTGGGCGTCCCCGATCAGGACGCGAGTCAAGGTTGGCCTAGTCGTTGGACTGGCCCGGTGGAGATCAATACTAACATTCTCCCCCTTGATCTCACCTTTGTACTTTAAAATTTCTCAATTTGAACTTAACTCTTTACTTTCTCTTTAGTTGCTTTGCTATTGGCCTCATCTCATTGCAGATCAGTACGTAAAACGTGCCTCATCATGACGGTTATTAGTTACCGTCAGACTTAACAGCCACAATGTACCTTTCTGTATTGAAACAAGACCTTAACCTTTCTTTGGGCCCTTTAGTAATCCAGAAATCGTAGGTCTCCCGTAAAACCCATGTCGACTTGGGCGGGTGACCTTTGGTAAGCGGATCCGCAAGCACTTGCTTGATACTTTGGTGCTCCATGATTTCATATGATTCTGGATTTTCTCCTTTGCAACATATAACACATTGTCAATGTATTTGGCAGCACACTTGACATGTTGCAATAGGAGTGAAAACATTCGAATGGTATATTGCTGTTGTCAACCATTATCAATTCCGGGTAATAATTTCCTTAACCATTTTGCCTGTCCTGTAGCCTCATATAATGCTAAACTTTGGGTACACGACCCACAATATCACAACTATTTTGCTTTGGAGCTTTTCCACAATAAAACTCCAAACTCGAGTGTTAGCTACTACTGTGGGCTTCACTAAACTCGCCAAAACTTGATTCTTTTAACTCGCAACCTTTTGAGAGTAAATGTTTCTTTCTTACTTAGCATGAGGCTGACAATATTTTGCAAAATTGCAAAATATTATATAACTCCATTCCAGTGATCTATTGTTGGACTGGACTTCTGCCAAAATGTCCCGGATACTTGAGCTATGTCAAGGTAAATTCTTTTGAGCACTAATTTTGCTTCCAACAGCTGAAGCACATGGAACCTTTTCCTCTTGATCGATCATATAACGGTTTCTGGAATCCTGAAAATTCCAAAACTATTACCCTTGACAATAGAACAGGCGTAGGCTTACTCGCATTCATACTATATATCTTTCGAACTCTTTTCTAAGTATGCTCTCTGCGAATGTCCTGATACCCCCTTTTTCCTTTTATCCCGGTGAATTTCCTTTCCTAGAGCGAATGACTCTTCACCAAGATTATTCCTATCAAAACTAGAGATCATAATAATCTTCTTTGGACTTTGCGGGAAAAGGAATTTCCCATCTTTGAACTTTGCATATTTGCAATTTGTCATCTTGAGTTTTACTTAAAACCCAAAACTTTCTTTGCTCTCATAAAATTTTAGATATCACTATTCAGTGATCTGATTTCATCAGATGGTATTTCGATGTTCTTTTCTTTCACAACAAAAAGAACTATTTTGTTATGTCATGTATATACTTTCTTGAGCAAATCTCTGTCGGGAGATATTGCTCCAACATCCATTTGATGCAATTCTAAAAGCAGTATGCCATCAATTGCATTATGATTTTAAAAGAAGCCTTTCATGAGACTGAATAAAATATCTCATTATAACCTTTTTTTTCTTTGCACAAAACTTTTTGCCATAAGTCGTGCTTAGCAACTTTTCATGTTCCCTCCGGAGTCACGTTTCAATCTAGTAGACCCATTATAGCCTACTGTCTTGGCTCCATTAGAAACTTATTCCATGTTCCAAAATAAATTTAGAACTTTTAGATCTCATTATATCTTCCATGGCTTCTCGCCACGTCGATGAATGAGACAACTCAATTTATGACATTCATACAACGTCAAAACATATGTTGAGACAATTTCAGTGCTTGAATCATAGGAGTGAACATATACAGTCCCACTTCTCTTCAAGCCTTAGTTCTTGGCATACTTTACTCCCCCAGATTATCCCATTTATTGCAAAAATGGAATATCTTCAAACTTTTGTTTGGGTTTGTTCTTTACAAGCCTCAAAAGGGTGCTTTAAGCACCACCTTGCTTTAAGCACCACCTTTTCTTTCGGATGTTTTGAGGCTCAACTTTCTTTTCTTCCTATTTAGAGCTAAAAAACTCCAAAAATCTTGCTTATTTTTATGGTTAGGGTATCAACATTATGACCGTTGTACTCCTTTTTCGGTCACATTCACTTTAATAGATCATCCTTACTTTTAAAAAATACATCGCATTTAACTTTGCGGGGAAATTCTCTCTACATTTTAATCTTTCTTGTCTTTCTAAACTTTCTCCCCCTCGAAATATGGCACAAACTTTGCTGCCATAATTTCGAAACTATCTTTACACTTGTGAATGAGGATCCTTTCATTACTAGAACTTTATTCATATGACCAAGTCATACAAAATAATTGGAGTACCATTTCCTCGTTCCTTTTCAAGAGCTCCTCAGAGTTCTTGATTTGTTGCACTTTCAAGAACTCATCAAGTTCTTCATTTTGCTATACTTTTGCAAGTCATGCTTGCAATCTTGGTTCGCATACAATCTTTTTTTTATTCTTTTCAAGTCACTATAGTAGTGCATGAGAATTACTGGGATAACTTTAAAAGCTCCCCCAGACTTCTTTACTTTTATGTGATACTCAAGTAGCACATGATCCATCACAACTTTTCCTGTCATGTAGGATATAAGTGACACAAGTGCCAAAAACTTTTCCGACATGCGGTATAAAACTTGAAAGGATTTGCAACGCATGTTTAATTCAACGTTGGTCAAATTTAACGTGCGCCAAGCTCATTTCGACCATTATCTTTACTGTTGAAGGACAAGAAAAAAACATAATATAGTGATAAAACTTTGGTCACAATGACTAAAACATGCACATATACTTTCTTTTCTGATTAAATCTTCCCGTTGGTTCCAATTTAATCAAAAAATTTAACGAATTACAATATTCGCAAAATTTTAGTGAGAGAAACCAAAAACTTTTCGAAAACAATTGCATCTCTTTCCATATCAACTAAAAGTCAGAATGGAACAAGCAATTTTCTTTCTTAACCTCAACTATACAGCTGAGTAACCTCTAAACTTTATCTGTAGCGTTGATCAGAATCAACTTTTGTCTATTATTTTCTTTCTACTTGGGAAGAATTGTATGTCTCAATTTAACGTTGGTCAAAATTAAAACATATAACTTTCCTTTACTTTCAATTCTATATCACCGTTGGGCAGAAACAGAATTAATGAATGGAAAACTTAATAAACTTTAAAATCATATATCTGCACCTCAAAATTAAATTCTCCCATTGGTTCGAATTTAATTAGAAGATAATCAACTTTATTGCAGCAAAAACTTGGAGAATATGTTTCTCTAGTTTAAGAGCAGTTCTTTGTCTATTCTCTGAAAAATAGTCACTTTGATGAAACATCTACTAGAGACTTTAAACTTTTAAACTTTAGGTTATAACTCATGAAATTATAATATTGTTATCATCAACGTTGATCAGAAAATAACAATATCATAATTAAATTTAATTTGTTCTTCTTTGAGAATTATCTTTGAGACATCAAATGGCATTAAAATGCCAAAACTCAGCTTTGACTTTAAACAGCGGAAGGATTTCTATCTTTTACCTACAGGAAAAAACTTATTTAAGACTTTAAGACTATTCTTCCAATTAAATCTTCTCGTTGGTTCCGACTTAATTGAAAGATAGCAACAGTATAACACCGGAAATCTTTTTCTTTCTTTATGGCAGCGGAAAACTTTTCTTTCTTTTCAGAAATAGTACTTTGTACTTATTTTCCCCCTAAACAATTTATCTCGTTGGTTCAAAATTGAATAGAGATAAAACTGTACAAAACTTACTCAAATTAAACTCTTTAACCATGCTCTTAAAATTTAATTGTCCCGTTGGTTCGAATTAAATTGAAGGAGCAACCATTTAAGCTTTGCAGCGGAAACATGTAGGAATTCTATTTTCAGAAGCATTACTGTACTCTTTTATCTCTAAACAATATACACGTTGGTGCAAAATTGAATAGAAATTAAAACTACAATAAAAAAAATATCAAGAAAAGCTTCTGAAATTAGAAAACTTGAAATTTTCTTTTCTGTTGAAGCAGCCCGCTTGCGATTTTGGCCCGCGGCCTGCTCGCACACGCCCTCCTGGGCCTTTGGCCCGACAGCCTACGATCGGGCCGTCAAACCGGCCCGGTGCGGCTCGCCCTCCTTTCCCTCACGGGCCGCATTCCCGCCCACGAGCCGCCCAGGCGCCGCTCGCCATCGGATTCCGATCCGACGGCCGTCCGGCCATTTCGGCGGACCAAAACCGGCAGGCGCCGGTGCTCACCCCCAAAACCCTAACCATTTTCCCGTTCCTTGTGACCCAGCTCGGGTCCGGCGCCGCCGCCGGTGGCATCTTGCCGCCGCGCCGGCCGGTCCGCCCGCCGCGCCATGGCCGGCTCCCGCCGAGCCTCCTTTCTCTTCTCTCTCGCTCTCCTCCCCTTTCTTTTATCTCCAATGGAGGCGACGGTCTGAGCAGAGCTCGCCGGGGAAGGAGGCATCGCAGCCGCCGCCGGCAGCTCTGGCCGTCGCGCGCGCGCAGGCGTGCCGCCGTCGAGCCAGGGACCGCCGAGTTTCTTTCTTCTTTCTTGTGTTTCTTTTCCTCGCACACCAAAAGGCGGCGGCCCTTGGGCGGAGGACGCGATGTTGGTGCCGGCGCGGGCCCTCTCGCTGGCGTGCGCGTCCACCGGAGTGTGGGCGCGTCGCCGTCGAGAGGCTCCTCGTCGGTTCTTTTCCGCGCACGGGCGAAGCCCGCAGCGGTGCTCTCCCGCGCAAGCTCTGGCTCGGCCGGGGTTTTTTCTTTAGCGGCGGAGCAGAGTACCCTTGTCCGCCGCGGTGGCCGACGGCTGTGGGGCAAGCCTCTTCCCCGATCTGCTCTGCTGTTAACTGTTCTAGGGTTAGGGTTAGGTCAAAGCCCGTTCTGTGTTCTTCGATTTGCATCGAAAATTCTTCTCTGTTTTCTTTGTGATTCGAGTTCGAATCCTTCCCCATTTCGATCCACACTCTAGATCGAGGCTCTTGATACCATTGTTAAACCATTGGATCGACTAGGGCGTAGATCGAGTGGTTAAAGTGTTCTCTGTTGGTGAAATCACCTTGCTCGTAGCCCCTCCATGGCGTGTCCCGCACTGAAGATCCGCTCAGGGGCGGCGACGGCCGGTGCAGTGGAGACGCGACGCGGTGGTGACGGCGCTCCGGCGATGGCATGGTGGCGCTTCCCGCCGCTGCAGCCTCCCTCTCTGATCGGGTTAGGGTTTTGAGGTGGGGAATAGCGGCGACAGGCGAACCTCGTTTTCAGAGCCTCTAATCCCCACCTCCACTTTATAGGGCTGCGCGACGGGGGCCCACCAGCCTCATCTTGGGCTGGGCGTCCCCGATCAGGACGCGAGTCAAGGTTGGCCCAGTCGTTGGACTGGCCCGGTGGAGATCAATACTAACATTTTTAACTGAGAAAATTAAGGTGGATCTGTTGACTGTTCATTGTTAAAATCAAATGGTTTCTCGAATCTCTTTTCAGATGGTCTTCACTGAGATGATTGCACAATTGTTGGTCTGGTTCTCTACATGTGAATTTCCAAGTTGGCGGACGACTAACCGAAGTTACGAGCAGTAGGCTCTTGGATAACTCTAAATTTTCGAACTTCAAATACATACATTTATCTACCAAACCAGGTCAGTTTCTCTTTTTGCAAACGATTATGTCATAATGTTGTATGTTCACAATGAATACGCAGGACAAATCCACATCTACTTCTATCACTGAATGTTTGATGTTTTTTTTTTGAGGTAACACTGAATGTTTGATGTTGGTTAGTTTAATTTTGAACTATTGTAGATTTTGAACTTACTAGGCTTAGTTCGTTTATTCAGATCGTGGGTGGAAAGGAAACACGAAGAGATTCTGCTTGCCCTCAGAAAAAAAAAGAGATTCTGCTTGGAACGTCACCTGGGCCGGTCTCTTGTGTCTCTACTCGTTAACTGGGCTACATTTTAATCCGCTGTATGGTGGGCTCCGTGGTTCTTTCTCTTATTTTCTCCGACCCATCAAAACTGTGGCGGCCCAAACAGTGAAGGCATACGGCACGTCATGCACGTGTAGTAGTCATATTATTATTGGAATTTCTTCTCTCTGTAAATAAATTATTTGCAATTTCAGAACTCAGTCCACTTGATCTCTGCTTTCAATGAAGCTTGACACCATTGATTGTCCTCTGTTTCTTCAACGCTAGGTAATGAAAACAAACAATCGCAACTTCAGCCTCAGGTGATCAGGTCCTATAAAAACCAATGTGGAGTGCAGAGGCTAACTTCTGCCGTCGCCTCTGTCAGTGCCTGGCCGAAACCGAACGGGTGCTTCCGAATCCTGACTCACATGAAGACCCCCCAGATCTACCCATTTGTGCAAGTATAAAGTATAAACAGAGGAGCATCCGTGATCTTCTCAAACTGCCCAAGATATAGCTGGCATCAGCTGGCGGCTACGCGCTGTTCGGGACAAGCAAACCTGTCGCTTCGGTCCACCCAGTCATTTGCTTACTCCTAGCAGTCATCGCACGTAAGCGCCCCTGAAAACTCCCCAAGCAGCCGTTACCTTTTCGCGGCGTGCACCAGGTTGCCCGGCTGCTCAAGCCACCTGGTTTTGACCGCGGCGTCACGGCCGGCCCCATGGAGAAAGAGACCCTGAAATGGTGGCCTGATCAGCTTCCAGCTTTGTCACGTCTCAGCTCTGAATTAGGAGTGGAAGCCCCGGAACAGAAATGGGGCACAGAGGCGAACCGGAATTTGTTTTGTTGCCTGTCGTTGTCATGTTGCTTGCGATCCCTGCTTTCTGCACAAACTGATGGTTATTATATTTATCGCGATTGATCAATGATGGACACGCTCGTGGTCTTCATGAGCATAAACGTTGCTTGGGAGAAGTAATCAGTGTTGCTTTCGCGATCAAGGAGGGAATTGTATAGTCCTGGAGCAGTGTCCTCACTCTAACCAAGAAAGATGATGGGAATGTGGGAGGAAGAAGTAGTAAGAGACCACTACCTCCAGTGCCTTGCTGAGCAATGCAAACTGAATCTTCAGAGAAGGTCCCGCGGCAGCCTGGCAGCCGCTGATTAATCGAAAGATATAGCTGCGCGGACCCCAAAATGATGCGGAAATGTGATACTTTGCCGTTGGCGATAACTCTGCTGAGATCAAAACCTACTATCACATCATGTGTAGCAACATGCCGCTTCTTTTTTTTATATATCGCGAACTCATGCAAATGTCTACTCAAGCTGCCACTAGCGTGAGCCGTGAGGCCGGAGTTGTCGCGGCGATACTGTTCCATTTAAGGGTACAAATCGGTGATCTTTAGGTTCATCTTCAATCCTTTGTAACTCAAAATTTTGGACTATTTTTTCAAAATGAGATTTTATTTTGAAAAAATAGTATAGAATACCAATTTATACCTCTAGTTCCATGGCTTTCTGCACTGCATGTGCACTGCAGTGAAATCGACAATACGACCCCGAAGGCTGCGTTGGTGACTGATGGCTACGTGGGCTCAAAAGAATTCACTTTCGACGAAGTCTTCAGGTACAACTCTCCATTCACAAAGGAAACTGACAACCAAATGAATCCATGGAGCACGCGCTTAAATAAACAAATCGTCTGACAAGCACAGATTCACCCTGAATTACGGGTCTGGCCACTCAACCACGCAGATCACTAAGAAGAAGAAAAATTGAAAGAAATAACAGCTGCTACAATTTACATGCGGCCGTCGGAGTGCACTGTAATCACACGATGACACGAACTTGTTAACCTTGGGGTATCCCGTTACTATGATTTCACCTCTCGATTTCCATAGGCCTTGTGCCCCTGACCACCAGTCCGAAGCCACCTTTCGCGGCCTCGAGATCGTCCTCGACGCCGTGGTCGTCTCCGGTGCTGAACCGGCCGTCGTCGCTGTCGCTGCCACCGCCGCTGCCTGCCTTCACCAGCGGAACGTACCGTGGCTCCTCGGGGTAGAGTCTGTGAAACAAACATTGCACCATTTATGCCATTTCGAGTGATTTTAGTGATCAATTAACAACGCAATCAATAGAACTAATATGATTATTAAGATGACCATTCTCAGGCTTTTAGGTTCAAGTGATGACAAAGAGAAAAAGAAGATAGGCGTAGATAGGCCCGAAGGACCGCCCCTACGGGGGTTCCGCTACCCGGTTAGCGGACGGGGGTCGAGGGGGAGCCGCCCCACGCGGGTCTCAGGGCAGCGCCCTGAAAGCTCTTCGGTCGGTAGCACCGGAAGAACCAACGCCTGAGCATCGGTGCATCCGATGGTTGTCGGAAGAACCGACGCCATTGTATTTTGGTGTAGAAGGGAATCGAAGCCAAGTCAGCTTATAGGCACCGGATGAACCGATGGTTCAAAAAGGGGCATCGGTGTATTGGGCATACTGTGTACCAGAGACGATGCAAGACGCGCAAAAGCCAAGTCTTCAGCACCGGTTGAACCGGTGAAGCATCGGTGCATACCATCGGTGTAATGACGTCAGTAGAAGAGTTGAGTGCTGTGAGTGACCGGATTAACCGACGGCTAAGCATCGGTTGAACCGGTGGTCACTGTGTCAGCTGTCAGGAGTTCAACGGCTACTTTGGGTCTGAGAGTGACCGGATGAACCGACGCTACCCCAACAGAGGCATCGGTTCATTCGATGATATGCAGATTTTCTGCTGACCATTGGAGCAACGGCTACAAGAATTGGTGGCCTATATATACGCCTCACCCGGCCATTTGAAGCTTGCTGGAGTTGCTATACTTCCCACACATACTCAAGAACAACTCCAAACCATACAAGAGCATAGTGATCATATCCTTAGCCCTTAGCACACTTTGAGAGTGTTGTGTAAAGGATAGCTCTTAGTGAGTGAGTTTGCAAGGCCTAGAGCCTTTGTGCTGTGGTTCTTAACTGAACCAAAAGAAGATTTCGGTGTGCCGGCACCTTGGAGCTTTGAAGGCTCGCCGGCAACGTCATCGACCCTCCGACTTGGTGTGGAGCGGCGACGACATCTTTGTGCGGGGGACGTGGAGACCCCCATCTTTTGTGGAGAAGCTCCTTAGTGGAACCCGGGGCCAAGGTGACCGTGATTGTGTTCACGGAAGAGACTTGGTGGCCGAGTAGCAATACTCTTAGGGAGTGCTACAACAACGTGGATGTAGGTGTGCCTGTGTGGCTAACCGAACCACGGGATAAACACCCGCGTCAAGAGTTTGCTATCTCCTATCCCGCTCATTTAGCTTCCGCATTTCATACTAGCAATTTGTATGTCTTTACTGTCATAGAGTAATTTCTTTGTAGGAAAGACTATAGGTTGCTAAACTCTTTTGGGATAGGGGTTTCACACTAGAACAACCTAGTTGCACATCTAGATAGCATGTTTTAGTTTAAGTTTTGTGCAAACTAGTTGGAGCCATAGGTCTAAGTTTTTATTAGTGCCTAATTCACCCCCTCCCCCTCTTAGGCTAGAGCACCCGATCCTTTCAGTCTGGTGAGCTGCAGGTACACGATGACGACGAACACCATGGTACCGGTGAGGTACTAGCTGAACTGCAGGTTGACGAGCGACTTGGCGCGGTCGAGCGCCTCATCGGTGCGGCACCGGACGACGTCGTGGCCTTCCTCGAGGTTGAGGAAGCAGCCCTTGGGGATGAGCGCGGGCGTCCACAGCATGACGCCCATGACGATGAACCAGACGCACTGGAACACGAGGCTCGCCGACCGGACCAGGCTCACCGTGAAGCTCCGCGGGTAGGGGATGCCGAGGAGCGTGGTGGCGAGCGTGACGGCGATGACGATCTGCAGCAGCCAGTGGAACTGCCCCTCCACGCCCATGTGATCCGCCGAGTGAAGGTGGAAGATGAGCCGCTACTGCGCGAACACCGCGGCGGCCACGAGCTGCGACACAGCATCGCGATTGGGCGCCCGGACCCGATCCATGTGGATGGTGACTGCGGCGAAGAGGAGCAGCCCCAGCGAGATGGACGCGTGCTCGAAGTTGTGGAGGTGGTTGGACGGGATGGTGCCGTCGTCGTCGAACGGCCGGTGCTTCTCCGGGCCGATGACCAGCTCCATAAGAATGGAGATCACCGTGCCGACGATGATCAGTATGAGCTCGAGGTGCCGGACGCCCCGCACAGGGAACCAGACCGGCGCCGTGTAGGAGCCCGGCCGCAGCAAGAAGAGGCGGGTGTGGCTGAACATTGTTAGATTTATGGGCTTGGCCCATATAAATAATCCTAATAAATCTCAAAGGCCCTTTAGCGCTAAGAGGAGGTACACCATCTATTAGTCCCGTATTGCTAATGGACGAGGGTGTAGGGGATTTTCTCCCTTTAAATACGGACCACATCCCTCATGGAAAAAGTGCACCATAGATCGTTATACGTGGAGTCCCCTAGGTTTGGGAATTCATAAGACGATCTAATCGAGTTAGGGTTTTGCCTCTCCTCGCTGCTGCGCTGCCTTCGTAGTTGCTCCATCCCGAACGCCGGCGTGCACTGGCGAACGGGAGAGCAGGTCTCCGGAACCGCTCGCTCTTGTGATCCTGCACCGGGAGAGAGCGAATAAGGTTTTTAGGAAGCACTAAGCGCGACTGCTCATCTTCTTCACCACGGCTCGTCCTCCATCCAAGTCAGGAGCTGCGGCGTACCGTTGTCTGCAACGCCGGTTGTTGCGCTCCGTTCGAAGGATCGTCTTCGTCTCATCTGCGCCTTTCGTTTTTCCGGCGGCTCCCGCACAGTACGTATTTTGTGATCAGATACTTACAGTTGTCTATTTTTCCAACAATCCAAAAACCTTATTATAGGCAATCTGTTGATTTAACAATGGCTGGTTTCGCTGAGTCACTGAGGCCAAAAAAGTTTACTGGCATGAACTTTAAGATCTGGAAGTCCAAGGTTCGCCTCTGGTTTACTGCTATGCGCATCTGGGACATGAGACTTGGCAAGCCTGAGGGCGTACTTACTGCTGAAGAGCAGAAGAAGTATGATGAGGCCAATAATCTCTTTGTCGGATGTATCATTAGCAATCTGTCAGACGGATTAGTCCGTGTGTACATTGAGGAGACAGAGGCGAAGACGCTGTGGGATGCTCTGGTTGCAAAGTATGATGCAACAGATGCGAGCAATGAACTGTATCTCATGGAGAGTTTCCATGACTACATGATGGTGAATAACCGTTCTGTGGTGGAACAGGCGCATGAGGTGCAGTGCATTGTCAAGGATCTTGATCTCCTTAAGTGTCCTATTCCCGACAAGTTTGTGGCTGGATGCATTATTGCAAAGTTGCCTTCCCAGTGGAGGAACTTCGCCACAACTCTGAAACATAAGAGACAGGAGATATCAGTTGAAAATCTGATAGCGACTCTTGATGTTGAGGAGAAGGCTTGGAAGAAGGACGTGCCTGAGAAAGGAGATCAAGGCTAGTCCAGCGCCAACCTGGTCCAAAAGTTCCCACATGGCAAGAACAAAGGGAACAACAAGCCTAACAAGACCACTACCCTCAAGAAGAAGAAGAACAAGACTTTGGAAAAGTGCTATGTATGTGGTAAGCTTGGACACTTCTCCAAGGAGTGCCCGGATCGGGCAGACCGCAGGGCCAAGAAAGCAAATGAGTCCAAGGATGTCAACATGGAGACCATAAGCAACACTGGAGATGGGTACGGTAATTTACCTACAGTTCTTTCAGTTTTTCAATCCACGAGTTGGTGGCTTGATACGGGTGCTAATGTTCATGTGTGTGCTGACATCTCTATGTTTTCTTCTTACCAGACCGTCCGGGATTTCTCCGTGCTAATGGGGAACGGCTCACATGCTTCTGTTCATGGTGTTGGCACGGTAGATCCGAAGTTTACTTCGGGGAAGATCGTGCAGCATGTACCCACTATTAACAAGAATCTGGTCAGCGGGTCAGTCCTATACAAGGACGAGTTTAAGGTAGTGTTAGAGTCCAATAGATTTGTCGTGTCGAAACATGGATAATTCGTTCGTAAAGGCTATGATTGCGGGGGCTTGTTCCGCTTTTCTCTTGCTGAATTTTGTAATAAGTCAGTGAACCATATTTGTGGCAACGTTAGCGATGATGCGAGTGTTTGGCATTCACGTTTGTGTCATGTAAATTTTGGTTTGATGTCTCGGCTTTCCAGCATGTGTTTAATTCCGAAATTCACCATTGCCAAAGGTTCTAAGTGCCATAGTGTGTGCAATCAAAGCAACCTCGGAAGCCTCACAAGACTGCTGAGGAGAGACACTTGGCACCTCTAGAACTCATACATTCTGATCTATGTGAGATGAATGGTGTGTTGACAAAAGGTGGGAAAAGATACTTCATGACATTAATTGACGATGTGACTAGATTTTGCTATGTTTATTTGTTACGAACTAAGGACAAAGCGTTAGACTACTTTAAAATCTATAAAGCGGAAGTTGGGAATCAACTAGAGAGAAGCGTCTAAGGTCAGATCGTGGTGGCGAGTATTTTCCCAAAATATTTGATGAATTCTGTGAGGAGCATAGAATTATTCATGAGAGGACGCCTCCCTATTCTCCCGAATCAAACGGGATTGCCGAGAGGAAAAAACGCACGGTGACTGACTTGGTTAACTCCATGTTAGACACAGCTGGTCTTTCTAAGGCATGGTGGGGGAGGCTATATTGACTTCGTGTCATGTCTTGAATAAAGTTCCAAACAAGAATCAAGATCAAACTCCATATGAGATGTGGAATGGGAGAAAATCATCACTTTCTTATCTGCGCACGTGGGGGTGCTTAGCGAAAGTTAATGTGCCTATTCCAAAGAAGCGCAAGTTGGGACCTAATACAGTGGATTATGTCTTTCTAGGATATGCTCAGAGGAGCATTGCTTATAGATTCTTAGTGGTTAAATCTGAGATACCAGATGTGCATTGTTAGATTTATGGGCTTGGCCCATATAAATAATCCTAATAAATCTCAAAGGCCCATTAGCGCTAAGAGGAGGTACACCATCTATTAGTCCCGTATTGCTAATGGACGAGGGTGTAGGAGTTTTTTCTCCCTTTAAATACGGACCACCTCCTTCATGGAAAAAGTGCACCATAGATCGTTATACGTGGAGTCCCCTAGGTTTGGGAATTCATAAGACGATCTAATCGAGTTAGGGTTTTGCCTCTCCTCGCTGCTGCGCCGCCTTCGTAGTTGCTCCATCCCGAACGCCGGCGTGCACCGGCGAACGGGAGAGCAGGTCTCCGGAACCGCTCGCTCTTGTGATCCTGCACCGGGAGAGGGCGAATAAGGTTTTTGGAAAGCGCTAAGCGCGACTGCTCATCTTCTTCGCCACGGCTCGTCCTCCGTCCAAGTCAGGAGCTGCGGCATACCGTCGTCTGCAACGCCGGTTGCTGCGCTCCGTTCGAAGGACCGTCTTCGTCTCGTCTGCACCTTTCGTCTTCCCGGCGGCTCCCGCACAGTACGTATTTTTTGATCAGATCTGTTTCATAATCATGTTTTCTGAGATCATGTTTATGATATACGTACTGTCTAGTATGTTAGAGTCATGCATGCTAGGTTTAATTCTCGTTATAATAAATCTAGTTCGGAATTTAAACTTAAAGTTGTCTATTTTTCCAACAAACAGCTGCCACAACCCGATGAGGAGGAAGCCGGCGCCCGGCGCGACGTGCCCTACGAGGGTGCCCATGGCTCTCTTTGCGTGCAGCAGTGGTACGGCGAGGAGAGGAAAGGGAAGAGCTGACGGTGGCGTGTGGAGATGTTAGTTTTGAAGTGTGTGTTGAACGGTTGAAGGGAATGGGTGGGGTTTAAGAAGGTTTGGAGGGTCGGATGGCTTGGAATGTTGGAAGAGTCCCTTATTTCACTTTGGATTAGACATGTTTGTATCTGTTGATCAGCATCCATGTGTTTCGATATTGTTGAAAGCAACGCCAGGTAATTGTTTTATGTTTTGTTTCACTTGCTTTGTCTGAAAGCGTCTAACTGAGTAGCTTTAATTTGTACATTGCACATGAATATGATATATGTGTTGTTTTGTGAGATACTCCCTCCGTCTGAAATGTAGGGCATCCTAAATTTTTATGAAAAGTTATAGAGGTAGAGATAGAGAAAAGATGCATGTATCCCTTATTAATGCATTGTTCAGTTAGTCAATTGCTCACTAAAATCAAGGAGATTAGCATGTCTTTTTTTGCTCCCCGATCCATCGCAATTGATTTTTTTATAAAACAAGCACCAAAGTCAAGAAAATTAGTATGCCTTTTTTATCCAAAGAATCCTAGGATGGCTTATATTTGGGTACAATTTTAAATCCTCTAATGCCTTACATTCCAGGATAGATGGAGTAGTTGTGAAGTGATCGGTTTTACTCCGTGATTAGTTGGGGATCATTGACTGAATTTTCCTTTTGTTGCTAATGCAAAATTTCAATATCCATTTTCATTTAGCACCGATGTCTGTGTGTCTACTCTAGATTCTGTTTGACAGGTTTCGAGCCAAATTTAAGTTTTGTTTCTCTTCATAAATAATTAAATTACCTAAACCCTAACATATGACGCTGGCTAACCAGTGATTATTTAAATTATTACATCTGAGGAAGAAGCCTGAGTTTGCGAGTCTCTTGAGTGGTCCTGTTAAATAATTGCTGCATGTTCGGCTGTGTACTCGGTTAAACTTGTTAGATATCTAGGCAATTTTCGATATATTTTAATTCCAAAATTAAATGTATAAACTAACAATATTTCTATGACTTTAAGGAGTAAAATAAAACATGTGAACATGTTTATACTTATCACACATATAAGCATAAACAATATAAATAACCAAAGTTTCAGGGAGTACCCTGAAGCGGGGCCGTTGCCGGAGGCATTGGCTGCGCTGTTACCAACTGGAGTAGACATCTACTCGGTTGGCCTCAGTCGAAGTAGTCGAACTAAATCGGTGCAGGAAGAAGTTCGCAGTGCAGTCCCGCGAACGGTCACCAAGATGTAGTCGACGTTGTCGTTCGGCCACCAGAATGTAGTCGACGTAGTCGTTCGGCTCGTCCACCAGGAAGTAGTCGTACAATCGGGCAAAGCCTTAGTATTTTTGAGCAGTCACGCTAAAGCGTTACCCAAAAACCTGATTGCCCGCCTATCCCGTGCAGGATCTCAAGGCGAGCAAGGTTTCGGAGGCCTGCTCACGCTAACCTGATTGCCCGCCTATCTCGTGCAGGATCTCAAGGCGAGCAAGGTTTCGGAGGCCTGCTCACGCTAATTCTGTGCGCGCAGAAACTAGCGTTGGGGAACTCAGTTGTTGCAACTGGAGAGGGAGAAGAGAGGAGCCGAGTTGACTCAGTGCTCTGGTGCAGAATGGATGAGGGGAATGGCACTCCTTATATAGTGACTCAGGTGCTCAAGATCGTTGAACCTGGACACCATCAGAGTCATTTAGGTGATGCGGTTATGGCCATTAATTACAGATTTAATTGCACGTCTAATCGCACGATTAATTGCTGTCAACGGCAAAATAGCCATCACATCGCACCGCACCGCACCGCACCGCACCGCACCTGCACGTCACGTCCGGCCGCGCACGCGCACACGTACGCGCACCGCACCGCACCGCCCGCCCGGCCGGCCGGCCGCGCCGCGCCTCGCCTCGGCCTCGGCCACGGCCACGGCCCCGGCCCGGCCCGGCCCGGCCCGGCGAGCGAGCGCGCGCGCGCGTGTGGTTCACCGTCCTCCTCTTACCGGCTTCACAAGTGGTGTACACGAAGTCCACTTTTTAAGTCGGTTGAGATCCTCCTCAATTCCCGGTACGGAATTAAGCATTGATTCCCTAGCATTAATAGTGGGCTTTAAATTCTTTTAATGTTTTAGAATGAATGGGCCAAGCCCATTACTCCAACAATCCCCACCAAGAAATTCAAGCCACACTAGAAATACCCTCATTCCCTCATTGATATACCAGTATTCGACAGAGACTGTTAAGTTGAACTTCCATCTAGGACAAAGGCTACACTTATTCACAACTGTGCAATGGACTATGCCTTGAATTGCCAGTTTTGTGCAAACAAGTTTGACCAGAGCCCTACACTGGTACTAGGCTGCATAAGCATCCCCGCGGTTTGGAGCTTATAAGTCATACTCCAGGCCCTTCATGAGTTTCTAGAGAATACCCAATTCTCATAGACCATGACCAGTGGTCAAACTCATATAGGTGTGTTCCTTTCAGATGTTCTGTAGGACAACATCTTTGTTTCAAGAAAACAACTCATTTGTTTAAAAGAAACCACCTGGCACACATTAAGGTATAGACCAACCTGCCATACAGATTAGAAGAGAAATGCACCTTATACACGGAATGAGCCCTTTTCACAAAGATTCTCTTCTCACAGTCAGACTTTAGTTTGTTTCACCATCCTAATTCACGGGATCTCCGATCACATAGGACAGGTTTCCACTATAGAATGACTCACGTGGGTCTCAAGCCCAATTCCATAGATGCATTGTCTATCACATTTCGTGAAAGACCCTTTGTAAACTGATCTGCCAGATTTTTAGCCGTCTGAACATAGTCCAGGGCTATAACTCCGGAGTTTCTCAATTTTCTGACAGATTTCAACCGCCTTTTCACATGTCTAGATGACTTCATGTTATCCTTAGAACTATTCACCTTGACAATTACCGTTTGATTGTCACAGTTCATTAGGATTGCCGGTAACGGTTTTTCAACTATCGGCAAGTCCATAAGGAGCTCACGAAGCCACTCAGCCTCAACAGTGGCGGTATCTAATGCTGTGAGTTCTGCTTCCATAGTTGACCTCGTTAAGATGGTCTGCTTGCAATACTTCCAGGAAACAGCTCCACCACCAAGTGTAAACACATATCCACTTGTGGCCTTTATCTCATCAGCATCAGAAATCCAATTTGAATCACTATACCCTTCTAGTACCCTTGGGTACTCGGTGTAGTGAATTCCATAGTTCATTGTCCCCTTCAGATAGCGCATTACTCTTTCAAGAGCCTTCCAATGATCATCTCCCGGGTTTGAAACAAACCGGCTCAGTTTGCTTACAGCAAACGAGATGTCAGGTCTTGTAGCGCTCGCTAAATACATTAATGAACCAATGATCTGAGAATATCTCAGCTAATCTCGCATTATCCTTTTGTTCTTTCTAAGAATTAAACTGGCATCATATGGTGTTGAGACAGGTTTATAGTCGCTATAACCAAAGCGACTTAACACCTTCTCCACATAGTGAGACTATGTAAGAATCACCCCACCATTGATCTCTTTTACCAGTTTTATATTAAGGATAACATCAGCTTCTCCCAGATCCTTCATCTCAAAATTTTGAGATAAAAACTCTTTGACTTCCTTAATCACATTAAGGCTAGTGCCAAAGATCAGTATGTCATCCACATACAAGCACAAAATCACACCTTCAGCCCCACCATAGCGATAGTACACACATCTGTCAGCTTCGTTCACAACAAAGCCGGCAGAGGTCAAAGTTCTATCAAACTTTTCATGCCACTGCTTAGGCGCTTGCTTGAGACCATATAAAGATTTTAACAACTTACAAACCATTCCTTCTTGACCCTTTGATACAAACCCATCCGGCTGATCCATATATATCTCCTCTTCTAACTCTCCATTGAGGAAAGCCGTCTTAACGTCCATCTGATGAACGAGAAGACCATAAGAGGCTGCCAGGGAAAGTAACACCCGAATTGTGGTCAATCGGGCAACTGGTGAATAAGTGTCAAAGAAATCTTCTCCTTCTTTTTGGGTATAACCCTTAGCCACAAGCCTAGCCTTGTACTTTTCAATAGTACCATCTGGCCTAAGCTTTTTCTTGAACACCCACTTGCATCCAACCGGTTTACATCCATAAGGACGTTCAACGACCTCCCAGGTTCCATTAGACATAATAGAATCCATCTCACTCCTTACTGCTTCCTTCCAATAGTCAGCATAAGGAGATGAATATGCCTCTTCAATGGTTCTGGGTGTATCATCTATGAGGTATACAATGAAATCATCACCAAAAGACTTTACAGTCCTTTGTCTCTTGCTCTTTCTCGGAGCATCATTGTTATTCTCCTCAGGATTTTCTACAAGTGTATGTTCATTGTGTTCTATCGGCTCAGCAGAGCCATCATCCTCGATGAACTCTTGTCTAGATGAACTTGTTTCATCTCGCATGGGAAAAATATTTTCAAAAAATGTAGCATCTCTGGACTCCATTATAGTACCAACATGCATGTCAGGTACTCCAGATTTCACTATTAAAAATCTATATCCAACGCTGTGAATAGCATAACCTAGAAAGATATAATCCACAGTTTTAGGTCCAAACTTACGTTTCTTGGTTATTGGCACACTCACTTTTGCCAAACAACCCCATGTACGTAAGTATGACAGTGTTGGCCTTTTCTTCTCCCATTCCTCGAATGGAGTTATCTCTTTATTTTTTGTAGGAACACGATTTAGGACATGACATGCAGTCAATATAGCCTCACCCCACCATTCCTTGGAAAGCCCCGCTGTATCTAACATGGCATTAACCAAATCCGTTAGAGTGCGGTTCTTTCTTTCGGCAACCCCATTTGACTGAGGTGAATAGGGAGGCGTCCTCTCATGAATAATACCATGTTCCTCGCAGAATAAAGTAAATAAATTTGAGAAATACTCGCCACCACGATCTGACCTAACTCTTTTGATCTTTCTCTCAAGTTGGTTTTCTACTTCAGCTTTATAGATTTTAAAGTAGTATAAAGCTTCATCTTTTGACTTCAACAAATAGATGTAACAAAATCTAGTACTATCATCAATCAAAGTCATGAAATATTTTTTACCACCTTTTGTCAACACTCCATTCATTTCGCACAAATCGGAATGAATTAATTCTAAGGGTGCCAAGCTCCTTGCCTCCGCGGTCTTATGAGGCTTACGAGTTTGTTTTGATTCAACACATACATGACACTTAGAATTTTTGACAAAAGTGAACTTTGGAATTAAGCTCAAATTAGCTAAGCGCATCATACAACCAAAATTAACGTGACAAAGCCTCGAATGCCAAACATTTGTTTCATCAACGTTAATAACATTGTATGCAATTTTATTACAAACATCTGACAAAGAAAGACGGAACAAGCCTCCGCTTTCATAATCTTTTCCAACAAAAGTACCAAACTTAGACAAGATATATTTATTGGACTCAAAGACTAATTTGAAACCATCTCTACACAGTAGAGAGCCGCTGACTAAATTCTTCTTGATGGTGGGGACATGCTGTACGTTCTTCAGCTGCACGGTCTTCCCCGAAGTAAACTTCAGATTTACCGTACCAACACCAAGAACACGCGCATGTGATCCGTTCCCCATCAGCAAGGAGGAAGTCCCGCCGGTCTGGTAAGAAGAGAACAAAGAAGCATCAGCACAAACATGAATATTAGCACCAGTGTCAACCCACCACTCGGGTGAACCAAAGACTGAAAGAACAGTAGGTAATAAATTACCGTACCCTGATGTTCCTCCAGGCTCGCTAATAACCATGTTGGCGGAGTCGTTGCCTTTGCGGTTCGGACACTTTGCAGCAAAGTGATCCGTACTAGCGCACACATAGCAAGCTCCCGTCTTCTTCTTCTTCTTAAAAGTGGTTGTCTTCTTAGTCTTTGGTTGGTTCTGCGGTGGCTTTTTCTTGTTCTTGTGGGAGTTGTTCTTCTGAACAAGATTGGCACTTGAAGCACCAACAACTCCTTTCCCACGTATGTCCTTTGCTCTCGCCTTCTCCTCAACATCAAGAGTCCCTATGAGTCCATCTATTGTGAACTCCTGTCTCTTGTGTTTTAGAGAAGTAGCAAAGTCCCTCCAAGAAGGTGGCAGCTTAGAGATTATACCTCCAGCCACAAACTTATTGGGTAACACACATGGGGACTCTTTGCTGCAATTTTTGAGATCTTTTGCCAGAGTATGTATTTCATGAGCCTGTTCCACTACAGAACGGTCTTCGACCATCCTGTACTCAAGGAACTGCTCCATGATATACAACTCACTCCCGGCGTCAGATACTCCATATTGAGCCTCAAGAGCATCCCACAATGCTTTGCCAGTTGGCAGCCGGATATAAGAATCCACCAAGTTATCACTGAGAACACTAATGATCAAGCCTCGAAAGAGGATATCAGCCTCATCGAACGCACTCCCTTCCTCTGGAGAGAATTGTTCAGGCTTATCCTCTTTCACATGGATCACTCTCGATAGTGTTAACCACAGTATAAGCCGCTCTTGCCAACGTTTGTAATTTGAACCATCAAAAGGTGATGGTTTGATTGATGCAGCAAAGCTAGATACCGAAAGCCTATTAACACAATCAGGTTTTTGGATTGTTAGATATCTAGGCAATTTTTGGTATATTTTAATTCCAAAATTAAATGTATAAACTAACAATATTTCTATGACTTTAAGGAGTAAAATAAAATATGTGAACATGTTTATACTTATCACACATATAAGCATAAACAATATAAATAACCAAAGTTTCAGGGAGTACCCTGAAGCGGGGCTGTTGCCGGAGGCATTGGCTGCGCTGTTACCAACTGGAGTAGACATCTACTCGGTTGGCCTCAGTCGAAGTAGTCGAACTAAATCGGTGCAGGAAGAAGTTCGCAGTGCAGTCCCGCGAACGGTCACCAAGATGTAGTCGACGTAGTCGTTCGGCCACCAGAATGTAGTCGACGTAGTCGTTCAGCTCGTCCACCAGGAAGTAGTCGTACAATCGGGCAAAGCCTTAGTATTTTTTAGCAGTCACGCTAAAGCGTTACCCAAAAACCTGATTGCCCGCCTATCCCGTGCAGGATCTCAAGGCGAGCAAGGTTTCGGAGGCCTGCTCACGCTAACCTGATTGCCCGCCTATCCCGTGCAGGATCTCAAGGCGAGCAAGGTTTCGGAGGCCTGCTCACGCTAATTCTGTGCGCGCAGAAACTAGCGTTGGGGAACTCAGTTGTTGCAACTGTAGAGGGAGAAGAGAGGAGCCGAGTTGCCTCAGTGCTCTGGTGCAGAATGGATGAGGGGAATGGCACTCCTTATATAGTGACTCAGGTGCTCAGGATCGTTGAACCTGGACACCATCAGAGTCATTTAGGTGATGCGGTTATGGCCATTAATTACAGATTTAATTGCACGTTTAATCGCACGATTAATTGCTGTCAACGGCAAAATAGCCATCACATCGCACCGCACCGCATCTGCACGTCACGTCCGGCCGCGCACGCGCACCGCACGTCACGTCCGGCCGCGCTGCGCCTCGGCCCCGGCCCGGCCCGGCCCTGCGAGCGAGCGCGCGCGCGTGTGGTTCACCGTCCTCCTCTTACCGGCTTCACAAGTGGTGTACACGAAGTCCACCTTTTAAGTCGGTTGAGATCCTCCTCAATTCCCGGTACGGAATGAAGCATTGATTCCCTAGCATTAATAGTGGGCTTTAAATTCTTTTAATGTTTTAGAATGAATGGGCCAAGCCCATTACTCCAACAAAACTGTTCGTTTTTTGAACTGTCCTAACATGCCTAGGTTTAGGTTTCGGTTTGGAGGCAACAAGATAATGAAAGTCATTCTCCTGGTTCGCCACCACAAACTAGTTCCGTTTCCCCCCTTTTCCGTCTGTGTTCCGGTTAGTCGTTACTTTGTTGCTGTGTTGACTTGTATTTCCGTCTTCCAATGGAAATGGAGGATATCCTCATTTCAAAAAAATTTAAATTATTACATTACTTTTCATGAAAAAAAATCTGAACACTCCAAATCTATGGAAAAAAAGGTCAGTAACGTACTGAAAAAAATGATATCCTAAGGATATTCTTCTAGTGGCGGAGGAACATACCTGAAGGACAACCACAGATTTAAGCATAGCTATTTTTCATACCTTAGAAATACTCTTTTTGCTTGAAATTGTAAGTCGTTTTAGTTTTTTTATAAGTCAAACTTGTATAATTTTAATAAATATTATATAAAATACACTGAATTCGCACCATCAAATTACATTATTTAATTCCAACACTAAATGTCTAGGTAGTGCATGTATTCCATATTGTAGATGTTAATATATTTAGTATAAAGACTATAAACTCATTCAATGGTCTATATGTTTTTCTTAAGGTAGAACTAAAATGACCTATATTTTAAATTTGAAACAGAGAAACATTGTTTATCGAAAACCATCATGACCCAAAACCACATGTAATCCTGAAGTCAAAACCTACTTCTGAATGCCATGGAGTCAAATAAATAGGCAAATTGTAGCCATTATCCTACTGAGTTTTTTTAACTAGCCTATCAATCCGCACTCCCGCACGAGCTAATTAGAATTAATATAAAAATAAACCTTGAATATAATTATCTATCTAACATCCTCTTTCATCTATTAAATATTCTAACTCTAAAATACATATTTATCACTATCTAGTTGCAGTAGATTTTATTTTGCATCACACCTCATTGTACTGAACAATTTGTTTACGAATTGGTATTCTTATCTCTCCCATCATACATGAATACTGGGTGACCCACATCGTGGTAGTATTTTTTTAAATAATAACATAAATATTGTAGTAATAATGAAAGTATAGTAATTCAAAATTTTATATTGATGCACTTTAATATATTGTTTTTTAAGATTCAGATTTTGGGGTTACTTTTACTATTAATAATAACTTTACTATTAATAATAATATAATTGGATAATTTATATACAAATTTAGGAGGTTATTTACATTATTTTTATAATGGCACAAGTGGGTAATTTACACAAAAATTAGGGGGTTACTTTAGATTATTTTATAATGGCAGAGATGGATAATTTAGATACATATTTAGGGGGTTACTTTAGTCTATTTTCATAATAGCAAAGGTGACTAATTTATTAGAAAAGATAACATATCAAATGTTATTATGATTAAAGTTGTCGGACTGTTGGCTGCATGTTTCTAATTATTAGAGTGCTCACCTAGAATTTTATATGACTTTAGGGGAAGACTTTAAAGGAGCCTCCAATTAAAAATAGTAGGAGGATTTCTTTATTTGTTTACAGTGCCCATCTAAGATCGTACGCGGCTTCACGTGAAGGTCTCAGAACAACCTCCAATTGGTAAGAGTAAGACAATTTCTCTATTTTTCTAGAGCATGTGAAGATTTAAAAAACGCATCCTGCTGAGTTTGGGTCCCCTTGTCCTAACTTTTCTAACTAGCCACGAACCGTGGCGGCAAACGCAGCGTCCTTCTCAGCGATGATGCTAGCCGGCGCGCGCACGGCCGGCGGCCACCACCTCCACCAGGTTCCAGGCACAATCCGTTCGAGCTTCCAGGTACGGATCCGCAAATCCGTCGAGCCCCATCGAAAATGCACATCCAACGACTCTGGTAGGTAGGTGACGACCGGCGAGGACGCAGGAGGGTACCACGACCTTTCCCTTTTCCTCGCAACCTTCTCGGCTTCTCACCGTCTGCCGGCGGCCGGCGGCCGCCTGAATTTCGTGCGCGTTCTGGAAACGGCTCTTGCTTCCGGTGTCTCTCTTTCGTGGCGCGCATGGATGGGAGGAGATCGACGGGTCTGGTCATGTGAATTTCACGGGAATCGCTAGCCGTCGTCAGTTTGCCTGAAATTCGCTCCGGTCGTCATGCGACCGGACAGGTCGATTCTCGTGCTCGTGTGTCCAGGTTTCTTGTCCGGGAAGAAGATTGATGCTGCCTCCGGACGAAGGAAAGCGGATGAAGATTGTCCACTCGTGAATTTGTCACTCCCAATGAATGACACGGCGAGACTATCTGTGCCTATGAAATATGGAGCTAATGGCAAAACTGTAAATGCCAATGCTTGCGGTTCCATTTTTGCAAATTTCTCCCGATCTTGGTTAGAACAGAGAGAGATGTGGATGACCTGAGACAGGACAAATATGGACTTGCCATTGGATCCTTAATCCAAGGGTCGCAGTGTATCTATCAGCTGTAAACCGCTTTTTGCACGGTTCCCTAAAGAATACAATTGTACATTTCTGACCACAAACACTGAAGCCAAACCACACTGTAATCACAGAAAGAACGTTTCCCAACCTTACGGTGCTACGATTTCACCTCTCGATTTCGACAGGCTTTGTGCCGCTCACCACGTGCCCGAAGCCACGCTTGGCGGCCTCAAGGTCGTCCTCGTCGTCGTGGTCATCTCCTATGCTGAACCGGCTGTCGCTGTCGCCGCCGCCGCCGCCGCCCTTTACCAGCGGCAAGTACTGCGGCTCCTCCGGGTAGAGCTTAGCCATATGGAGGTAGAACAGGACGACGAACACCACGGTGCCGGTGAGGTACCAGCTGAACTGCAGGTTGACGAGCGACTTGGCACGGTCGAGCGCCTCGTCCGTGCGGCACCGGACCACGTCGTGGCCTTCCTCGAGGTTGAGGAAGCAGCCCTTGGGGATGAGCGCGGGGGTCCAGAGCATGATTCCCATGACGATGAACCAGACGCCCTGGAGCACGAGGCTCGCCGACCGGACCAGGCTCACCGTGAAGCTCCGCGGGTAGGGGATGCCGAGGAGCGTGGTGGCGAGCGTGACGGCGATGACGGTCTGCAGCAGCCAGTGGAACTGGCCCTCCACGCCCATGTGGTCCGCCGAGTGGAGGTGGAAGATGAGCAGCTGCTGCGCGAACGCCGCGGCGGCCACCAGCTGCGACACCGCGTCCCGCATCGGCGCCCGCACCCGGTCCATGTGGATGGTGACCGCGGCGAAGACAAGCAGCGCCAGCGAGATGGACGCGTGCTCGAAGTTGTGGAGGTGGTTGGACGGGATGGTGCCGTCGTCGTCGAACGGCTGGTGCTTCTCCGGGCCGATGACGAGCTCCATCAGGATGGAGATCACCGTGCCGACGATTATGAGTATGAGCTCAAGGTGGCGCACGCCGCGCGCCGGGAACCAGACCGGCGCCGAGTACGAGCTCGGCCGCAGCAGGAAGAGGCGGATGTGGCTGAACAGCTGCCACAGGCCGATGAGGAGGAAGCCGGCGCCCGGCGCGACGTGCCCGACGAGGGTGCCCATGGCGCGCCGCCCCCGAGAGCTTTGGCCTTTGGCGTTGCGTGCACCGGCGCAAGTGGTACGAACAGGAGGAAAGAAGTTGGTGGTGGCGTGGGGAGAGCCGGAGAGGGAAGGTTTGAAGGTTGAAGGGAAACCTGGGGTTGGGAGTTTAAGAAGGTTTACGGAGGCTGTCTAGAGTGTTCGGAAGGTTTGAAGAGTATCCTTGTTTACTTTTGGGTTTAGACGTCTTTGCATGTATGCGTTGATCATCAGTGCTGATGTGTTGGTGTTGAAAGCAGCTCGCCAGGGTGATCTGATTCATTCCTAGTTTTGTTTCGCTTGCTTGTCCGAGCTTCTAATTGAATAGTACTTCGTAGCTCGCATTTTTTATCTTGTCCTTGATATGCTAGGTACGTTTATTTTAAGGTGCTTGTGGATAACACTACTGGTGTGATGGATATCACTATTCTTTCTTAGTACAATAGTGTCCATTTATTTATTTTGAGAGCATATAATTTGCATATCCATTCATTTTGGTGAATTATACAAGACATTATCTCCATCGAACATTACATGTAGAATTTACTTGTTATGAGCATTCACTTTGCTGACATAACGGAGTCATTATGAGTTCTCCGGTTTGGCTACCTAGCTCACAGTCTTGGTAACCGTACGATAACTAAGAATCGCTTGACCAGAAGTGAGTACTGGTAATGACCAATAGTGAGTAGTGGTAACGTGAGACCAGGCTACATATAGGTTGGGATGAAGGACTATTATAGAATATAAGATGAGTAGTGACTGAGGATGAAAGCGACCATATATTTGTACTTGAATTTGCATATTCGATGATACGCAATTTCTACTGAAATTTCTGTCGTGGTCAAACTTGGAACCTCTATAAGCCTGCTGTCCTGTTGTAGTGTTGGGCCCAGCCTGAAGGGAAGGACAAGCTTTGTGTTGGACTTTTTTTTTATTAAAACCCTTCTGGAACTTGTTACAGTTGACTGTAATACCCTCGACCAAATCCGTCAGGCTAGGCGGCTAGCCCTCCCGCTCGGTGTCGCGGCGACAGTGAAACACAGAGAGGGGCAGACACGGAACTCACGTCCACGCCCGCGCCGTCGCAGCCGGCGGTTTCCGCCTCGTGCGCTGCCCGGCACCTTGCGACCAAAGCCACCTGGTCCGCGGGACGGCGGCCGCGCGCGCGCTGTGCGCAGGCGGCGGACGCCAGGGCGGCTACCGAGGCGAGGGGACTCCGTATAGCGTGTTTTGCCATCTGGACAGCGCCGTCGCGTTCACCGATTTCACGTGTTCCCTTTTGAGCCACAGGTGAACGTCTACTAGAAGCGCGCGGGGGCGGCCGGCAGGGAAACCCCGGTCGGTGTCGCGCCGCCGGGCCGGGACTTATCGCCGCGCGCGCCAACGGGCGGCGGAAGGGCCCCGGCGCGGGCACGTATCCCTGCCGCGATCGTGATCGGGCCCTACCGACCCTTTTTTTTCCCTTTCTCCCTTCTTCCGTGGCGGTTTCGTGCTGGGAAGAACGAAGGTGCTGACGGGGATCGCTGGATTGGGCGCAATTAATGGCATGCCATGTACTGCAGGTAGGGATGGCAACGGGTCGGGTAAGGTGTGGGTAGAGCAAATACCCGCCCGCGACAATACCCGAAACTATAAGGCATACCCGTACCCGCGAAGTCTAGCAGGTAAAATTTTATACCCGTACCCATACCCGCCGGGTACGGGTCGGGTTTCGGGTACCCATCGGGTATTTTAATAATAGCATAAATAACCTATCATTTGGTCATATTGACTAGCATATTTTGAATTTTCATCCATATAAGCGAACACAAAGTATTAGTAGAACTAAACGGATCATCTTGCACCATTTTTTTTATTTTCAACATCTATTTTGTAGTTGTATGTAAGTAAATGCGTTGAATTCTAGTTAAGTATTTCACTAAAAAATACAACAATAATCATACGCTTCACTACAAATAATAAGCAAAATGTCAATGACATTTCCACATCTATTAGTTCACACAATTTCACTATCCGTCTATTTAGTTCATACAATCACAAGAAAATGAGACATAAAATTTATGAATGGTATGAGGTCACTAGATTATTTTTCATATTTCGGGTACCCGTTGGGTACCCGCGGGTAAAATTTTTTACCCGTGCTCTACCCGCGGGTAAAATTTTATACCCATACCCATACCGGCCGGTAAAATTTCATACTTATACCACGGGTAAAATTGCCATCCCTAACTACTGGTACGGTCGGTGTTCTAGATGGCGGGAACCCGACCTCTCCGAGCCGTCTGAGCTTCATCCCGGAGCTGACGAAGAGGTTCCTTGCCCTGCAAGGATGGAGGCCGGCGAGTCCTCATCCGATCAGCGGCCCAGACACGGATCATCGGAAGCGCGAATGCCACGGGATCGTCCCACGATTTCACATCACCCAGGCACCCAGCTAAGCTGATCACGTTCCGGTCGCATGTTTTGACTGGCCAGGCGGATTGATCATTATTCTATATATCACGCAGCACGCACCTCACCCATGATGTTAGCGCGCGCGCGCGCACGGCGGCCACGGGTGATGGGCCGCCACACTACAGAGCCTGCTGACCCGAGGCGCGACGCGACGCGACCACGCACATCCATCCACTAGCGTCCGGCCGGTTTGTCTCCACTTTCAGGTGCGGAACCGTTGGACCCCAAAAGCGATGCAAAGTGATCGGCTGCATGCCCTAAACTAAAAAAAAAAAAGCGAAACGGAAGCTGATTCTCTTCCTGTAGAGGCGGCCAGGAGCAGGTGAGAACGCACTGGGAAGCAGCACCATTTCCAGGCCGCGAGCTTGCTTGATCTCAGCACACGGATCCTGCGTGCGGGCGCTCGGAAAGACGGAGGACGCCGCGGCCTCTTTTCCTCCCGGCCGTCCCGGCTTTCCGCCGTTGCTCGTCATCCGCCCGGACGACGACCAGCCTGTGAGATCCCGAAAAATTACCAAATAAATCACACGCTAAATAATTTCAAAATCTCTTTTCAATCATTGAGCTCAATCCATTCAAAATCGTTTCCCGCCCGATCTCCCGAAAAACCGGTCCCGACACCCGAATCCAACAGATGTCCCGTCTCTCTGTTCCTCCTCGCCCCGCATGCCACGCCCGACCGGCGCGCGTGCGCGACCGGCCGCGGTCACCGCCGCGAAATCCGCCGAGCGATCCCTTTTTTCTCTCTCTTTCCCTTTTTTTTTTCTTTTTCTCCATTTCTTCTTTTTCTTTTTCTTTTTCCATTTTTCTTTCCCCTCCCTCTCTCTCCCCTTCTCCCCTCTCCTCTGCCGCGCGCTCCCGAGCGCCGCACCGCTCGCCGGCCACCGCCCCCACCCCGGCCTGCCCCACCGCCACGCGCACACGCGCACCCCTGCTCCCGGCCGTCCCCACGCGCACGCACGCGCCCCTGCCCACGCATGCCTCACGCGGCCGCGCCGCCCGCTGCGCCGCTCGCCGCTCGCAGCTCGACGCCGGCCGGCCCCTGCCACCCCGCCTCGCCGAGCCGCCGTGCCGCTCGCCTACCTCGATGCCCGGACTCCCACGACCGCCAGCGAGCAGGGCCACGTGCGTGCCCCGTCCTCACCGCCGGCCGCTCCTATGCGCGCCCACGCGCAGCACGCGCGGCACTGCTCGCCGCGCCGCCCGCCGTCCAGCACAGCGCCGCCTGCCCCGCTCGCCGCGCCTGCCCGAGCTGTCCCATCGCCCTGCGACCGCCTCGCCGCCCGTGCGCCGCTCCGCGACACTCGCAAGCGGCAGAACGACATTAAGACGCCCCGCTGAGCTCGCCGGCCGCCACCACCGCCTCGCTCCTCCTCCACCGACCTACTCCGCCTATAAAGAGGCTCCCCGTGCAGCTAATCTCCCCCACGACCTCCACAGCCGCTCCTAGCTCCCTCCCCGAGCTCCCACTGCCGCCATCGCCATTGCCGCCACCTCCAGGATGCCAGCCACCGCGGAGCACCCCTCCTCGCCGCGCCCCAACCCGAGCCAAGGTAGGGGATAGAACCCCCATGGCTCCCTCTCCCTTTTCGCTCTAGCTCCGGCCGCCGCCAGGCCCTACAGCGCCACCACCGGGCCGGCCAGAGACGGCCTCCGCCCGCCGCCATGCCTCCCCTCCCTGCGGGCCTCCTCCCTCGAAATCGAGGGGGGGATCGAACCCCGCGCCTCCATGCCCCTTTTCCCCCTCCTCCCATCCGCCACCAAGGCCCAGGGCCGCCGGCCAGGCGCCGTCGGCGACTGCCCCTCCCTTCCTCTATTTCCCGTGGAGGAAGGAGGGAGAAGGTGGCTTTTTGCCACAAAACCCCCTGCCTTTTTCTCTATTTGTTTAAGAGCCCTCCCACCCATTAGCCTTTTTTGCAAATTAAACCCTTCCCTTTATTATATTAAAAAAAATAAATCCTTCCCTCATATAAACATATTTCTAAATAAATCACTGACCTTTTTCAGAATAACTTGGATAATTTCTAAAATACCAATCAAGCCCCAGTCTCCTCAAAAATAATTACAAACAGGCGCCAAACAATCTCCGATCGACCTCAAACTTTACCACTCCAATCCTAACATAGTCTTGGGCATGCCATTAGGAAACCACCCAAAAATATTGCTCCTATCTCTATATCTTAATTGTTCCCGATTCAAGCTCAACGATAAAACTTTTATTTCTTTTTCTTGATTGTGTGTTTGTTTGTATGCGTCATAAATCATGGTGTGAACGAGGGAGAACCCGTCGACGAGCAGTATTGCGAGCAAGCGAACGAGGACCAGTTCCGCGACCCCGAACCCGATGGACAGTACCTCGATCAGGACTTCTCGGAAGGCTTTGAAGACGGCAAGTTCAATCTCGTCCTTTGATGCATGTTTTGTCCTAGTTTTTATAAACACAATCCATTGGCCTATTTTATAAAATTGTATGTGTTTTACCTGCTGAAAACATGGTTGGATAGCCACCCCTTGATTTGTTATAACCATTCCTTGACCACCTAGATTAATGTCTGAATGTGATTTGTTTGGACGTTAATCGCTGCTAGAGCGCTTAGGACCTTAAACACCATTTGTTTTATAAAAGAAAAATGTGTGTGTGGGAAGGAAAAAATGTGGAATTTCGAAAGATGAGAGTAGACGAGATGGATGGCACTTCTATGTGAATTGCCAAATGGTGTGCTCGTGCCTGTGTGGTAGAGCAAGGGAGGGAGATATACATCTTGTCACAACTAAGGACCGAGTTGGTGTGTCATCTCACCTAACTCCATTATCGTGCAAACCACTCGACCGTTGAATGGGCAACGGCTTTGCATAAACCCCACTAGTTAGTCCGATAGCCATCAGGAGAGCTGATAGCAACGGGTGATCAAGGAGAAGGGATTAGTTCTGTGTGACGTATGCCCCGGTTAAAACCTCTGTGATAGGTCAATGACCCCTTGGTGAATCCTGTGGTGGCTAGTCAGGTCTAGCTAAGGTGGGTAATGACTTTGTTGGGATCTGCATCGATACTAAGGTGATCGAGTTGCGGTACCCTGCTTGTGGGTAAAGTTGCACACCTCTGCAGAGTTAAAATCTATTCGAATAGCCGTGCCCACGGTACTGGGCGAGTTACGGTATGGTCACATAACTAGTATTTCTTCTGGAAATGGATGGGTTGGCGTGAGTTGTTTTGGGAAAGGTGTCTGGCAGTCGTGCCGTGTGCTACGGCGGATGAGGAGTCTGGTAGCAACTTAAAACTGAGATCCTGTGTGAATCAACACTATGTGTTACTTGGTACAAGAAAACTTGCTTTGAAAATCATTTCTTTCAAATGAACCCCTGCATCAAAATTAGCTTTCCGCAAATAAAATCCTAACCTCATCCTTGATTTACCATGTGCATTATATTCTGTTGTACCCCCCGTGGGTGTGGTTGGACTTGCTGAGTACGTTTGTACTCACCCCATTCTTAATTTTTACAGAGGAAGATCCAGACTTCGTCCCCGAAGACGTTGAGTAGAGGTTCCGTCCTGCACCCAACCTTGCCTGTGGATAGGGTCACCCGCAGGAAGTTCCGTATGGCGCAAGACTCTGATGACCCCCTCTTCGTAGTTAATATCGTTGCGTGAGTGTTAGTTGTTATCCTCGCGATAGTGGCGCTTCACTGCCCACTTCCGCGTAGAGTTGTACGGTGATGTACCATCTAATATAATAAAAGTGTTATCAGCCTCCTGAGACTGATATTGTATCACAAGTCTTCTCTTATGAGGGGACGCTTCACAGCGGCCCGCCTCTACTCTACGCATGCATGTAGTATGCACTCTGCTCGCAAGCGGCGTTTGCCTTTCGATTCTTGCTTGACACGCAAGGATGGGAATGAATCGGAAAGAGAAGGGAGGGTTCGAAAAGTCGGGTTAATTTCGCGGCAACGCCAGGCCAGTCCGTCCGGGCGGTTTCGTGTCCGAACGAGATTAGATTACCACCGCGGGGGAACGACGCGAGACTGACGACAGCTGACGACGGGAACGCTGGAACTGAACGTGTGCACATTCCATTTTCGATCTGCTACTTGCACTTGCAATTTCCTGGCGCAATTGCGGTCTAGAGAGAGAGATAGACGACCTGATGAGGCAGCGCACCAATTTACGCCTCATACTTGCACTTGCACAGCAGCATTTTTTTTGTTACCAAACCCGTGTTGAAGTCGCACGAAAATAAGCGTGCGTCGTCAAGTCAACGCGCATCTAGACGTTTTCCCTCAGAACCAGCTGAGCGCATATAAGCAAAAGCTGCCGAAGCTTCCATCATCAGAACTGAACGACGGCGACCATAAAAGGAGGTCCAGTGTCCAGACAGGCCAGTCGTCCTCCAAAACCCGTTACCGTTATGCAGAGAAACGGCGGCGCCGCCTGGGCAACCCGGGGAAACTTCCGCGGTCAGATCGTACGGTTCCAGAAGTGGCAGCGACGTGACTGACCACATGCTGCTTCGCCTAATCCTGATCGTCACACGTGGACCTCGAGAGCTAGCTAGCTCGATGCTGCTGTTGTTCTAGAACTGTTGACGATCGATTCACTTAATCAGAGTCGCTTAACTGTGCGGCACCGGCACGTGGCGCTAATTTAGGCTCGGTTTGGTTTGGGGTGTAAAAGTTTTCGCGAAATTTTTTGGACCATTTGACCACTAATTTAGAGTATTAAATAAAGTCTAATTACAAAACCATTTCCACAACACCTCGTGTAGATCTCGTGACGAATCTAATGAGGCTTTTGGTCGTGTGATTAGAGAATTGTATTGTAGTATCACTGTAGCAAATAATCAATTAATTACCGTCATTAGATTCGTCTCGAAAAGTTACACCCATCCCTGAAAAGATTTTGCAAATAGACTTCATTTAGTATTCTATACATACGAGATTCTCTTCTCAAAAAACATGCGCGAAAAATTCACTGTAGAAACCAAACACCGCCTTACTTTCGTTTGAAAGCCTGGCACTGCGTAGTGCGTACGTGCGACAAAACGACCGGGAAAACACGATCCAGACCCCTGTACGCAGCTGTCTCAATCTCGACGGCCTTCGCTGAGATCAATCCAGCTACAAGTTCGTTGGACTTGTCAGGTAGCAGTAGCACGGGCGCCGAACGTAACCCTGGCACATTTTTTTGTCTGGGAACAACAGTGCACGCAGTCTGATCTTTGTGGGCATGGCGCCAAAGCAAGCAGAGGGGGCAAATGCACAAGATTAAAGCGCGTGGAAAAGTGCATGGAACAACGCTGGTTACGGTCGGTTGCCATACAGCAATTCTATGTGTAAGCAAGATCACTGTAGTTTGTCTTCTTTCTTGAAACGAGTTTGTTTTTTTTAATATATGTAGATAAACTATCTCCGATGCCCGCGCCTGTTCATCGCCCCACGCCCCACCCCCTTGGGTGGCGATCTGAGAGCCCCCCGTCAATCCGACACCATCGAACCCTCGAAACCCGAAATCTCCATCAAAGAAACCCAGAAACCGGTAGAATCACTTATAGGCACACTGGATTCCAAAGCCATGGCCAAATCGGAGGCAGATTTGCTTCAGTCGCCTCAAGAACAGAGAACCTGGTGCACCGCCTACAGCTATTAAAGGAGCGATTAATCGATTTGAAGAGCAAATCGATGTGTGCTCTAGACCATGTCTTCAAGATTCCCCCGGATCCAGGACATGCGACGGATGGTAAATGTATCTCTAATGACAGAATTTATGCTGATCTTGAAGGAAGGGAGGAAACCACGTCGAGCACGACGAATGAGGTGCAATTACAGACATTTACATGCAGTTATGTCAAAAATCAAGAGAGCAGTTTCGAGGCTCAGATTGTGCTGATAAAAGGAGATGAAATGTGTGAGCAAGATCCATCGCCAATAGCACACCAGAAAATACACCTCCATAAGTTGCAGGCAAGGTGTTTGACATTTTGCCTAATGGCTGAAGAAGTAGCTAAGAATTCCCCCAACCCTGGAGCTGTTGAGAGCCTGCCTGCAGGCGTCTTCCACAGGCGCACTGGGAAGGACGTGATGGAATCCAGTGAAGAGGGAGAGAAAAAAGTCCTGGTAATCGACATGTCCAGGCCACGTGAGGCGCAGAGCCCCCAGTTCCTAGCAGTCGGACTGTACCTGTCCGTGCTGCTGGTAAACCCCAAGCAGCTATTCGACCATTTGAAGAAGGTATGGAAAATGCGTGGGGATTTGGAGGTCAGCCCACTAGAGTCTGATGCAGGCAAGAAGTTCATTCTTGTTTTTTCAGTGGAAGGCAACTGGAACCATGCCATTCTCGGAGGGCCGTGGGCATACAAGAGGGATGCCTTCCTGGTGGAGGGCCTTGCAAATGGAGATGACCCTTCATCAGCTCTGTTCACACACGTACCAATGTGGGTTCAGTTTAGGAAGATTCCTTTCTATCTTCTTACAAAAAATCTAGCTCGTGATCTAGGAAACTGTATGGGGTTTGTAATGAAAATAGATGATGAGGCTAGGGGGGTATCAATGATAAGTTCATCAGGGCTAGGGTCCAACTCCCTTTGTACAGGGCCCTACGGAGTGAGTTGTTTTTAGCAGATGAGATTACAGGAGAGGAGGTGGCAGTCCAGATCAGGTACGAGAGGCTGCCAAATTTCTGCCTTTTTGTGGCTTCATAGGGCACATGGAGGCAGGATGTGATGAGCAGCCAACGAACAGGAAAGTCAGGTTCAGTCTGAACCTTCGTGTCCGCCCTGTTTACTTCGAGGATCCTCGAAGCTGGGCCTTGCCTGATGCAATGGGACAGGTAGAACCCCCAATCTTCGTGCTCCCGGCCGTGGCGGGCTCCTGTCCCGGCTGAAGCTGTTGAGCAGGTGGTTGCAGAGGTAGCACGATTGTCTGTTGATGAGGAGGCAAAGAATGAAAAGACTCAGTCAATTCCTTCTGAGAAGGAGGAAAATATGTTAGCTCACACACAGTCAGCAGAATTAAACAATGCAAAGAGGGCGGAAGGATGGAAAAGGAAGACACGTGTGGAACTGGGTGAGCAGCAATCCTCTAATATACTAGGAACACTCAACACTAGTTTGGTGAGATCTCGTGAAGAAATCAATGATGAGGTTGAGGAGATGGAACCAGTGAACAAGAAAGCCAGCCGGCAAGCTTTGATCCTGGGAGATGCAGAAAACACAGGTGCATTTATAGAAATAAATGCAGGCCTTCAATCAGAACCAAACCTTGTGGGTTATAGTGGCAAGGATGCACTGGGTAGCTTAAAGGATAGTGGAAAGGAAACAAGTGGAACGAAAGGGGAAATGGTAGCGACCGGTCTTGGGGCTACCGGCAAACTGCCGGGCGCTAGTGAGAGCGCCCGGCAGGAGCCATGAATCCCCTCATGGCGAACGGCCGTGGCATGGGATGGCCACGGTCTGTTCAGGTTCTTGTCCAGATTGTCTGGACTCTGAATCCCACGCTGACGTCCTTCTCATGTTGTGATCAGAGCTTGGTGGTTTCGCCTTGCGATTGGCTGCGCATAGGCTTCAGCTGCAGGTGCCCTCCCTCTGCACGCCTCTGCATGGATGTGTTTGTTGCAGTTTGCTTTTATCCACCTGATCTATTCCCTCCCCTTGTAATGGCTCCAGTTTATTATGAAATAAAAGAGTGGAACATCTTGGTCTATGTACTGCCGAGTTCACTGGTATGGTCGTCCATGTGGTTATTGCTATACTCTCTCTTCATGAGTGCTCCAGTGCTGCATATCTCCTCAGCTTATGGGCAGAGTATGAAGTCACCGTTGTGTTTTGGTCTGCAATGCAGCTTCAGTAACAGGTGCCTGTTCTCAATAGGCCTCTGCATGGATGTGTTTGTTGCAGTCTGTTTTTACCTGCCTGATTTCCTCTTTTTCCCTGAAATGGTGTTTATCACTTATGAAATAAAAGAATGGAGCTGCTTGTGCTATGTGTTTGTCTGCTCTCTAGTCTAGTTTACCTTGTGGACGTGGCCAAAAAATCATATCCTTGTTATACCAGTGTTTCTTTGGCTCTCTAGCAAGTCAGTTTGGGTGACATGTGTCCAACTCCTCCAAAAATCTTTGCTGCTCAAACTGGTTTTATCAAAGGCAAAGAATGAGAAGTGGTCCGCTTCAATTTTGGATACAACAAGAAAAGATAAAAGGTGTGTGGAGGTGTGCCTTTGGAAGAAGAGATATCTGTCTTCTACTGATTGCAGACTGCAATCTGAAAACCTGACGGGTGCTCACGGTGAGCCCCGTCAGGAGCCATGAATATCCTGAGCTGGAACTGTCGGGGGGTGGGGCGCTCCCGAACAGGTGAAGAGTTGGTCCGGCTAGTACGGACATATAACCCCAAAATATGTTCTTGTATGAAACACGACAATGTGATGAACGTGTTCATAATCTAAAATGGAGACTGGGCCTACGAAATTGTTTAACATCTAAAGGGGATGGAAAAGGAGGAGGTTTGGGCCTTTTTTGGGATGAAAACCTTGACGTGGAACTACTGTCTATTGGGGAACATCATGTGGATGTGTTGGTGAAGGAACGAGACAAGGACCTGATATCGAGGGGTACGTTTGTGTATGGGGAACCAAGGGTGCAAGATCGACACTTGATGTGGGAGCGACTACGAACACTGAAAAATAAATCCAGTGCACCTTGGGTAATGATTGGGGATTTTAATGAAACTATGTGGTCGTTCGAACATTTTTCACAGACTCGTAGAAGAGAGAAACAAATGGAGGATTTCAGAGAGGTTCTGTCCCAGTGTGACCTCCATGACTTAGGCTTTTCAGGCCTACAGTGGACCTACAACAATAAGCAAGAAGGGGAGAGAAATGTTAGAGTTCGTTTGGATCGTGTGATTGCATCCCCATCTTGGTCAGACCTTTTTAGTGATGCCCAGGTGGTGCATTTGGTGTCCTCAAGGTCTGATCACTGCCCAATTTTATTGAAGGCAGAAGTGGCTACAAGAGAGAGAGAGAGGATCTAAACGGTGTTTCAGGTATGAAATTATGTGGGAACGAATGGAGTCTCTGTCGGAGGTCATCAAACAAACTTGGGATGAGGAGCTGCCAGCCCATAATCTGCTGGATCTATCCAGTAAACTCAAGTCAATGATGAGTTCTTTGAGACAGTGGAGCAAGGAGCATTTTGGCTCAGTTACTAAAGAACTTGAACAAGCTAAGACGGAACTTGAACAACTACTAATGCAGGATCCGGTGGGAAACCAGGTGGCAATTAAACATATACAATATAAGATGGACAAATTATTGTACCGGGAAGAGATGATGTGGCTTCAACGGTCCAGGATTTCCTGGCTGCGGGAAGGGGATAGAAACACTAATTTTTTCCATCGGAAAGCTGCGTGGCGTGCAAAGAAAAATAAAATTAGAAGACTGAAGGCAGAAGATAATAGATATATTGAGAATAAAAAAGAGATGGAGGAAATGGCGACAACTTTCTTCAAAAATCTCTATACTCGAGATGAAACGATATGTCCAAAACCACTCCTTGATATGATCGAGAATAAAGTCAACGGTAACATGAATGACGCACTGTGTAAACCATTTACTGATGATGAAATCTCAGATGCACTATTTGTTGTCGGACAAAACCCACCGGCGAGTAGTGATAGGCAACACGAGGAGCCGGGAGGCTGCCAGGGCGCTGGCTGGCACCGGTCCCTCAGTCAACGGCCCAGATCCTGGCACACGCCGTCGCTTCCGGAGATGCAGGGCGTGCCACTTGATCTATACCCGATCAGGAGGGTGCGAACGTGCCTTTGACGATTTGTCTACAAGCACAGACACGTGTAAACATTAGTCCGAGCCATGGTCGGCTCCCCGGGACAACTCTTGCATCAGCTTTAAAGAGCCGATCGAGTCCCGGTGTCAGATTGGATCTGCATATTCAGATGGTAATGGATAAAGCAAATAACTGCAAAAAATTGCTTCAATTAAATTTAGCTAATCTAATCCACGACGGTAAAAGCTTCACTGCTAGATCGGAACATCCTACACGTAGTCAAGCCTAACGAGCGTAAAAGATAACCGAACCTTGACCAGAAAAGAGGCCTAAGAACAAACAAAAGCTGATTCCCGGATCAATCCCGATTAAGATCAAGGCAAAGCATCTAATACGTCGCCGGGATCGTCCAACCCGTTTGCAAGGCCTAAACTAGCAGATATTACGCCAATTCTTAAGTATAAGAACTAACCATAACAGATTAGATCTACTAGATAAAAAAGAAGCAGAGTGTTATCTCTACGCGACTAATTCCATGCAATGAGAATTAGTATAAGATTAAAACATGATCGCACAGATATGACATGATGTTCGTAGATGATAAGCAACAAAAGCACGATGAATCTACTAAAAATCATGCTAGGAAAATCAGGATAACTAGCACTACTCGCCATAAAAACGCTTCAGTACAAGTAATACCAAGGTAAAAGCAAGAACAACGCTGCCCTGATCGCAAGAAGCGATCAGGGCAGCATGACGCTTACTTGGACGAAACCCTAGAATTAGGGGTGGCGGTGCGTCGAGAGTTGTTGTTTGCAAAATGTGATGACGTTCCTCCTTAACAAATGTCATAGAGTACATATTTATAGTCCAGAGACATGAACAACAATCTAAACTAACGTGTCCATATCAGACTCTATCTCTAACTCAAACTGAACTAAATCTAAAGATACATGGCCCACATGGCCCAAACGCTCACGCAGGAGCCGATTCGTAAGCCTCCTTTAATTTCTTCATTAAGCCCAACTCACTCGTGGCCCATTAATTAACATGTTAATTTATGGCGATAACACTATTCCAGATTGGTCCTTTAAAAGCACCCGGACTGGATGACTTCCCAGCCCGATTCTTTCAAAGAAATTGGGAAGTGCTACGAGAGGAGGTAATTGGTGCAGTGCGGAATTTCTTTGACGAAGGTGTTATGCCAGAGGGAGTGAACAATACATCGATAGTTCTTATTCCTAAAAAGGACAAACCAGATGAGTTGAAGGACTTTAGACCAATAAGTCTGTGCAATGTGATCTATAAAATTGTTTCCAAATGTTTGGAAAACAGGATAAGACCTTTTTTGCAAGAGTTTATTTCCCCAACTCAAAGCGCATTCATCCCAGGGAGATTAATCACAGATAATACCCTATTAGCTTTTGAGTGTGTACATGCCATACAGAGGACCAATGGTGAAAGGAATAACTTCTGTGCCTATAAACTTGACCTATCAAAAGCTTATGACAGAGTTGATTGGCACAGCTTGCAGGGTATCATGCAGAAATTGGGCTTTGCTGAACAGTGGATCCATTGGACTATGAGCTGTATCACCTCAGTCCGCTATTCAGTTTGTTTTAATGGTGTGCTGCTAGATTCTTTTGCGCCCTCGAGAGGCCTCCGACAAGGCGATCCCCTTTCACCATACTTGTTCCTATTTGTGGCCGAAGGACTTTCTTGTATTCTAAATAATTATGTGGAGAGACAAGAACTAGAAGAGATAAAGATTTTCAGAAGAGCTCCGGGAGTCTCACACTTATTGTTTGCAGATGATAGTCTGTTATTTTTTAAAGCTAATGGACAGCAGGCTGAAAAGATAAAGGAGGCGATAAAAATGTTTGAGCAATGCACAGGCCAGAGAATTATTCCAGGGAAGTGCTCAGTTTTGTTTGGGCCCCAATGTCCAGAGGACACACAAAGAGAGATCACAAACTGTTTAGGGATTCAGAAAACTTGCTTTGAGGAGAAATATTTGGGTCTACCAGTGCCTGAGGGGCGTATGAAGGCAGAACGTTTCCAGCCAACAAAGGAACGCCTTGCGAAACGGATGACAGGGTGGTCCGAAAAATATATGTCATCTGGAGGCAAAGTGGTACTAATTAAGGCGGTTGCACAAGCTATACCAACCTATGTGATGGGGATTTTTAAGCTACCAGCCGGATATTGTGAGGATTATATGAAAATGATTCGTAACTTTTGGTAGGGGGACGAACCAGATCAGAGAAAAATACATTGGATAGCATGGGAAAAGATGATGCTGCCTAAACATATGGGAGGTATGGGTTTTCGGGATATGAAGTTGTTTAATCAGGCTCTGTTAGCAAGACAAGCTTGGAGGCTGGTGGCATACCCGGACAGCCTGTGTGCTCGTGTTCTTAAAGCAAAGTACTTCCCAAACGGCGAGCTGATCGATACAGTGTTCCCTTCGGATTCGTCACCCTCCTGGAAGGGAATTGAGTTTGGGCTTGAGCTGCTAAAAAAGGGGTCATTTGGCGAGTTGGGAATGGTGACAAGATCCAGATTTGGAGGGATAATTGGATACCTAAAGATTCACTCCTGAAAATAACAGGGAAAAGAACAAGGTGTCGACTGCGATGGGTATCCCAACTCATGCGTGGAGATGTGCGGGATTGGGACAGGGATCTTGTCAAAACAATTTTCCATAAGCATGATGCAGAGGAAGTATTAAAGATTAGAATTCCAACTAGACCTACTGATGATTTCATTGCATGGCACTTTGAGAAAAGTGGTATTTTGTCAGTTCGGAGTGCTTACAAGCTTGCCCTCAGGGATTTCATACAGCAACAAAGAGTGGCGAGTACCAGCAGCTCAATGGATGGAGGGAGAAGGGCATGGAAGCATCTTTGGAGTACTCCGGTTCCTCAAAAGATAAAAAAAATTTGCGTGGAAGCTAGCAACCGAGGCTCTGGCTATCATGCGGAATAGGAAGAGAAGAAATTTAGAATCTGATAGTACTTGCCGGTTCTTGCCGGTTATGTGGTAGAGGCGAGAAAGATGGTTACCATGCAGTGGTTGCGTGTACAAAGTCGAGAGCTCTGCGTGAAGAGCTCAGAAAGGAATGGGAACTGATATCGGAGGATATGTTGGTGAGGTCTGGCCCAGAATGGTTTCTATTGCTATTGGATAAACTAGATACAGAAGAAAGAGCCCAGGTTTTTTTCTGCTTTTAGAGAGCCTGGCACCTGCGGAATGATGCAGTGCATGGAAATGGCTCTGCGTCGGTGGAGGCGTCGGCAAGATTTGTGAGGAACTACTGGTCTTCCTTGCTGAACATAAGACACGGTGCAGGACATGATGAAAAAGGAAAGTCACTGGCAGTTAGTACCTGGTCACCAGCGAGAAGGAATGATGGGGTTCAGAGAAACACAAAAGAAATGCCAAACTGGGAACCACCCAGGCAGGGATGGGTAAAAATTAATGTTGATGCTCCCTTTAGTGCACAGTCCGGTGAGGCGAGCATTGGCTTGATTATCAGGGACCATGCTGGTCAGGTTCTATTGACAGCATGGAAGGTCATACAGAGATGCTCGTCAGTGGAGGAAGCTGAGGCTACAGCATGTCTTGAAGGAGTTCAACTGGCAGTGGAATGGATGGGTAAGCCGACGGTCATAGAGTCTGACCGCCTGTATATTGTAAAAGCACTGCAAGAATCGACGGCAGATAGAGCACGTTTTTCCGGTATTATAAAATAAATAAAGGCCAGCATGATGCTGCTTCCGGAGGTAAAATTTAGTAAAATAGGAAGAGAGTGCAATAGAGTGGCTCATGAGCTTGCTAGCTTAGCGAGGCGTACTTTGCATTGTGTGGTTTGGAGATCACAAGCTCCATCCTGTATTAGTGAGCTACTCAAACTTGATTGTAATTTTTCATCTCTTTAATGAAGGCACTCTTTTCCATCGCAAAAAAAATAATCGGTGGTTTTTTTTTTGTTTTTTACAAAAATATATTTTTGTTTTCGAAATTTACAGAAATATATCCCGGCCGCCCCGCTGCTGGGCGGCCGGGACCTGGTCGCCCCGCAGCGGGGCGGTAGGGGCTTTTCTGCAAAAATTTTCGCTGAGAATTTGCGCTGAGGTCCCTGGAGGACCGGTTGCCCGGCAGCGAAGCGGTCGGCCCCCCAGGTAGGCTCCGGCCGCCCGGCAGCGGGGCGACCGCCTCCCAGAGGCCGCCGGCCCTCGTTTTCTTCACCAAAAATTCAGAAAAAATTATCGGTTTGTCGTAATACTATTCATATAACATATAATGGTCTAACAGTTCATTAATACTGCAAAAGTGTGCTTGCATTGTAAGGTAGCATAAACAAAGTTTGAGTACAAAATATGAAAACCAAGACGACAGGTCCATAATAACAATATAGAAACAAGTGGCAACAACTAACCACCCCTACCGTGCCGACCTCTCTTACGTTGTGCGTATACGTGATCTGTAGGGTAGCTATGACGGTCCGGTGGCTTCACGTCTCTGGCAGGACGGCATAACTGAGCCAGAGGTGTATGCAAGCTGGGATCATCGTCCTGGGCAGGCGTAGCAAACAACCGTGTAAAGTCGTCGATGGAGGCCTCGTCGTTGTCTTGAGACCACCCTACGGATCACAAAAAACCTTTTTTTTAAGCAATGTTAAATAGGTGAATGCAATTCCGTACAAATGATTGTACGTACCCTGTGTTGGAGGTAGTGGTGGTGGTGGATAGGAATAAACTCCTTGATATCCTCCTGGTGGCGGCATAGGGTGATACGAAGAAGGCCCCGCTCCGGTGAACTGTTGTGATCCTGAGTGTAAATAGTAATGTATGAGCCTTCGATCATAAAACATAACCAAATAAAATTATGCAACACATATTTACCTAAAGTCCCTGCAGCTGGTGTCATAGAGGTAAACTGGGTTCCTTGAAACGGAGCCCCTTGCGAGGCACCTGACCCTCCATAGGGCTGAGAACCGGGGTACCCGTACCCTGTGTGGAGTCATACTTAAATATTGCCTACAAATATACGGATCGGTAAATATCACACCATACCTTCGTACTGTGGGTGGTATGGGGGAGGCTGCTGCACTGCGGCACCACAAGAAACCGACGTGGACGCTTGCGACGATCCGTAGGAATCCTTGTACACCGTCCGTGTACCAAAGGCCTGAAGGATGTCTCGGGCTCTATTACGTCGAGTGGTCCAGGCCTCGAGTTGCGCCGGCATGCTCATCGTAGACCCGCCATGAATCCTCATTACATTCAGTGAGAAATCTAATTCAAGCAACCTACACATTTCGAACTGCAACCAAGAAAACTTAGTCCACAAATCTTAAAAGATTAAAAATGCCGTCAATATTTACTCACCGCCCCAGCTAGTGCCTCATCCCTGTGTCGTGCATAGCCATCCTGCGAAGTCGCAACATGCGGCTGTGGATGCATGTCAGCATACGTCAAGCGGCAACGAGTCTTAGGTTCGTACCAGGTCAGGTACGCCCTAAACGAAGCCTCAGTGTGTGGACCGGTCACCCCGCTGCCGGGCGGCCTGGGGGGCCGGCCGCCCCACTGTCGGGCGACCGGTCCTCCAAGGGGCTTCAGCGCAAATTCTCCGCGAAAATTTTTACAGAAAAGTCCCTGCCGCCTCGCAGCGGGACGACCAGGTCCCGGCCGCCTGGCAGCGGGGCGGCCGGGATATATTCCTGTAAATTTTGAAAACGAAAATATATTTTTGTAAAAAATAAAATAAAAAATAAAAATCCGCATGATAATCGCCGTAGTTTGGAGAGCAGCAGGCCCATATCTGCCCAGAATAGGAAGGAAAAGGCCCATGTCATATGGCCCCAAAGAGGATCGATCTCCTTGGGCTACGTCTACAGATGGGCCAAGGGGCGATGTCTCTCTGTACGTCAAACTGGGCCGGTGATCCGTCGGGTCTCGTCGTTTCGGCGGCTCGGCTAAAAACTCCAACCCAGTCCATCCATAACGCCGGGGCCAAGAAAAAGAAGGTCAACGATACGCGACTCTGATCCCCCGACCAAACGACAACCAGGCGGAGCCGCATCGATGACATTGACAACCCGTGCGGCGCGCCGGCGCGCGGTGCCTGCCTCTGCCTGCCTGCCCGCGCTGCCTGCGCCGGCGCCCCACCGCGTCCGCCGCGCGCCCCGGGCATGCCTGACGAGGCCTACGTGCGTAGCCACGACCCGCGCGTCCCGTGGGCGATGCCGATGCATGGCCCGGAAGAGGGCTACGGGCTACGGCTAGCTGCACTGTTACCATACCGGCTGGACCACCGCGAGACGGGACGGGCGCATGACGCACGCATCTGCCACGCTTTGCTCGTCCTGGCGCGGCGCGAGCACGCACACGCAGCCCAACGCGTGCTCCACGTACCCCGCCCAGCTCATCACCGCAGCGCGAGCGCCCGCCACTGACCGCGTACGTGAACTGTGTGCGCACGCACGCATGGTCCCGGTCCCGGGCTCCTGGCGGAACCCCGAGGAAACCCCGCGTACGACGTGCTCTCCTCGCAATGGCAGATTGGCATTGGCCGTGCAGGGCCAGGAGCTAGCTAGCTAGTACGCCAAGCCTTCTGGCTCTCTGCGCGCAATGCATGCGGCCCGGCTCATCACGCAGGCTTGCGGGCGTAATCGTGGTCAGGGACACGCATGCAGCCCGCAGGCCGGACGCTGGTCCCTTCTGCGACGCCTCCTCGCGCTAGCGGCATTCGGAGCCATGCATAGCAGCCACATATCTGCGAGCAAAGCATGCATGCATTCAAGCTGACCTTTCAGATGATGCAACTGGCTGGCTACGCACGCAGCTCGCTGTTGATGTGGTCCTCTGCTCACCTTCTGCTGCCTCGCCCACCCCGAACAGAGTAACGCGACAAGTCAGTGCCTAGAAATAACTGCCTAGATGAGGACGCACTGCCTGCCCAGCTGCCCTGACAACCGGCAAGGGACGCGTGCAGTGCCTGCCACTGACGAGGTCGTGCAGTCCAACGTACACCTGTTAGTCGGCCCCCATCTACCTTCGCTTGGCTTCGCTTCGCCATCACCATCAGGCAGACCAGACCAAGCTACACGAAGCTATAGTGCCGCACGCCCGTGCCTCACATGAGCAGAGCTACTTGTCGAACTCCCCGCGCCACATCTTCGATCCCTTCCCTCCCCGCGTCCCGGTTCGGGGCCGAGGAGACGCGCGCGTACGTGGAGATCGCCCGGTGCGGCCGGCCAGACACGGGACGCGCAAACGGCCGGCCAACCAGGCGCCCGGGCGGCGACGGCGACGTGCTTCGGCGCTGGCCAACCAATCCGGTGGACGGACAGTGCCGCACATCCGATCCATCGTCCGTTCCACCGATCGCCGTCGCGGGGAGTATCCGATTAGGATCGCACGGGGAAGAGCCAGTGGCCACGGACAGGCCGATCGATGGATGGACGGATCGAACGGCGAGCGATGGGTGCGTGCACTCGCGCCCCGGCCAGTTTGTCGAGTTGAATGATGTGGTTGGCCTTGGCCGTCCCAGAGAGGGACGGGGCGGATCGGATCGATGGAAAAGCTCGTGTGTTGCCGTGACAGCCACCAGCACGATGGAAAAGCTCGGATCGATCGATGCCGGAGACAGCGCCGGGCACCTAGAATGACTGCCACGCCTAGCACACCGCTTCCGAGTTCAAAACATTCGGTCCTTGGCCGTGACACATATAAGAAGGAACATGATGAACATCTATCTTCACTTCTTCAGGGCCTGGCCAGCCGCAATCAAAATCATTCGGTTGTACGCTGCAGTACTGTGCTGCAACCTTCGCAGGAACCAAATTAGACTGCGCACGGCCTGTACCCTGACCGTTCATTCATCACCGTTCCCTACATCGGAACGGGGCCTTTCAGACGCAAGCAAAGCAAGCACGACTCTGAGAGGCTTTTCTTCGTCGTTGCGTTCGACCGGCCGGGACCGGTGCCGATGAGAGAGGTTGACGTCGTGATGCGCACCGGGAAGCAGAGCACGGCGGCAGGGTGCAGGGGCAGACGACGGACGGACAGCAGACAGGCGCGCTCTGCGACGTCGCTGTCCGCGACCCGCATGCGCCGTGGGGCAGCGAGCGATTGGGGCGAAGCAGATCGAGAGCAGCGAGCAAGCTCGTGGACAGGTGCCGCGGAGCCATCGCTTTAAAGAGGCAGGGGGGAAGGAAAGCTGGGGCTCGCTCGATCTCATCACCTGGCCGGCCTCGCTCGCTGCAAATGGTAAACGATAGGGCCTCACAGTTGTGCCTGTCGACCTCTCGACGTACCTGTCCGTCAGGGTCAGTGTGGAAACTCGTCGCCTTCTTGGCAACGGGCGCGCCTGAGGAATTGGTGGTGCGCATCGACTTTCCTGGCGACGTTGCTGCTTCTAATCGAGGGAAAAGGCGCAGCGCAGTTACCTGATGCCGTCGAATGGCAGCAGAAATCTGGTTCACAGTTCATGGAAAAGCATGCGCATGCTGCATGCGCTTCCAGTTCTGCTTCTGCGCCGCAGCGGGCAGGCACTGGACCGATCCTGAAGCATTCGTGCCAATCCTAGCACAGATCCTCGTGCAGGGTCCGTGGTACTTGAGGGTGGCGTTGGTTGAATGCGCCACGCCGGTGTCGCTGACGGCAGCAGTCCGGCCGGCCGGGACCATGGCATTGGCATGCATCCATCCATCTACAATGGAGAACGGACAGTTATGGCGGCAGCGACGCTCATGTGAATCCTTAAACGGATTCACCCACCTCAGTTAATTCTGTGTACTGCGCCCGGCCGGCGCGGCGTGCCCCCTGACCTGATCCTGATCCGATCCACACCGGGTGGCGGCCGGTTGGCTACCTCCTCGGACGGCAACAGTACACGGATGCATGTCGCGAGCGTGACCGGCCTCGCTCGCCGCCGCCGCCGTACGCCATAGCAATGGCAATTTGCTTGCTTCTTCATTGCTTGGTAGCTTTGGGCCCGGGCCCGGAACGGACGGACGGAAGCGAACGCGGCGGCGGCGGCGAGCTGTGCGGAGCATGGACCGGCGGCGGGCGGCGTGATGGCATGATTGATGCCTTGATGGGTTCATGGGACGGATCCAGATGTAGTAAACTAAGCCTGACAAATCAGGAGCCGTGCTCGCTCGCCGCCCGATTTCGTGACAGGGATACATACATGCGCATTCTTTGGGGCTGGTTGGGGGGGGGGGGGGGGGGGGGGTGAGGCAAAACAGTGTCGCTGAATCTGAAGTACGACGTGAGCACGTAAGGTAGGGCGCACGAACGCAGCGAAGACAGGTCAGTTCCACGTCGGTACGGTGCTTAAACAACCACGGAGGAGTACGTGATGCTCAATCCAATCATAACGGAACGTGGCGGGCTGGCGGCACGAGAAAGTCTCACGGGAGCTGCTGGATTGCTTGCTGGGGCTCTATTTTCAACAAGCAACTCCAAGTTTGTACAACCCAAAGCCTTTTTTTTTTGCAGAGGACGGATTCTGAGGGCAGCTTTTTAGTCCTACTATAGTAATGTTTTCCTGCCACAACTCAAGCCACGGCAGCAGCTGCCGATAAAAGCTACTAGCCTTGATAGATCGTTAACGTCAACAACCTTTCAACGTCACGTGTCGCCTCCGGGCTCCGGTTCACTTCTTCTTTCGTGGCAGCATGAACATTCGTGATGAGCTAGTGCTGCTGCAGCCAACCAGTACGCACGCGACCAGTGTTGGCTTCGCTGAAAGACACGGCGCGTACGAAGTATGAAGCGCGTTGAAATGTGTGCACCGATCGAATAATACCCAGCGGCTGCTAGTGCTAGCTCCGATGGTACGTGCGTGCGCGCATCGTTGTCATGGCGCGGATCCAAACTCCGGACACGAGTTGCTCTCATCATTCAAATCGGGAAAAAAGAATGGCAAGGCTGCAGCCTGCGGCTGCGGGTAGCCAGTTTTTTCGCGGCTCGCATAATTTGAACCACTCGATGGATTCATTCCCATCTGCTTCGCCGGCATGGCAGACCCCAGTGTGGCTGAATTCCCTCCGTTCCGGCGAACGGCCAGAGAGAGAGAGAGCCGATGACGGCGGCATTCGGAATCGCATTTCACAGACCGATGCTCACCGGCGCGTGCACTCACTCTGACGGCGTGGCGTGCGCGGGTCCACATCGACGGGCAACTAGTTGCGCCATCGTAGCGTAGCTAGCTAGGTACCGGCAGCAGCCGCTGGTTCCGAGTTACTGACAGTGAAGCGGCGGCCGGCGGTGCCGTGCAGTCCGCGTCGGCCGGGATCGGGGGTATCCTGGGCGATGGCGAGGCCGCGCACGGGTCGGCCTCGCGGACAGCGACGCGACCCCGGACACCTGACGGTGGCGTGCACCCTCGCTCCGGAACGGGCGGGCACGTCGCCATCCGGCCATCCCCTGCGCGCCCGCCGGCGGCCGGCCAATGCGAAAAGCTAGCCCAGAGACCCCCCGGGCGCGGGACGGGTGATCGATCAATCGAATAATCCTACGTGCGAACCAAGCCTCTTTTGGAATCGCAAGGTGTACTACGGATTTATTCCAATATTTCCTAGCGAAAAACAAATCCTTCAGAGCTTGTAGTACTAGATTTTCGAGAGATGTTCTGCAGCTGCAGCTAGGCCTTCTTGGGCCACACCTGCTGTACGATGCGACACAGTTCGTACAATCGGACCGATACATTCAACACCTGATAATCGCTTGCACCGGTGTTTAGGTTTAGTAGCTGATGTTGTGCCTCAAAACCTAACAGGAGTCCGCAGCTCAAGTAGTCAAGTGACTGATGAAATTCCAATTGACCATAAAATCGAGTTGTGGGCTTGTGGCTTTTGTCCATAGAATCACACAGGTTAGCAATGTAAGATAGAGGCTATACTACTAGATTCGCCATATTTATTTATCTTTGTCTAAGAGCATCTCCAACAGAACATGTAAAATAAGTTAGTTATATAAAAATAAAGAAACTGAGCTTAAATCCAAATCCAACCGACTCTCCAAACTCATCAGCTCTGTACTTGACTATCCATCCAACACCCTCCGTTAGCTTTCTTTGCAGAAGCACTTTGTTCGGCGTCCATCACTCCACGGGCCCTCCAGGCCCTCCGCCACGCCGATCCCGTCACCCCCTCTGCCACGCCCGCTTCTCCGCCGTCCCCTCCACCGCGCTAGCCACTCCGCCACCCCCTCTGCCACGCCAGCCTCTCCGCCGCGCCGCCCCCTCCCGCGCGGCGCACTGTGGATCCCGCGCCCTCTCCCACCGGCGTGCCGTGCTGCTCCTGCGTGCCGGCGGATCTCGTGCTGCTCCTGGCCGCGGATCCGCTCCTGCCGGCACCTTGACTGAGAGGCAGAGGAGAGGGGCACCAAAGCTGATCTGGTGGGCCCTGGGCATGGAGGAAAGAAGACCGAGGAAGAAGATGACCGGGATTGGGGCTCCAGTGGTCGATTCAACTCGGGAAGAGCTCAAATGGATTGGTGGTGATCCTATGATGCAGTGTATGTGAGGAATTGAGTAGAGAACAAGCAACTGCGACGAATTTCGGTGGCAAAGAGAGCTCAGCTTGGTGGGGATGAACTGACGTGAAACCGATTATGCCTAATCTGTTGGATTACCTTATACAATTTGGGGGTTTTCTATTTTTACAAAGGGTACAATCTTCAAATTTAGATATAACATAATACATAAGGATGCTCTAAGGTGTCATTTTTTCTTAGAACTTACTGGTAAAAACTTTATTTTGTAAACCCTGTCCATGTCCTAACAACATGTATATTGAACCATAGAGAGTTTTATAGCTTACTGTAAAAAGACATATTTGCCATTTGATGAAATATGAATGGTAAAAACCATTTGGGAAAAATCCGGCTTACACCCTTAAACTATTACAAAAATTCGATTTTCAACATTCAACTACAAATCGGGTAACAAAAGCCATCAAATTGTTGAAACCGGAAAAGTTTAGCTCTTTCCGTAATTTTCCATTTTATGAGAATAAAAAATATTTAAATGTAAACTAAAAAACATAAGTAATTTATTTTAAATTAAAAACCATTTTTTTGCTATGTTGATGTACGGAGAGAATATTTCATTGACATATAAAGTTGTTAAAAAATGAATTCATTCACCACAATAAGATGTCCCTCGAGATTTATGCTCCATTTTGCAAGCTTTTCATGGCCGTTTAGATTTGGGATTTGAGTAGCATTTTTTTAGGGAGGATTTGAGTCACATTGACCAGTGGATCGTAGGTAGGGACAAATGATGGTTACCTAGTGAGAGATACTATCACAAGTAGCTAGCCTATGAACGATAATAAGGGTATCATTGTCGTAGAGCCTAATTTATTTGTCCTAAACATCAGATATTTAAGAACCGTGGGAACTAAGTTTATTCAAGATACAGATAGGGAGCATGTGGGAATGTAGAGCAACTCTTGATCGGAGAGGATGTGGACGGCCATGAGCACCTCTGGGATCAGGTGTTATCATTGGGGTTTGAGATAAGTGTGCTCCAAGAGAAACAAGCACGATCTAAAATACGACAAAACGAAGAAGAAACAAGATCCTAAATTCATGTTATTTTGCATCAATTGCCAAGGAGCTAGCAGACGTAGGAGTCAACAAATCTGAACACGCACAGCATTTAACACTTCCCCTGTGAACCCTTACCCTAAACTGGTCCCGCTGCTACCCACCGAATTTAACCCTTTTTAGCAGGGGACACGCGCGCCCAATACATCAGAGCAGCTTGCTCAGCTCAGCTCCATGCCAACATACCACCATAAACGCAGCAGCAGCAGGGGCAGGAGGGAAAAAAAGCTCCTGCCGCCGCGGCGTAGGCTAGCTGCGTAGGTCTCCTCCTTCCTTGCTTCCCTACACATTCCCCTTACCCTAAGGCCTAAGCGCGCATCCGCTCGCGCTCTCGGGGAGCGGCGATGAGCGAGCGGGACGCGCAGCACGTCGGCGGCAGCTCCCCGGACACGGCCATCGAGTCGTTCTCGCAGCTCCCCTTCGTCCGCCCCAAGCCGCCGCAGCCAGCGTCATCCTCCAGCCCCTCGCCGATCCGGCTGTTCGGCTTCGAGGTCCCACACGACGCCGCCACGTCCTCCACCGCCACCAGCGATGCTGCCGCGTCCAGCGCCACCGCGGGGGGCCATGCGGCGGGGTCGGGTGCGGGCGCAGGCGCAGGCGACGGTGGCGGAGGCCGCAAGTTCGAGTGCCACTACTGCTGCCGGAACTTCCCGACGTCGCAGGCTCTGGGCGGGCACCAGAACGCGCACAAGCGGGAGCGGCAGCACGCGAAGCGCGCGCAGTACCAGAGCGCCATGGCCATGCACCACGCCCAGTACCCCGGCCACCCCCACGCGTACCCCGCCTTCACCAGCTACCACCAACACCGCTTCGGCATGGCGCGCTACGAGCCCCCGCCGGGGCCGCCGCCGCACTACCCCTCGTGGTCCAGCCACCTCCCGCAGGCTGCTCCGCCCGTGGTGCCAAGGTACTATGCGGGGGCCGGCTCCCTGTCGCAGCCGATCACCGGCAGCCCCGTGCCGGCTGCCGCGCTCTGGCGGGTCCCGGCCGGCACCGTGGCCGCGCCGCTGGCACGCCAAGAGCGCCCAGCGCAGCTGTCCTTGCCAGGCCGGGAGGAGGAGGCAATGGCCGCAGGAGCAAGAAGAGGGAACACAGCAGCAGGGCAGGGCGGCTCGCGATTATCCCTGTCTTCCTCGTCCACCTCGTCGAAGCATGAACGCCGCCGGGGAGAAGCTGCTGAGAACAGAGAGAATGTGAGTCTGGATCTCACCTTGTAATTCTAGAGAGGAACAATGGTGTGATCATTTAGCGGGTTCGTGATGACGACTGAGGGGGGAAAAACCTATTCTTCTTTAGCTCTTGAAATTGTTTATTTGGGTAGCGGCGCTCAGTTGAGAGATTCATTTGTTCGACTTCGTCCTCCTTTTTTTTTTTTTGAGGCGAGACTTCGTCCAATTCGCGGCTTTCGATTTCCTTTCGTGAGAAATGAGAGACAATGATGGGAGAAAAACTTGGGTGAGATCGAGCGTCAAAAGGGCTGGTGCCATCTTTTCTTTTGTCGCCTTAATTTTTTTCCTCTTAAAGCATCTTTTCGCTCGATCTCACCTACTGGTACTGACTGATGCTTTTTTTCCCCATTTTTTTCTCAAATTGTCGTCCAGCTTCTTAAGTCATGTTGCTAAGTACTTCCAAGTTTCATTTGTCAAAATGGCCAAACACTGTCTCTCTCAACCACCAAAACAGCACCCAAGTTTTGGGACATTTCGATCTCTTATCTACTACAGCTTATCCAGTTGCTTTTTTCTTCTTTCTCACCCGTCGCCCCTACCCTCTTTCCCCAATGGCCCAGCCGCCATGCTAAACACTCTGTTTGACAACCCTCCTCTAACACCCGTACATGAAACTAGCGACAAATCCCACTCTCTATCCGATCCGGACCACCCTTCCAGTCTCTATCCGGAGGCCACTCTAAATCCCAGAACCCTCAAACCCTAAACCCAATTCTTCTAACCCCAAAATTCTAAATGCTACTCTATCCGTTTCAAAATGTAAATGTTTTGGTCCTTTTAAATTTATAGTATTTACTACGCACCTAAATATAATATATGTCTAAATCCATATCAAAATCTATTAATCTAGCGGAGGGAGTACATAGCTAGAGTCAATGGAAAATCACAATCTCAATCTTACTAAAAACTAAATGGCACTCGGTAGGGCTGCTCTTGCTCGATGGAGATAGAGAAATTGGTGTGACATGAAAAACACCCTAATAGTAATAGGATACAACTTTTTCTTAAATATGCCGCAGTTTTAGGCCGGTCATAATGTTTGTTAAAGTAGTAGTGAACTGCCATCAATTTAAATTTCTGGGATAAAATTAAAACAATCAGTGTATGCAACTTATGGTTTCGAGTTATTTTCCTGTCAGGTTAAATTCTTAGATTGGATCTTTCATTTATTATCTAGGAAAATAGGGGAATCTCTTCTATGTTTCATACGGAAATCGTACTAGGCATACTAGGCAGTACCGCAATACAGCGTCTGAAATTTCTGAAGGAGCATTAAGGCGCGGCCTGTTCTGGCACTTGCGCATGCCCATCGCCTTATGCGTGACCACGGCCTGCCTGCGCAGAATTCTGCACCTCTGCTCTTTCATTCCTTCCCATGTACAGGCACGCTGGCGATGCACACAGCATACTCCTGTTCAGTTTCCCAAGAACACGTACAGGGCCTGATTGCAACCGCTTGCAGAAAGACTTCAGGAAGAAGAAGAAATAAATCAAACCAGCAGCTGTTGGTTCACGTTGACCTTGACATTCGTGATTCGTATCCCGTGAAGGAGTTTATATATATATTTCAGAGGATGGAGATTGCCAGGATGTGATGTGATGTGAAAATGTGAAATAATATGGCGTATGATTTACGTTGAGAAAAAAGGAAAAAAAAAAAGAAACGGCAAATGAAAGCTGGCTAGCTTTTGGGATTAGTTAGGACCATGGGCCGGGACACCTTGGCCCACGTCAAACGCGAGCATAAATAACCAAATGTAGTGTGGCCCGTGCGAAATCCGAAACGGCCCATAAAAGGACTGTATCGTCAATGAAACTATGTGGGCCTAGACCTTTTTTCCTCCTGTCCATCTATCAATTTGCGCCGGATTTCTTTTCCAAATTCAAATCTTTTAGAAAAATAATATTTTCCGGCTCTGTTCTTTTTTCCCGTCATGCCGCTACATCCTATCCGTGCAAAATGGACGCTGACTCGACCAGATCTGCTCCAAAACCTGACCAGACCAATCGGATGGCATACATATTACGTCACGTCACGTCACGTGACCACCCACGCAGTAACACTGGTCTCCATGTCCTAGATCGCTCGCATCTTCTGCGAGAGCACGCTGATACGCTCCAAACCAAACGCTTGGAGACATTCCCGCCTCGTCGCCTCTTTTTTTATCCCCCAAACCACGCATCAGCTGCAGACCATGCTTGAGCTGCGGGGAACACCGGCCCAAAGAAAAGTACAGATCCGGCCGCCTGGCCAAGGCAGCCGCTGCGCTCCACGCACCGGCCAGCGCGGCAACGGCAGCGCGGCCACGCTCCGCCGCTGACGTACGCCCCACCCCCTTCGAGCGGGCGCGCTTTGCTTAGCATCGAGGGGCACGCGACGTGCTCGCGCGCTAAGCAAAGCCGCCCTCCCGCCTCCCCCTCCTCTTCCCGCGGAGCCGGCCCCACGTGCGCGCGCGGCCGCGCACGCCGCTGCTCGCCGGCCATGTCGCGCGCGGCGCGTACGTGTCGGAAGGCGAGTGGCTGGCGCTCGAGCTCGCCATGTGCGGTCGGTCACTCGTGGCGCGCGCCCATTGGCTGCGCGGCGTATCGCCGGCGTGCCTACAAACGAGCTGACCCCATCGAAGCCCAGGCTCCATCGCGTTCATCCCCACCAAGCTCCAAGCTAGCTTCGATCCGAGAAACGACCTGCTAGATCGCCTGGGAAAATCCATCCGTCCACGAACGAAGCTCCAGCCGAATCCCCACCGATCGATGGGGAACTCGTACAGCGGCGGCGGCGGCGGCCCGTCGGCGGCGGGGGCCGCGCTGGAGGTGCCGCTGCACCTGTGCTTCTTCCTGCTGGTGCTGCTCCTCTTCCTGGGCTTCTCGTGGTACACGAGCTACGAGTCGGCGGCGGAGTCGTTCGCCGGCCAGGCGCGCATCCTGCTCATGGCGTCGCCGTTCGCGCTGCTGCTGGCCGTGCGGCTGCTGTCGGGCGTCTCGGCGGGCAAGGGCGGCGCGGCGCGGGGCGTGGGCGACCTGCTGGCGGTGCCGATGCCCGAGCGGGACTCCATCCACCGCGCCGGCGGGTCGCCTTGGGGCGTCGGGCTCCTGCTCCTGCTGCTCCTCGTCATGGTCTCCTACCAGTCCAACTTCCGGGACAAGTGGTTCCCGCTCGCGAGCAGGTGATCAGAGTTCCGGTTGCTGCCCGATCAATATCGATCGATGTAAAAAAAGCACCTGCGGTAATGTAACTGCTGTAAGATCAGAGTCCAACTGTCAATGCAACGAGAATCAACTGTACCGTCTCCTGCTCTGGCTGTGATGCTGATTGTGCTTGTTTCCAAAAATGAAACTTCGCGAGGTAAAATGGTACTCCCTCCGTAACAAAAAAAACAAATTAATCTAACATTCAAAATTTGTCCAAAAAACATATCTATTTAATACGCATGTAAGAATCAATCAGCGTCAAATATAGGTAATAAATAGGGGCAGTGGCGAAGCCAGCCCAGGAATTGACCTAAGGCGAAGTTCTACGATAAAACTTTTGCACAGTCGGAGTGAGGCGTCGAGGTAGCATGCCTGGCTGAAGGCACCCGCGGTGCGCGGCCGGGGGTGCCGAGGCGGGGTTGCAGGACGGACGGGTGCGGGGCGCCGTCGCGATCGCCCATCATGCAACGGCAGCGACACGCTGGTGTGGGCTCTGAGTGGGACTGCAGGGGGGGTGGATGGTGAACTGCCGAAGTCGGCAACGACATCTGGTGGCAAGTAGACATATCGCTGAGCTGGGACGCTAGGCTGAAACGCTTAAGAGGCCGCAGCCCACTCGACCGGGCAGCCCACTCGTCCAATGCGCCAATGGCCTGGGTCTCACAACTCTCAGTAGCAGAGGACCGTCATCCTCACGTTCGGAGGGTGCCGCCGTGCCATCATGAACCCCTGCTGAAGTTGAGAACGGGGGATATTGTCAGTACCCCCGAACCTGAGGAAGCATCTAATACTATGGGCCACCGCACCAGGAAGTCTAGTGTCCGTTTTAGCGCAGCGAATGGGTTCGCTAGATATGTTTGCGTGCATGTATCGGACCTAGCCCATGTAAACGCAAGAGAGTTGCTTGTTAAATACTGAGTGCATGCGAGGAGGAACGGTATCAAACAACTTGTATGAACGGTTACTCCTTTCTTAAGTAATCTGTTCTTCGAAAGCCAATTTTCTGTTCTCCTCTGTTCTTCCTATGTTCCTCAGATGTCAGATCCATCATCCTTCTTCTTCCTCACTACCTAGATATGCTCTGGAGCTCTTCTAGAGGGACCTAGGGCGGCCGCCCTGGCTCGCCCTAGTGGTGGCTCCGCCCTTGAATAGGTGCAAACATGATTATTCTATCTTCTTGTTAATGTGTCCTAAAATTTTTAGAATGACTTATTTTTTGAGGCAGCGGGAGAGTAGTTTCTCCCGATTTCGTGATGTAGCCTCAAACTTTTGGCACCTCGCCGCGCCCACGTAAATACTTGCTTAGAGTACGCATGGGTTGGGGATTTTGATCGTACACGTTATTGCTCGGATTTGAGCCATTGTCACCATAAGTGATGATTACTCACCATAGAAAAACAGTTCTATGATTGACGCTGGCTTAACCAAACTAATTGTTGTAGATCCGGCTGATCACGGCACTCCTAGCGCCCGAACGTCGGATCAGAATTTTTTCATCGGACGGTCCGTCACAACATTGATAAATAATAGTTGCCACATCAGAAATTAGCACTTGCAATATCAAAAAAATGTGTATATAATTGGCTTGGATATTCAATTCGAGAATGAAAATTTTTCAACCCAACATTAACATCATGTTTCATGCGACATCCACGCCACAGCAATATAAAGAAATAGTAATTGCAATATCGTTACTTGACTCTTACAATATGGGTCGAGGCATTGATTTTTTCTACACGCTGGACGTTCTAATCCTAGCATTATCAAATTAAATACCAACATGGAACAATTCTAAAACTCTGAACGCAACTTGAACATTCCTTTCAAACACACACACCCCTTGAACACCAAACCTAACTACAAGTGCTTGCTTTAGAAAGATTTCCCAGTTTTGCGGAAGCTCAACGGGCCAGCAACACAGAGAGTATACATTCGGATTTAAAGGCCTTTTTTTTGTCGTCATAGGAAAAGAGCTTAGAGAAAAATGCCTACTACCTTTATTGAAATTCTCAGTGGTGGTTTATAGGGGTTTTAAATAAGTTGCCACATAGATAAAAATAATGACATGGCAAGAGATTTACATAGAAAATGAATGTTGATAAAAAAAATAACCAAGGGACTGCCACACTTAACGTTGCAGACTTGTACCTCAGCGTCACACTTCATCTACTGAAACATCCAACTCAATGATTTATATGGCTCTACCATTGTGGTGTGTGCTTACAACGTGTCTAGCTGCTACAAGTAGCGGATCTAGCGATGGGGCGAGAGGGGCTCGAGCCCCCTGCCTCTCCCCCTACTGCCATGATTTCCACGAAGCCCCGTTAAATCTCCTCTACAAATTTGAGAAAGAAGCATGAGAGAAAAGATGGGAGAAGGAAGAAGAGGAAGCAACCCTTTCTGCCAGTTATTCCGGCCTCCACCACTCCTGCTACTGCTATGAGTAAGCCTTTTTAAAAAGGACTTTAAAGTAATTGTAATGGAGTTCTAGTTTGCAAAACTAAGTCCGAACAGTACCACGAACAATCACGGGAATTACCCCCTATCATCATAAATACTTTTTTTTTGGGAGTGGCCAATCATAAATACGTAATGCTCTGGATTGGGCTTATGGCCTCGTTTGGTTCATGCTACGCTATTACATTTTACAAGAGAATCTTCTATGCATGAAGTAGTAAATGAAGTCAATTTGCAAAACCTTTTTAGGGATGGGTGTAACTTTTCGCGACGAATCTAATGATAGTAATTAATCAATGATTTGCTACAGTGATGCTACAGTAACGATCCTCTGATCGCGCGGCCAAAGGCCTCATTAAATTCTTCAGGGTCACTAGCGCGGGGGTTCTGAAGTTGATTTTATAAACTGGCTTTATTCGATACCGTAATTAGCAGTCAAAGTGACTAGCATTCACTAGCACAGCACAAACCAAATGAGACCATAAATACCTAAGTGAAGCTTGTTAGGATTGGGTCTTTATCCCTAGGATTGGGCTGTTATATTTACCCAAGTGAAGCCTGCTACAAAGGCCCTGCAGGCCCTGCTGCTTGTTGTGGCATGGCATGACTTCAACAAACTGGGCCGGACCAATTAGTACTGTTGCATCTTCGGACTCTCTGCAGGCGCAATTGCCCATTTTAGAGCATTTTTACGCGATTTCATCAGCAGTAGTCAGGACCCACTATTTTAACCGATGGAAAAAAATCTGTAGATAAAAAGGGCAGTCTAATTTTCAAAAAAAGGGCAGTCTAGTTTAATAATCTATCTTAGGCCAAAGGTAGCATAATGGAATTGAAATAAAGGAAAAAGAAAAGTTTCCACAAAAGACCCAATGCAAAAGCACCGCTAGGTAAAGGTTAAAGTTTGCACGCTCAGAAAAAGTACCGTTTTGGGGGACTCAAAATCAGATTCCCAGCCATGTGTATGGAGAATACTGCAGGCAGATGCCAAATGCAAGGAAAATTCCTTTGAAGGAAAGTGCCAAATGTTTTTATGAGGGAAAAAGATAGCCCAAAAGCAGGGAAGCATCCTAGGCCTTGTATTCTAGCAATGGTGTTAGAGCTTCCTGCCTATCATCCACAAATTCAGATACTTTCGGTGGAATTTCAGATTGCTCACTAGTACGTAATGCTTACCCTCAAGAAACCAAGCATCATCCTTACCTTACAGATTTCTAGCATAAAACATTGCCGAGCTCGTAGCTGAAAAAGCAGAAAAAGATAGCACATAGGATGACTGAAAGAGAGCGCAATAATAAACAGATATAAAGCTCCTGTTCTTTGACATGCGTGATGTCAAGAACGGAGCCGAGAGCCGCTCGCTCCACTGCGATTTTCGGCCCATGTCGAAAGGGAGACGACGGTTGCACGCGACGGAAAGGCCCGTCTCGCAATGATGGGTTCTCTTTTTGGCATATATTCCCTCCCGGCAAAAGGCGCCTCCAGCAGCGCCCCCGTCGTCAGTGTCAGCTACAAAGGACAATTAGGGCCTTTAAGCCCAGCCTTTGGTAAAACTAATCTCCCCCGCCCTGCTTTGGCAGCAAAGACGGCGGGTGCAAACTGAGCTTTTGTTTGGGCGTAAGAATCCTATGCTTCGTGCGAGTTTGATCCCCATGTGACATCCACATGTAGAAGAAAGTACCTGCAATGCAAACAGTATGAGCAGTGTGCTGCTACTCTCACTGAATAGCGAATTCAGAGAGCAGAGTAGCAGGCGCGTTTTGCTGCTCGTTCGAACGAATGTCAGTAGCAGAGAAGCAGTCATGAAATCTGCACGAATGTCAGTAGCCAGTGCATGCGTTCGAACGAACTCTGCGTGTGTTTCGGCTGTCACTTTCAAATGCATAGATCAGTCGTAGTCAGTCAGGCGCCGGAGCACTAGTGGAGGAAGATCAGCAATGCCGGAGCGAAGAGAACGTTCGATGCGCCGCCCTCGCTCCGTGCGCATAGCCCTGCTTTCCTGGGCCGCACGGCCGGCCGGCCGGCAGTGTGGCCAGTGCGCCACCGTGTCCTTTCCCAGCTGCCGAGGCAACTCCACCCCTCCCTGCTAAAGATGGCCAAAGAGCGTGTGCAAAAGAGAAGCGGCACCTTACTCCCTGCCCCTTTCACCTCTTTTTCAGTCCCTTTTCCTCGTCTCTAGAGGCGGAGCCGCAGCCAAAATAATCTTCTTGCATCGCCTCGATTCCTTTGGAAAAAAAAGGTCTTCTGTTCTGTCACATAATAATTCCTCTTAGGACTTGATTGTGGATGCAGCCATACAGTGATAAGATATATGATCCCCAGGTCTAGTATACAAACCCTAGGAAATCATGGAACAGTCTGCTGCAAAATCTAACAGGGCATTGGTGTTCCCTGCCTTCGTCTAGTATAAGTCGTTAATTCTCATGATAATATGCCAGCGCAAACTTAGAGACGGGGGTATGAGTGATTCACCTGCCGTGATAGTCAGATACTCTCTCCGTTCCAAATTATAAGTCATTCCAAAAATCTTGGAGAGTCAAAGTTTTCAAATTTGATCAAATTTATATAACAAGATAATAACATTTATGATACTAATTAAGTATTATTAGATTCTTTGTTCGCTATATTTTCATAGTGCACATATTTGATGTCATAAATCTTTATATTTTTCTCTATAATTTTAGTCAAACTTTGAGATGGTTTGACTCTTCAAGATTTTTAAAATGATTTATAATTTGAAACGGATGGAGTATTAGAATTCTTATCCGTCTTTGAAGAATGCATGCACGCATATATACTAGTGGAGCCTACGGTGTGTAACGTGTAACTTTTCTCTTCCCCCTCTCTTTCCATGGAACTTTCCCTACGTATAACTAGATGCCATGGCCGCCAATGCCCCAAGCTACACTTGACCACACTCTTCTACTCGCTACCGGTGTACTGGTAGGTCAAGAGCCATACCAAGAACCCAGGTAGAGCGAGAGCACGGGTTGCAAGAAGCTGAGCTCAAGGGCTCAGGGCTAAGGTCCATCGCGACCGCGTCAATGGAGTTCCTGTCGCAGATGTGGTCGCTCCTGGGCCTCCTCACCATCCTGCAGAACGTCCTCCCCACGCAGCTCCTCTCCCTGCTTCACTCGCTGTGGCAGTCGCTCCAGGACTCGCTCACGCCCTACTCCTACTTCGACGTCCCCGAGTTCCTCGGCTCCGCCGCCGTCGAGCCCAACGCGCTCTACCGCCACGTCCAGCTCTACCTCCACCGCTCCCTCCTCCTCTCCTCCCCTCCGCCGCCCCGCCTCACGCTCTCGCTCCCGCGCTCCGCCTACGCCGCGCCGGCCTCGGCCGCGCCCGCGCCGCCGTCAGTGTCGCTCTCCCCGAACCACTCCGTCGCGGACACCTTCAACGGCCACCGCGCCGTGTGGACGCACCACGCCGACACGCTCCAGGACTCGCTCGAGGAGCGCCGGTCCTTCTCGCTGCGCCTCCCCAAGCGACACGCCGCCGCGGTGCTCCCGGAGTACCTCGCGCACCTCGCCGCCGCGGCGGATCACCTGGAGCGCTCGTCGCGGGCGCGGCGGCTGCACACCAACGCGGCGTCCCCGCGGGGCGCCGCGGCGTGGGCGTCGGTGCCGTTCTGCCACCCGGCCACCTTCGACACGCTCGCGCTCGACCCGGCCCTCAAGGCGCGCCTCCTGGCCGACCTCACGGCGTTCGCCGAGGGGAGGGAGTTCTACCGCCGGACGGGGAGACCGTGGAAACGCGGGTACCTCCTGCACGGCCCGCCGGGCTCTGGCAAGTCTTCGCTCATCGCCGCCATGGCGAACCACCTCCGGTACGACGTGTTCGACCTGGAGCTCACCCGCGTCGCCACCAATGCCGACCTCCGCGCGCTCCTCATCCAGACCACCAACCGCTCGCTCATTGTCATCGAGGACATCGACTGCTCCCTCCACCTCACCGGCGACCGCGGCCTAGCCTCCGAGAGGCTGCAGAAAAGGCGCAAGCTCCACGCCGCCGCCTACGGCGACGACTCATCCGACTCGGACGACGACGCCGGCGGCAACCACCGGGGCAAGGTGACGCTGTCCGGGCTCCTCAACTTCACCGACGGCCTTTGGTCGTGCTGCGGTGAGGAGCGCATCATCGTGTTCACGACGAACCACGTGGACGGCATCGACCCCGCCCTGCTTCGCCCGGGCAGGATGGACGTCCACGTGCGCCTCGACGCGTGCGGCGCGCACGCCATGCGGGAGCTGGTGCAGCGCTACGTCGGCGTCGGCTACCACGAGATGCTCGACGCGGCGGAGGACTCCATCAGGGGCGGCGCGGAGATGACTCCGGCCGAGGTCGGAGAGGTGCTTCTGAGGAACAGGGACGAGCCGGAGACGGCGGTGACGGAGCTCGCGGCCGAGCTGAAGGCCAGGAGAAACGCGGCTGATGATCTCCAGTGGGAGGACTCGGCGGCGGAGCTCTCTGACGGGTCGCCGACGAAGAAAGGGAGGAAGGGGATGGGGTGGGAGGGCAAGGTCAGGATGCTGGGAAGGCTGAGGAGCCTCACCAAGTCGGAGTCCGGCCGGAGATGATCGTGGTTGACTGTGTTTGACTTTGGTGTTTTAGGTCAGATCCTGGTCGGATTAGACTGAAGATCGTGTTCGGTTTGATGTACCATCTTGTAATAATCTCTGTAATCTGCTACTAATAAGTTGTTAACCCACGTTACGTCTTCGACTATTTTGTGAATCCGACCACTACTCGGCCCAAGGCGCATCCGCCTCTACTTATGTGACGTGGACGGCGTACTCCGCTCGTGCCCCGGCTACAACACGACACCACTTCGATCGGCATGGCTGCCAAGCGATCAGTTGCACCCGTCGTCGGGTGCACGACCGTCGACGAGGTCGCCTCGTCGGGAACGATCATGGACGCCACACGGCTCGCTGCCATCTGTGCGAAGATCGAGGAGTACGCCGCGGGGGGATCACCCATGAGCGCCCGCCGAGTCGCGGCCATCTGCGCCATGATCGACGACCGCGCCGCGGCGGCGAAAACCCGCCGGAACAAGAGGAGGAGGAAGCTGTGCGTGGACAGCACCCGCAGCTACAAGCAGATAGGAGAGATCGGCAGCGGCAGCTCCGGCGCCGTCGTCGAGGCGCGCCACCGCAAGACCGGCCAGGCCGTCGCCATCAAGACGTTCCGGAGGCGAGACGGCAAGAGAGGCCCCGACGTCGTCCGCGACCTGCTGCGGGAGGCCTGCTTCCTGGCGGCCTGCGGCGGCCACCCCCACCTCGTCGGCCTCCACGCCGTCGCGCGCGACCCGCGCACCAAGAAGTACTCCCTCGTCATGGAGCACGGCGGGGCGAGCCTGCGCCGCGCCCTGAGGGAGCGCCTGCGCGCCCACGGCGCCCCGTTCCCGGAGGCCGAGGTGCGCCGGATCATGAGGCAGCTCCTGACCGGCGCCGAAGCGATGCACGCGCACCGTATCGTCCACCGCGACATCAAGCCGGGGAACGTCCTCGTCGGCGAGGACGGTGGCGGCGCCGTGAAGATCTGCGACTACGGGCTGGCCATGTGCACCGCTGGGGCCGGCCCGCCGTACTCGCGAGCGGGTACGACCTGGTACATGGCGCCCGAGGTGCTGACGCGCAGGACGGACTACGACGAGCGCGTCGACCTGTGGTCGCTCGGGTGCGTCATGGCGGAGCTGCTCTCCGGCGAGGTGCTCTTCAAGGTGGACGCCGGCACGCGCCAGCTCGACAGGATGTTCGATGTGCTCGGCACGCCGGGCTGGCAGACGCTGCAGACGTTCGCGCCGCCGCTCATTGTCGGGAAGGTGCTGCGTCGGTTCGCGCGGCTGCCACGGTGGCCTAGTCACCACGGCCGGCTCCGGGAGCTGTTTCCCAGCGAGACGCTGTCGCAGGATGGGTTCGACGTCCTGAAGGGGCTCCTCACGTTTAACCCCCAGGAGCGGCTCACCGCCGCCGCCGCGCTCCGACTCCCGTGGTTCACTGGCGCCGTTGATGCCCCTGCTTCAGTGATAGGCGGCGCCCCGGCGTCGCCTTTCGTTCGGGTGCTGACTAGTGTTTTGGCATTCCTGAGGGTGTCATTGGAATTAATCAGGTTGCCCAAACATTGCTCAGGATCGCTGGTTCTCGTTAAACCAGCGACACCGGGCTAGACGAAATTGAACCCCTAAAATAACAGGTTGGATCAGACTAACTGGTTCCATAAGAAAATGAGGAACAGTATAGCTTATTGCTGTGAATGTCATGTAAGGAGGATCACACGGTATGATTGTAATATGTGTATGTATGATGTATTTAGGCTAACTTCCTAATTTTCTCGGCCATTAAGTGGCTTTCTTGGGCTGCACCCGAAAACCCAAGTGATTTGAATTGTCGTAGATGTGCATACATCAGACATATGGCTAGTTTCTCAGCACCACTTGCTGTTAGTTCTGAGATATAGACATCTCTTACAATGTGATATATACACATATTAGTAATTTGACCCAGATTTGACATGAGCAATCAAACATGTATGGAGATCACCAATTTCAATTACTTCCGTGTAACTGTCAGTTTTCTAATCAAGTACAAATACATGAATGGTGCAAAACCATAATTAGCAGTGCAAACTTTCCAAATAACAAACTGATGAGTCATTGAACATGCACAGGGTTCTTTCAATAAATATGGTTGGGCAAAGAACTGCAAGCATCACCAGCGAAGCAAAATAAAGTAAAATAACAACGCAGGGACTTCACTGTAGAAAAAGAGATACCAGCATTCCAGCATATTATTCCATTTTTCCATGATCTGAGTAAAGGAGAGAATATGTGATTACTGCTCACCAACAAGTCCAGAATTCAAAACAAAATTGCAAGAACAAAGAGGATGTGTAACTTGATTATTGTTACCTGTTAGTAGAAAATTTAGCACATAACAATAATAATAATAGGTCTGACAACTAGACCAGATAACATGAGAAACTGAAGTACTGATAATCCTACTTTCATTGGAGATTGGACAGAGTTGTAAGATATATTCGGTTACATAATTGAATTGGTCAAACACCAAACTTAATGTTTCATATGCCCACACTGTACAGGCATACTATGATACTACCGTCTAGGCTCTAGTCAACTAATTTCAGTGTGTTTATATGATATGATTACTGTGAAGCAAAATCAGTAGAGAACAACAAGTTGCAGATCCTTTAGGCTTCTTGTTACCATATAATTTTCATGCTGTAGCAGTTGTTCAATACCAAACATTGCCACAGGCAGCCATGTACGTTCAATAATATATTGCTATAATTTTTGCATGCCGAAAACAACAAACTTTCCTAGTCCTTACTCCCCAGTGATACTCTTTGTACCATCTACACAAGATTTTCACCATTGCATCACTTGCCTGTCAGTTTCAGGCTTCAGTGGATAAGCCATTTCCCGAGGTCACTGTAAATGATTATATGTCAGGCAGACTTCACAAATCTATCACTCGAAATTGTGATATTACTGATGTTATCGCCAAGAGTATAGTCCCTTGCCGCAATCGAATTTGTAAACAATAGCAGAGAAGCTCCTCAAGCTACTAACAGCATAGATTTGGCACTACTGGAACTGGAATGATGTAATTACTGGTTTGCAGTTATTATTTGTGATAATGTGGCCAAATGCTGCAACTGAAACTCTGAAAAAACAATTAGATTTTTGCATTTATGGTAGATTTTTTTTGAACTATGAAAACTAGAAACTAAGCCCATACAAGCTAAATCAACTTCCCCAGAGCTTAATTTGAAAGCCATTTTTCGACCTGGATGCTTTTGTGATGATTTCATTATACAAGGTAACAGCTTATAGATGTAAAGCTGAGCATATAATATCTAATCAACTCTGCATTTCCTAGTAGCATACCTAAGCATAGACTATCTAAACCAACTTTATTAATCCTGGCAGCACACCTAACTGTACTAGTTTCTCTATTGGTTTGAACTTTTGTTTGTACATATCGATTCTACATCTTTACCTGTTGTATTAGTTTGAATGTTTTCATCAGTCTTTTTTCCAAATCTCAAATCTCAATGCCTCAATCTCAAAAGATATTTTATTTCATGACCCACATCACTTGAGAAAATGCACAGAAAGCTCGCAACAACAAGAACAGATGATTGGCATAAGAAGAATTCTGACCGTAACGTATTTTACCAAATTAGGAAATTAGCGTATAACTTTGAGCAAATTTATAACATCTACTGAAGTCAGCAACTCGAAAATGGAGTGCATCCAGAAATTAGAATATGAATGCTCCCAAAGTTGACACAGTATTTCAATGGGAAGAAAACGCTGTCCACATAATCATATCCTGGTCATACAGTGGACCATTTAATTCCTTCCGATTGATGGTACAGAACTTACAATTGATGTACCTAGCGTTGAAGGTTAAACTACATGATGAACCATAGCATAACCGCTGCGAATGCTACAGAACTAGAAACGACTCCATAGGTAGCAGAACTTAGGACCCAGAGACATACGCTACCAGTAGTTGGAGTACCGTACCATCAGGACTGAGGAGGTGGGGCGATTTCAGGGAAAGCGCGGCAACCGCAGCACGGCCTGCTCGGTCTCCACCGGGTCCGACCGTGAAATCTGCAACGCTCAGAGGACACCCGAGACCAAACCCTAGATCAGTGCCAGGATGTGATGTGATGCAAGAGCGACAGATGTGATGCAGAGTTTTTTTATCAGTCAGGTTGGGGACGAACCGGGTCGCGGAGGACGGGCTTGGTGTCGTCCGTGGCGGGCCGGAACGGCGGCTTCCTGCTCTTGGTCGTCGCCCCGGAGGAGGAACTCGTACCGGCGCTGTCCGTGGCTGCGGCGACGGAGCCGGAGCCGCGGGAGAAGCCCACCGGCACCGTCGAGGGCGTCGCGAAGGCGTAAGGCCTCTCACTTCCGGCGGACATGACCTCGACGGGGAAGTGGATTACTGATGGATTCAGCGGGTCCGCCGCTCGCTTCTGTTCAAACTTTTCAGTTCAGGAGAATTTCTGTGGCCTTGCCTTCCCTGGACTTGGCCGTCTTCAGAGCTTCAAGGCCGTATAAGCAATTCAGCAGAGATGGCAGTTTTCAATGGGCACTGAAAATGGTTTTGCTTTTGCTTGCTTAAAAACACACAATCAGCAAACTTCGACTGCATCCTCTTCACAACAGCGGCACAGAGCTGCTTTGGTTTGACCGAAAACACCATGGAAAACAATCAGCAAAGGGGCAGTAGTGCATTCCTCTAGGCTTCACTGTGAGCAACTATTTTACCAGATTCAACATCATTTTTCTCTGCGACCATAAGACTGACACGCTGCAACATCAGTTTTTTGCTGACTAAAGAGAACGACGACTCAGATTTCCAGTATTTTGTTTCCATAACATAACACCAAACTTGATCATGACAGTAAATTGGTGTATAAGCAGATTTTTTGTATTTCCTTAGACTTAGATCGAGCAAGGCAAGAGTTTTACACTATTTACGATTTCATATTCTTGTTACTAAATACATATTCACAATGGAAACGCCTCTACATAAGCAGCTTTATTGACTTTGTTTCATCCGAATCCAATAAGAATGCAAGTCCCACTTATTCAGAATTCATCAGAGTAGTTTTATCTAACTCGATGATTCCACTTCATAGGTGTGCAAGTTACAATCAGATTTCAACAGAACTCATCGCTAATATCAAAATGCAACATAAACACAAACAGAAGTACAGAACACATGCAGAAACCTCAACTCTCAAGATTTATCAGACTTGGGACGAGGCCGCGCAGCAGCTGGCAGTGGTGGTGACATCATTACTAAATGCTTATACATCCTCCACCAGTGGTCCGACGCTTCATCGACTGTCCGGAAGGTCCAGATGTGTGGCTTGGCCTTCTCCCGTGCAATGAGGATCTCCTCCACCTCTGCCACCCGCTTCGTCTTGAGAGTGAGGCAATCCACGAGGTCACCCCACTTGCCGAAGCAGTTGTCAAAATCCCCATACCGGTAGTAGCTCTGCATCTGGTGGAATGGTGAGTAGCAGAACCACAGAGCATCGAAGCACTTTATGCAGTCGGGACGTGGCGGTGGTGGGCCACTGGTCGTCTCTGGCTTCTCTTTCACATCCATAATCTTTGCTGCATAATACGAATCCAACAATTGTAAGATTCCTACACATTGGGTTACTATTAGCGAATATGCATATGATCACAAATGCTCAGAAGTTTTTGCTGGGCATCAAGAATGCAAAGACCAGACCAGCAATGTACAAAGTTTAAAATGTACAGGAAGAAGCACAATAGAGACTCTAATTCATCGTCTTTCAACTGCTAATCCATCTAATGAGCTAACTGCAAAGTCAAATGACTGAAGTAGAAAAGGAAAGAAAAATGTGAACTATTTGTTGTCATATCAAAATAAACTGGGGCATCAGAAATAGGAAATTATTTGATTTGAGACTGCAAACATAAAGCAATTCAACACTCATTCTAAATCGAGCTAGTGATTTTTTGTTTTGCAAACAAAAAGGTGAAGCCATCACATTCTGAACAAAGAGGAGTTTGGCTGTTTGCTAACTGAAGCCATCACCGAATTAAGCAATGGGCATTGGCACTGAATTCAGAAAAAAAAATTCAAACATTTACACCTAATGAATTTATGAGAAGGGTAAGGGAATGACTACCGAACAGAAACATTCGTTCACTTAGCCTCGGCAGCTGCGAGCTTTGTTACCAGGGCACGTGCCCCACTGCCAATTTCTCCTCGGTGGCTTCTTCATCCGGAGCCATAACAATAGCAATACATAATTTAGCATTATGAAATTAGTTGTACACAGAAATACCACTTTTGTCTAGTTGTACGTTCATTAATTTGAAGATTCAGTTCTTTTTCTAAAGAATTCTGTAGCACTGTCATTATTTCACTCAAGAAACCGGAAATTACAATAGAGCATCCTCACACCCGGACATTATGTTCCAAGGAGCGCAGCCCAGCAACCTCATGGTCACGGCCGCCTACCCGGGTCTGGATTGGGTGAGCGACAAGCGCCTTGTGCGGCTTGCTACTGGGATGTGGGTGCTCAGCAGCCTGTTCGGCTTAACTTATAATCCCTGGCTGGGCTGGGCAGATGGCTGGAATGGACTGTAGCAGCTGGAATTCACTGTTACTGCTGGATAGGATGGGAGTGGCTGGCTGGAATTCACTGTTAACGTTGAATAGGATGGCGTCCCGTCCGGCGGAGGCACTCAGGTGCGGAGGTGCCCATTCCTAGCGGCAAAGCCCCATCAAATTCAAATTCAAATTTTAGTGCCAATGCAACACATTAAATAAACAAAATGGTGCCACTGCTGCATATCTAATTACATTACATTATCTGTCTACTAACCGCAACAGTAATTCCTAGCACTTAATCAAATAGCACTTCGTTACATTACCCATGGTTTCAAACTTGCACACAATAACAAATTAAGACTCATGATGCAGGTCACACAGCAACAGAGACCAACTCCCTCAGAACTGAGGTACTAGTTGTAGTATTCATCGCCACCCAATCTGATGGATCGTACTTCGAACCATCTCCATACTTACGCAGCCACAAATAATTGTCTGATTGCAATGTGTCAGAGGAAATGTCTGATTGCACAAAGACTATTAGAAATCTGTGGGTAAACTTACAGATCCCTCAGATGGCTAATCACCAATTTTGCATGTGTCAAAATTGAAGCACTGGAAGTGGATCAAATCTGAAAGGAACAAAGAGCATCAGGGAAAAACATTCAGTGTATTATGCATCAATTGATAAACATGTTACCATATCTGTGCATTTCATAACCTGGTAGTTCATTACAGATTAGTACAGAAAGCAACTACAAAGCCCGAGTTGGAGCAAAAAGAGGTTCAGGTTACAGTATCATGCATATAGTATGGTATAAAGGAAACTCGGGTAAGCAATGATCCAAGGCTGAATCTTTATATTAGCTACTTACAAATTCTTCTGAATTTACAATAGCTACATTTTCAGTTACTGTTGTCCAACGTTTGTGCTATTATTAACACTTTCAGTTCTTTTGCTGATACTGCATGCTATACACACTATTGTTTTCAAAGATTTAAACGCAGCTAACTGCTTGTTCTATCATATTTAAGTGCAATTCAAGTTCAGACTGTGCTTAGTTTCTGAATATGAATTGGTCAAGGGAATAGCATTGCAATCCCTGAACGTGTTCTGCACCTTTAAGTACATGAGTTGGCAACAGGTCATAGTATTGGAAAATAGTACTAGTAAGTATATGTAATTCATTGTGCTGTGTTGGCATAATCTTGTCTTGGCAACATGCAAGATAATTCATATGCTAAGTCATATGCTGTTAGATCATTGTTGATATTTATTCAGTCCTAGGGGTTCATATATGTCCTTTTTTTTTGAAAACTGACTGTCAATACAGAAAGCTCAGAACACTTGACTAAAAGTTACAAATCTCATAGCATCTCCACATCCTTTTGCAATAATTGATTATCAATACAAATTAATTGAATCAAGATGCAGCTTGCCTTATTCCCGGGGATTACATAGCTTCATAGGTTTATAGACTGATGCTAAATATGGTCTTGCATCTCCATCTCAGAAATCCTAGACGTTTCATATTTTGAAAAGGCTACTTCTGCTTTTCATTTCTTTCTACCAACATGAAAGGCGTATGACATGTTTGAGGTCCCTGTGTTTGATCGGTGCAGGCTGACACATTAGTACCTGGTAGTTTCCTGGGGCCATTCACATTCAGATGTCTCTTTCCTAGTATTGTTAGGCTTCAGTCACCTCGCAAGGTCACTCATTTAGTAGCATCATAGTTATTATTTGGTCAGTAATCAATACTTTTTTTTTCAAAAACCATGCTTCTAAGTTCTTGCATCATTTTTTTTTTCTAAATTCAGCATGTGTATATGCTGTAGCAATCACTCCTATACTTGTATACTTGTATACCATCTCATTTCCTAATAGAAATGAGTTAGTACCTGCAGACGTTCTCTGTCCATTCCCCAGCTGAAACAAATCAGAGTGTGCACTAGCTTATCACTAGTATTGCCTATGACCATCATGGTGTTCAAACAGAGGTAGCTGGTTCAACTAATACACTAGCTTTTCTGTATATCTAGTTTTTGTTTGGAGTTGACATGTCACTAAGTTCTAGATGATTTCAGATTTACTGATTCAATGTTCTGTTATCATTTCATGTCACTAAGTTTTTGTATGGTGCGCCTCCTCGTCTTTGGCTCTTGCAATCAGTCACATATTTGCAAACTCAAAACTAGTGGTGTTCATCAACAGCAATCAGTGCTTGTGTGTTGAACCACAATCTAGCTCTTGCAATGCCATCTATTGCGCATCTAGCCTAAGAACACGATTATACCCTCATTGACACCGATTTGTTTTGTACATCTTAATTTCTACCCATGGATCCAAGCTCCAATCACAGCAAGGGGAGAGCTCTCCGCATAGGGACTTACCTGCAGTGGGTGGAGGGGAAGGGAGGGAGGGAGACGACGCGGCCGCCGCCGTCGCACCTCGGCTGGCAGGCGGGGGGAGGGGCGGTGGGTCTTGCCGGCTACGGGTGCAACGGTGCCTCAGGCTGCCGCCAGCACGAGCTGCTGCAGCGGGGGCGGGGGCGGAGGGAGGCCGACGCCTACGGCGGGAAAGACGGCGGGGCCGAGTGGCCGAAGGCGAGGGCGAGCGCGAGTGGGAGGCGGGCCGGAGACAGATGCCGTGGGGGGAGGGGCCGGCGAGGCGAGCGGCGGCGGCTCGGGGCGGCCCCGACGGCGGCGACGCAGCTGCCCCAACCCCCTAGCGGCGCCGTGCGGATCGGAGCGGATGGGAGTGCGAGCGTGGTAGGGCACGATTAAGGCCACCAGGTGGTTCATCAGCCGTTCGGCTGGGCTGGTGCTGCCGAACGCCTGGGCTGCGGCTGGGCTGATCAGCCCAGCCAATCTTGCTCATCCGAACGGGGCCCAGGAGGTGGGCAGCGCCGCGGCGCACGGAGGTGATGCTGTGGCCTGGGAGAGGAGAAGCTATCGCCGCAGCCCTGGAGGAGCACCGAACATGCAATGGATCGGTGTATCTCGACGAGGGTATGGAAAGCGGGGAGATGAAGGCTTTTAGGGCCTAGGGAACACACAAATCACTAGCGAAACCACGGATTAATTGAGCAGAACAAGGGATGGGACTTACCGTTGGAAGCAAGCCGACGGATGCAGCGCGATTGTCCTCTGTTGGTGCACGGCGCGGCGGCCGGCGGCGGCGACTGGGGGGATGCGCCCGGCGCTCACGGAAGACGAAGCAACCGAAGCCTGCTCGTGGGCCTATCCTTCTCCTCGTGGGAGAACATGCTGGACTCGGCATGGGCCCAATCAAAAGATCAAAGGAGCCCTTTCATTTCGGTGGATCGACAAGATGACCAAACAGATGGACCCACTACCTGTCTTTTTTTACGCCGCACGCCACCTCCGGTGGGCCACCCTGCGCCTGTGGACCACATCACGGAAGCTAGCTCCCCGGACCCACATGCAGCCACACAGCAACCAGTCTTGTTCCAAAAAGATTCCTCGCCGCGCCCGCACCGCTTGCGTGGAGTCTAGCCGGGCTTGGGAGTAAGGCTGACCTCAGTGGCTTACCTAGACGCCTGTGTACATTGTCCACGCCAGCGGCATGCGGCCAAATTTGAACCGTCCGGCGGGAGCCTTCAGAATTATTTGCTTGTCTTCTTGGCCTGCTGACGAGGATTTAGGCTGCTGACGTGGACAACTTACACAAGCGCTAGGTAGGCTGCTAAGGTCAGTCTAAGGGCAGCCGCAGTGGTGTTTAGGGACGACCTCTCTACAAGCCTTCCATGTAGGAAAGAGAAGCGATGAGAGATTTTTTTTGTTTAACGATCACATCAATTGTTTGATTAGATGTCGGGGAGCTTTTCGAGCACTAATTAAAAAACTAATTTCAGAACTCGCTTGGAAACCGCGAGACGAATCTTTTGAAGCATTTGACCGCATCATTAGCACAGCGGGTTACTGTAGCACTTATAGCTAATCACGCACTAATTAGACTCAAAAGATTCGTCTCATCGTGTACATTCAAACTGTACAATTAGTTTTATTATTTAACTATATTTAGTATTTCATACATATGTTCAAAGAGGAGATAAAAAATTTTGTCTAAAAAAAATTTTGGGAACTAAACGGCCCCTCAGACGTCGCTAGAGCTGGCGAGAGCCGCTAGCACGCGTCCCCACGGTAAGCGGGCCCCACGGTGATGCCTTCAAGGCAAAGCGGACTGAGGGGCCGAGCGCGCCATCCCCGGGCAGCCACACGCGGGTGCTGGTAGCCGGCCGCGAGCGCGGGAGACCACCAGGCAGCAGGTGGGCGGCGCGCGGGGCCGCCGGAGCGCGAGGCCGCCGAGCGGGCGGTAGGTGAGGTCGGCGCGCAGCGCCGTCGGCACACGTGCGGCCGGTGCGGCGACACACGAGGTCGTCGGCGCGGCGAGGCCGGTGCGAGGGACGGGCGAGGTTGTCGGCGCGGCCACAACGCGGATGGCAAATTGCCAACCACGGCTGCAGGCCCCGGCAGCCAACATGAACGGAGGTGGGGCGCAAGGCTGTTTGGGTCAACATGACGCCGCCGCTCTGCCGCCCTCGCGGCCGCACCGGCTTCGCAGCGTGGCGCCTGAGGAAGCTTCTCAACGGAGCTGCGCAAGGAAGGGTCACGGCGCGGAGGAGCGAGCTAGCTAGGGGAGCGGCGCGACGGCCTGCGGAGCATGCTGCCGCCTCGACGCGCGGGGGACGAGCGCGCGCGTGGGACGAGCGCGGCGGCTGGAGCTCGCCGTTGGGTGCCGGCTGCCGCAAGAGGTTGATGAGAACCTGAGAGAAGAGGGTATTAAAAATTTTTGATGTGTGGGGTCCACAAAATTTTGAAGTACGTGTTATAGGTAATCTGCTGGGTGGGTGATCTATACTGCTCTCTATGGATGACGTGGTCAACCTTACTGAGAGCTACTCTCCGTAACCATTGCGGGTGCTCTAAGTTGTTTAGATCCCAAAACATAAAATACAAAATTTTTATAAATTATTTATATGATGTATTAAATATAGTCAAAAAATAAATCATATTACACAAATGGACTGTAACTCGCGAGACGAATCTAATGAGCTTAATTATGATGTGATTAGATATTAAATTACTACATTAAGCTATAGTAAATATGCTCTAATGATGGATTAATTAGGCTCATTAGATTCGTCTTGTCATCTACAAACGAGATCTGTAATTAGTTTTGTGATTAGTTTACATTTAATAATTCAAATATTGAAAATTTCATTCTAAAAACATAAAAAACATAAAATGCAAAGTAATCTAAACACACTGTAACAAACATTTTTTTTCGCTCAGCACCAGCCACCGCACCCGTACCCGCAAAAATTCCCCAAACCCTCGCACACAGTTGCTGGAACCCTAGCACTCCCACCCTCCACTTCCCCAATGGACGACCACCAAACCCAGGATCTCGTCAAGGAGCTCGTCCACCGCCTCCTCTCCGCCGCCGAATCCGCCACCGGCGGCGGCGGAGGAGGAGGAGGAAGCAGGGGTGGGGGGCGCGACGCGGGCGGCGCGCTGCGGTTCGCGCACCGGCTCCTCTCCAGCCGCCTCGCCCCCGCGGTCCTCCCCGACGAGCACGCGCTCGCGGAGTCCATCAAGCGCCGCCTCGCCGCCTCCGGCCGCCCCGACGACGCACTCGCCTTCGCCGACCTCCACTCCAAGCTCTCCGCCCGGTCGCGCCCGGCCTCCCTCTGGCCGCTACTCTACCTGCTCGACTCGCTCTCCTCCCACCGCCGCGCCGCCGCCGCCGCCTCGTGCCTCCCCAACCTCCCCACCGCCGCGCCGCCGCGGAATGCCACCTCGGCGGCGGCTGCGGGCGCCGGGGGAAAGCGGGCGCACGGGGTGGCGCCGGGGGGCGTCGTGCTGGTGTCCAAGGATCCGGATAACATTCGCGAGATCGCGCTGCGGGAGTACACCGAGCTGGTGCTCGACGAGACGGAGGTCTCGGAGGCCGTGCTCGTGCGCGACGTGCTGTACGCGTGCCAGGGCATCGACGGCCGCTACGTGCGCTACGACAAGGCCGGCGATGCGTACGACCTCCCGGACGGCGTCCGCGTGCCGCGGTCCACGCGGACCCTCGTCCGCAAGCTGTGCGAGCTCGGCAGGCTGTTCCGCAAGGTGCGGGGCTTCATTTCTGACAACATAAGCCGCTCACCGTCAGATGCTGCCACTGAGGTGGGGACTGTTGCTCAGGCGTTCTGCTCGGCGCTCCAGGAGGAGCTCTCTGATTACTACAAGCTGCTGGCTGTTCTGGAGTCGTACTCATTGAATCCAATCCCCACACCTGGATCTGATTCAGGTGTGTCGGGTAATTACCTCTCATTGCGGCGTCTTGCAGTGTGGCTTGCTGAACCTGCAGTGCGAATGCGCCTAATGGCTGTTCTGGTGGATGCATGTCGTGGATTGAGGGGTGGTGCTATGGCTGGTGCGATCCATGGACATGCCCAGCATGGGGATCCTATGTTTCAGGAGTTTATGGGCCGATTGCTGCGTCGGGTGTGCTCACCATTGTTTGAAATGGTTCGGAGCTGGGTATTAGAAGGGGAATTGGAGGATGTATTTGCAGAGTTCTTCATCGTTGGGCAACCAGTGAAAGCAGAATCATTGTGGCGGGAGGGCTACCTTATTCAGTCTGATATGCTTCCAGCTTTCATTTCTCCAGTGCTGGCACAACGAATTCTTAGAACTGGCAAGTCAATCAACTTTCTTAGAGTTTGCTGCGACGATAGTGGCTGGGCTGATGCCGCTGCAGAGGCAGCTGCATATGTTGGCACCACAACATCTCGAGGTGGGCTTGTTTATGGAGAGACTGATGCTTTGGAGGCGTTGGTGGTTGAGGCAGCCAAGAGGATTGATTGGCATTTGATGGATGTCATTCATAAGCGGTACCGATTTAAGGACCACTGCCTAGCTATCAAGCGGTACTTGCTTCTTGGGCAGGGTGATTTTGTCCAGTATTTGATGGACGTTGTTGGCCCTGAGTTGTCAGAGCCAGCAAATAGGATTAGCTCCTTCCAATTGGCTGGCTTGCTTGAGACTTCAATTCGAGCATCCAATGCGCAGTATGATGACCGTGATATCTTGGATCGCATAAAAGTAAAGATGATGGATCATGGAGATGGTGACCGTGGCTGGGATGTCTTCTCCTTGGAGTATGATGCTAGGGTGCCCCTAGATACAGTGTTCACAGCTTCAGTTATGAAGATGTATCTCAAAGTTTTCAACTTCTTATGGAAGCTCAAGCGTGTGGATCACTCCCTAACTGGAGTGTGGAAGACAATGAAGCCTAATTGCATTGTTTCTTCTCCATTTTACAAGGAAGGAACAAGCATCAGAGCTCAGTTTGTTTCAGTTCTTCGTAAATGCCAAGTTCTGTTCAACGAAATGAATCATTTTGTGACCAATTTCCAGTACTACATTATGTTTGAGGTTCTGGAGGTTTCATGGGCTCGTTTCTCTGATGAAATGGATGCAGCAAAGGATTTAGATGACCTTCTTTTGGCGCACGATAAGTATCTAAACTCGATACTGGAGAAGGCCCTCCTTGGTGAACGGTCCCAAGGACTTCTTAGAAATCTTTTTGAATTGTTTGACATCATCTTACAGTTTCGGAGCCACGCTGATCGATGGTTTGAACGGATATATGAGTTGCAGCTAAGGTTAGGTCATTGCAAACTTAGATACTGTACTTCCATCGTTACTTAACATATCTATTGTTATGTTCACAACAACCTTTTATTTTTACTGCAGGGGGAAAGGTAAACCAAAGTCAAAATCAAAGGAATCAGGTTCATGGCTTGATGGTGGCAGAAAAGCCATGATCCAACTAGCTGGGGAACTTTTCCGGAAAATGGGTGAAGACCTGGATAGCATCGCAAAAGATTATACAGCTTCTCTTGATGCATTTATTACCCAGTTGCCGATGCAACAGCATGTTGACTTGAAGTTCCTTCTCTTCCGTCTAGACTTCACTGAATATTACAGCCGTCTTTCCTCTAGCAAATGAAAATTTACTCTTATGTGGAAGGATTAGAAATTAGATTTAGCTTTTGGTTGGACTTGGGAGGTATTCTTTTTTACACCTTATCCCCACTGATTGACACTTGGTTGATTAATTGGCATGGTCACTCCAAGTGCCCTGCACCTCCTTATGAAGGCAATCTGAATATCTTAAAAAAAAAAACTCGGCCGGGTGGGGAAAGACCGCCCCACCGGTATTAACTTAAGAAGAAGCCTCGGCTTCCCCGACCGAGAAAATCCCCGAACCCTAACCCTGCCCTGACACTGGAAGACGTAACCCCTGGGAACTGTGCCTGGGCCAGCAATCTGAATATCTTGTTACCAAGGATTCCCAATGCGAGAATCTGTAATGATTCTGTCGCTGTTCTTCTCCTGGTGCTTATCTGCTAATGCCATGGGGCTGGGGCCATGCATTCCATACTACTTTAGTGTACAAAATTGATGTAAGTTTGTTTTGGTCTTGATTTTTCTCTTATGGATGTACTTGGTGTAAATTTCATGTAATTTGTTCCAGTCTGATTCTTTTTTTTTTCCTTCCTTGAGAAATTTGATTGCTTTGGAGTTTTCTCCTTACCAGTTTGTATTATTCAATTTTACAGGAGCAACTGTCTCGTTTCGCTTGTTGCTATTCTTTCTCCGATTACTGAAACTTTTATTTAAGCTGAACTATATCTGGATAGCATGCTATGCCAATACTAATTGTAATCGTAACACTTTATAAGATAACATCTACAGAAATGCTATTAAAAAGGAGAAGTGTAGAACAACGGGGTTGTGATTCATAGTGATTTCACTTCCCTTTATTTGTGTAATTGTAAATTGGTTTCACCTGTTGAAAGAATCTAACGTTGCTATCAAGATATGAAATTAATAGAAGATGTCCAAGGGCGTGTTTGGATTCAAGGGCTAGAGTTATTTTTAGCCTAAAATAGCCCAAAATAGCTTAAAATCTCCAAACATGAGGGCTAGTTCTTTGCTATTTGCAAATAGCCTACCTCAAAAAACTATCCCACCCAAGAGGTGATTATTTGAGCTATTTCAGGTGGGGCCCACCATAGCAAGAGATGTAATAGAGCTCCAATGATTGGGAAAATATGCTTTAAAGACTAAATAGCTCTTGGATCCAAACATATTAAGGGATATTTTATTGGAGGGTTATTTGCTTGAGCTAATTAGCTCTAGCTCAAATAACTCTAGCTCTTGAATCCAAACACGGTCCAAGTCGGTGAACTACTGGCAAAGATTCAACCGAACGGAGGCAGAAAAGAGAGACTTGCAAAAGTCGGTGAAGATGTGCTGGTATTGAAGCCTTGTGTCAGATGTGTACAGTCACAAAATTGCACCTTGCAATTGAAATCACACACCATCTCAAAAAGAGAATCATCAACCTGCAGGGATCCTTCGGGTCAGAGAAAGGTGCCAAGAAAACGCGCACGCATAACTCAAGATTCAGGGCCTGATTCCTGTTTGTAGTTTGAAAAGTCTGTTTTTTTTCCCGCTCTGTTGGATCTGGGCCACGCTTATCTGGATAAGGCCTAGGCCCTGTTTATTTCCGCTTAAAAGCTGATTCTGGATGAAAATAAGCGAGAATCTTACCCAAACACTTCACTTATTTTTCGCTTATTTCAACCACCGCTTCTTTGGGAATCACCGGTTCAACATAAAACACGATTCTGGGAAAAACATATCCAACCTCGCGCACGCGAGAAGCGAGGCTTTTTTTCCCACCCGATACCCCTCCCTCCTCCCGTTACCCCTCTCCTCCCGATACTCCCCTGCGCCGCCGCCGATGGCTTCCGTTCCCCCGCCGTCGCCGAGCCCCGACGCGCGGCCCACGCGAGTCGTCCGCGCGCCACCGCGGCGTCCTTGGGCGGAGCGCCGGCCCGCCGTGTCCGTCGACCTCGACCGCGGTCGCCGCGCGGCCCGCGCCGAGGTGGACGGCGTCCGCGCCGCGTCGCTCCCCGCGCGGCACCGCCGGCGCGTGGAGGGCACCCGGTGGCAGCGGGACTGGAAGGTGTCCGAGGCCGCCGCGCGCGTGCTCGCGATGCCCCCCGCCGACGCGCACGCCGTCGACGCCGTGCTCAACTGCTGGGCCGGCCGCTACGCCCGCCGCAATTTCCCGCTCCTCATCCGCGTATGCCCCGTGCTTTCTTCTGAGCACGTGCTATGTATTCGATGCAATGAATGTTAGTGCGATGCTACTATTGTCTGTAATTGTTTATGCTAGTTCCATTTACTTTGTTCACGATTTTCAGTATGTCTCGAAAGCTATGGTTTTCTCAATCAGTCCAGAGAATCAAGTACTGCAGTATTCAACATGTCTGAGCCTACATTATTTGATTTATGCATAAGCTTCATGGGACATTAGAGAATGTGACTCAGAAGATCCGCTATGGTTTCGTGATTTAGTTGTATCCATCATTTATGTACTCGTAGTTTAGAAATTAGTGCTGGAACAATGTATTGATATATTGTGATATTAATATATTTGATCTAATAGTAATATTATGTAGTCAAGATACTTAGAAAATATAAGAATTATTGAATTCTACTCGTATTCAGCAAAAAATGAGATGTCATCAGCCTCAAGGGCATTTCAGATATTTTACCACTCAACTCAGAGAATCGACTCAAAATAATCAGGATTGTCAAACACTCTGCTTATTCAGACAGCCGATTCTCCAGACAGCAGACTTATCTCAGAATCCTGATTCTCAGAAAAACGAGGTTCAGAAAAGCGGAAACAAACAGCACCCTAGCAGACTCAGCAAGTTGTCTTCCGATGTGGCTCTGTCGCTCATTCTTCACGTAATCATGTTCTAGTCTTGGGTAAAAGACAGCCACCGACGGCCAGTACACCAATTCCAGACCAAAGGTTGGCAGGCGACCTGCTCAAGTGCTCATCATCTCTAATTCTAGGAACATTGGAATTTTGAGCCGAAGCTGTGGGCTATTTTTTTCTTCAATACGCAGGAGAGCTTCGTATCTTTGTTTCAATAACATAGAGTTTGAATACAACACGCCTTACGTGCACGCAAGGTCGCTGCACAATACAAACAGGGGCGAAGCCAGACGAGAAAGCCGCCGGGGTCGGATGCATTAATCGTTGGGGTCGGCTACATGAATGAACAGTGCTAAATAGTAGTTTTCCATTGATTTTGGCAAATTCCGTCGGGGTCGCGCGACCCCGACAGCTACATGCAGCTCCGCCCCTGAATACAAAGAGAGCAATGTGTAGCAAAACTGACACGAAAAGAAATTACTCATAAAACAAACAACCAAGGTGCCTAGCGCCTGCTGTGATCCAATTGTCTCCTTCTCGCTTGAGCTCCGGTTGGAAGTAAGCTTTCTGGCGGGGAATGCGCCTTGGATCTTCGCGGCATGGCTGCGGGTGAGACCGGCCCTGAAGACGCTATGGGTGGGTTAATCAAGGGCATTATGTAACTGAAATCATATTTGGGAGGGGCTTCTCTCAAAAAATGGTTCCGGTTTGTAGGGAATATTCAGAGAATTTTTAGATGAAGCCACTTTCTTTTGCTTGAGCAGCTCCCACAGAGCCGGAAAAGTCCCGAAATTGGACAGTACGGATCGTTTGGAATCCATGGATCACTCCATGCCCATCCTTATTTTGGACCTGCTGTTGTGCTCTATAAAATTGATGCAAGTTATTTTTTTTGTTTGATATTTCTTATCGGTGTAAATTTCATGTACTTGTTTTTCTTCTGATTTCTGTTTTTAAGAGATTAGATTGCTAGGAAATTTTTCTCGTTGTCAGTTTGTTTTCTTTTTTCAGTTTACAAGAGCGAATGGCTCATTTTTCTGGTTGCTGTTCTCTCCCCGTTTAGTGATTGACAGCACCGTTGCTGAATGTCTATGGAATGTGGTGATATCAATCAAGGAGGCATACTGTCTCAAATGCGTTACAGCTATGCAAAAATGCAATCCTGCGTGGCCTCCGGTGTTAGTTCTTGCACTCTGTTGGATCTAGACCATGCTTTCCTCATGAGCTGACTCGGAAAGCTCGCGCTTCTCCTCTGCGTCTGCGACTTGCCCTGATGAGGCATATCCCTCACGCAATCACGTTCAAATAACCTGCTCTCCATCGCCCCCCAGGAAGCATCCATTGGGTTGGGTGGGCAGCAGCCCATCAGAGAGTGATTCAGATCGCGACAATAACAATATCCGCGCCGGCCCACGCACGCGGCGACGCAAGCAGGTCGGACGCACCCGCCCCGCCTCGAGCATTTTACCTGCGGTTGGCCACGGACGGAAACATCTCCGCACGCACGCGGCACGCACACAGGCACAGACAGAGACAGAGACAGAGACAGAGACAGGTGCACCTCCCCTCTCTCCTCTGCCCTGCCACGGTCAAACTCAAACCGGCAGCCCGGTCACCGTCTCCGGCCTATAAAACACCGCCACCCGCCGCTTCGCCTCACAACTCTCAACTCGCAAGCAGCGATTCTTCATCCATTTCGATCAGCTCGAGCTCCGATAGATCCTAGAGGCAAGACCATCAGTGCGTGACCGCCCGGCCGCCGTCCGCCATTGGAGATCGATGGAGACGGAGCCGGAGCTGCAGGCGGCGCTGGTGAAGGTGGGCGTGTTCGTGCTGGTGCAGGCGCTGGTGTACCTCATCCTGTCGCAGTCGTCCTCCGTGTTCTCGCGCACCAAGAGCCTCGGCCTCCGCCCCGCGCGCTCCGCCAGCGCGCGCCGCATGCTCGCGCTGCTCGCCGACCTGCCGCTCGCCGGGGAGCCCTCGCGCGCCGCCCGGGCGCGCTCCTCGCCGCGGTCGCCGTCGCCCGCGGTCGCCGCCGACGACCTCGTCAAGGAGGACTGACCGACTGGGGCCGCCGCCGGCCGTGCGGGGCGGCGGGTGAGCTAGCTAGCGTAGCGGACCGTAGCGAGCTCGATCTTCTCTTCACCTTCTTTCGTTCTTTCACAGATTGTGGCGTGTAGGTTCATTTGTTGTTTTTTACTGTAAGCTTTTGATTGGGTGTCCAACTTTCGTGGAGTTTTTGGTTTGTGCATGTGATTAGTTCGGTCAAATCGTGTGCTTGTGTCAGAATTTGGAGAGGTTCGTGGAACATCAAGCTGAATGCGAGCGGATCGCTAAATGCTGATCCGCCGCCCTTGCTTCGTTTCGGAGGGCATTCCTCTGTTTAGACAGTAGTGTACCACCGTTTGACTCCACTAAGCGGGCTAAAGCCGTGAATCTCCTCGCACGGGATTTTGACTCATGAGGAATTAGGCCTTGGGCTTAACCTATCCTGAATTCTGGATGGTCTTCACTCTTCAGAGATGGTGTCCCCGGGCTGAATAATCGGTCTGTCAGAGGGGAGTGAATGGACCAAACAAGTCGCGTTTGCTCATATCCGAATCAGAAAAAAAAATCAACGGCGACGTTGACCCTCGACCAATCAGCCTACCCTTCACTCCAGCGTGTGGATTGATATCATAGTAGTGGGGCCCTTATCTCGACTCCAGTGTCAAGCTCAAGCGTTTCTTAGGTGGTGTTTTAGTTCAAAAAAAATTTATACAGTACCAATCACATCGAATTTTCGGACACATGTATGAAACATTAAATGTAGTTAAAAAAATAATTAATTATGCAGTATAACTGATTATGACGAGATAAATCTTTTAAACCTAATTAATTCATGATTGGATATTAGTTACCAAATAACAACAAAATGTGCTACAGTACCAAAACTCAAATTTTTTCACCAACTAAACACCCCCTTATATCCACCTTGTGTCGTGTGACCCAAACCACCGTAGCTTCAAAACCCATGTGATGGGGATCACCCTCCCATGATCCTGTTTGGTTCTCTTTAGTGCAACTTGCGCTACAAGAGAATATTGTATGTATGAAGTACTAAACGAAATTTATTTGTGAAATTTTTTCACGGATGAGTATAATTTTTCGTGACAAATCTAATGATGGTAATTAATTCATAATTTCCTACAATAATGCTAAAGTAACTATCCTCTAATCATGCGATTAAAAGGCATCACTAGATTTATCTCGTGAAGTATCACAGGAGTTGTGGAGTTAGTTTTATAAACTGTCAAAAGCTAAGAAAAACAGAAACACCGTACCTCTCACCTAGTGTGTACTGTGTACCCTGCCAAATTGCAGGAGTTACTCCCTCCGTCCCTAAATAAGTGTCGCCGTTGGTGTGCGTGTCACAAATTTGACTCGATTTGTAGCAAATGTGTGCAACATTTGAGTCTCCAAATAATTTTGTTAAAAAATTAGATTCAAATATCTTTTCAGTAATACTAATTATGTATCATAACTATTAATATTTTTTAATATAAAATTAATCAAATTTGTTTTTTGGGAAGCGCAAACGACACTAAATCGGTTGACGCTTGACGTGCTGTTTCGTAGAGCAAAAAGCTTTCACGGTGGCGTGAACGAAACACTTGATTCTTACGCCGTTCTTCGCTGCCAGCAAAATGCCAGATAAAAAAGGTTTCTTTTTCTTCAAAAATGATTTTTTAAGCAATCGAAAAAGATTCCTCTCCACGCGGAAACACGCAAGTCTATTAATCCACCGGGGGCGCCTACTGAAAATTTTTGAGGGAACTGATGCAAGGAGCTCGTGAACTGATACAAGGAGCTCGAGCAAGGTCACCTCCTCCCGCCTAAAAATCCGCGGAGACTTGGCCCGTCCTAAACCCCTTGCATCATCATCGCGAGTTTACCACGTCCACAGCTCCGGCAAAACCCTTATAAGCCTTATCTGGATTGCAGCCCGTCTTCCGTCCGTCCATCCATCCGTCCCACGATAAGAGCACCCCGCTGAGGCCAAAGCCCTCCCAAACTTGTGTGCGTGCGCATTGGATCTGAAAGCCTCAATGCTTTTCTGATGCTACGCATTGCTGCGCACATCGGAGTATCAGATTTTTGTGGTTCAGAGTCGTCAGAGGCTGTGGGGTTTTCTTTGTTAAACCAAGTATTTTGCAGAGAAAGAGAGCAGAATCGGGCACTGTTAATTTACGGTCAACCGTACGGAAGAGTTCCGTACGGTCGATTTTCCGACCGTTCATTTTTTCTCTATTTTAGTAAGTTTTTGTCGTTTTCTGATTTCAAGAAATTTTTTCTTGAAAAAATTTTTGAGGAAAAAAATTCAAATTTTTTTTGGAGCAGCAGGAACTTTTTTCAAGGAAAAAAATAGAGAGCATAACAAAGAAAAAATTTGGAGAGAGGAACCTTCAAGAGAAAAAAATTGTACGAAACAAATAAAAAAATTCAACAGAAAAAAATTTAATAAAAAAACTCAGGTAAAAAATAAAAAGAAAAAAGAAAAAAATCTCCTCTCTCTTTCTCCACCTCTGCTCTCCCTGCTCTCCCCGGCGCGCCGCCCGTGGAGCTCCCTCCACCGCCCTTGCCGGCGCCGCTCCTCAAACCACCTCGCAGGCGACGCCCCACCACCTCCTCCTCCCTCTCCGGTGCTCACCTCCCGCTCCAGATCCGCGCGGCCCTCCTCCCTCCACCGTCCCTAGCGAATCGTGGCGGCCAGCCCCCTCCTCAGCGCCTCCCTCCCCAGATCCGCCTCGCCGCCGCCGGAATCCTCGTGCTTCACCTCGCGGTCGCCGGCGCTGGCCACGGCGGAATTGGCGGCGGAGGTGACCGGGAAGGCGGAGGTGGACGCGACGGGGCCGGATCCGGCCGCGGAGCCCTCGCCGGAGTCGTCGCCTTCGCCGCAGCGGTCGGGGGAGCGGAGGAGGTCCGGGTCGAAGAGGTGCGCCGGGTAGTGGCGGAGGTCGAACGGGGAGGGGTCGAGGAGCGCCGGCTCCGCCATGGCTGGTGCCGCGCCCCGAGGAACAAGAGGGAGAGGTGGGGTGGGGTTCCATCTAGGGTTTTGGCATCGTCGAGGTGGAGGGAGGCACGGGAGGAAGGAGCGGACAATTTTGGAAAAAAAGAAGGCGAAGGGCGCGCGTGGACATGGAACCGCATATTCAGCATCGCGAGCGGAATCGGTTTGAGCACCTCAATTATTTGGGAACGGTGATATGGATCTACTGCCCCACCAACCAATTATCCCAAAACTTTAACCTCCATTATCCTATGTCGCCGTCGTCCTGACGCGAGGGCGGCGAGGAGGCAGGAGGCGATAACCAATTCCGGCAGCCAGAGGCTCCCCTGTCCAATCGTGCCCTACCACGCTCGCACTCCCATCCGCTCCGATCCGCACGGCGCCGCTAGGGGGTTGGGGCAGTTGCGTCGCCGCCGTCGGGGCCGCCCCGAGCCGCCGCCGCTCGCCTCGCCGGCCCCTCCCCTCACGGCATCTGTCTCCGGCCCGCCTCCCACTCGCGCTCGCCCACTCCCGGTCGCGCTCGCCCGCCGCCCACTGCGCTCGCCCTCGCCTTCGGCCACTCGGCCCCGCCGTCTTTCCCGCCGTCGGCGTCGGCCTCCCTCCGCCCCCGCCCCCGCTGCAGCAGCTCGTGCTGGCAGCGGCCGGAGGCACCGCTGCACCCGTAGCCGGCAAGACCCACCGCCCCTCCCCCCGCCTGGCAGCCGAGATGCGACGGCGGCGGCCGCGTCGTCTCCCTCCCCCCCTCCACCCACTGCAGGTAAGTCCCTATGCGGATAGCTCTCCCCTTGCTGTGATTGGAGCTTGGATCCATGGGTAGAAATTAAGATGTTTAAAACAAATCGGCGTCAATGAGGGTATAATCACGTGTTTTTAGACTAGATGTGTGCAATAGGTGGCATTGCAAGAGCTAGATTGTGGTTCAACACATAAGCACTGATTGTTGTTGATCGCTGCTGCAGCCCGCCACGATCGGACCCAGCCGCGACCGAGTCGTCGCGAGATCCAGCGCCGTCGTCGCGCAACCGCCGCTGCCGCCGCCGCCGCTGCTGCCGGAGATGCCGAGCCCGACGATCCGGAGGCTGGACGTGGCATCGCCGGTGCCGGCGGACATCGACATTGCCAATTCCGTCGAGTCGAGCCGCTCCCGATCGTCGACATCGCGGCGGAGCTCGGCCTCGGGCCCGAACACTACGACCCCTATGGCAAGTACAAGGCCAAGGTGCGTTCTTGATTTGGTCCCAGGTGGTGTCAGTGTCCCTGCGGTTTGATCGGATCTTGACCCTCCGTTCTCGTTGTTTTCTGGTTGCAGGTGTTGCTGTCGGTTCTTGATGACCTCAAGGCGCAGCAAGACGGCTACTACGTCGTAGTGGGCGGCATCACGCCGACGCCACTCGGGGAGGGCAAGTCCACCACCACCGTCTGCCTGTGCCAGGCTCTGGGCGCGTTCCTTGATAAAAAGGTGGGCTTCCTACTGCTAATTTTGCTTGATCCATAGTCCGATCAATTCAGCCTTAAGGTGTTAGGGACTGATAGTGCAAACCTTGCGAGCTGCTTGGAACCATGGGTCTTGTCTGAAAACTCTGTTTGATGCAATCTTGGACCGGATTGCAGAAGGCTATCTTGTTTCTGCCACTTTGGTAGTGAATAGCTGTGCATGCATTGGTTATACTTGCAGCCTTTTTTTCTCTATGGCAATCCGGATTTATGGTTAAGTTAAATGTGTAGGTTTGAGTAAGCTTTGTAGAAACATATGGAACCATCAGTTGGTGTTGATCTTTATTCTATGTAACTTCTTGCTATCGATGCCTTAAAAATCATTTCCACTTTTACTGTCCATGCATTTCTGTTAGCTTGATCTTATGGCTTGTGTAAACCTTTGGGTTCTTATGAGTGGCTGCACCATTGTTTGTGTCGCTAAATTACTGTCAATATCAAAGACAAGCGTACGTTGCATACTGACAGAGAATGTGGAAATCATTTCATATATTGATATATTGTTGTTATTATAGGTTGTCACTTGCCTTCGTCAACCATCGCAAGGGCCTACCTTTGGAATCAAGGGAGGTGCAGCTGGAAGTGGCTACAGCCAAGTTATACCCATGGATGAGTTCAACCTTCATCTGACAGGCGATATCCATGCAATTACAGCTGCAAACAATCTCTTGGCTGCTGCTATTGATACAAGGATCTTCCATGAAAATTCTCAGTCAGACAAGGCACTATTCAACAGATTATGTCCAGCAAACAAAGAAGGCAAGAGGCGCTTTGCTGACGTAATGCTCAAACGTCTGACTGTCATGGGCAGCCAGCAGGCTGCCACCGAGACGGCAGGCGGAGCCAGCCCAAGGGCCCACGCGGAACAGTACCCCGTGAACAGTGCCCGTCAAATTAGATTAGATGGATTTGGTTTGTTAGGAAAGGAATAAGATAGATTGATTAGGTTAGGATATTACTTAGGGGTTAAGTAAGCCTTGCTTACAGGTCAAGTAACCCTCTCTATATAATTAGTCTCGGCGGTTAGGAGCGCTAGGGTTTTTGCCTAACTGCTCAATGGTGAAGGAGATGAGATTAAGAGTAGAGAGAGGGAGATAGGAGATAGGTGTTCATTGCTTAATTAGATTGATACATCTTCTCTCATTATATAGAGAGGGTTACTTGACCTGTAAGCAAGGCTTACTTAACCCCTAAGTAATATCCTAACCTAATCAATCTATCTTATTCCTTTCCTAACAAACCAAATCCATCTAATCTAATTTGACGGGCACTGTTCACGCGGTACTGTTCCGCGTGGGCCCTTGGGCTGGCTCCGCCTGCCATCTCGGTGGCAGCCTGCTGGCTGCCCATGACACTGACAAAGCTTGGCATTTTGAAGACAGATCCCAATGAACTTACTCCAGATGAAGTTAGACGTTTTGCAAGGCTTGACATTGACCCTGAGTCCATTACATGGCGACGGGTGATGGATGTCAACAATCATTTCCTGAGGAAAATCACTATTGGACAGGGCCCTGAAGAAAAAGGAATGGTGAGAGAAACAGGCTTTGACATATCAGTGGCTAGTGAGATAATGGCTGTGTTAGCTCTTACAACTTCCCTTGCTGACATGAGAGAAAGGCTAGGAAGAATGGTGATAGGGAACAGCAAGTCAGTAGTGCCAATTACTGCTGACGATCTTGGCGTTGGAGGTGCCTTAACTGTCCTAATGAAAGATGCAATTCATCCCACCCTCATGCAAACTCTTGAAGGCACACCAGTTTTGGTACATGCTGGACCGTTTGCTAACATTGCTCATGGAAATTCCTCGATAGTTGCTGATAAGATAGCTTTAAAGTTTGTTGGGAAGGGTGGTTTTGTTGTTACTGAGGCAGGTTTTGGTGCTGATATTGGAACTGAAAAGTTCATGGATATTAAGTGTAGATACAGTGGATTGGTGCCAGTGTGCTATTATTGTGGCCACAATTAGAGCTCTTAAAATGCATGGTGGGGGGGCCAGATGTTGTAGCTGGAAAGCCTCTGGATCATGCATATGTGAGTGAAAATGTGGCCCTTGTTGAAGCTGGATGTGTCAACCTTGCTAAACATATAGCAAACACAAGGAGTTATGGAGTTAATGTTGTAGTCGCAATCAACAAATTTGCATCAGATGCTGAAGCAGAAATGAACGCAGTGCGGAATGCATCTATGGCTGCTGGAGCCTTTGATGCTGTCGTCTGCACACACCATGCCCATGGTGGTAAAGGAGCGGTTAGTTCCCTTTCCCTACATTTTTAATCCTATGAAATATAGATACCTGTCCCTGTTTAGCTGGAAACATTGAATTGTAAATCTGCTCCGATGTCGAAACAAAATTCATTATTTTTCAACTTTCCACGCTGGTACAAAAGAGTTCACGGGTCCATTTTTGCCTAGAGTGGTATGAATGTCAGAATCGTGGGAATTAATTTAATCGTGTAATTAGATCTTTCCATTTAACTTCTTTTCAGGTTGAACTTGGACTTGCGGTTCAACGAGCATGTGAAAGCCAGTCAGAGCCTCTGAAGTTTCTGTAACCTTTGGAATCTAGCATAAAGGAGAAGATTGAATCCATAGCTAAGTTCTATGGTGCTAGTGGTGTCGAATATTCTGAACAGGTACCTCCTTTGTGTTTGAGATTTGATTCATTCATAGTCATAAAATTTTGCCATGCCCTGCTCTGCTGACTTCTCTCTGACTTTGCTGCAGGCTGAGAAGCAGATTGAGATGTACACCAAACAAGGCTTCTCCAACCTCCCAATCTGCATGGCGAAAACCCAGTACTCATTCTCACATGTTCCCTCCATGAAGGGCGCCCCGACCAGCTTTGTTCTACCAATAAGGGACGTGAGGGCCAGCATAGGAGCTGGGTTCATCTACCCGCTCGTGGGCACCATGAGCACAATGCCCGGCCTTCCCACAAGGCCCTGCTTTTACGAGATCGACGTCGACACTGCCACCGGGAAGGTCATGGGCCTGTCATAAACTGTAGCTCAGCTGGTGCCGTTTCGGGACCGGCCGGATCACATTTGCATTGGAGCGGAATTGTGCAGCTACAGCATTTTGGGTCATTCCTTTCGTTGAGATAAATAATAGTAATAAGTATCCGTTCCTGGCTCCGGCTAATTCAGTGTTACTGCTTTAACGGTAAACCCGGAGATTGTTTAGACTCTGTTCTTGTGTCCCATATCTCAAATCCTGCATCCATCTCTAATTATGGCAGGTTTATAGTGATTTTTTTATGAACTGTCTTTGAAGTTTGACGGTGATTGCTAAAGTGAGTGCTGACTGCTGAGGCTGTGTTCAGTTACAAAAAGTATGCGAAAAGTGTTTGCGAAAAGTATTGTAGCACTTTTCGTTTGTATGTGGTAAATATTGTTTAAGCAAACTAGGCTCAAAAGATTCGTCTTGCAATGTACATCAAAATTATGCAATTAGTTTTTTTATTTACCTACATTTAGTACTCCATGCATGGGTCATTTGCTATATTTAATGTTTTGATGTGATGGAAAGTTTGGAAAATTTGGAGGAATAGGAGGGAACTAAACACAACCTGAGACTCGTTTTGTCTGACTGGCGATTGGACTGCAGCTTGATCTCGAGGTGACCCCGAAGCGACCATTGGTTGGGTCAAATCTGAACAGCAGATAAAATATTTGGGCCTTTTAGATAGTAGCCAGACAGACCGAGTTCCCGGCCAAGCCCATTTGTCGCCCGCGCCGCAAACCGTGGGTTTTCTCCAAGCCCGCGCCGCCGCATATCCTGGCAGTGGCAGGCCGCTTCTTCTTCCATCTCGTCAGTTTGGGCCTATATGTTTTAAGAACGGAAAAAGTTTATTTTACCTCCTTCAACTATCGCAAAAGTCTGATTTTCCTCCTTCAACTACAAAACCAGGTATCCAGCCTCCCCGAACTATCAAAACCGTTTGTTTTACCTCCCTCGGCGGTTTTACAAGCTGTTTTTACATTTTTTTCATATATATCTTCTTTCTTTTTCTTTTACTGAATTGAGATAGCAAACATGGATAAAAAATCATATTAATTGTCATAGTGGTAGAGAAGAGTATAGCAAACACAATTTTGTAACGTTTCGATGTTGAACTCAAACAAAACTAAAATTTGAAACTTTGAAGAAATAAAGAATTCAGACTAGGGGTGCAAATGGGTGACCCTTAGGTGCACCTCCAACCCTCTTTAGTTCAAAATTTTGTACTAATTTTCTAAATTGAGATATAGTTTTGAAGAATTAGTACAAAATTTTGAACTAGAGAGGGTTGGAGGGGCACCTAATGGTTACCAATTGGCACCCCTAATTCAGACTTCATTGAATTTTTAAAGCATCAAGATGAGCTCCATCTTTGACAAATTTTGAATTGTATGATCATATTAGAGGTGCATAATTAAAGAATTTTGGGAGTATAGGTTTAGAAAAAATTTAAGCTTCTTAGAAAGAGTCAAATTTAAGCCAAATATAATTCTTTTTTATTTATTTGCATATTTTGATTTATACATATGCACATTCTTGAGTATATTTTAAATTATGTGAAAATAAATAAAATTATAAAATTTGGCTCAAATTTGACCCTTCATAATAAACCTTGCTATGGAACTTATGCTCACAAAAAATTTTCTAGTGATTTACCTCTAATATGTGTCATACAATTCAAATTTTGTCCAAGATGGAGCTCATCCTGATGCCTTAAAAATTCAACAAATTTTCAATTTTTTTTGAAACTTTAAGTTTCAAATTTTTTAGGTTTAACTTTGCAAATTTGGGTTCTTCCTACTCTCCTTTACCACTATGCCAATTTTTATGATTTTTGAACCACATTTGCTGCCTCAATTGAGTGGAAAAATAGATAAGAGAGAAAAATGTATGAAAAATAAATATAAAACCGCCTATAAAACCATGGAGGGAGGTAAAATAAACGGTTTTGATAGTTGGAGGAGGGTGGATATCCGGTTTTGCAATTGAGAGAGAAAAATCAGACTTTTGTTATAGTTAAAGGAGGCAAGGTAGACTTTTTCCTTTAAGAACAAAACTATCACAGACAGTAGTATAGTAGTATATCTAATCCCCCACAAAAAATTGCAGACATTATGAAAGTTTGCTCATATTTAAAATTCCAAATTCGCATACAATCAGAAAAATCACCCGCCATCAAACGAGCCAGCTGGAGACCGACCAGATCGGCGACTGTATTTTGGAACAGGCTGCCGCGCCGCATCACCTGCAATTCTGCTGCACATCAACGCGGACGAGACTCCCCTGGTGTTGCGTCAGCGACTCTAAAGTCAGAGGAACCCTTTCCCATCAACGCACACCCTTCCCTATCACTAACCACCCCCCGCGTTGGAAACTCCAGCACTGAAAAGCACAGGCGCCACGAAGACCAACCCGGTAGCAGCGGAGCGGGTCGCCGACGCCCGACGCGGCGCGGAGCCAACCACGGGCGCAGCCGCGAGAAAGTCAAGGCCTCGCCGCGAGGGCACCGGGACCGGCAGCGCCCCCGGGCCGGGCGAATCGACCCGAGCTCACTCGATCACATGGCCGCTTTGCCTGTTTCCTCGAAGGAGAGCAGGTTTGGGTAACTGTCGCGAGCAGGATCCCGTCGCCGTCGGTCCTAGATGGAATTACTAGCAATGCCGGGGAAACGCTTTTCCCTCCACGACAGGTCGGCGAGGGGATCACCTGACTATTCCAGGTAACGGAGTTATTGGCCGTCCACGGGAAAAATGGGTAGCGGCAATCAAGTTGGCTCCCCTGGGGTGAGACCGTGAGGGTTGAATTCGTCAGAGATCTACCACCGGCAGGCAGCGCTGTTCAGTCAACGACTTTAATGCAGTCAACACATGAACCGAAACACCGTGTACACCAACTTTTATGCATTGCACTAGTGCACCGGATGGACACGCACGATTACTGACCCGTGGAAGTTGTTTTAATCTTACCTGAGTAAATTCCAGTCCGATCCCCTACGGTCAAATTCCTACTAGCAATCAGCGCGTCAAACAGAGTAGTAAATGAACCAATCGGTACTGCTTCAAATTTCAAAACAAACTGAGCTGTTTTGAAGCCAGTTTCATCATCTTGCTTGCCTGTACGCACACCCTGCAACGGCCGGCCGGGCCAATGAGTAGAAACATGAGTTGCATGCCCGCCACTCCTCGCAACCAGCAGACTGTACATGTGAGCACCTGCCGGATCTAGCAGTTGTATTGCAGTACGTACTAGTAGTAAACAACCAGCCAACGGTGATGCCTTGAGATCTCTCTCATGCGCGGGGGTGGAGAGGCATCATTGCCTGCTGACGCGACGACGCGACGTGAATCTCTGGGCGCCTTTTCGACCGCGCTCGCCGTGCTCCGCGCGCCGTGCCTACCTTCCACAACGCCGTGCTCCGCGCGCGGGGTCGCGTGCCTGAACCTGATGGAATGAGGCGGAAACTCGATTATGTTCCCGGCAACCACGGGAGACGGAATCCTGGCCACAAGTCATGTAGCGAGATCTGTGCAACATTGTCTTATTTGAGTGTATTTATCTGTATTTTTTTTACTCCTGTATTTAGGTGGTGCTCTACTGCGCGTTTGCCAGGTGAAAGGACTTAAAGTTCCCTCGGATCGAGGAAAAACCTGTGTGCATGTGTACTGTGTTCCTTTTTTAGCAGCCGTGGAAAGCAAATGACCTGTTCAAAAAAAAATTTTGAACCGCCGGATCTACTAGTGGCTGACCTTTCAACCATTAATACATGGTCGAGGTTAGCCGTTGCTACGTTGCTACTAGTGGGATACTTTGTTGTTTTTATTATGTTTTTAACTGCTTCTATAATATTTTGTTGATTTATTATTTCACTATAGTTACAAAACAATGGGATAAACATATACCGGTATATTGAACTCATAAATGCTGCTGGTACCTTACCGATAAACACTCATTTTTAATGTCATAGTTACATCATTTTTTCTAACTTAATCCACACGATCCAAAATCTCACATATGTTTCTTCATACATGTAGATACACATTTTTTTGTTGATTACACTATACAATCTAGAACATCATACATACCAATACAAGCACACTCAAAGGCCACACCCACACTGTGCCTGAGCCTAACACATTGATATATATATATATATATATATATATATATATATATATATATATATATATATATATGATAGAGATACAAAATTGTCAAGAATTTTCGAAACATAGTCAGAATATCAGAGTGCCACGATTGTACCGTTGTATATATAAAAATATCAAAATTTAAGTCCGGTACCATTTGCGTGCAGATACAGAATATACTAGTAGTACCATTTGTACAACTACTCATTCGTACCGCTGTATATATAAAAATATCAGAATTTACTTTGAGCTTATCCTCTAGGGTGTGTGTGCAGGCTGTTTAAACGCTTGAACATGCTGGTACACCAACCAGATTTCCATTGAATCTCTATCTACCAGAAATTCGGCATTTAAACATCACCTATTCTGATTAAAACATAACAAGAATTGAAAGAACTATTTGTATAATTCATGTATAAGCAGACGGCACACATGTAAAGAACTATTTGTATAATTCATGTATAAGCAGACGGCACACATGTATGCAGTACATCCATTCAGAGAAGCAAGGGGGAGGATCTAACAAAGCAAAAATAAGCGGAGAGAAGTCAGGTACTCTGCAAGCTGAGAACAAGGTCGCCGTAGCTCCAGGCCACCGATCCCGTCCATCCGCACGTACTGTTGCACCGTCAAGCTCGTGCGATTACCATCACAGCCAGCGGCCGGCCATGAGCGACAGTCAGCCACCGCCCTCGTCGATGGCCGCCGCCTTCAACGCGACGCCGGCGCGAGGGTCGACGACCTGGACCGCTCGCTGGCGTCGTCGGCGTTCCTATCGCTGACGTCGCTACGGACCGCGCTGCCGCAGCTCCTCGCCGCGCACGCGGGCCTGGTGCCCCTCGTCGCGACGCTCCACCTCCCGGGCGGCGCGGCCTGGCTGGACAAGTACAAGGATGAGGCGTCCAGGCTCTGCGATTGAGAGAGAGAGAGAGAGAGAGAGAGAGAGAGAGAGAGAGAGAGAGAGAGAGATGAGCTAGTTCGATTGAGCAGTCACCGCGGCTGTGGTGCCGATGAGCACCGCCCCGTACCGGCAGCTGATCGTGCGCTCGAGCGTGTGCGATAGGCCCGCGGAGCTCCTTGGATCAGTGCTCCCTCACCCGCAGAGCCTGCCTCCCGTCATGCCTGCCGTCGAGGAGCTCGAGCGCCGCGCGGGGGCCTGGTGGGGACCTCGACATGTTCGTCACGGTGCTCCATCTTGACACCGCCCGCGGCGACGAGATGGAGGTTGATGGCGACGTGTCCAATGGCGCTCAGCACCGCTGGGAGGAAGACGGAAGCAGCAGCAAGGCCGGCTCAGTCGCCGTCGGGCTCCCGACCCCGCCCGCAAAGAGGAAGCGCGCCGCTTGCAGATCCAGCGCTCATACATAGGGGCTCGGCGTAGTACCTGCAACCCTCCATAGAGAACGGAGCAGTACCTGTTGCCGGAAGTAAAGCGGGAATACTCGCTCCTTCGTCCTGGACGCCAACGCCGCCGACGCCACGGACACCGACTTCCGCCTCGCAGAGGCGGCGCCTCCGCTGGCGGCGTACGACGCGGCGGCCTGGTGCGCGTACACGGATGAGGACGAGAGGTAGAGGAAGGACAACAAGCTCTTATTGCGCCCAACAGCCACACCAAGGCCGACGCCGAGCTCCTCCTCGCCAAGGCCGAGGCCGACGCCGAACTCCTCCTTGTCGAGGCCGACGCCGAGCAGCTCCTCCATGGCAAGGCCGTCGTGCGGCTCCGCTGCGCCGTGCCGCCGCCAGATCTGGTGCTAGGCTGCCCAGATTTGCCTCTTTCATGCCCGGATCTGGCCTGGAGGCAAGCTCCGCCGCCGCCGGAAGCGATGAGGGGGAGAGGAGAGAGACGGGGGTGCTGAAGTGGTGGTTCAAATGATTTTGAAATTTTGAGAGAGACGGGTGCGTTATTTATTAGTGTGTACATAACTGTACGTGTACATAACTGTACTATACAGAATACGTACTTCTAGTATATAATATTATTTAATCTCCACTCAGCTATCGGTGGCAGGGCATTGCACAGATCTCAATGCCTAATTCAACGTACATGATAATACCTACCACGGTACCCAGGAACTAAAATCATGCATGCAATTTCTCCTCATGCATGCATCCCGGCCTCGCCGCCGGTCGACGGATCGAGATCAACCTGTTGACATGATGACAGTCAAAATTGGCACCAACTGGTCGTCTGACCGGTCGAGTCACTATGGCCTATCCGATAGGGACCGATCGGTCTGATCGGTCCGGGTAGAGTCCGAGTACAACTACGGTTTTTCATAGATTTAGATCTGTAAACAGGATTTCTTGCGAGATAAGTCCACCCCACCCTATAAATATAAAGGGTCACGGCTGATTGAGGGAATCCAATCGAACAAAATCAATACAAACTCTATTTTTTATCCTCTTCTCCAAACCCTAGCTTTTCCAACCCGCTCTGCTGTTCTTCCTTTGTCTCCGCGATTTTTGAAGGTGTTCTAGGTGGCCTGCCGATCCTAAAACAACCCTACATGCGCCTATGCTGACGGGTCCCTCCCGGGTTTGCGTTCGTCGGCCGTCGCCGATTCTTACCGGCGACCGGTCTAACCGCTCCACGCAGGAAGAGCTACATCGAGCTTTTTTTCGCGCCGCACGATCTAGTTCGTTCGTGTGTTGACCGAGATTTGCGTCAACATACTTTTTGGCGACTCCGCTGGAAAAGAAAGATCTTGGTTAATAAAACCGATCTAATCTACTCCAAAGAAGATGTGCTCCAACACAGAAATCGATAAGGAAAACATCATCCCTTCGACATATGAACATCTTCCGGAGGACATTCGTTTGCTACTGGAGGAGCGCATGAAGAAGCGCGATGAAGAAGATCTACAAGCAGCGCTTGCGAGCATCAAGGTCGATCGACGCGGCAAAGTCACCAAGATCAAGGAGATCGACTTCGCTTCTACCTCCTCGGATGCATCTACTGAGGTAATACCTGGTGCAACTGCTCCACCTTCTAGTATTACTATGGAACAAATTCAAAAATTGCTAGCTGAGCGTGATGTTTATTGGGTTAATTGGCTTAGCTCTAAGGAAAGGGAATCGGCTGGTAAGAAACCAGAATCAGTCGATGAACCTCCATCTGTTTCTACGTCTGAATTTTATGTTCCTCAACCATCGGCAGCATCTCCTATGAGTCAACCTCAATATGGGATGCTGATCAATTATTTTAGTGGTCAAACTATTACACCCACGTACACTGATCCTTTTATGAGTATTTCTGGTTCGGCCAACATTAGCCGAACAAACGAGATTGTTTAGTACACACCACCAGAAATCTCCAGGAATTCAGTGCCACACACCGGTCCTATCTCCGACGAGATGTTCGACCGATATGTGCAGCGTTGGCAAAACCGGCAGAGACCGGTCAGACCGGTATATCAATCCGGTCAGACCGGTTCCCCCCAACCGGTCCGACCGGTCGTACAGACCGGTCCATCCGGTCAGTTTGTTCCAAACCAGCGTGAGGTATCTACATCCACACAGCAAAATTCTTCGAGTAATTTCGATAAAATGATCACTGATTATAAGAATGATTTGGCTAATCTGCTTAGAGAAAGTTTTGGAGTGGATGTTAGAAGTAAAACCCGCACATACAAAAAGTCATATCCTACTTCGTTTGATTCGGTTGCATACTCTGCTGGTATTAGATTGCCTGAGTTTATTAAATTCAGTGGGGAAGATATTAGGAGTACTTTTGAGCATATTAGTCAGTATCTTGCCCAATTAGGAGAAGCTGGTTCAATAAACAAGTTGAAAGTGCGTTTATTTTCTTTATCTGTAACTGGAACCGCTTTCTCATGGTTTTCATCTTTGGCACCTAATTCTATTGGCTCATGAGAACAATTAGAGCAGAAGTTCCATGAGCACTTTTTTATGGGCATGATGAGCTTAAATTGTCTCACTTGACATTGGTTAGACAATCGCGTGATGAATCTGTCAATGATTATATAAGACGATTCCGTGATACAAAAAAACGATGCTTTAGTGTGAATATTGCAGAAAAGGATTTAACTGATTTGGCTTTTAATGGCTTGTGCTCTCATATTAAAGAAAGATTAGAGGGCTATGATTTCTTTACTATTACTCAGGTGCATCAAAGAGCTTTGGCTGTAGAAAGCCGAAGGAAAGAGTCTCAAGAATCTCATAGGCATCATTGTTCTAGTGTGCATACTTTAGAATGCAATTCAGATTGTTCGGACGATGAGTCTAAAGATGTATATGCTGCTGAGTTTGTTTGGCCATTTCAAGCCAAACCATTTACTTGTTCTGCTCTTAAGCCGATTAACAAAAATCGGCAGGATGAAAATTTTACTTTTGATGTATCCAAGTGCGAAAGGATATTTGATGAGTTATATAGGATTGGATATGTCAAGATGTCACATACTCTACCGCCGCTTGAAGAGTTGAACCGGCGAGCATATTACAAATTTCATAATACTTTTTTCACATGCTACTAATGATTGCAATGTGTTACGTAGACAAATTCAATCAGCCATTAATGAAGGACGATTGGTTATTCCTAATATGCAGGTTGATCAGAATCCTTTTCCAGTGCATGTGTTGGAATTGAATATTCCTAAAGTGCTAGTTCGGCCGGGTCAAGCCGAATCAACCAAGGGGAAGAATGTAGTTATTGGTGATAAAAGACCTGAAAAGAAGCTGGCACAGAAGATCTCTCAAGGCGCAAAAACACTCGGGGGGCAAGACAAGAAGAAGAAGGCCGACAACAAGTCGACCGGTCTGACCGGCCAAAGCGGCGGTCTGACCGGTTCGACCGGTCTGACCGGTAGTGGGACTAGTCTGACCGATGCAAACAATAAATCTGGGAACTCCTCCAAAATCAAGACAAGACCGAGTTTTAAGGAACTCTTGGCCAAATATGAGAAGGAAGGGAGTGCTCAGAGACAAGGGGCGAACAAGCGAAGTCAAGGATACGGGATCATCGTCAAGACATCAAGAGCAATCGAGTCAAGGTAATTATATTTCATCTAGTGGACCGATTGCTCCATGGTATTGCTGGTATCCTTACTTTTATATACCTATGGATTATAGTGGGATGCATATGCAATCATATTATATTCAATATCATCCTATTATCCAAATTATGCATTACTACAAAGACCGATTGTTGCTAGCAATAATCCGGTCAAGCAAGATGTTGATTGCAGCAAAGAGAATGAGAAGAGCAAGGAGCAAGATTTAAAGTATTTACAGCCGAGGTGGTGTCCCTCAGGCTTGTCTCATACTCAGAAGAGAAGGCTGCAACGTGTGTGCAAGAAGGAGGCAATGGAACAACAAGTGGAGGCCGTGCCAAAGACGTCAGCGACAATGAAGAAGGTGTGGCGGCCCAAACAAGTTGTTTCAACATCAATTTGAGCAAAACATGTGTAGGGTCGAGATGGCGGACTAGAGGGGGGTGAATAGTCCTTTCTAAAAATAATTGCGCCGGCTAACCGAAACTTATGCGGAATTGAAACTATTCGCTTAGCCAAAACTACACCCCTCTAACTATGACTCTAAGGCACCTCCAAAAAGATCCTACACAAAGCAAATGGAGTGCCAAGCTAGTGAGAGCTCTCCTAACAATTCTAATGCCAAGTCATACAAGTCTAAGCACTAGTACTTCACAAACCGGGGGAGCTCCTACACAATTCTAATGAGCAAAAGCACAAAGCCAAATCTAAGCTCACTAGATGCTCAAGGACAAGGATACATAATCCAAATCCAAGAGCTCAACTTGCTTAGATACACAATCTAAGCAAGAGCAACTAATTAAGCTACACAAGCTAACTAGTTACACTAGGATCTCTACTTCTAGCTACACAAGCAAAAACATGATTAGCAAGCTACACAAGCTAACTAATTACTAGAGAGCAACTACACAAGCACAAGATATATATGAAAGTAAATACAACGCTTGTGATTTGGAGAATGCAAACCACCGAGAAGAGTAGACAAGATTGACACGGTGATTTTTATCCCGAGGTTCACTTGGTTGCCACCAAGCTAATCCCCGTTGAGACAAGCTCCAAGGTTGCCGCCGATCCTCTTGCTAGTGGTGACTCTCAAGTCACACTCTCCCACGTGGAGTGCTCACACCGAGCTCTAGCACATGATCCGGCCGAACCACTTGTTGCTCTTCACGTCTCGCTCAACTAGAGTTGCTCTTCGCGGCTCCCGCGGGGTGAGCACAATACCCCTCACAATCTCTTCTCCGGAGCACCGCACAATCTTCTTGCGGGCTTCAACGGAGCCTCTTGCCACCAAGCCGTCTAGGAGGTGGCAACCTCCAAGAGTAACAAGCACACCGGCTTGCAACACGATCACCTAGTGCCACTCGATGCAATCTCTTAAAGCAATCGCACTAGAATCGCTCTCTCACTCGATCGGATGATTACTATCAAGTTAGAGTGAGTAGAGGGCTCTCAAGCACTCTCACACATGGACACCAAGTCCCCAAGGTGCTCAGCCATCTCAAATGGCCGGCCACACCCTCTATTTATAGAGGGAGACCCCAAACTAGCCGTTACACTCAAAACCCGTGAAAACAGAGTTTTCGCGGACTGTCCGCCTCACAAAAACCGGACTGTCCGCCATTCAAAACCAACGGCTAGATCTGCAATGATTATGTGTCAGAGTCGACCGTTAGAGCCCCGGGCGGACTGTCCGCACCCCTGGGGCGGACTGTCCGCGGTTCAAAACATCGAACCAACCGATTTGCAAACGTCTCTGACTAAATCTGGAAGTGACCTGCGGACTGTCCGCTCCACAGGGGCGGACTGTCCGCCGTTCAAAACGTGAGCACACACAGAAACCGCAGTGTTTCTGTCCCAGAATTTTCAGTAGGAGGCGGACCGTCCGCCCCCAAGGACCGGACGGTCCGCAGTTCATTTTGGACCACCAACAGAGCCAAAAACGGCCCTGTTAGAGCTCATCCGAGATAACGGCGGACCGTCCGCCCTCCTTGGGCGGACCGTCCGCAGGTATATTTCCAGCAGAAATGTACCTCGGTAAAACGGCCATAACTCTTAGCTCCGATGTCCAAATTTGGTGATCTTGGACTCTATGGAAAGCTAATTCAGAGGGCAACACAACACAACTGAATACTTGATCCAAAACACAATGGATCAAAGCAGTATTCCACTCCAAGAGACCACCTAATATCCGGAGAAAACCGAAAAACCTTTCTTGCTTCCCAAAGTTGATCAACATCAACTCCAACTCTTTCTCCTTTGCAAATGTGCCAACACAACCACGTGAACAACACCATGTGCATGTGTGTTAGTGTCGGTACCCTGTAGCAGGGATACCCACTCTTCCTGCAGCTAGGCAGGACCTGCGTAGTTATCCGTAACTGCACGGGAAGGACGGAGTAGCCAGGTCCCACAGGCCAGGCTTTTCCCTCACCAGGCCAACGGCCCCGGACCGTACCCCACCTGGGGATGGGTCCGGTGACGCCACGTGGGTCTAAGGAAGGGAAGCTCCGATCTGACCGCCGAGGCCTCGGACCCCCAGAGGGGTCCGGGACCTCCTGCGCCCGTCCGGACTCCCCTCACCATGTAGGGGTCCGGAGCCACCACGTGTCCCAGAGGCGCGGGATCGTGCGCGAGTCTTCCGCAGGAAGACTCGCCCACCCACCGCATTTAATGCGATGGACAAGGCGTGCTCTGCCGCCGCGGTACACGAGACAGCCTTTGTCAGGCCCCGCTGCGCGCCGCATATTACCAAGGAGCACAGTGGGCCGCCTGTGCCGCACCCGCGCAGAGCCCGCCTGCAGCATTAAATGGATACGACAGCATGGCGCTTTTCCATCATGCCACCTACGCCGCAAGCTACACCGCCCGCTTAAGCAACGTGGCGGGCGATGCCACTAGCTACGTCAGGCTCCGTCTCGACAAGACAGCACCAGGACATGATGGACGAAGGGCTCCGGGAGCAGGCGAGAGAATTCAAGAGTGATCTCCTTTGCCTGCGATGCCATAATATATGAACAGTACGTTATGTTGCATCGTTGGACCCACCTGTCGAGGACCCAACGGCTGTGTACGTTCCCCCTTGAGATATAAAAGGGAGGCGCTCGCTGCGCACAGGACAAGCCAGACGGACTCAAGCTCTCGCAACCTCCTCACTCTCGTGGAAAGGCAATACAACACACAGTGGACGTAGGGTATTACGCTCCGGCGGCCCGAACCACTCTAAATCCTGCTGTGTTCATCGTGTTCTTGGTGAGATCGATCTAAGACCAGCTAACCCCCGAGTACACATCCTCATGGCTAGGGCGGGTGCCTTCCGCCACCCGGCTGTGGTTTGCAGCACCACGACATTTGGCGCGCCTGGTAGGGGGCTGCTGGTCGCAGTTCGTCTCTTCTTCGTCCCCATGGTTCGCGTGGACGACGTGGAGATGACGGAGGGTGTGGCGTCCTCCACGCCGCATGCCTCTCGCGTTCCTGCTCCAGGGGCAACTGTGAATGTGGAACAGCCACCGTTGGCGGCGGCGCGCGCCGCTCGCCGGCAAGAGTCAGGGCGCCCATCAAAGGCCCCCTCACAGGCTGCGAGCGGCGGAGCGCTGGCAGCAGCTAGGGAGTTGCTTCGCAACCCTCCGGCTGAGGCAGCCTCGCCAGACGCCCTGAGGCAGTGGCGGGATGACGTTGACCGTCTCCTTCACCTGGCTCAGGCCCCCTCCAGTTCTGCAAGGACTGGGCAACGACCTCCGCCCGGCAACGCGGTGGTACCTTACCGCCAGCGTCAGGGCGGGGCGACGGTGTCCGTGCGCTCCCCTACCATGAGGGGTGCACGAACAGAAGACTTGCGGGCGGAGCTCAACCGCCGGCGCGTAGGAGAGGATGCCCGCGTCTCCGTCGAGAGGGCGTGCGAGCGCCGTCTCAACATTGAGGGTCGCAACCTCAATGCTGATCTGGACGCGCTGGCACCTAGGCCTCCGGTGAACGCCCGGATACAGTCAGGCGCACCGGTGGCTGGGGTGGGCTGTGCTGAACTTGCGGAGCACCTCCGCGCCGTGGCATGGCCGCCCAAGTTCCGCCCCCACTTGCCGGAAAAGTACGACGGCACCACTAACCCGTCGGAGTTCCTGCAGGTGTACGTTACCGCCATCACAGCGGCTGGTGGTAACGGTGCCGTCATGGCAAGCTACTTTCATGTAGCCTTGTCCGGGCTAGCCCGGACCTGGCTCATGAACCTCACTCCTGGGACGATCCAGTCCTGGGAAGAGCTCTGTGCGAGGTTCACAGCGAACTTCGCCAGTGCATACCAGCAGAATGGTGTGGAGGCACACCTTCACGCCGTGAGGCAAAAACCAGGGGAAACGCTCCGGGCCTTCATCTCGCGCTTCACCAAGGTACGGGGTACCATTCCTCGTATCTCAGATGCATCTATTATCACTGCTTTATGCCATGGGGTACGTGATGAGAAGATGCTCGAGAAGCTGGTAGACAAGTGTGCCAGGGCCGCTGAGGGCCGTGCATGGCACTCAGCCCCCCAAGACGGAGACACCAAAGCTGGTGGCTCCAGTGCTACCGCTCAGGGCGGTGGCAAGAAGAAGAAGAATAAGAACCGGGGTCGCGGGGAGCCGCATTCTGGCGGACCAGTCGTTGCAACAGCAGCGCCAGCGGCGGCACCGGCTGCAGCGGCAGCGGCTGGGGGCCAGAATGCACATGGTAAACGCCCTCGCCCGCAAGGTGGAAGCGGAGGTTCATGCCCAGTGCATCCCACCGCTCGCCACAGCGCCGCTGACTGCCGCGAGATCCAAAAGCTCGCGAAGCGGGTCAGTGGGCGGCGTGAGCAGTCCTCTAAGGACGGTTCACCCCCTCCTCGCCAGCGGGCCGGCAAGGAGAAGGCCTCCGACGGCGGGGCCGCAGCCGGAAAGAAGGAGCTGGGGTACCAATCCCCCGCTCGAGAGCTGAAGGGCGTCTACCACGACGATGACTCCGATTCCGACAACGGCGACCGCCGCAAGAAGCTGTATGTAATGTATGGCGGAAGCTGGGAGCTTGTCTCCCGGCGGGACGTGAAGACCCTTCGCCGGGAGGTCCTTTCGGTGAAACCGGGGGTCCCGAAGGCGGCGCCGCACCAGAGGTGGATGAACACCACCATCTCTTTCGGGCCATCCGACTGCCCGGAGAATATGGCCGGAGCCGGTGTGCTACCTTTAGTCACTGCTCCTGTCATATCCAACGTGAGGCTCTACCACGTGCTGATTGACGGTGGGGCTGGCCTCAACATCATCAGTTATGCAGCGTTCAAGCAGCTGCAGATCCCGGAGTCCAAGCTGACTCCCTCTCGCCCATTCTCCGGAGTGGGCCCACACCCGGTGTTCCCTCTGGGGAGCATCACATTGCCGGTCACGTTCGGGACCGAGGAGAACTTCCGCACAGAGAGCGTCATGTTCGATGTTGCGGAGGTGAACCTTCCGTTCAACGCCATCATCGGCCGACAGGCACTCTACCGCTTCATGGCCATTGCCCATTATGGGTATTTGGTCTTGAAGATGCCTTCCCCTGCCGAAGTCCTCACCGTGCAGGGCGACCGCACTGCTGCCGTCGCTGCAGTTGAGAGACTGCATGCTCTGGCAGCAGAGGCTGCACGTTCCGAGGAGGATCCGTCCACCTCGCAACCTAAGGCGCCTGCAAAGGCTCCCAAGGTCCAACCGTCCGATCCGGACCATGTTCCCGTGAAGACGGTGCAGATTGGAGCGGACTCCACCAGGACCACCCGCATCGCGGGGAACCTGGGGGAGAAATAGGAAGACGCGCTCATCGCTTTCCTCCGGGCAAATGTCGACGTGTTCGCCTGGGAACCGTCACAGATGCCCGGGATCCCCAGGGAAGTGATCGAGCACAATCTGAGGATCTACCCCGACGCCACGCCGGTGCGCCAGAAGCCTCAGAAGCAGTCCGTGGAGCGACAAAACTTCATCCGCGAAGAAGTCCACAAGCTCCTACATGCTGGCTTCATCGAGGAGGTCCACCACCCCGAGTGGTTGGCCAATCCGGTCGTCGTCCCAAAGGCCAACGGGAAGCTTCGGATGTGCATCGACTACACCAGCCTCAACAAGACATGTCCTAGAGACCCCTATCCTCTTCCGCGTATCGACCAGATCGTGGATTCCACCTCCGGGTGTGACCTTTTGTCTTTCCTAGATGCATACTCTGGTTTCCACCAGATTCAGATGTCTAGAGAGGATAGGAAGCATACTGCCTTTGTAATAGTAGATGGGCTTTATTGCTACATTGTCATGCCGTATGGTCTAAGGAATGCCTTACCCACGTTTGTACGAGCTATGAACAAAACCTTCTGTAATCTAATTAGAGATGTTGTTGAGGTTTATGTCGATGACATTGTGGTCAAGACTAAGGTAGGGTCAACACTAGTGGAGGACCTGTCCCTCGTCTTCGACCGGCTCCGCGCCACGCGCACGGAGCTGAATCCCGAGAAGTGCATCTTCGGCGTCTCAGCAGGGAAGCTGCTGGGTTTCCTGGTCTCACATCGGGGCATCGAGGCAAACCCAGCCAAGATCAAGGCGATCGAAGCGATGAGGCCTCCTGGCCGCATCAAGGATGTCCAGAAGCTCACTGGATCTTTCGCTGCTCTTAGCCGCTTCATATCGAGGCTAGCTGAGAGGGCCCTCCCCTTCTTCAAACTATTGAGGAGGTCCGGTCCATTTTCTTGGACCGAAGAGGCTGAGCAGGCCTTCCAGGAGCTGAAGCAGCACCTCACCTCGCTGCCAGTTTTGGTGGCTCCAGAGCCTGGTGAGCCGTTGTTTCTGTATCTTGCTGCGTCTGCGGAGGCAGTCAGCATGGTGCTGGTCGCCGAAAGGGCGGAGCAAGCTCGTCAGGGGGACACCAGGGTCTCCCCGGCCAAAGATGGTGAGCCGGATCCCGGACACGGGGACCCGTCAGCCTCACCTCTGCCTGAAGCCCCGGACCCAGCACAAGGGGGTCCGGACGAGCCTTGTGCCAGTGGGAACCCAGAGCCACTGGGGGCCCAAGGACCCGATGTGGCGGATAAGGGCAAGCCAGACCTGGTAACCAGGGTCCGGACCGTCCAAAAGCCAGTTTACTACGTCAGTGAAGTCCTCCACAAGGCGAAGGCCAGGTATCTTGAGACGCATAAGCTTATCTATGCGATACTTATTGCGTCCAGGAAACTGCGCCACTACTTTCAGGCACACCGAGTTGTCGTAGTGACTTCTTACCCGTTAAGAGCGATCCTGCACAACTCCAACGCCACAGGCAATATCGCCAAGTGGGCGGCAGAGCTGGCAGAGTTCCAACTGGACTTCCAGCCACGCCATGCAATCAAGAGCCAGATCCTGGCTGATTTCATAGCGGAGTGGACTCCTTCCCCAAGCAATCCTGGGGGTCCGGTCGTCAACGCTGGACCCCCGGAGCCGGAAATCAGGGCACCAGTCTTCACCGAGCCCCACTGGACACTCTTCTTCGACGGGTCCGCCCGCGAAAAGTGGGCCGGAGCTGGTGTGGTCCTCATCGACCCAAACGGAGATCAGCTGAAGTACATGGTGCACCTTGAGTTCAAGGCCACCAACAACATGGCGGAGTACGAAGCTCTGATCTTCGGCCTGACGCAAGCCCTCTCATTGGGGGTCCGGCAGCTTCTGGTGAAGGGGGACTCGCAGCTAATCATCAAGCAGGTCCGAGGGGATTGCAACTGCAACAAACCCCAGCTCGCGGCATACCTCATACACGTGAGGAAGCTCGAGAAGGACTTCGACGCCTTGGAACTGCAACATGTTCCCCGCGAGCTCAACTCAGCAGCAGATGATCTCTCCGCGAGAGCATCTACCTGGGCACCCGTGCCCGAGGGTGTCTTCGAAAGACGGCTGCTGAAACCTACCGCCCAGACTGCCGAGCTGGGTGAAGAGGACCAAGCTGGCACCTTGAAGCCAACGGTCCCGGCAGCACTCCACCTATGGTGCCCGACCTGGGCTGTGTGCTCTGTTGAGGAACCTGGCGACCTCACAGAACCACCCCCACCTACTCTGGGAGCTCCCGATGCATGGATCTCCGAGATCCGGGACTACCTGAAAGATAACATCCTCCCTGACGTCGATGTCTCTGCTGAGCGCATAGTCCGATTGGCTAAACGCTACGCGATGGTAGAAGGGGATCTCTACCGCCGTGGCGCCAACGGTGTCCTCATGCGGTGCATTTCCCAGGGAGAGGGCCGCGAGTTGCTCGCGGAGATCCATGGAGGCGAGTGCGGAAGTCATTCCTCCTCTCGCACGCTTGTTGGCAAGGCCTTTCGGCATGGCTTCTACTGGCCAACAGCACTCCAGGATGCGGCTGAGCTGGTGAGGTCCTGCAAAGCATGCCAGTTCCATGCAAAGCAAATACACACCCCAGCTCAGGCTCTGCAGATGATTCCTCCCTCTTGGCCATTCGCTGTGTGGGGTGTGGATATTCTGGGGCCATTCCCCCGGGCTGTCGGCGGCTACCGGTTCCTCTATGTCGCCATCGGGCTGTGGTGAATATCACCAAGAAATCGGCAGTCGCATTCCTCAGGTCCATTGTGTGCAGATTTGGCGTCCCAAACCGCATCATCGCGGACAACGGGACCCAATTCAAAAGCAGGCTCTTCCAAGAGTACTGTGAGGACATCGGCATCCAGCTATGCTTTGCCTCTGTAGCACATCCCCGCAGCAATGGACAGGTTGAGAGAGCGAATGCAGAGATCCTCAGGGGACTCAAGACCCGCACCTACAACTGCTTGAAGAAGCACGGTGCCAAATGGGTTGACGAGCTTCCATGCGTACTATGGGGCAACCGGACCACACCCAGCCGAGCCACCGGGGAGACTCCGTTCTTCCTGGTCTACGGGGCTGAAGCATGCCTTCCCCCAGAAATTCACCTGGGCTCACCACGAGTCCAGGCCTTTGACGAATCCATGCAGGAGCAGCTCCGGTGCGACGACGTGGACCTCGTTGACGAGCGAAGGTGGCGAGCAGCAATCCGAAACGCACGGTACAACCAGGCGCTCCGGCGCTATCATCAACGGTTCGTGCACAGCAGGGAGCTCCGGGCTGGCGACCTCATCCTCAGACGGATCCTGAGCCGAGCAGGGCTCCACAAACTCTCCCCCAGCTGGGAGGGGCCCTTCAGGGTTACGGAGGTATGCCGGCCCGGATGCGTTCGTATCGCCACAGAAGATGGAGTGCCGCTGCCCAACCCATGGAATATAGAGCATCTGCGTAAGTTTTACACCTAGGCAGGGCAGGGAAATAAACCTTTCCTTTGTAATAAGATAGAGTTAGCGTGCGGTCCAGAGCGGTTGGGGGCCACCCTCGTAAACCCGACCTCTGGCATCCATCGCACCACCGGCTAACGCGCGGCTCGGAGCGGTAGAGGTCCGACCTCGTAAACCCGGCCTCTGGCATCCATCGCGCAAGCCATGTACATCAAGATTGCAAAGGAAAGATTTTCTCCTAGTTCTGTCTTTGTGTCAAAGTTAAATTACGCATTTCGATTCTCGGAGTTTTCACCTTTCTAACCCCCGCGGGGACCTCTACTCTTGTTGCTACAACTAAGATCTGCATTGAGCTGCTGGACTGCCGTACAGATCTGGACCCTCTTACTGCTGGAGGGGGGTCCGGACCCCTAGGGACCTACTCTGGGGAGCGGGTACTTGTTTCCAGGGGTGGTCCGGAGCCTGTGTAGCCGCTTAGCTGGTTCCGTACCCAAAAGCCTACACACTCCACCACCCTGTAACGAGTGCTCTAGTACCTGGAGCCGGGTAATTGGGGGCCCGGACCTCGTTCCAACTCAAGAGTTGGCTTCCTAAGTCCAACACGGCATGTCCAGCCCTATATCTCAAAGGATCGAGTACAACAAAGCGATCTCACCCACTGCGGGGGGTCTGGGACGCTGAAGCCAGGTCTGGAAGGATCGTGCTGTTTCCTGGAGTGGTCCGGAGCCCTGCGTAGTGCCTTAGCCTGGTTCCGTACCCTAAGCCTACGCACTCCACCACTCTGAAGCAAGCACTGAACTACCTGGGCCTGTGCATCTAGAGCCCTGGACCTGGTACCAGCCTGGGACTGGTCAGGAATGAGCCCCGCGGGTCTGCTACTAAGCTATAACTTTGAAGTGGTACACAGGTTAGCGGTAGCCAGTCTCAAACCATTGAGCCTATCTGCCAGGGGGTCCGGGTATCCGCTTCAAAGCTTTCATGCAGGATAAGAGCCAGTCTCGATGGTAGACAGACTCATAGCAACTGAGTCTCTCTCCCAGGGGGCCCGGGGCATCCGCTTTGTCCCAGACATCATGGATGAATTCTGCATGTGTCAAATAGCTAAGATGCAGTATCGTTGCTACTATCTAAGCGAACTTGATTCTTCTATCTGTACTCCTGTATACTACACAGGGAACAAGGCGCTTGCTCGCCCTACAGGCTATGCAGCCCTATGCCAAGGAGGTCCGGAGTATCTTCTACGGCTCAGTTGGCAGCCAGGTCCAAGCAACTGAACCTATCTGCCAGGGGGCCAGGGCGCTGGGGTGCTGCGTACCGTAAATCAACAACTGACAAACAGCTAAGTTGAAGTTTCCTCTATTTCAAAAATTTCAGCTAATACAATGTTTGTGCAAAAAGGGAAAAGATACAATGCCCAGCTCAAGGGTCTGCAGGCTCTCGCTTGAAGTAGGAGGCGACGAAGTCAACGACCTCCTGCACGCTGTCCCGAGCGGCGGCCTCCGTCTCCGCCACAGGGCCATTGACCACGGGCGCCAGCGAAATGGCCGGGTCATGGCTCCGGAGGCAGGTCAGGATGTGCTCCGCCACCATCCGGATCAGCTCGCGGCCCTCGGTTTCGAGCTGTCCAGCAAGGACCGGCCCCAGGCGCTGGAGCCTATCCGAAGCAGAGCTCAGCACTGGGAGCGCGTCAGCTATCGAAGCTGGCGACTCCGCCACCTGGATTGGGCTCATCCCAAATGGCACCAGTGCGAGGCTCGCTTCGGCCGCTCAGTCAGTGATCCGCTGGGCCCCTGCGCGCTGGTCCTTCTGGTGCTTCCGGACCGCCTCTTGCACCCGGGTGTCCAGGGCCGCCTTGGCCACCTCCACCTCGTGGGACCTCTCCTCGAGCACGCGGGACCTCTCCTCGAGCTTCGCCTCCCTCTGTTCCGCCCACTCCTTCAGCTTCTTGAGCGAGTCTCGCTGGCGCCCAAGTTCCTTCTCTATGCCGGTGGCGTGAGCCTCCCGCTTGGCGAGGGACTTCCGGCCCTCCTCCAAATCCGCCTCGTCGGCAGTTAGCTGGCGGGCTCTCTCCTGCAGTTGTTCACGCCATCCCTGCAGAGTCGCAGAGAAGACGTCGAGCTCCTGCCTCCGGACCTCGAGGTCCTCGCTGCGAGTCTCCAGCTCGGACTGTTGGGCTGCGAGGTGAGCCTCGAGGTCGGACCGCTGAGCAGCGAAGCCAACAACCTCCAGGGTGAAGTCCCGCTCCCGCTGCGCCAAGGATTTCTCTCGGTTTGACACCACGAACTCTCGGTCAAACACCTTCTTAAGGTTGGCTCGGTAGGCCTCTTGGCCCGCCTTGAGCTTTGACCGAGTTTCCGCAGCGCGGGAGGCTTCAGCCCTCGTGTGCGCTTCCAGGCGGGTGTGCCAGTCGGAGAGGCGCTGACGCTCGCTCTCCAGAGCAGACCAATCCCGCCAGAAGGCCACCTCGGCGGAGGAGGTTGCCTCCTCGATCGACTGCCGAACTCGCAACAGCACCTGAGGAAGCGAAGTCGCATCCTCCTCCGGGAGTTGAAGCTGCAGGAGCTGCCTGCCAAAGACCACCTCCAACTCCTCCTCTGCAACAGGACCGGAGCTGGAGGTAGGGGCTTCCGTTGCGGCACTTGTCTCCGGCGCCTCTACTGCCACCGCGTCGGGTGCGGCTGAGCCCAGCTCCGGCGCCCCCGCTGCCGCCGAGTCGGGCGCGGCCGGACCCAGCTCCGGCGCCCCCGCTGCCGCCGAGTCGGGCGCGGCCGAACCCAGCTCCGGCGCCCCCGCTGCCGCCGTGGCTGACGCGGCCGCGTCGGGTGCGGTTGCGGCCGCCTCGACGGGTGCGGCTGTGCCTAGTACCGGCGCCCCCGCCACTGATACGTCAGGTGCGGCTGCGCCCTGCACCGGCACCTCCCCCACTGTGTCGGGTGCCGCTCTCCGCCAGCGACCTGATCTTGTTCAGCACGGAGTCGAACTCCGGCTGCAGCGACGGCTTGGCCCTCCAGGATGCTTTGTCGGAGGCGGGCCCCTCGGTCGGCAGGGCAAGGCGCTCGTTGGCTTCGGTGGTGGCGATCACCCAATCCCTGCGCCACTCCTCCCACCTTCCACCAGCAAGACCGGGAATGTAAGGAGTCAGCAGGTCGCTCCTTATCTGGAAGTAGTATCCCCCCACTTCGTCCTTGCTCCTTCCGGACCTCACCAGAATGAAGAAGTAGCGGAAGAGGATGACGCAGGGGCGCACTCCCACGAACATCTCGCATAAGTGCACGAAGATGGACGCCAGGAGGAGGGAGTGGGGCGTCAGATGCTGAAGTTGGAGGCCGAAGTCTTCCAGCAGCAGTAGCAGGAATGAAGAAATCGGCAGTCCTATGCCGGCGGAGATGTGCAAGGTGAATAACACAAACTCCCCGGCGCGGAGGTTGCCAAGAGGAACCGAGCCTGCTCGAACCCCCCAGCCGGTCTCCTATGCACTCCACCCAAGTAGGCGGCGCATTGTGTTCAACTCTCCCTCGGTCTGGAAGCGGCGGGGATGAACAAGGGATGCCATTGCTTAGTGGAGGTGAGAGGAAGCCGGCGCAGGGGAGCAGGGAGCAAGGGGCAAGGAAAGCTCGAAGGCAAAGGGGCGCAAGAGATGGAAGGAAGAAGGCGAAAGTGGGAAAGAAACCATGGAATGTGGCTCACCCCAATATAAAGCCTGACTCATCCGGCGCGCCCCGGAACCGTCGCTGGAACCCAAGCGACGCCCGCACCTAGGGTTAACCGCCCGGTCCATGGCAAGGGGGGGCCAGGCCCACCTGTCAGGGAGAGCGGGTAGCCAACAAAGGTGTGAAAAGGCGGGATCCGAATCGTCGCCCGCGCGCGTGAAGCAAGGCGGAAGCTGAGCTGACGTGCGCGTATTAATTGCAGGCGTGGTCGAGCTTTTCGGGAGCTGCGCCGGTGGTAAATGATCCGTTTACTCCGGCCGCAACAATGCCGAACGTCGCGTGCGTGACTAGGTGAACCACTGTTCGTGGGGCCCATAGTCAGGAAGCCGTTGCGATGTGATGAGGCAGCAACCAACCCGAGGGGTAGTCAAAACCGGTCAAGACCCCCGCAGAAAGGAGCTTCAAGCTAAACAGAACCAAATCGCAGAAGTGGCCCCACCTGTGGGTTCGTACCTCCCCCAAGGTGGGCCCGGGGGCCACTGTCGGTACCCTGTAGCAGGGATACCCACTCTTCCTGCAGCTAGGCAGGACCTGCGTAGTTATCCGTAACTGCACGGGAAGGACGGAGTAGCCAGGTCCCACAGGCCAGGCTTTTCCCTCACCAGGCCAACGGCCCCAGACCGTACCCCACCTGGGGATGGGTCCGGTGACGCCACGTGGGTCTAAGGAAGGGAAGCTCCGATCTGACCGCCGAGGCCTCGGACCCCCAGAGGGGTCCGGGACCTCCTGCGCCCGTCCGGACTCCCCTCACCATGTAGGGGTCCGGAGCCGCCACGTGTCCCAGAGGCGCGGGATCGTGCGCGACTCTTCCGCAGGAAGACTCGCCCACCCACCGCATTTAATGCGATGGACAAGGCGTGCTCTGCCGCCGCGGTACACGAGACAGCCTTTGTCAGGCCCCGCTGCGCGCCGCATATTACCAAGGAGCACAGTGGGCCGCCTGTGCCGCACCCGCGCAGAGCCCGCCTGCAGCATTAAATGGATACGACAGCACGGCGCTTTTCCATCATGCCGCCTACGCCGCAAGCTACACCGCCCGCTTAAGCAACGTGGCGGGCGATGCCACTAGCTACGTCAGGCTCCGTCTCGACAAGACAGCACCAGGACATGATGGACGAAGGGCTCCGGGAGCAGGCGAGAGAATCCAAGAGAGATCTCCTTTGCCTGCGACGCCATAATATATGAACAGTACGTTATGTTGCATCGTTGGACCCACCTGTCGGGGACCCAACGGCTGTGTACGCGCCCCCTTGAGATATAAAAGGGAGGCGCTCGCTGCGCACAGGACAAGCTAGACGGACTCAAGCTCTCGCAACCTCCTCACTCTCGTGGAAAGGCAATACAACACACAGTGGACGTAGGGTATTACGCTCCGGCAGCCCGAACCACTCTAAATCCTGCTGTGTTCATCGTGTTCTTGGTGAGATCGATCTAAGACCAGCTAACCCCCGAGTACACATCCTCAGGGCTAGGGCGGGTGCCTTCCGCCACCCGGCTGTGGTTTGCAGCACCACGACAGTTAGCAGTTCACAAACATTTTCAAAGGATTTTCACTTGATCTCACCACGCCACTCGATCCTAGCAACATCGCAATGTTAGATCGCTCAAGTGGCACTAGATGACCGATATGCAAACAAGTTTGTCCCTCTTGATAGTACGGCCATCTATCCTAAATCCGGTCATGCACTTCTCTACACAACCTTTGACCGGTGAAATGAAATACCCTACAAGTCTTACCTTTGCCTTGCGCATTCCATTTCATCTTCCCAAATGTTGATGCCACACAAGCACCAAACTCCATCAAGCCTTTTGATCATCTTCATGAGTCAACACTTGGCTTGATCTTCCTTGAATGATATGATCCATTCCATATCATCACATGACCTCTTTGGTCCATTGATCTTGACCTTGCTCGCTCTTCACCGTTGCTTCGGTCCATCGGCGCCAAATCTTGCCCAAGCTTCACCGCCTCGCGGTCCCTCGCTTCAAAGCCTTGACTTGCCCTTCTCCATTGCAACCGGTCCATCAAGCCAGGCCTTGTCTTGATCTTCTCCACTTTGGTCACATAACTCCATGTCATGTCTCATATGCAATGAGCTCCTCGATCACACTATATGAGCATAGCATCAACTCTTAGCCATTTCTTCTCCATGTCACATGTTGCTCATACTAGTGTCTTTGTGTGGACTAATCTCCTGTGTATCTCAACATAAACACTTATTAGTCCACCTAAGTTGTCACTCAATTACCAAAACCAAACAAGGGCCTTTCAACATGGCCGATAATTGTTTATCGCCTTTAATACAAGAAATGGCCGATGTAGTGTTAATCATCGCCCTTAAACAATTTTGGCTCAGAAGAATGTTTTTTGGCAAGCAAGCTTTACCAAAAAAACAGGGGGCATATGTTGACAGCCAAAATTGGCACCAACCGGTCTGACCGGTCGAGGCACTGTGGCCTGTCCGGCAGGGACCGACCGGTCCGACCGGTCCAGGTAGAGTCCGAGTACAACTAGGATTTTTCATAGATTTAGATCTGTAAACATGATTTCTTGCCGGATAAGTCAACACCACTCTATAAATATAAAGGGTCACGGCCGATTGAGGGAATCCAATCGAACAAAATCAATACAAACTCTACATTTTATCCTTTTCTCCAAACCCTAGCTTTTCCAACCCCTCTGGTGTTCTTCCTTCGTCTCCGCGACGTTTGAAGGCGTTCTAGGTGGCCTGCCGATCCTAGAACAACCCTACGTGCGCCTATCCTGACGGGTCCCTCCCGGGTTTGCGTTCGTCGGCCGTCTGCTCCACGCAGGAAGAGCTGCATCGAGCTCTTTTTCGCGCCGCACGATCTAGTGCATTCGTGTGACCGAAATTTACGTCAACACAATCTTTCCGATCCGTTATTAGTTGCCTACTTGGCGTCACCCTGCTGGACCTGGAGCACATTCCTATCGGAATGTTCGGTCCATTTGAACTGGACTTTTTTCTTTTTTATATTTAAAAAAAATAAAATTTCAAAAATATATGTCCGTTTTCAAAAATTTCAAAAATATACCCCGGTCGCCCTCCCATAAGGCGACAGGCCCAATGTGTAATTTTTTTTTTCAAATTTGCAACGAAGTCCCTGGAGAAAAAAAAACAAGCCCTGTCGCCCGGCCCACGGGCGACCGCCGCTGGCCCCGGCCCACAGTCGCGGCGGGGGCCTGTCGCCCCCCCCCCCCCCCCCCGCGGGCGACCGGGGGGCCTGTCGCCCCCCCCCCCCCCCCCCCCCCCCCCCGCGGGCGACCGGGGTCTCCCCCCTTATAAAAGCCCCAGCCCTCCCCTTCCCTCCTCATTTGAGCCCGAAAATTCCACCAAAAATCCAGAAAAAAAAGAGAGGAGTGAGGAGAAGGAATGCGGCGAAGCCCTGCCGAATTCAGCACTTGTGATCTGCAGGTTAGTACATTTAGTTTAAATATTGTTATATTTAAGTACTACGTATTTAAATATGAGTAATTTAATTTAATTAGTGCTATAGTAGATCCATTTAAGTAGGAGTTCAATGATACTTTAGTTTGTAGTTACGTAGTAGTAAATTAGTTTAGAAAATTAGTTCTACGCATTTATTATTACAATTGCAGTGCTATTAGAGACATGTTTATAAATTAATTATGATTTAGAATAGAATTTGGCATATGCAGTATTGAATTCGAGAGTCATCACGTAGTTATGAATACTTATACGTTATAGTTGAATTCCATACTTAGTTTTTACGGATTATTGAATAAGGTAGTGAAGTAAAGAGTATAACTCGATAAGTATTATGTGATATACAGATATGTCGAGCAAAATGCAGTTTCAAGTATTTTATGGTGAATACAATGTTATGTATGGGTCAAATGGAGTAGATCTTTCTGCCTTTAAGCGCACATCTAGCGGCATAGATAAACATCTAGTTCATCATGTATGGGTGCATGAAGTATTTCAGAGAGCGTTACACGGCTGCAAGCATAAACATCAGCAACCCCCAAATTCAGTTTTGCAAAAGAGTGACACAATATATGCAAGAGAAGATTGAAAAGGCAAAACTGCACCGTGTCATATCCACAGGTACAATGGAGCATAGATTTGAGGTTCTATGTAAGGATAGAAGTGGTCGTGGTATCCGTAGAGATAGAGTGGTACGGGAGAGTTTGATTACAGTTGATGGCAAAGCATTCTGCTCCTGCATGAAGCCTAAGTTATTGCATATGCCATGCTCCCATCTCATTGCGGCATGTGCAGAGTCTGCGTTACAGCCAGGACTATTTGTTTCACCGTACTTCAGCAAGGAAGCAGCTGTATCCACATGGGGACATGAGGTATACGGGATTGGAATTGTGGGGCCTTTCACTCAGGATAATGAGAACAAGATGTTTATTCCTGATCCAGCCACTAAGAAAGGCAAAGGCCGCCGTCAGACACGTCGTATTCGGAATGGTATGGACGAGTCGGAAGCAAGCAAGGCACAAAAGCGTTGCAGCCAATGTGGATCATTGAGTCACAACTACAAGAAGTGTCCTCAGAATGCACTTCACGATGCTGCTGATGTCGGTCCTTCCGGAAATCCCAGAGATGGAGCATCTCCTACGTTCAGACGAGCATCGGCGAGAATTGCTCGTGGAAGGCATTCGGTGTCATGATCCACAATTGTATTTCATTATTTGTAATATGTAGTAATGAAATATGGCAGGTATGTAATGAAGTATTATTGTATTTATGTGTCCAGTTTGTATGAAATATATATTTACCTATGTGTTCTCATATATTTTTGAATGCAGGTATGGAGATGGACTCCTTGCTAGACCCAGTGATCGACTCGAGCCACAGGTCTTACTTTGCAGCTGTTGAGCACCGAGCCCTAGAGGTGCTACGTCCTCGTCCACCCGGCGAGGCGATCTCTATACACCACGATTGGTGTGACCGGTATGTAATGAAATATTATTGTTTATCACTTTTGTATTCGCCGGTATTCCTTTGTTTCGACATTTTTTGTTTTTTTGCAGGTTACGTGAGGCCGGCCTACTGACTCTGAGCCGTCTTGTCGAGGTTGGGCCTATTCAGCTCGACCGATCCCTCCTGACGGCGCTCGTTGACAGATGGAGGCCGGAGACACACACGTTCCACCTCCCGTGTGGGGAGATGACTCCTACGCTGCAGGACGTGGCCTACCTCCTCGGCCTCCCTATCGTCGGGGAGGCTGTAGGTCCGCGTGTGGTGGCGGCCTCGTGGAAGGATGAGCTGGAGGCCCGTTTTGCCCTGGTTGACCGCGTGGACGAAGCAGGTCCGATCAACCCGCACCCGCGAGCAGCAGGTCCTTCGAAGACCTGGTTCCTACAGTTTACAGTACGTATTCATTGCATATATAAATTTAATTGTTACAATTCACATGTTCCATTGCCAGTTGAAACCATTAATCTTAATTGTTTATGCAGCCTGCCTTGTTGGCTGCGGATGCCGACGAGTACAGTGTGACCAGATCGCTGGAGGCGTACCTACTTTGGTTGTTTGGTTACATCATGTTCAACAACACTCATGGCAACTCGGTCGATAAGATTCTCCTTCCGTATGCACGGGAGATTGCGGATGGGGACGAGGACGTACCGCCCTACAGCTGGGGTGAGACGGTACTTGCAGCCACTTACCGTGGACTCTGCGATGGGTGCATGAAGACACATGGGAACGCTATCCTGTCAGGGTGCCCACTACTGCTACAGCTTTGGTCGTACGAGAGGCTAGCCGTTGGTCGCCCCTTGGTCAGCCACGAGCCTTACCACGGGGGCATGTACGGCGACGAGGAGGACGAGAGGCCCACTATGGGAACTATCTGGATCTGGCGTCAGGTATGTTCGCAACAAACCTAATTTTGTTATTCATTGTTACATGATGTATTAGCGCACTTTTAATTTTACTTATTCGGAATGCAGAGGTCCTGGGCACATGCTCGGGTTAAACGCGCATATCCTGAGTTTGTTTCAGAGCTCGACATGCTGACGCCCGAGGACGTTGTCTGGGAGCCTTACAGCCCAGAGGCTGTGGCTACCCGTGCACCAGCAGGCCTGTCTTCGCACTGCTCCGCGAATGCGAGCCTGTGGCTTACTTCCGCCGTCCTGGTTTATGACATCGCGGTTGAGGTATATTGCCCCTGGAGAGTCAGGAGACAGTTTGGGCAGCGCCAGGAGTTTCCGGTGCCCACCGCGTTGGAGCGTGTCAGTCGCCAGGACCACAGGTAATTATGAATGAACTTGGCTCATACATTCGTGTCGATTCTAACGATTCTTCGTGGTCCACTTTGTAGGTTGTCAAGTAGTGGCTTGCCGTGCTCTGATGATTGGCTCACCAAGATCCAGCCGTGGGTGGACCAATGGGAACAGGCAGACGAGCACTTGGTCCATCCAACAGGACCACACACAGATAGCTCCTTTAGGGCTTACCTCACCTGGTACTTACCCCGGACTCGGGCTCGTCTGGTTTTTGTTGACACTCACCCGCAGCCACACCAGGCGAGGCCTCAGGATGGCTATGCCCGGCACCACGTGGAGGCACTAGCTGGCGCGGTGAGTCTCTTGATCATATTTGCATATATATATATAATCATATTCATAAGATAATTCATGTGTTTGTAACTTTACTGAATTGATGCAGTTTCGCCTTTGCAACATGATGGAGACGGACTGCTCGACTTACCTGACGAGGGTACGTGCCGGATCCCCAATGACCCAGTTTGAGCAGATAGAGGCATGGTCGAGGCAGCGTGATCAGTTGCGTCAGGTAACGCACAACTTCGGAAGCCGTGTGCAGTACGAAGACAGCCACGGGTCGTCTCAGGCGTCGGCGTCGTTCCCGTGTCCGTCGACCATACACGGGCCGACGTCGCAGTTCTTCCCAAGTACAGGTAACGTACATATCTCTTTAAAATTACATCAAGTGTTCCTACATATTTACTAATATCACATACAGGATACGATCCAGCTACTGCGTTCGGCCATACTGGAATGTTTAGAGGGACAGCACCAGTTGATGGACCGTATCCAGGGATGGTACCGGGGCCACAGATACCGGCGTGCACAGGTTAATTTATGTTTCGTATTTCGGTTTCTACATGTCATTACGAAATATACGAGCGTACGCTAACATCCATATTTTTTGCGTAGGATTCTACCCCGATGCGGGCGCCGGACCTTCTTCTTCCTCCTTTCGACCAGATAACGAGACATTCACCTTAGACGACTTCGACAGCTTGAGTCCAGAAGAGCCTGCCACGCAAGGTGACCCCGATGTCTTGGGGTATTCACAGCTAGGAGGAGCACCACTTGGGATCTCTCAGCAGCAGACACCGCAGCCCCTTGCGCGTCCTGAGCGACAGGTGAGGTCTCCGGATGTTCTCACCTACTCCGAGGGACGTGTCCGTGCCCAGCAGAGGGCTAAGAGGGTCCGACGCCTTAGGGGTGGTTAGATGTATATGATGTTTATTTGTAATGAGATAGCTGTGGACCGCTTATTTGTATCCGATGTTTATGATTGTGGTAGGTTACTTGTCATTTGTTTTTATAGATATTATTTATGTGAACTTATTATGTTTGTGGGTTCCATAATACTCGTGAAATAAGGGAAGTTCTTGCGATTTTTTCCGTGATTTAATGAAGGACAAGTAACGTGCGGTAGGAGTTAGCGGCCGAGATCTTGCCGACGATGATGACGAATACACGCTCGAATAGCTCAAAATAGGTCCATGCAAAAATAAAAGTCCGAGAAAAAAAGGGGGGCCTGTCGCCCCCCCAATGGGCGACAGGGGCCTGTCGCCCGAGGGGAGGGCGACAGGCCCCTGTCTCCCGTTGGGGGGGCGACAGGTCCCCCTCCTTTTTTTTCTCTCCAGGGACTTCGTTGCAAATTTGAAAAAAAAAATTACACATTGGGCCTGTCGCCCTATGGGAGGGCGACCGGGGTATATTTTTGAAATATTTGAAAACGGACATATATTTTTGAAATTTTAATTTTTAAAAAATATAAAAAAGAAAAAACGGCATTTGAACTTGCATGGAAGTTTTCTCCAAAGTGAGGGCCCATGTTTCGGTTTCTCCGCGAGTGCTGGACGTTATGGGGCGTCTGGAAGCAGCTCGCCGAGGCGGCTGACCTGATTTTTGACTCTTCCCAAACGTTTCCAGCGCTATGGTACTATCATGCAAGTGACACTGTTCGTGGCCTATAGAAAATTTTTACTCTGACTGCGTTTGGTAAAACATCACGTCAAAATTACACAAAAAGATAAATATTCGCATGAAGTACTAAATAAAGTCTATTTGTAAAATCTTTTCAGGAATATGTGTAACTCTAATTACGCGGTCATAGACCTCAATAGATTGGTCTCGCAAATTTATCAGGAGTCCTGCAGGTGATTTTGTAATTAGACTTTATTTAGTACTCTAAATTAGTGGTCAAATGAGTAAAAAAAATTCGCAAATTTTTTTTCAGCCCAAACCAAACACGGCCATCTAGAAAGAAGCCTCGGAGAATGGCCGGAGTGATTCAAGGGCCAATCATGACCCAGGACTCAGGCGTCGTCATGATAGGCCTGTAGGCTGATAGCATGGGAGAAATTAAATCGGAACACGAGTACTAAAAGAATACTAAGTATACTATAGGTAGCTTTGTTCGTTGTTTATGCGTGGAGGCTTTGATTGCACGGCTGCACGCTATCTCTGGTCTTAAACTAGTCATCCTTTCTCCCTCCCTAGTTTTTTTAGTCACGGGCAGATCAAGCAGAGATCGGGATTTGCACGGCCGACCATTAAACAAATCCGTCTCTGTTTGTCCTAAAAGAAAAGATGGCCTCCGTTTCGCCTAAAAGATCGTGTTACGTAAGCGATGAAATAAGTGTATGGACGAGGTCTGTAGGCAAGGCTTTGTTTAGTTCACACCCGTAAACGCAAACAAACCGTAAACGCATTAAAGTAAAAAGGAATCTTGCTAATTTGAAGTACTAAATGAAGTCTATTTACAAAACTTTTTGCATGGTTGAGCTGTCAATCGCGAGACGAATCTAATGAGCCTACCTAATCCATAATTTGCAACAGTGATGCTACAGTTACCATCCGCTAATTATTACTTAATCATGGATTAATTAGTATCATTAGATTCGTCTCGCGATTTACAACTCATCTGTGCAAAAAGTTTTGTAAATAGAATTCATTTAATACTTCAAATTGAGAAGATTCTTTCGCAAAAAAATTTTGCGCTTACACCTCCCCTAAACTAAACACGGCCTAAGTATATATGGTGTACATATCCTGCTCTTTCACCATGCATGTATGCGTGTTCTTGGTAAGTTCATTCACGGCGCCTGAGCCGGCGAGAGTACACAAAGTTCAGACCGTTGCTAGAGTCTTAGGTTAGTCTGACTGCCTACTAGCTGGAGAATTTTCAGCTATATGTTTCCGGCCGGCATCACCCTGCAAAGTTGGGTGCATCAAAATCGACCGAGCTAGAGGAGCTGACGATCTGGTGGAGCTCTAGAAGGACAGAGGCCGGGGAAGTCCCACGGCCCCTTAAACCCTTCGTGTTCGTCCGTCGACAGTCGTGGATGGCCGGGGCGCGAGAGATTATATCCTTAACCCACAGCTAGCTAGTAACCGTGTGGCATGTGCATCATGCATGATGCATCCATGCAGAGCACATATCCGGCAGACGTAAACGCGATGAAACCGTCTACACTGGGTCGATGGCGTTCGCGCACGTGGATGTGCGTGGGAAAGGGACGTGACGCCAGAGGCACGAGCCACCACTTGCATTGTCGTAGTCCGGCGGCACCGGATCGAAGAGGCAGCCATGGCAGGCAGGCAGGCCGGCACCACCCGATTGGGAGCCATGCAGGGCTCGGGGCAGAAGCAGCTAATAGTGGGCGCGCGCGCGACGCGACGCGCCGGGGCGGCCGGAGCGGCAGGACGAGGTGGCGAGCAGCCAAGCAGGGGGTGGGGGCGGGCGCCTCGTCCTCTCGGCGGGGGCGGCCGCAAGGGGACACGACGCAACTTCCCGATCATCGATCGGCATCGGCCTGCCTGCCTGCCCCCCGGGGCCCCAAGCCCCCAAGCGTGAGTGTGACGGCCGGCCCGGCCCGGCCCTCGCCACCGCGCCCTGCCGCTTTCGATGCCCGCTCCCGTGAGCGGGCCATGGCTGCCGATCGCTAGGCCGCTAGCTGCTGCTCCATGTCGTTTCCTCGCCCGGTGTGCTACCCTAACGATCTGCTCGGTCGCGCTAGCGGTGGGGACTAGGCTAATTATTGGCGAAGGACTGCAAGCCTTCGCAGTCGAATGGTGGGAGGAGCAGGGCTTTCAAAGTACAAGCGTGTGGCTCTGTCTGGAGAACCCAAGTGCGTTGGTGTGTTCCTGGCTTCCTGCTACTACTGTGAGACACACGGCACGGCACACGGGCACAGCCAGCCGCTGCAACCTCTGAAATATGGCACTGGTAGTGGCAAAAAAAAAGAAGGGAAGATGATCAATACGGTGCTAAAGACCTTTGACTCCCTCGTCAGTTGGAAAGGAACCATCGTGTAAACCATGACTGGTAGTGGTACTACTCGCCATGACTATTTTGAATACTCCCTGCTCGTTGCTTTAAAATTTGACCTGGAGTAATGCTGGTAGTGGTACCACTCGCCATGACTGTTTGGACTTTCCATGCTCTGACCCCCAGAATTTACTGCTAAATCGACCTGCTCTTGTAATTTGACGATGACGCGAGACACCAACAGGTAACTAATTTACTCGCCGGTACTATGTCTGACGCTGGTTGCCTGCAAAGGTCAACTAGTTCATGCACGGCGCGCGCGTATCTCCGTGGACATTCGGACTCTCCGACCCGTAACATCGTCATCGGTCATCTGCCGCCTACCTGCCGAATCCCACGGAGGCCGGAACGACACCGAGATCACCGGCACAGTACCGTCGCAACGCTGCTGTCGAAACGAAGCACAGGGCGTCCTCCACTGTCGGACGGACGGACACCCCTACCGAACCGAATCCTCATCAATCTCCAAAGCCAAAGCGATCCGTCGCGCCAGCACAAGCCAGGAGCCCGTCCACCGTACTCGGCCGGCGGCGCCGCGGCTTCCCTCGGTCGCGGCCTCGCGGGCACGGGCAGCACAATAAATGGGGTGCTCGGCGAAGTCATTGCCCCCCGCCGCGCCGGGGTCGCCTGCGACGGCTACAGCCACCGGTCAGCTCGAGGCGCGCGGGCATTGATGGGGGGAGGGAGAGGCGTCAAGTCTCAAGAGCCGGGGCAGCGGCCTGAGTCCGTGATCCGGGGGAGAAAAGATTAGCCGGGGTCAGAGTCAGGCTGACTCCAGCGGCTCCCGGTTGCGGATGCGGGATGCGGAAAGGGCAGGTGTTTCCGCAGAGAGGCCCACATGTAAGGCTGCGCAAAAGAAGTGGCTCTCCAGCGTACTGCGGGTGTGGATGCGGAGCTGTAGGCGGGCATTGAGAGTGGCGCCAAAAGGCAGCGGCGGTCTTGACCTTGGCGGGAATGGGACTGGCGGGCGCGAAAGGCCGGAGCATCGAGGAAGGGAGGTGCCGACGCGGTCCAGGCAGGCTGTGTGCTCGGCGGCGACATTGGTATTGTCCCCGGGCCCGGCGGCGCGTCGCTGTCCGGCGCGGCGCCCGCGGGATTCTCCTCCCCTACGCTTGCGGCCCTTCGACTCCAGCGCTTCTCCACATCCGCCGCCGCGCCGCCGCGCTCGGGGGACGAGAGCGACGGCTTCGAACCGTAGGCGACCGGCGACTTCAAGCGACGGGCGAGCGGCGGCTTCGAGCGGCGGGCGAGCGGCACCTTCCAGCGGCGGGCGAGAGGAGCGGCAGACGAGGGCGGAGGGCTGATTTGGTGGCGGCGGCGGGTGGATTTGGAGGAGACGAGCTATCCACCCGTTGGAGCGGAGCGAGTCACGAGCGACGGTTGGAAAGGATGCGCGGATGAGAGAGAACGCGCTGATATGCGCGGCCCGCGGCCCCCTTCGCATTTCCCGCACCCCATGCGCAAGTTGCTGGAGTACCTACAGTGTCGACTTGTTGCGGATTTTACGCATGCATCCGCAGCGCGTCGAGGGAGCCGCTGGAGTCAGCCTCAGACCCCCGATGGCCCGATCCATCGCACGGTGTGTGGCTCGCTCGGAGTAAATGGCCCCCGCGCCAGGCGCTGGATACGATCGGCATTCATCGCTCGCTGGTCACGACACGGACGCTGGAAAATTGGGTGCGAACGCACGAGCATTCATGGCCTCCCCCTCCTAGTCACGCGCGATCTGGGGAAAAAATACTGCTAGATTCACCTAATAATTTTCTAAAACAAGTTTTGGCAGGAGGAGCAGGCGGTTTCGCACCGCAGTGAAACAAAAAGGGACAACGAGAAAAGGAACGCCGCTGGAGCACACTTCCACCACACTTCACCAGTGCGGGGCGGCGGCAAGCACTCATGGCGCAATCATGCCCACCTGCCCAGCGTTGCATCGCAAGCGGATGGAATGGAGCTGGAGCACTACTGCCAGTAGCAGTGGGAGTGGTACTCCGTACTCGTAGCGCTATACGAGGGAGAGGGACCAGCCGTCCTGTACAACGTTTGCATCCATGGCAGGTCCCCCGTCCGCGCTCGGGAGCGTAGTAGGCAGCCACCTGTCGCGGTCGGTGCTCCACTAGCGCTCCCCGCGCGTACCACCAGATGATGCACATGCTGATTAGCTAGGGGGACGAACGAACTCATGGCTGTGTTTAGACGGAGGGAAAAGGGATGCGAAAAGTCACATCAGACACTGTAGCGCACTGTAGTATTTTTGTTTGTTTGTGGTAAATATTGTCCTACTATGACCTAACTAGGCTCAAAAGATTCGTCTCGCAACGTACATCAAAACTATGTAATTAGTTTTTTATTTACCTACATTTAGTACGCCATGCATAGATTATTTGCTATATTTAATGTTTCGATGTGATTTTGATGTGATGGAAATTTTGGATGTTGGGGGGTTTTATGGGATCTAAACACATCCCATCTTGCTTTCGCTGTGCAGCTTGTTTTGGAGATAGTAACACCACACATGATTTCATTTTATTTTTGTGCTGGGCTTTTTTGTACAGTAGTACAAGTTGATCTTCTTTTTTAGCAGTAGTCAGCATTTATTTAGAAATAAATAGTGGTAGTCAGCATTTCCCGAAGAATTTGACGAGGAATAAATGGACTCTCCATATTTCCACAGCAAGTAGTAGTAGTCCCCGGTCGCGTGCCGGAGAAACGAGCGAGAAGCCAACGCGATCGTGGCGCGGTGGTGAGCGCTCCACCCGCCCGGGTTCGATCCCAGTCTGGGACGAATAACCGGGTGTGGCACGGGGTATTTCCTAGAGGGGTACCGAGATAGTGTGTGCCTGTGTGGCTTCGGTAAATGTGTCTTTGAACTTTTGGACAGTCCATTTGCGTTGAGTGCGCAGTTCAGCATAGGTGTCCCACTTAAATCTTAAATGCCGACCAGTGCTCCTGGCAATTGGCAATGTTCAAAAAAAACCAGCGAGAATCGGCGGCCTATTTGATGGGTGTCATCATTTCACAAATCTGCGGTGTGCAAACTCCCGAGACCAAACCGGTTCGCCAACAGCGCTTTGTCACCTCGGTACCATCAAGCGTGCTTTCATTAGGGTTGAAAACAAAAACTAAAATTTTCGATTACTGAGGCCGCGTTTAGATCGCGAAAATTTTTGGGTTACGACACTGTAGCATGTTTCGTTTTTATTTGATAATTAATGTCCAATCATGGATTAATTAACGTCGTTAGATTCATCTCGTGGTAATCAGTCAGACTGTGTAGTTAGTTATTTTTTAACTACATTTAATACTTCATGCATGTGTTGAAAAATTCGATGTGACGGAAAAGTTTGGAACTTTTTGGGAACTAAACGCGGCCTGAAACCGTTTTCGAGATTTTACCGAGATTCTGGTGTAAATGAAAATAAAAACAGCTACTGAAAATATAGAAATGAAAATGGTGTTTTTATCCGAAACTGAAAGCGAAAATGATTTCAGCCTCTACCGACCGTTTTCGAAAATTACTGTATTTATGCGGTAATTTACTGCCGGTATTACCGTATTTTAGGGATCCTACCGTATTTGAAATCCAGCCCAACACATTTTCTCGGCCCAATAGCTCGTGGGCTTCCCTGCTGGCCCCAGCCTTTCAGGTTAACCCTAACCTCAAAATCTCTCACTCCCCACTCCCTGACCTAGTGAGGCAGTGACCCCCACCCCCTGACCTAGTGAGGCAGTGACCCAGTGAGGCAGTGACCCCCATGAGGTTGGTTCTTCTCATTCCATTATTGGCTATTAGTTTTGTACTTTGGTATGATAATATGAGTACTAATATATTTTAATATTTGTAGGATGAATTTTCAAAACTGGTCAAAGATGATTATGTGGCAAGTGATGATGATGACATGTCTGAGGTTCAGCTGTAGGCATAGGCAGCATGTGGCCCTGCACTAGTATTATTTTTAATGGCATGCTAGTATATATTTAAGTTTCTATTTGAATTTAGTTAATGATCATGTATGACTATGTCACGTATGCTGTGTGCAACTTTGTGCCATACTATCATGCATGCTACTATATGTCAGTTATCACGGATTGGTTCGATATTTGGATTAATATCTTAATCGAATTTTCACTACTTGCATATGAGATGTGTCAAGTCATATTGTTAATGTTATGCTCTATTATTTAATATGTTTATTATTTTTTAAATACTGTTTTGATGGATTTCGACCGTCATCGATGTGTTCCCGACCGTATATTTCTGTTTTCGAAATTACCGGAATACCGACGCCGTTTTCGTTTCCAAAAATGCTGTACCACTTTCGTTTCTGATAAAAAAAATGTGAAAGTAAAAGTGGTTGAGTCTTTCGCCGACCGTTTCCGACCGTTTTCATCCCGAACTTTTATCAATAGTCAGAAAGTTTTTTCTTTTCTTTTTCAAGAACTAGCAGTCAGAAAGTGAGACCGGCCCTTTCTGCATCTCACGCTCCTTTTTCTATTCAATTTATCCTAGAATCCCATGGATTGCTACTGTTTTGGTGATGCGCAACAAAATAACACCAAGCTAAAAAAGACTTACCAAGGAAATACTAGAAAGCATTTGATGCTACTTAATAAGGTTAATAAACTCTATAGCAGCATTTTCTTTCAGCATCCTGACCGTCCACGGCCCAATCTGACGGCCAGATGACGCGCTACCCCCTCGGATTCTCTTTAAACCGGTAAACCCATCGGCAAGCCACAAAAAATCCCAAGAACCGCAGGAAGTGAAACCAAAGAAAAGGAGAAGGAAAAAAAAGGTGAGCGTATTTACAGGCAGGCCCTTCGTTCACCTCGCCGGAGGGGAGTGGGCGACTGGTAGGTACGACGAGGGAGGGATTCACGAGCTCGCCGGCGCCTGCGGCTGAGGCTGGGCGGCCAGCGGGCGGCTGAGTGGGGACGAGAACAGCGCGGAGAACGACGAGGGCCTCTGCTCCGGCGGCGCCGCCGCAATGCCGCCGCCCGCGGGGGCGGGGGACGAGGAGGCGGCCTGCGCCGGCGCGGCTGCGGCGGGGGCGGGGGCAGAGCTGGAGGCGACGCGCTCGCAGGAGGGGCACATGGACAGGGTGGTGGCCGGGAGGTGCATGTAGAAGGGGTGCACCGTCTTGAGCGCGCGCAGCTCCGCCAGCTCCTTCTGCAGCCGCCGGTTCTCCTCGGTGAGCGTCTCGCAGCAACGCTTCAGGTACTCGCAGTCCACCTCCGTCTGCTTCAGCTTCGTCCTGCACGCACCACCAGTGTTTTTTTTTTCTCTCAGCCGATGCCGATCGTTCCTTCCCGGACTTGATTAAAAGATTGTGAATCTTGATGGTGGCAATTAAAGTAGTAGGGCGGCGCGTGCGCGTGCGCACCTGGCTCTGCGGTTCTGGAACCACACCTCCACCTGGCGCGGCCGGAGGTTGAGCTGCTTCGCCAGCGCCAGCTTCTGCTTCTGCGCGCCACCACCAGCGCGTCAGGATCGATCGACGGAGGAGAGGCAGAGCTTTGTCTGCGTGAATGGCTGTGATCGGGGTTGGGTTTTGCTTACCGGGTTGAGCGTGGCGTGCTCCTTGAAGCTCTCCTCGAGGAACGCCGACTGCTCCTTGGAGAGGCGCAGCTTCTTGCGCGCCGAGCCGCCGTCGTCCTCGTCGCTGGCGCGGGACCCCGCGCGGTCGGCCCCGCTGCCGCCGCCGCCGCGCGGGCCGGCTTGGCCATGCGCCGAGAAGTCGGTCGGGAAGGAGCCCGCGCTGTTGTTGGGCGACGACGACGCGCCCGCGCCCGCCGCCCCCGCGTCGTCCTGCTCGTCGTCGTCCTCCGCCGCTGCGCCGGCCGCGGACATCGACGGCGCCCGGTTCACGTCGAACCCGCGCGTCGACGCCTCCAGATGCCCTGCCGAACGCGAACCGCTCGCCATTTCAGCGACCTCGCCGAACGCCAGAAAGAACAAGACAACGAAAATCCAGAAACCCAATACGACCCCGATGGTGCATGCACCGAGTACTCACTGGTAGCCCCGGACGGCGGCGGCCACGGGAGGCCGAGTGCGGGCAGGAGCGTGAGCCGCACCGCCGGCTCCGGCGACGGCCGGCCGCACCTCCCCGCCCCGAACTCCAGCTCCCTCCTCCCCGGCTCCGCCTCCTCGTCCCTCCTGGCTCCGGCCCCCATCCCGAGGCCGAGCACCAGGTCCCTCCCGGCGTCCGCCATGGTCTCCCCCAAGCTGAGCCCCAATTCCATCCTGCCAGGAACCAGTAATGGAACCGTCGGGACGCGCCAGGACCGGGAGGCTTTATAGCAGCAAGCCAGCAGGAGTGGCCGGACCGGAGGAGGAGACCCGCGGCCCACCCCCTCCCTCCCTCCTCCTTCCTTCCCGGTGCGTATGCGTGCCTGTGGGTGATAATGGCGGGTTTGACCAGTTGACGCGCACCGCACGTGACCCGGAAAAGGAAGGCTGGGGGACGCGTATGTAAATCCCACGGCTTGCCGGGGGCCTCCTGGCGAAATAGCAGGGAACTGGATGGCAGGCGATAATAATGAGGTTAATGATTAGTGTATCGCTGGGGGCTACGTATCTTTCCCCTTTTATAAATGACACCCGCAATCTTTACAAGAAAGCTGCCGATGCAGCAGCTGCTCCTGCGTGCTTCTTCTTTCCCTCTCTTTTTTTTTCAATTTGTTTCGTGTTCGTGCGTGTTGGAATTGCACATTTGTTCGTTACTATGTACTCCAGTCTGTCATATTTTTTGAGTGCAGTCTGTCATATTTTGGGTGTGGAGACAAGCGTAAAATTCCAGCGTGTTGTTGCTATTAGTAGTAGGTAGCCAGAGAGTGTCTTAAAAAAATGTATACATACTAAATATTATGATTGTGCAACCATAAAAGTTTTCTAAACAGGTGGGAATGTTAATGAGCGTGCATATAGCTTTCCTTTCATATATCATCTTACTATTACTAATTGAATACTCTTTTAAAACCCCCACACGAATTCTAGGAGTACTAGAAATAGAGAGAAATTCTCTAAATGAAAGTAAAATATCTGGCCCTCAATTAATATATAGTAATTATCATTGATAATAATAGCCGTTGGATTTACTTTATTTTTAAAACCTCGCCTATATCATTATGAAGAATTAGTATAAAATAATCTCCCTGTATCTATATCTTAATTATCCATATCTGCTATTATTGAAAAAAATCTGATCCAACCTAATTTAGATGTTATATCTATATCTTAGTTACCCACATCTGCCATTATATATAGAAAAATAGTTTCAGCCTGATTTAGATCTTTTGAAAATTTAAGTCTATAAAATAGTACCGGATACATCTTCCCTAACTATACATCTTAATCTATTCTTTTGATTTAAATCGGAGAGTCTATCCTAAAGCGCTAATCAGATATATGTGTGCATCTGTCTATGTATAAAGAAAGTTGTTGTTCTTTCCAAAAATAAAATTTGATGCTTTTGTGATGAGCAGCATACTGTGGTGTTGACCTAGATAACTGGCACTAAGATAGAGCTGGGCTTACCAGCATTAGTGTGATGTATACAAGTTAAAGTATATTTACTCACAAAAGAGTTGAAATATATTCAAATTCTATGTATTATGGTGTATAGCCTAATCCCTCCACTCCAAACTATAAATTACTTTATTTTGTTTTCTCTATGTTTGACCAAGTTTATAGAAAAAAAATTCTTAAATATCTACAATATTAAACTAGGTTCACTAGATAGACTAAAATATGTCTCGATCTATATTTAATTTCCATAAACTTAGCCAAAATTAGATGAATTTTCTTTAGACAAAGATAAAACAAACAATAGAGGAAGTGTTAACTAGGGATATATAACTATAAATCAATTGCCCGCGCAGTTGCACAGTTTAATAGGCTAGTATACTCAAATAGTGGTGTGTTGTACCCGATGTAGTGTGGATTTGTCTATTGCGGTGCTCTATCCTATAGGGTTTCACATGTTTGGGTTAAGTTGGAGACAAGTGCAAAATTCCTGCGTGCATGCTGTTGCAGGAGGAGATAATCTTTGCCTTGTTATAATTAGCAGTAGTAGGTAGCCAACGACCGTGTGCCTCTATTTTCAAAAATACAAGTACTAACCATGATGCATTAGATGAACAATGGTTGCAAAAGTTTCCTGGAGATGTGGAAATGTCGAATAATTAATGACCAATTTGTGCTGTACCTGTACCGCTGTATGTACCGAGGGTGTGTTTAGATTAGTTTGTATTTTGCATTTTTTATTTTTGGAAGAAAATCTTCAATATTTGAAATATTAAATGTAGACTAATCGTAAAACTAATTACAGATCTCGTCTGTAAACTACGAGACGAATCTAATGAGCCTAATTAATTCATCATTAGAGCATGTTTACTGTAGCATTACCGTATCAATTTAGTGCCTAATCACATCCTAATTAGGCTCATTAGATCCGTCTCGCGATTTACATTCCATTGGTAGAATGCGATTTATTTTTTAACTATATTTAGTACACTATGCAAGCGATTTATAAAAACTTTGCGCTTTGCGTTTTGGATCTAAACAAAGCCGGACTCTTATTGTGTGTTTGTGTCATCTGACACTAGTGGTGCCAATTTTTCGTCTTGGCCTGGCCTGCATGGAAGCTCATGATGGAGGCCAGATCCTAGTATAATTGCATGGAATGAGCAAAAGGAGGACAAGAATGCATGTCATGTGTGAGCACGGGGTCTAGGACTCTAGGCTAGGCGAATTCCCTCTGCATGCAGGCATGATTACGGCCATCAATTCCTCATCCACCGCCATCCAGCCATCCTCATCATGTATAGCGAGCCTGCCTTGCCAACCTGCGTGATATGAAGCAATCCTGTTGATGTGTACAATGGGGACAGGCCGATGGCCCCGTTCGCCCGCCGCAATCATGCCGCATCATGGCGGCATACGGCCGCCGGCAGGTGTGTGGCCGAGCGAGAAAGGGAGGGAGCACCGGAGGAGCATGCTGCCGCATGCCTCAGGCTGACTGCCTGCCTGCCCCTGTCGCTCGCGTCGCGTCGCTTGCGCTCCGTCCTGCTCCTGCCTGCCATCATGGCGGCGAGGATGGCCTGCGGTTGGGTGATGTGGGATGGTCTCATGGATGATGGCTCGAGTGCCACAGGCGCATCAGGATGCAATCATCCATGTTTGTACGCGGAGTGTCCTCCGGGTTCCGTTCGTCGCGGAAATAAAGTACTCTCCCCTTTGGTTTCCCACAGCAAGTGTGCAAAGTTGGTATAATTATGCTAATTATGCACACAACATCTCTCTTCTCTCCCGGTCTGTCTCAACAGCACGTCTGAACAACAACATTCCTGTGGGGAACCGAGAAAGAACGAGAAGCAGCAGCAGGCTGCGTATCTTCCGTTTTGCTTGCCATGGATGCTTGAATGACTCGTATATCTTTGGAAAAGAAATCATTGGTGGCAATTCGTGTGGATTGCGTTTTCCATTGCGACACGGTCCAATTATTATCGAGATATCCATAACGAACCAGAAACAATGATGTTACGTACGTAAAAGTGTATTTGGTTGTGTTATCATGAGACGCTAGGAATCCAAGGTGTAGGAGGCATGAATGCTATTCAAACCCATTTAATTGTTTCTCATAAATCTTCCATGATCATTGTCAAAAAAAAAAATCTTCCATGATGTCCAAAGAGATCGAAATCTTCCGTCATAGCTAGAAAATTAGACACTAGTACCGGGCTGAACCCCCCATTAGTACTGGTCGGGCGCCCGGTACTGGTTGGTGCATTTAGTACCGGTCAAAACACCCGGTACTAAATGAATCTTTTAGCCGACCGGTACTAAATCGCTTTGCACCTACAACATCCGTGGCCTTTTTTCTTTTCCTTTTCTTTTCTCATTTTCTTTCATTTTTCTTCCCACAGCAGCCATCATAAATTTCAAAACTACACAATCCCAATTTTACAAGAGTCACAACAATCACAAGATTTCATTTCACAAGGCTACACAAGAATCACAAAATTCCATTTCACAAGACTACACAAGATCTAAATTTCACAAAAATTACAAGATCTGCTGCCGCGAGCGCCGCCGATCGAAGCTGCAGTCGCGCGCGTCGCCGCCGACCGAAGCTGCTTCCCGAGGGTCGACGGCAGGGCCCCAGGAGCAGCGGCGCGAGGGAGGAGGCAAGCTCGTCGAACTCCACGGTGCCGTTGCCGTCGGCGTCCATGGCGGAGACGCACGCGCCAGCCGGCCGCCCCGTCATGCCATCCGCGCCCGCCCCATCCCGCCATCAGCGCTGCAAGCCGCCGCGCCAACGCCACGCACCACCGACCTCCTCCGCGCCGCGAGCCGCCACGCCAACCCCGCGCGCCGCCGGCCTCCTCGGCGCCACCGTCCGCCGCGCGCCGCCGGCCTCCCACCGCGTCGCGGGCCGCCGCGCGCCGCCGGGCTCCCCCCGAGTCGTGGGCCTCCGGTGGCCAGGCTCGCGTCCCCTGATGCAGAGCTAGAGAGAGGAAGGAGAAGCTAGGACGATGGCCAGGGCGGCAGATGAAGGGAAGAGGAAGAAGAGATCCAGAGAGAGAGGAAGGAGAAGCTAAGATTGAGGAGCCAGTGCGAGTCTGGAGACGATAAGGATTCAAGATAAAGGGGAGAGAGAGAGAGTGGAGCTACCATGGAAACGTTGCCTTTTAGTACCGGGTGAGGGCTTCACCCGGTACTAAAGAGGGTAAGATATATTTAGTACCGGGCCAAGACACCGGCCGGTACTAAAATGCGACATTTAGTACCAGCCGGTGTCTTGGCCCGGTACTAAAATGGCTCTGGGGCTTATAAATTTGGGCCCGGTACTAAAATGGCTCCGTGACAATGTTTGTACCGGAATAAAACATGCCCGGTACTAATTGTCGTGGACGAATGAGCTGTTTTCTAGTAGTGCGTGTGGACCGTACCCAATGAGAAAGTTATGTTTGTTCGGTTTTCCACTATGAAAACTTGAAAATTCCAGATGTCCGGAGGAGACATTGTTGAAAAAACACCGAAGAACCTCATGGTCACCTTTGAGAGACAAACCTCATTACTTGCTAGGTTGATAAACTGCAAGCTTTGACCTTTGAAATCTTTACCAGACAGGAGGCTAAAGGGGCTGTGAATGTGATGTTTATGGACTCGTCGGTGGCATGGTAGGCATGTCATCGATCAGAGTTGCTTAAACCATAGAAGGAAACGTCGTTTCCAAATTCCACGTGCATGTCTTTCAACCACGTTTGGTGTTTTGTTCTTCTCGGATTTTATTTCTGAATTATTATGGCATGATCCAATTATTAGCGAGATATCCAAAGCAAAAAAAAAATCATTTCTCACGGTACCCTGCGGCGGCATACGTGCGCATGGGCCTGCTCCACCATAGTACATACCATGTCCCCACGTACGTAGTGGAGGAGGGACTAGTACGTAACGTACCGGGGCCAGCAGCAGTGGCCACCACCGCCGCTCCGTCCTCGTGCCCAAGCAACCCGGTGCCGCGATCGCCCCCGTCGCCCGTGCTACAGCCCTACAGGACGATGGCGTCACGTGCCACGGCCCGCAGCGCGTTAAATGCCGCTGCCGGGCGAGCGGCGAGGGGCGCGTCATGACTCATGACTCATGACAGCACGCGGCCGCGGCCCCGTCTCATTAACCGCGCGCGTGGCGCGGCGTAGCGCGGCGACGATGGGCGCAGGCCTGCGCGCGTCCCTGGCAGGCTGGCACTGGCACGGGCCTGGGCGAGCGCCAACTAATTGCTTCTGCTGTTGCATGCTTGTGTTGCTGCCTGCCTGCCCCTGCCCCTGCGGCTGCGGCTCTGCCTCCTCCTATTTTGCCCCCGTCCCTACCCCCACGACGCGACGCTGGTCGCTGGCTTGGCTGGCCCTGGCCGTGGCTGCCCCCGCCGAGTCCATGCATGTCCGCCCCGCCTCGAGCCTCACGCAAGGTTCACCTTTTCGTTTTTCTACCGAATCCCGCCCACTACCGGAAACGAAATTTCGGCCGAAATTTCGCCGAATTTCGCTAATTCCGAACGGAAAGAGAATTCAAATTCAAAAACCGAAATTTCGGTGAGTCCCGACCGAAATTTCGGTCACCGAAATTTCGGTTATTTCCACCGAAATTTCGGTTTTGTCACCGTAAAATGATGCAAATTAACAGAAAATGATGTGTATATATGGAAAAATTGAAAATTTTGGCAAAATTTCCCCTGATTATGTGTATATTGACAGTTCATAATGCATAACATATATATAACTCCACAAAACAATGACAAATACACCATTTAACACATAACTCATGTCCAAAGTCCACACATACAACGTAATACATCCAAAGTCCATTAGAATTATTACACATAACTCATGTCCAAAGTCCACACATAGAACGCAATACATCCAAAGTCCCTTAGAATTATTACAATCGAAAGATACAACAGAGGCAAAGACATAGTCCAGAATAATCCATGTAGCATATTCTCTGCATTTAAATATTTATGTGAAATAAATTGAATAAGTAGAGGAAGCAAAACGTATAGATAAGTTCTGTTGATAGGATAAGTACCTGCATTCTTCAGTCCTCAAATCTCTCTCCCGGTGGTCCCTCATACGGCTCGTCTGTTGGTGACAAATACACGTACGTAGGTGGGCGATATTGCAACTGTGGAGCTCCATATGGTAGGTAGCCGTGATAATCCAAATAAGGCAATGCTGCAACTGCCTGCGGAAGTGGCGGGTTCACCACCCCTGGTGGTGGCCACAGAAAGCCCCCTGCAGGGGGAGAAGTACTGTAAGGGTTGTAGTACTGACCACTGGAGGCAGAGTTGGAGCTATCTTCATCATATGCAAGTGGGGCCTGTCGACCATGTCGCTGTGTCGATGTTGTTTGTCGTTGTGAAGTAGGTGCTCCATGATCTGTATCTTGTGTTGCATGGGTGAAGTCCTCCTCCCCAGTGAATCTTATAGTAGGAGATATACGATAACCACCACTTTCGTTGCCATCATTGCCATCACCTTCACTGCTACTGGAATCATCATCATCATCGTCATCATCATCATCATCATCATCACCAATGTCCTCACCACCACTAGGCTCAGGTGTGGTATCGTCACTACCTAACTCCTCCTCAGTGCGTGGTTTCTTCCCTTTTCTCATTTCGGGACCAATCTTAGTCTTCCTTTTTCCCAGATGTGTGTCCCCAATTGTTTCTTCGGCCCATGTCTCCACATCTTCATCGTGACCATGAGAAGAGCCTATATCAGTGAACATCTGGCTCGGCAATGGAGTGTCAGTGAAGTCTGAGTCTTCATCAAATGCTGGGTCTCCATTGGACCTTGATTGCTTCATCCAATCTTGAATTGCTGATGACTGCCGGTACAAAGAAAGATCCATGAAACTGCTAACTGGATCATAGTCATATGGATCGACCCCTCTAGTAGCACGTTGCAGACGCAAGCGGAGGTTGTAGTTCACAAAGACCAATTTGTCCAATTTCTGGTGGCTCAACCTATTGCGCAGTTTGGTGTGGATGTAAGCAAATGTGCTCCAGTTCCTTTCACATCCACTAGAGGCTGCACACTGCGACAACAAGCGTCGGGCGACCCTTTGCAACACTGGTGTATCTCCCCCAAATGTAGCCCACCAAGCAGCTGGTGAAGTTTTCCGGTCAATGGCCATTCGCCTAGCAATGTCACTAGAGAACTCACCTTGCTTCATCCTGAATATTTCAAATTCCTGCAATGCAATTGCTGCTGAATTAGTATCCAACATTTTCTCCAGACCATTGCGCATTACTGCCATGACTTTCTGTGATGTGCCCAAACTGTACTGCACATAAGGGTTAAGAGCACAAGCAGTGGCCATATATGTGCCTGACATCACTGTGGTCATCCTTGCATCTATCACAGCCATGATCTTTTCAAACCGGGGGTAGTCACTGCTGAACTTGCTGGCATATGTCTGCCTCATGTTTTGATACTCCATTGTCACCTCACTCAAATTAGGTGTCTTGTCTGTGTCAGCAAATCTCAAAAACATGTACAGAGGCTCAACATCATTGATCACATACTCCATATTCGCCCACCATTCAAGACTTGTGATGCATTCGTAAATGTACCTTCCAGTTTCACTTTTGAAGTGGCGGGACCGTCGGAACTCAGGTGACACTAACCATGTCATGAACTGGTCCTTCTTCTTATACATGCTTTCAAGGAACATGTAGTTGGTCCCAAATCTTGTTACATTCCACTTGACCAACTCTCCACCGATGGCTTCCCTCATCATGCTGTGTAAACTATTGGAGTTGTAGAGCCAGCTGCAAATTCGTTGCGCGCTTCGAATACAAGCATCATGCTCCGGCCACTTCCCTATGTCCTTCAGCATAAGGTTGATGGTATGGGCAAGGCAAGGCTGCCATGCAATGGTAGGGAACTCGTGACAGAGAATTTTGCAGGCTTTTTTGTAGTTCGAACCATTATCCGTGACAAGCTGAACCACATTGTGAGGCTCCACTTTCATGACCACTGCTCGTATCTCCTGCACAACATTGCCAATGTGATATGCGTATGGTTCTATATTTTATGCCAAGGTGAGAACAATGCATCGATACATGGACTTACCTTCAACAAGTATTGATGGTCCTGTATTTTGTCGGACGCATTGATGGACTTCAAGAAATACATGGTGCCACCGCTATACACCAAGAAATTAATGACCGAGTTACGCATAGGCCCCATCCACGAATCACACATGATCGTGACTCCACATTCATCCCACTCGTTCTTCCACTTCTCTATCTCTTTCTCTATCTCCTTCACATTCCCATCCAAATATTTTCCATCTATCTCCCTCCCTGATGGTATTTTGATTCCAACACCTGCGGTCATAGAAGAGAAAGCATTAAGATCACAATGAAGGATATGTAATGTAGCTCAAAATATACATTGTTACCTTGTTTCTGGGTCTCCACGATCGCAGCTTTAAAGTATGGGTCATCGACTTTCCGGCCGGGAATACCGACAGCATGGCACGCCTTCGCCCATGCCCTCCCTAGAAGCTCTCTTGATGTCCTCCCCTTGACAGTCCATGGGCCGGTATCAATCCTTTGCTGCCGTGGAGCACTGCTCAAACCTAGGTGGTAGTCTTTAACCCTCTCGGGGACTTGTGACTGACTCCTTCTGAACATCGAAGGCTGTGGTCCACCACTGCCTCCAACACCACCTCTTCTAGATCCAGAAGCAGCTCCAGATCCGCCACCCCTCTCGTATCGTGGCCCAGCTTGCTGCATAAAGTCATACTCTTGGCGGGACTGGTGTATGGCAGCCTGTAGCTCTGCATCCTCGTCGTGCCCCTGGCCACCCTCCTCCTCTAGGTCAGTGTGCCGCCCCCTTGCTGCTTGGTCCCTCAGCACTCTTTCTCGGGCCCTTGCTTTTGCTCTAACCTTATTCCTGTCCAACTGCTCCCTAAAGAATTCCTTAACTTCGGTCGGAACCGAAGGGCAGTCCTTCACATCTTTCCCCCTATGTGCCAAATGCTCTTTGAACCGTGTTGCTCCTCCCCCACCCTTCTCCTCCCTGCAATACTTGCATTTGAAACCACCCCCGACCTTTTGGCCATGCTCCCACACTACGTCTGGCATTATCCTACAATTACAGAAAAATAGCACGGTGTAAGTTCATGAATATCATATAATAACATAATGCAAGTCCATATATATAAATACTTTTATGGTTACATACTATTCTATATCACTTACTACCTAGGTGACATGAATCAATCGGCTCTTAATTTCATCAGTAATATTGAATACAACTCATATCCAAAAGGTTGGAATAATTTTTTCTATACATTACATTTCACATTGTCGCTAGAATATCAAAACAACTAACAAATCCTAACATTCCCTCTAACCCTAGCTTCCCCATTGCAAAAATAGTATGAAGTTCATCATTTATCAAAACTAACTCACTTAGATCAACAACAACAAGCTTCACCATCACAAAATAACATCTCATACCTTTTTTCCCGGTGTCCGCGGAAAAATCCGGCCCGAAGGGGCAGTTTTCCGCCGGGATTTCACCGAAATCCGCCCGGGATGTTGGCGGAAAACCGCCGCGCCTTCCCGGCCCAGAGATCCGGTGGATACCGGTGGATACCGGCCGAAATCCGCCTCCTTACCGCCGAAATTTCGGTCCAACTCGCCGGAATCACCTGCTTCGGCGGCGGGCGGCCTGGGAAACGCAGGAGCGGCAGAGCTGAGCGACGAGGGGAGTGGGGAAAGGCCGTGGGCGGAGTCACGGGCGTTGGGTAGGTTAAAAATGTTAACGGGTCTCTTAATTGTTAACGGGTCCGAACCCATTTAGTCAATTTAACCAACCAAATCAACTTATATTTCAATTATTTCAAGTGCTACTCGCTCAGAAAAATACCTAGTTTTTTATCATATTTTTTACATATTTTTTTACAATTTTTTTTGAATTTTTAAATTTCGAAACGAAAAATCCCGAAATCTACCGAAATTTCTGTTCCCGGTGTCTAGCGAAAACGGGAAAAATACCGAAATTTCGCCGAAAACCGACCGAAATTTTGAACCCTGACCTCACGTCACGTGGACCGCCGGATGCCCGGCCGGATGGGCTCGCTGCTTGTTGGCTGTAGCCTGCTGCATGCCCTCTGCACGGCAAGCGTGGGGAACCGACCGGGCGGTGGCCTCGTTGCATTTTCTCTGGCGCTCCTAGTTACAGCACTGGATGGCGGATCCAAAAATGGTTGAAGGGGGGCTGATTTCTTAATCCTCTCTCCTTTTCTTCTTCCTCTTTTTCTTCCTCATCTAGTGCTAGCCTTGGGTTCGGCGAGGCACTGTGCCACTGCCATGTGGGAACCGACCGGGCAGTGGCACGAGTCTGCAGAGGAGACTCGTCCGGGTTCGATCGGCTGCGACTTTGGACGGGACGGGTTCGTTAGGCACACGCTGATCAAGCGAATGGACAAAGAAAACGTTGTTTTAGAGCGCAAGTGATCTATAGTCAGATCAAGCTCGTTAGGAAGGACGGCTACGTACGGTCCTATACTGTGCCACCGTGGGTGGCCATGCGATGCATGTCAACAGTATTGTGCAACCACGTATGGATGCCGCCGTATGAGCCGTACAACAAGGTACGTTCGTATGCTTGCGGTAGTTCCCGACACACGTAGACATGACTACTAGTAGAGTGAAGACGCATAGGACCTGCACGTCAGGAGGCCACGACAGAGCCGACGTCGATGCATCGCTGGTGACTGCGCAGAGTCGTCTGGGCTACGCGCCTACGCGCGAGAAAGTGCAAACCCTATGTTCGGAGGGCGTACGCACGCACTGTCACGTCTACGCCCAGTTGAAACTTCAACCCACAACGGATTGCATCTCGCAAGCACAGCCAGATAGCCAACGGAGTAAACACGATCGTCATCAGCAGACAGACCAGCAGGCAGGCTCTGTCGGTCGGGAGCGTTAGAACGAGTAGGGGAGAACAGTTAGTGTAAATGTCATCGACAGAGTTACCAAAAATAGAAATTAGATAATCGTGCCAGAGACTCAAATTTCATGACACTCTTCACCTTCTTTTTTCATAAAAATTTTACTACATCAACAAATTTAATGTTCATGATATTACTATGACAGTCCGATCCAAACTGGCCTAAGCAAGCGGTTGGCGCGTGCGGCGTGACGGGCAGCCAGGCCCGGCCGGCCGTGCATGGACCCGCGGCTGCCGCGCCGGCAGCGGTGGGGGAGGGGTTGGGCTCCGGTAATTATTGAAGCCATGCCGCAATCAAGCGGCCCTCATGCCGCCGACCGATCGATTGGACGCTTGGACGGGGCACGGACGGACGTGGACCGGTGAGGGAGGCAGGCACGGACCAGACCCCAGACCGGACCAAGAGAGATCGCCACGATCCGACGGGCCCGAGTGATGCCAGTGATAGGGGTCACAGGTGACGCGTCAGGGGGGCACGGCCACTGAAGCGAGGGAGGGGCCCTATCCCTACCCAGAGGACGGCGAGCCGCATGGCGCGCGGGCCTCGCCGCTCTGGCTCGTCATCCGGTAGGACTGAGGTGACAGTAGAAGACCGGTGCTACCGTGCTAGCTAGCTCCGCCGAATCCTGCTGCAGTGGCATGGCGCACTGGCGCCGGAAGGCTGTTGCTGCTGAGGTCCCGTTTGGTTCAAGTTACGCTATACTGCTACGAGAGAATCTTCTATGCATGAACTTGTAAATAAAGTCAATTTGTAAATTTTTTTCAGATATGGATATAATTTTTCGCGACGAATCTAATAACAATAATTAATAAATAATTAGCTACAGTAACTATTCTCTAATCGCTCAGTCAAAGATCTCATTAGATTCTTCATGGTTTCTAGTGCGGGGTTCTGAAGTTAGTTTTGTAAACTGATTTTGTTTGACACTATAATTAACAGTTAAATTATCACTATTTACTAGCTCAGCGCAAATAAAACCGGACCTAAATGCTGATACGGCCATGCGGGACGGGGCGGCGGCGGTGGCGCCATGGCCGGTCCCGTCGCAGTTGCTTTTATTGGCAAGATCTTTTGGCCAGGATTCGCTCCCCGTTCGTTCCATGCATCGACGGCCGGCCTGGCCGCCTGGGGCTGCCTAGCTCTATCCCCTCGGCTACGGAGGGGAGGACAGCGCGGCGCATCTGCTAGCTAGGCGATGTCAATCGCAAAAGCAAGAGTCCATGGGGGACAGCGTTGGCAATGCTCAGTCACAGGGCGGGCGGACATTAGGAAATCCCGACATTGACACTTCCTGTGGTGGTTCACTTCAGCCAGGGCGCCGTCTAGAAAGGGTCGTGCGAATGGCCCGTTCGGTCCTTGTGTGTGCACTCCTTGATTTGGACAGCAGTTGCGGAGTTTGATCTCTGATTTTAAAAGAATGAAGGGCCACCCTTTTGCTACAGTAATGAATAGTGTCAAAATCACTGTTCATCCATGCAAAATTTGCAATGCAAAATTTGCAAAACCTGGGGGCCATCGCCCCCTTTGGCCCTTGAGAAGCTCCGCCAGTGTTGGATAGGTTTGATCGATCGATGGCTTATTCACATGTTTGTTGTTTGGTTTGTATCCGTGGTTTCGTAATGTACCTTTCAAGTTTGGTTGCCGCCGAGGTCTATGATATGCGAAAAGGTGGGACGTGCATGCATGCTTAGGTCGCCTGTCGCCATGACCATTGGGCATTGGGCGATGCATGGAGAACAACAGAATGCCTTAGAGACATGGCTCAACCGCTCAAGCCTCAAGGTGAGTACGTGAGCTGCTTGAGATGGCTGCGGCTGGTGGCTGGTGCTGATTTATTATGAGATAAAAATACTACTAGGTGGCTAGTGGCTAGTGCTGATTTGATGCGAGATAAAAGTACTGCTGGCTGGTTGACTGACAAACCAGCGGAACAGAGAGTTGCAAGGATTCCTTTTGTGGTGCCCATGATGCCACGAGTCCTGGCTTAATACCTAACAAAGTTGCAAAGGCTTACACGTTTTTGTGTGGAACTACTAAACTCAATAGTTATAGTTCAATTTAATTTCTTTAAGAGCACTTCATCTTATTATAAGTTGTTCCAGGCAGATCGAGAGCAACTAGATTTGCTATGGTTGCAGTTCCTATATATTCAGGAAAAGTGTGGTGAGTTTTGTGCTTTTGGAAATTGAAAGAGCGCGTGCTAAGAGAAACGAGGGCATCGGACTTGAGCAAGATCGACCATTGCAGCCTCGATGGTATTTTGATTTCTCAGGAAAATCGTCTCAGCTCCACGTCGGATGTCAGCCCGCCGCTTGGGTCTCTATTATCTCAAAGGGAACATTCGAAACCTGTTCTAAATGTTTGCTGGATTCTTTAAACGTACTAAAAAAACAGAGAAGACGTCGGATTTACACATTCTTGTGCCACAGCGGCCTCCCCCTGAATCTGAATGTTCAAGGATCAGTTACCTCTAACGACCCTTCAAAAACGCTGGCACAATACTACGGGTGCCGACGTTAAGTAGTGCACGCAGCAAGCAGCCTCGAAGAACCCAGCGACATCCTGATCGGCCGGCCACGATGTGATCTTGAAAGGCCGGAGATCACTACTGGAGAAATGTTTATCGGTACCAGCAGTTTAGTGCCGGTCACGCAGGAGCCGGCACTAACGTGCATATGCAGTATACGACGGTCACGTTAATGCCGGCTAGACTCCCCAACCAGCACTAAAGTGTCACCCTCCAACGATCAGCAGCCCACCCCTAACGGTCAGCAGTCAATTTAGTGCCAGCTGGACTTCCCGGCCGGCACTAACTTGGAACTGTGCAGGTTAGTGCCGGCTGAAGGTTCCAGCCGGCATGTCGGGTATCACAATTAGAGACACCCTAATCAGGGTACTAAGATCGCTTTGAAAACACAAACACCTGCTAGGGCAACTGGGCCCACGAAGGCCCACGGCCTCCTTCTCATCCGGAAGAAAAGGAAAGGACTCAAAGAAGCCCAGCGTGCGGCCCATTTACATTCCCCTCGAACCCGCGGAACAATCTCCGCCTCGTTCGAGGGTCCCTCTCGGGTCCGCTGGGCAATCTCCGCCTCGCTCGAAGGTAGCGGAACTACCCTTGAGCAGGTGACCAATCTCCGCCTCGCTCGAGGGTAGCGGATATACCCTCGAGCGGGTAACTCATTCTCTGCCTCGCTCAAGGGTCCCTCTCGGGACCCTCGATCACGCAACACACCTCCGCCTCGCTCGAGGGTAGCGGATCTACCCTCGAGCGGTGACTCATCTCCGCCTCACTCGAGGCCGTCTCTTGGCACAAGGGACAAACGGCTCCGCCGCCCAACCGCTCGCCGTACGAAGGCATTAAAAGACAGCCACTCCACCACGGCTCAAAAGACGGGCGGCGTCAGGCCGCCACTCCCACAGTAGATATGACCGGGGTCCCATCCGCTGACTCTGGTCACCACTCCGCCATCCCGGATGCTGTAGCAGTGCCTTGGGACCTGCGACGCGGGACAAGACAGGCTCGGTACTGCCCCCGCCGACTTCCCGGACTCGCCTCCCACTGGGGAAGGGGTCCGGCGATGTCACGTGTCCTTCCGGAAGGGGCGCTCATCACACACGGTCGGAGTCCCGGACCTCCTCCCTCCTCTCAGAGGTCCGAGACCTCCACGTGTCCCCCGGGCCTTCTAGTATGCACGCCTGCACTCCGACCAGGGGGTCCGGGGCCATCCCGCGCCATTACTACCACCGGAACACTGCAGGACGTGCGGCGCAATCCTCACAGGACGAAGGATGAAATCCAGGACGACAGCGACGCACGCCGCCTTCCCACAGTGTACTTACTACAGTATCCGATCATTGTACCCCGCGATTTAGGGGAAAACGACGACTTCCACGCCCCACTCATGTACGCCGCCCCTCCTTGTTACTATAAAAGGAGGAGGGCTGGTTTTTTCTGGTCTGGACTCTGGGCTGGACACTAATCCGCTTGGTCCCTCAGACTTCTCTCCCAAGGAGGACGCACAAGGACCACTGAGCACCCATCTCCACCGACTCCACTCTTAGCTGAGACTTGGGAGCTTCTCTCCCTCTCTCGCCTTGCTTGTACCCCCTACAATAAGCACTCCGGGTGCGAGATAATACAGTGCCCTCGCACACCCCCTTTGCTGGACGTACGGCCCCGCGGCCGGAACCAGGATAAACCGTACGTTACTGTGATTGCCTCTTGCATCATCATCTGGGACAAGAAAACACGCAACATTCACTAGTTGGGATCCGGGCCCCCGGGTCGGGACACCGACAGTTGGCGCGCCAGGTAGGGGCTCGGTGCGTGACATTTTCTCTTTTTTCCATTTGATCACCAGGGATGGTGAGCAAATCCAACCCATACCCCACGGGTGTCTCGGATCCGCTCCCAGCTGGGCTTGTGATCTGGTTCGGGAGTCTCGAGTTCAGAGCGACCGGCAACGGTTACCTCATGCGGCTCCTCTCACCCAGACGCAACCCCATCGCTCCGACTACGCCAGCCCGGCGCAACAGGCGCTCGGGTCAGCGTTCGCGACAAGCACGCGCGGAGCGGCGTCGTGCGGCACGCCACAGCTCCCCCACGTGGGTCGAGGCTGGCATGTCGCAACTCAGCATCAAGGCGAACGGGGCTACCGTTCCGTCATCACGTGCCTCGGCATCATCTGTGCCGGCATCGTCATCGGCAGCGGCGCTAGCGCCTCCCAGGGTGGGCTCGACCTCGCCTTCGCCCTTTCCCTTCGGGATGCGCAACACTGCCGCCCGCACCTACGCCTCTTCGATCAGTACTAACTTCGCCGAGTATGAGGATCTGCCGGGTCATCGTCTCCTGTCGATCCGCAACCTCATCGCGTCGTCCCTCGTCGAATCCTACCCCGAGACGGTGAGCTCGACCGCCGCCGACGTCAACTTCTTCATGAACAACTTCACGGCCGATGAGGCCGAAGACTACTCCGGGGTCTGTGACCCCGACGCTCTCCGCTCGTTCCAGCTGGCGACGGCTTACTGCCTCACCTGCTCCGAAGGCTCCAGCGAGGGGGATTTCGATCCCTCCCGGGAGTGCTTTATGGTGGACCTGGCGGACGAGCAGAACGACAACGCCCCAAGCAGCGACGGGGACGCTGGGGCGGACGCACGGGCAAAGCAACCGGCGAACCCGCCTGCAGCACCTTCCTCGTCAAGCTCGGCGGCGCGACAAGCCCAGCTGGCGCAACTCAAAGAGCTTCAAGCCAAGCTCGACGAGCAGCGTCAACAAACCCAGGAGCTGCGCGTCGCACTCGAGCAGCAGCATACCACGCGCGGTACACATGCCCAGGAGGCGGGACGTGTTGCCCGGGAGCGCATCCTGGCCGACGCCGACATCGACAAATCTCCGGAACTGCAAACGGCCGGCGAAAAACTCGTCGCTGCAGCCTATCTACTTCAAGCTATGCCCGAGCCATCGACGCGTTCGGGCCGCAACCTGCGCCGCGAGGCACAGGAGCTCATCGAGCAAGCTGCCGTGCAGCAGGCTGAAAGTTCTGTGTCTCGGATGCACTCGAAGGCCCCGGAGCAGCCTGGAGGGACTGCGCACCAGGACCGCGAGGTTTCTGTGCACACACCACCAGCAGGGAAGGGCAAAGCAGCCGTAGTGCCCGGTGCGAGGGCACCCTCGGCGCACGAGCGCATCGGGAGAGTTCCCGTAAGGGAGCGAATCCGTGACACTCGCGGGCACGCCGGCGACGGCGACGCCCGCAACGTCATCGACGGCAAGAGGTACACCCCTCGACGGGGTGGACGCTTCGACCCCGAGCACGACAGGGGTGAGTCACCGGAGCCTCCGGGCACCCGGGTGTTCAGCCGGGAGATTCGAACCGCGCCTTTTCCCCCGCGCTTCCGACAACCCAACACCCTCGTCAAATACTCGGGCGAGACTGATCCTGCAGTCTGGCTCCACGACTACCGCCTAGCATGCCAGCTAGGCGGCGCGACGGAGGACACGGCCATCATCCGCAACCTTCCTCTCCATCTTGCTGACGCCACACGAACGTGGCTCGAGCCCTGCCTGCGGGCCAGATCCACGACTGGGCCGACTTGGTCCACATCTTCATGGGCAATTTCCAGGGCACGTACGTGCGCCCTGGGAACTCCTGGGACCTCAAAGGGTGTCGTCAGAAGCCCCGCGAATCCCTGCGTGACTACGTGCGGCGCTTCTCCAAGCAGTGCACCGAGCTCCCCAGCGTCACCCACATCGAGGTCATTAACGCTTTCCTCGAGGGTACGACGTGCAGGAATCTGGTGCATGAGCACGCGAGAAGCCGACCCGTTAACACCAACGAGTTGTTCGACGCTGCCACCAACTTCGCCGCCGGCGAGGAGGCTGTTGGTGCCATCTTCGATGACAAATCGAGCAAGCGCAAGGACGATGCGCCCGCGGAGGGCGGCAGCGTCAAGCCCAACGCCCCCGCCAAGAAATTGAAGCGGGGGAGGAGGGGAAAGAAGCCGGTCCCACCAAACCAGCGTGGGTCGGGGCGGGCGGAGGACTCCGAGGAGGCCTTCGCTGCCGCCCCAGACCGCAAAGGTCCTCGAGGACCCCCTCGAGGTGGTGGTGGACAGTTCGACGACATGCTTAAGAAACCGTGCCCTTATCACAAGGGGCCGGTCAACCATACCCTCGAGCAGTGCGAAATGCTCAAGAAGTACTATAACCGCGTCGCACATCGCGACGAAGACAAGAAAAAGGATGCGGGCGACAAAGGTGGAGATGACGAGTTCCCCCCAGTGGAGAACGCCTTCTTCATCTTTGGAGGAGCAACGACGAATATGACTTCTCGGCAGCGCAAGCGTGAGCGCCGCGAGGTCTTCTCCGTCACCAAAGCCACGCCATCCTACCTAGACTGGTCGAAGGATACCATTGCCTTTGGCCGCGAGGACCACCCCAACTACGTCCCGCATCCGAGACGGTACCCGCTCGTTGTCGACCCCATCATCGGCAACACCCGCTTCTCCAAGGTGCTCATGGACGGAGGCAGTAGCCTCAACATCATGTACACCCCCACCTTAGAGCTCATGGGGATTGGACTGGACAAGCTTCGCCCCAGCAAGTCACCGTTTCACGGCGTCGCGCCGGGGAAGCGAGTCCAACCCCTCGGCCAGATCGATCTGCCTGTGTGCTTCGGCACAGCAGCCAACTTCCGCAAGGAGGTACTCACTTTCGAGGTAGTGGGATTTCGAGGGTCCTATCATGCCATCCTTGGTCGACCTTGCTCGCCAAGTTTATGGCCGTCCCCAACTACACCTACCTCAAACTCAAAATGCCGGGTCCAAAGGGCGTCATCACCATCGGCTCTTCGTTCGAGCACGCCTACGAGTGCGACGTTGAGTGCGTTGAGCGCGCGGAAGCTCAAGCGGAGGACGAGGCCCTCGCAGCCACCCTCGACAACATGGCGAGCGAGGCCTTGGACTCCACGCATCGACACGCCGGGAGCTTCGAGCCCGCCGAGGGTATCAAGAAAGTACCCCTCGACCCAAGCCACTCCGACGACAAGGTGTTGCAAATCAGCGCCACCCTCGACGACAAATAGGAGGTGGTGCTCGTCGATTTCCTCCGCGCCAACGCAGATATCTTTGCGTGGAGCCCCTCGGACATGCCTGGCATACCGAGGGAGGTCGCCGAGCACTCTCTTGATGTCCGACCCAACTCCAAGCCGGTGAAGCAGTGCCTAAGACGCTTCGACGAGCTCAAGCGCCGGGCGATCGGCGAGGAGTTGCAGAAACTTCTGGCGGCCGGATTCATCAAAGAGGTATTCCATCCCGAGTGGCTAGCTAATCCAGTATTAGTGAAGAAAAAGAGTGGAAGCTGGAGGATGTGTGTAGACTACACTAGTTTAAATAAGACATGTCCGAAGGTTCCCTTTCCTTTGCCACGAATCGATCAGATTGTAGACACTACTGCGGGATGTGAGCTCTTGTCCTTTCTTGATGCTTACTCCGGTTACCACCAAATCGAGATGAAAGAGTCCGACTAGCTCGCGACTTCTTTTATCACACCTTTCGGCATGTACTGCTACGTTACGATGCCCTTTGGCCTCAGAAACGCCGGAGCCACCTATCAACGGTGTATGCTCCACGTTTTCGGAGACCATCTCGGTCGGAGCGTAGAGGCGTATGTCGACGATATTGTCGTGAAATCCAGGAAGACGGACGACCTGGTTGCTGATCTCAGGATCGCATTCGATTGTCTACGAGCCAAAGGGGTAAAACTTAACCCCGAGAAGTGCGTGTTCGGGGTGCCTCATGGCATGCTCTTGGGTTTCATTGTCTCCCAGCGGGGCATCGAACCCAACCCTGACAAAGTCTCGGCCATCACTCGGATGGGACCGATCCAAGACTTGAAGGGGGTACAGAGGATCATGGGATGCCTAGCGTCCCTTAGCCGTTTTATCTCGCGTCTCGGCGAGAAAGGCTTACCCCTGTACCGACTCTTGAGGAAAACCGAGCGCTTCACGTGGACCCCCGAAGCTCAAGAAGCCCTCGAAAGGCTGAAGGCATCGCTCACTCGAGCTCCCATTCTCACACCGCCTACGGATGGCGAGCCCCTCTACCTATACGTAGCCGCGACGACCCAAGTGGTCAGCGCGGTGATCGTGGTCGAAAGACAAGAGGAGGGTCATGCACTGCCCGTCCAACGACCGGTGTACTACATCAGCGAGGTGTTATCTGAAACTAAGACACGCTATCCACAGATTCAAAAGCTGCTCTACGCAGTGGTTTTGGCTCGGCGCAAGCTGCGCCACTACTTCGAGGCTTATCCCGTCACCGTGGTCTCATCTTTCCCCTTGGGAGAGATAGCTCGCAATCGGGAAGCCGAGGGTAGAATTGCCAAATGGTCTGTGGAGCTGATGGGAGAAACACTCACTTACGCCCCTCGCAAGGCAATCAAGTCCCAAATCTTGGCTGACTTCGTGGCTGAGTGGACAGACACTCAGCTACCCCCATCGCAAATCCAGGGCGAATGCTGGACTATGTACTTCGACGGGTCGGTGATGAAAACCGGCGCCGGTGCCGGCCTCCTCTTCATCTCACCCCTCGGAGAACACATGCGGTACGTGATCCGCCTGCATTTCCCTGCTTCGAACAACATGGCGGAGTATGAGGCCCTACTCGGTTGCCTCCGCATTGCCGTCGAACTTGGTGTCAAGCGCCTCGACATACGCGGGGACTCTCAACTCGTCGTCGATCAAGTCATGAAGGAGTCTAGCTGTCACGACCCAAAGATGGAGGCGTACTACAACGCAGTACGCCGCCTCGAGGACAAATTCGACGGCCTTGAGCTCAATCATGTCTCGCGCAAGTATAACGAGGACGCCGATGAACTGGCCAAGATAGCTTCGGGGCGGACCACCGCCCCCCCGAACATCTTCGCTCGCGACATCTCTAAGCCCTCCGTCGAGTTCAATCAACCGACGGAGCCAGGCCCCTCGTCCGCCGAGCCCTCCGGCGGGAACCCCCCGGCGGACGGGGTCGAGCCCATGGACTTTGACCTCGGGACCACCTCCGCAGACGAGGCCGAAGCAATGGAAGTTGACGAGACACCCACTCCGCAAGACTGGCGCGTCCAGTACCTTGACTGGATAATTCGAGGGATCTTACCCTCAGACCACGCTCAGGCGCGACGCCTCGCCAGGCAGGCCAAGTCCTTCGTCCTAATCGACAATGAGCTACACAAGCGTAGCCCCTCGGGTGTCCTGCAACGATGCATCCCCATCCCCGAGGGCAAGGAGCTGATCCGCGACATCCATGCCGGCGTCTGCGGCCATCACGCCGTGCCACGCACTCTCGTGGGTAACGCTTTTCGACAAGGCTTTTATTGGCCCACCGCGGTCGCCGACGCCACTGATGTTGTGCGGACCTGCGAGGGGTGCCAGTTCTATGCTCGAAAAACACATCTTCCGGCCCATGCTCTGCAGACCATCCCCATCACGTGGCCGTTCGCCGTGTGGGGGCTGGACCTCGTCGGTCCATTGAAGAAGGCGCCAGGGGGCTTCACCCACTTGCTGGTAGCGGTCGACAAGTTCTCCAAATGGATCGAGGCTCGACCCATCGGCAAGATCAAATCCGAGCAAGCAGTCCAATTCTTCACTGACATCGTCTTCAGGTTCGGGGTCCCGAACTCGATCATCACCGACAATGGCACCCAGTTCACAGGCAAGAAGTTCTTGGCATTCTGCGACAGCTTCCACATACGTGTGGACTGGTCGGCTGTGGCACACCCACAGACGAACGGGCAAGTGGAGCGTGCCAATGGCATGATCCTCCAAGGACTAAAGCCAAGAATCTTCAACAAGCTGAACAAGTTCGGCCGGAGGTGGCTCACGGAGCTACCCTCGGTCATCAGGAGCCTGAGGACGACCCCAAGCAGAGCTACGGGTTTCTCTCCGTTCTTCCTCGTCTATGGCGCCGAGGCCATCCTCCCCACCGACTTGGAATACGGATCGCCAAGGCTCAAGGCATATCAAGAGCAACGAAACCAGCGAGTTCACGAAGACTCGCTGGACCAAGTGGACGAGGCTCGAGACATGGCGCTCCTCCACTCTGCGCGCTACCAGCAGTCTTTGCGAAGGTATCAAGCGCAGAGGGTCCGGCACCGAGACCTCAACGAAGGGGACTTGGTGCTAAGGCTTCGACAGGACAACAAGGGCCGCCACAAGCTCCCACCTCCATGGGAAGGACCGTACATAATCGCCGAGGTGCTCAAACCCGGCACGTACAAGCTGGCCAACGAAAAAGGCGAAGTCCTCACCAACGCTTGGAATATACAACAGCTACGTCGTTTCTATCCCTAGAAATTTCAAGTTTTTTGTACATTTGCCTGTACTCGCATCTTCAATTCCCCGATATAATAAAGTACGCTTCACTGGTTTATTTTTGGGAACCATCCAGGCCCTCGAAGGCTAGGATGCGCGTGAACTCTAAGGTACGCTCGGCTTTACCCTCGGCAAAGCCGAGCCTCCCTCGGGGGCTACCACGGGGGGAACCCCCGAACGTCCCCAAAAAGTCGCCACTGTTTTTCGAAATATTTCCATCTCGACCCCAAGTTTCTCGTATCCTTGGAAAAAACGGACGCGAGGCGTAAGCAACTACGGTACGGGGCCGGCCGAGTCGTGGGGCCGCCTACGCATACGTTGCTTATGAACGCAAGCTTCCCCGCAGACGTTCGTCCAAGTCGCATACAAGAACACGGGAATAAAGTAAAGGAACACATGCTCTAACACGCGAGGCCTCGACGGGCCACACATTCAAATTATGAAAATAAAATCTCTTATACTCATATACTCATAGGATGCGATTACAAAGTGCGACTATGACATAAACACTAATCTATTTACATGGGCTTCGAGGCCCAACTGTCCTATAGGCTACCATCCCCCCTTGCGGGTCTTCAGGGGCGTCGAATTCGGCGATGGGAGGGATGTCCGCCTCGAGCTTCTCGGCGAGGACGGTGGCGAACTCCTCCGCGGCCGCGTCGGCTTCATCCATGATGGCCGATGCGGCGTCCGCATCAGCATCATCGGGCACGACGTACCCCGACGACACCCTCTGGAGATCCATGAGGTAATGCGTCGAGGCCACGGTGAGAGCCCGCAGGACACCGAGGCGGAAGGTACTCTTGGCGTGTTCGGCAATCCGGCCGCCTAGCGCGCGCAGGCGGCTAATCACCGAACTGCCCGAGACGGCGCCTTCCCCCTCGAGCTCTTGACACACACTCACAGCGGTCTGCTCCAGCTCAACAAACTCCATCTGTGCCGCCGTGAGCGCGGTGTGGACCGCTTCCTTCGCCGCGGTCTCGTCCGCCACCTTTTGCCTCAGCTCTGAGTAAAGGAAATCAACATTAGCTACGAAAAGAAACAAATCGACGGAAAATCGAAGGTACTCACCCGACATGTTCTTCTACGCCTCCTCCCTCTGGGTACGGGCGGCCTCCTCGAGCGAGGACAAGGAGGCTTCTTTTTCCTTAAGGCTAGCCCCCATGTTCTGGAGGGCCACCTCCCTCTCTTCGAGGGCCACACCCTGTTCCTGGAGGGTCCCGGCGAGCGCAACCACGGCCACCTCTTTGTGGAGGAGCTCGGCCTTCTGCTGCTCGAGAGTGGCGCTGAGGCGTTGCAGCTCGGCGCTCTGCGCCTCAGCCTCCCGAGCTCTTCCCTCGAGCGCTGTCCGAAGGCGCTGCAGCTCGGCGGCTTGCGCGTCGGCCTCCCGGGCCTTCTGCTCCGCTGCCGCCCTCTGGGCATTCCGCTCATTGGTGACCCGGGCCAGTTCCTCCTCCAGCGCCTGCTGACGCGCCCCCAGATCGGCCATTTTTGTGTTGGCATCGATATTTTTGAGCACCAGCTCGGCGTTGTGTTGCCCGAGCTGGCTCATCTGGGAGTACAGCCGGTTCATCTCGGCGCTCTTCTCGCGCGAGATTTCCCTCAGCTGCTGCAAAGGGGGACGGCGTGGGTGAAGACGCGCAAAAAACTAAAACCAAATCCGATCAATTTTTGGCGGGAAATATTTACCTGGCTGACCTGGTAATCCGCACTCTGATGAAGCTGATAAGCGCGGTCGAGGGCCTGCAAGATCTCGTGCCCAACGCCCATCTGCTTGTTCCAGGCCTCCTCCTCCTCCTGCTCCTTGCGAAGGAACTCTGAGGGGACACCGGACGGGACGATAACCCCGAGGTGGCTCCCCTCCGACGCCCCCGCTTCGAGCACGCCCGCGCTGGCCGACCCGAACTCGGTAATGTGTGCGGCGGCGCTCGCCGCAGCAGCGGGGTCGATATCCATCACCGCCGTCGCGCCCTCCTGTGCCGTTGGCACGGGCACTATCGCGACGGTACCCTCGTCCCGGGTCTCGGTGGGCTCCGAGATGGGGGCTCCTTCTATCTCTGGCGCCTCTTGCGCCATGTCCTCTGCGAGGCCCTCGCCCTCGGCCCTCGAGGGCTCGAAGACGAGGGTCTCCTCCGCAGCTTGGCCGGCAGGGCGCTCCTGTGCGCCCCCACCAGTTTCTCCTTCTATGTCCGGTCGGGCGGTACTGTCCGCGTCGCCCTGACCGGCCTCAACATCAATGGCCACTTGAGCGGCGCCACCGGCACCGCCCTGGCCGGTCTCCTCGGCGTCGGCCGCCTGAGCAGCCGCCTCGGCGCCACGCTGGCCGGCGTCGCTCTGACCGGCGTCACCCTCCTTCTCCCGGGCTTGTTGCGCCGCCTGGGCCCCTCGGGCCACGGCCTCCCGTAGCCTAGCGGCCGCCGCCTCGAGATCCACGGCAGGCGGGGGCTGCGGCGCCGTGTGCGGAGTGCTGCGAGCCCCTGTCTTGAGAGCCTTGGCCGGGGCAAGCCGCACTATATCCTTGGGAACGGCCCCGGGGCTGGAAATCAAGAGACGCGAGTTGAGCAGGATCGAGATATCCGCCAAATACGTAACAAAAATGAGATCCGAAATACTTACCCAGATCGAGCACTCATACTCCGCTTCCTCGTGGCGGTCTTTCGGGCTCGGGGCATCGTGCTGTCCCTCGAAGACTGCCCCGAAGCCGCCCCCCTCGTGTCGGCCCGGTGGCTCGAGGCTGCCAGCAAGGATGGCCTGGCGACCCCTCTCCCGCCGCGGCCTCGTGGCCACGGATCAGCACTTGAGGCGCAGGCGACTCCTCGCCGGCCGCCGGCAAGGATGACCCCCGCGCCACACCCTCGAGGGAGAGATTCGCCAATGACCCCCCTGCAGCCCTCGGCTCCTCTGGCGCCACGGTCGCTCCCTCCTCTTCTTCCCACAGGTAGAACGGTGGGGGGCTCGCGCCCTCCCCGTCCCCCCTCGGAGCGTGGTCCTCGGCATCCGAGGCCTCCTCCTCGTCCTCCTCCGAGGACTCGGGCGTGGCAGGCTGTGCCTTCCCCTCCGCTCGAGCGAGCTTGCACGCCTTGTCGTGCCTCGCCTTTCTTTTCCTTTTCCTCTTCATCTTCTCCGCGTGGAGGCGATTGATCAGGCGCTGTTTTGGGACCGGAGGCCTCGAGGTGCCGCATCTCAAACCCTGTACAACATACCCGGATGGGGTCAGGAAAAAGGAACTACACGACGCCCAACGAGTTCGAAGCCAAAACTTACCAGGGAAATATACCCCGGCTCGGGGTGCATCTTGATCCTCCAAAGATCCGCGGGATCTTGGGGAAACTCCGCCACCGCGTACTTCGCCCTCCGGGCGGCGTTGGTGTGGGAGAGAAGCTTGCTCGACGTCCTCGAGCCTTCAACCTTGCTCCCGGGGGTGAGCTCGAAAATTGGCAGGGCCCTTTCCACGAGAGGGATGACCCTCTGCCGGTGGAAGTTCGCGATGACGGCCGCTGCTGTCAGCCCCTTCCTCGCCAAATGCGCCAGCGTGTCAGTGAGGTCCTCGAGCCTGGCCTGTTGCGCTGGGGGCGACACCCCCCAGTCCCACTTCGGCGGTCGCTCCCGTAGAACCTTGTTGGTGAACTCTGGAAGTGCGCCCTTGTGGTTCCGAAGGTAGAACCACCCTCGGCTCCACCCGGAGTTGTTCGTCGTCATCTTGCTTGTGATGTAAAAGTTCCTCGGGGTCGGGCGGACGTGGAACGTCAGGCCACCGGCGCGCGCGTACCGCCTCGGCTGGTTCCGCGCGTTCTCGACGAAGAGCTCGCCGCGGAACAGATGTATCCAGAGGTCCCAGTGGGCCTCGATGCCGAGGTACCCCTCGCAGACGGCGACGAAGACCGCCGCCAGCGAGATGGAATTGGGGCTGAAATTATGCAGCTCCACCTCGTAGTAGTCGCATAGGGCCCGCATGAACCTGCTGACGGGAACGCCGAAGCCTCGCTCGTGGAGGCGCACGAAGCTCACGACATATCCTTGCGGAGGCTTCGGCTCTGTCTCGTTCGGGCGCGGGGAAATCCATGCCGGAGCCCCCAAGTCCGGGTTCCGCGGCAGCAGCCGCTCGGCGACCAGCTGCTCCAGCACCGCCATGGTGGCGGAGGACTTCCCCCATGGCAAGGGCTCCTGGATGTCCGACATCTCCGAGAGTCGAGGGGGGATGCGAAAAGGAGGGCTCCGAAATGGCTAAGTCTCTCTCTCTCTCTCTCTTTCTCCTTTCTCCTTCTCGCTCTTGGCTATGGGTTCAGGAGGCGACGGAGGCAGAGAAGGCGAAGCAGGATGAAGGCTAATGGCCAGGTGAACCCAAAACGCCCCCTTTCTCTTCATATTTATTCACCTAGTCGGGCACATCCGTAGCCACGGCCTAAATCTACCGCATTGAATGCGGTAGATTTTGCTATCGCTGACGGATAGGCCCCACAACCGCGGAGTCTCCCACGCGCGCACGCCGTAATAAATGCGGCACGGTAACCGGCGGGCGCGGCGCGACTGTTGCGCTATCCCATCCGTCAGCCGCCGCCCACGCCGCTTCGTCTGCCCGAGCCTGTCGCCTGAAAAGGCGCGCCCACACCGTGCCACACAAATCGGGCCACACTGCCCGCTACCGGCGGAAGACCCGCGCACGCGCGTGGCTCGCGACTCTGCGATGTTTTCAGATCACGACGGAATATTCCTTCATGGGGTCTCTTTACCCTCGAAGGAGTCGCGTTTCGAGGCCTTACTGATCAGGGGGTCAAAGCCTGGCCCTTCAGGGGGTTCGACAGACGCCCCAGATCACTAGAGTCAGGGACTGCAGGGATGTGCCGTACAAGCTACCCTCGAACACGGAGTTCGAGACATCGTACGCAGTGTTCAGGGCCAGTCGAAGGTGCCTAGAAGGGGGATCCCATCGAGGGAGAGCATTGAGCCCCGCCTAGCGAACCCTCGCGAGCGCTTTATGAGACGTGTCCATGGACCACGAGCCGACCCTTATCGAACGGGGCACGGACGTCCGCTTGAACAACCCGCTAATAGCTCACAGAAGCAGCCATGGCTCGCGGCCCGGGCATGGGTAGCATGGTGCGCTTCACCCCTCCTCCCTGCGGAAGGGCGACGAGGGTCGTAATCGAAGTCGAGGGTTCCCCTGAACGCCTTCGCACGGGCCTGGGCTCGGGGGCTCCCCGCACACCACGTTTCAAACCACACCCTCGAATAAGTTGACGACCGTCAATCGTGAAGACTCCACGTGTCTAAACCAAACCCTCCGCTGTTGACGTGCGCTCTCCTGATGGTTAAGCTAAGCGCCGGGCCGCTGTACCAGCACTGAGAGTGCCGAGGCCGGCTGAAAGAGTGCCGAGGCCGGCTGAAAAAGTCGCTGGACAGCCGCCCCAGTAAAGCTACCCAGTGGGACAACGTTCATAATCCTTGGACGAGCACAAACTCTCCTCCAAGGCCTCGGGGGCAACACCCGCGGGTGCGCTGACGCGCCCCCACGAAGGAGACTTCACACATATTCGAGGGTCGTAACTCTATGTACACCCCTATACCCTCGGTGATCCTCCCCGCAGAGGAGAAAGGGGACTTTATTGCTCAATGCGAATAAAGATTACAAACGGTTACCGGCGCGAAGCCATCGAAAGATACAAACACGTTGTCACCTACGTGGCAATTTTCCCTATCTTGGGGAGGAGCGAGCGGCGAAGAAAGGCACCGAGCCCCTAGCTGACGCAACAGCGAGGCTGCTAGGGATGCGAGGACCAGCCCCCAGACCACACGGGTCCAGCGGGATGCTTTCATCGCAAGCCTTCTTCTAGCGTCTCCTCCACCGAAGACCATGCGGGGGGTCGAGCTGGCGGACAGCGCCCTCCGCACCGTCTCCCCGAGAGCAACCTTGTCGCCTGGGGGGACGATGCAAAGGACAGCCGCCCAACCTGGCACGAACGCCATGGTCAGGCGTCTCCATCCCCCTTCAGGCAAGGGGACATCGCAGAAGCAGGACCCCACGGGCCCAATGCTCTTCTGCTGATCCCACTGAACCTAAGGGATGGAGCACACGCCCACTCCGGTCTTCCCCAACCGCTCGCAAGCATTCCTCTAGCGCCAAAAGCCTAAAAAAGCCAGGCCACCCCGTCTGGGGGCCGGTCACAAAAAGGCAAAGGAAACATTACAAGGGTTGGGCGACGCTGGAAGAAAGAGCTGGGAGGTTGGAGAGGAAAGGGAACCTCACGGTCCCTATTTATAGCTGCGCCGGGCACAAAGCTTCAAGCTTGGCGAAGAGCGGAGGCTTGTGTGGCCCGTGACGGCGCGACAATCCACAAGCAAAGGATGCCCTCGGTCACCGCACCGAGACACGACCGAACGAAATAAAGTGGAGCTGAGCCCTTGGACGCTAAGCGGTGCAGCATCGGCTCTGGCCGGCTGCCCTCGAATGGCGCGCCGCAAAGCGACCAGGAACGCTGGGGCCAAGGCTCTGCGTGCGGGACAGCGTGATGAAAGCTCCAGCTGCCAAGCAGCGGGCGCCGCCGTCGCCCTGGCCCCCCCTCAGCACGCGGACACGACTTGTCCTTCAAACAAACAAACAAAAGGGCACGCGCCTCGAAGTACTCTGCCCACAGGCGCACTACCTCGTCTGACAAGTTGTCACATCACGTCAAGGGAGAAATCGCCGAAATACCCTTTGGCCGAATCCCTTGACTCGAACAAAGCCTCGGGGGCTACTGTCGGGTACCACAATTAGGGCCACCCTAATCAGGGTACTAAGATCGCTTTGAAAACACAAACACCTGCTAGGGCAACTGGGCCCACGAAGGCCCACGGCCTACTTCTCATCCGGAAGAAAGGAAAGGACTCAAAGAAGCCCAGCGTGCGGCCCATTTACATTCCCCTCGAACCCGCGGAACAATCTCCGCCTCGTTCGAGGGTCCCTCTCGGGTCCGCTGGACAATCTCCGCCTCACTCGAAGGTAGCGGAACTACCCTCGAGCAGGTGACCAATCTCGGCCTCGCTCGAGGGTAGCGGATATACCCTCGAGCGGGTAACTCATTCTCTGCCTCGCTCAAGGGTCCCTCTCGGGACCCTCGATCACGCAACACACCTCCGCCTCGCTCGAGGGTAGCGGATCTACCCTCGAGCGGGGACTCATCTCCGCCTCACTCGAGGCCGTCTCTCGGCACAAGGGACAAACGGCTCCGCCGCCCAACCGCTCGCCGTACGAAGGCATTAAAAGCCAGCCACTCCACCACGGCTCAAAAGATGGGCGGCGTCAGGCCGCCACTCCCACAGTAGATATGACCGGGGTCCCATCCGCTGACTCTGGTCACCACTCCGCCATCCCGGACGCTGTAGCAGCGCCTTGGGACCTGCGACGCGGGACAAGACAGGCTCAGTACGGCTCCTGCCGACTTCCCGGACTCGCCTCCCACTGGGGAAGTGGTCCGGCGATGTCACGTGTCCTTCCGGAAGGGGCGCTCATCACACACGGTCGGAGTCCCGGACCTCCCCCCTCCTCTCAGAGGTCCGAGACCTCCACATGTCCCCCGGGCCTTCTATTATGCACGCCTGCACTCCAACAAGGGGGTCCGGGGCCATCCCGCGCCATTACTACCACCGGAACACTGTAGGACGTGCGGCGCAATCCTCACAGGACGAAGGATGAAATCCAGGACGACAGCGACGCACGCCGCCTTCCCACAGTGTACTTACTACAGTATCCGACCACTGTACCCCGCGATTCAGGGGAAAACGACGACTTCCATGCCCCACTCATGTACGCCGCCCCTCCTTGTTACTATAAAGGAGGAGGCGGGCTTCCTTTAGCGGAGGCGGGCTGGTTTTTTCTGGTCTGTACTCTGGGCTGGACACTAATCCGCTTGGTCCCTCAGACTTCTCTCCCAAGGAGGACGCACAAGGACCACTGAGCACCCATCTCCACCGACTCCACTCTTAGCTGAGACTTGGGAGCTTCTCTCCCTCTCTCGCCTTGCTTGTACCCCCAACAACAAGCACTCCGGGTGCGAGATAATACAGTGCCCTCGCACACCCCCTTTGCTGGACGTACGGCCCCACGGCCGGAACCAGGATAAACCGTGCGTTACTGTGATTGCCTCTTGCATCATCATCTGGGATAAGAAAACACGCAACATTCACTAGTTGGGATCCGGGCCCTCGGGTCGGGACACCGACACGGCACTAACCGTCGATAGTTTGTGCCGGCTCAAATTACTGGTCGGCACTAATTTGCTCCGTATATACTAGCTCCTCTCTTCTTCCCAAGCCCGATCCATCCATTTGGCCGAGCTTCTCCTCTCTCCCATGGCATGTTAGAGGGGAGGTGCTGCCCATTTTCTCCAAAATTTGTGAGGATTTCACCAATCCAAGTGCACCAAATGTTAACAGCTTTTTCCACTCTTCTTTCACGGTGTTTATTCTTTTGTTTCATGCTTTCTAAGTAAAGAAAATAGTGATTTTAAGGTTGAGGAACAATCAGCATAATTTTTCAATTTGTTCATGAATTTGAGCAAAATAGAATTGATTTGTTGTGTTTTAGAAAAGGATTACAAGATAGTTTGAGTATGACACATTTAGATTAATTTTTTTGAATTATTTTAAGGGACATGTCTATATGTTATTATGCAAAATTTTAAGAATGAGGAAAAATGAGCATGATTTATCAATTTGTTCAATAATTTGAGCAAGATAGAATTGATTTGTTGCTTTTTAGAGAAAGTTTACTATATAGTTTGACTATCACACATTTAGAATAATTTTTTCGAATTATTTCATGGTGAAATGTGTATATGTTATTGTGCCAATTTATTTTGCTATTTAGTTTAGATTTACTAGATATGTGGCCTATGACACATTTATATTTTTTTTTCGAATTACTTCATTGTAACTTGTTTTTAGGGATAATGAGCATGATTTTTTTTAATTTATACATAAGTTCCACAAGAAATAAGTTTCGCTAGTAGTTTGCATATTCTAGTTTCTTTGGATAATTTGTGTTGGATGTTAAGACATTTATTTTTGTATGTTCTTTTAGCGACAATTATGCCAATTTGAGATATGTAGAAATGATTTTTGTTTTTATACGGTAATTAATTACAGATGGACCGGCAATGGATGCACGGCAGCAGGAGCACCTCGGCGTGGATTCAGGGTTTAGATTCTTTTCTCAAGACGGCAATGGCAAATAGGTTGCCAAAGGGTTTAATATGTTGTCCATGCAGTGTTTGTGAAAACAAAAAATAATTTTGGAAAAGAGATACTCTATAGAATCATCTGGCCTTGAATGGTTTCATGAGTAACTATACCCTTTGGACCAAGCACGATGAATTTAGAGTTATGATGGAAGATAATGAAGAAGATGGCGATGGTGATAACAACCTTCCAGATTGGGCATTTGTTCATGAAGCAAGTGACTTTAAGATGAACCAATGAACAAGGGTGAAGCAAATGTTGCACAAGAGGAGCCACCTGACGAGCTAGGTCAGTCGTTGCTTGATGCACAAAAAGACAGTGAGACTGTGAATGAGGCATTAATGTTCGAGAAGATGATGGAGAATCACAAAAGGCCGTTGTTCCCTAGTTGCAAACCGGAGCAGAAGAAGTTGGGTACCACGCTGGAGATGCTGAAATGTAAGGCAACTAATGGTGTCACCGATAAGGGATTTGGTGAGCTATTAAAGATTGTATAGAGCATGCTTCCAGAGGGTAATGAATTGACATCAACAACATATGAAGCTAAAAAGATGGTTTGCCCTCTTGGATTGGACGTGCATAAGATTCACACATGTCCTAACGACTGCATCCTGTATCGCGGCAAATACGAGAACTTGGAAGCGTGTCCTGTTTGCAGTACATTGCGGTATAAGATCAGACGATATGATCCAGGTGATGTTGATGGGCAGGCGGTAAAGAAGAGAGTTCCCGCAAAGTTGGTGTGGTACTTCCCTATAATACCACGTCTGAAGCGTTTTTTCAAAAACAAGGATAATGCTAAGTTGATGCGGTGGCACAAAGAAGACTGTAAGGAGGATCACATGATCAGACACTCAGCAGATGGGTCTCAGTGGAGAAACCTTAACCGAGAGTATCCTGAATTTGACGACCCAAGGAATGTTGAAACATTAAATTACAAAAAAATAATCAAGTAATTTGCGAACTGATTACATCATTGTATAGGCTATTACCGATTTTTTTTGAATATTTTTGCATGAATCAAAATGAAATGTTTTTGATTTATTACGAATAACTGAAGCATAGTAACATATAAACCCTATAAGCTACACATAATTGGAAATGGTAGCATATTTGTTAATTAACTTCGATTACTATTGTTAGTGTGTAGATTAACAATATGCTAAAAAATTAAGGTATCAAGTTTTGTTATATTATTCTAATTATTAAGCCTATTACGAATACATTTGTGTTATATTATTGTAAATATTAAAAATTTAGGGTGAAATGGAATTGGCACAGCCAATTTTGGATTCCCGCTAGGTGGTGCAGGTTAGTGCCGGCTGGTAAACCTAGCCGGCACTAACTGGCGCACGTTAGTGCCGGCCGGGCTCTCCAGCCGGCACTAACCTTGCCACTCTGCCCCCAAAAACACAGAGATCCAGCCCATTCCGCCTACACTTCGCCCAAACGCGCAGATCGACGTGTTGCCGTGCCGCTCGAGCCGCCGCCGTCCTCGTCTTGTCCTCTGCCGTGCCGCCGCCACTGCCGCTGTCCCCGGCCGCGGCCTCGTTGCCCCGACTTTCCGACCCCGACGCCACCGCGACCCGACGCGTCGCCCGGCCCCGACCGGCCCCGACGCCGCCGCCCCGAACCCTACGCCACACGCCCTACCCCGACGCCTCGACCCCGACGCCGCCCCGACCCGACACCGCCCTACCCCGACGCGTTCCCGGCCGGCCCCGCCCCGACGCCGCCCTCGTCTCGTCCCCCGCCTTCCCGGCCGGCCCGCTGCCCGGGACCTCGTCTTCTCACCGCGCGCCGCCGCCGCATACCCGGCCGCGTGTGGGCCTCCGGCTGGCCCTCGCCCGTGTGCGCCGGCCGCCAAGCGTCATCTCGTCGACCTCCCCGCCCCGGCAGTACGCCTGCCGGCCGGCCTCCCTCGACGTCCCCCGCGCGCTGATTTCGTTCCCGGCGCCCCCCCCCCCCCGCCGCGCCCTGCCCCCGACGTCCTAGCTGCCCCGGCTGCCCTTGACGCGCGCCCGGCTGCTCGTCGTCAATCATCCTGGCTCAGGTATATGTTGGATGTTGATGAATTGAATTTACTTCGACCAAAAAACTAAAATCCATATTGAGTTTATCAAAATATTGCTTTGTGACAATTACTCAAATTTATTTCATAATCTTGACTAGGAATTAGGTGTAAAATTGCAATAATCACTGGTGAGGATCAATCTAGAGACAACTTGTTCTATTGCAATGATGGTAGAAGCTTGTTCTATTGCAATGGTGGTAGAAGCTTGTTCTATTGCAATTTATTTCAATCTAGCAATGGTGGTAGAAGCTTGTTCTATTGCAATGATATTTCAAACTTAGAGACAACTTCATGGAGTCCATTTTGGAATAATAGCACACCTAAACATCCATACCTGGTGAGGATCATTGCTGCCGGAATTTTCTCTGAATTGGACTGTATATGAAGAACCTGCACATCGAATAAAAAGATAAATGAGTTGAATATATTTAGCATTCTGACATACTCACTACAGGAAACGGGTCCTTTGCCGTGTGCCTAGGCACACGGCAAAGGCCAAAATACCCAAAGCAAACCATTTGCCGTGTGTTGCACACGGCAAAAGACACACGGCAAATAGGCGTCGGCAAATAGGACTTTTGCCGTGTGCCATTTATCGGGCACACGGCAAAGAGTTTGTCGAGTGTCAAAAAAAACACATGGCATAAATGTTTTCAGAAAACTGATTTAAAAATAGAAAATAAAAAAAATTAATTCGAAGAGGACCCCACCGGCCAGCCACAGCCCATTCCACCAAAGTCACAACTCGCAACCAATTTTCGTGCATAACGGGATCGACGGGTTTCGAACCCGCAACCTCCCCCTTACATCTAATCTTCTCTACCACTACACCACACACTCAGTTGTGTCTATACTTTATTTTCTTTCCCCATATACTATACTAAATCGAGTCTAAATTGCTTGTTTGAGACCCTAAACGAATTCAAATTAAAAAGTTGTCATCTACAAAGTTTCATAACTTTTCGAGATCTACAACTTTCGTTTTGGAAGTTTCTTCATCCGAGATTGTTTACGAAATTTGAAGTTCACTTTGCCGTGTGCCTTGATCTGGCACACGGCAAACCTTTTTTTATTTTTTTGTTTCCTTCTATTTTTGTTCTTTTTGTTTCCTTCTTCTTTTATTCTTCCAAATTGATTACCATGCACTTTGAATATACTTATCAAATTTACTCAACTATATATATTTAATTCTTCTACTCATATTATTGCATTATGTTATGCAGTTATAGTTCAAAATTCAATTTATATAAATTCTATAATTGCACTTGATACATTAAAATTATCAAGTGGTTCCAAAAAATTACCAAAATTTTACACGAAACAATATATATTGTCTATTGGCTATAGAAAAATTTTTGAAGTCAAACCCAAATTTGATCGTCACTTCCACTCCAAACCTAACCGCATCCTTCTCAACCCTCTGATTCTTCTTCGCAGATGTTTCCAATTGTAAGCATTATACGTGACAAAATTGCGAAACCCACTCAAATTTTTACCGCAACCTCCACATATGGTATCATGAGATATTGACAAATCTCATAATTTTCAGACTTCAATTGAGTTTTTTAGAATTCTAAAATCATTCAAGCACAATTTGTGATCGTATTTTCTGGACAAGATGTTTGCAATTTCTTTTCATTTGATAGGTAAGGCCTCAAACTATATTAAATAACATGAATATCATTTTTAATTATTTTATTATATTATTTGAATCACTTACGGTTCAAATTTGACTTGATTCAAAAAATTGCTTGAAATGTAATTAATTAGTTAAATATAACAAATAAATACAAAAATGTATCAAATTTTAACATGGAGTACCACATGTTGTATGTGAAGTGTAGAAAAAGTTTCGATGTGAGAAGACAAATTTTTTTTTATTACTTTGCCGTGTGCCAAAATAAAACACACGGCAAAGTATTCTTTGCCATGTGCCAAAAATAAGCACACGGCAAAGCATGACTTTGCCGTGTGCTTTGATTTTGCCGTGTGTTTTCTTGAGCACACTCGGCAAAATTTATGTGTTGCCGTGTGCACGTGAATTTGCACTCGGCAAACCTTGGCGCACACGGCAAAAATGAGGTTTCCGGTAGTGACTATTGCACTATTCCAAGAGACATTCTTGATGCAAATAGTTGTAACGCAAGCTCTATTCGGAACTGATGGCTAACTGAACCCAGAGTTTACCGTGCAGTACATGGTGATAAGAATTTGAATTTATAGACAGCTGTATTGTCATAGGATAGACACGTGGAAATATGTTTAAATGGCTAAGTTAGTTTATAATCATAGTTCTAGGCAAAGTTACTCCATACTCTATAATCTTAGTTCTAGGCGGTGTGTCTTCCTTTTTTACTAGCAGTGAGAACAGAAAGAAAACAGCAGAGCTGTCCCTCTGGATGTTCACAGCCCATTCACTGTAAATAAAGATTAAAGAAAACAAGAAGCTTAATATCTTAGTAAGTCAGTGACATATTTTTTTTTACAAAGAATGGGGTACTTACAATAATCTGGTCAAGTCAGCATGTCCTGTACCAACATATTTAGCTTGAAGATGCTCAAGCTGAGAGTTTATGTTGAACCTATCGCTAGCCTTTGAAATAGTAAATTGAGTTAGAAATACTGCAGTCAAATGGAAATGCTTACATCGATATCACTTGGGGATAGATAGAACCGTTTTCCCAAACATGCAATTATGTAAACGAAAGAACTCTGACCCTACTAAATGATCAATGCCACTTGGATGAAACAGCCTCAGATATACGAGTAAATGTCGGGGACAAAGTGCAGGGTGAACCTCAGCGAGGTCGCGGTGGCCTGCCCCTCACATGTATATGCACAATTTTCATTGGATATTGCTTTGTATTTGTAAGTATCTAGGCCCTCTAGGTATGTTTCGGTGATTAATGACAACCATTATTGTGACTAATGAGTTTGTGCAGCTGAATGAATCATTACCGCTCATTTGGCCATATGTCAAAAGAGGCCCCTCAATTTTATTATTCAAAAAGACGATCTCGGTATTCAACTCAAATATATATCAAGACTAAGGATCTTTCTAGTCCTAAGTGTCGTAAGGTTGAGAAGGACACTTAGGTTAGTATAGGTTTTATAGTTTTGTAGTGATCGCACTATTAAGAGGGGTTAAGGCCAAGTAACTTGAGCATGGACATGGTCAATTGAAAATGGATTCACACTATGGTCACTCAGGTTCTAAGAAGTTCAAATAAGTGGTTTTCAACTTATATCTCAAGAATATTTGGATTTCATTCAAAACTCAAATCAGAAAAAGTCTATACACCGGTTTAACCGACGACTCCAAATTTCTATACGTCAGTTAAACGAAGTCAGCAGAGTCTGGACAAGTCAATACACCGGTTAAACCGACGTGTTTTAAATTAACGTCGGTGCATTGGTCCAGAGTTGGTTTTTCCAGGGTATTTCAAGTTCTATACGTCGGTGAGATGGTTTTTCCAGGGATTTTAGAAGTTGTACTCACCGGTTAAACCGACGATGGATTTGAGTTAACGTCGGTGCAGTTGTCCAGAGACTTGGTTTTTCAGTTGATCAGTAGACAACTACACTCACTGGTTAAACCGATGATACGTCGGTTAATCTGCCCAAGTTGTAACGGCTAGTTTTCAGAAAGGGCAGTTTACGTTCATCGGTTAAACCGACTCTGACTATTGGAGGATCGTCGGATTAACCGATACTACGCAGTTTTCTGTCAGCTTTTCTCCAACGGCTCTATTCGTGTGAGCTGCCTATATATACCCCTCCAATGGGTCATTTTGCACTCTCTTGACACCAGGCAACATTCATACACTCATATATTTGTTGAGAGCCATCTTGAGCTTCATCTTCCACACATTTGTTCATTCAATCATTCAAGAAGCAAGACTAAGGACTTGAGTAGAGAGAAACTTGTGTGATCGGTTCTTGCTCAAGTGAAGGCCCTAGCTTATTACTCTTGGTGATTGGCAGCACCTAGGCGATCTTGGTGATTGAAGGTGTTTCTTCCGGAGCTTGTCAAGAATTGTGGGAGCCCGAAGAAGTTTGTACGTGGCTTGAGCTCCACCACGCCGGGATGGTGAATGGAGACTCTTAGTGAGCGCCCTCGTCTCGGTGACTTGGGAGGTGACAAGACTCTTAGTGAGTGTCACAACGTGGATTAGGAGTGTGTGCCAACACATCGACACCACGGAAAAAAATTCGGTTGTCTCTTGCCCACTCTTTACTTTTAAGCACTTACTTTCATGCAATTATTCATGTGCTTGACCTTAGAGATCATAACTTAGCTCTACCTTGCTTAGTTTCATATCTTGTTATATCCTTTATAGCTCGTGTAGTTTGTTTAGTTAGCCGGTTGGTGAATTGAGCCTTACTAGTGTTGCATAGGTTAAGGTTGATTTACCTTGTTTTAGAAATTTGAAAAAGGCCCAATTTACCCCCCTCTTGGTCCATTGATCCTTACAGTATTCGGATTGAGGAGCACAAGGTCTGGGTGTACGACTCGTTAAGGCAAGATAAATCAAAGTACCAAGATCTCATCGAGGTGATAAATACTGCATGGACTCGCTACCTCCGCAAACACATAGCCTTGAAAGGTGAAATCAAGCATCTTCGTTGGCTGACTGATTTTCCGATATGAATATATTCTCGCTACTAGTGTCATTCGTAATAAACATCAGGAAAATTCTATATCGTAACTCACATTTGCCCATAGTGTTGGAGACAGGACCAAGAAAACAACTTATGTGGATACTACGTATGCGAGTGGATCAACAACTATGCAAGTGAAAAAGGGCAAATGACACCAGATGCATTCAATGTACGTGAGGACAATCATATCTGCGCATTATTTTAATTCATTATTTTTCATTCTCAAGTTTTTATCTAAAAATGTGACAGCGTTGGAGGATGAAAGAAGAACTCATTGAAATGGCTCGGGTCAGAGCGATTCAAGAAGCTATGTGCGGATTCCTGCTTGATGAAGTCATAAATCCTAAGGGCGAATTTTATGGCAATCTCCGTACAAGCGTCGCCAAAGAAAATCCGACGATGACGAAGCTGATGCATTACTATAGTTGATGCTTAATTATTTGTAATATCTCAAATACTTTTGAACTTCTAAGTGTTCCATATATGAACTCTATATGTATGTACATATATTATATATATAATATTATATTAGTGTGATACATCCTAATATTAATGTGCAATACGTTACTAATACGGTCCTAATATTAGTGTGCAATATGGTACTAATATGATCCTAATATTAGTTTGCAATACGGTCCTAATACGATATAAATACGCATAGCAATTTGTATAAAAACAGAAAGAAAACAAAAAAAAAGAAAAACATTTAGTGCCGGCCAGTAATACCAGCCGGCACTAAAGTGGATGTCTGGGCGGGCGTGGCAACGCACGTTAGTGCCGGTTAGAGTAGCCGTCACTAATGTGTTGTCACGTTAGTGCCGGCCATTTGGTGCCGGTCACAGGGACCGGCACTAACAGGTCATGTGACCGGCACTAATAAATCATTCTCCAACAGTGGTTATTATGCTCTGTGGCGCCAAAAGTACAAAGGCATACGCACATGTCTCGGTTCAAGGAACAACAGTAACAGCCGCGCGAGCACAGACAAGGGTGTAGTATATGTAGCCGTGTTTAGTTTCACGCGCAAAAAATTTTGTGTTGGAATTTTATTAACTTGAAGTATTAAATGAAGTATTTTTACAAAATTTTTTACACAGATGGGTTGTAAATCGCGAGACGAATCATGATGCTAATTAATCCGTGATTAATTAATAATTAGCGGATGGTTACTGTAGCATCATTGTTGCAAATCATGGATTAAGTAGGCTCATTAGATTCGTCTCGCGATTTACAGACCATTTATGCAAAATGTTTTGTAAATAGACTTCATTTAGTACTCTATGCATGTGTCGAAACATTTAATGTAATATTTTTTTGCGTTTATGAGATTTATGAGGTGTGATTTAAACGGGGGCTAAGTGTGTCGTCGATCGCCGTGTGAATGTGATCTCACGCGGCGCGGCCGAGTCGATCATGGACCTGTCGCGACGCCGCCGGCGGGGTGCCGCTCGGTCCGGACAGGCCGATGATCGAACGATTTCCGTGACGTCCCGGTGTGATCGATGAACACATGATCGGATCTTCCTGTTCAGCGCGCCTGCGGTACGCTATCCCGTCCCGGAGCACTGCGACGACCGGATGCCTGCATGACCTGACGCGGCGATGGAACGGCGCATTGTCAGCGTGTGATCTCGATAGATACCGCAAGCTAGCTGTTGGAGCGGGACGCGACGGAGGATTAGGGCCCGGCGCATGACCGTACTCCACAGGATGTCACGATCGAACGGATCAGGATCACCCCTGCCGCGACCTTGTTCTCCTTGGCGCAGCTCTGTATCAGAATAGTTAAAACCTACCCCGCTTTGCTGCTCCCTCCGCGCTTCACGCCGAAAGCGGGACGCGTGTCGATTTTCCGCGGGCACTGTACATTTTGCACAAAACCCCTCCAATTTTATAAACATTACAAATAAACACAGAGCCTCCAGATGCACAGTACCCGCGTTCATATATTTTTCGATTGGATCCCCAAACTAATGTTTATTTGCATACAAAGAAGAAAAAAATCGAGCACTGCTATCTTCGCAAAAATCCCCCCGAAGCATTTTTTCACTTAAGCCCTCCCGCAACCCCGAACCCTACCCCCTCTCCCCGCCGCCCTCTCCTGCTCCCCGGCTCCCCGCCGTCGCCCTCTCTCTCTCTCTCCCTCGACGCTGCCCCCCTCCCTGGCTCCCCTTCTCCCTCTCCACCTGCCTTCGCCGCCACTCCTGCTCTCCGCTGCCGCCACCGACTCCCACGGGATCCACGCCGCCCCTCTCCCCAGTCCCGCGCGCCTCCTCTCTCTCTCTATCTCTCTCTACCCTAGCGGCGCCTCCCTATCTTCTCTCTCCCGGCGGCACCCCTCCGCGCGGCATGGGCCGGTGTGGATCCGGTGCCTTCTTCCCGGCGGCACCCCTCCCCATCCCTCATCCCTCCGCGCGGCACGGGCCGGCGTGGATCCGGGGCCTTCTTCCCGGCGGTGCCCCTCAACCCTCCACGCGACATGGGCCGGCGGAGATCCGACGGGCCTGCTCGCGGAGCGGCTGGCAGCGGTTGCACCGCGCACGCGAAGAGGAGGAGGAGAAGGAGAGGGAGGAAGAGACCGCCGTGTGCCCAGGTCGGCCCGCGCCCCCTCCCTCCCTTTCTGGTACAGAAGATGAGCATGGTGCGGTCGTTGGGCGGCGCCATCTTGCGGAGCTCGGCCTCGGCCTCCAGCTCCCGTTGCTCGTCCCCGAGCTCGAAGGGGCGAGCCCCCGCGGCCGCGAGCATCGCCAATCGCGCGGCTTGCCTGGGGCAGCGATCCTGGTAGTGGAGAGATCTCAGCGACCCAGGGCGTCATTCCATGCCATGCGATACAGGCGCTACAGAAGTGCAGAGAGGAAGCCGTGGTGGCTGTGGACCTCAGGATGGCGGCCGTGGAGAGGATGTTGGCATTGGCGGCGCAGTGCGTCGCGACGGCGAAAAAGGACCGGCCGTCGATACAGCGGTGATCCCTTGCTCTAAACTACTTAACTACATCTCTGCACACAACACAATATTAGCTACTGGTTAAAATCATGTGCAATCTTTGCTACAGACTAAACGAGCAGTACAAGGGGGTTAAAATAAAACCTGCAGGAGGTGAGATTCCTCCTTCTATCTTTGCGTTATGTTCCCTGCAGGCAACATGACCCTGGAGATGAGATTCTTGCTGCAGATGGCGTTTTCCACTTCTAACTAGCAGCCCCAGGTCTCGCTCTCAGTTTGTTGCGGCATCTTCTTGGGATTTTCGTACCTGTTCCCTCTCTGATGCAGGATCGTCACTAGGTTGGATTCTAAACTCAAATTTATTCTGATTATGATTGCAGGAACCCACCAAAGCAATGTTTTGCAATCATGATAAGCAGATGGAGCAAGCCTATGAGGACTTACTGAATTCGTCAAAGCAGACTCTGGCTAGCATGATGGAACTGCAGGAGGTTCAGTTAGCTGCATATATTATTTTTTCCTTTCAATCCTATGGTATTTGCTCAATATGATTAAAGGTTTTCTTATGGTATTTAACACCTGAAACTACCTATAGGCTTTGCTGGAGAATAACCAGGCTGTAAAGGATGCCAATGGTATCCATCCAGTTTTTATTGTACTGACAAACTGTGGTATGCCATCTATATTTGTTCATAATTCTTGACTTGATTCCAGAAATTTCTTCTGCCTCCAATTTTATCATAGCTGCTATAAAGTGAACTTCAAAAAAGTATTCAACAATTTTCTGCGCTAAATTTGTCATGCAAAATATGTCAGCAGCAAATTCCCATATTTTGTTTCATTGGTTTTATTTTCATTTGTACATTCTTTCATTGACAAATACAAATCAATTGAAATCATTTATATTAAGGCTTCATGCCTTTTTTGTGGTTCACATACAAAAGTAGGCACCGGTGCCAAAGGACAGATGGGCGGCCTTGAGTTGCAGCTTCTTGACGGCTAAGCGGAGCTGCTGGCCAATGGCGGGCAAGAGATCGTGCAATCCCCATACAGGCAGCCGCAGTTGACGCCCCCTCGCTAACTCTCTCGTGTGGAGTCCAATAATGCCAAGGTAAGCATGAATCATCGTAATCTGTTTGTTCCAATGGTTTGGATGCTATTTAGCTGATTATGTTATTCTACAGTTTGTTCTCCCAGATAAACCTGATCTTCAAGACTTGAAGTATTTCTTGAAGTTTCAAGTGCCTCTACAATGGGCACCTATGTTCAATGAGCTTGTCCTTATAATTTTTTAGAGATGCTTTTTGCTATTTTCTGGATGCTTCTGATGACTATAATTTTGGTGCCAACATAGGATCCTCATCCAAATATTAGTATTTTTTTGGTAATGTGTGTCTGTACCTTAGCTATCCCATTTGATCATATTTCGGACAATAGCAGGAACTTGTTTGTCAATTTATTCTTGCCTTAAGACTTAATGTTAGTTTGTTCACTAGAAAATATATCGTCACATGCTGTAACATGTCACAAATAATGATGATTTAATGATCCCAAGTTTGACTGTTAGACAATCTGATCTCAGTGACTTGGAAGCTTCACGGGCTTCTTTTCCTCAACAATTCAAGAGCATTAGCTTTGCTGTTTGGGATGTCGGCTGCCAGGACAAGGTAAGAATAAGACCTTTTTATTTGGATGACGATACTTTTGATAGCATGCTGTTTGGTGTTGCCAATTTCATGTGTGATATGGCAATATGCAATGTAGAACTCACACAATAGGGAATGACTTGTCTTTGTCTTGAGATGTTTGATATATTTTAGTTGTTGCCATGAATGATTCAGAGTATAAATGCAGGTTGAATTCATTCTCCTATTAGGAACATACGAGTCTAGCATAAACATTAGCAGCTTTATGATAGTTTACTTTTAGCATGTCATTGTTTTTGTCTGGAGGCATCTATGTTTTTTAATAGACCCGGTCCCTGTAGAGGCAATACTCTCTTAACCACGTCCTGCTTCTTTTCATGATTACTGTTTTCCTCTTTTGGCTGATGTTCCTGTGCCACAGGCTGAGAAAGTCAATAAGAAAGAGCAAGTTTTGCCCCTTTACATTATCTGAGCAAGCTTTTACATTTGATATTATTAGATTCACCGCGGAGTAGCTATAGCACTTTTTATAGATTGCATCATATGTAGTTTGCAAAATGAGACTCCTTTCTAATGCAAGATGGCACTTGAAATAATTTTTTTTGCAACCTTTTTTATTTCCTTTACAAGGGGAGCCTTGGCGCAGTGGTAAAGCTGATGCCTTGTGACCATGAGGTCACGGGTTCAAGTCCTGGTACCAGCCTCTTGCAGAAATGCAGGGAAAAGCTACATACAAAAAGACCCAAGTGGTCGGACCCTTGACCCTCTGCTCAAGCGGGAGCTACATGCACTGGGTTGCCCCCCCCCCCTTTTTTTTATTTCCTTTCGGATTGGAGGCTGCATTGACATTTGTATAGACCTGTAGCACAGTAGCACTACTTGAAATTGTGTTTCGGTTGTAACTTCTCAATGGGTTACATGGTTTGCTTTTTCTATGGCATCTTCATTATGCAGCAATCTCATGGATTTCTGCTACCCTAAAGTGCAGTACAAACCTGAAGCAATTTGCTGGTATAAAATTCCAAGTTGCATGCACAAACAGGAATTAGGGAAGTGGTTTTTATTTGACAGTGATATATTTGATGACTAGCATGCACAATGTAATCAAAATCAGAGCATTTTACTCTTGAGACGTCACTGATTAGGAATTCTAGAATGTTAATGTATTCTTCTGTTCTACGAGCAAATTAACGTGTTCAGTTTGAACTCCAATTGTTAGAATGTTGATTCCAGAAATTGGCTTCTTTCCAGTTGCAGTTGGTATATGTTGTTGTATAACAAAACTCATAAAGGATTATGCATATTTTAATGTCTATTGAAATCTACATTCGTCTCTATTATGATGGTCATTGGTAGGGCGCGCAACGCGCGCCTGATGTTCTAGTACCAGTAAAGCCAGACCGGCGCCCAGGGAGCCCATCCTGCAGCAGCCCTGCCGCCGCGCTCAGCCTTTGCACGATTGATGCGCAACAGCAACAGGCAGGTGGGGAGAGACGAGAGAGGGGCCGGCCGCGGCCCGCCCCCCCGGCGGCCATGCCGCCGGCCACGGGCACGCAGACGACGTGCAGAAGGGGGACCCTCGGTTAGCACGGCGGATAACGGGAGTCGCCCCTGCTTGGAAGACTGGTCAGTAGGGAGTGGGAAGCCTTTATACGTGGCGGATCGGATCGGAGGCCGGTGTCCGAGGTGCGTGCATGCAAGTGGTGCTACACTGGTACTGCCCCGGGCTGATCGTGATCTTGCACTGCGTGTCGTCTGATCTCTCTCATGCCAGGTACCGTGCAGACTGGTCTCTGGCCGCCCATGGCCATTAGTCAATGGTTTGCCTGGTAGGAGAACGTACGACGGGGAGTAACGCGGACCTTCGATCCGCTGCCGACGTTCGGTGAGGGACTGAGGGCCTGGGGGAAGTTATGGCGGCAAAGGCCAATGTCAGCCGCGCGCACGGCGAGCGAGCGATCCTCAGGACCTGTGGGACCGGCAGTCCCGTGCTTTACTTGATCGTATAGTTGTTGTGAAGTTCTCGTAGAGGACCGCGCATGTACGTATAGTGTACATGTACGGTAGAACTTGCTCCCAGGACGACACGAGTGCACGCGGACGGGCCCGTCCCCGCGGCGCGCTGGGCCGCCTGAGCCGAAGGAATCCCCCGGAGCCCAAGCAGAAAAAACAAAGCAAGCCCCAGTGGCGCCGGGCCCGCTTGGCGTCGAGTGCCCCCACACCCCCACTTCCCCCCATCATCCCTGCGCGGGCCCGCAGGTCGGCGTCGGGCCGACAGCGCCCCAGGCGCAATGATTAGTACGGTCGCCTCCTTTGCCGCCGGCCTCACGGCTTCCGCCCGGGCCCGCCGGCGGGCCCCGCAATTATTTCCCCGTGATTGCCCTTGGCCCGGCCCACCGCCCACCATCACCAGCGATCGGCCGCCTCCTTTGCCGCCGGGTCCGGGGCGCAGCATGGTCATGGTTTCTCCGCTCCTGTCCCCTAGGGAATCCGATGGCGTGCGTGGTGCCGTACGTACGTGGTCCACGCTGCCGGCCGGCTGGCGGTGAAGGCTTACCGCCTCCGCCCTCCGGCCAACGCCAAGCACTGCTAGGTTCTAGTTAGCTTGTTCCGAGTTGATCGCCATCGTGACAAACAAGAGGGAAGTCCCGATGCAAGAAGCAGATCTGAGTACCTGATAGCGACGAAGCGTCGACCTGGCCCGACCGATCGGTCACCGCCATGCGCATGGCGCCGCCCGCTTGCCCAGCCCCAGCCCGGTGACGACGGAGGGCGAGGCAAGGTTGCCGCCGTGAGGGCGGGCCGGCGAGCATGATGATATTGGCCCTCGTCATTCGCCGGATCGAGGCGCGCGGCATGGCCTGGCCGGTCGTCGGGGAGAATTATTGGGAGGCCCAAGGACAAAAGGACGTGTACGTGCTGCTGCAGAGAGAGGCGCATGCATGCCTGATCTGCTGACCGGCATGCACACCCCGTTGCCCTTGCCCGCCGCGCGCGACCTCTGATTCCTCGCGTCGTTGTGTGGTTAGGGGGTGTTCAGCTGATCTGAAAGCCGGCTAATTTTGGCTGATTTAATAGTATTCTGTGAGAGAAAACAAATCGAAACAAGCCGAATCAAGCCGGGACAAGACAAGCGAACAGGGCCTAATTTTACGACGACCGAACGGCCGCGTCGCGTGATTATATCCTTATCCCGCACCTGACCAGCCTGCAGCCTCGTGGGCTAGCTGTTACTGCTAGAGATCGATCAAACGTCGTCCTGCTTGCCTGTTGGCTTGCATGGCATGTACGGCCGCGTGATGATTGCACCCACGAAACCCGGCCGGCACTCCATTTTGCCCCATCATGCACACTGCAGCATGGTCGTGATCGATTTGTCAGCAGAGCACAGGCAGAGTTGGAGCACCCGCTTGGCATGCAAAATGCATGGCCGCGCGCCCCCCGCGAGCAAAAACAGTTTGACTTTGGAAACGTACGGTTACCAAATAAACTAGATTGCTGGAAAAATTGAGCGAGCAAGCATGCTTGCTCAAGCAGCAAGCATGACCAGGAAAAATCGATCATGGGGAGAGCACGCACGCAATCACTTTAACCACAGCGCCCTGCATGCCGTGAGCTACGGGGGCTCCTATACATCTTGTGTAAGATGGTTAAGCAAATCATCTATAAAGCCCATTAAAACCCAGTTGATGTTGAATTAGCATTTTGAAAATGTTGAATGAGTATTTTGAAAATGTTGAATCAGTGTTTAGAAAATGTTAAACTCAATTTTTTCCCACCTTCTTCTCCGGCGCCGGCAACGAGCGGCGGGCAGCGGCGCCGGAGCTCCGGCGGGCCAGCACAGGAGCACGTCGCCGGCGCGTGGCGTAGCTCCGGCGCCCAGCCGGTGGCAGTGCTCCCGCAGCAGGCACGACGAGGACGCACGCGAGGAGGCCGCGGTGCGGCGCGCGCAGCAGCGGCAGTCGCGGCGAGAGGCAGGCGCATCGGCGGCGGGGGCGGGGCACGCGGAAGCAGCAGGCGAGGAGCGGCGGCGGGCGGTGGTCGGTGCGCAGGCGGCGACGGGCATGAGCAGTGGCGCGGGATAGAGAGAGAGGGAGGTTGGGGGGTGTGAGGAAGATAGGGTTTGGGATGTGTGGATCCAACGGTTGTTATTTGTTTGCACGAATCTCAAACACTGGAAGGTGGGGAAGAAAAAATCTTTCGGAAGATATATAGGTTTGGCGCCTGAGCTACCGCACCCCCATCTAGAGGTGGTAAAGGGCCCAACATTTTGAACTATAAAATTTAAGAGCCGGAGCCTAAAAAGGTCGGACTCTAATCTTATACAATTTTAAACTAAAAAATTAATAATCTTGTTGGGACGTGAAGAGTCCACTCCCGGCCCCATCCCCGGCCCGCGCGCGGTGGCGCTTGCTCCCGTGAACGTCAGGATGCAGTAGTGTGCTCGAGCAGGCGAGCAGCAGCGTGAAACAGCACCTGAGCCGGCCATCCGCAGCAAGGAAGTTCCACTCGCCATCATGGCCCTAATGATGCCCTGATGGACCGGGCCGGGCGGCGCGGCGAGAAAAGCCTGACGATGTGGATCCACGCAGCCATATGCAGCGCGGAATGACGATGGCCGATGGGCATGCAAGCAACGCCACGACCACGTCGCTCCAAGCCTGCGCCATCATGTAATCATCATGGCTACAGGTGGTATATGCATGCTCGATCTCCTACCAGATGTGTTGGGGCAGATGAAATGAATCAGGGCCAGGGCCTTCCAAAATTTACGGTTTAATTCCCTCTTTTCAAAAAGATTTAGAGTTTAATTCCATGATCTCGTTATTTTTGTCACCGCATCTAAGTGTTACGCATAGCGTTGTGAAACAAAACGCTCTCAATGTACTAGCTCCTATGAAACAAAAAAATATGAACTAGATGAAACTAGCTCCTATCTCTTGCGCTCTCCCTTCTCTCACACACACTCTCGATCCTTCCCTCCCTCCCTCTGGATTAATCACTATATGGATCGGTATGTCTTTATCTTAGATCTTATTTGGAAGGGCTCTCAATTGCTTCAGCTCCATGCTACAGTACCAAAAAAATGACTCATCAAAATGAAAATTACTAGTTTTATCGGCTCAGCACTTATTTGGAGGTGAATGAGAAAATTCGTTTTAAGTTATAATGAAAATCTGTGGCGCCTATAGTTGTCCATGCAGCCCGCAGCCCGACAGCCCGCCTGATAGCACGGTTTTTTGTCCCGGCCCAAACCCGGCCCGGCCCGCTCCCCGTCGTGCCCGGGCTTGGGCCGTCACCCCAGCCCGTGGGCTGGCACGGCCCGGCACGGATTAACAGGCTGGCCCGTTGGCGGCCCGCTACCTCGGCCCAACAGACACCACCCCCTCCCTCCGCCTCTTCCACTCCCCCTCCCCCCCTCTCCTCAGTCATTCCCCGACAACGACACCAGCACGGCAGCGCCTCCGACGCCTCCATCCCCCCACCTCCGACGCCTCCCTCCCTCCATCCTCTCCTCCAGTCAACCTTAGACGCTCGCGGCTCGCCCGCTTCGGAGCTCCCTTCCCTCCCTGAGCTCCCTCCATCCTCCCTCCGTCTCCGCGCATCCGCGGGCCGAGGCTCCGCCCCTCCCTCTGGCAGAGCAGTAGATCCAACCGGCAGAGTTGCAGATCCAGGCATCCGGCCGGCTCTTCGGCCGATCTGGCCTAGGTTAGTGCGACCGGCGCGACGAAAGCTAGCGGGCATGGCGGCGGCAAGCGAGGCGAGGCAGCGGGCGCGGCGATGACTGGATGGGCGGCGGCGGCGACTGGCGGACATGGCCGGTGGTGTGGCTGCGTCGACCGGTGCCTGGCGGGCATGGCCGGTCGCGCGGCATCGATGGGCGCGGCCGCGCGGGGTCCGACCGGTGGGCGCAGCAAATGTGGCCGGCCGGCGGACGCCGGCGTGCGGGCTGCGGACGGCACGAGCACGACGGCGGCCTGCAGGCTTTTTGGGCCGGCCCGGCACGAAATAGGCCCATGTGCCCGTGCCTAGGCCGTCGGCGTAGCCCGTGGGCTGACCCGGCACGGCCCGTTAAGTAATAGGGCCGGGCCAGGCACGGCCCGGAGGTGACCGGGCCAGGGCGGCCTCGGACTCGGGATGGGCCGGGCGGCCCGGATGGACATCTATAGTGGCGCCTCAAGATTAGAATGGACCGGGTCGACCCACTGGGTCACTGGCTCGACAGATAATAGTAAGGTCAATGGGCCACCGGCCACCGGGTCGGCATCAAATGAGAAATGGTCCATTTAGGGTGGATAGGGTCGATCTGATGGGTGGATAGGGTCGACCCGTGGCGTGACACTCCCCCCGCGACCCCATCCACAAGTGTGCATGCGCCGCCAGGCTCCTCCACTTTGGCACAGAGGTGAGTGAGTAGGCGGCAGCGGGCGCGCCGTCCTCCCTCCGGCAGTGGCAACTTGGCTCGCCCTCCCCTCTGGCGGATCTCCCTGCCGGTAAGCTTCTCGTCTCTCCTTTCTTTCCTCTCTCCCCGTGTAGCTATCTCCGGCGCCATAATCCGAGATGCTGGCCGGTGCAAGGCCCATCCGCTTGGCCCATGCCTCGAGCACCGTCTCGGCGCGCGGGGGTCAGAGGCTGTGGCGTCACGCTCTGCCAGCCCCGGCGAAGTAGAGCGGGAGGAAGGATGCTCAAGGCCTAGCATCAACAATCTCTCCTTGATTTCTGTTATGTTTGAGAGAGGAACAGATGGATTCTTGCTGCATGAGACCGCAGCGGCATCTTATCCATAGTTATTAGGACCTTATGGGAGATCGAATCGGTGAGGCTATCGGTTCGCTGGTTCACTGGTCCAACCATAAAGAACTGGTGGAACCGCTGGTTCGGTAGTTTAGGACCGGAGAATTGAACGCCCACAAATACTTTCAAACCAATACAATATCATAATATATATAATGGATAATTACCAATATATAATTGACCACATGTACAAATAAACTGTCAAATAACATAATTACATAAACAAATTCAACACAAGTCCACAAAAGATGCGTCTTAATTTAACAAATTTCATAAATTTTGGTGCTCTAGAGTTGTTTTAGGGACTGTCGGTACCCCAGGACGGGATACCCCCTCTTGCTGTGTCTGGACAAGAGTCTCGTAGTTATCCTTAACTACGCCCTGACGGCCGAGCAGCCAGACCCCTGTGGTCCGGAGCCCTGCTCTCCCGGCAAACAGCCCCGGACCCGCTCCCCGCTTGAGGAGGGTCCGGTGACGCCACATGTCCCGGAGGAGATAGCCCTCAGCCAAAACAGCTGGGGACCTCGAACCTCCCAGGGAGTTCTGGACCCCCGCCGGGTCCCGGACCCCATATACTATCCGGACCCCTCAGCAGGGAGGAACCGACACCCCGCCTGGGGCAGGTCCGGAGCCGCCACGTATCAGTGGGTGCGGCCACGCGCGCGGGACCGCATGGCTTCCCCTGGAAGACTCGTCTACCAGCCGCATTCAATGCGGTAGGCGGAGCAGAGCCCGAGGCGGTTTTTGCTCGGTTGCACTGTTGGTTGCGTGTTACCAAGGCGCGCAGTGCAGTCGCTGGCGCCGCCCTCGCCGCGTATGTCAGTCTATAATGCCAGTTGGACACGACGGCTCGGTTTCGCCCATTATGACGCCGGCATGGTAGCCTCGGCAGACTACGCCGCAAGCTACACTACCTCAACGAGCGCCTCGCCGATGGGACAAGAGCAGACTCCCCTCGGTCAGAGAGTCTACAAGACAATGAAGAGTATCCGGCAAGAGATTCTCCATCACTATACCACCATTAGTATCTATCTAGTATAATATACATCATTGTTGGGCCCACCTGTCGGGGTCCAACGCCTGTGTACGCGTCCTCCTTACTCTATAAAAGGGAGACGCCCGCTAGAGAGGGACTTAAGCTTGGCTGGGCAGAGGATAGACCCATTGATACTAAGAGCAATACATGACACAGTGGATGTAGGGTATTACGCTCCAGCGGCCCGAACCACTCTAACCCCGAGTGTTCTTGCATTCTTGCCCCCAAGCTAGACCGGCCTAATCGCTTAGCGCTTTCCCGAGTACTCCCCCTCGGGGATTAGGCGGGTGCATTCCGTCACCCTGCTGTGGGTACCCCAAAAAGCCCAAAACATTTGGCGCCGTCCGTGGGGATGCGCTCGAGCGTTGGCTAGATCTCCAGGATTCTGAGGCTGACCTCATCCTCTGCACCGGCGACGAGAAGATGAAGAAAGGCATGGCGGCATCTACACCGCATGTCATAGCGCCGGAGCAGCGGTGCCCTCGGTGCGGCGGCGCATGGCAGCGGCGCCTGCTGTGCGTTGCCACTGCGACACCCCAGAGCCAGCGCAGTGGCGCGCAACGGAGACGCCCGCTGTGCGTCACCCTACAACACCTCCGCGTCGGCTCAAGGTTTTCTCTCAAGCAACCACCAGGACTCCCCTGCGGCGACATGGCGTCGGCTCAAGGCTTTCTCTCAATATAAAGCCTGGAGCCGACCGCTGTGGCCCGGGGGAAGTCTACCGTCGTCTCCTCCCTCGCCAGGACCGAGACTCTCTTGGTGCTGCCGCAGACAGGATCCCGCCGCCAGGCGCGGGGGCCTAACGCCAGCACCAAGGTCAAGCCGGCGAACGACCGCCCTTCTCCACACTCCGTGCTCATCCAAATGAGCACCCAGCTCGTGAGGAGCAATCATCGGGCTGGCTTCCGGCGGCAGACGGAGGCGGCTGGGCCACTCCCATTCAAAGCCAAAGAATTCGTCTCCATGCTACCAAGGCATATGACAGTTCTTAGGCTAGGAAGGGCCCCCCGAGCTCCCGAGGTGATCCTAGATGATGCAGTTCAGACACGTCCAGAATGCCTTCGACTCCGACGACTATGGAGAACTCAAAGGTGGCGATTCCACTCTGGTTGGGAATGTGCATGCCTTACAAAAGGCGGCCGTAGGTTACCTCTAGATCGGACTAAGAAAGTACATCCTTGTAATAACATGGTGCCTATGTGTGGTCCGGAACGGTAAAGGTCTGCCCTTGTAAACCCGGTCTCTGGCTTCATCGCACAAACAGGCAACGCCAGCAAGTGGTCCAGAGCGGTAGAGGTCCAGCCTCGTAATCCCGACCTTTGATGTACACCACGATAACCACAATAAAAGGGGAGTTGCTTCCTCAAGTCTTATCTGATTTTTACCTTGGTTATACTTATCCGTTTTGGTTTAACTGTGTCTTTCTCCCAAACGGAGTCTTTTCTTTAGTTACTAACGATCCAAGTTGAGTTGCTGGCTTGTGGTCAGGTGGGGACACCCCTTCTAGCTGTAAGGCAGTTTGGACCCCTAGGGACCTGCTCAGGAGAAGTGGTGCCCGTATCCTGGGGTAGAGAAGCTCTGCGTAGCTTAGCCTAGTAATATACCCTAAGCCTACGTACTTCACTGCCCTATTACGAGTCCCCTAGTACCCGAGACCGCTGTCCCTAGAGGTCCCGAGCTCCTTTCTGGTATAAGGCCTGGTTTCCTACACCTTGCCGCAAGGACCGGTAGCATAATTCATGGGATCGTCAACAACGACCCAAGCCCACTCCGGTGGCCCGCTCCGGCGGTGACCGCTCGCCACGGTCGACTCAAGTCCACTCCGGTGGCCCGCTCCGGCGGAGACCGCTCGCCACGGTCGCCCAAGTCCACTCCAGTGGCCCGCTCCGGCGGAGACCGCTCGCCACGGTCGACTCAAGTCCACTCCGGTGGCCCGCTCCGGCGGAGACCGCTCGCCACGGTCGCCCAAGTCCACTCCGGTGGCCCGCTCCGGCGGAGACCGCTTGCCACGGTCGACTCAAGTCCACTCCGGTGGCCCGCTCCAGCGGAGACCGCACGCTACGGTCGCCAGAAGCCAGGTCCGGGGAAGTGTTTCTCGCTCCCAGAGCGGTCCGAGGCATGTGTAGCCGCTTGGCACTGATTCCATAGCCCAAGCATACACCTTCGCAGTCCTATGGAAAGCACTCTAGTACCTAAACCTGGCAACAAGTGTTCCAGCCTCCAAGGGATCCGGAGCACCCGCTCTCGACATGAGCAAACCAACACAACCAAGTTACGTGGAAACACATCATGATAGTGGCCCCACCCGCGGGTTCGTACCTCTCCCAAGGTGGGGCCGGGGGCCACTGTCATTACCCCAGGACTGGGATATCCCCTCTTGCTGTGTCTGGACAAGAGTCTCGTAGTTATCCTTAACTACGCCCTGACGGCCGAGCAGCCGGACCCCTGTGGTCCGGAGCCCTGCTCTCCCAGCAAACAGCCTCGGACCCGCTCCCCGCTTGAGGAGGGTCCAGTGACGCCACATGTCCCGGAGGAGATAGCCCTCTGCCAAAACAGCTGGGGGCCTCAGACCTCCCAGGGAGTTCCGGACCCCCGCCAGGTCCCGGACCCCATATACTATCCGGACCCCTTAGCAGGGAGGAACCGACACCCCGCCTGGGGCAGGTCTGGAGCCGCCACATATCAGTGGGTGCGGCCACGCGCGCGGGACCGCGTGGCTTCCCCTGGAAGACTTGTCTACCAGCCGCATTCAATGCGGTAGGCGGAGCAGAGCCCGAGGCGGTTTTTGCTCGGTTGCACTGTTGGTTGCGTGTTACCAAGGCGCGCAGTGCAGTCGCTGGCGCCGCCCACGCCGCGTATGTCAGTCTATAATGCCAGTTGGACACGACGGCTCGGTTTCGCCCATTATGACGCCTGCACGGTAGCCTCGGCAGACTACGCCGCAAGCTACACTACCTCAACGGGCGCCTCGCCGATGGGACAAGAGCAGACCCCCTCTGTCAGAGAGTCTACAAGACAATGAAGAGTATCCGGCAAGAGATTCTCCATCACTATACCACCATTAGTATCTATCTAGTATAATATACATCATTGTTGGGCCCACTTGTCGGGGTCCAACGCCTGTGTACGCGTCCTCCTTACTCTATAAAAGGGAGACGCCCGCTAGAGAGGGACTTAAGCTCGGCTGGGCAGAGAATAGACCCATTGATACTAAGAGCAATACATCACATAGTGGATGTAGGGTATTACGCTCCAGCTGTCCGAACCACTCTAACCCCGAGTGTTCTTGCGTTCTTGCCCCCAAACTAAACCGGCCTAATCGCTTAGCGCTTTCCCGAGTACTCCCCCTCGGGGATTAGGCGGGTGCATTCCGCCACCCGGCTGTGGGTACCCTTAAAAGCCCACGACATTTGGTGCCGTTCGTGGGGATGCGCTCGAGCGTTGGCTAGATCTCCAGGATTCTGAGGTTGACCTCATCCTCTGCAATGGCGACAAGAAGATGAAGAAACGCATGGCGGCATCTACACCGCATGTCATAGCGCCGGAGCAGTGGTGCCCTCGGTGCGGCGGCGCACGGCAGCGGCGCCTGCTGTACGTCGCCACTGCGACACCCCAGAGCCAGCGCAGTGGCGCGCAACGGAGACGCCCGCTGTGCGTCACCCTACAACACCTCCGCGTCGGCTCAAGGTTTTCTCTCAAGCAACCACCAGGACTCCCCTGCGGCGACATGGCGTCGGCTCAAGGCTTTCTCTCAATATGAAGCCTGGAGCCGACTGCTGTGGCCCGGGGGAAGTCTACCGTCGTCTCCTCCCTCGCCAGGACCGAGACTCTCTTGGTGCTGCCGCAGATAGGATCCCGCCGCCAGGCGCGGGGGCCTAACGCCAGCACCAAGGTCAAGCCGGCGAACGACCGCCCTTCTCCACGCTCCGTGCTCATCCAAATGAGCACCCAGCTCGTGAGGAGCAATCATCGGGCTGGCTTCCGACGGCAGACGGAGGCGGCTGGGCCACTCTCATTCAAAGCCAAAGAATTCGTCTCCATGCTACCAAGGCATATGACAGTTCTTAGGCTAGGAAGGGCCCCCGAGCTCCCGAGGTGATGCTGGATGATGCAGTTCAGGCACGTCCAGAATGCCTTCGCCTCCGACGACTGTGGAGAACTCAAAGGTGGCGATTCCACTCTGGTTGGGAATGTGCATGCCGTACAAAAGGCGGACGTAGGTTACCTCTAGATAGGACTAAGAAAGTACATACTAAGAGCATTACATTATACAGTGGATGTAGGGTATTACGCTCCAGCGGCCCGAACTACTCTAACCCCGAGTGTTCTTGCGTTCTTGCCCCCAAGCTAGACCGGCCTAATCGCTTAGCGCTTTCCCGAGTACTCCCCCTCGAGGATTAGGCGGGTGCATTACGCCACCCGGCTGTGGGTACCCTAAAAAGCCTACGACAGGGACATATCAAACATAAATATGCATGAAAAGATAATATATGTAGCATTTATGAATTAGAAAAGGTATAATTTAAATATTTAAATATTTACCACTATAAAACAATCTGAAATGCTAAAATGAAATTCATTGCAACAAACTAGTCGAAATAATCAAAATATACATATTATTTGTCTAATTTGGAACTTATATGAGGCCCATATAAAAAACAGCCGGATCAATTGAAATCAGCCGGTTTACCGGTTCCATAAAAAACTGGCGGTCCAACCGGTTTTTAATGGTCCGATTACATGAACGGTCCATAAAGCGAACCGACCGCTGTAGTCTCTGGTTCAGCCTTTTACCGGTTGAACCGCCGGTCTGGTTCGATCCTAATAAATACGATCTTATCTTATCTGGGTCGAACCGCTGGTCCGGTCCGATCCTAATAACTACGATCTTATCTGATCTGGGTCGAACCGCCGATCCTATCCGATCCTAATAACTACGATCTTATCTGATCTGGGTCGAACCGCCGGTCCGGTCCGATCCTAATAACCATGATCTTATCTGATCTGAGCAAATCTGTTGCCACTGTGCTCTGTGCAGGGGCAAGGCTCGATGATTTGTGATCGAAGGGCGAGGTGCTGCCAAGGGATCCGTCGTGTTTGCCATCAGTGGTGGGAGCCCGCTGTTGTGCCCACGAGGCGGCGTCGAGCATGATGGTCTCGCACTTCTCAGGCGGCCGCAAGGTGTTCATGTGAATGCTTCTCAAGCCCTCCACTCCTTTTCAGACGCCATGCTCAAATCGGAGGGTGTAGTCGAGTAGGCCACTGCCTCTCATTGGAATTCTGAACTAACATCCAATTTGCCATGCCGAGGTGTGGACTTGCATTGCTTAACGACTCCAGTCTTAAGTGAAATCTAGAGGAAAGCATGCCCGTGTTTATCGTGGTCAGAGGAGATGGTAATTCGCGCACCAGATTCCCTGGGCTCTTTTGGGGCATTCTCTTATGCTGCACCAGGTTTCGTTGCTCTGTTTGAGGTGAATTCGTATGCACTATCTCTGCGTTTGTTTGTCTCCAGTCTTTGCTTTTTGATTATACATATCTCCATCTGATTGTGGAGCTTCTGCAGGTGTAAATATCTCCATCATTTTGTTGTCGTATCCAATGTTATAAGGTCGTCTAGTCGAACCTAGTCGTCATGGCACCGATAAGTCGACTAGTCATCGATCAGGTCGATTAGTCGACCCTAGTCGGTCCTAATCGTCACTATAGTCGTCCTATATATTCCAGGACATATATGTACATGTATATGTATTTATATACTATATAGCAAGCAGGAACACCACAATGATACTCAGTTTGGTGACACTTACTTGTGAGATTTGATGTTTGAACTGTCCAAAACTCCATATTCTTGTCCCACACTCCATATCCTTCCTGTTCTGCTGCTGAAACTGTAATTACAAAGAGAAAAACTGAAGTTAGTAGCTGAAATTAAATATGTAACAGCATTACAGCAAGTGAGCCAATAATTCAAAATTTAAAAAGAACCAAGCATTACACCTGCCTTTGCCGTTGTGCATCAAAATCTGCAGAGCAATGAGCCAAGCAGAGCAAGAGCAATGAGCCAAGAGCATAGCACGAGCAACGAGCCAAGAGCAGAGCAAGAGCGGAGCAGAGCAAGAAAACTTACCATCGGATGAGGAGCTCATCTTCAGACGCCGCCACGCCGACGGGCGGCGGCCAGGCGACGTGACGCAGGCGGTCAGGCGACGACATGATGCGAGCTGGCGGCCCCGTGACCTGGGCGGCGTGACATAGGCGGTCGGGCGGTGGCGTGATGCGAGCGGCGGCGGCGGCACGACGCAGGCGACGGCGGCGGTGTGACGCAGGCGGCGGTGGTGGCTCGACTCAAGCAGTCGAGCGGAGGTTTGTGCCTGCGTGGTGCACAGAAGTGGCTTCTATATAGTTAACCCTAATGGGCCTAATTGAGCCCAGTACAGGCGGCGGGCTGGACATCTTTTGGCCGGCAACCTGATCAACCAAGCAGCAAGTCGGACGACTAATCTCAATTAGACGACGATTAGTCGTACGATCAGACATCTGATCGACAAAATCTAGGCGCTCCACTTATCGAAGCCAGCGGAGCGATAAGGTCGACTAATCGCGACTAATCACGATTAGTCGGACGACTGTATAACATTGGTCGTATCATTCAAGGCCCTAGATGATCACTGAGCTAAGGATAAACCCGGACTATGGCAAAATATTGTTCAGCGCTGCCATATGACAGTTGCGCATCATTCTTATATTATAACTAGAACACTATGCGTGTTCACAGTCTTGCATTCAGACATGATGGTTACTTGATTCAAAATGAAGGATGCATTTTCTTGCACGCGGCTGCAAGCTACCTGATCTTTGGTTTCTTAACATGAGAACCAAAACAATGGGTTCCATTGTTAATCCAATTTTTTATGGCAGGTCACCTTTAGTGTGAATAATCAATAATTCAGGATCAAATATGGAATCAATTGTCCAACCGATGCTGCTTTAAAGATTGCATATGCATAGGTTTCATTGGGCTGACCAGTGATGCCCATTGGGCCATCAAGATTATAGGCAAAACATTGATTTGGGTCGGCCCATGACCTCAGAAGTTGGCCTTGAGGCCATGGGGCCAGATCCAAGGTCAGATGTGAGCCGGCCCATTCTCATCCTGAGTGGCGCCCCTAACGTTGCCATGCCTTACGTTATGCGCGCCACAGATTCTTATGTTGTTGTTTGACTACTCACTTTTGCATTAGTGGCTTGCCATAGGTTTTAGCCACAACCTACATGCCATAGACATATTTTGTTGCCAAATTTGACTACAAATTTGCATTGGCCATATTTTTTTTAACTTTTTGTGGCACCCTCAATTTATCTAAACTTATGCAGGCACGTCTCAGTTGCCGGCTCTGTTGCAGCGCGTGGGCATGACAGCGAGCTGAAGCTGATGGTTTCTTTCTCCCTCCCAAATACTGATGGTTTCTTTCTCCCCCCGAAATACCATGCCACCCCCTCACAAACGACTCCAACGCATAATACATATATGTTAATATGCTAGTAGTAGATTATTAATTCCTCTCGTCGTCTGATTCCCGATCAGAGGAAGCAACTGCAGACAGATGAGAGTGGATGATCGATGAAGACATGGGAAAGTTGGGGAGACGTCGCCGTCAGATGCTCGCCTTCTCAGGGTATTCGGGGCTGTCTCTCTTTTGTTTGGTTCCGAAGAGCTAAAAATTAGCCCCGAGAATCTTATCATTTAGAAAAGTCTAATTATAAAACTAACTGTAGAGCCCTAGGTTAATTCATGAGATGAATCTAATGAAGTATATTAATCCATGATTAATAGATAGTTACTGTACAATTAGTATAGCAAATTGTGGATTAATTAGACTCATTAAATTTGTCTCGCGAATTAGCAAACCCTACCCCTATTAGCATCTGAGCCAGTAAATCCTCGAGATTGATGAAGTCACCACAGGCGCCTCACTGTCGCCGGAACGTCGCTAACCACTGAATGCACAACACCATTAAATTCTAGAATATTCACAAATTATGAATTAATTAGACTCAATAAATTTGTCTCGCGAATTAGCAAACCCTACCCTATTAGCATCTGAGCTAATGAATCCTCAAGATTGATGAAGTCACCACAGGCAATTGCTGTCGCCGGAACATCGCTTACCACTGAATGCACAACGCCATTAAATTCTAGAATATTCGCTACTACAAGGAGTCCTGTAACCACCAGACTACGAACACTTTCGCTACTGATAAGATTCTTCATTGATGTGATGAGTTTGTTTGTACCTGGTATGTTCCCAAACTTTAGTTCTCCAAAACCAATTGGGGTCTTAGTTATGTAAGTTTAGGCGCCGACCAAACAGCAGGTCCCAACAAATACGCTCACAGGACTCGCGCGGATGTGACACAGGCAAGTGGTTTGCATGCCAAGGCGTCATGACGGCAGCCTTTCGAGATAAGCTAAACAATGAGGAACAAATGATTGCGGAAGTCAAACCCGAAGGATTAGGTGCCAGGCCAGCGTGCAGCTGGACCATCATCTCGATCTCATCAGCAGGAAAGAAGAGAAAAGGAAAGAAGCAGTGGAAAGGAAAGCTAGATCTATCCAGAGGCAAAAACATCAAAGCTAAGCTAGTAGCTAGAGAGAGAGAGAGAGAGAGAGCTTCTCATGTTGTGTGATTTGTGAAGTGGAGCACCACGGCGGATACGGCACGCGATGCAAGATGCGCAGCAGGCCTTTTTCATTTCGGTGAAAAAAGATTTGGCAGGCCAGGCGTGCGTCGACTCCGATCCGCGACGGTGTTGTTCTAGTGATCGGTACTTCCTTGTGAAGGGCCCTGCGTAAAGTTCGTTCAATTCGTGCGCGCGCTGCACTTTCCCTCCCCTTTGCCCCAGCTTTTATCTCTTTCTGGAAAAACTAGGATGAAAGGATTTGGATATTGCTGCTCAGTTTTAAGTTCAGTTCACAAAATTTCGGCAGAAACGTCTGGAGATTATTTAAGTTCAATGCTCTCCGATCCGTGATAGCCAAGGCAGATCATCTTGTACACGGGAGCTAGCATCCGAGCTAGAACCGTTTAAACTGGTGTCAGAAAGCTCTTTATTTAAAACAAGTGATAAGCTCCAGTACAGTAGTTCTGTAGCTGGCATCCACCCATAGGATCGAGCTCGCGCAACCGAAGGGAGTACTACGCCTTGCCAGAGGTCTTCGTTGCCCAGGCGCTGGCCAGTTCGCTGAGCTCACCAGCGCGGGCGAGCAGCTCGAGCGGTGTCACTGAAGCATGTCCACCCGTGCCCTTCCGCTCTGGAATTTTTTTTTGAGTGCCTCAAACTAGCTACAAGCTGTAGTATCTGTACTCACTCCCTACCTAAACACCCACGCACTCCCTAACTAACCAGAAACTACAACCCATACACACACATCTACTGAGAATACAAGTGACGGGCACGTCATCCTATTGTGGTCCATAGACACTTGAGGCCCCTTCCCCCGAAGAAATCCTGGAAAAACCAGGCAGGTGCAGCGCCACGGGATCGAGCCCGGGCGGGTGCGCTCCCCACCGGGAGGCCGCACCAACCGAGCTACGCTCGGTCTGCTTCCGCTCTGGAATTGCTACCGCGTGGGGCAACCTTCTGCTCCGGCAAAGCCGCAGCTCTCCCTGCCCCAACGAAAAGCATCATGCGCTCGTCCATACACATAGGATTCACGGTGCCGTCGACGTTCCGCGGTCGCTTTGGCCTTGTTTGGTTTTGTAGCGCTAGTGAATAGTAACAACTTTGACTGTTAATTACAGTGTCAAATAAAGCCAGTTTATAAAACCAACTTCAGAACCCCCGCGCTAGTGACCCTGAAGAATCTAATGAGGTCTTTAACCGCGCGATTAGATGATGGTTACTGTAGCATCACTGTAGCTAATCGTCGATTAATTACTGTCATTAGATTCGTCGCGAAAAGTTACACTCATCCCTAAAAAAGTTTTGAAAATAGACTTCATTCAGTCCTTCATGCGGGAGAGATTCTCCTCTAGCGCTAGGATTCTAGCGCGCTGCCAAACAAGGCCTGGCGTTGGAGGACGAGCTGAAGCCGTCGATGAATGAGACAACGGCCTGGCGTGGCTCGTTTTCTTCATTTAATGAGCGCAGGGAGAGTGTTTTGCAAAAAAAAAATCTGCATGTCTATAGAAGCCGGCTAAGGGCAGTCCCAATCCAGACTCTATCATGGAGTCTAAGCCTCCTATTTATTGTGTTTTGCTGATGTGGTAGTATATTTATGAAAGAGAGAGGGAGAGAAATCAAGACTCCAAGTTTTATTTAGACTCTAAGTCTTCACGCAAATCAAGAATGAATGTGAGAGAGACAAGTGGGCCATACAAACCAAATTAACACACTTTGCATTGGGAAGTATAGTTTCTTGTGATGGAGTCTTTGAGGCTTAGACAGTTAGACTCTATGAGTGGAGTCTGGACTACCCTAACCACTGTATTTGCCCTTACCGATAGAATTAGCTCCCTTTAATTTGGTCCGAAGACAACACTCTGAGTTCACTGTCCCATCCTGCTTCCGGTAGGCAAAAGCAGAGCGCAAGCAAGCCGAGACACAGGATCCAGGTCGTATGTACTTTTTGCAAAAAAAAAAAGTTCACATTTAGATCTCTGGAGAAACAAATTGAACCTACAGTGCCGAGCTTCGCGACCCGATCCAGTGTGGTAATCGACATGGAGGTGACGTGGCGCCGTGGATTTGGCGCCAAGTTGGTGTGGAAATAAAATAGCTTCCGAATTCATATGAGTAAATCTAGGCTTTGTTTAGATTCCAAAACGCAAAATGCAAAAATTTTGTAAATCACTTACATGATGTACTAAATATAATCAAAAAATAAATCGCATTACACAAATGGACTGTAAATCGCGAGACGAATCTAATGAGCCTAATTAGGACGTTTAGACACTAAATTACTACAGTAACTAGCAAGGTGACCTGCGCTAATAGCGCGGGTAGCTAGTATTTGTTTAACATTTTTTTATATTTTTTTAAAAATTAACTGAAGAGATGTATTTGGCATTTTATTTATCTTTGGTTCGCTCTCATAGAGTACTACCTGCAGTTTCCATGTATAGGCGTTCATATCAATCATCAATTGTTAAGTTGCTTTGTTTCATATCATGTTGATATATTTTAATACTTTAAATTGCAATATCTAAATTTGAGGATTGAATTGAATATTAGGTCACCATAAGTATAGGTGCATATTGTACCACGTAATACTAAGTTTGATGATTAATAGTAATATAGGGTCACCTTGAATACATGTTTGTCTTTTTCTAATTTTTATGTAGTTATTAGATACATTTATATATGTGTGCGTGTACGTGTTATTTTCAAAGCCTACAACTACAACTTGTAACTTAGATGGTGGACTTTGATTTGTGCCTTGCAATAATTTGATTTTTACTAAGCAAAAAGTCCAGCCGAGTTGGTCTAGTTTTTAGAGCATATGGATAGCATCGAACAAACCTAGATTTCACTCCTCATTACAGTAATTAAACCAGGCATAGATTAAATAAAAAGTTATATTAAAAAATAGGTTGGGGTTCTCAAAAATATTATATTTATTTATTTTCACCTATCGTAGAAAAATTATATATAACATATATTCTACATTAATATATACATATATATATATAAGTTTTTTATTCGGTCTAACCTATTTGTATTTTTCACACTATGGTTTATGTACATTTTTCGTCTTTCGCCCACCTAACTACAGAAATTGGCTCACTTCAGAGTTGTGTCATATCGACAATGGATAGTTTCAAACATGTCTTTGTTGTTATCTCTAACTCTTTTCTTGACTTTCATTTTCTCTAGCTGTTTTTACCAATTTCACTCTCTGTCATTTTCTTCTTCCACACATTTGAAATCGATTAGTGTGTTTCGTGTCTGATACACCTAAAAGAAAAGTTTCCTGTGGAGTTCGATTCAGGTGGTGAGTTTAGATTGTGTGTCAGAGCTTTTTTTCTAAGCTCTTTATTATATTTTATGGTATATTTTTGGATAATAAATTAGGAGAAAATTAAATATTTTTATGTAAAAATCGGAAGTACTAAATATTTATATATTTATTTACTATAAATATTATTTTTTTAGAAAATACTTGTGATGTACATTTTTTTCTTGATTGTTCTAGTTACCGTACGTGATAAACAAATCACCCTTAGACTTGAAGAATTATATTTAGTTAATTGGTTCAATACATATACCACACCAGAAGTATAATTTACTTTATTTTTATTATCCTCCAACCACTCATTGATATAGCCATGTAATGCATGTTCTCATATTGTCTTAGTTATAGTTATCTCCCGCCATTATGCTCCCAAATTCTTTGCACGCCATACCATTACCACGATAATCAAAGATGCGTCATTGATAGTGCACGACTGCACGTCACTATGTTTTGTTGAACACTACCTGTGGCATGCAATGGATGAGTGTGCATGTCATATCGATTTTCAAGTTGATTTGTTCTAGATCTCGCACAACACTCCACAATGGTTGTCATCTATCATTTTCTCACTTGTAAAATTTTTTAGCCCTCTATCATCAACTTATGATCATGCTATATGGTTGTTTCATGTAAGTTGTTGCTATTAAGTTGTGCTTCTCCAGTTATGCCCTAACAATGTTGTCATACCTCCAAAAAAGTTTTCATAACACATTTTGCCCAACTTGGCAAATGTTCTTTTCCATTGCGCATCCACAATACAATGAGCTTACTAAATTATTTTAAAAAATTTAATTTAAAGTTATGGTAATAAATAAAATTTTACAATGTTTAATCCTTAATTCTAAAATTTAGCTGCCCTTAATGAGGTGTGCTCCCTCTAAATTTTACCCTAGGTCAGTCGAGACTTACTAATGTGTGAGGATGAAGAAGTCTGCAATTAAATCTTCTTTATCATTGGAATATATATGCTTATTAGCTTATATCATTATTTAGGGTTAGAACTCGAGTATGTGACCATCATTACATAATGGTGATCCGCACTGTAGTTATCTATATAATAAGTTAGTTTGTACACTGCACACTGGTAAGTAGGACTTGTGGGTGGTAAGAGATTATAGCCCTATTGGTCTCTTCACAATCTAACATGGTCCTTATATTTTGAGCTCAAATTATATACGATAAGAGCTCGGCCCTTTTTGAGTATGACACCTAGATTATCTAGATTAAATTTTGAGGCTATCCACCACCCTTACTTGTGTTACCTTCCATGAGAAGATGCTCTATGGCAAAAATGGCTGGAGGTCATCTTAGAGACAGGTTTTCTCTCAACCAATGAAAGTTTGGTTGAGGATAACTTTGTATTTTAGTATTGCCGGCCAAGTCCTACAAATGCATTCTAGTACCATATTGTTGCTAGCCTAACAAAATTATTATGGTAAATCATTAGTTGATAATCCAGTAAATTATTATAGATTCTTCTCTCCTCTTGCAATTTTCGATTAGTGCAGTGGATGCTGGCCACCATACAAATCACAGTTTACTTGTCATAGTTTCATTTTTCTGCTATGCTCCAATATTTCTTTAGCACATAGCTTTATTCGGACGGAGCACATGATAGCATGATATTTTTTCCCTTCAACAGTTTTCTGTCATGATTCACCGTTTCCGGTTAGTGGCTGCGGCGTGTTAAATAGCGCACCCCTATATATTTTATTCAGCGGAGTCTATTGGTATTTTTCTCTTTGGTTATTGTACTTTTCTTATTTATTTTTTAGCCCATTTAATTATCTGCATAAATTGGTCCACTTCAGACTTTTGTCCTCTCATCGATGTATAGTTCCGGGCATATCTTTGCTGTTGTTTCTAACTCTTTTCTTTGACTTCATTTATTCGAGCTATTTCGGCTGATTTTTCCATCTTCAATTTTTTTTCCTCCATACATTTAAAATTGATTAGTCTGTTTCACGTCGGATGCACCTAATGGAGTTCACTATTTAGTTCAATTCAGTTGCTGAGTTTATATTGTGCCTCAGAGCTTGCTATTTTTTCTGAGCAAAGAGGAAGAACGGCACTGATGTGAATAATTTGTTATGTATCGCAGATTCGTAGGCTATCGACTTAGGGCTATTTTTTCACTTTGGTTACTGTACGTTTATTATTTATTTTTAGCCCATTTGATTGACTGTATAAATTGGTCCACTTTAGACTTTTGTTCTCTCATCGATTTGTAGTTCCATGCATATTTTTGCAAATGTTGCTAACTCTTTTCTTTGACTTCATTTTCTCAAGCTATTTCGGCTAATTTCTCCATCTTCAATTTTTTCCTCCATACATTAAGAATCGATTAGTGTTTTTAATGTCCGATGCATTTAATGGAGAAGTTCCCTATTTAGTTAAACTCAGTTACTGAGTTTAGATTGTGCCTCAGAGCTTCTTATTTTTTCTGAGCAAAGAGGAACAATTACAGCGACTGATTTGAATAATTTGTTATGTATCGTAGATTCGTAGGCTATCGAGTTAGAGCTAGTTAGGCAGGCCTCCAGCTGCAGCTGAAACAACTTTGGTTATATATAATTTCGTATGAAACAATAAAGTAATGAATATAGTTATAGAGTAAACATTTATTTATTGATGAGGGTGAGCATATTTATGTCCAGCGTTGGTCAGGGGTCAGAACTGATCGACCTGACCTTGATTTGCTCAAAAAAAACAGGAATGTCCTTTTTTAATGTTTCCTCTTTTATTTGCACCTAATTAGAAATGGATCAGACATGTTTTATGATGTCAACTTTCTTTTTTTTCTTTAAACCTGAACGGAGACATGACTACGGAAAAATGGAGTCCGAGTCCTTTTCACATTAGAAAAACTAATAAAGTCTAATTCTAATAGGAAATACCAAATTAATATGGACAAACTCTTTGGTGTAGTATCCCTCTCCTTTTTAGATTAACGTGGAAGTCAATTAGTGTGCGAGTCAATTGCTCAAAACTTGACGTGCTATCAGCTAATTGATGCTCTCCAAATTGATATAGGCTCAAAACTTGATGAGCTAGCTGATTGATGCTCTCTAAATACTTGTGATTCAGTTGTGGAATCCCTGGGCCAGTTGTTTGAGAGATCTAGTTGAGAAATGAATGAGAAATTCTTTCGGCTCGAAAAAGCTGTGCAAGACAAAGTTAACTGTACCAATTGTTTTAGTGTTCTTATTATATATACGTGACAGAGTCGGTCTTGGACCTGAGCCAAAGCTTTGATGAATATGAGAATATACGTGATAGAAACAGATATATTTATGAGAATATTAAAAAAAATAAAGAATATACGTCTTGCCATAAGCCAAGCATGATAGAGTCCTAGTACATATTTATGATGTGACATTTTCTTATTTTTTTTAATCCTAGCTGTATACAAAGCATGATAGAGTTCTAGTCCAATGTGGATTTTTTGTGTGACATGAATTTTTTAATACGAAATGAATTCTTAGAATAATATAGACCGTTGGATCTTCATAAAATCCAACGGTACAAATCCTTCTCTTTTTTAGATTAATGTGTGAATTTGTAGACCCTCTCGGCGAACGTGGAGGCTTCTTTTGGCTTCTTATGTTTATGATGTGACATTTTCTTATTTTTTTAATCCTAGCTGTATACAAAGTCTAATCCAATGTGGATTTTTTTGCGTGATATGAATTTTTTAATACGAAATGAATTCTTAGAATAATATAGACCGTTGGATCTTCATAAAATCCAACGGTGCAAATTCTTCTCTTTTTTAAATTAACGTGGAAATTTCTAGACCCTCTCGGCGAACGTGGAGACTTCTTTTGGCTTCTTTTAACACTCCTTTAATAATATAATAGATACTACAGTGAACAAGCTCTAATGATGGATTAATTAGGCTCATTAGATTCGTCTCGTAGTTTACAGACGAGATCTGTAATTAGTTTTGTGATTAATCTACATTTAGTACTTCAAATATTGAAGATTCCCTTCCAAAAACACAAAAATACAAAATATAAAGTGAACTAAACACACCCCTACTCCGAGTAGGTCATAGAAACTGCATCCTAGTTCAAGTGGTTAAGGCACTTGATTCTAGCCTTGCAGGTCCAAATTCAAGTCCTAGTTCTACAGTTTTTCCTATGTTTTGTGCTTAATTCTGCAAAAAATTTTGCATAGCCGAAGGTTCGAATAGGGGCTGCATCTTCCCAGGAAGAGTTATACTTATATATTTCTCATGCCAACATTTTTTCTATGTTTTGTGCTTAATTCCTTTACAGTTAAAATACATGCAAAAAATATTTTCCATAGTCGAAGGTTCAAATAGGGGCTGCATCTTCCCTGGAACCGTTCTACTTATATATTTCTCATGCCAAAATATAATGGTTAAAGCTTTAGCATCGAGACCTATGACACCGAGCTCGATGCCAAAATCCACGGCACCGAGGTGGTGCCACGTCGCCTCCATGTCGATTGTCATGTTGAATCGGATCACAAAGCTCAACACCATGACTTATGGCATCGAGATGTGTTATCTTGGTGCTGACCCTCTGGTTCAAAGACGTAATTTATTTCTCCAGAGCCTGAATGTGATTTTTTTTAAAATAGATCAAAATGCAAAATGTACGGTAGCCTAGCTCGTCGTGCATATCATTCCGTGAGCAAACATGTCCCAGCCAGGTACAAAGCTCTGTGCGCGTGTACTTGTGTTCCACCGAGGTGAGCTTGTTGGCTTCAGTGCTATCCTTGCTGTTTCTTGCGTGCCAGCTTCAAAACTTCTTTTTTCTCCATGGGAGAAAAGAAAAGAAAACGGACGAGAAGGCTTCATCTGGGTACGCAAAAGCACCGGCCGGCCCCTTTCCGGGTTACCTAAAGCCGATGATGACTTTGGTATGTATTTCTATGAGAGAGCGATCGCGCGGATTCGGAGTAAATCCACACGCTGATAAGTAATCATCATGCCAGAAACATGTTGATTGTGCCACCACTGCACTATGTGAATTTCGGCGAGAAACAAGTTAATTACTGAACGAGAGTCGTGTTCTATGTTGGCAAATACAACCAACACTACCAGAAAATGGCTCATTCGTCTCCGGCCGTTAGTACCGGTCATGCTTTGGTCCGGTAAGTTGCATCGACGCCACTTTAGTACCGGGTCCAAATTTGGAAGCTCCCAAAACCATTTTAGTACCGGGCCGAGCCACCGGCTGGTACTAAATGTTGCATTTTAGTACCGGTCGGTGTTACCGGCCGGTACTAAATACGCCATTTTAGTACCGGCCGGTAACACTGACCGGTTCTAAAATGCGACATTTAGTACCGGCCGGTGGCTTGGCCCGGTACTAAATGGTCCTCTAGAGGTTACTTTAAAAGAAATGCATCTCCCATTCAGTCACAAGTGATGCATAGGTGGGATGGTAAGAAAGGCTCACACGAGATCGGAGGTCGTGAGTTCGATTCCCACGGACCGCGCACGCGCGAAATTCGCGTGACTTGTGACATGCGCATATTACGATGCGTGTGTGCGGGGGCCTCCTAGCTGCTCCACATTTTTTTCTTTAATTTTTTGGCGCAAAAACATTTAGTACCGGTCGGTAACACCGACCGGTACTAAATGGACCATTTAGTACCGGCCAGCTGGTACCGGCTGCTGCAGCCGGTACTAATGGCGCCCGCCGCCCGGTACTAATAGCTCTTTTTCTGGTGGTGCAATGTGAAAACATACTAGTACACAGTTACACATAAATGTGGCCAATCTTAAAAATTGTTTGATTTCTCATAAAGCAAGAGTTACATTCTTTTAAAAACGGAGGAAGTATTTACATACGTAACATATATATCCACACATTCACGTCTGTTCATCTTTTTTGAGTCACCACCTCTACATCACTAAGAGCAGGTAAAATAATAGTTGTAACGAACTCGTAGACCCTACATACAGTTGCTGCTGCCGCCGGGCCCTCCCATCGCGGCCCCCTCCTCTGTCTCCCTCGGTCCCCATCCTCTATCACTCCGGTGGCCTCACCAACGGTAGATGGAGGACCGTGGACCTAACCTTTACAAACATCTGTTTAATTTTCTTTAAGGTTTGATTCTCCAGTGACATCGACGAGGTGATCGCAACGATAACGCTTTGGAATAAAGTCTCTCCGGTCTTTCCCTACGTCAACGACGTCCATTACGACGCCAACGAAGGCCAAGTGGGAGTTAGTTCTGCCAGATCTGGAGATTCTCTCTAGATCTTTGCATTTGGTGTGTCAATGAGAAGATGCAGTTGGCCGCTTTTCTTTTTGTAGCGACTTCAACCTCTTCTTTCAATTTGTTCCGAGACAATATCCGGTTTCTTCAACCCTTTGTTTTGGTGGTAATGAATATCAAACCTGTGTTGCTTGGGGAGTTCCCCCAGCCAATGTTCTTTCAGCGGTTGCTAGAACTAATTGTAAGCAGCGAGTGATTTTTATGGTCTTCAAAGCCTTTTGTGGCAATGATATTTGCTGGTATTTCTTTCTCTTACTGCTTTTTTAGTGTATTTTTCAAGTTTCGGTGGGCGACGAATAATTAGATGAAGAATGTGATCAGAGAACTCTTCGGTGTTACTTTTGAATCATTTGATCATATACACTAGCATGTTTTGAATTTATCGCCCATACAATTGAATGCAAAAGCATTAATAAAGTAGAGAACTAAACGGTTCATCATGTATCGTTTTTCTCTTATCTTTAGCATCTATTTTGTACTCCCTCCGTACCTATAAAACTTGACGTTTTGGACAAGGTTTGGGTCAAACATTAGGAATATAAATCATCAATAACTTTTAAGTTGTTGAGTTTGCAAATGTGAAAATTATATGAATAGATTTGTCTTGAAAAATACTTTCATAAAAGTATACATATACCACTTTTTCATAAATATTTTTATAATAACAAGTGGTCAAAGTTGTGTTTTGGAGACTGTGTCGTTGTCCTAAATGTCAAGTTTTATGGGTACGGAGGGAGTAGTTGTATGTAAGTAACTAAAAATGCAACGATGCATACACTTCACTACAAACAATAAGCAAAATGTCAATATCATTTTCACATCTATTAGTTCACAAAATCTCATTAACAGTCTATGTAGTTCATACAATCACAAGAAATTGAGAGATAAGATTTGACAATGATATGAATTCACTAAATTATTTATAGTATTTTGGTACCCCAACAAGTACCCATGGGTAAGAATTCTTACCATCCTCTACCTGTGGATAAAATTCTAGGAAAAAGTCCAGTTTACACCCTCGAACTATCACAAAAATTCGATTTTCACCTTCAACTATGAAACCAGATATCAGATGCCATCCAACAATTGAAATCGGGCAAATTTAGCCCCTCAGGTGGTTTTCTATTTTGTGATAATTTAAAATATTCAAATTTAAACAAAAAACTCATAAGTAATTTATTTTAATTCAAAAAATTACGAAATGGGTATGTATAATTTTCTAAAAATGTAACCTATCTATTAGCACAATACTTGTCAGTTATTCGGATCTATTTTTTGTATTTATAATATTTGGTTGCTTGTAGTTAGGTCTATTATTTTTAAATAACTAAGATTCAAATGGAGCAACAATAGATAGGTTACATTTTAAGAAAAGTATTGGTACTACTTTCATATTTTTCTGATTTAAAATTAATTAGTTTTAAGTTTTTTTAGCTCTAATTAGTTTTTTTTTATTTTTTGTAATACAAAACCGTCTTCGAAACTATCTCAAAGGTTAAATTTGCCTGGTTTCGACTGTTGAATGGTCCTTGTTGTTCGGTTTTATAGTTGAAAGTTGAAAATCGGATTTTTGTCATAGTTCAAGAATGTAAATTGAACTTTTTGCAATTCTATACTCCTATCTGTATCCATGGGTAAAATTTTATATCCATACTTTCACCCGTCAAGTTGTGTACCCACATGTAAAATTGTCATCCCTATCCCTGCCTCCTGCTGTAGCTGCCCATGCTGTAGCCACCGTGTGCCGCTGCCCCCTCCTGCACGTCGTGCTCCGCCTCTCCACCGAGCTGTTGGACGGCGATTTTTTTTGAAGCCTCTTATTTGGGTACAGTTGTATTATCTGTTCATACATGCACTCACACCCACTCTATACACGTACACCTCACTCACATCACATATGTACAAACAAACCTACAACTACACTCAAATTTTTAGACCGCGTCCTTCTCAAAATCACCGGAATCCTTCGTAGTTGACGGGCACGTCACGATCCCAATGTACGCGTGAGAGTCAACGTTTGGAAACATCGAAGCGGAGACTGTACACTGAGGAAAATCTCCGGTGAAGCACCTGGTCCGATCCCAGAAATCGAACGCAACCGGGCTGGGCGAACACCCTCGCCAGCAGCCACCCGAGCTAAGCTCGGTCTTCGTTGGACGTCGACTGGCGCGGCAGCGTCGACACGCCGAACCGCCTGCTGTCCTTGCGTGTTCCTGTCCTTTGTCGTCCTGCAGCTGCGCTCCCCACTCCTACGCTGGCTGCCACGCCATCCAGCAGGTGTCAGATGGGATCAAGCTGGAACGAATAAAGATCAGAATAAGAAGAGACAAGAGTTGTTGTACCATACACGTTGCTGACTTGGCTAGCTTCCTATAAGCCAAAACTTCTTAGCCAAATCTTGTGTGACGGAGAGAGAAAACAACAGAGAGTGAAACGGTCGCCAAAGCCAGCCACAGTCTCGTCCCATTTTGCAAGACCATGAGGACGAGGAAAAAGAAAGGAAAAAGTCCGGTTTACATCATTAAACAATTACAAAAATTTAATTTTCAATCTTAAACTATAAAATCGGGTAAAATAGATCATTCAACTATTGAAACAGGGCAAATTTCGCCCTTAGGGTGGTTTTGAAGGTGGTTTTGTATTTTAATAATAATTAAAAATTCTAATGAGATCTATAAAATCAAAATCAATTCATTTTAAAACAAAAAAAATTGAAACAAGAATCAACATTTTTATAAAAATGTTATATATCTATTATTGCTCTATTTGAATCTTATTTATTGAAAATAATATGCATAACTACAAGCAACCAAAGACTATGAACATTAAAAAAAATTGATTTGAATAAATGACAAGTACAGTGCCAATAGATAACTTATATTTTTAGAAAAATTTTGATGCTCATTTCGTATTTTTTGATTTAAAATAAATTAATTATATTTTTAGTTTAAATTTGAATATTTTTTATTATCATAAAATGGAAAACAACCTTCAAAACCACCCAAAGGGATTTGCTCAGTTTAGATAGTTGGATGATTTATCTTATCTAGTTTTATAGTTTAAGATTGAAAATTGGATTTTTGCGATAGTTGACTTTTCCCAAAAAGAGAAGATCGCACGGGTGGTTGGGTGATGGAGTAAAAAAGTGGTTCTGATTCAATAGAACAATATGCAAATTAAAGACACAAGCTATTGTATAACTTGGCTGCAAGCCTGCAAAGCCAGTCTCCAAATGAGATGGTTTGGCTATAAGCCAAACTTATTGAACTTGCTTTAATGCAGTACACGTAGAGCTGGCACGTATATCCTCGCATCGATTGGGAGCGGAGCGTCACGGGCGCTCCGGCACCGGCACCGGCACGGCCTTGAGCGGCGTGACCATGCTGAGCGACGTGCTGAACCGGTCCCGGACGTCCACGTCCCCGGGCTGCATCCCCTCGGGCAGCCTCCACTCGAAGGCGTGCAGCATGGATGCCAGGAGCAGCGGCACCACCCGGGTGGCCATGGGCGTGCCGGGGCACGCCCTCCGCCCGGCCCCGAACGGCATGAACTCCAGCCGGTCCTTCCCGCGGAAGTCCGCGTCGCCCGCGCCCACGAACCGCTCCGGCACGAACGCGTCGGGCTCCGGCCACACCGCCGGGTCACGCATGACCGCCCACAGGTTGATGATCACCTTGGTGCCGCTCGGCACCGCGAAGCCGCCCACCTCCGCGCCGTCGGCCATGGCCAGGTGCGGCATTAGCATCGGGCTCGGCGGGTGCAGCCGCAACGACTCCATCACCACGGCGCGGAGGTAGGGCAGCCTGTCGAGGTCGGACTCGTCAGGGTGAGTCTTCGAGCCCAGCGCGTCCCGCAGCTCGGCGCGGACCTTGGACATCACGGCCGGGTGGCGGAGCAGCTCGGCCATCGTCCACTCGACGGTGATCGCGTTCGTGTCCGTTCCGGCGGCAAAGAGATCCTGCAGGCGCGCGTGGTCAAAGGAAAAACCTGACGTTATTTTGGGAAAAAAATGTGGCGTGTTTTGTTCAAGGTGTGTTTAGTTGGTAAAAAAGTTTAGATTTTGGTACTATAGCACATTTCGTTATTACTTGATAAATAATGTCCAATTAATTAGATTTAAAATATTCAGCTCGTGCTAATCAGTTAGACTATGTAATTAGTTATTTTTTTCAACTGTATTTAATGCTCCATGCATGTGTCCGAAGATTCGATATGAAAAGTAAAAAAAATTATAATGTGCAAATTTTTTGAGAACTGTTATAAACAGGACCTCTGTGCTTTGACGATTCTGCAAGATAGCGATAAGGTGAATGCGAGACTTGTTGACCATGTTTTTGTCAGTTCGAAGGAGACGAATAGCATGGCAACACGTTGAATATCGTTCAAGATTTGGCTATTTCGACAGAAACTTACCAAAAGAAAGGACTTGATAGTTTGCAGGCTGAGCTGATCCACCGAGTGAAGCTGAAGCAGAACGTCTAAGAAATCCTCCTTCTTGCCGCCGCCGCCGCCGGCGTTGATGCGTCGCGCGATGATATCGTCGAAGAAGTTGTAGAACCTGCCGATAAACTCGGCGCTGCGCAGGCGCCGGCCCTGCAGGTCGAGCTTGGTGAGCACGGGGAAGAGGTCCGAGAGGTTGGGCTTGCAGGCCTCCTCCACATGGTCCCTGACCAGCATCTCCAGCTCCTGCGCGCGGTCCGAGCTCAGGTCGGCCACGTCCTCGGAGAAGAGCACGTTGGACACGACGTTGAGCACGCACGAGAACACGACGCGCCCCACGCCCACGGCCTCGCCGGCGTGGCGGCCCAGGCAGGCGACCAGCTCCCTCGCCTTCTCCTCCCGCGCGGCGCGCGTCGCGTCCAGCCCGCGCGCCGAGAAGAGGTGGCTGGTGCCCACGGCGCGGAGCCGCTTCCACAGCGGGCTGGTGCTGGGGAGCCAGATGACGGAGAGCTCGTGGTGCCCGTGCGCGCGCCCGGCGTCCGTCACCGACCGCGCCGCCAGGACGTGGTCGTACCTCTGCAGCACGTCGCGCGCCGCCGCGGCGGTGGAGGCCACGACGGCGTCGGTGGCGCCGAGCCTCAGGGACATAACAGGGCCGTGCGTCTTTGCAAGCCTGGCGAGGGCGTGGTGCAGCTCCCCGTGGAGGTCGAGGATGTTGCCGAGGAGCGGCAGAGGCGCCGGGCCCGGCGGCCGCCTCGCCAGACCGGAGCTCGTCTTGGTTGAAAGGAAGAGCTTATAGAGAAGGCAGGAGGCGAGTGAGACGTAGAGGAACCATAGCAGGGTTGAAGCTTCCATTTTTCCTTGCGATCGGTAGAATGGGAGTGTATGATGGAGAGTGGATTCTTCATTAAGCTGTATGCACGGTTCTATATAGTGGCGCAATCACGGGTCATTGAGCTTTCTTTTGGAGAATAAATTAGCCACAGAAAATCTCCAGCAGTCCTTCAATAATTCTTTTCCAATAACTAGTATTGAAGATGTTACAATAGCAGTTTTAGAATTATTAGAGAAGTTGCTTTGGTAGTCTCTCAATAATTTTCTCTCAATCCAACTAATTTATTGGGAGAGTAACAACTCCTCCCTTTATTTTAGGAGAGGTGAGGTGAATTATTGGGATGTTCCGATAATTATTGGAAAAAATTTTTTGGGAAACTGCTGGAGCACTAGTTTCTTATCTACTCTCCTAATATAGTTGGATTGGGAATTATGGGACTGCTAGAGATGCTCTAACAGTGCTGGCGAATGTATTTCGTTGAAAACTTTTCAAGAAACGTAATAAAGTTTTTTCCGATAAGCATCCTACAGAAGTGATGAAATGACTTAAAAAAGATTTCCCAACATCGGAAAAGGTTAAGAAATATGAAAAACAGGGGGATTGTAAGATTGTGCACTGCTTGTGCAGATTAGGACGGCCCACATTTGGCATTAGAAGGTGCCTTTTCTCGCTCATCCATTAAAACATTCATTGGTTTAAAGATGTTCATGGAAGTTGTTGTCGGTTAAAACCCATCGACGAATAGTGACAGGCAACACGAGGAGTCGGGAGGCTGCCGGGGCGCTGGCTGGCACCAGTCCCTCGGTCAACGGCCCAGATCCTGGCACATGCCGTCGCTTCCGGAGATGCAGGGCGTGCCACCTGATCTATACCCGATCAGGAGGGTGCGAACGTGCCTTTGACGATTTGCCTACAAGCACAGATACGTGTAAACATTAGTCCGAGCTGTGGTCGGCTCCCCGGGACGACTCTTGCATCGGCTTTAAAGAGCCGATCAAGTCCCGGTGTCAAATTGGATCTGCATATCCAGATGGTAATGGATAAAGCAAATAACTGCAAAAACTACTTCAATTAAATCTAGCTAATCTAATTTTCGACGGTAAAAGCTTCACTGCTAGATCGGAATATCCTACACGTAGTTAGGCCTAACGAGCGTAAAAGATAACCGAACCTTGACTAGAAAAGAGGCATAAGAACAAGCAAAAGCCGATTCCCGGATCAATCCCTATTAAGATCAAGACAAAGCATCTAATACGTCGCCGGATCGTCCAACCTGTTTGCAAAGCCTAAACTAGCAGATATTACGCCAATTCTTAAGTATAAGAACTAACCATAACAGATTAGATCTACTAGATAAAAAAGGTGCAGAGTGTCACATCTACGCGACTAATTCCATGCAACGAGAATTAGTATAAGATTAAAACATGATCGCGCAGAGATGACATGATGTTCGTAGATGGTAAGCAACAAAAGCACGATGAATCTACTAAAAATCATGCTACGAAAATCAGGATAACTAGCATTACTCGCCATCAAAAACACTTCAGCATGAGTAATACCAAGGTAAAAGTAAGAACAACGCTGCGATCAGGGCAGCATGACGCTTATTTGGACGAAACCCTAGAATTAGGGGTGACGGTGCGCCGAGAGTTGTTGTTTGCAAAACATGATGACGTTCTCCTTTTTACAAATGTCATAGGGTACATATTTATAGTCTTATAGACTTGACAACAATCTAAACTAACGTGTCCATATCGGACTCTATCTCTAGTCTTATAGGCTGATTCGTAAGCCTCCTTTAATTTCTTCGTTAAGCCCAACTCACTCGCAGCCCATTAATTAACCTGTTAATTTATGGCGATAACACATGCCCCCAAATTTCAAAGTATGAATGTTTTGAAACTTTGTATAGTCGACGCCTCAATCTGCATGATGGACTCAGCGCCTCGCCTCTTTTGATGCTGCTCTTCTGATAGCTGATGCTTTACTGATAGCCGACGCAAAGAGACGAATCGACTTTACTCCTCCTGCTAAATAACTTGGATTTTTTTGAACAGAAAATAACTCCACTCCTCAAATGATTCTCTCAAATCGCTCAATGTGTATGATTCCTCACCAAAGCATTATATTGCCCTCTTTCTCCCTATCTTTAGTATGCCTTTTTGTGGAGTTCAGGGTAGGGAATGAAGAGGTAGCATACTCGGGCCACACATGTTGCAAAGTCAAAAGCCGGATCCAATAGAGAAAGCAAGTCATACAATCAGATCAAAATGTGCATGTGTGTGGAATTTTTGTGGCTGGAACTCGCATCCCCTTTTGCAAAACTCTCCCTTTTATCTTTTGCTGAGATATGAGCCGTCTTTCATTTTTCTTTCTTCTTTTTTTTTCTTCGCATGCTTTTTGGGGCACGGACATTTATATTTTTTTTCTTTTTTTACAAGGCCAAATCTTTCTACATGATGAATATAAAGAGTTCTATCAAAAAAGGAATGAAGCATTATTATGGAAGGCATATACTTGCGTAACTTCCAGTGTAGAAGTCAGCATATGAGTGGTTGAGTACATGAAGTGTACGTGATCTTGATCTTAAAAATATGAAGCGAATCTCACAAGGATCACAAAAAATTTGACAATGCTCAACGCAAACACAAGCAACATATGTATAAAGGTTTTAAATATGTATATATGGCTCTGGTAGGAATTTAGCATATCACTGAGGAGCTAAGCTATTTAAATTCAAAATTCCCAAGTATTTTGCAGTAAAAATAAAGTTTGCTCGTCATACCGGTATCAGCAGTGTTGGCGGCATCGGTAATTTGTTGGTGATCTCCTGTAGCTTCCCGATGCTATCAACAATTGGTCGATAGATTAGATCCTGCTCTTTTTTTATATGCTGGAGGTGATGCAACGCATCGGCTTTCCTCTCTGTCCCTTGAGGCGATGGCAACATATCAGCTCCCCACACTGTTCCTTGAGTCAACAGATAGTAACAGGCGATGACAAAGACGACGAAGAAGTCATAGCAAGAGCCTATGCCATACGCGCAGAAGGAATCCATGCCATAGAAAGGTTCCTGAACTAGTAGAATAATTCAGAAAACATTTAATGTTGTCTATTAAACTGAAACTCGTATCTATTAAAAATATCTTAAGTCGATGGTCGCACATCGGCTGCCTTGCTTCTCATATAATTTTTACTTGCTGGCCAACTCAACGTGTTGCCCTCTCTCACTTTTGCTTTTTTTCTTTTTTACTGGCCAACTCAACGTGTTGGCCTTTTATAATGCAGCCAGATGGATCTCATCGGCTCTTGTTAATCGCCTTCCCACATGCTCGGAAAATATTTCTTGAGGTGTTGGCCATTGACGGCTACAGAAAACTTGACACCATCTAATTCTTCAAGCATGTACGCATTTCCAGGCAGGACCTGATCAACCTTGTATGGTCCATGCCAAGTAGGAGACCACTTACCATACTTCCTGTCTTTAGTTCCCAATGATAGCACTGCCTCCCAAACTAGGTCTCCAAATTGGAATTCTTTCGGCTTGACCTTTTTGTTGGATGCACGAGCAACTTTAGCCTTGTTTTCCTTGATCTTCTCGAGTGACCGAAGTCTTAGCTTTGTAAGATCCTCCACATTATCGCTCATCAAGGCTGCATACTCTTCAGCCGATAGATCATTCTGAAACTCAACACGCCTTGATCCGGCCGTGATCTCCCATGGCAACACACCATCTTGACCGTAGACCAGATGGTATGGTGACGTCTTGATGTATCCGTGACACGAAATACGATATGCCCACAAAGCCTCTGACAACACCTCATGCCAGCGTCTAGGATATTCATCGATCTTCCTTTTGATCAGCTTGATAAGGCTCTGGTTGGATACTTCAGCCTGTCCATTAGCCTGGGCATAATATGGGGATGATCTGATCAGCTTGAACCCCGTGTCATCGGCAAACTTTCTAAATTCCTCCGATATAAAGACCGATCCTCCATCGGTCGTAATGGTCTGAGTAATCCCAAACCTATGAATGATGTGCTCTTTAACGAAACTGATCACATTTTTTGATGCCACCGACCTCATGGGTACCGCCTCCACCCATTTTGTGAAATAATCCGTGACAGCTAATACCCATCGGTGACCTTTGCTAGATGGCGGGTTAATCTGGCCACTCATATCCATGGCCCAACCCCTGAACGGCCATGGCTTAATGATAGGATTCATTACTGATGCCAGCACCATCTGAATCTTGCCGAATCTCTGACATGCCTGACATCTCTTGTAATATTTAAAGCAATCCTCAAGCATGGAAGGCCAGTAATATCCCGATCGTCTAATCAGCCATTTCATCTTATGAGCCGATTGATAAGTACCGCAGTCTCCGTCATGAACATCATGCAAGAGCCAATTCAACTCCGAAGGCCCCAAACATTTAAGCAGCAGTCCTTCCAAAGTTCTGTAGAACATGTCGTCCCCTATCAGAACATATTTCCTAGCTTTGAGTCTTATCCTTCTGGGTGCCCCCCGAGCCGAATCCTTCAAATGATTGAAGATATCGGCTCTCCAGTCTCCAGGTTCTACAAACTGAACCTCTACATCGACCCCATCGGCTGTTTCCTTGTATCCGGAAGCCATCTGTGCCAAGTCATTGGCTTCACTATTCAAAGTCCTTCGTATCCAGTGGAAATTAATGTACCTGAATTGTGACATCAACTCACGGCACTGCATCCATATCGGAAAAAGAAGCTCGCTCTCACATTTATATTCTTCCGTGAGCTGAGAAATCACCAGTTTCGAATCCCCAAATATTTCCACTGCTTCTGCACCAGCTTCCAGGAGTAATTTCATCCCCTTGCGAACGGCCTCATACTCTACTAAATTATTGATGCATGGAGTAGCCATCCTGATGGAAAAAGAATAAGTCGCCCCATGAGGCGATACCAAAAGAATTTCTACGCCACACCCATCATCACAAGCCGATCCGTCAAAAAACATGATCCAGGCACGTACAAAAAGTGCAGACACGTCAGTGTTGACCCTGTCTGCAATGAGATCCACCAGTGTCTGTCCCTTGACTGCCTTTGCAGGTTGATATCGGATATCGAATTCTGACAACGCAAACATCCATTTCCTAATCGGCCTTTTAGAATAGGAGCCGACAGCATATGTTTGATGACATCCGATTTACATATGACGATCGTTTCCGCCGAGAGCAAAATATGTCAAAGCTTTGTACATGTAAAGAATAAACAAAGGCAAAGCTTTTCAATCTCAGGATACCTGGTCTCGGCGTCCAACATGCGCCTGCTGAGGTAGAAGACAACCCTATCCTGGTCATCATGTTTCTGAATCAGAACTGAGGCGATGGAAGTGTCACGCACGGACAGGTACATGTAGAAAGGCCTGTCCTATTGAGGCGGAACCAATACTGGAGGCTCCGACAAATATTCCTTGATTTCATCAAGAGCCTGCTGTTGTTCTGCCCCCAGTGAAACTCATCCTCGGACTTGATCTTCACCAGACCCATGAACGGCTCGATACGCCCAGACACATTGGAGATAAATCGTCTGACAAAGTTGATTTTGCCGATGAGCTTCTGTAACTCCTTCTTCGTAGTAGGTGGCTTTAATGTCTTTACCGCCTCTTGACTCTTCAAGCCGATCTCGTTTCCTCGCTTATGTACCAGGAATCCTAAGAACTGACTGGCCGATACACCAAAGGCACCTTTCTTCAGGTTCATTTTGAGCCCAAACTTCCGAGTCCGCTCCAAAACCTTACGCAAATCTTCCAGATGCCCCCCAGCTGATGTGGACTTGACTACGACATCATCAATGTAGATTTCTACCAGCTTGCCGATGAGATCATGAAAAATGTAATTCATGGCGCGTTGATACGTTGCGCCGGCATTTTTCAATCCAAAGGTCATAACCAAGTACTCGAACAAGCCGACCGCGCCTGGTACTCTGAACGCGGTCTTGCTTATATCCTCTAGGACCATGAAGATCTGGTTGTAGCCAGCGTTACCATCCATAAAGCTCAGCATTTTATGACCGGCAGCGGCGTTGATCAATGTTTCTGCGACGGGCATCGGATATTCGTCCTTTGGCGTCGCTCTGTTGAGGTCTCTGAAATCCACGCAGACTCTCCATCGGCCATCCTTTTTCTGTACAGGGACCACACTGGAAATCAATTCTGCATACCTACATGGCCTGATGAAGCCTGCGTCCAACATCTTTTGCACTTCTTTCTTGACCTCCTCTAGGACTTCAGCCTTCATCTACCTTGCTCGTTGTTGAAACGGCCGAAATCCATTCTTAAGCAGGAGCTGATGTTCGACGATGCTTCTATCCAGACCAGGCATTTCAGTATAATCCCACGCGAAACAATCCCGGTATTCCTTCAACAGTGCTATCATCGGCTCACGCAGGCTCGAGTCTAGCTTCTTACTGATAAATGTTGGTCACGGCTTATACCCGGGACCGATATCGACTTCCTCCAAATCGTCAGCTGATGTAAACCCGTACCCCAACTTGCCGTCGCCTGTAAAATTGACTGTGGACGCAGGCGACTCGTCATCATTTGCCACGTCGACAGCAAACACGGGGAGATGACAAAAGAAAATTTTCGGCCGACCGCACGGGCCGGCCGTCTCTATATTACCCCTCGAAACTGAATGCTCGTTAACTAACCAACTGCCAGAGCAGGCTAAAGTCTGTCCGCAATGTAACAGTTTCGACTCTAAACAAAAATTGTCTATTTCTAAACCTGCTAGGCTCCGTAGCGTGCCAGGATGTATTTATTCTGTGAGGCCAGTGGATAAGACCAGTCTCAATCCGTTTTTTGTCGCTTCGATCCGATCACAGTCTTCCAGCGCGATCCCTGAGATCGGCTCTTGCCCTTCCGCGTCCCAGGCGTTCATGTCTGCGAGCGAGACCTCGCTAGAGTCATCTGCACGGACCACCTCCACTTCATCGCCATCCCATTGGACCAAACACTGGTGCATCGTGGAAGGAACACAACAATTGGCATGAATCCAATCCCTCCCAAGCAGCACTGTGTACGTACTCTTACTGTTGACGATGAAGAACGAGGTTGGGACGGTCTTGCGGCCAACTGTCAACTCCACATTGAGGACGCCCTGTGCCTTCGATGACTGGCCATTGAAATCATTGAGCATCACGTTGGTCTTGATAAGATCAGCAGCAGAACGACCCAATCGGCGCAGCACTGAGTACGGCATTAGATTGACCGCGGCGCCAGTGTCGACCAACATCCTATTCACAGGCTTGCCGTCGATGAGGCGCTTGAGATATAATCCCTTCAGGTGCTTGTAGCTTTTCTCCTTGGGCTTTCTCGAAGATGATCGGCTGTGAGCCAAGATCCAGCCGCGCGACAGCCAATTCCTCCAGTTGGGGCGCCCGAAACTCTGACGGGAGCACGAACACCATATTCACACCAGCCGATGGATTTTCATCGGCTCTTGGCTACTTGGGGGACTACTCCCTCCTTGGAGGGCACCTTTCCTCCCTTCGCGGGTGCCTGACTTGCTCCGCGAGATCCGGACGCGTTTTCCTCAGCACGTCGAGGTACCTTACTTCTGCCTCCTCGAGATTGCGTAAGCGCTACACTCTGCGCTTCTGTGAGCGGCTGAGCCCGTCAGGACACCATCGTGGACGATGATACTTATATTCCCCTTCTAGCTCAAGATCATCCCTGGATGGCCGCTCAATATGGTCGTCTTGACGTGCTTTGGGCCCCAAGCGCTGGAACACCGACGTCTCGCCTTGCTGGCATCCCCGAGGCCTGCACTCCAAGCAATCATCGATAGTAGGCAATCGGCTCATGCCAGAATTCCAACAGTACCTGAAGAATGGGAAATGCCAGTGGTCGCGTATAGCCTGGCGCCTCCCCAGCGTCCTCCCTGTACGGTGCTCATACTCCTCCTCTTCCGATTCATATCGGCGGCGCAACTTGTACTGATACTGGTATTTTTCCAGAAGCCGATTGGAAGCTGGGAGTTGATTGCGGATGTGACGCACTTGTTCTTCAGTAACATGTTGCTGCTCTGGCTCGTCTTCATCCTGGGGCCGTTTGCCAGAAGCGGCCTCTTTCCTTTGCTCGTCACAGTGGCGCATGGGTCCCGCCATATTAATCTGGAATGCCAAGTTCTGGCCCTTAGGTCTAAAATCCAACAGCTCCACCACGTTAGCTTGTGGGAATGGTTGACCTTCCACCTTCATCGTGTGTTGGGCCAGAATTAATCGGTCTTGCTCGATAGCCGATTGGATCTACCGACGCAGCTCCTTGCAGTCATTCGTGGCATGGGTGAACGAGTGGTGCCACTTGCAGTACAGCCTCCCCTGCAGCTTTTGCGTCTTTGGCAGCTTGTGATTCTCTGGGAGCTTCAACTTCTTTTCCTTGAGCAGTGACTCGAATATCTGCTCTGCCTTGGCCACGTCAAAATCAAAGCCCTTCACAAGCCCCTTCTGTTTGACCCACTTGCACGGGACGGGGTTTGCCCCCCGGGTCCACTCTGCCACAGCCACCTCTTGTTCCCCGCTAGAATCATCAGAATCATCTGCTTGGGCCATATTCACATGGCGCTTGAATTTTTCCTGGTAGGTGATAGTGTTCATACGTCGTGAGCTTCTGTACCATGTGCGCCAGAGAGGTGAATTCCAACGGAAAAGTCAGATCCTTGATCGGCTTAACGAGCCCCAGAACTGCCAAATCGACTGCCTCCTTTTTTCTGATGCGCGATGAGTAGCATCGATTCTTAACCTCTCTAAAGTGCTGCACGTACTCCGACACACTTTCCCCTCGCTTCTGCTTGACTTGGGTGAGGTCGGCAATCCCGGCTTCAGCAGCCTCTGAGTCATACTGGGTGTGTAACTGATCTTCCAGCTGCCTCCAAGTGCGGATCGAATCTGGGGCCAATGATGTGTACCATCCAAAGGCTGAGCCCGTGAGAGACTGACAGAAGAACCGGACCCTCAGAGCATCCGATACCAAAATCATCCCGAGCTGAGTTAGGTATCGGCTCACATGCTCGATGGAGCTGGCCCCTTCTGACCCGCTGAACTTGGTGAACTCCGAGAGCCAATACTTGGGTGGTAACGGGATCAAGTCGTATTCGCTTGGGTACGGCATGGAATAGCCGATCGCCTTTCTCTTGGGCAGAATGCCGAACTGATCCCTTAGTATTGCACTGATCTGATCCACACTAAGAACTCCTGGGGGCCGAGGGCTCAGCACTCGGCCCGGTAGCGTACTTCGCTAGCCATGCCTGTTTCTCCGCATCTGCCCCTGAAGCTCCTGTACCCACCAGATGTCCCACGCGCATTGGACTGATGCTGTCAGGTATGTGCACGCACGTGTAGCCGTGCGAGATCTCCTTAGGCGGCTCGTTCAGGAACTGGCCCTCCCCGGGATCACTGCCGATATTGTGGACGACGTAGATCGACGAAGCCTGCGGACCTGGATTTGTGAGCGAACACGATATTGGCGGCCTAGACTAAAGTGAGTCCTCTCCCCTGTGACTCCCCAGGATTGGTCCTGATGGGAAGTACTGGTTCTTGATCACCTCCTGGACGACACGATGTGCCACACGCTCAAGCTCATTCACCAGGCTTTCTGAGTTCCGATGAAGTGTGTGAGCCACCATATAGTTCATCTCTTGGCGCAGGGCTCTGGTGCACTCCTCTGATGGTACGGACAAGTCAACGTTGTCGAGAGCGCCTTCGGGTGAGAACCCCTTCCACCTGATGCCGTGGTTGCAGATCCTCTCGAAAGAGCCGATGAGATTGGCCTTGAACTGAGCTTTGACCTCATCGTATTTTTGCTTGTGCTCGGGGGTCAGCTCTTCGTACGTGACAGGGCTGGTGATCGGCGCTTGGCTCTGAGGTCCAGTCATTCCGGCGGTGGATGTTGTTGCTGATGAGTGTCCCACCGGGTGTGCCAGAATGTGTTGTCGGTCAAAACCCACCGGCAAGTAGTGACAGGCAACACGAGGAGCCGGGAGGCTGCCGGGGCGCTGGCTGGCACCGGTCCATCGGTCAACGGCCCAGATCCTGGCACACGCCGTCGCTTCCGGAGATGCAGGGCGTGCCACCTGATCTATACCCGATCAGGAGGGTGCGAACGTGCCTTTGACGATTTGCCTACAAGCACAGACACGTGTAAACATTAGTCCGAGCCGTGGTCGGCTCCCCGGGACGACTCTTGCATCGGCTTTAAAGAGCCGATCGAGTCCCAGTGTCAAATTGGATCTGCATATACAGATGGTAATAGATAAAGCAAATAACTGCAAAAACTGCTTCAATTAAATCTAGCTAATCTAATCCACGACGGTAAAAGCTTCACTGCTAGATCGGAACATCCTACACGTAGTTAGGCCTAACGAGCGTAAAAGATAACCGAACCTTGACCAGAAAAGAGGCCTAAGAACAAGCGAAAGCCGATTCCCGGATCAATCCCTATTGAGATCAAGGCAAAGCATCTAATACGTCGCCGGATCGTCCAACCCGTTTGCAAGGCCTAAACTAGCAGATATTACGCCAATTCTTAAGTATAAGAACTAACCATAACAGATTAGATCTACTAGATAAAAAAGGAGCAGAGTGTCACATCTACGCAACTAATTCCATACAACGTGAATTAGTATAAGATTAAAACATGATCGCGCAGAGATGACATGATGTTTGTAGATGATAAGCAACAAAAGCACGATGAATCTACTAAAAATCATGCTACAAATCAGGATAACTAGCACTACTCGCCATAAAAAATGTTTCAGTACGAGTAATACCAATGTAAAAGTAAGAACAGCGCTGCCCTGATCGCAAGAAGCGATCAAGGCAGCATGGCGCTTACTTGGACGAAACCCTAGAATTAGGGGTGGCGGTGCGCCGAGAGTTATTGTTTGCAAAACATAATGACGTTCTCCTTTTTACAAATGTCACAGGTACATATTTATAGTCTTGTAGAATTGACAACAATCTAAACTAACGTGTCCATATCGGACTCTATCTCTAGCTCAAACTGAACTAAATCTAAAGATACATGGCCCACATAGCCCAAACGCTCACGCAGGAGTCGATTCGTAAGCCTCTTTTAATTTCTTCATTAAGCCCAACTCACTCGCGGTCCATTAATTAACCTGTTAATTTATGCCGATAACAGAAGCTTACAACCCGGTTAGGGGACCACGTGGTTCATATATATAAATTGCCATCAGACAAAGGGTGCAGTGTGTAATCTCTAGGAATCTACTATACAATAATCTGTTTTGCAGAGCTCCCAGAGCATCTTCTAGGTTGAATCTATAAGAAGCTCTGCCACAGTTTCTCTAGGAGAAATGATTTTACGCTGATTCTATAAAGTGATTCTCTGCAATAAACTAAGGAAGTGGGAGCTAAAAAGTAGCTTTTCCTGATTTAATTTAATTCTCAAACTGGCACTATTTTTTATAAAGTTAACTTTAGATAATCATAGAAAATTAGTTTCAACTAGCGAATCGTTTCTCTCAGAGATCAGCTTCCATAGAGAATAAGAATCAGGTGGAGCTCTATTAAACTGGCCCTAATAAGCAGAGATGCATTAAACTACTATCTTGAAGACAAACTTACATCAACTAAAAGTTAAAACCACAACACCTGAGACACCTCAATCAAAAATATACAATAAACCGGGGAAGGAAGAAGTTTGCGTGCAAGTACTCTTTGCACTTGTTTGGCTGGTGCACTTGTGGCTGAGGCTGGACCTGGTGCAGCCAGAACGAGCCGGCCAGCAGCCGCCCAGCCGCTACTTCCAGGCACAAGCAGCCGAGAGCAGCCGCCTGCTGCCCAGCCGAACACCGGCAAATTTGCCAGCCATTAATACACGCCAGCCGGCAATATATACAGCCTTCCGCACCGGCCAGGAGGTGTTATTAGTTGGCTGACCTGGCTCGCGCTTGCCAGATCTCCCATCTTTGACGACGCCTTGGCGCGGAGCAAATTTCCCCGTGATGCGCACCACTGGCAGACGGTGAACCCGAGACAGCGATGAGATCGATCATCGATGCTAAACAAATAATAATAATGAAATACTAAATCACCGGAGGCTTCAAAAATCGGCGGGGGACCTGTGCGCTCGGCTTCCCTATGTGTCGTCCGTCACCGGGTGGTAAAAGATTTTAAAATTTAATTAAATTTAAATAATCTAAGAGCTAAGGGTCGGATTCTAATCGAGTATAATTTTGAGCTAAAAATGAATACGGGTCAAATTAAATACGGGTCAAATTAAATACGGATCAAATTCGATTGTGAAAAGACAATTAGAGTCATAATCCGTTAGCACCCTAACTCACGGTCGACAAGGAGGCCGAAATGTTGGGCAAGATAGGGCCCGTGCTTGAACTCTAGACTTGGTTGGCGCATGGCGGTGGGAAAAGTGACACTAGGGATGGCACTGTGGATGCGGGTGCGGGTTTGGTGAAAATCCGTCCGCACACAAATTCGCGAGATTAGAAACAAATACGCCCGTAGTTAAACCCGCGGGTGCATTTCTGCACCCGCACCCGCGGGTTTCGGGTGCCCGCGGGTGTGACAACAGATATAATAAAAATGCACAAATCCATCAATTTAAATAGTCAAATATCACATTTCTATAAGTAATAAGGACAAACTAACAATAAATTCATAAGTTTAAAGTAATAAGGACAAACTAATAACAAATTCATAAGTTTTTGTGCTCATTTTATAGTTAGGATTGTTGGGCTGAGCCTTACCTAAACACGCTAGGCTGTAGTTTCTTTGTTTGCGGATGGGTGCGGGTCCACCCGCGGGTGGAATCTCAAACCCGCACCCGCAATATGCGGGTGCGGGTCCACCCACGGGTGGAATTTCGGACCCGCACCCGCATCCGTCGAGTCTAAAATCCACAGATACCCGCATCCGCGGGTGCAATTGACATCCCTAAGTGACACTGAGATCTTCCGGTAACTGCTCTGAACTATTGATGACTACGGGTAAGATCCGCACGAACATAGACTTCATAGACCTGCACTCACGCCCGCAACACACCGCGGGTATAAAACGATATACGTACCCGCTATCCATGGGTATCGCATACCCGCGGGCATGCCCATGTATCCACAAGCTTTAGAAAATAAAGCATATAATCTACAAAGTAAGCACAAATTAACACAAATAAAAATATACAACCATACAAGAGTCGTTGTTTAACACTATTATTACATAAAATGATCAGTTGAACCAAGCAAATAGTGGAACTCATTTATTAGTTAGAATTAGCAGTAGTGATGCAAGAATCTGCCTTCTCTGATGCTTAGAACTTGGGAGCTACTGGCCATTGCAACTACAAAACAATTAACAAGTAAATAAGTGCAGATCTAGCATTCTCTGAATCTCTGTGTATTGAAATAGTAGATCAGTGTAGTGCATACCTAGCAGTGGAGATGTGCTGGACGAAGGACACCTACGCGCAGGTGTCGGGCGTCAGGCGGCCAGGGGCAGGGGCAGGGGCAGGGGCAGGGGCAGGAGCGGCCGGTGGCCGGGGCCAGGGGCGTCGAGCGGCCGGGGGAAGGGGCAGGCGTGTCGGGCGTCCGGGGGCAGGGGCATCTGGCGGCTGGGGGCCTGGGGTCAGGGGCTTCGAGCGTCGACGGCTTGGGCCAGGGGCATAGCCGGCGCGTGGCTGGTGCGTGGGCGTCTGGCGGCCTGGGCGCTTAAATGGCGCAGGGAGGAGCTGACATTGACAAGGAAGGAGGTGATCAGGCGATAGTGGAGGAGCAGATGAGGGGGCGGTGTTGCCGGTGGCGCACAGGGCCCGAGGAGGGGGTGGCGGTGCACAGGAGCTTGAGCTTGAGCAGTAGTGGAGGGGAGCACTGTGACTTGGAGGCTTGGGTGCCTGGGTTGGGTGGCAGCTAGGAGTGGGACCAGTGGAATTGGAGAATGACGGGAGAGAAACTCGAGAGATTGTTTATACTATATCAGGGTATTTGACCCCACATGTCAGCGGGTCTGGCGAGTATGCATATTCGGGTATCAATTTTTCAAATTCGTTGGCACATACCTGTTGGGTTTAAAGTTGTACCCACGGGCACAACTTTAGACCCATATCCGTGCCCGTCGGGTTTCGAAACTGCGGGTACGCGGATTTTTTGTACCAGTTGCCATCTTGAGGCCCGAGGAGGGGGCGGCGGCGCACATGAGCTTGAGCTTGAGCAGCAGTGGAGGGGAGCGTTGTGACTAGGAGGCTTGGTTGTCTAGGTTGGGTGGCGGCTGGGAGTGGGACTGGAGGAGGCATTGGGGAATGACCGGAGAGAAATCCTAGAGATTGTTTATATATCAGGGTATTCGGCCCTATATGTCAGCGGGTCTGGCGGGTATGCGGATTCGGTATCAATTTTTCAAACCCGTTGGTACGTTGTGTTTAAAGTTGTACCTATGCTGTACCCGCGGACATAACTTTAAACCCGTATCCGTGCCCGTCAAGTTTAGTATCCGCGGGTACGTGGATTTTCTGTACCTGTTGCCATCTTGACTCTAGACTCTGGAGTATAAGGTGAACCTGGAAAATCAAGCACTGTGGTTTGAAACAAGAAGCGAAATGCAGAGGGCCCATGGGCCGTACGCCACAGCGCCGTGCGGAGAGCAACATCCAAAGCACGCGGGCACAGCTCCTGATTTCATTTTGTTTTCACCTGCGTCTTCTTGTTGGTCTTCGCCGTCGCCTGCCCACTGCTCGCAGTTTGTGTATATATGCTATCGTCGCCACGCCGGAAAACAAAGCCCTTCATATCATATGTTCAGGCAGGCATTCACACACAGTATCTGCTTGATTTATTACTGATTTTATCTGCAGAAGATTGCACGAAAGAATAGCCATATACATGAGCACAGTAGTAGTTAGGATCCTTTTCTATCGATGAACTGATGAAGTGTGAGCGCCTCCTCGTGTTTGTTCGTTAAAAAAAACAAATAGAAGACAGACAAAGCACAGTGGCTAGGTAAGACCTCCTCCAAAGTTCCAGTTTCCAAAGATTTGAGCTTCGTACGAGCTCTAAATCATTTCATACTATTATTTAGAGAAGTCTTAATAGACTACTACTCCAACAGCCTAGCTCTTAACACACCGTCAAATATTAGACCGCCCACGACAATCTTAGTGAAATCACCGGCTGAGGTGGAGCCGACAAGCAGTAAAAAAAAAGAAGGAAAAACTGTTATCACCGCTCCTCGATCTTTGTATCCTCTCTCTCTTGACTCCTGTAGACGACACTATCTGGGAGACAAGACCTAGCTCGACACTTTTTGCCGTCTTTCTCTCCGGCTGAAGGAGACTTTTGTAATTGGAAAAAAGTTCAATTTACTCCATCAAATATAGCAAAAATTTGAATAACTTTCTAAATTATAATTTGGTTGAATGTACTCCCTAAACAATGCTATTTAGTACATTTTACTCTATAATACAAATATATAATTTGTCTTTGTGTTTCTCAAACACTAGTTGAATTTTAATTTCAAATGTTGCAAGGTAGTAGTGGACATCACTATGCATGTTTGTAAAAAAATATTATATTTTTTCATCATTAGTTTTTATATAATTTGAACTCCAATGGTTAATTTATTATTAAATATCCTAACTATCACAATAATGATGAGAAATTATAATGTATTTTTTATAACATGTGTTATGATGTGTACTATCATCTTATAAAATTTCAACTAAAAACTACACATATGCATGGAGAAATGAAAAAAAAACAAATTGTATTAGGGGATAATTTGAATTAAAGATTTAGTTTGGGAGTAAAATGAACCGAATGATAGTTTACGGGGTTATTCGAACTTTGGTTATTTTTGAGAGGACTAATTTAGACTTTTCCACAATAATTAATGTTTCTAGAATCTCTAACACTACTCCCTCCATACCCATAAAGCATGTCGTTCTGGGCTGTTGATCTGTTTTCACAAAGCACGTCGTTGTGCGCATGCGGGTCGCGTTTGGACGTGTTTCCCCTAAGCGATCGCCGTCTGTTCCCACCTCACTCAGCATTCATCACGGCGTGTCGTTCCTCTCCTGCAGTAATCACTGGCCTCGTTCGTTGCCCACAGCTCGGCTCCTTTCCTCTCCCACGGCATGCTCGCCTCGTTTATTGCGCACGCAGCAAGCTGCTCCCACGCATGCGACAGGCCAGTGGCGAAGCTAGAGCGAATGAGTCGGGGGTGCCCAACTTTATCAACAGTATAATGATCTATATGATGTTCAAGCAAATAGTGTAGCTAACTCATAATTTTTAATGAGCTCATCAAAGTCTCCCCATCGAAAGCATGAAATGAGTCTCTTGGATTGAAAGCGGCTGACCAAACAAGTGGTTAGTTCAAGAGCTTGATAGCCGGTTTAGTGAGACATCAACTCAATTGCGCAATCCACTGCATATTGATGCTTGTTTGTAATTCCTGATTTTTTTCTAGGTTGTCTAGGATCAATATATGTACTTTCCATATCCACTCTACTAATTTCATACAAGTCACAAAACTCATTCACATCATCCAATAATTTTTCCCAACCATCTCTTCTAAGATCATCCAAATGGAGTCTAGTTGATTTCACACATCCAATGGCATTTACAATGGCTTGATCCTTGCTTCAACAATACTCTAGTTGACAAGGTCCATTCTCCAAGTATTTTCTTCTCACCTTTTCTCTCAAGTTAGGAGATAAGCATCAATTTCTTTCCTCAAACCAGGGTCATATTTAATCTCCTCATCCCAATTGAGTTCAACTGGACATGAATTAGCATCAATTGCGTCTTGAGCTTTTCGTTTATAATATCTCTCCATGACTACCTATAATTCGTTCACAATCAGATTGTATTTTACTTAACTAATTTATGTAGAAATAAAGTAATTTGAGGAGGAAATAACTCACTAAGCTTCAGCCTTCACGGCCTTCACGGCAAGCAGCACATCCTTGATCCCTCACGGCCTTCCTTCACGGCAAGCAGGCAAGCACTTCACTAAGCCTGCAACAGGGCTTTAGCCTTTAGCCTTCAGCACTTCACGGCCGCCAGTGGCGGACCCAGAATTTTAATATAAGGTAGTCCTAGTCAATACTATAGTAATTCGTATATAATATAGAATAACTAAAAAATGATTTATGTATATTTAAAAGAAAACATAATACCTTGAATGCAATATTTTAAGTAGAAAACTTACATAAAATGTAATATGACTGAAAATGCAATTACCTAAAATGTAATATTTAAGTAGTTCAAAGCCTAGATTTATTGCGAAACTGCCAAAGTCTTAATCATACAAGCCGAACGGAGCAGAGCAAATTCAGATATGGAGCAAGCAAAGAGATGTGCTCAAAACGTCCAAAATCAATAGTTCACTCTTGGGCTTTTGCACACCATATTCAAAGCAAATAGAAAAGGTCCGGCAGCAAGGCCTGAACACGGGGAGGCTCTGTAGCAGCGTAGGAGCCCGTGCGCAAAGAATCAGCAGCACAGCGGTGGCAGCTCTCTTGAAGACTGATTATTGGGCCTTTCATTCTCTAAGCCGAAATTAGCTGACTAGTACAGAAAATATGACCCAAAATTTAGGGTAGTTCTGCGCCTATCTGGACTACCCTTTGGGTCCGCCACTGACGGCCGCAAGCAGCAAATAAAATAAGTTGAGCAAATAACTCACTTCTCACCGAGCGTTGGCAAGCAGCAAAGCAGCAGGGCTTCAGGCTGCGGAGTCCAGCCGTCCACGGTCCACGGCTTCAGGCCTGCTGGTGGAAGCGGCAGGCGAGTGGGCGACCTTCGCGACTCCCTGGCTTCACCGCTTCGACTGATCGACTCGCGAGGACCGAGGACGGAGGCAAGCCAAGCGTCGCGGCATCTGCCTGCCTTCGCGGACGAGCGGACGTCGCGGCATTTGCAAGCGAGTGGGCTAGTTGGGCTGGTGGGGGGTGCCTCATCTTGGGCCGAGAGGGGTGCCTATAGGGCCAAAATTTGTTGATCCCTGAGAAATCCTGCAATTCGGGGGTGCCTGGGCACCCACGCCGGCCCATTGGCCTTCGCCCCTGCGACAGGCCACCAGTCTTCTCCCTCTCCAAACGGGCATGCAGGCGGGGCCCTCTCCCTCGAGCTCCGCCACGCCATCCCTGTCCCGGCGCCCATTGTCCTCGCCGCCCCCATGCCCGCACCGGCCACTCGCGCCCCCGCCGCCGCCGGAGTTTCAAATCCCCACCTCGAGCTGGCCCGCGCACCGGCGTCCACGGCAGGGCAGCGGGCCTCCGTTCGAGTGCGCGCACGGATCCACTGCCGCCGGCCCTTCTCCCTCCTCCCTCCCTCGCTCTCCCATGGCGGCGGCGCGGCGGATCCGGTGGTGGGGTGTGGAGGCGGTGGCGGTGGTGGGGCGTGGTGGCGGCACGGTGGCCATGGCGGCGGCCGGGGCGAGGAGCATTGGCGGCGGCCGGATCCGGCTCTCTCTCGGTCCTCTCCGTCCGCCCCCTCTGTCCAGGTCCTCCGCAGCCGTGCCGCCATGGCTATCGGCGGCCCTCTCTCTCTCCCCGCTCGCCGGCCGGTGGTTGCGATGGCGCGCAGTTGCGCGGGCCTCATGCCCGTAGCTTTCCTTGCTACCTCCCCTCAATTTAGCGTATGGAGTCTCGAACAGTATCGTACCGTTCGGCTTACGGAACGCCACTATAGCTCGTTTTCCTGTAAAATGGTATTGGAGGACGTGGTTCCGGTTGGTTTACCGGACCCAGTGCAGATAGCCTAAGTTCCCTTCCCTCTGCTCTACTGCGCGTGCTTCCCTTCCCCAATTCCTTCTACTGTGCTGCTTGTGCTTGATCTGCTCTGTGCCTCTACTGCTTGCTTGAGTAGTTGTGTGTGGCTCTAGAAAGGGACAATTGTATATGGTATATGCTACTAAATTTTACTGCCATGCTATGTTTAGGATCTAAGAATAGATGCGCATGCGACACGCACATGATTTAAAAGAATGTAATTAGCTTTACTAATACCCATGTTGACAGATGGTTCTATAATTAGTTTTTCATGGTATGTTGAAAATATGTTGAGAGATGGTTCTATAATATATTAGAACCTATGTTGTTCCTGCATCATGATATTCAGAATAATCCATCTATAATTTTAGGAAACACAGGTAATGTAGTTTAATTTTACTGATACCCATTGGCTTGATTTAACTGAGTAGACGTGTCAGCGGGGAGGCTGACGAGGAGGATGTCGTTCGTCTTATATGTTGTTGTCGGTGTTCAGATGTCCGGTTAGCTAAAAAGGAGAGGCTCGACGACGTCCCTAGGCAGTGTTGCTAGATTCTTTAGCTCGCTCCGCGCACGATTTTTTTCTGAGCAATCTGACGATATAGTTTTATGGGGGATGACAAGAGGTTTAGTTTCGGTGGCCCATCTAAAGCTCCTGATTCTTCTTATAAGGACACGTTAGCATTTGAGGTGGCTACAAGCATATATGTATAGGTTTCTAATTCGTATGTTGCTTTTTTAACTTTCCAACTGTTGTACGTAATTGTTGGATGTCGGACACGGATGAGAAGGGAGGGACTATGCGGACGGGGGTGGGGCGTGCCAGGTGGGTACCGAGTACGATAGCCGGGTAGAGGGAGGTGCGATGCGAAATAGCTTTTTGACAGAAAAGTTCTCGAATGTGCTATTTTAATGAATCTATCCTTCATCACACCTCCCTCGACCCTGATATTTTAAGATCTTCTTTTGGTACCTGCAAAAGGGTTCTTTTAACCAAGAATAATCTTCGAAGGAAAAACTAGAAGGGCAGTCAAAAGTGTAGCTATTGCAATTGTAACGAAACAATCAAATACCTCTTTTTCGATTGTCAACATTCAAAAGTAATTTAGAGGACTGTCCAAGTTGCTACTGGTTTAACCCCACCTAGATTGGTAACTCACATGCTTGGAAATTGGCTTCAAAATTTTGCACAAGAGGCCTTTACTATTCTAACGAGGACAGCGGCTCTATGTTGGGCAATATGGCATTGTTGAAATGATGCGTGTTATTTTAAGGAAGACCTACTAGCTGCGGATTTGGTCAATCTTGCAGCATATAAGGAGACGACAAATAATCTGTTCATGAAGGTCAGCACTTTTTTGGAGATAATAGCCTTAGAAATATTTGCGAGTCATGGATGAAAGCATAATAATAGACTTTGTCCGGCTTAATTTTGCTTTTTGACTCTCCTGCTAGTCCAGCTATTGAAGCTGGAAAAATGTAATAATTGAAGACTGTGTACGCTAAACCGTAGAGTCCGAAAAATTCCATTATCTAAAAGAATGTAGGTCCAGTGTGAGAGGTAAAGTGGCACGATATATGTGAGAAATGTTTTGAATTATATTCGATCTTCCAATATAGATGTATAGTATTGTCTCGCCGTGCGTCTTATATACGTCTGGGCATTGTGAGAGGTAGCTCGCCACATGTCGTCCTAGCATCTTAAGAATCATAATCAGAGGCCCAGGCCACCCAAATCATCTATCTCTATTTGGCCGCCACACGACCTTGTTGATGATGACGCGTGTCCCGCCTCCGTCACACCTTGACGCCTTCGAATCTTTCGCGCGTGCTCGCCGCATGGGCCAACACAGTCGCATCCTTCCCCCCGCTTCCTTGTTGGTTCATGCACCATGTGGGCCATCCGTGACTCCGTCTGGCTTTTTTTGGGTTACTCGGCCCAAGTCTACTCGTGTTCTTTCCCGAACCTTTCACTTGACCTTCACCACGCACCGTTGGCCGCCTCATCATACTCTGCACCTGCACTTCTCAACTAAAGCAAACATCAACATGCCACAGTTGTCAATCACTCATCATAATTGGCAACTGTAGTAGTTCATCAAGAATTGTTGTGGCTTTGGCGATGCCCCAGGGACAATCATTCTGAACGCAGTAATAATCCAAGGATCAATAGTCAGCGCTCCCAGACTCCGAGCTTCAAGTTGTACCAATTTTTCTATCCGATCCATGTATTTAGTAAAAGAAAATTCCATCCAACGCCTAGCAAGCATGGGAGGGATAGTGGAACAGACCATATGGTCATCTAAAAAAATCAGCCTCCGCCCAACACATCTGCATCACATCCTGGAGAAGGCCCGAGCCTGTGCGCTGCGCATCATGCGACGGGCCACGGCGGCGGCGCAGAGACAGGTGCCGCGCAAAGGCCCAGAAGACCAGGTGTCGCGCAGCGGCCGGCGGCGGCAGCACTCGGACACGGGCTGCCCGGAGCACATGCTCGCGGGCGATGTGGCACTGGGAGTGCCACCACCTTGCGTCCGGTGGCGGCCGGAGCTAGGCACAGGTGAGAAACACAGCGAGATAGGGAGCGATAGAGCTGAAAGCCTGAAATGTTGGATTTGCGTTTTGGTAGGGAAGGGAGGGCGTCCTGCTCCTAAACATAGTCTCCACGTTGTTCGGTTGCGGCTCCCATTGAGTTGGTTTCTACCGTGGTTCCGCAAGTATCCGCTGCTGGCGTCTCTACTTCGTCGGCGCTCTCCTTATTGATGGAGACTCCAAACCAATTGCCGGGTGGTGGAGTTCGCCCTTTGCCGGCCCTCCCTCCTTTGGGGTTTCCTCCCCTCAAAGGGCGTTGGATGGCGGTGGGCGACGCCTGGACGTGCCTTACTTGGTGTCGTTGTCAGCTTGAAGGGAGGTCGTCGTTTCCGGCAACATTCTGGTCAAGTTGTCTCCCCCAGCCTTAGCCCCCATTCTGTTGGGCGAGCCCTCTCAAATCGTAGGAGGGTGGCTCACAGGGCGGTGTAGCTGCGAGGGGTGGGTGGATGCAATTTGGCTCTTGTGAACCTGGCAAGCATGTTGTTTGGTTGCGGCTTCCATGGACGATTGGTAGAAAACTTTTGGTGTACCCTTGAGCTGTATTAGAATTTGTGATGTGTCCATATAACCTTTCTTGTATTTTCTCTCTTTTCGGCCTAGCCGACCTCACGTTGTTATCTCTCGGCTTGCCGAGATAATATTTGTAAGTGTCATTGTAACGGCTCCGTCTCGGAGCTCTTTCGATCAATGAAATAGTAGGTGGGGATCTCCCCCCCACCGAATTTGTTCGAAAAAAAAACATAGTCTCCACGTAGGACACCAACGTACGTGGCAATCCAGTCAGCGAAAACATTTTCAAAACCAGCTTAATTAGCAAATCCGGATTTAAAGATGTGTTAAAGGTGTGTTTTGATGCGGATTAGCAAAAATAAGGGGTTAAGTAAACATTTTAATAGTTTAGAGAGTTATTTGGACCTAACATATACTTGAAGGTAATAAATTGTACTTTTTCCTTAGATATAGGAATATATTGTCTGTTTTATATATGTCCCCCCCTCCGTTCCAAGTTGTAGGTTGTTTTTGCAAATTTAGATACAGAGATTTTGCTATGCACCTAGATAAATACTATATCTAGATATATGACAAAAAATATGTCTCTAAATTTACCAAAAAAATCTACAATTTGGAACGGAGGGAATAACATAGTAAACTAGGTGATACCCCGCGCGTTGCTGCGGGATTTCTTAAATTTTAACGTAAAATTTGAAAGTATAAAAATTAAGATGATTGCATGGCAATATTCACAAAAAAAAAATTGATGGAAAACATAAATAGATGGTCCTAGTGGACATTGATGTGGCATTTGATATAATGGGATCCTATATGATGCGAATAACTTGCATGTTCAGAGAAATAGAGTTAATGACTTTAGTAGGTGTCATCTATATAGACTATATAGTTGATATGAATTTTACTTGCATGTTATTTTTTATCAAGATCGGGTAGAAATCGATAAACTAACATCAATAGAATATTTGATCACATTATAAAAGAATAGGTGCTCAAATAAATAGAGTATGTATATGAGTCTTTCCGTTTATAGATTAAAGATTAAAAGTATTGTAAAAATAGAGTATGTATATGACTTTACGTTAATAGATTAAAGATTAAAAGTATTGCACATAGTAGAAATCATATGGACATTTTCTTGTTTATTGAATCTCGTAAAAATCGATAAGCTAAAAGAAGAAACACCAATAGAATATTTGATCACATTATAGAAGAATAGGTGATGAAAAAAATAGCGTATGTATATGATTTTACTTTAGTTAATTAAAGATTAAAAGTATTGCATATTGTAGAGATGACATGAATATTTTTTGTAATTAATAAGGTAGTTGAAGGTTAGTGGGACACTTAGTGGAGAATGATGTGGACACCTTGCATGAAGAGAGAAATAGTTAGTGGGTGCTATCTATAACATAGTAAATGTTCACAAGCTTATGTTCCTCTGGCAATTTTTTATGTTCCTCTGGAAATCTGTATGGATAAAGTGCTATGACGTTCCAAATTTCTTGTTTGAAATTTTATTGTAAAATTGTTAGCTACAGATTCTAATCAAGAATTTTATGTACAACAAGAACATTGCTTTGATTAACCGAGTAAATTGTTACTGCTGTTATCCCATTTTCTTTGGCTTCTTTGGGTTGAAATTTTTGTAACTTATGTTAACTGTCTTGATGAAACCTGAACATGTTTTTTTTTAAAAGCTTGCAGGAGCACTGCATGGTCATTTAATAGAGAAGTAGTAGGAACAAAATTCTACAAGTTAGATATTACATAAACTGGGAGGGAACTCTGAAACTAAAACACCAAACGAGAAACGTAGCATAGAGAACTAGGTAAACTCTGGCCCTCTGTCGGTATTTTTATCACTCGCCTACTTTGGGATGCCATAAGGTAGGAGATTGTTGGAAGTAGATCACCGAATCTAGAACTTGAAGGTAAACGCAAAGACACAAGACACAAATTTAGACAGGTTCAGGCCGCCGGCATAGCGTAATACCCTACGTCATGTATGGTGGTGGTTTGGTATATTGCGCCCTGCGCTGGGGTGTTGTGCTCTGTTGAGCAATTTAACTATCTGTTGGTTCATACCGATCTAGGTACCTCGCCCTCCTTTATATAGTTCAGGGGGTATGTCGGTACCTCTGGACTAGGGTACCCCTCTTGCTATGTCAAGACTCGCGTAGTTATCTGCAACTATGTCCTAAGGAGCTGAACAACCGGACCCCTGGGGTCCGCCTCCACCACACTGGACCAACAGTCCCGGACCCGCTCCCCACTCGGGGACGGATCCGGTGTCACCACGTGTCCCGGAGAAGGGAGCGCTAAGAAAAACAGCAGGGGACCCCGGACCTCCCACGGGGTCCCGGACCCCCATATACTATCCGGACCCCTCAGCGGGGAGGTAGCAGACACCCCGCCTAAGGGGGTCCGGAGCCGCCACATGTCCGCAGGCGCAGGCACGCGCGCGGCCACCTAGCTTCCTCGAGAAGACTCGCCCACCTACCGCATTCAATGCGGAAGACGTTAAGTGCGCTCTGCCACAGCAGAGCCCGAGGAGACTTTTGCCAGGCTGTACTGCTGATCGCGCGTTACCAAGGCGCACAATACAGCCGCTGGCGCCACCCACGCCACGCGTGTCAGTCTGCTACGCCAGTTAGACACGATAGCTTGGCAACGGATTATCATAACGCCTGCGCGGTAGACCCAACAGTCTACGCCGCAACCTACACTGCCTCAACGGGCGCCTCGCCGATGGGACAAGTGAAGACTCCCTTCGGTCAGAGAGTCTACAGTGCAATAAAGCGTATCCGGGGAGATATTCACAACCACTGTAGCACCATTAGTGTCTTTTTGATAGTAAAATATACATCTTTGTTGGGCCCACCAGTCGGGGTCCAACGCCTGTGTAGGCGTCCTCCTTGCGCTATAAAAGAGGGACGTCCGCTAGAGAATGACTTAACTCTCAAAAGGGGCTTAGAGGCAGAGGATAGACTCATCCACGAACTCCAGAGCAATAGAACTCTCAGTGGACGTAGGGTATTACGCTCCGGCGGCCCGAACCACTCTAGATCCTCATGTGTTCTTGTGTCCTTGCTTCATGAGTAGATCTGAGGAATAGCTTGCACTTTCCCGAGTAACCACCCTCCGGGATTAGGAGGGTGCACTACGCCACCCGGTTGTGGCCCTCCTCCTTGAGCCACGACATTTGGAGCTGTCCGTGGGGAGCGCACAAGCGTTGGCCAGATCTTCGCTCACCTCCTGGTTTCTCAGGTTGAGCACATCTTCTGCAACGACGACAAGAAGATGAAGAGAGGCACGGTGTCACCTACGCCGCATGCCCTGACACTGAGGCAGCAGTGTCCTCGATGCGGGGGCGCACGGCAGCGACTCCTGTTGTGTGTCGCCACTACGATACCTCAGAGCCGGCACGGTGGTGCGCAGGGGCGACGCCTGCTGCGCGTCACCCTGCGACGACCCGGTGTCGGCTCAAGGTTTTCTCTCAAGTAACCACCAGGGGGCCCCTACGGCGGCACGGCGTTGGCTCAAGGTTTCCTCTCAAGATGGGGCCTGGAGCCGACGGCTGTGTCTCGGGAAGGATGTCTGTCGCCTTCTCCCTCGCCTGGCTCATGCCTCCCTTGGAGCTGCTGCAGACAGGCGTCGACCTCCGCCACAAGGCGCGGGAGCCCTGTGCCAGCACCAAGGTGGAGCCGGCAAACGACCGCCCTTCTCCACGCTCCGTGCTTGTCCAAACGAGCACCCGTCCTTCCGCAGCACCAGGGTGTCAAGCTAGCTTCGGCTCACTATGAGCGGTCATCGGGCTAGCTTCCATCGGCAGCTGGCAACGGCAGGACCACTCCCATTCAAAGCCAAAGAATTTGTTCCCATGCTATCTGAGCATGGGACAATTCTTGTGCTGGGAATAGCCCTGCGAGCTCCCGAGGTGATGCTGGATGATGCTGTACAAGCACACCCAGGACGCCTTCGCCTCCGACGATCATGAAGAACCCCTAAGGTGGCCGTTCCACTTCGGTCGGGAAGTGCATGTCTTACGAATGGCAGCTGTAGGTTACTCCTAGATAGGGTTGAGAGAGTTTCTCCTTTGTAATGATGTGGTGCCTACATGTGGTCCAGAGCGGTAGAGGTCCGCACTTGTAAACCCGACCTCTGGCTTCATCGCACAAACAGGCGACACCAGCAAGTGGTCCAGAGCGGTAGAGGTCCGCCCTCGTAATCCCGACCTCTGATGTACACCACGAATCAAGTAATGAAGGAGATTTGCTTTCTCAGTTTTATCTTTACTTTCACTTAACTGCGCTCGTCCGTTCAGCTTGTATTTTTCCTTCTCCCGTGTGAAATCCTTTTTTCGCTAACGATCCAAATTGAGTTGCTGGCTTATGGTCAGGTTGGGATACCCCTTCTAGCTGGAAAGCGGTCCAAGCTCCTAGGGACCTGCTCCGGAGAAGTGGTGCTTGTATCCTGGGGTGGAGAAGTTTAGCGTAGCCGCTTAGCCTGGTAATATATCCTAAGCCTACGCACTTCACTGCCCTATTACGAGTACCCTAGTATCCGAAACTGCCGTACCTAGGGGTCCGGACTCTTTTCTAGTATAAGGCGAGGTTTCCTGTTCCTTACCACGAGGTCCGGTGGTGTGTCTCGTCGGATTGATGGCGATAGCCCAAGTCCACTCCGGCGGAGACCGCTCGCCACGGTCGACCAAGTCCACTCCGGTGGCCCGCTACGGCGGAGACCGCTCGCCACGGTCGCCCAAGTCCACTCCGGTGGCCCGCTCCAGCGGAGACCGCTCGCCACGGTCGCCCAAGTCCACTCCGATGGCCCGCTCGGGCGGAGACCGCTCGCCACGGTCGCCCAAGTCCACTCCGGTGGATCGCTCCGGCGGAGACCGCTCGCCATGGTTGCCTGGAGCCGGGTCCGGGGAAGTGGTGCTCACTCCCTAGGCGGATCGAGGTCCGTGCAGCCGCTTAGCTTGGTTCCGTACCCTAAGCCTGCACCTTCGCCGCCCTGCGGAGAGCGCTCTAGTACCTGAACCTGGCAACAAGTGCTATGGTTTTGAAGGGGTCCGGAGCACCCGCTCTCAACATGAGCACAACAACGCAATCAGGATTGCGTCACGATAATGGCCCCACCTGCGGGTTCGTACCTCCCCCATGGTGGGCCCGGGGGCCACTGTCGGTACCTCTGGACTAGGGTACCCCCTCTTGCTATGTCAAGACTCGCGTAGTTATCTGTAACTACGCCCAAAGGAGCTGAACAACCGGACCCCTGGGGTCCGCCTCCACCACACCGAACCAACAGTCCCGGACCCGCTCCCCGCTCGGGGACGGGTCCGGTGTCACCACGTGTCCCGGAGAAGGGAGCGCTGAGCCAAAACAGCCGGGGGCCCCGGACCTCCCACGGGGTACCGGACCCCCATATACTATCCGGACCCCTCAGCGGGGAGGGAGCAGACACCCCGCCTAAGGGGTTCTGGAGCCGCCACATGTCCGCAGGCGCAGGCACACGTGCGGCCACATAACTTTCTCGGGAAGACTCGCCCACCTACCGCATTCAATGCGGGAGACGTTAAGTGCGCTCTGCCACAGCAGAGCCCGAGGAGACTTTTGCCAGGCTGTACTGCTGATCGCGCGTTACCAAGGCGCACAGTACAGCCGCTGGCGCCACCCACGCCACGCGTGTCAGTCTGCTACGCCAGTTAGACATGACATCTCGGCAACGGAGTATCATAACGCCTGCGCGGTAGACCCAACAGTCTACGCCGCAACCTACACTACCTCAACGGGCGCCTCGCGCGATGGGACGAGTGAAGACTCCCTTCGGTCAGAGAGTCTACAGTGCAATGAAGCGTATCCGGGAAGAGATTCACAACCACTGTAGCACCATTAGTGTCTTTTTGATAGTAAAATATACATCCTTGTTGGGCCCACCTGTCGGGGTCCAACGACTGTGTACGCGTCCTCCTTGCGCTATAAAAGGGGGACGCCCTCTAGAGAATGACTTAAATCTCAAAAGGGGCTTAGAGCCAGAGGATAGACTCATCCACGAACTCTAGAGCAATAGAACTCTCAGTGGACGTAGGGTATTACGCTCCGGCGGCCCAAACCACTCTAGATCCTCGTGTGTTCTTGTGTCCTTGCTTCATGAGTAGATCTGAGGAATATCTTGCACTTTCTCGAGTAACCACCCTCCGGGATTAGGCGGGTGCACTACGCCACCCGGCTGTGGCCCTCCTCCTTGAGCCACGACAGGGTAGAATTCTAGTCGGTTTACAAGGTAGGAGTTCTATGAGGATTATAAAGTAGAGTCCTAGGAAGATTACAAAGGATTTCTAGTTGGAGTCCGGTTTTTTCCTTTCTAGTGTGTATTCGGAATCTTTCTCGCATCTATGCGGTGCGCACAGTCCCGTAGGCTCGGGTCTGACAAGCCCCCGAGCTCTTCATAGCTGAGTACTGCAGGCGTCGAGTACTTCTGAAGTCCTCTGAGTGCTCCGTCGAGTGCCTCATGTAGTCCTCCTAGTACTTCTGGCTGCATCGAGGCTGTCAGGTGCTCAAGCCTCGAAAGTCTTATTTTATATTGTGCGTGATGAACTCGCACTCCATATGGAGTAGCCCCCGAGCTTTAGATTGAATCGTAGAATCAGGCTGAGGGTCATGTCAGTCTTCAATCTTCTGATCTTTTTTTTCAAAAAATTTGAAAAATAAGCCGTCCATGACACATATCCCGCAGCCCCCGAGCCTTGAATCCAAATTCCAAGATTTAGAATTAAGGATCCAAAAGTCGTGGCACACGGTCTAGAATTTTTCTCGCCTCTGGTCTTCACATGAGTCTGAATCGAGTAGTTTTGCGGCATCCAGCCCCTGAGCCTGCGAGCCAGGCAAGCCATAGAAGCCACATCGAGTATTTTTGGTGTCCAGCCCCCGAGCCTGAGAGCAGGACATGCCAATGGTATGCTCCAGGTCTGATTGCCTGTGAAACAAATATAAAAGTATGTTGTAAAATGATATACATGATATCAAGTTGAGAGCAAATCCCAGCATTGCAGAAACTGCATGTAAAAGAACCGGAGAGAATCCCAACATTAAAGAATGCATATAAAAAAAATTTGTGTCTTACTCTAGCTAGGTTATGTAATTTCCCCAAGCAGTTAGCCTATTACGTTTAAGCACCTGATCCCTGATAGCCGTAGCCCATAGCGCAGGGAACGTGGCCACATACACGCGTAGGAACATAGGCGTACAGAAGAGTCGAGATTTCACGGATTAAGGCATGTGCTCCTCGAGTACTTTAGCAACCATTGAGAGGAGACAACGAAAACAGAGAAGAAGTCGGCAAGGCGACAAATACATGCGCGGCGCGCAAAAAGTAGTCGATGAGACTGTGGGTTGCAGACAAAATAGTCGGTAAAAATGCGGGTTGCGCACAAAAAAGTCGGCGAGTGCGGGTTGCGCACAAAGCAATCGATTACGGTGTAGCCCCCGAGCGTAGCTTCGATCAAGAGGCGAACACCAAAAAAGCAGTTGATCTTGTAAAGGACAAGTCGAGAAAAGGTATAAGTGACTTAGCTTGAGTGAAGCCGACTAGTCGGAGTTTGTTCCGACTAGATATTGATGGTGCGAGGTCCATTCTCAACTAGTTTTCTAGTCGAGACAAATAGTCAAACTAGTCGACGATAGGTCGAAGTAGTCCACGGTGGTTGTTGAGGTCGCCGAGTAGTCAAAGTGGTCGACGCCGCATAGTTGAAGTTGAAGTGGTCGACGGTGATTATTGACGTTGCCAAATAGTCGAAGTTGACGGCAGTGTGTGGGAGTTGCAGCGCGAGCCGAAGTCGGAAGCTAAATAAATAAGTTCTCATCCGTGCATGCATGCCACAAAACACATATGTTATCCAACAAATAATTAGCGATACGTATTATCCAAATCATAGGAGGAAAAAGTTAAAATAAGAAAGGAAAGAAAAAACTTACCGTGTAGTTAGACTCCGATCTACATGCAAATAGATTTCAGCCTCGTGGACATGTGCTGCAACTTTTTAGATGAGGTTCTCATGCGCAGCTCCACTTCTACTCGAACTCCGTGAACATGCCCCCGCATGCCCCACGATGACAGCAGCGCAACGGTCTTTTGACTTCAAATTGGAAAAGGATTCACGCTGGTCCTGCCTTGGAGTTGGATTTCGACTTGAACTCGGTTTTGGCGGGATCAGAGATTTTGCTGTTCCGCCTTGTCGTTGAGTAATGCTAGGAATCCGATCTTGGGCTCCGAACACGAGAACAGGTGCTATTCCACTTCAATCTTGATGCTGGAGCAGAACAAAATACCAAACCGCTGCTTCGATTGGTTGAACCTTGCTTGTGCTAAAAAATACGCCGGTTCCTTTCCTTCTAAATGTTCCAAGCGCAGTACAGCATGAACGCTGCTTTAGTTCTTCTTGTCTTCTTGGGCAGGTGTGCTAGCTCTTTTTGCCACCAATCAACAATATCTAGGCTCATATTCGGTACCTGAACCAGTTGACCCGCCCAGGCTTGTACTCTTTCCCACACCAATCGTGCAAATGGACAGTGTAGTACCAGATGTGCCGCCATTTCGTGTTCTTGATTGCAGAGTACACAGACCGGGTTACATGGCCATTGTCTAGCCATCAGCTTGTCCGCGGTGAGGACCTTGCATTGTACTAACAGCCACGCAAAAAAACTTGTGTTTGCCCTCCGCCTCCTTCCAAATAGAAGCTCCATTGAAATTGCTGTAAGATCCCACAAATTGCGCGTTGTAGGCAGATTTAGAAGTGTAAGTTCCATCTGCAGTCCACGTGCTGTCCGGCTGGGTAGAAACCTGAACATGTTAAGACTGACCCCAACAGCGCGAGGCAAAAGCATTTTTTGCCTCGCGCTGGTTACTGTGCGTGTTTGCGATCTCCTCAAACAGATCATGCATCGTGCGATGCTTTTTCCCTTCGGAGGAGAGAGGAGATGCAAAAATACATCTCCTCTCTCCTCCAATGCATCTCGATCTGGCGCGGAGGAGAGGGGAGCCGGTGACGACGACCCGGCGCGGAGGCGGGTGGAACCCGGCGGCGACGACGCGCGGACGCCCTCCTTGCCTTCCTGCTCCTCCTCCTGCTGTTCATGCCGCTCGATGACTGCTGCAGGCCGTGCGCCGCCGCCTCCGCGGCCTCCTTCTCCCCCGCCGCTACCCACGAGCCTCCTCCCTCCGCAGCGACGGGCGAGCGCGCGGACGGCGGCCCCCTTCTCCACCGGTGCCGGCTTCGCCCCGGGCCCTCCTCCTCCCTCCGCCGCCAGCCACCCCCTCGCCGCACCTCCGCGCAGCCTTCCTCCTCCAGCCGCGGCGGGACCGCGGTGGATGTGGCGGCGGCCGCCGGAGCTCCAGTTCCCCTTCTCGTGCTGGCCCGCGCGCTGGCGCCCGCCCCTCCCCGCGGCTCGGCTCCCCTCCCCGGGCCGGCGGCGCGCAGGAGCTCCTCCTCCTCGCTCCTCCCTCCGCCGACGCCCCTCGTCCTCCGCGGCCACCGGTGGGAGGAAGGGAGGAGGCCCGAGCTCGAGGTGGGGAGGAGGGGCGCGCCGCGGGGCAAGCGAGCCGCGGAGGTGAGGAGGCCCGCTCCCCATCAGAAGGACGCCGCGCCGCGCGGGCCTCCGCCATGGCCGCCGCGAGGGAGGGGCGAAGGGCCGCCGCACGCCACGCCACCGCTCCAGGGCCGGCGGCCGCGAGCTCCAGGGGAGGGGCTCCCCGGCGAGCTCGATGGAGGGGACCGCCGCCGCGGCGCGCCTCCTCGCCGACCCCGCGTCGGATGCACGGCGTGGCGGAGCGGAGCGGCGGGCCGGAGCTTGGGGAGGGGCGCCGCCGGCAGGCTCGGGTGGGATGAGCGGAGGAGGCGAGGCCGATTTGCTTTAGCTGTTGGAGACCAAGAAAAATGCCTGACCAACGCATCTACTGTGTGCAATGCAAAACGCGATATGCATGTCTTATTTTGCCTTCTCTTATTGGAGTTAGTCTAAGGAGCGAGAGGTGGGAGTATCCGGCACGGCTTGCTCCGGAACCGAGGTGGTGGTGCGCATGCGCAGGACCTGCAGTTGCGGCATCCACAAGGAATTCAGCTTCGAACACCGCCCCTGGTCGACCAGCTTCCCTATCCACCTTTACCATCAGTTTATCCCCATTCACCATCAGTTTATCCACCTTCACCATCAGTTTCGGCCTGTTGTCAGATCGATCAGATTGCTCCATTTCTTTCTGTGACTTTTTTCCCCGGCAATTTACCGGAGTCTGAACTGAATATAGGTCCCTCATATTAATACATACTCTATATGCAACAAAACTAATATACGATACATCCGTGCCTAAAAATAAATAGAATCATAAAAGAAATATGCGTGTGTGAATATTTTTCAATATAGTTGTCGTCTCTTCTTTTCAGTATATACATTGATGCCACTATCACATCACAATATGTGATTATGTTTGATAGATTTCTGACATCTCATTAAGATATTTGGCTTTTGGCTTATATTATATGGCTCCGAATGTGTACGTGTATATATGTGTATCAGTATCTTCTTACCTTTAATATGTGTGTCTATATCTTCTTGGCATGTACTACTCTTCTTATGGTTTATTATTTGACACTGTGCATTCACATTCACATAAAATCACTTTGATTAAACCAAATCCAGTAAATGTGAACTACTTTATGTTGCCAAACAGAATTGAAAAAAATGTATTGCCATCTATTTATGTTATAAATAAATCACACTTGTCATCATTCTACCATAGTTTTCATGTGTTATGTATGCACTTACCATCCATGCTAGAATGTAAATGGATTTCACAATCCATGTAGCCTAAATGCTATTCGTATGTACTAATAAAGTAATCAAATAACCTATTGGTCCATGTTGTAATATACTCACATATAAATGTCCCGTTTGTAGGTAAACGGGTAGGCTACGCTAGCATCACTACCGCATAAACCCAAGATACTTGCGAGTAGAAGATCATGGATCGTTACCACTAGACGCGCAGCGCAGCAGAAGAAGTCGCGCGTCGATGTAGAGGAAGTAGTCGATCACGTCCCACGAACCGAGCTCCTCGTATTTGATCCCAGCAGCCGATCAGCGCAGCAGTCGCAGCAGCGCCTCCACGGAGTCCACACGTACGGGGATGAAACGCCGTGCGTCGGTGTGCTAGCACCGCACGCACGGCAAGGGCGGCGGCCGAGAGAGAGGGAGGGGCGGTGGCTAGGGAGGTGGCGCTGCTCAGGTGATCGCCCCCCTAGCCCCTCCCTCATATATATAGGGCGTACTAATGGGCTTCTATCTCATAGGCGCCTATTAGTAACCCTAATCCCTCTTGGATCAATATCCACTTGGGCCTTTAAACTCGTCGGATCTCGTCCTCGTGCCGCCATGCACGAGCTTCACTGATCTGGGGCCGTAGATCGATACGGTCGTTGATGTGGTGTCGCAGATCGTCCGGTGGGGGTGGCGCCACTTGAAGTTGTGCCGCCCGAGTGATGGCGTGTCGGACTGCCTCTCCGACCGGAGTTCGTGGGGCAGCTCCGGCCAGCTGGGCTAGAATTCCCGCCGCCCTGCTCGGAGTCTCAAGTACTTGAGCGAATTCCGGGAGCAGGTTCCACTGCGGCCCCTGCGCTTGCTCGCGCGCCTCCTAAGCTCGCTGCCGTTCCCGTTCTGCCCGTTGATGGGCAGCTTGCCTAGCTTGTTCTTGTTCGTCGTGGCGAGCTTGGCGCCGCTGGTTCCTCTGACGTCGGAACTCGGGGGTTTCTCCCGCATAAGATCCAATGTTTTAAATAGCGGGCTAAGCCATTTAGCTATCGATGTCCAAAAACGAGCTATAGCTAGCTATAGCGGGCTATAGCGGTAGCTAAGAGCTAAATTGTACGTAAAAAAACTTAGCTAAATTTCTCTCAAACAGCTATAGCCGGAGATAGCAGAAGCTATAGCCGGAGATTTAAAACCTTGATAAGATCTCTCGTCGCGCGAGACCGGTTGGTCCCGATCTCGTTCACCCGCAACATGATGCCGTCGAGCTTTCCGGATGGAGTTTCGCTGTAGGCGTGCTTCGCGCTCATCAGTGCCCTCCGCCAGAAAAGATGACTCGTCATCTGAAATTGGGTCTCCTTCAGCTTGGGGACCCAGGAAGAGAACTTCTGCATAACTCCGAGCCGGGCCCGAGATCGAGTCTTCCGACTCGATGGAGACGATCTCCGTGGTGCTCCTGGATGAAGGTGAGTCGGGCGACTCAAGGTTGCAGATCTCTTGAGGGCGCGAGATCGTGCTGCTCTGAGGATCGCCAGCGTTGTTAGTGTTCCGCCAGCTGACCGAGCGCCCGTTTGGGGTTGAGGTGATGACGAGACCCAAATGACGCTTAGCCGGAAGAGTGCCTTCGGGAGTCGATTCCCGCTGAGCACCATGGCTGCCCTCGGAGAGAACCACCGGCCGGGGGAGCATTCGCTGGTGTGTCGTTGTTGTGTTCTGTAATCTGTACGGTAGCCGTGAAGGGAAACGGGTAGGCTACGCTAGCATCACTACCGCATAAACCCAATATACTTGCGAGTAGAAGATCATAGATCGTTACCACTAGACGCGTAGCGCAGCGGAAGAAGTCGCGCGTCGATGTAGAGGAAGTAGTCGATCACGTCCCACGAACCGAGCTCCTCGTACTTGATCCCAGCAGCCGATCAGCGCAGCAGTCGCAGCAGCGCCTCCACGGAGTCCACACGTACGGGGATGAAACGCCGGGCGTCGGTGTGCTAGCACCGCACGCACGGCAAGGGCGGCGGCCGAGAGAGAGGGAGGGGCGGCGGCTAGGGAGGTGGCGCGGCTCAGGTCATCGCCCCCCTAGCCCCTCCCTCATATATATAGGGCGTACTAATGGGCTTCTATCTCATAGGCCCATTAGTAACCCTAATCCCTCTTGGATCAATATCCACTTGGGCCTTTAAACCGTATTGTGATGATGGGCTCTTGGGCATATCACCAACAATCTCCCACTTGCACTAGAGACAATCATACATGCAAGCTTTCCAACATTCCAAACCCCTTAAGTGTGTGACCCGTTAGGTTCATGTGTAGGTGGTCGTGATCGGAAATCATTTCCGAATCACAAGTCAATAGCGGCACCTAGCAGGGCATAGTGACTCACAAATACACATAAAGATCATATCGGCCGAACCATAGATATACTCATACACCGATCCCTTTGCCACACGATACCAGTCAAGCTCAAAGCGAGATGCGTGCCACCTTTGTGATAGCTCGACCATTCTCTCGATCTAATAGTGGATTCTATTCATAACTAACCTTTAGTCATTATGATTAACTCTTTAATCACTTTGGCATGGCCATGCACTTTCAAATCCAACTATCTCGAGGGGCCCAGAGATATCTCTCCCGTTATCTAGGAGGGGCAAATTCCATCTTGATCCGCTCACATCCCATTCCATGTTTCATGACATACCTGTAAGCTGCTTTTGTAACTACCCAGTCACGGAGTAGCGTTTAGCAGCCCCAAGATGCACCACTAGACACAGTGAGAAACAATGGCGATCTCAGGTCTAAGGATTCAGTAGGTATAACACTCAAGAACAACTGATGGCACATACAAAATAACAATCCCAACATTGTCTTGGAGTGGGTCAATCCAACACCATGTTCACCAACATGTGTCCACATCATTAATCCGATATCTCCATATCCATGATCCGTGAAACATGATCATCAATTAATGCATGTGCTAGTCTCAACGTCGTTGTTGTCCCACACAACGACATAAACTAGGGATAATTTAGAATCATATCATTTTCAACAAAGAGTTTCACGAACAAGTCACATACTTGATAATCAATGTAAAATAATCATCCATGGAACAAATAACAATTATTTATCATTACATAAACATACTCATGACACAAAATCTCCCACGCACACTAGAATCACTGATGTAAGTATCTAATACCCATAGATCTCATGTGCGCCTCATGCTTTGGTTGTGGGAGAGGCTTCGTCAACGGATCAGCAACGTTTGAATCCGTGTGCACCTTGCAAACCTTCACATCACATCTCTCAACAAAGTTACGGATGAGGTGATACTTTCGCAGTATATGTCTGGACTTCTTAGTTGTTCTAGGCTCCTTTGCTAGTGCAACGGCACCACTATTATCACAATAGAGGTCCACTGGACTGGACGCACTAGGAACAACACCCAAGTCAGAAACAAACTTTCTGATCCAAACAGCTTCTTTTGCAGCTTCGGAAGCTGCAATATACTCGGCCTCTGTCGTCGAATCAGCCACCGTATCTTGCTTGGAACTCTTCCAGCTCACTGCCCCACCATTGAGGCAGAAAACAAAACCGGATTGCGATTTGGAGTCATCTTTGTCTGTTTGAAAACTAGCATCGGTGTAACCCTTTACAAGGAGCTCATCTTCGCCTCCAAATATTAGGAACATATCCTTAGTTCTTCTCAAGTACTTAAGGATACTCTTTACAATTGTCCAGTGAGGTTCACCGTAATCTGACTGATACCTGCTCGTAACACTTAGAGCAAAGGAAACATCTGGGCGCGTGCAAAGCATAGCATACATGATCGACCATATGGCTGAAGCATAAGGAATCGTACTCATCCTCTTTTGCTCATCAGGTGTCGTAGCACACTGACTCTTGCTTAGAGTAATGCCATGTGACATTGGCAAGAAACCTTTCTTGGAATCTTGCATATTGAACCGATTCAGTATCTTGTCAATGTACGTGTCTTGGCTCAATCCAATTAGCCTTTTTGATCTATCTCTATAGATCCTAATACCCAGAATATAAGCCGCCTCTCCTAAATCCTTCATCGAAAAACTCTTTTTCAATGAGGTTTTAACGGCTTCAAGCATTGGAATATCATTTCCGATCAGTAATATGTCATCCACATATAGGACCAGAAACACAAGTGCGCTCCCACTAGCCTTTTTGTAAACACAAGGCTCGTCTTCATTCTTGATGAAGCCAAACCCTTTGACTACTTCATCAAAACGAATATTCCAACTCCGAGATGCTTGCTTCAATCCATAGATGGACCTCTGAAGCTTACATATTTTCCCAACATTTTTAGGATCGACAAAACCTTCAGGCTGTGTCATATACACATCCTCACTTAGATGTCCATTAAGGAAAGCGGTTTTGACATCCATTTGCCATATCTCATAGTCATAATATGCGGCAATTGCTAGGAGAATTCGAACAGACTTTAGCATTGCGACGGGCGAAAAGGTTTCCTCATAGTCAACACCTTTCGCCACCAATCGTGCCTTATAGATGTGAACATTTCCATCCATGTCTAATTTTTTCTTAAAAATCCACTTACAGTCGACAGGTCTTACACTGTCAATCTGATCGACCAAGTTCCAAACTTGATTATCATGCATGGATTTTAACTCGGATTCCATGGCTTCAAGCCATTTGTCGGAGTCGGGTCCCATCATTGCTTCTTTGTAGGTCAAGGGCTCATCATTTTCCATCAATAATACATGGCGCTCCTCCGTAATAAGGAGGTTGAGCTTGTCAGTAGCGCGACGTGCCCTTATAGACCTTCGTGGGGCTGGTGCCTCAACTACGGGTTGTGCAACATCTTGCACATCCCGTGGATCTTCAGTGGGTGCTGAAACAGTTTCGGGTGTTTCCTGAATTTCTTCAAGTTGCACCTTGCTCCCACTAAATCCTTTTGAGAGAAACTCCTTTTCTAAGAAAACACCATTGCGAGCGACAAACACTTTGCCTTCCGCCATATTGTAAAAATAATATCCTTTGGTTTCCCTAGGATACCCCACAAAGAAACATTTGTCTGACTTTGGAGTGAGCTTATCTGACATCAAACGTTTGACATAAGCCTCACATCCCCAAACTTTGAGAAAAGATAATCCGGGACGCTTCCCAGTCCATATCTCATATGGTGTCTTCTCAACAGACTTACTTGGAACCCTATTCAGTGTGAACGCAGCAGTTTCAAGAGCATAACCCCAAAATGACAATGGAAGATCAGCTTGGCTCCTCATGGACCTAACCATGTCCAACAAGGTTCGGTTCCTCCGTTCGGAAACCCCATTCCATTGAGGCATTCCGGGCGGAGTTAGCTGCGGAATAATTCCACATTGCTTCAAATGATCACCAAATTCAAGGCTCAAATATTCTCCTCCACGATCAGATCGCAGAAATTTAATTGTCTTGCCTAATTGATTTTGTACTTCATTCTGAAATTCTTTGAACTTTTCAAACGATTCAGACTTGTGCCTCATTAAGTAGATATAGCCATATCTACTAAAGTCATCAGTGAAAGTAATGAAGTACTGAAAACCACCTCTGGCTATTGAGCTCATTGGTCCACATACATCGGTATGTACAAGTCCCAACAAGTCACTCGCCCTCTCACTCTGACCAGTGAAAGGCGCTTTGGTCATCTTTCCAAGCAAACAAGACTCACATGTGTCAAATGATTCAAAATCAAATGAGCTTAACAATCCATCTTTATGGAGTTGTTCAATGCGCTTCTCATTTATATGACCTAAGCGACAATGCCAAATAAAAGTGGGATTCAAATCATTTGGTCTAAGCCTCTTAGTATTAATGTTACAGACAGATTTATCCTCAAGATCAAGAACATATAATCCATTCACCAATGGACAATGAGTATAAAAAATACCATTGCAAAAGATAGAACAACATTTGTTCTCAATTACAATCTTAAAATCACCAACTTCTTCCAAACATGAAGAAGAAATAATGTTCTTGCTCAAAGCAGGAATGCAATAACAATTATTTAATTCCAAAACTAATTCGGAGGGTAGAGACAAGTGGTAGGTGCCGACCGCCAACACCGCAACCTTTGCGCCATTGCCGACCCGAACGTCCAACTCGCCTCTTGCAAATCTTCTAGTCTCATTTAGACCCTGCAACGATTTGCAAGTGTGAATCATCGATCCAGTATCAAATACCCATGATTCACTAGAAGATAATGCAATATTTATTTCTATAACATTTATACCTGAAGTGGAAGTCTCACTTCCCTTCTTCTTCTTCTTTTCTTCCAAGTACTTCTTGCAGTTCCTAGACCAATGTCCCTTTTCATGACAGTGGAAGCATTCATCTTCAGAAGTAGGGCCAGATTTGGCCTTAGGTGCTGGCTTTAGCTTAGAGCCCGAGGACTCACCACCGGAACTCTTTTCCTTGCCTTTACCTTTGGGATTAGGAGGCGTCCAACGCTTCCTCTTTTTGTTCCCCTTCTGAATCATCATCACATGATTGGGATTCTTCTTAATGCTCTCCTCTGCTGTTTTTAGCATCCCATGCAACTCACTCAATGTTTTATCCAAGCCATTCATCTGAAAGTTCATGATAAAAGGCTCATAGCTCGCCGGGAGCGACTGGAGAATAACATCAGTAGCCAAGTCTTGGTGAAGTTCAGAACCAAGTCTATCCAAAGTCTCAATGTAACCAATCATTTTGATCACATGAGGACTGACTGGGCTACCTTCTGCCAGCTTGCACGCAAACAAGGACTTTGAGATATTGAACCTCTCAGTCCTGGCTTGGTTCTGAAACATCCCACGCAGCCCCTCGATCATGGTATGAGCATCTGCATGCTCATACTGCTTCTGCAGATCAGGGAACATGGTGACGAGCATCAGACAGCTGACATCAAGTGAGTCATTGCAGTGCTTCTCATAAGCTCTGCGATCAGCAGCAGTTGCATTGTCAGGGAGATCATCAGGATATGGCTGCTCAAGAACATACTCCTTTTTCTCTTGTCTGAGAACAATTCTCAGATTGCGGTACCAATCAATAAAGTTTGTTCCATTCAACTTTCCTTTCTCAAGAACAGAACGCAAATTGAAAGCGGAATTGTTACTGGCAGACATGATCTACAACATTAAAGTAAAGCAAGATTTCAGCACTAAGTTTATGTAAAGACTTTCATTAACTGATTTAACAAAAGACAACCTACTATATCAAAGTCATCTTCCCTCTAATGACATATAGTAGTTCAAGATCCATAATCACTAAAATTCTAGTGAGCTTTAGCATCACGGCTAGAAAAGTAGTGATACAGGTAAGTAACAAATTACTAATCACATCTCTATGCGACTCTTGTTTGTTGGGTGGCATCCAATGCCCCGGCCCCAACCCTATGCCTTAAAGCCCAAAACTGTTTTGATAGCTTTGCTGAGTAAACCAATACTATGCTTGTGAATGTCCGACATCCACCCTATACAAAAGTGATAGCTGAGGGTACTCTACTTTGGTAAACCTACCACACAACGATCAAAATTTATAGGTGCAGCTATTGGTAAAAGGCATCAAAAACTCAAACTTTTCTGAGGGAAGCTATTCTATCATGATTAAAGCATCCACCATATGTAAAAGCATGAAAGAATAGTATGACAGGAAAATAAACATCACAGGCATATAATCATATTATATTGTGAATAGTATGGCCTCTTGCATCACAATGGGCTCCATCGCCATGGCTCCAAGGTGACCTCCATTGCCATCCGTCCTGTCTTGTGGTGATCATCATCGCCATCATGATTGAAACCTCCATGAAAAGATACTAAGCTACTACATCTAATAGCTAGTGAAATAATTACATGAGGATTCAAACATCACAAGTCGACACGCAGGTCGTTATACAATAATGGTGCAACCTCAACCCGGTTGTGTTAACTTGCGACACGCAGGCCGCACAAATCATCACATAAATCATCACATGACATTGAGGCCATACCATTCACATCACACGCTGCAAAAACAAGTTAGGCGTACGACGTGTTCTACCAAAGTAGCGCTTGGGAAGCCGCTACAGCGAGAAAGCAACGGCGGTCCAACCTCACGGAATTACACAGATCGCATCTATGGAATCCCTATGAAAATCTCATCAGAGTGATCGCATCACCTCAAATCCGAGCCATTCTTAATGCCTCAATTTTCACTAGGTCAATCACCTTGACCGTGCAAACTTTGCACTTGAGAAGACTGCATCTACACATGACCTTGATCTGTTGGTTCAATCTGCTGACTATGCACACAGTTAGTCCCGATGGTGATTCCAGCCGGTAGGGACATGTCGTATGCATAACAGAGAAAGAACACAAACTAATCTTTTGTCACATGCCGCGCAATCAACTCGCTCCAGTTTTAACCCCTTATGACCAATTGATATAATCAAACCGTGCAAAAGTAATAGATCCAATCTACTACAACAACATATCACCTATATGCAAAAGATCCAGACCAAAAACTACGCAACCTGGCTCTGATACCACTGTAGGTAAACGGGTAGGCTACGCTAGCATCACTACCGCATAAACCCAAGATACTTGCGAGTAGAAGATCATAGATCGTTACCACTAGACGCGCAGCGCAGCGGAAGAAGTCGCGCGTCGATGTAGAGGAAGTAGTCGATCACGTCCCACGAACCGAGCTCCTCGTACTTGATCCCAGCAGCCGATCAGCGCAGCAGTCGCAGCAGCGCCTCCACGGAGTCCACACGTACGGGGATGAAACGCCGTGCGTCGGTGTGCTAGCACCGCACGCACGGCAAGGGCGGCGGCCGAGAGAGAGGGAGGGGCGGCGGCTAGGGAGGTGGCGCGGCTCAGGTGATCGCCCCCCTAGCCCCTCCCTCATATATATAGGGCGTACTAATGGGCTTCTATCTCATAGGCCCATTAGTAACTCTAATCCCTCTTGGATCAATATCCACTTGGGCCTTTAAACCGTATTGTGATGATGGGCTCTTGGGCATATCACCAACACCGTTTCCACATTATCTTAACTTTTTTTCTATATCTTATCTTGAACCAAAGTGAAAAGGATCTGTGTGCAGGTGGGCGGCACAAAGGACTACTAGTTGTGTTCCAAGCTAATGAGCACTGACAACGTTTTCAGTTGTCACCCTTTGGTGTGAGCGGCTTTATTTTCTGGTGAAGTCCGTCAGGGAATTAATGTTACTTGCCTTTTTACGCGCAGTGATCCGATCCAATTGTTTTGTCCTGGCCTTTTGCCTCCTCTTCTGCTTCCATAACGGCGTGGCTAGCGGATCGATAGGAGCTTGCTTTATCATAAGCTACATGTGTTCCAAGCTGATGAGCACCGACAACAAACAACGTTGTCAGTTGTCACCCTTGGTGTGAGCAGCTTTATCTTCTTGTGACATCCATTAGGAGATGCTATTTGCCTTTCTGCTTCCATAAGGGCGTGTCCAGCGGGTACATAGGAGCTTACTTTAGCATATAGCCACGTGCCAGTGAGAAGAGGAAAGAGGAGAGAAAAAATCATCGATAGAACGAGCGACTCGCTAGCACACGTTTCCATGACGTCGAGCCAGGGATGCTAGTTGGAGCGTGTGCGTCGCCAGCGAACAGGTACCTTCCACTGTTCTTCGTTTTTTTTCTTTCTTCTTTCTTTCTTCTTCCTTCCCGTCGCCCCCGCCGTCGACCACCTCCTCCGGCTCCGGCGGCCTCCGCCGCCTCTGCCGCCGCCCTCCCTAACCGAGCCCGCCACCGTGCCACGCAGCCACCGTCGCGCCGTCTTCTCCTCGCCCCCGCCGCCGGCCACCTCCCACCAGTTGTCCAGTCCCGGCCGGCCGACGGCGCGGGAGCGCCGTCGCGCCCTCCGCCGGCCAACCCACCTCCACCGCCGGGCCGCCGCCACCCCCGGCCCTCTCATCTATGACCGCGGTGACCATGGAGCCGCCCCCCACGCCTGGCAACCCGGAAACCTAAAGACCGCCGCCTCCCGCCACCACTCAGCCGGGCCGCTCCACCCACTCCCTAGCCGCCCCCTCCCCCTCCTCCAACTCCAGCTCACCCGGCCGGCAGCGGCGGAGACGTAAGGAATTCGCGTTGAGCCCCATAGACAGCGTGTGCCCAGCGGCTGGCGTGGTCGCCTGGTCGGGCGAAGCTCGGCCTCCGGGGCGTGTCCGGCGCAGGGCGGAGCTCCGCCACCGCAACTATTCAAGTTATGGTTTCAACTGCGAACTGTTCATTGATGATCCACAGGCGGCAACTATTCCACTTCTGGGTTTTCCCCCCTTTTTTCTCCTTGTTTTTTATTCAACGCTAAACTTTAACTGATCTAGATGTTTGTGTTCCCGGTGGAGAGGAGTGGGCCGCCGGCCCATGAGCGTGGGTACCACTACCACACGAGGGCCGGGACCGTATCGTTCACACACGCGCGGAGTAGGCCCGCCGCCGCCATCGCGGCGCGCGTCGCCTTTTTCCTATTCCTCCTCCGCCACAAGACCACAGGGCACAACCAGGGCCGCTCGGTCGCTATAAAGGCTGGCGACTCCCACGGTCCCACCAGCCTCGCGCCGTCGCGCCCGCGTGTGGTGGTGGTCTGTAGGCGGCTGTAGCACACTAGGCCAGGCCGGCGCCCCTTCTGTTTCGGCTCGGCCCCCTGGCGCGGCGCGCGGCGCTCTCCTCCGCTCCATCCGGCTGCCGGACATGACGACCGGGGCCCGATCGGATCTCGAGGCGGGCCACGTTAGCTCCCGGCGCCGCGGCGCGTCAGCGGCCTCGACCCCGGCCACGGCCGGCCTGGAGCAGGCGGAGGCGGAGGTCAGTGCGCACGCGAAAACCTCGCCCGCCTTCCTTCCATCTCTCTAGTCTCCACTCTACCTAGGACGTATGTACTCCATCTGATTTTCGTTTTTCAAAAAACACTCCACCTGATTTCCTTTTTGTTTTCACTCGGGTCTTCGTAAAACACTCGCGATCTTCGTCTCTCTGTCCTGCTCGTCTTGCCAGAAAGCAGAGTCGTCGAGCCCTCTTTACAAGTTCAGGCATTAGCATGGGCATGGCTCCTTTTACTGTTTCATCCATCCGTTGGAGACTGCATGAGAGAATAAGCATCTCGGTTCCTGTCTGCATCTGCATGTACTCCGGCTGTTTGGCGATATTCTTTTTGAACGAAAATTGTTAGGCGATTTTCAGTTTCAGTGACGGAAATCATGATTGTGATGTGCACGGGTGGGACTAATTTACGGTCGACCGTAATCTGGGCTCCATACGGTCGATTCCTTTGTCCGAATGACCTCACGTCACGTCACCAAGTCTTGTTGCCAGCTCCTGTAAAACAAACTGCCATGACACATTTGTATATTATAAAAACTAGGCTAACTTGTATAAATAAAACAATAATTAACCAAACTTATACAAACAATTCTAAACAAAGCTTTGAGAAAAAATTAAAAGAGAAAATACTATAAACAAAAAGATTTCGTAAATTTTTAGACTAGAATATTTTGAGGTCAATAATTTTGAAAGAAAAATTGTGGTGCCAAATTTTTGTACAAGTAAAAATTTAGGAGCCAAAAAATCTAGCAAAAAAAATCTGAGAGAAAATTTGGAGAAAACTATTTTGACAAAAACATTTCAGGATAAAATAGTTAAAGAAGCAAAAATGTTAAAGACAAAAAATAGAACACATACGTAAAAGTTAGAAAAAAAAGAAGATAAAAAAGTGGAGTTGGAAGAGTTTGCACACTGGCCCCACGTCACGTGCACGGGCAGCGCACATCGACCGCTGGGGACCGGTCGCCCGCAAAACCAGTATTGGGCGTCTTTAGGCAAATCCTATAGAGCTTGCGTTTGGTTTACGGTTCCTTTGACGGTGACACTGGCATGAGGAAGGGAATCGAGACCCAGAGGTGCCCGTGCAAACCGAGCTGCCAGCGTGATCTTGGAACTCTCAACTCCAGCCGCGCGCGATCGATAGTTCTGCGCGTCATCAGGCCGCCCCCCCTAACACTGACAACGAATGACCTTATCGCTTTGCTCCTTGCGGTCAGCAGCAGCTCCTTGCTCTTTGTGGTCAGCAGCTCTGATTTTCTGCTACCTTCCGGTGCCGTAGAGGCGTAGACTGGTATTATTTGCCTTCTTTTTTCGCGGTGATCCAGTTGTTTGTCGTGGGGCGTGGAAATCAGATCAGGGAAACCTTTGCCCATCTTCCGCCTCCATTATTTGTGCTAGAATAGTCAGCATCCTTTTTGGGGGTTTTAGCATGCTAAATAAGGCCACTCTATTGCTTCTGGTCCCCGTTTACTGTTTAACATCAAGATGTGAAATTTGTCAGCATCTGTACTCTTTTGTCACTGATGTGATGGCACCTTTTAATCGTAGATTTCATCAGAGGCCGTGTTGATCTGTAGTATTCTTTCCCTGCTCACTGCGATTCACTGCGACTAGATCTCTTAGAAAAGACTCTTGACCAGGGTTCTTTAGCATCCCGGTCTCAAAAAATACTAGCTGTATTCTTTTTAAGAATAAAAAACATGATATAATTTGCACTGGTGGTTCCTGGACGCAGTATGCATTTAAACACATGCAGTTACTAACTAGATTTCGCCTCTTCCGTTTGCACTAGTCCTGACAACTTGCTGATGACAGAGGATCTTGCTGATGACAGAGATCTTGCTGATGATAGACAAGTTTATAATTCACGATTTGATATTTGCCATGTTGTTTAAGTCACTGGTCGTAGCAAACACACCGGTGTCCACAATTATCGTTAACGACATAGATTTCCACATGGGCAAAATGTTGTTTGATCTTCACAATCAATGAAGGACTTCGGGGGGGCTGTGGACTTTGACTAGTTATTAGCTCGCATACAGATAGTTGGATAGTTGGTTGCATTATATGATAACTGTGGTGAAGTGCATGATGTGTATCTTTCTTATTTGGGTTTCCAGGAAGAAAGTTGAACTGATAACTTTCTGGTTCGGTATGCTAAATGTCTTGTCTCAACTCTGAGCAGGGTGGCAATATCCGCAAAGATCTATTCCTTGCTTACAAGACTCTCGGTGTTGTGTTCGGTGGCCTCGTCACATCTCCCCTTTATGTTTATCCCTCAATGAACTTGGCATCTCCCACAAAAGATGACTACATGGGGTTATACAGCATAATGTTTTGGACTCTTACTTTGATTGGTGTCGTCAAGTATGTAGGCATAGCACTCAATGCAGACGATCATGGTGAAGGTAACTACCGTGCTGTTGCTGCCTTTCTACTTTTGAAGTTTATGGCCATGTTAGAAGACGATCTGGCATTTGAGACCTTATATCTAATTTAGATAACTTTCATCTTTAGTGTATATATATAGAAAGAGGATTGCATTAATTCTATGTGCTCTGCAGTCCAATATAGATACTGTGATCTATTACCACCCAGACAAATTATTTGATGAACTGAAATGAAGGCCTGATATTAGGAGAGACGCTGTTGTTTCTAGAAAAAAGACTTTTTTTACTGATAGTTCGAATATTACTCTGCACTATCCATGTAATAATTGCTAAGAAAATTTTCTTGTAGGTGGTACATTTGCCATGTATTCTCTGTTGTGCAGGCATGCCGATATAGGCATACTTCCTTCCAAAAAGGTGCATTCCGAAGAAGAGCCTCTGATTCACACTCAGTCTGCAGTAGATAGAAGGCCTAGTTGGCTAGGGAAGTTCTTTGAGCGAAGCATAACAGCTAGAAGAGTACTTCTGTTCATGGCAATACTGGGGATGTGCATGCTCATTGGGGATGGCATACTCACTCCTGCTATTTCAGGTTTGCCCTCATGCTTAAGGTAATCTATATTTGTGATCCCAGCTATACCTGACACTTCATTCTTTGCCTCTTTTCAGTATTATCAGCTATCAATGGACTAAGAGAGCCATTTCCTTCTGTCAGCAAGCGTAAGTAGTTTGACAGCTGTAACCAAGGAGTCACGGCAACAATCTTTCTGATAATGGCATTACTTATATACTGATCCTTTCCTTTGAATCTCCCAGCTGTAGTGGAAGCCTTGTCAGCTGCGATTCTTATCGGCTTATTCTTGCTGCAAAAGTATGGGACTTCAAAAGTGAGCTTTCTGTTCTCACCGATCATGGCAGCATGGACTTTCACCACTCCGATCATCGGCGTGTATAGCATTGTTCGTTACTATCCTGGTATCTTCAAAGCCATTTCGCCTCATTATATTGTCCGCTTCTTCCTGAGAAATAAAAAGGAAGGGTGGCGCATGCTCGGTGGAACTGTTCTATGCATCACAGGTGCTGAAGCTATGTTTGCAGACCTTGGCCACTTCAGCAAGAAGGGTATTCAGGTTATTTTCATCAACATTACAAGCTTGAATTTCTTTCCTTGTGAACTGTTCATGGTACGGTCAGTTAAACGCTATGTTTTCTTTTTCAGATAGCATTTCTGTTTAGCATATATCCTTCCCTGGTCCTTACATATGCTGGGCAAACGGCGTATCTGATCAACAATGTCAATGACTTCAGTGATGGGTTCTACAAATTTGTCCCTCGCCCTGTTTACTGGCCCATGTTCGTCATTGCGACGCTGGCAGCAATCGTCGCAAGCCAATCCTTGATCTCTGCGACATTTTCAGTCATCAAGCAATCGGTTGTCCTGGACTGCTTCCCACGCGTCAAGGTGGTGCACACGTCTCAGCACAAAGAAGGGGAGGTTTACTCCCCGGAAACCAATTACATCCTCATGGTACTGTGCGTCGGTGTCGTGCTAGGCTTCGGCGCCGGAAATTCGATCGGCAACGCATTCGGTAAGTGCATCCTGCAGAATGCGGCATGTGCCGGTATGCAACCGCTTTGTTCCTGAAGGAACTGATGCGTGATTGTCACCGCAGGTGTTGTGGTGATCATGGTCATGCTCATAACCACAATCATGCTCACTCTGGTGATGATCATCATATGGAGAACACCCCCTGCTCTTGTCGCCCTGTACTTCGTCCCCTTCTTCATCATGGAAGGGGCCTACGTCAGCGCCGTCTTCACCAAGATCCCTGAGGGCGGCTGGCTCCCCTTCGCGGTGTCCATGATCCTGGCGCTGATCATGTTCGGCTGGTACTACGGCAGGCAGCGCAAGGCGGAGTACGAGATGGCGAACAAGGTGACCGTGGAGCGCCTCGGCGAGCTCCTGGCCAGGCCGGAGGTCCAGCGGGTCCCCGGGCTGTGCTTCTTCTACAGCAACATCCAGGACGGGCTCACCCCGGTCCTTGCTCACTACATCAAGAACATGAGCTCGCTGCACGCGGCCACGGTGTTCGTCACGCTGCGGTACCTGCTGGTGGCCAAGGTGGACGAGCGGGAGAGGATCCTCGTCCGGAGGCTGGGGCCCGGCGGGGTGTACGCCTGCACCGTCCAGTACGGGTACGCCGACAGCTTTCGCGGCGACGACCTCACCGCGCAGGTCACGAGCCGCCTGCGGCAGCACGTCGAGGCGGAGGCGGGCGCGGAGGAGGCCGCGCGGCTGGAGGCGGCGTGGAAGGCCGGCGTGGTGCACGTCCGGGGTAAGATGAGGTTCTACGTGGGCGACGACGCCGGGTGGTTCGACAAGGTCATGCTCGGGTTCTACGAGTTCCTCCACGGCATCTGCCGCTCCGCGCTGCCGGCGCTCGGGACGCCGCTGCAGCGGCGGGTTGAGATCGGCATGATGCACAAGGTCTGATCGACCCGGTTATCACTTATCAAGTTATCAGTGCCCATCGATGGAATGGGGCAACGGGCACTGTAACTAAAAGAGTATGCAAGATCATATATAACGATTCAAATATCGTGCCCATGGATGGCATGCAGTAGTGTATAAGTAGTTCAAACATGAAAACGTAGTCAAATTTGAAGCGTGGCAATGGAAGGCCAGGAAATTTGATCTTGGCCAGGATTCACATGGCGTGTCATTGGGTGGAAAACAGTAAGGAACCTCGTGTTGTTTGTCAGTGGTACGAGTTCGGCATCGTTTGTCTGCGTCCGTAGCAGTGCTTTCTGGTTACATGATTCAAACTAGAACAGGGGGATGCAAAAAGGTGGCCATCAGTTTCGTGCCCTGAGGACAATTTACATCCCATCAGCTAGCTGTTCTTGGGTGGTGCCGGAAACAAAGCCTAGCTAGGTCGTCCCTTTGCTTGCCTTTGACGTCCAGTCGCAGAAACAGCTATCTAGCGGATGGCCAAATAAGCCTCGGTTCGCATTGCTCCCTGCCGTGAAGTGAAGCTGAAGCTCAAACCGTCCTCCCCTGTTGTAGGGCGCGCGGGCTGTTCCTCTCTGGCAATCAGCGTTCGATGGCAGAATTTGACAGTGAGATTTGCCTGCCTTGGGATCAGCTGTCTGGTTGCTGGAGTTGGTGAACTCTCGGTGTTTCTCGAGCAACATGGCAGATTCAGTAACCCGTTTAGCTCATGGAGCTCACTGATTCATTCATATGAGCTTCAGCGTCATGGAGACTGACCGAGGTAGGAGACAAGTAGGTACAACGGGAACAGCAAAGCTCGCCGGGCATGATTGGTGGGGAAATCAGGCTCCGACAGGGACGGAAAAAGCGAGCAAAAGGCAGAGATACTGTCCGCACCGGAATTGTACGTCTTTTCGTCGCCACATATTGTGCGCTCACTCACTGCATGCGGTCCTCTCTCTTTTGTTTTCTTTTTTTTTTGGCGAAATCTTCGGCCTCGATTTTATTACGTGGAGCCCGTTCCCCTTGGATTTGTCTCACCTCTCGCCTTATGATGGGCCGTAATAATTCAGCCCACCGCCTAAGCAAAGCAGCAGCGAGCGTTGAGGGAAAAGGAAAGGGAGAGGTCCCCGGACGAGAGAGAAAGAGAGATTAGCTTAGCCCCGACCGAGTTGGCCACCAAACCCTGGGTTTCTGATAGTAACCTTTAGAAAAAGAGGAGCTTCTGTGGGGGTAAAGACGGGGCAAAGGAGGGCTCGGATCAAATCTGTGCAGTAGTTTCAGTGGGAACGCCTGGTCCCAAACACTTTCAAACCTGTAATTCTACTCAGCAACGACTACTATGTCACTCGTTCATATCGTCATTGCTAGTTAATCACGGATACTGGTTCAAACTGAAACTCATGTGGAGCTCGAAAATGGCCGGGGAGAAAAACCGTTACTGTCTTTTCGGCGCAGGTATTCTGGGCCTGTGCCCGCTGGCGTCTTCGGCGGGGTGAAAAAATGCTGGTGCTGATCCTACTCCTACAGTCACTCGGGCGCTTTTCAGTTTTCGCCCTCTGACCAGTGATCTCACTAGAGCAATGGCCACCGGCAGCGCGCTTTGACCTGCTTGTAACTGACACCAAAACGTATAGAAACCGGGGCGTAAGCAGCGCAACAAACTTGCAGCCCCGCACATCGTCATTCTTTAAACGACGAGGGGATCAATAGGGGGAGACTTTTGGGCCGAAAAATCGAAAAGAAAAATGATTAGCGAGCAAGCATGTGATGGGGGGGAAAAAGATGCCGAGCCCTGAGCTGACTAAACGAAACCTGCACCAGTACTAGTACTACTAAATTGCAGGCGAGGCCTCTGCCGACAATTTTCGATCCGGCCGCCACGCCTGGTTCTCGATTCCCAGGAACAAACCGATGGGATCAGCACTGGAAACAAAAGCAGGTCCGGATCAGCCCGAGAGGAAGAAAGAGATCGAAAGCGTAGAAACAAAACAAGAGGGAGGACCGGAGGAGGAGGAACAAAGCGGCGGCACGGGAAGAACATAACGAATCACGACGAGAAAGAGCGCGCCCGCCGGCTCTCTCGCAAGTCGCAACCACCCTCGCCTTTTGCTTTCGTGGCTTCGCTTGGACTTTGGTACTCGTCTACTCAACCCCACCCCGTATCCTCTTTTTTATTTCTTTATTTCTTTTGCCTTGTTAGTAGTATTATCTTAACCGGCGCCCAACAAGTCGCCTCCAGCCAGCAAAAGTAAGGCCTCGTTTAGTTGTGCGTGTAAAGTTTTTGAAATAAATTTTTTTCACATTTAAATAATTAAACATAGACTAATCACAAAACTAATTGCAGAACTCGTCTGTAAACCACGAGACGAATCTAATGAGCCTAATTAATCTATCATTAGTGCATAGTTACTGTAGTAATTTAGTGTCTAATCATGATCTAATTAAGCTCATTAGATTCGTCTCGTAATTTACAAGAAAACTATGTAATTAGTTTTTCATTTCGTTTAGATTTAATACTCCATGCATGTAAGATTCCTCTTCGATGTGATAGTTTTGGAATTTTTGAATTTTACAACTAAATAAGGGGTAAGTAAACCAAAGCACGTACATAAACAAGTGACGCTGTCACGCTGCTGCACGGTAACACAGGCGTTGTTGTTTGGTAACAGAGTATAGAGTGGCGGTGGACTTGACATGCTACGAGTCGCTAGGCTGCACGCTTTTGTTCGCTTTCCACGGCGAGGCCCTTGCTATTTAAGCACGCGGGGCTGTGTCTCGAATCTCGACCCACACTTCTCGCTCCGCTCTTCGTCGCACTCCCTCTCCCTCTCTCTCGGAGTCTCGGTCGGGGTCTCTCTCGCCGCACCATGGAGACGGCGCAGGAAAGGGAGGTGCAGCTGCTGCAGGGCAGGCAGGCGTGGCCGTTCCACGCGATGGGGATGGGGGTGGCGTCGGCCGGCGGCGGCTGCTTCGACGGCTACAGCACCGGCGGCGACTGCTTCTTGCTCGGGTGGGAGCAGCAGCAGCCGGCGCCGGCGGCATTCGGCTGCTTCGGCCTCCTCGCCGCCGACGTGCACGACCTCTTCCCACTCTGTACGTACGAACCTGCCGGCCAGTCATTCCTCCTCGTTTGTGTTTCCTCCCCCAGTTCGCTGTCCGGACCAGTCTCTGACCCCCGTCGCTGGCTCCCTGCGTGCAGTCGCGGGCATGGAGTCGCCGCGGGCGGTGGTGCCCTCCTCCTCGGCGCTGGCTGCCGCCCCGCCGGCGCACGACGCGGTGGCCGCGGTCCCCGGCGAGCTCGACGACCTCCTCCTGGTACGTGACGCGCCAAGGGTCAAAACGCACACCATGACCAAGCTCGTCGCCACTCGTCAGCCGCAGCACATCCTACCTGTGCCTCCTCTGAATTTACTCTGCCCATTACATTAAACCACCCCTTGGGTGCTCTCGGCTCCTGCAGAACTTCTGGGACGCGAGCTGCCACGACGGCGACGTGGGCGGGCAGCGGCACGACGACGCCTTCAATTCCACCTGCGAGCAGGCGACGACGACCTGCCCCGCCGCTGCCGCTGCCGCTGCCACCGCCACCAACTCCTTCTTCCACTGTGAGCTCCCCCGCGCCCGTTTGAATGAACAAACAATGAAAGAAACCCCTCGGCTCCGCTCCGCTCCCCCCCCCCCCCCCCCCCCCCCCCCCCCCGTGTCCGGATTGATCGAATTTCGCCTGCCAGTTTTAGGTCTCTGTACTCTTGCTGGCCCCGCGCGCTCGCCTACATCACCTTGGGCAGGCAAGGTCGTAGAGCTAAGCGTTAAACAATGGCGCCTTGTCAATGCGTGCTGGAGCGTTGCCAGTTGCCACTTGGGGAACGGGGGCGCGGGCCCCGCCGGGGATTAGCGGCCCGGCACGTACTAATTGCCACGGCCCCCATGATTCCTGCATGGATTGGTCAGCATTATTAAAACCATTATAGTATTTAACTTCAAAAAAATTAAAATCATTATTACTGGATTAATATAATATTGTTATTGTTTTTAAGAACGATGAATATTATTGTTATAGGTGTAGACTTGTAGTATTAGTAGTTATATGAGAATTATGAGCTGCTGCAAATGAGCATGATGCCTGAGTCTGACTTGCAGAGCGAGCGGGCAGGCAGGCAAGACAGGGCGCGTCTTTTGAAGAAAAGACACGTCTGGGTTCTACGTGTTTAGATTTGTACCAGTGCCGCCCCAGATTCTAGTCCTACTTACTACTGAATTACTACCGCTAATCTAATCTAATCTAATCTTCTTCGTCACGTCTCATTTTTTTAGTCCCAGTTGATGATTGGCGACTAATGAACCCCTCGTGTCCTGCAGACGACGATGGCGACGACCCCTTGAGCTCCATTTTCGGCACCGGGCCCACGCCGCAGCCCGCGGAGAAAGCGGTGGTGTTCCAGGCCCCCGCCGCAGAGCCCCTCCTCAGCTCGTCCTCCTCCAACTCCAACTGCCGCGGGGCCCCGCGCGCCGGCGACGCTGGCGGGGCCCGGGCGCACGCTCAGGGCCCCGCGGCCACGCCGACGCCGACGCCGGGCGCCGCGCGGGCGCAGACCCCGCCGCTGCCGAGGAGCTCCGGCACCTCCACCCCGTCGCTGAAACGCGCGACACGCGAAGGTGCGGCCGGGTCTCGTCTTGCCATCACGCGCATGCGCATTGCACAGTTGGTCAGAGTTGAGTTGCGTTGAGTTTGTCTTTGAGACCCAATCATTCTGCTCGTGCTGACAACCGACGTGGCTCTCGATCCTTTTTGGCTTCAGAAGCAGAGTCGGCGGTGGAGCGCGGCCAGAGCGAGAGCAGCAAGCGGCGGAGGACGGCGGCGGCGGCACCAGCAGCAGCGCCGGCGGGGGTGCTGTGCCCGTTCGCGCTGCTGAAGCCCGACGGCCTGGACGGCGGCGCGACGCTGGCGGACATCAACGCGCGCATCCTGATGCGGCCCGCGCGCCCCGTCCGGCACCCCGTGGGCGAGTTCGCGTGCGCGCCGCGGGTGTCCGCCGACCAGCCCGGCATCTCCGGCAAGGCCGTGTCCAGCTTCACGCGCCTGCACACCCCCGGCCGCGGCACCATCACCATCATAAGGACGCGAGGCTAGCGGCACAGCTGCTGATGCTGATGTAGATTAGCTATCCTGGCTAAGTGACTGGACCTCCCTGCTGCAATGCCGTGTAAATTACATGACGAGTAACTTGTAAATCGAACGAATAAATCTGATCTTCCAATGTTTTCCTCCTGCGTGCGCCCGGAAAACAAAAATCTTTTGCTCAGGGAGAGGGAGGAACTGAATCAATCTGCCAACTTTCGTTGGGATCGTTCGGCTGGCGCTGGCAGGGGCAAAGCTGGGCTCCTCCTGCTGCGGCGCCCGTAGACAAACAGGTGGTGCTACGGCCACTTACATTCCCAAAAGCTGGAGGCAGCTGCCTTTCCTTTTTGTCTGCACAGGCCAGCGTGGGCCCCGCCCGCCTGCCGCTGCCATCGCACACATGCCTGCTTCCAGTAGCAGTTGGGGTTGAGTTTTTTTTTCGAGAGAGGAAATGCTAGCTCAAACGCCAGCTTCGAGTTCGAGCTCGAGCTGGGCTGCCTGTCTGCCTCGCCGATCTCCACGCATGGCGCGGCGTCGTTGGCTGGTCGATGCCGGCGCGCGGCGCCGCGACAAGGCGGGCGCCGATTAAAAACGCCGGGGCGGGGGGGGGGGGGGGGGGGGGTGCGGCGGGGCGGGGGCGGTGGGGGACTTTTTGACCCGGCGCGCCTTGTTGCTTGCGAGGCCCAGACATCCAGACACGCCCGCGCTCGTGTACGCCTCGGACGGGATTTGTTGCACGACTGCGCGAGGAGGAGATGAGCAGACCCTGTGAGTCTGTGAGCGGCGAGCCCGTCCACGCGTATGAGGCTCGCGCAGGCTTTGCCGCGCTTGTTGGGTTTCGTTTTAGCCGTGTCCGGCAAAGAGAATATACGGACCCGGGGTAAAGACGGCGTAGAGCAGGACAGAACAAATCACCAGGCTAAAGCAACGCGAGGTGAAGAAGGTTAAAAACAAAAGAGAAAGAGAGAGATGAGTGTTTGTTTGTTTTTTGAAAAGCTTAGAGCGTTTTGAACTTTTAATTTTGAGGGAGTGAAATTAAAGCCATGCACGAATCGGCGAAGGAGCATCCGAGCATCTGGTTCTTGGGTAGCTAGGCGCAGGCCGCGAGCCAAAGCCCCCGTCCAAAGAGCAAAGTGCAGCGGCTCCATCATTGTGGCCGCGCAAAAGCGCAGCAAAGCATGGCTCACTCGCCCAGCCCTCTTCTTCGGCTCTCATGCATATGCATGGCTAGGCCTTGGCTGGGCGCACTGTAGAGTGCTAGTAGCAGACGGCGCAACGCGACCTTAGCTTGAAAGCGATCAGTACCAGTTCAAAAAAAAAAACAGAGACAAGAAACAAAGTGGAATTTAAATGGTGCGGTGTGGTAATATTTTTTTTTTGTGGGTCGATGAGATCGAACCAAAGACAGGCTGAATGATGACTAGACGTACAGGATTGTTCGTACCACCGTATACTGTCCTGGCTGTTTACGTGGCGGCGGCTGGGTGCAGCGTAGCGTAAAATCTTTGTAAGCCGTATATTTTTGTAACCTTTTTATCACTAGATAAATGATCAAGCGTACATCATGACCAAAAGTCAGACATATATTTTGAGTTTTTTGACATTTAGGAATGGAGGGAAGGGGTAACTAACATTGCATTGTTAGAAACCGAGAGCGGAAATTAGTATTCCGTCACATACCACGAACAAAGAAGAAAAGACAAACTTTTGAATCGAGGCACTTATATATCCCCCGGCGTTTGGTAAAGATCTCGACTCTCGAGATCCAGGAAAATAAAGTGGCCGGAGCAAAAGACCGGCCGAATGATGGCGCGACGCACACCAAGGTCAACAAGGAGTGGGTGAGGGTATACGTACGACGACGTACCGTCGCCTACCGTCGTGTTCGGGAGAAAAACGGGTATCATCTCGTCTCTGATCCTGGGGTTGTTTGGATAGAAGGGATGGGTTGTTTGGATAGAAGGGATAATCCTTAGCCCTCACTTTTTTTAAATTTGAAAAGAGACTACGCTCTGCTTATATTGAAAGTAGGTTCGATACAAAACTACGGAAACCGGTTAACCAGATAAGAACTTTTACAACGCAAATAACCAACACACTAGAGTTCAACGATATCCGACGAAACTGTAACCAACGGAACGTAGTCCTTAAGCCAGTTTCCTATCTTCAGCATCGTTTCCGCCAACTTCGCTTGATCATTCTGCATGCATCTAAACATGTGGGATAATTTTGAGCTAAAATGGATTATCCCTCTCAAAATTCTTAGCCGCTTCAAAAGGTTATAATGGAGCTAATTTTGCATGGTTCCCATAAAAAGGTGAGTATGCACATACAGCTAGACATGAGAATGGAAGAGAGAGGGTGGGCATTAGCTCATGTATCCAAACAAACCACCTTGGTCTAATCTTTAGTCAATTCAAGACTAAATATTATCTCTCAAAATTATCCATGGGCTAATATTCCAAACAGAGCTATGGACCTCGTGTGTAAACGAATGGCAATTAATTAAGCCCCTCCTCTAAAAAAACAAATGGGGAAAATGTAGGCATGCATGCGTGCATGTTGATCGACGAAGCTTGCTTGGCGATCCGGTCGGTAGTCAAGGCGGCGGTCGTTGTTAAGCTAAGCCCCCGTGGCGGCGGCACCAAACGATCGGCCGGTCGGCGGGGAGAGGGAGGGGCGCGCGGGTTGGTGCCTCGTAAATACTCTGCGTGGGGGCACTGTCGTGTCGCCAAAGTTAGGGCAGGCATGACATGAATTAAAGCCCCCAACGGCTGCTCATCTCTAGTGCTAGTACTACTACTCCCATGCATGCATGGGCCATCTCGACCGGTCGCCTTATCAGGACCGGGCGCCTTTTTGTGCGACCAACCCAGGGAACAAAAGTTATTCAAGGGACTCGTGATCTCGCAACTAAGCAGCGTGTGAATGCGATGTCCAGGACATTACGAGGACAATAATTCGGTCCTCATCAGAATCTCTGCATAGTAGTCGTTTGGTAGGGCTACGTTACATGTATACACCTGCAATCCCGCGAGAAGAAAAGGAACTGCTTGAAACAATGCAGGTCAAATTCGCGCTCTATTTTTATTAACATGTTGTATTAGGTTTGTCATAAGTCAAACTGGCAAACTCTGACCAAACTTATAGAAAGAAATAACAACATTTACAATACCAAATTTATTTTATTGAATCCACATGAAGTATATGTTGATAGTGCGTACTAGTATGCTGGATAGTATAATTGTTGCTATATTTACCCATATATTTGGTCAAAAATAGATAAATTTGATTTAAGACAAACCAAATACGACATATATAAATAAAAACGGACAGAGTATTTTGCATGGCTTACTGTTCTGCTCATAACCGTGTGCGTGCCTGTGTGCTTTTCAACTGTTTTCTGCCTGCTAACAGTACCTGTAGCTTTTTTTTTCCTGAAAATGATCAAGAACTGCAGGTATAGCATAGATTTGCCTTTTGAAACAATCTAATGCAGATTTCGTTTTTGAAACGTTCTGACATGACGTGCACAATTGCAGCTAGTCGAGGTCAGAAAAAGGTCGAGCTGGCTGAAAATTCGCTGCACGCACGCGCACGGTCGCCAGCAGCTTGATGATGCACAAATGAGGCGCTGGCGCTCGCTGCTGCTTAAGATGACTAATCATTAGCTTCCGTACATGGGAGCTTAGCGAAGCGATGCTTCGTGCTCTCTGATCTGCCACACCCGCCTCTCGTGTTAGAGCGGGATGCCTGCTAACACTCCTAAGGCAATGCACGCAGGGATGACAACCTTGCCACATCAGTCACTGCGTGACCACTGTGCGCACCTCTGCCCGCCCGCCCATCACTCTCCATCTGTGCCCGCTGCTAGCTGCTGCCGCCTCCCTCATTCACCCGGAAGTCAAACCACAGCTTTCTTCCCCCGGTAATCCGGTGCGGGCCCGCACAATTTTTCGAAATGGCCCGTGTCAATCATTGCCTGCCGCTGTAATCAGTAACTGCCTCCGTCCCCTTCCCCGCGGAACGGAGACCGACACGGGCGTGCTCGCAGAGGCGATCGAGCAGCGTTGGCGGCGTCGCAATAAGTCAAACAGTTTCGATTGCGCCGGCCGGCCGGCGAGTAACGCAGCTGCTGCTACTGCGTCAGCTCGTCGCCGAAGGGCGAAAGGGACGGAGCCGCGTGCGGCGTCCGCGGGCCGGGCCGGGTCAGTTTTGGGGTGGGTATCGGCTCATGCGCGTGATCAATGCGCGGCATCGTACGTGCCTGGCCGTACAGGGGGGTTACGAGAGCGGCAACGCGCCGCTTGGTTTAATTCGGACTCGGCGCCGGCGGCCACCCAACGCCGCGCCATCATCATGCGCCTGGGCCTCCTCCGATCCGGCCGCCGGCCGGCCGGCGCGCGCGTTCGATCTCGGCGGGCGCGCGCGCGCGCGAGGAGGTGGACGCCACACCACGCCGAGCGCCGGCGCCGGCGCCGGAGCGTGCGCGTTTACTTCTCGTGACAGCATTTGCGGCGCGCGCCTACCCGGCCCTGGCCGCGGGTGGGTTGGTCGGTCGCATCGCCGACGCCGATCTGCGTGCGACGGACGGCCAGCAATGAGCGATCGGCGATCGTGGATCGATCAATGCGTGCGCGCGCGGGCACGGCTTTGGTTTTTTACTGCCTTGTCGCCCCGGAGAGCGGCCGTGCACTTATGCTCGGTGGCGCGGGCCGTGGGTGGACACTATACGTGTTGGCCCTGTTGGGTGCATGTACATGTACGCTGCTTTTGTCTCGAGCAGTGTACGCTCCGCTGGCACTGTGCAGGGGCGCCGTAGCGCCGCACTGTTCCGGCAGCGCGTCGACGACGCGAACCGCGGAACCATGGGGGTTGTGTCCAAACAGTTGGCCGTACGTGTTGCTGTGCCCTTTTCGATCCACGGTGGATCAGTGGTGCGGTTGTGTATTCTAACTCTTTACCACGGCATGGATCACGGGGGATCGTGCTGCTGCTGCATCACTCGATCATAGTTCTACACGTACGGATCCTCCATGTATTACCACGATCCTGAAAAAAGGGAAACTTTATGAAAGCCGTGGCATGCGATGATGTGCGTACCGTACCCGATCAGAACCGTCTTGAAAAAAAAAACAAAAAAGGGTACTACGATAGCAGCCTTGTTGCCGCAAACTCCGAACGCGAGTGCGCTCAGCACGCACCAGGCAGCACCAGGGTTAACCGAACCATCGGTAACCGGTCCGGTTTGACCGGTTACCGGTCAAACCGGTCCGGCCCGGTACCGGTTCGGTCCGGTATGAAACCGGTCCAAATTCAAAATTTAAATTTGAATTCAAAAAATGGAAAATTCCCAAAAAAAATTCTAAAAATACTTCAAGGTGCAATAAATCTAATGGTGTCAAATTTTCTCCAAAATTCGTTCATTTAGTATGGTTTACGGAATTTATAAGTTAAATAAAAAAAGAAAAAGAAAAAAAGCCGCGGCCCATTAAGGGCCCATCGCGTTGCAGCGTTCATTTAACCTGGCGTCCGAGAACCAGAAGGCTCACTCGCGTCTCCCTCATCCGCTCCCCCCTCAGTGAGTCCAGTCCGCCGCCAGAAGTCGCCGACCGCCGCCCTTCGCCGGCTAGCCGCCCTCAGCTCCCGGCTAACCGGTCTCCCCAATCGGTAAGCCGGACCGGTAGCAGATCTACCGGTCCCGTCCGGTTAGCCGCCCGGGGAGGCCGGTTTACCGGCCTGGAGAGGCGGTAAGCCTCCAATTAGCGCCGGTAAGCCGCGGTCAGGTTAGGTATTTTTTTCCTAGGATTTAGGTGTATTTAGATGTTTTGTTTTAGGATTTAGGTGTATGACTTAGGTATATTTAGAATTTAGGAAAGATTTATTTATATTACATGATTTTTTGCACTATGTAGTAGGTTTTAGCTAGATTTAATTTAGGTGTATTAGATGATTTTTGACACTATAACTTAGGTAGGAGTAAGAATATTAGATGATATATTTTTGTTGTGCATGTATGCAGATAGACAATGGCAAGCAGAGATGTTGTATGGGAACACGGTGAAAATCTTTATCCCGGATGGCGATGTAACTATTGTCGTACGCAGAAAGGAGGAGGTGGTGCGACTAAATTGAAACAACATTTGGCTGGTCGCGGGGCAGAGGTGATCCATTGCAGGAATGTGCCACCTGATGTGCGGGACTTCTTTCAGCGTGAGTTGGATAGGGCAAAGAAGGCAACTGTTGACCGGGCCCGAGAGAGGTTGAGACGGGAGAAGGCTGCAGCAGAGGGAAACTATCCCGGTGATGAAGAAGATGAGGAGGCTCAGGTGCAGCGTGCCATGGATCTATCGAGAGCGGAAGCAGAGTTCCGATGGGGGGTGGAACAGAGAGGAGGTGCATATGAGCGTGGAGGGGGTAGTGGTTCGACGAGGGGGAATGTTATGCAGAGGATGTTTCGAAAGTCCACTTCGCAGCGGGAGAGTCCTGTGGTGGAGGACTATAACTTGGCAGCCGGTGGGAGAAGAGGAATGACACAACCAAGGATTGATACAGGCTCCTGGACGCAGAAGGGTAAAAACGCAAAGGAAGCTATTGGTAAAGCTTGGTCAAAGTTTTTCCATATTGCAGGAGTACCTGTAAGACAGGCTGACAGTCCATACTTTATCAGCGCGGTCAGGGAGACACAGAAGTGGGGTAAATTTTCTTTCATTGCAATGATACCTATAAGCTTACATTTTTGTATCTTATGATTTTCATATGGTTGCAGGTGAAGGTATCGCATCACCCACTGGACGGGATATTGATGGCAAGTACCTTGATCAGAATGAGCAAGGCTTGAAGACGAGGTATGTAAAGTTTCAGAAAGACTGGCCCTTATTTGGCATCACGTTGATGTGTGATTCATGGACTGGTCCGACGAGGATGATTGTCATCAACTTTTTGATATATTGCAATGGGGTCATGTGGTTCCATAAGTCTATTGATGTGACTGGAAGAACTCAAGATGCTGTATATTTGTTCAAGGTAGTCCCTCAACCTATTCCATTCACATTGTGTATGTTTTGTCATGTTACTAAACAATCCGTCTTCCATTGCAGGAGATTCGAAAAGGTGGTGGAAGAGATTGGACCGGAGAATGTCGTGCACGTAGTCATCGACAACGGCTCGAACTACAAAAAAGCATGCAATGAACTACTAAGTGACGTGTATGACCACATAGCTTGGACACCTTGTCTAGCACACACCGTCAATTTGATGTTGAAGGATATAGCTCGAAGGCCTGAACATGGTGTTATCATCAAGCAGTGCAAGCGAATTTCAAATTGGTTACACAATCATGGTCAGTTGAATACAATGATGAGGAACGCAATCGGTGGTGAGTTGGCCAAGTGGAATGCCACTCGATTTGGAACCAACTACATGTTCCTAGAGAACATCTATCAGAAACGTGATCGTTTCATGCAGTGGATGGCATCTACTGAGTTCCAACACAGCAAATGGGCGAATACCGAAGATGGTAGATTTACTCATGCAAGTTTTTCAAGTATGGAATATGGTAGATCTAACCGGGCTCCAGTTCTGGACGAGGATGATGACGACGGCGACATCCCTCTACCGTCCCATATTGTCAGAGATCAAATAAACGTGTAAAATCTACGTGAGGCTACGGGGAATGATTCCATCAGCGATTGGGCATGTCAAAATATAGGTGACACTCACCTAGGGAAGAGAAAGTTGCACAAGGGGCCTAAGAAGGGTGACTCGAAGCATCGAAAAGGCAAAGGAACAGCAAAACCAGTGAGCAGCAACACCGAGACTGATGATGGCGAAGGTGAGCGTAGTCCTCCGTATCAGAAGTCCGAGGATAGTAGCTCGGCCGATGATGGTGATGATGGTGACGGTGCTGAGCCTGATGCTGCTGGTGGTGGTAGTGGTGCTGATGCTGCTGCTGGTGGTAGTGGTCGTGCTCGTGGTGTTCGTTTCACAGGTATATATTGCACATACAAATACACATATTTCTGACTATTGACTACTAATTATGAAATATGGTTGATTGCAGGGAAAACTCAGTTCACACATGCTACTCAGGACACCGACCATGGAGCACCGCAATCGCAGAGGAGAACAGGTGGACCGACGGACTATGACAGTCCACAGAACTCTTCTTCCTCCTACAGCGATTCGAGGCACTCTTTTCACTATCTCATTCCTGACATCAGCATGCAGCCACCGACGAGATGGGTGTACGAATGGGAAGACCCCAATTTTTACACTATGTTAGTTCAGGAATGGCAGACAACATCGGCGTGGACGGGCCAAACTTGGCAACACTACAAGGCTGAGCTGCTTAGAGTGCGAGGTATCGCTTTGATGTCCACCGCCGAATACCAAACCGCATCCCAAATGGGGGTCTTTCCATTCCTATGTTGAACTTTCATTTCATGTGTATAGGTGTATGACTCCGTATTTATATGCACGCTTATTACTATTGTATTTGTATGCATGATTATAACTCATTGATTTGGTAGGGTCATTTACATTAAAATGTGCATAGCTCATGTCGAAATTTCCTTTTATTTCACACCGAGGATCCATTTTTCAAGCGTCGGAAAAATACTCTAAACTACCGGTATACCAGCCAAACCGGCCGGTATACCGGTGTAACCGGTCGGTTCACCGTTTAAAACCGGACCGCCGAAAACACCGGTATACCGACCAAACCGGCCGGTATACCGGACTATCCTACCGGAATACCGGTACGTACCGGTTTAACTGCAGAATTCAAATTCAAATTTCATTTTGTCCGGTTCCGACCGGTATCTGACCTAACCGGACCGGTAAACCGGTACCGGAGCCCGGCGGTTAGGCCGGTCCGGTCGGGAATGGAAACCCTGAGCAGCACACGACCAGCAGAATGCGTGCAGAGCACGTACGTACGCGTCCAGAAAGCAGGCGCTTGTCGAGTGTCGACCGATGCACCGATGTGCCACAGACATGCACGACCACAAGGACCGGGGCATGCAGGCCACGACCGATGGGTGATCCATCGCCCGGCCGTCGAGGAAAAAGATGAACAGAACGGACCAGACAGATCGAGACGGGCACAAAGTCACAGGCACGCAGACAAGGATCGGTGGGGGGCACTGGTGAGGCCCTGTGCCTCCATCTCCCCGCATGATTCGGTGCATGGGTGATCGTGCTGCCTGCTGGACCGGCCGTGTCTGCCGGCCGTCCGGGGCATGCGGGCGAGGCCGTCGCCGCGGACGTGTGACGGCACATCGCCGGCCGGGCAGGCGCGCGCACGGCGTCCGTCTGAGCCCGGGCCTCCAGCCGCCGTGGCTGGCCGACTTTGGGCGGGCCATGATTGCGCCCCCCACGCAGGCGCAGGCGAGGTAAAGCGGCGCGCCGTGCGGCGTCGAGGAGGCGGACCTCTCCTCGTCGGCTCGTCGCAGAGACCAGCAGGGAGTGAGTACGTGAGGGCGCACGCGGTCGCTCTGGTGCGCGCTTTTCCGGACCGGCGCGTGCCACCGCGGCGGAGGGCTGGGACGTCCGCCGGTGGGGACGGCGGCGCGTGATGTGGCGGAGATGATGCGTCGTCGGTGACGGTGGATGGACGAAGGACGGGCCTGACGCCGGGCTCTTGAGCTTCGTGGTGTCCGCCTTTTTCGCGAGACGCTGGTTTCGTACATCAAGCATGCACGAAGGGAACCGCGACCGATGGTGCGGCACTGCGGCGTGCCGTGGATGGACGACGGCGAGTACGCCTGGTGGGTCGATCGCGGACTCCCGACCCGGCGGCCATGGGCCATCCGCGCGCTCTGGAAGCCCGGCAGCTTTGCCGCGGCGGGCGGCAGGCGACACACTGGTACGGCCGCGCGATTTGAAACGATCAAGCGACAGGCGAGAGCAGCGCGGCCGGCCCAGCCTACTCCTGCAGACGTTCTGGTCCCTGACAGTCTCGAAGGCCAGCCACAGGCCGCGGTGCAGCCCGATCGTGGCCGCGGCAGCAGGCCGAGCCGGGAGCCGCGCGAATAAGCCAGCGCAGCCTTTCCCTTTCCCTTTCCCTTCCGGTCGCCGAACACGTGCTCCCGGTGCAATTATTGGCGACTTCGCTCGCCCCCCGGCGCTGTAGCCCATGACAGAGCTTGGCAGCGCCGCTGCGTGCGCCGCTGCCCTCATGCACGGCGATCGCTTCGCTCGCTCGCTGACCGGGGCTGCCGGGCACTGTGCGGCGCGAGTGGGGCTGAGCCGCTGCTGCGAGGAGGAGGCAGCTGCCGCTCTGCTCTCATGGCGGTCATGGACCAGGCGGTGCTTGCTGAGCGCCGTGAGACTGTAGGTAGGTATGTTGGCATCGTGTGCAGATTCATTCAGAGTTTCAGACTGCTGCCGTTGCCGTGGGATCATCCTGGAGCCAGCGAGCTAGGGGGGGGGGGGGGGGGTGGGGGGGAGAGCTTTTCTCACTTTCTGGCTGCCAACCCTGCATTCTATGGCCGCTGCTGAACACTGGTGGGATCGATCTTTCAGAAAAAATAAAACACTGGTGGTATCGTCAGGAAATGTTGGCTGGTGTTCGCGTGTTTGCAAAGAACCTTGGATTTCTCACATCCACCGTTTCTTCAGCTGCGAGTAAAAAAATGAAATGCCAATGCTCCACAATTTTCACCGTGTTCCAACTAACTTTTCTCTTCGTGTCTTGTTGATCAGTGGCATCAAGACGTGCTCAGACAGAAAGTGATGTGTCCGCCTCAACAAGGCAAGGGCGCAAGGCCGTGTGTGAACCATCCAGCAATCTAGAGTGGACCAAGTGAAGGACAAGAGGGCAATAGTGCGTCAACTTTTGGCCTTCTTTTGAGAAAACAGGTCTCCTTTTGAAAACCTACTAGTGATTTGTGTACTAGTATGTTTTCTTAGGCGAATGATTGATTTGATGAATAGTGGCTGGCTGGCTGCTGTGCCGGACGCCTGCACCTGGAGGAAATCCTTTTTGGTTTTCGATATCCATGGGGATATGGATAATCCGAATTAACCAAAGTTGACAAGTACTAGTGGTAAACCATAGTTGTACAAACGGTTTAATGAGATGCATGAATTCAACTGGACAACGCATATTAAGTTATTAACTTCACGCAATCCGCCGGGAAAACAAAAGTGCTCTCAAATTTTTGGTGTTTGGGCAACTTGGGCCCAAGCCCATGGAAGGAGCAAAGCTAGCCCAGGTTAGGTTCAGGCTACTTCAGACCCATATACTCTTAATCCAACTAGACTAGACCGGCCTCAGACGGCCTAAGATTAGATGTATCTATCTATACTATAAAGATCGAAAATAATTAAAAAAAAATTTTCACCCACATTGGATCCACCGTACCCCTCACATCGGACCCACCTGTCAGGACCGAGAGAGGTGGGAAGGGGTGGAGACCCATAAAAACCACTGAGTTGGAGCTTGTTTCTGCCTCCAAACTTAATTTTTTTACACCTACGGTAGTCCTACCCGCTGCCAAGATCGTTCCCGAACTCCCTCTCCCAGATCAGTCCCGGTCTCCTGCACCGTGGTTGCCCTCGTGCTCGATGGGGTCGAAGGGGCTGCTGCTGGCAAACACGGCGCGGCCCTGGGACCAGCTGCATCCCGCATTCCCGCACGCAGTGGCTCCTTGAGGAACACGGCGACAAGAAGCGCCGCTGTGGGGTCGCGCCGTCGCGGTGCCCGACGCGGACGGGGAAGCGGCGGAGGCGGGGGCCGTGAAGTGTGAAGGGGAGCCGCTGGGGTTCGAGGTGTCGACGACTCGACGGAGCTCATGCGTGCTCTGGAGCTGCCGCCTGCCGGACCCGGAGACGCTGGACTTCTGCGATGGGCGCAGTGGGAGGTCCTTGTCTTCTTGGTCCAGTATATGTGGCCGTTCGGCATCATATTAGGCGTGATTACACCCTCCTCTATTGATTCTTGCTTGTTGATTCTGGTGTTATCCATGATCATTAGTCAAGCGCTCAACCAAGTTAACAATCCCACACTAACTGGTTCCACGTTGAATTGCTCTGCATATAGATAGAGGTCATCGGGAAAAAGTCCACTCTATGTTGACATGATGTAAACTTTAGTGGATAGTAGTTCTTAACTGCAGTGTGATATTGTGAGGTTGACTCTAGCTTGACATGTCAATTGCAGTGTGTCATATTGTTAGCTTGACTCTAGCTTGACAAAAGACATGTCAATCTTATTTGCTCATCTGAATTTATTTGTAGTAGTAATAAATAGCATTAAAAATTCAGTATATGGTGGTTTTTACTTCCACTGATTGTTAGTGGTTGTTTACCTTATCTGGGCTAAACAAGATTTCAGAGACACTCCTGCTTACAAGGAATCGCAAATACAGGAGTTCCGTGAGGAGTCCAAATCAACAAGCGCTGATGTGTTTGAAGGCAATCCGACTGAAGTAGGAGTTCCGTGAGGAGTCTAAATCAACAAGCACCCATGTGTTTGAAGGCAATCCGTGTGAAGTAGCACCACCTCATGAGTAGGACTATCGAGGAGGCATGATGGAGAGAAGATGATGGCCAAATATCTGAGGTATAGCCTATAAGACTTTACCTTGGAAGTAGCTGGTAAGCATGTATGGTTTGGCTGAAATCATGATGCTAAGAAATTTGGCTGGTAATTATTGTATATTAAATTTTCCCTGAAAGAAAATATATATGGCTATTGCAAGGTAACCAACAACATGCCTACGATCGGACCAGGGACAGATCATGGCAACTGAACTCAGCCCGCATTGGGCTGGGAGGCCTGGAGCAGAGAGGAGGGATCAGGGGGAGACGAGAAAAGGGGCACGTATAGAGGAAGCAGAGCTCGCGGGGGTGGATGTCGACGAGCACGCCCTCGCTGCCCATCGCGGCTGTCGGCTTGGCCACGTGAGCGACGGTGAACAGGGAGAGATTGCAGCAGTGCTCAGGTGCTCGGTCCTCGCCGGGGCGGCCACGTCGGCGATACCGATCTGTACACGTAGGCATTCGCTCCGCGTCGGCGATACCGATCTGTTGTACGCGTAGGCATTCGCTGTGGGGATGCGCTGCATTCGTTCGTCGCCGGCGCCCTCGCGAACTACAGCATTGCGCTGCGGAGGTGGTCGTGGGCATCTGCAGCGGTGGAGTATTGCTAGGTCGGCTGTTGATGCGTGGCAGCGGAGAGGGCAGGGGGCAAGCAGGTGGCCCGGCAAGGGAAGGAGAGCGGCGGGGAGCATGGTGAATTGGTGATTCACGGAGTGAAGCCGCGACGAGTGTGTGCACGCCGGATTAGGATGTGGGGCCAGGCACCCACTCTGGAGGAAGAGTGGCCACGGGGCACTGCACACTGCTTTGTAGAGTACCTTCAGAAGTTGATGTCCAGACTTGGGCAAACAACGCTAGCATGATGTTGATTTGAGGTTCAAAATTGGTGTCAATTTGGGATTGTAAATTGAATGTTTTGCTCAACTAAAACTGACTATTGTGTCAACTTTAGATTGTGAAGATAATAAATTTAATGCCTTGCTCAATTCTGTTGAAGCTACTTTGACACTGCAAGCGTTGCTGCTTTCACATACTTTTGAAGTTCTTGTTGCCCTCACCCAATATCCTACGGTGGTGCATGCTTTGGCAAGAGCAGATGTCCATAGCTGCGCGCACGAAGTCAGTTGACGATCACCTCACACAGTCGCACCAGGAGTCGCAGAAGTTGTTATCTTCACAAAAGTTGTTGGCAACAAGTATGTTTGACATGTTTTGTAATTGTTATCAACGTGCCACCTTACTAGTAGTTTTAAAAATATAAAAAGTCGTAGATTTATTAGTCTTAAAAAGGTATTTTCATAGGATTATGCATTTATTAGTATTATATAAACAATGAGACAACATAGATTAAATTCACCGGAGGAAGTATAGCTGAAACATACAAAAATTAGACAGTAAATAAACCGCGAACATAATATCTTGAAATATGTTATTTGCCAAACTAGTTTCACTGAAATCCAACAAGTTTTTTGTTAAGATTTATACTGAATTTGTAATAAGCTTCTAATAACGCTAGAAAAAGCCAAAACAGCTGTTTCAGCGACAGGTGACCGAAAATCGCTGCTGTGGCCACACGAGTTTCTTTTTCGGCACGGCCGCATCTCGTTCACGGCCACTCCGCAAAACCTCGTCGCGGGTCTGGACTCCGGCCCATCCGCCGCACCCCGCCCCCTACGCCGGCGATCCGTACCGCCGCCCAATGGCCGCCGTAGCAGCACCCCTCCCGTTCCTCACCACTGCCGCCAGCACCGCCACCCTCACCGCCAGGCCCCCACTTGCCTGCTTACGCACACTGCGGTCCACCCCAACCTGCTGTTCCTGCGTCGGCCGCGACGCTCCCCGCCCCGCTCCTGCTCTCGCGGTCGCTCCTCGCTGCGGTGGTGCTTGCAGGGCTCCATCTCTTCTCCCTCACCGCGTGGCAGCCTCGCCCTCAACGGCGGCAGCGGCGGAAGGTACCCCGTACCCGGCCCCGAACTAAATGGTGCTTTGTTGCGAAGCCGACTGGATGATGCTAAAATTATGTGCTTCTGATTACTGAAGGCATGTCTGACCCGGAGCTGAGGCTGGTGCTCGAGCTCGCCACTGACGAGGAGCTGATGGAGTTCGAGGAGATTCTCTACGGCACCAGGTTCGGTTGCGTCCTGATTTTTCTCATGCTGTTTTGCCTATTTAGCTCTGACATAGCCGCATCAGTTGTTTTTGTTTGGGTAATAGTATTCGGCCCTTAAGACAAAATCGGGTGAGCTGATTCGAGATTTTGATAACGGTGTGCACCTGCAGTAAGTGACGGGGTATGTATGCAGCAAAGTCCAGATTGATACTAGTTGTTTTGGTCGATTACTCTTGTGCAACCTTCGGTTGGTGGTGCCGTTGCTGCCAGTTCAGGGCCTATTACAGTTTGTATTTGGTGCTAGTTAATTTCCATACCTCAAGTTCAGCAATGGTGACAGAACCTTGACTCAATACAACATAATTTGGCAAGTGTGTTTCCAGCTTAGCTACTTTATTCCTTTCCAATTACATGCTGGTCGTTTTAGACTTGTGCACAAGGATTAAGAAAGTAGGTAAAATGACACGGGTGGCCGGTGCCTTCATTTGTACTATATTGGTCGTTTTAGACTTGTTTCCTTTTTTCTCAATTCTTTCTTTAATCTTCTCACATAGTTATCACCTACCTGATTTTTCTATATGGGGGTACCATAAAATGCTGTGGTGCTAGATTCTCTGTTTCACTTTTCCAAAATAAAGTTTTCTCTTGTATTTTCGTTGTTTTCAGCTATTTTAGTCCATTGTTGAAATCAATTGCGAGAAGACCGAACTCAGATTCTGCTGTTGTTTTGGATGATATCGAGGAGAGAGATCTTTTTATCTCAAAATTAGAGTCGAGGTTCCTGTATCTTGCTGCAGATGCCCGCTCCATTATAAGGTCAGTGAAATAGAAAAAAGACCCTAGATTGGATTGCTTATACTCTGTGTCAACTTGCTGTAGACTGTAGTTCTTCACTTTCTTGAAGCTTTTACAATAATTCGTTGCACTTTTCACTGATTGTTCTTCATAGGGGGTGGAGGCCATCTTACAGAGATGTCTTGCTTGGAGTAAGGAAAAAACTTGGTGTTCAGTGCTCTAGCAAATTGTCTACTGCAGACCTTGAGGCAGAAATATTTCTTTACCTTGTGGATGAATATTCAAGGTACCTACATATTTGCCAGATAAAAAAAAATTACCCATAAGCGTATCTACAAAACAAAATGTCCTTGGGACATATGGAAAAGTATTAAATTTGGATGCGCATAAAAATAGTACGATGCTAGCTTTCAGCTCATACTACTATATTTGTTTATTAAATGTCAATCTTCTTGCAAGTCCATTATTGTAACAGTAACTTTTTTTTTGGGAATTCGCACACATCAGCCATCGGAAAGACCCTAAACAAAAATCTCCAAACGAAATCTCTGACCTTGGAGTAAACAAGTGGAAGGTGCTTACTGATACGGCTTGGAGGATTGGAGCAAAGGGACTGGAAAGTACCTTTTTAAAGGTTCTTTGCAATCCCCATCCATTTTTATTCTTTTCCTTTGTGATCCTCTAGTTCTGACAAATTTATCTTTTCTCGTTTGTGGAAGGGTGGCAGTGCGTTGACTGTGAAAACAATATATGAATCGGTAGGCTACAGTATTTTGTGTTGAAATTTTGAATTCTATTGGTTCTCACTCTAGTGTTGTTTTCATTAATGTCACTTACCATTATGTTAGTTAGCCAGTAAACTATCTGGAAAGCTGCTGATGGAGGCTGCAAATTATGAGATAAAGAAAGAACTTGTTAAGCAGGTATACCGTATACCTATTTTTATTGATAATGTTTGCTTTAATGTTCCTGCCTTTTATGTGCTCATTTGGAAATTGTTTTAACCGACCAATATATCCTTTCATCTGCTCCTCTTGATTTTGCCCGAGTTACCTAGTGTTTCTTATCTTAATATAGGCCTTTTTCTTTCCATCTGCATCTGGACAAATGCATTGCAAAGCTTGTCTTTTAAATATACTGTACTTGCACTGTTGCACATTGCATTGGATATTTGCAACTATGTTAATTGGACGTAGGCAAGTAGTGAAGTTTTCCGTTTCCAGGGTGGGCGGTTGGCAGCTGTTAACCTGGAGTCTAGAGCTGGCTTGCTTGCAGCTAGGCAGGTAATATGATCTTTTGTTAACAATTACATTTGCCCCAGTCCCCACAGATCTAGTTAAGATTCCACCATTCAGGATGTCATGTTTCAATAGTCTGCTTCAATGTTTGCAGGGTTTGGCTCGCGCAGCATCAAGATATGTTGGACTTAGGAGTGTCATGACATTTATTGGACCGATGTATGCTTCTTCTAATAGTCAATTTTGAAAATGTTACTTCTGCATATTTTTCTAAAAAAAACATCATTAGATTTTGAATCATTCTACCACCTTTCAAACATCGCCACGAGCAGTTTCTTTTAAATTATTGCATTTTTGTTTATTGCTGTATGATGTTTTAATGGCATCATAAACCTGTAGTGCTGAATTTATGCCCTGTAATATCTACCTTGGGGCACAAACTATATAGATCACAATTCCTTAATGCAGCAGAATATAATGGCCTGTTAGTAATTAATACTGTTAGTAATTAATATCATTCTTTTCCACTTAACTTTGCTCAGAATGTGGGGGACTCTCTTGGCTGATATTGTGATTCAAATGCTGGGAACGGATTATGCTAGGATAGTGCAGGCAATCTATGCATTTGCTCAGGTGAAGTTCATGAAATTTCATCTCTCTTATCACGTGAGGCATTATTTTATCGAGCTGCACTGATTCATTTTTGTTTGTCTGAACAGATTCGTCTGACTCGGACAAGTTACATAGAACCTCATGAAGAATGACCAAGTGCGATCGTTACTGGACTAGCCTAACTGCCATTCTGATCTCTAGAATAACCTAACCGTACATTCTAACCATGAAGATCATCACCCGCGGATTTGGATGCACTACTCTATGGGACAATGACTCAGTGAGATTAGACTTTCAGACTGTGGAGGAGCACTGCTGCTCATGGAAGTGCATAAGACACAGAGTGATGATTACAAGACGTTGATTCGCAGGGACAGAGCACAACAGGAATAGTTTGTGCTACCTGATAGGCTACTTCCTGAATGCTGAACTAGAATTTGATGTAAAGCTAGCAGAATTACCTAATTATGACATGTAAATATAGTAGTGTTTTAACAAAGAGCTCCACAATGACCATTTGGGCGACCTACTCTCCGAACGCGGAAGTTGTGACTAAATTTACTTCTTCACACTTCCACGGGGCCCCGAAGTTGTAGACCATGCTTTCCGCTCTGCTCCAGTTGAATAGTGTAAAATATTGGTCCCCTGATCCTAAACTATTCCCTCCTAAGGTTCGGTTAGGCAAGGCATATCTCATTGACATTGCCTGGTGCCACAACCTACAGACATGCTTGTACACAAACAACATGGCAGAATTTACATCTGGCACCCTACGTTTTCCCTATAAATGTGAGGACTACTAATATATGTTCTGCACCTTAAGTGAATTTTATCAGGATGCCTCCTTCCTAATGTCAGAACCTTGGAGACTTTCCGAAGTATGTTATCCATCTCTTCTTCATAGCTTAAAATTTTTGGTTGACCTGGTCAGTGCATGAAACTCAATTACCTTTACTGAATGAGAATATTTGGCTACAAAAATTAGCTTGACAGCCATTACCTTGGCCCTGAGCTGCTGAAGGATTTGCGTACAGTCTCTGTTAGTGTACCTGACGAACACGAAGGTTCTGCGTGCAAAATTCCCAGAGCAGAGCAGAGCAGGGCAGAGGATGAGAGGAGCCATGTTGTGAGCGCATGTCTAGACTCTAGAAGGATACCGAGCCACATTGTTTACAGAGCTCGCCGCGATCACGCGCGCACACTGCTCCACCAGACCGCCGAGGCTTTCTAAATCCCGGGCACTTACCGCGTGAGACCGCGGCGCCGATGGAGCCACTACTACTGCTGCGGCGACCGTCCCCCGCACGCCGGGCGCCATAAAGCGCAGGCGCCCACCCGCTCCTCCCCGGTGTCCGGCGACATGGCCGCCAAGGACGGGACGATGGCGATCAGCCTGGGGAGCTCGCGGCGGCGGAAGCGCGGCGAGATGCTGTTCCGGTTCGAGTCCTTCTGCCAGCCCGGGTACCCGGCGGCGCTGCCCGGCGGGGGCGCCTTCAGGGACAACGTCAGGGCGCTGCTCGGGCTCGCGCACCTGGAGGCCGGCGCGCAGGGCGAGACCAGGTGCTGGTCGTTCCAGCTCGAGCTGCACCGCCACCCGCCCACCGTCGTCAGGCTCTTCGTCGTCGAGGAGGAGGTCGGCGCGTCGCCGCAGCGCCAGTGCCACCTCTGCCGTCACGTCGGTACTCACCGTTGCTGCTGCTCTCTGTCGATCCCATCCCATTCATCAGTTATAGTATTTGCTGAACCTTTGCATGCAATGCAACCAACGCCTGTCGCACGTACACAAGTTCTGAAGTTTTGGGTCACGACGCCATGAGGACGTGCATGATATATACATCAGAAATCACAGTTTCAGGCAGACCAGACAGTCACAAAAAAAAAAAAAGTTTCAGGCAGACGAAAATACATGACGATGATCATTTAGAGTACTTGTTAGATATATAATTATCACCATTCTCAACCTCATGAAAGTTCAGAACACAAAATTCGTCAATTTTTACCAAGTACAATCAGCGTTCGAACTGCACTCTGATCAGCAGAACGAAACACCGAGCAACAGGATCAGATATGCTCACTGCCAGGTAAAACCCCCCGTGGTGTTTCAGGCTGGGGGCGGCATCTGATCTGCACCAGGAGGTTCCACTTCGTGTTGCCCAAGAGGGAACTGTCGGTGGAGGCTGACGGCCTGAACTACGGCATCAACCACGGCCCGGAGAAACCGTCGAAAGGGACGGCGACCTCCAGGGGCCACCTGCTGCACGGCGTCGTGCACCTCAACGGCTTCGGCCACCTCGTCGCCCTCCACGGCTTCGAGGGCGGCTCCGACTTCATCGCCGGCCACCAGATCATGGACCTCTGGGACCGCATCTGCGCGGCCCTCAACGTCAGGTGCGTCACGCTCGCGCGCCACTGCAAGCGCTCCTTGTGCCCCGTCCGCGCATACGAGCGCATGACTCGTGTTTGGTTTGTTGGCTACGCGCTCTGCAAGCAGGATGGTGAGCCTCGTCGACACGGCGAGGAAGGGGCACATGGAGCTGCGGCTGCTGCACGGCGTGGCGTACGGCGACACGTGGTTCGGGCGGTGGGGCTACAGGTTCGGCCGGCCGAGCTACGGCGTCGCGCTGCCGTCGTACCAGCAGTCGCTGCACGCGCTGCAGTCCGTGCCGCTCTGCGTGCTCGTGCCGCACCTCTCGTGCTTCAGCCAGGACCTCCCCGTGGTGGTCACCAAGTACCAGGCCATCAGCGGCCACAAGCTGCTCAACCTCGGCGACCTCCTCCGCTTCATGCTCGAGCTGCGGACGCGCCTCCCGGCGACCGCCGTCACCGCCATGGACTACCGCGGCATCATGTCGGAGGCCTCGTGCCGGTGGTCGGCCAAGCGCGTGGACATGGCGGCGCGGGCCGTCGTGGACGCGCTCCGCCGCACCGATCCGCCCGCGCGGTGGGTCACGCGGCAGGAGGTGCGCGACGCGGCGCGCGCCTACATCGGCGACACGGGGCTCCTCGACTTCGTGCTCAAGTCCCTCGGCAACCACATCGTCGGCAACTACGTCGTGCGCCGCGCCATGAACCCCGTCACCAAGGTGCTCGAGTACTGCCTGGAGGACGTGTCCAGCGTGCTCCCGGCGGCCGGAGGCGTGCCCAGCGGCGGCGGCGCCAAGGTGCGGGTGCGGTTCCAGCTCACCCGGGCGCAGCTCATGCGGGACCTCACGCACCTCTACCGCCACGTGCTCAAGGAGCCCAGCCAGGCGCTCACCACCGGCGCGTTCGGCGCCATCCCCGTGGCCGTACGGATGGTCCTGGACACCAAGCACTTCGTCAAAGACTACCACGAAGGTTTCGCTCCGATCAGCAGCAACAGTGTTGGCGTCGGGCACGCCCACATCAACCTGTGCTGCACGCTGCTCGTGAGGGACGGGAGCCCGGAGCTAGTGGCGCCGTACGAGACGGTGACCTTGCCGGCGCACGCGACGGTGGGCGAGCTCAAGCGGGAGGCGCAGAGGGTGTTCAGGGAGATGTACCTGGGCCTGAGGACCTTCACGGCCGAGTCCGTCGTCGGGCTCGGCGCCAGCCAGGACGCTTGCCCGGTGCTCGGGCTGGTCGACGTGGGGAGCGCCGTGGTGGTCGACGGGGCAGTCGGCGAGCAGCAGCAGGAGCCGGGCGCGGACGAGCGCGTGATGGCCGTGAGCGAGGGGGGCGGCGACGGCGAGAGGGTCGTGGACTGCGCGTGCGGCGCGGACGACGACGACGGCGAGCGCATGGCGTGCTGCGACATCTGCGAGGCGTGGCAGCACACGCGGTGCGCGGGGATCAAGGACGCCGACGACGCCCCGCACGTCTTCGTGTGCAGCCGCTGCGACAACGACGTGCTGTCGTTCCCTCCTCTAGCTTGAAAAACTGACCGTGTTAGAAGCTGCTTCTATATATAGCCGCGGCGGCAGCACGGGATAAAACAAATCAAACTTCAGATTGGAAAAAAAAAGGGTAATCGACTTGACATCGGCATATCGAACTCTGAGCTCATTGGAATTTAAACTTCGAAATCGAAAATTCCCAACTTACATAAAGCTTATCTAGAACAATTTCTTTTTGAAAAAAAATCGTGTCATAAGCAATTGTAAATCTCATTTCGAAAAAAAAACTACTAGAGGCAGCCCAGAGGATCCACGCTCGCCTGTGTATGTGCGAGCGACCACATAGGCCGATGCGTGTCGGGCTGAATGGGCCATATTGTCGGCCCGCAGGTGCGCCCAGCCGGCCAAGATGTAACGCGGCACGCGGTCTGCGCCGCCAGCCCGGTTGCCCCAACTACCTGGGCCGCTGGTTGCGCCGTGGTTTCCTGGCTGGGTTGGAATCACCTGGCCCGTTTGGGCTTTACGAGTCTTGCAGGTATGGGCCGCCGTTTTTCCTGGGGGAGGGGCCTGGTCGCATCGTATGGTGAAGTTGGTTGGCCTGGTTGCATCGTATGGGCTGGATACAAGCGACCTGGCGGTTCCAAACGGTGAGGTTGGTTGGTTTGCTTTTGCACACAGGAGTGGGGATTTTTTTTTGTTAAATTGAAATAAATCAATTAAATACGACCCCAGAAATCAGGACAAGGTTGTAACATATGGAGAAAGTTTGAAATATTTCTCACATTTTTAAAGCAAGTAGATCATGCCATCTAGTTACTGCACTCTTATTTGTCAGGAAAAAGGAAAGGATCGGAAATGAAACAATGGATTCAAACTGGCGTATAGTTCCACTGCAAGATATATAGCTGAAAAACTATTAAACCTGTTTCTGCACAAGGACCTCACCTTCACAACAAATATGAAGCTGTCGGAACGGAGAAGCCGTGTCCATGGTGAGTCAGTACAGAATCCATCCCGTTCAGCTATGTCAATTGCAGCTCTGACCTGCAACTATATGAGAGCTCAGGCCAAAGCTGTGAGAATTCGTAAAGGATGGAAGAAGCCTCCGGAAGGCAAAATCATGGTAAATGTGGATGCTAGTTTTGCTGATGGAATGGGAAGTACGGGAGTGGTCATTAGAGATTCAAGTGGAGGATTTGTTGCTGCCTTGACGAGCACTGAAAGAAGGCTTGTGTTTGGTAAATCAAATTGGATGTACCAATTTCATACTGCAACTGAACTGCCAAGAAGTGATTGATATTATGAAGGATGGAGGCTTCACGGCCTCAGCGGCGGCGCCAATTCTGGAGGTTTGTTATGATTTATGGAGGGATCTACCCATTGGCCACTATCGAGCATTGTGACAGAGAGGCGAATCAAGTCGCACATGAGCTAGCTAGGCAGGCTTTAGAAGAGAAAGTTTCATGTATTTGGGTTGATTCACAACCCACTTCTATTACTCCCTCCATCCAACTATCCAAGGCCCATTAGGAAATCTCAAAAATCCATCTATGCAAGCAAGGCCTATTCCCGTTTTTCTCCAAGGGATGCGCCGGGGCGACGCTTCATTGTTCACCCGCGCGTGCAGTAAATCGCGGCCACGCGCGCCTCGGGTTCTCTTCCACGGTGATCCCATGCAACCGATCCTCTCTGCTCCCCGTGTGCATATATTCTTCCCATCAATCATTGTTCTTTTGCCAAGAAACGTTGCTGAGCGAGGCATGGCTGTTCGGCGCGACGACGACGAGGAGCTGCGCGACGACGACGAGGAGCTGCGCGACGTATTAGCAAATGATGTAACAATATTATCTGATGAATAAAGCTGGCTGGCATGGCTTTTTTTTTTATAAAAAAACGAAGCTGTCGGAGCCTGCATGGACTCTCTTAAATTTACATCAGAAGAATCTTCTGAAGTTCTATGTGAGTTCGTGCGACCAGATCTACATGCATATACAAGATCTTCTGAAGTTCTAAGTGAGTTCGTGCGACCAGATCTACATGCATATACAAGATCTTCTGAAGTTCTAAGTGAGTTCGTGTGACCAGATCAACTCATCAGTGGGCAGCTAAAGTTGCACCTACCAAACGATAAGTACGATCGAACCACTACGGGAAGAGTAGCAGTACCACTGAACTGGCGAGTGAGTGACCACCTTGCAGAGGAAAAGGCGCCGGCGAAATCAGCGTACAGAGATCCTCGGCGTTGTTTATTTTGACCTCACGGCATCACCACGGCGACGCCGATGAGGCACTCACATGGCCTGTTCGCATTGGGGGTCTACCGCTACACTCGGTGGTCTCACCTCGCGTCCCTCATGAAAGCCCTTTCAGGAAAAAGGCTCTTCCTACACAGTAGTCGGCCCTACTATTGCCGATGCAGTAGCTGCAGCTCGCCAAAGACAACCGGCCGGGGTGGAAAGTTGGAAGGATCCAGCCAACCTTCTGAATGATTCAGGCATGACTTTCAGGGAAAGAAACTTTGTATTATTAGCCCACCAGCACAAAAACTCACTGAACCAAATTGTAATGTACTACCACTGTATAATTTTTGCTAGATGCTTGAAATACTTCTTTCCTTTTTTGTTTTCCGAGCAATAAAATCCCTTCCATTACAGCATTACTCTTTCTTATTCACCAACCAGGGGTGACTGACACCATCAGGACACCATCCAATAAGACTGGGGCCTACACCCATGCATGTGAATGGTGTGAAAAGAATGATAACGCACTGTTAACCGAACCATTTGTTGGCACCAGCAACAAGTAAATGATGCAGGCCTCGGTCGGAAAAACGCAAGAGAGAAAATAGTAGGAAACAAGTGACTTATCATTGAAGCAAATGGAAAGGCTGAAGGAAAGTTGCCTTGCTTTCTCTCTTTCTCTCTCTGCTACCAGTAGAGGGGCTCCTTTGTCGTGTGTCCCTAGTGAGACAACCCAGCTAGCTTTTCCTCTTTCTTGCTTTCTGTTCTTTTGCGTTTGCAAGGGGGACGAGAGGACTCGAGGATCGGAGCCTCGGAGTACCGAGGACGACCCTAGCGCTTGTAGGGTTCTTTCCTGGCCCTGGCCGGCTCCATGCATGCATGGCCGGCCATCGTCTCCATCTTTTTCCCGGACCGGTCTCTTTTTGTTTCATTGATCTCTGCTCCGGCCCTGACATGGCAAGGCTGAGCCACCACTACGGCGTGAGGGCGACGGGGGCACATGCGCCGGTGGCGCTTGGCTGAAAAGGCACTCTCGAGTCTCGACAACCAAAAGGAGAGGAGGGCAGCTTGGCCAGCAGCAACTGGCCGGCCGGCCCCGGCTGTGCTCACTGATGAACTGATGATAGGGAGAAGGGGAAATGATGATCTGAGGTGTGGAAGTGACCGTGGAATGAAGGGCATCTTGGAACTTGGAAGGGACGGGCCGGGGTAGGATTTCGACGACGACACTATCTAGGTTTGCGTGTTGGGTTTGCTCCGTCTGGAGCAAAGATTCTTTCCTGCACGTTTTGGGCCTGTAGCGAAAACCTGGTAGAGACAGATGAACATGCGATGGAGTTTCTCCTCGTTCATCGATCTGTGTCCAGCTTACCGAGCCACCCATTGGTCCTCCTCCACTACATCTGACGAAAACGGCATGGGATCGAGAGCGAGGTCGATCATGGAGGTTTTTGTGCTACTGAAAGATAGACCGTTAACTTGCAACTTGAAAGAGTTTCCTGTCACGGTCCTTGTTGAATCTCCATGCTAATAGGCAATGATGAGATGACAGATGAGGAAAAACAAAAGCACACTAATCGTTTCCTCCATCTGCATGACTGATCGTGCCTGTGTGCCACCTATCCCCATCATCACAGCACTTTCTGACGAAGAGTTTTGCATCGATCGAGTGCGCCAAAAAATGTTCTCTCGCCATCGTCGATCCATATGCGTGGTCTCCTCGTCGTGTTATGGCCGGAGGAATATCGTCCGACGTCCGGTGCGGTGGTGGAGCCGGCGTGGAGGTGAGTGGCCGGGCAGGGGTACTTACAGATCGAGCCATCCATCGCCGTCTGTCCACACTCCAGCAGACCAGAGACCAGACCAGCACCCACTACCACTACCACTTCCCAGGGCCCCGGCTCGCATGGTATCTTGCAGTGGAGATGACAGGTGGGCCCAGATGACATGGGAGCAGCAGATGATAGCCTTCCGCGTGTACCGCAGATCGTTTTGTCTCGTGTTACGCACTAGTACACTAGAGATGGGACAAAGGCCCTCCGGCGTCGTCAAGACTCGAGACGTACGCTGCAACTGCAAATGCGATGATGAGGTGATGAAGGAATGATGGTAGGGATAGGACGGGGCGTGGTGTCGGTTGCAGTTGGAGGTTCTTGCTGCCTTTGATACCTACGTACGCTCCCAAAGTCAGCTTAATCTTGTTGGCACAATCACGCTCAAGATCTGGGTTGCCTTTTTTTCTCTAGGACGGAAGGTGTCTCCTCAAACCTTTTCATGATGATCTAGTTTTATTTAGCTAGGAAATCTATACTTCTTTTGTTATTCGTTCAAACAGTTTTTTCCTTTTTGCGTGGAGTCTCTAAATATTTTCAATCAGACTAGAAAAAACTTGGCATTTGAAAAAAATGTAGGCAAGAAAATAACCATCTTCGTTGACAATACTCTAGAAATCTTAGTCTGCAAAGGTTCATAGCTCCAACTAAAAGGGCTCAATATAATCTTTGTTGCCACCAAGTCAACTCAATATACTTGGCTTCAGACCCAAGGAAAGCATACAGTAGTTTCATGGGAAATTTGTGTCCAGGACACTCTGAAAGACTGGTTTTGTGTGAAACACACCGTAAAAGCTGATTTTATTTCCAACACATCGTAAAATTGCAATTTTGTCTCCAACACACCATGCTGATTATAATAATCAATTTTAACTTAGAGATGGTGTAAAAAGACCATTTTGCCCCTGGGCCCACTTGTCATCTTCTTCCCCTTCTCTTCTTCTCTCTTTCCCCTCCGTCTCATCCCTGCCGCGCCCCTCGCGGCCTCCGCGGCCGCCCCACCTCGGGCCCTACGGCGGCGGCCCGCGCCTCGCCGTGGCCACTCGACGCGGGAGGCGGAGCTCAAGAGGAGGGAGGCGGTTGCCACGACGACGAGCGCGAAGCCGAGGGAGAGCAGGAGCGCGCTTCCTCGGCGCTGGAGCTGGGCGGCCTCCCTTGGCGGCGGCAGGGGCGCGCGCGGGCGGCGCGTGGCCGTGGCCGCTGCGCCCCCTGTCCGGTCGGCCCCGAGACGAGTAGCAGCAGCCGGCCGCGGAGTGGCCATGGCCGCGCTCGCACCAGCCGCGTGGCGTGCACCGTCCGGGCTCGGCGCGGCGGAGGCTCGGCGCGGCGGAGGCGAGGCCGCGAGGCGGCGTGTGGCGAGGCGGGCCGTGGCGGAGCGAGGCCCCTCCTTCCTCCCCTGCAGCAGCGGCGGGCCACGGAGGCAAGGCGCGCGCGCGGCGGTGAGGCAGAAGCGCGTGCGCAGAGGCAAGGTGCGCCCTCCCTGCTCCCGGCGGCGCCCTCCCTCGTCCCTGCGCCGTCCGCCGGCCGTGCTGCGCGGGCATGGCCGCCGGCGCCATGGGGTGCGCGCACGCGGCCTTGACGTCGTGGTTCTGGCCGGCGGCCATGGCGGTGGAGGCCTCGGCTTCCCGACGGCGGCAGCAGCAACGGTCGAGGCGGGCCCGCGCCGTCGTCCTCCAGCGACGGCTCCTGCTCCGGCCGCGTGCTTCGTGCTGCCCGCGCTGTTCCACCACCGCCCGCGGGTTGGTGTGCGGGCGCAGTGGCGGCGAGGCGATGACGACGATGGCAGCGGCGGCGAGGTGAGGGAAGGACATGTGAGCTTGAGACGGCGTCCTCTCTGTCCTCCATGTCGATTGGCTCACGGCCATGCCGGGCGGGAGGAGCAGGAGGGCGCGGCCATGGAGAGAGAGAGAGGTGCGGGCCGCCCCCGCCAAGCCGTCCGCCGCGGGAAGGGGCCGGGGCGGCTCGCCGGCCGGCGCAGGGAGGGGGCGGGGCGGCCCGCCGGCCGAAGCAGAGAGGGGGCGGCGGAGGAAGCAGGAGGGCGCGGCCATGGAGAGAGAGAGGTGCGGGAGGGAGAAGCGAGGAGGAAGAGGGCAAAGGGCAAAACTGTCTTTTTACCTGACCTCTCAGTTGAAAATGAATAGTTTATTGGATGTAGTGTGTGGTAGACTAAATGACTCTTTCGCAGTGTGCTGGGAACAAATTCAAATTTGGCGGTGTGCTCTACACAAAATCATGCTTTCACAATGTCCTGTGGACAAATTTCCCTAGTTTCATATATAGATCAGTGCTTTATCAACCTAAGACTTAAAATATATCTAACTTAAAATATATATATTTCAAATTATTTTTTACGGGGATGGGACAGGGACACGAGGCAACATATATATTTTTTTTTGAGGAAGGCAACATGTAGAAATCTATTATCTTATTATTTGGCCAACAAACAGAGCCTCCACGTTCGCTTTTAAGATCTAGAAATCCCCATGTTAATCGAGAAAAAAGAAAAATCAAGAGTAAATTGCACCCCAGGTCCCCAAACTTGTAGCGCCGTTCCGCTTAGGTCCTTAAACTCTCAAATCGTCTAATTGGGTCCCTAAACTTAGTTAAGTGGTTCTTCCCAGGTCCCAAATGCGCCACGCGTGCATCTGAAGCCGACGTGGTATGCCACGTGCCGCCACGATGGCAAATATTTACAAAAAGACCCCTAATTTTTTTCCTCCCCCACCCTAACCACCTCTCTTTCTCACTTAACCCCCTCCTCTTTTCTTTCTTCTTCAACTAAGCCCATACCTCCTCTGTTCTGGTCAGGGGCACGGCAGGGGGACTGCAGCCCAGGCGGCCTGCCGGCGGCGGCCACGCTAGCAGCTGGCGGCCAGCCCGGCACACGCCCTAGCCTCGCCCTAACCCTGCGTCCCTATTCCCCCAAAATCCCCCTCTAATTTCTTGCCTGCAGCAGCCCGCCATGGCCGGCGCGGAGCTGAAGCTCGGGCGGCGGTGGAGGGCCCTCTCCCGGCCTTCCTGCTGCTCCTCGCCGGCGCGGGATGCCGCCGTGGACGAGGCGCGGTGGCGGCTTGCGCGGGAGGAAGTCTCGCCTCCGCCCCGCCGCGCTCCCGTCGGCGGCCCTCGCGGCGGCGAGGCAGGCTGCGGCGGCGAGGCAGGCCGCGGTGGCTGCGCACGGCGGCCGGCGTGGGCATGGCCTGCGCGCTGGCGGCTACGCGCGGGTGGTGGGAACGGCGGCGCACACGGGAGCAGCCACGCGTGGGCGGCGGAAGCGGCGCCGCACACGGCGCGAGGCGGGCCGTGGTGGCTGCTCTTCCTCGCGCTGGAGCTGCTGCGAAGCGGCAGCGGCACGGCCGGGCAGCGGCCCCGGCATGGTTGAGCGGCGGCGACGTGACTCGGCTTGTCTCCGGGGGCCTCGAGCTCGGCAGCCATGGCGGGTCCGCGGCGTGGCTTCGCGCTGTGCATGCCGGGTCCCTCCTCCCTCGGCGAGATCGAGACCCGGCGGCGGCGGGCTGGCGGCCGCCATGGCCCGGCGCGAGGGAGGGGGAAGGAGGGTGGCGTGATGGCGAGGAGCCAGATGGGGCACAGCCCGTTGCCATGGTGGTGGCGGCCGTGCTCGAAGTGGCCAGCGTGGAGGAGGCGCAGCCGGGAGTGGCGGGGGCCACCTCCGGCCAGCTCTAGTGAGAGATTAGAGAGGGAGAGGGGAAGAGAGGGAGAGAGGAGTAAATGTGAGAAGGTAGAAAAATTAGGGGGCCTTTTGCAAATGTTCGCCACCGTGGCACCACGTGGCATGCCACGTCGGCTTCGGATGCATACGTGACGCGTTTGGGACCTGGGATGAACCACTTGACTAAGTTTAGGGACCCAGTTAGACGATTTGAGAGTTTAGAGACCTAAGCGGAACGGCGCTACAAGTTTGGAGACCTGGGGTGCAATTTACTAAAAAATTAAAATTACCCACCACTGTCATTACGAAAAAACTAACCTAAAATACCCACATACATGTTTATAAATTACCCACCAGTGCCATTAAAATATATTTCTATTTATAAATATAAATCTATCCATCGTTTTGCATATCAAGCTACATATCGTGCATACCTATAGGATGCTAGCTACACAAATAATTAACATGTTTTACCACACGTATATCTTATTGTATTACCAAAATCCCAAATGCACCTTCATGATTATATTATTATTAGTCAAAATAAACAAGATAATTCTAGCCTTTACACTATATTAGACTACTACCATCTAAAGGTTTGTTGCTGATATTACTACAAGACACTACCGCACCTCACAATTAACACCACAATCTCAAAAAAAAACACCACAAGCAGATCAGGAACCAGGATAATATTGATCAGGCCATGATTAGTATAGTAAGCTCATCAAGCTTGAACATGAACATAGGTTGCTGAAATTCTGAATGGAATCTTGCGCTCTGCACTACGGAGATTAATTTGTTGGCTTCCATAAAGCAATAAACTTGGATCGATTGTTCCCCAACAGAAACTAGGCGATGGAGGCATGGTGCCATGCAACAGACGACAAAATTAAACATAGTAGCAACAGACGACCAAGAGGATCATAAAGTAGGGAAGCTAGCAGAAAAAACAATTGAGTCAGTTGAACCGAGCAGTGGGTATCATTATTGCAAGAGCTGGCATATAAGAAACATGTTACTACTACTACAACGAATGGTAGTAGCTAAGATTGAGGAGATAGGCAGTCGTGACAGGACTAGGGTTGTGCACTTGTCATATGGCCACATCACTGACAAAGAAAGATGTAGGCAAAAGGAGGCACCACTGCACTAGCAGCAGAGAAGCACTCTTGATTACTGAAGCAAATAGTATGTGATGAGAAAGATTTAAGTTTATGAATAATAATTAGATAAAAAATCAAGATATATTTAGAATATCAATACTAGCCGTGCAAATGCGCGAATCACCTTACTAGTTGGTATACAAACGGATAGAGCAGTTGTGGCGGACCTAAAGGTTTTTACCAAATGTGTGTACAGGCGTCAAATGGAATTGTGCGGCAAGTCAAGATGGGAATGGGCCGACACGGCCCCATGGCCTCGAGCCCAATTCTAGGGGTCATGGGTCGACCCATTTGTCATAGATGTTATGGCCCTGATAGCCCATTAGGTATTATGGGTCGACCCAAATATTTTTCTATAATCCCAAACCATGAATACTATCGACACTTTTAGAAAAGATAAGATTCAAGATTAAAATATATCACAATAATATATTAAAATTATTAGTAATGCATCAAATTAAATATGTTTACTTGACATCCATGATTTTAATTTTATCTATTTTCACTTGCAATGTATGATATTCCTCACTATATTTTGAAGTATATAGAATCTAACAACTTATGACCAGTTGTATTTATTCAAAAGAATGAAGAAAACCAATAAATAAAATAAAAAATTATTAATAGGTTCCGGCCCTATTGACCTATTTTGAAATTAGGATTGGCCCATATAACCCATTGGCCCTATTTTTGTAGATCGGGTCAACTACCCAATGGGTCGACCTGACCCATTTCTTCCATCCATAGCGTCAAGCAGTCGGTCGCCCTGGATACACCACTAATATAATGGAGTGCTAGAGCTAATGTCACATGCATATAGCAAACCATGGGAGGGAGAATCTCGCGGCATCAGTCTATACCAAGTACAGTAACACTTCCGTCCCTTTTCTGCACTTGTCACGCGCTACTACTACTGTCAACAGAAAAACGCGCGATTGGACCAAGCCGCGGGACAAAATTTCAAATCATCAAGCAGACGAGGTCAGTCCGGGAGCTTGTACTACTAAGCAAGCCTAAGCCAGCAGGCTTGCAGCACAATAGACAAGGGATGAGAAAGGCACGCACTTGCCAGGAATCCTGTGGCGACTCGCCTCGCACGTGCCAAACTGCATGAATGCATGGCTCGGCTCCGTATCGACCAATGGATCGACGGAGAGACCGCGGCACGACAGAGAGAGTCAGTCACTCTCGGCACGTGTAGCTGTCGCGGTTTCACGTGAGTCCAGCCAAGCGGCAGCAGGGAGGGGGCAAGGCAGGCAGAGAGGTGATGGACAAACCACACGGTGGTGGTGGTGGTGGTGGTGGAGCGGTGGCGGCCGCAGCGAGATGGCCGGGCCGGCCGGCTGATGAATGAGAGGCGCAGGCGGCAGGCCAGCCCAGCCCAGGCCTTGCAGCAAAGTTAAAGCGAACAAAAAAACGATGCGCTTTACCCGGTCGCTGTCCCTCCCCCGGCCCCCCTGCGTGAGTGAGGACAAAAGGATTAGCAGCAGCGGGCAGGGTCAAGCCTGCACGCTGCAGAAAGCTAAGCTTCACCAATGGTGGCAACGCTTTTAATCGATCTGTCTGTTCCTCTCTTTTGAGGCGATCAGCATGCAGCAATTCTGTGAACACGAATCATCAACTGCGATGGATACACGCAGGAGGCGCTGGCCGCGCCAGTGCAATGCGCGCAGCGATCACCGTGCCGGCGCAGATATCACCGTGGAGGCGAATTGAAGCCGCGCTAGCTACGAGCCAAACGCGCAGCGCGGGTGCACTACACAGTAGAGTAGCTCTACTAGAGCCCCGGCGCCCACGCGCGCGGCTGCCACGGTGCAGGCACCAGGCAGCGAATGAATGCGTTGGCGCAGCAGCATCCAGCAGGGGGCCGCCGCGCGCGCGCCGCCGTCGCAGGCAGCGTGCCCCGTGCCGCCAGCGGCCGGCGCGGGCAGCGGCCGCGCGGCCTCCTGCAGTCCTGCCTCTGCGTCACCGCGTGCACCTCGCCCGTACGGGGGGCAAGAACCGCCTTGGAAAATGGAGCGGCCAGCGGCGTGCCGAGCGTCGACGACAGACACGGCCGGGGGCCGGGGCCGCGCCCATCGACCGAATTGATTCGCGCGCGTACGGACGCGCGTTGCCGCCCCCTGCCGGCCGGCCTCTGCGGCAGGACTGCGCTCTCTGACGTCCGTAACATTGACCCGCCAACCAGATTTTGAGCAACGGCATGCAACAGTACTCGACAGAGTGCAAACGGGCAGATGAGATGATGCAGTACTCTTGGAAAATGTGAAATGAAACTCTCTGCTGGGAATGGCTTAAGCGGCTCGCTGTACCAGTGCCGTTCCTCATGGTCCTCATGAAACTCTCTTGGTTTGCAACTTTTTTTCTTTAGTTTTTTACATGGTAGTCATGGTCGTCTTGTATAGCTACTCCTTCCGTCCTATAAAGAGTACAATTCTAGATTTTTTTTTCAGACAGATTCGTGGTAGTATCAAAAAATTCTCATGTCCTCATTTGTTTACCACATGCGGTTAGTTTTGACATACAATTTAAATCTGACCACTTAATTAGGAAGATACTTGAGATCCAATCTCTAGAATTGCATTTTTTGTGGGAATTTTTTCAAACGTAGGATTGTATTTTTTATGTGAGGGAGGGAGTATGTCACTAGGTTGAGGGGTCCTGAAAACCCATCAACTTTTTAGTAGGTCATTAAGATTTATGAGATTTTTCTATCCCTTTTTTACTTGCGGGATAAGGGACAAATATAGTTTGCTAGCTTTCCAAAGTAAATAAGTGAATGGTTTTCCTTTTCTCATGTTTCCATTTCCGTTACACACTTACATATATAATTTGCTTTCCATTTTCTATCTATAACCTATTTGTAGATAGAGGTCTGTTTGTTTGCTCATCAGATCACATGCCATTAATTATCTCACCGGCCTACACGTCTAAACTCGGTGATTTTAGAGGGGGGCTAGACTGGAATTAGAGTAATCTTGGAGGGGCCTGTCCTGGATGCCACGCCTCCTTTCTTTCCGTGCCTGACTGCCTGCAAAGAGAAAAGCTGACGGGACCCCAACCAAATTTATCGCCGAGTTACCCTGTGGTCCTCGTCTCTTTGTTGGAGTAGCAGCAAAAGGAGATGGATCATATCATAGAGGCTGCCAACTGCCATGCATCATTCTTGTCTGTGCCTCCGTTGCGTCAACTTGGTTTTCATCTCCTACAGTTCCCAGGCCCGCCATTGCTACGCGGAAAAGGCTGTGGTGCTACCACCGACCTAACCAAAAGCGAAACCCAGCCCAACGTGCAGCCGGTCGCAGCAAGAACGAATCATTGCGCAGGTATATGGCCGCCTAATGCATGCAGGTGACCTAGCCTAGTATATGTGCAAGTGACACCTGCAACCACCATGTAGCTCGCTGGTCTCTTGTCCCTGTGAATGGAAAATGGTCATTTAATTTCGAGACTAGAATATATCCAAATGGGCTATTTTTTTATTGCCGGAATTGAAGGATCTAATTAAACAAAAACTTTTTGCTGATGAAAATGCTAGAAGAAAGCTTTACAAAAATCCTAACATGGCTTGAAATTCCGAGATATTTGCAGAAGAGAAGACAATCCACACATATGTGACAAAGCTCCGTGTCTAGCTCGTTCCTTCCCGGCACGAATACGCTAGCTCCGAATCATTCCAAGCGTTACATGCCATGCATGTACTACATGTGTGTACAGAACAAACCCCAGCGGAAATAGATGTATCTGTACAGGAATAGTGAACCGGCTGGCTAGGACAATGCAACTGAATATCGATGATGGGCACACGCTGAACCGGGCAGCAGGACCACAAGCAGCTTACATGTTCAGAAAGCATGGCGGCCACCTTGTTGCTTCAGCTCCACTCTGAACACATGCCGGCCATCACCACACCACACCCATGCATGCATCGATCCGTGACAGGTAATACAATGCCACCATCAGGAACAGAAGAAGTTCAGAAAAGATGGTGTTCGATCTACACGCAATTGTTAATCGATCGAGCAGAAGTAGCCGCAGTACTTTTTTTTTTGCATTGGGAAGCCGCAGTATGGCCGGCCTGGACGATCGAGATCGCCTTCGGGGTTTGGCAGGATCTCTCGATCGATCTCGGGAATAAAGCCAACAAAGGGAGACGATCTCGGTGCGCGCCCCGGCCTGCCGTTCCTGCCAACAACCCCCGATCATCAGCTCGGACAATCATTAGCTCTTGTGCCGGCGCGTGAAGGAATCATGGCCGGCGAGATGGCCTTTCGTCTCTCCTGCTGATGGAGAGCTTGAGATAGATAGAGGCTCGCATGTGTGTGCATGCCGCGGCCGCAAAGGGAGATGGGTACACTTTCTTCTCTTCTCCCTCGCCCATCACCGCCCCCATCATCCTCATCCCCAATAAACTACGCCGGCAAGGGCGCGTACGGACGCCCCGGCCCGCCGCCATGAGACCATGCACATGTCCGGCCAAAGCTTCTCGCTGAATGTTTGTGGAGTAGGGCAAGTAGAAAAGGACGCTGCTTTTTTGTGTGTTTGTGCATATATTCTTCGATGTCGATCCACTTGCTGGCCTTTTTTTCTCTGAGCTGAGGAAATAAAAAGCGATCGGCGGCGACGTCGTCGGCGGCAGGTTCCACCGCCGGCGATCGCGAATCGGCCGAGCTCGCCGCCCATGATCCGCACACATGCGTGCACGTAAGGTTCTTTCTTGCTTGTAACATACTACTAGTTGCTTTATTTTTGCTATATGTACGCTGAATTTTTGCTGCTAGAAGTATCATATTGTAACACCGCAGGTGTTAATCACTTGTAATTAAATTAATCACGGTCATTAGTTCCAGAAATCACGCCACAAATCACTAACCGAAATTTGTTCTAGTTAGCTGGGCCAGACCGGTCTGACCGGTCGGGGCAACCGGTCTGACCGGTCGGAACTGGGTCAACCATTTTGGGCCCACAATATTGAAATCACACTCTCTCTCACTCTCACCAACTCAGTTCACTCCTCACCACGCCAGCTCCCTCCCTTTCCCGAGCTCCCGTTCCCCCAAACCCTCACTCCCAAATCCCTCACCCCAAATCCATTCCAAGGCTTAGGGAGCTTCAAATCGGAGTCAAGGATCATCCTCTCCATGTCCTCCTCCCCGGGGTGATGTGGAATCTCCAGTTCTCGTGGAGAAGAGGCCCTTTCAAGGTAAACAAGCTAGGGTTGGTTCGACTTCCTTTTCTAGGTGATTATAAGTGAATCCCTTTGGTTAAACACCTCTAATTGAACCCAGGAACTAAAAAGCCTGGAAGGGGTTTAGATTTGGTGGGCTAGATAACTCATTCAAAGTGATTCACCTAGGGTTGGGTGAATCGACCTTTTTAGGAGGTTTTAATCGATTTCCTTGGGTCAAGATCACCTATATGCATCTCTGAATTAGGGCCTAGAAGGGATTTGAAATTCGAGGGCTAGTTTAGCCGCGACTTAGATTCTAGTTTGTGGTCTGGGTAGGACCGGTCTGACCGGTCGGAGGGACCGGTCTGACCGGTGGCGGGGTTGATTTAATAGGGACCGGTCTGACTAGTCAAGTGGACCGGTCTGACCGGTGTGGCCCTGGCTGAGAGGAGGTGATGAGTGGGTGTTGGTGCAAATAGTTAGAATTTAATTTGGGGTATTGGTTATTTATAGTTTTTATAAATCATGCATTCATTCTCTCATATGCATATGCATATGCACACATGTAGCAGCCGCGGCGGAGGAGATTGTATACGAGGTGGTTGCGGAGCCACAGGGGCAAGCCCCGCAGCAGGAGGTCCGTGGGGAGTCGGCCCAAGGCCCAACTCACCCCAGTTCTGAGCAGCAGACGCAAGGCAAGCCCCGGTGCATGTCCTATTAGTTTAAATTATGATATCTATATACATTTCTATTACTTGTGCATTACGTTTCAGGAATTGATTGGAACTCTAGTTGCATGATCCTTATGTTCCTTGAGTTATACTAGCATGTATAGGACGATAGAAATGCTATGCTTAATGAGTTCTCGATAGAAGTCGAGTGACTTCTTGTCACTTGCGAGATATAGGATATTTAGAAGTCGGGTAATTTCCGGTTACTTGCGAGATATAAGTTATATGTGTTTATATTACAGTTCCTGAGTTATTGAAAGTGATATGGAAATGTGAGACCAGACGGGGAGTGATGATGATGTATAGGTATGGCAGCAGGATAGGGTTCCTGGGTGCCTTAGCCCCGTCTGAGTCGGTTAAGGACCGGTCGTTGTCGGCAGTGCTGATCGGGGATTGAGTTGTACTAACCGCATGCCAGGAGTAGGAGGTAGTCGAAACCGGTAAGCCGAGTACTGCTTTGTTTCGAAAGTACAGGAACCCGCACCCAACTCCTGGGGTATTCGAGTAGTCGCGGAGAAACGGGGATGCATATGTTTACTTTTGGTGGTCTCACGTTGAGCACGGCTGACCATATGTCATTGGGCTGGTTCCTGTAGTTCGAGGCAGGGAGGGGAAAGGTCGGTGCGTGGGGTCCGATGGGGCTTTGCGTGCCGTGTTGGTTAGGTCCACCTTGCATGGTTAAATCGAATCGATTCGCCGTGTCTCGCGGTTATGAGGGTCTTGATCTCTTTGCTGCAACGTAGTCTCATAATAGAATGAGGAGGATATGTATAAATATGACAATGAACACCTGGAATTATTATTTGATTGCACCAATATGTTTGCTATTGTTGATTCATGCAAACATTAGATTAGAGTTAAATTGTATAGAATCTAGAGCTAAAATCATGAAAGTAAGAAATTACTTTAGTCGCTTTTCTGTAAAATAACCACCAGCCAAATGCCTTGCATGTCTAGGTATGTGGGCTAAGTTATACCCGCTGGTCGGGTAAGTCTTGCTGAGTATTAGTTGCTCAGGGTTTGTTGCTACCCAAATTATTTGAGGACCCCAGGACGTCGACTTCTGCCCCTGTTGTGTCAAGTTCATCCGTCGGGATGCAGAGGGGTGGCAGGCCATGGAGCGAGACCCTTAGATTAGGGAGTCGGCGGGTTGCACGTTTGCGGGAGGGGAGTGCGGTCCCTCAGTTTTTGTTGGACCGGTCTGACCGGTCGAAGGACCAGTCTGACCGGTATTTCATGAAGGGGGTTCATGCAGGCCGGTCTGACCGGTTGTGCATAGGCAGAAGTGTAGAAGTAGTGAAGTGTTGACCCGTTTTCCTTTTATTCAATCTCGGATTTCTATGGTTATAAAACTTGTAAATTATGTATGTATTTGAACCCGCTTTGTAAAACTATTGTATCTAAACTCGTGTTGTAAATGTTATGTTTTATCGCCTTATGTCGTTTGTCCCAAAATTTCAAGTATTGGTCGTGCTTGTACCATCTGCGCCCACCTTCGCGTGGAACTACCAGTGTAGTTTCGATCGTGCCGTGGGTGGAGAAAAGATCGCCAAATTAAGCCATTAAGCTAATGCGCCCGAGGTGTTCAAATGACGGCCATTACGCTTAATTTGGAGTTTTAATTTGGCGGTTCCGTCACAGTTGGTATCAGAGCCGAAACACACTGGGAGAGGTACGAGCATGACTAATTTACAAATATTACAAATTAAAAATGAATTTCCGACTTAGGGTAAAAATTGTTTAACGATATGGGTGGGATTACTCGTAATAGTCCTGTATAGTGTTGTTACCATCATGAGTAGATCTTCAGTTTGGTTGAGAGATTAACGTAGGATGCTCATGCATCATGTCATTGTATTTCCTTTGCAATTGAAAGTTTCTGTTGTAAGTCATGCATCATGGCATTCATTATTTTCAATTGTGTTTATGAATTTAAGTCAAGGGTTGTCACTCGGGTCTAACACCGATAGTTTTAGTTCTGGGTGGTGACCGGTCTGACCGGTTCGTCCTCGTGCAGTGTCATGCATGCCATGCAGACCGGTCCAACCGGTCTCCTGCACCGGTCTGACCGGTTGTGCGCAGACAGAAGCCCCTAAGTGTTGGGGATTGGACCTCCGGGTCAAGCTCCCACCCTCGGAAATGCTCCCTAACTCTTTTGCAGGGCTCCAACGAGAGGAGGGTAAGCGTACCCGAAGGTGACGAAGGGTCACTCAGAAGCGCAAGCTTAAAGACCAAGACCTTCGGTGGTCACCTTCAGTAGGCGAAGGAAACAAACCACCGCTTGGAAGCAAAAAGTCTAAGAGCAAGACCTTCGGCGACCACCTTCGGGAGACGAAGGTGACATTCGGCTACCCGGAAGCATAAACTCGAAGGCCAGGACCTTCGGGAGAAGAGATCACCACCGGGAGCGAAGATGACGACTAATTGCTCGATCATGGAACCTTCATGGCTCAAACTCCCGGAGGTACCCGAAGGTTGTTGTAACCTTCGTCGGTTGTAGACATGTGAGTAAAACGTGAATATGTGAGAAGGTCGGATTTGTACACCTCCCGAATACATGAGAAGGTCGGATTTGTAAACCTCTCACGTTGTAATTTTACCCAGGAACCGGCTAAGAGTGAGCTGTAAATGAGTTGGGAGGGGGCAATTTAGGAAGACCAGACCGAGGGCTAGGGGTATAAATAGCCCCCTCTCTTCACAGTAAAAAAGGTTGAATTTTCTGATCATTATTGGAGAGTTCGACACTTACTTTCATTACAACCTTTCTTACTGTTCATGCTCCCTGTCTGGGCATCTACAAAGCAGAGATCCCAACACTAAGTTGTGCCTAAATAATTTATTTCCGGTGCTTTCTTCCATGATTCGGATATTAGTTGCAGTGATGATTATTTTTATGTAATCTGAAAAATGTAACGAATCCAATCATGGTTGATGCAGAATGGCAGGCCTACCGAACTCTCCTGATTTGGCCCAGGCCATTGCGACTATGCTCACCGGATGAGACGAATAGACGGCACTCCTCCGGGAGATTGTGGAGTAGGGCAGAGTGCAGCGGCCTGAACATCACCACCAGCCACCTGCTCCTAGATACCCGAAGTTTTTGGCCACACAGCCACCGCTCTTCCATAAGGCGGATGAACCACTGGAAGCAGACAGTTGGCTTCGGACCATCGAGTCCAAATTCACCCTGCACCCGTACAATGATGGGGATAAAGCCGGATTGGCAGCCCAGCAGCTGAGGGGTCCCGCACGCACATGGTGGGAGAATCACGTGGCCATGTTCCCTGCGGACACTCGGTTCACTTGGGCACAGTTCAAAGAAGCTTTCAGGGCACACCATATTCCAGCAGGGGTGATCCGAAGGAAGCTCACAGAGTTCTTGGCCCTGAAGCAGGGCAATAACAGTGTGCTACAGTATTCCCAGGCTTTCAATACCCTATCATAGTATGCCAGGTACCATGTGGACACCGATGAGAAGAAACAGGCCTGCTTCAGGCAGGGGCTTAGCAGCAAGCTCTAGGATCGCTTGGCGATGGTCAAGTTTGACAGCTTCAGTGAGCTAGTCAATGGGGCTGTCATACAGGAGGACGCCCACCTAGCTCATAAGGCAGAGAAAAAGAGAAAAGCACCGGCAGCAGGATCTTCGAGCAGCGCCCCACAACGGTTTCGCCTTGTCCAGTCAGGCCCACAGAGAGCCAACAAGCTAGCCGAGGCCAGGCGCAGGCTAGCAGAGATGGAGGCAGAAGTTGAGAGCTTATAGAGGGCATACCAAGAAATGTCCGAAGGTTCCTCCCAGCAAGAAAACCGCATCATCCTACAGACAGCCTTCACTCATAATGAGAACCAAAGGCCACCGTCGGTCAACCTCCCATTTGACCCGACCTCGCCACTCTCAGTCGCTCTGTAGCGAACTTCATGGCCGCTCGGCTACAAGCCAACTCAGCTCCCCAAGTACAGCGCCACAACAGATCCAACTCAGTTCCTCATAGCCTATGAAGCAACCATCGCTTCGGCCGGAGGCGACGACTCCACCATGGCCAAGTCCTTTGTCATGGCCTGCGAAGGTTCTGTGGCTAACTGGTATTCGTATCTGCCTCCGCAATCAATCAACAACTGGTATCAGCTGAAAGGAAGGCTCCTCCAGGACTTCCAGGGCTTCAGAAGGCTCACTACCAACACTGTCAAAGATTTCAAGTGCCCCCAGCATGACCGCGAGCCTCTCTATGACTACTTCCGGAGGTTCGTCAAAAAGAAGGTTCAAATTCCAAACTTCCCAGAGAAAGATGCAATAGAAAAATGCATCGAGGGACTCCTGCCTGGTCAGCTTGCCTCTCACCTCATAAGAGAGCCTCCGAGGACTCTAGAGGAGCTTTATTCAGAAGCAGAAAAGTACGCGAAGTCAGACGCCGATCACCGCAGAAGGGTCGAGCAAAGAAGAATCATGCGTCAGGCTGAAAAATACAACCAGCAAACATGGCAGCAAGAGAAGTAGCCAGCTCACCAGCTCATCTTACCTCTGGAAACTTCGCACGAAGATGAGGATCAAATAACCTTCGATCCCTTCATGACACCACCAGAGCCGGAGCCCCAACGCTCAAACGACAAGCAGCCTTCGTCCGGGGCACGAGGCAGAGGTCGCGGCAGAGGAAGGGGTCGAGGTCGTGGACCTTCGCGTGATCCCAAAAAATTCTTCTGTCACTTCCATGGATCTGAATCCGACCACAGAACAATCCAGTGGCCGGAGAAGAAGAAGACCCTTGACAGAATGGAGGCCGAGAAAAAGGCCAAGCTAGTTGGGCACACTACATGGCCACAGACCCAACAACCTCAACAAATACAGTACACGCAGCCTTCGTTCGTTCCACCTCAACCATTTACACAAGTATACCGCCCACCCATGTTTAACTACAACTACAATCATAGTTGGCAGCCGCAACCAAACCCTCCAACGCAAACCATTCAACCCACAACCCAAGCTCAACCCACTCAGGAGCAGCTACCACCACCCCCAGCTCACCCACCAAAACAAAGAAAACCAAACCACAAATAGCCAACCCGTGGCACTACCATCCTTCGGCATGATCATGCCCATCTCCGGAGGTTCTACCCTGGACTTCGAAAACAAGAGGCAACGCAAGGACTACTTCAGGCAAGTCCATTGCATCGTCTCCGATGGTCCAACCAAGAGAACCCAGTGGTCACACTCTCCGATCACCTTCTCTGAAGAAGATGTCAACCTCATCAGCTACCCACACACAGACACTCTTGTCATCGAGGGAAACATTCAGGGCTGGAGGATTGGCAAGATACTAGTTGACACCGGCATTTCTGCAGACATCATCTTCTCCGATACCTTCGATAAGATGGGTATCGACCGAAGCCTGCTTCAGCCTTCGGAAATCCCTTTAATGGGATTCGGAGGAAAAAGAGTGAACGCAATCGGCAAACTGTCACTCCCCGTGTCCTTCGGAGATACGGCCAACGCAAGAACAGAGCACATCACCTTCGATGTGGTAGAAATGCCCTACCCATACCGCGCAATCTTAGGAAGAGGAACAATTAACAAGTTCGAAGCTATCGTCCATCAACTATACTTGTGCATGAAAATGCCAGCTCCCGCAGGGGTCATCACCGTTCGCGGGGACCAGCAACTTGTGTGGGAAATTGAACGGGGATACACCCCAGGACAGAAAAATGTGCACAATATTCGGACTGAATCCAAGCCAGTTACCGTCGAAAACCACCAAGGGGACAATAAAAAAGCAACCTTCGAAGAAGACTGTGAAGTCAAGAAGGTCCCCCTTGATGTACACCTCCCAGACAAAATGGTGACTATCAATGCAACCCTAGAGCCTGAAGAGGAGAAAGAACTTCTCGAGTTCCTCCGCAAGAACCAAGATGTTTTTGCATGGTCCGCAAACGACCTTCGGGGAGTCAGCAGAGACATCATCGAGCATCGCCTGGACACCAACCCAAACATCAAGCCGAAGAAGCAGAAGCTTCGCAAAATGGCAGATGAAAAAGTCGCAGCAGTCAAGGCCGAAGTCCAGAGACTGCTAGATGCAAATGTCATTAGAGAAGTCAAGTACCCAACATGGCCGGCAAATACTGTGCCGGTCAAAAAGAAGAATGGCAAATGGCGCATGTGCATTGACTTCACTGACCTCAATAAAGCCTGTCCGAAGGATGATTTCCCATTGCCAAGAATCGACAGAGTCGTCGATGATGCGGCAAACAGTCAACTGATGTCTCTACTGGACTGTTTCTCCTGATACCATCAGATCTGGATGAGGAAAGAGGACGAAGAAAAAACAAGTTTCATAACCCCCTTCGGCACCTACTGCTTCGTGAGGATGCCCGAAGGACTAAAGAATGCAGAACAATCTTTTTCAAGAATGTCTTCTGTAGTCTTAGAGCATCAACTTAGAAGGAATGTCCTGGCTTACGTTGATGACATTGTTGTAACCAGTTCAATAAGAAGCAACGACGTGGCAGACCTGGCCGAAACCTTCGCAAGCTTAAGAAAAGCAGGACTGTCCTTGAACCCCAACAAGTGCATTTTTGGAGTTCACAAAGGAAAGGTGCTAGGATGCCTAGTGTCCACCAAAGGCATCGAAGCAAACCCTGACAAAGTAAAAGCTCTTTGGAACATGGAGGAGCCAAAGTCCATCAGGGACGTACAAAAACTTACAGGGCGGATTGCAGCCCTAAACATATTCATTCCACGCTCTGCAGACCAAAGCCTACCATTCTTCAAGGTCCTTCACAGCGCAAACAAATTTGAGTGGGGCCCTGAGCAAAGCGAAGCCCTCAAGGCGCTCAAAAACCACCTACAGAACATGGTAAAAATGACCTCACCTGACCCGAAGGATGTGTTGCTCCTATACATCGCAACATCCTACTCCGCCGTCAGCGCAGCGCTCGTGCTCAAGAGAGAGAGAGCAAAGGAAAAAAGAAGCAACTACCAGTTTATTTTGTATCCGAAGCTCTCCCAGGCTCGAAGTTCCTGTACTCAGAGCTAGAAAAAATCGCATATGCAATAGTCATGTCTGCCCGGAAACTTCGACACTATTTCGAAGCTCACAAGATAATCGTGGTCACAGATCAACCCTTGCATGACTTGTTCAGCAACAGAGAGGCTTCAGTCAGAATTGCAAAATGGGCTTTGGAGCTCTCGAAGTTCTATATAGACTTCGAAAGAAGAACATCCATTAAATCACAAGTACTAGCAGATTTCATTGCCGATTGGACATCCCCAACATTCAAGGAGGAACCTTCGACTGAAACGTGGATCGTGCACTGCGATGGGGCCTGGTGTAACGACGGAGCGGGAATTGCTGCAATCATAGAGTCTCCTTCGGGAGCAAAAATAAGATACGCAGCACGACTTACCTTCGGCAACCTAGAATCATCTACCAACAACACAACCGAGTACGAAGCCTTGCTCCTGGGACTTCGCAAAATGAAAGCCCTTGGCCACCAAAACTTTATAGTCAAAACAGACTCGAAGGTCGTCAAAGATCACATCGAAAAGGACTCAGATGCAAGAAAACCCGAGCTTATCGAGTACCTTGATGCAGTTAGATCCATGGAGAAATATTTCAAAGGCTTCGAGATCGTTCATATCCCGAGGCACATGAACGACGAAGCAGACAAACTGGCAAAGGCAGCATCAAGAAAAGAGCAGCTACCATCAGATGTATTTTTCGAAGAAATCACAGAACCTTCGGTCAAGCCGAAGAAAGAAAAACAAATCTTAGTCATCTCAGCCGAAGATTGGAGAACACCTATAATGGAGTACCTTCGGGGAAACATTGAGCTGCCAAATGAGAAAGAGGAAAAGAAAATGTTCCAAAGAGCGAGGGGCTACGTTATCTCCGAGGGAGAATTGTTCAAGTCAGGTGTAACCAGCCCATGGTTAAAGTGCATCTCAACGACCGAAGGAATCAAGCTCCTCAAGGAAATTCACTCCGGGTCTTGCGGATCTCACATTGGCTTCAGACAACTTGTCTCCAAAGCCTTCAGGCAAGGATTCTTCTGGCCAACAGCCCTGAATGATGCTCAACACATAGTGAAAACATGCCAAGCATGCCAAATGATGGGCCCAAAGTCCACAAAACCTTCGAAGCCAATTCAGCTGATACCCCCCACCTGGCCTCTTCAAAGATGGGGAATTGATCTAGTGGGCCCCCTACCCACAGCTCAGGGCAATTACAAGTACGCAGCAGTTGCTGTTGAGTACTTTACAAAATGGATCGAAGCCAAGCCACTCATCAACATCACATCGGAAACAATCAGAAAATTCTTTTGGCAGAACATCATCTGCAGGTTCGGGGTCCCAAGGGAGATCACCGTTGATAACGGAAAATAGTTCGACTCACCGCTCTTCAGAGAATTCTGTTACAGTCTTGGCACGAAGGTAATCTTTACTTCGGTGTACCACCCACAATCCAACGGGGCTGTTGAAAGGGCAAACGGCATCGTCTTCGGCAGCATTAAGAAGTGCTTGTTCGATCAGAAAAAGGGCAAGTGGGTAGATGAACTCCCGAAGGTCATCTGGTCCCACAACACCTCAGAATCAAGAACCACCAAGTTCACCCCATTCAGGCTACTATATGGTGCCGAAGCAATGACACCAGAAGAGCTTAAGAATCGAAGCCTAAGGGTGACCCATCAAGTCGAGGGCACACCCTCTGAGGAGAAAGAGCTCATAGAGCTAGACATCCTGCAAGCTTCGGAAAATCTAGAAAAGTATCAACAAGAAACAACGAAGTGGAGAGACAAGAAAATAGTGAAAAAGGACATCGCAGTCGGAGACTGGGTCCTAAAAAGGAAGCCAAATGCCGAAACCTCCGGCAAACTACAACCCAAGTGGGAAGGACCATTCCTTGTAATCAAAAGCAACAGGCCAGGGTCATATCACTTGTCCGACGCCGAAGGCAATGAGCTGCAGCATCCTTGGAATGCCGACAGCCTCAAAAAATACTACATTTAAATTTGTAAAAAGGACGCATCGCGAAGCTATAAGCGATCGCGGACCTTCGCATTTATTTTCAGTTATTTCATACATTGTAAACGGGCCGTACTCTTTTCCTCACAAGGGGAAACTCCGCACAGGAGGTGAGGTTTTTAATGTGGCGGACCCAGTGTAAACTATCTCAATACAATGAATTTTCCCCAAACAGTGTCACTCTCGCCTAAGCAGCCCAAATGGCAAGCTTCGGCAAACATCTGCATGACAAAAAAAAACAGTAAGTTAGCAAAATATGCAGAATCCGCAAACTTTGCATACTTATCAAAACAAACGCACAACAAGTGCAAAAGACGCCAAGGGGCTTCGACCTTTCAAAAGGTCAGAACCAAAAAACCTTCGGCACAAACGCACAACAAGTGCAAAAACGCCAAGGGGCTTCGACCTTTCAAAAGGTCCGAACCAAAAAACCTTCGGCACAAGCACACAACATGTGCAAAAATGCCAAGGGGCTTCGACCTTTCAAAAGGTCCGAACCAAAAAACCTTCGGCACAAACGCACAACAAGTGCAAAAAACGCCAAGGGGCTTTGACCTTTCAAAAGGTCCGAACCAAAACACCTTCGGCACAAGCAAACAACAAGTGCAAAAAACGCCAAGGGGCTTCGACCTTTCAAAAGGTCCAAACCAAAAAACCTTCGGCACAAACGCACAACAAGTGCAAAAAACGCCAAGGGGCTTCGACCTTTCAAAAGGTCCGAACCAAAACACCTTCGTCACAAGCACACAACAAGTGTAAAAACGCCAAGGGGCGTCGACCTTTCAAAAGGTCCGAATCAAAAAACCTTCGGCACAAACGCACAACAAGTGCAAAAACGCCAAGGGGCTTCGACCTTTCAAAAGGTCCGAACCAAAACACCTTCGGCACAAGCACACAACAAATGCAAAATTGCGACAGGGCTTCGACCTATCAAAGCATCCGAACCAAAAATGGCAGATAAAGTGCAAAGCGAAGGCCAAAAGGATGCCTCGGAAAAATCGAAAAATGGATGCCAGAAAGGGGGAGGGGACGTTTTTTTTCCACAAGAACCTTCGGCACCCATCATTCGATTTACCCAAAACAAAAAGAACAAAGACCCTCGAGGACAACAGCGCGAAAGAAAGGGGGGAGACGTTTTTTTCACCAAAAGCAAAGTTTCCGCGCATTGCCTCGTCGGCAAACAAAACTTATATCGAAACAACAAACACTCCAGCAAAAAAAATACCTCCGGGCAACGACTCATTAGGAAGGGGGGTGACGTTTTTCAAGAACCACCCTAACGAGCGTCGCCCCGGATAAAAACAAATTACAAACAAAAAGGTCCTTCGGCAAATAAAAGCGAAGGCTATGGGGGGAGACGTTTTTCTCCAAGAGCCCCACAACAGTAAAACTCTGCAAAATTAGGGTGCAAATATGCCTAACACATTGCACATCACAAGGCACCTCGAAGGATGCACATCACAAGGCACCTCAAAGGATGCACATCACAGCACCTCGAAGGATGCACATCACAGCACCTCGAAGGATGCACACATAAAGGAAAACGAAGGATACGCAATAAAAGCCATTACAAAGGCAATCGCGAAAGTCACATTCAGTCAAGGTGGCAAAACATGTTACAATGAATTTCTACCGGACCAGATTAAATACTTCGCAACGCTGCATCCAGGACGAGCAAGGCTAAAAGCCTCCCAGCTCATCAATACCATAGCATTGTTCACATCCTGCACCATGGCAATATTTACAGACCAAAACGCCAGAAAACTACCAAAGTAAACTACAAACCAATCTACACCTGAGCCCCCGAAGAACTAGCAGCAACATTCCCCGAAGGAGACCTCCGATCCTCGGACCTTCGATTGTCCTCCGAAGGCTGGTCAGGAGCCGCCTCCTACACCAAATAGATGAAATCAATTAAAAACAAACAAAAGAAAAAATGAAAAGTTGCGGGAACCAAACCTACCTCAGCAGCTGCGGCCGCCAGAGTCCGAACGGCAACTTTGCCAGAAGCTTCCCAGAAACGCTCAAAAAATGCAGCCTTCACATCCTGAATTCTTCCCACCTCCGCTGCCAAGCCTTCATAGGGTACATACTAAAAATCATCGAGTCGGGCAAGGTCAACTGCGCCGGTACGAAGAAGATTTCCAACAAGCCCCTCGAAGGAGACAGAGGCTGCGTTGTCATTTGCAATACTCATCACCTCTCCGAGGCCTTCAAACTCGGACATCAACCAGTCCAAAAGCAGGAAGAAAACTCGGGGACCTTCGAACGGCTCAGGCAAGGGCAAAGGCTCCACTCCAAGGGCAGAAAGAGCCTTCTTGTACTCTTGGTAAACCCCTTCGGCTCGTCTGGCAACCTCGGGTAAGACCCGCTTGAGTTCAGTCATTTTAGCCTGAACCCACTCCAGCTTGGTGATCCTACTCTTAAGGTCAGCCTTCTCGTTTGCATCCCCCTCCACGGTCCTCCGAAGGCTCTCTAGAACCTTCTCGTTATCCGAAGCAATAGACTCTAGCCTCGAACACCTGGCTTTCAGTTGCAAGTTCTCGTCCTTCAAAACGAGAATTTCAGCATCAGCCTGCCGGAGCTTATCAGCCAAACCCAGTCTCTCGGTGGCACTCGCCACCCGAAGGTCCACGTCCGCTTTGGCCTTCTGCATCAAAGCTCGGCTGGCGTGGGCAAGCTTCTTGCTCAGCTCAGCAACAATGAAAGCAGCGTCGGAGGTAGACGCCTCTGCAATGGCTGCATTAAATCCTGAATCAAAAACAAAATCACCTTCGGGAACACTAAAAATTGATCAAGAGACAAAAATAAAACAAGACCCCACACCTTTCTCGGGAGGGAGAATCCCAGTCGCGCCAGGCCCGTGCATCACGGCCAAGAGCTGCTGCATCGACGCCGATACAGCTGCAGAAAATAACATAAGTAAAAACCCCCTCGGAAGCGGCGAACGAGCTAGGAAATCAGGAAAAGCCAAGTAGGTGAAACTTACCAGACTCGTCGAAGGTCATCCCCTCCAAAGCCTCCACCTCTTTGTCCGAAGGTGGAGCAGAGGAACCTCCACGAGCCTCTCCACCTCTGAGCGCGATCAGCGTCTCGCCTACCAAGATCTCCCCCTCCTTGATGTTCACCACAAGAACAGGCTACGCGTCCTTCGGCGCTGGAGCCGAGTCCTTCAGGACATCGGCCGTTGAGGCAGCAACCTTCGGCATGGGCGGCTTCGGAAGGTCCGCAGGCTTGGCCCCAGTCTTGACGAGGCTCTGAATCCTCCGGCGTTTCGTCGTACTTTCGGATGAACAATGAAGATTAATCAACGCTTTCGCCACCTCAACCCGACGGCCGGAACCGAAAAGCATGGTCCCGTACTCATCGCTAAGATCATAACGGGATCTAAAAAGCCTCCCTTCGGGAACTACAATCTCCCCGCCCACCGTCCACATGAGCTCTTCCATAAATGAGGGCGTACCGCTGTCACCCGAAGAAACCTCCTCATCTTGCGCCTTTCTCTTGGCGCTCTCAGCCCGCGCAACGCAAACCTTCGTGCTCGAGGGTTTCCGACCACGACCACGCCCCCGCGTACCGGTAGCCCCGGAGCTTCCCGCCTCCTCCACCTTAGCCTTACCTCGGGACTTCGCCTCAAGAACCTCCGAACCTATGTTCCCCGGCGGCGTCATCCTTGGAACGGCGTTAGCCGGGACCGACCGAGACTCGTAAGCGACGCCCATCTCAGCTAGGCACCGGTTCAACCGAAGGTTCCCTCTGCACACCTCCACCAAAGAACGGTACTCCTTTTTGTTCCATGGCCCCAGTATCTCCACAGCCCGACGCTCCAGCTTATCAACAATAACTTCGTCACTGGCACCTTCGGGTCTCCGAAGCCCAAAAACCGGAGCAATCACATCGTACTTCAAACCAACAAAGTGCTTGCGCTCGAACCTCAACGGAGACTAGCCAGCAGCCAGTGGCCAAACCTTGGCAGCCAGAAATTCCTCGACAGCATCCCTGCCACCACAAACTTGGCAAGCTATCATGAAAGCTTCCAGACACGATTTGAAACCTGGCCCATGTTTGCTGAAGGCAGGCTGATAAACGTGATCGAACATCTCAATGTCCGAAGCAAGAAGATACTTCTCCTCGCTAGAACCTTCGGGATCAGGGAAGCCAATCTTCGAGTAAAACCAGTATCCCAACCAGTTCCCCTCCCACTTGTTCTTGTAAGCTGTCGAGAGCATAACCTTCAATAGGCCAGTCCTTTTGTTCGGCTTACGAGGAACGAAGGTGCAGCAGCCGTTCTGAACCTCGCTAAGCTCGGCATCATCATCTACATAGACCTTACGAGGCTGGCAGTGCAGCTGAAAAAGTCTGCAAAACGCATCCACAGACACTTCCCCTCCGAAGCTCCGCACTACCCACAGAAATTTGGCCAATGTAACAATTCCGTTCGGAGTGAAATGGTGTAGCTTCGCGTTGAATGGCTCCAAAAGCTTCGGCACAATTGAATCCATCGGAAGTTTAAGTCCCGCTGTAAAAAATCCTTAAAGACCACAACCTCACCGGTCTCCGGTACAGGAATCAATTCAGCCCCCGGAGGGCGACAAACCCCCTCGGCGAAATAGCCCTTCGAAATGTAGAAGTCTATCATGCTCTGAGATACGACAGATGGCTCGAAAAGCAGAGTCTTACGTTTCTCCGGAGCCATTAGTTCCGTCACGTCCGCAGACACAGCCGAAAGGTTCTCGCTGGACTGCTGCTGCTGAGAAGGCTGCGAACCACCCGCCTCTCCTTCAGAAGCTGGACCAGAATCTGTACGGAGAACCGCCCTCTTAATGAATGCCATAACTACAAAAATAAATAAAAAACAAAGTCAAATTAGAAACAAAGGCTCAAACGAACCTTCGATCAACCTCGCTGCCTGTTTAGTGCGAGCCATGAGCCGCAAAGTTACTTACACCGAAGAAAACGAGTAGCTTCACCAAGCACGAAACCAGAACCTTCGGACAAAGCGCTTTATAGAAAAAAGCGACGAAGGAAGGCAAAGCACGAGAGGGCACAGGTTTTACCCCCCTCCTCCGCTTATATAGGCAGTGAAAAGGAACAGTTCCTGCGGTAAAACCGAGGAGACAGCAGCCCAAGCGGCGCAATCAGAGAACGACATGTATACAACAAAAACCGGCCGTTGCAGCCGATGGTTCGGGAGACGTTTTTCCTCGGGAGCTTCCCGAAGGTTACACGCAATCTTCTTCATTAACAAGGGTTCGGACCATCGGCTTCGGACCTCACACTCGAGGGGCTACTGTTGGGGATTGGACCTCCGGGTCAAGCTCTCACCCTCGGAAATGCTCCCTAACTCTTTTGCAGGGCTCCAACGAGAGGAGGGTAAGTGTACCCGAAGGTGACAAAGGGTCACTCAGAAGCGCAAGCTTAAAGACCAAGACCTTCGGTGGTCACCTTCGGTAGGCGAAGGAAACAAACCGCCGCTCGGAAGCAAAAAGTCTAAGAGCAAGACCTTCGGCGACCACCTTCGGGAGACGAAGGTGACATTCGGCTACCCGGAAGCATAAACTCGAAGGCCAGGACCTTCGGGAGAAGAGATCACCACCGGGAGCGAAGATGACGACTAATTGCTCGATCATGGAACCTTCATGGCTCAAACTCCCGGAGGTACCCGAAGGTTGTTGTAACCTTCGTCGGTTGTAGACATGTGAGTAAAACGTGAATATGTGAGAAGGTCGAATTTGTACACCTCCCGAATACGTGAGAAGGTCGGATTTGTAAACCTCTCACGTTGTAATTTTACCCAGGAACCGGCTAAGAGTGAGCTGTAAATGAGTTGGGAGGGGGCAATTTAGGAAGACCAGACCGAGGGCTAGGGGTATAAATAGCCCCCTCTCTTCACAGTAAAAAAGGTTGAATTTTCTGATCATTATTGGAGAGTTCGACACTTACTTTCATTACAACCTTTCTTACTGTTCATGCTCCCTGTCTGGGCATCTACAAAGCAGAGATCCCAACACTAAGTTGTGCCTAAATAATTTATTTCCGGTGCTTTCTTCCATGATTCGGATATTAGTTGCAGTGATGATTATTTTTATGTAATCCGAAAAATGTAACGAATCCAATCATGGTTGATGCTGAATGGCAGGCCTACGGAACTTTCTTGCGCCGCCGTTGGCCCGCCTTGCCCGCGCGCCGCCCGTGCGGCGAAAGCAGAGGAGGGGGGCGAGCTGGGCCGGCGCCCACTGTCCAGTGGGGCCCGACTGTCAGCCCCCCCTTTTATGTTTTCCATTTCTTGTTTTGGCTGAAACTTTAAAAATCCATAGAAATTCGTAGAAAGATGCGAAAAATGCAAAGTAAATTTTGTTAGGTTGCTAAAATCCCAAGATTCTGAGGAAAAATACTTGTGCCTATGATTTTATCACTTTTGCTCTGGTGAAAATTCAATTTGTGTTTAACCTAGTTTATTTATTAATACTTTTTTTGTTGCTCTAAAAATTATGAAAAATTCGCAGTGGCTTAGTTCTTGCATGTGTAGTTCACTGAAAAAGTTTCAGGTGCATGTTCTATGTGCAAGTGTGTGGACCTGTTGTTGTTTAATTTCTTTTCTAGGTTAAATTGAATACTCTTGATCGTCGTTAATGTTGGAAAATTTCTGAGGCAGGCTTTATCGTTATCAAGTTGAGCTGGTTAATTTTGTTGCTAGTTTATGTGTGCAGTTAGAGTTTTGCTTATACTTTGCCCTAGCTATGCTCTTTGTGTTATTTAATGTTGTTAGTTATTTGTTTCACGCATGCAAATCAAACTCCGATTTTAATCCTTGCGGCTCTAAGCAAAGTTAGTAGTTGTTTTTGGAAGGAAACACTTTAGGTTTTTTTGAGTTGATCTTAGCATCGAATCATAAGTGCTCATGCATTGCGCTGTATCCTAATTGTTGCATGTCATATTTTTTTATTCGTGTAGACGCCGCGAACGAAGTCGCCCACGAGTTGATCGCTGAGCCGGTCCAGGAGCCACGAGCAGAAGAGCCGCAGAAGGACGCCGTTGAGCCCGCTCCAGAGGTTTTCGTTATCCCCGCTGACCTGCAAGGCAAGCCCCGGAGCATAACCATATTTTTAAATTATTCAATGTTTATTTAAGTATTGTGCATTTATGTTCTAGGAGTTGAATGGAACAATAGTATGCATATTTTCCCTAGGTACCGTGGGCCTATACTAGTATGCAGGTGTTGATAGAAATGCTTTGCTAAATAGGATTTCGGTAGAAGTCGAGTGATTACTGTCACTCGCGAGTTTAGGATCTTGATCCCTTAGCTTTGGCTTGAAATGAATTGTTGAATAAAGAGAAATGGAGACCGGGCGGAAATGAGTAGGAGTATTGGTATGGAATGGATGAAAAGAAATCTCCGCCTGTGTCGATTGAGGACCGCTCCGTTGTTGGCAGTGTTGATCGAGGATTGAACAGTACTAACCACATACCGGAAGTAGGAGGTAGTCGAAACCGGTGAGCTGTGTACCACTTTACAGCGGTGATTTGAATTCCGTCATGCTACGCTGGGCGTGGGAGTTGGCGGGTGTTGGATAGGATGCCGCCTCCGGGTTCTCCGGGATTTCACCGCGAGGGGCCCATCACCTGGGTTTTAGCAGGCGCAGTTCAGATGTCGTGGTAATGATGGAAAAAGTTGACGCGCGTGACCCGACGGGGTTTACATGCGTCGTGTGAGTTAGGTCCACCTTGCAAGGTTAAATCGGATCGATTCGCCGTGACTCGCGGTTATGAGAGCCTTGATCTCTTTGTCACATCGTAGTAAGAAAGTGAAATGAAAACGGAATGGAAAAGACTGGTTTGGAAGTTACTGAAAAATAATATGTTCCACCATGTGTGCTCTAGATGATTAAGCGAATTTAGTTAATACTTGGTATACTAAATGGAGCTAAAATATTGAAAGTAAGGATTCACTTCTAGTAGCCTTTCAGCAAAAGAACTCCAGAGCCAAAAAGCTTTGCATGTCTAGGTAATGGGCTAAGTATACCCAAGGTCGGGTAAGTCTTGCTGAGTATTAGTATACTCAGGGTTGTTGTTGTACCCTTTTTAGCAGGTTGTGTTCCCGCTGACTTCGAGGAGGTCTGTGCGTCCTGGATTGGACAGCCGCTTCCTCCGGGTTGGACCGTCGAGTGGGCCCCGTCTTCCCCGTGAAGGTTGGGCAGGTTGGCGTCACATAGGTGGGCAGGATGTGGAGCTCACTTTTTATCGTCGTCGTAGTTATCGTATTGTATTTCGAAATCAGTTTTAAACTTCCGCTGTGTTGTAAACTCTGTCGCTTGTATTAAGACTTTTATGTAAAACCTGTGTTGTAAATTAATTTGAAGATTTCTGTGTGCTGGTATCACCTGTGCTCGTCTTCGTATGGGTCTAAGTGCAATTGTGATCCTGGAGTACAGTAGTTTAATCGGGATTTTACCCGACAGCCTGTCAAGTTACACCGTTTTAAGTGCACAGTAACTTGATTAAGTATTAAGATGATGGTTAGTGCACTTAAGCCGGTTTAATTTAGACGGTGCTGCTACAGCTGGCATCAGAGCTCTAAATTGCACTGGGGTGATTACCTTGCAACGATTTTGGGTTTTTCGAAAAGTTGACGCTAGATGCGCTAAGGAATAGGATAGATAGTTCGTATGACCTAATTATGTTATGTAAGTTAGGTGGCAACTAAGTATCTATTTTATTCTAGCACTTCCAGCTTTTACTTTCTGTTAAACCTTATTTCTGTAACGACACACCTACGCTAAGGTAAGCAAGGTAAGCATTCTTGGTAGTCCTTTAGAATAGCCCACGTGTTTCATACGTGCGCGGCAGCGCGGGTCCCGTATGTTGAGCATACGAGGAGGTGATAAGGCTCAATTCAAATGAGCCTGTCGCTATCTGCCGCCTGATATGGAGTGCGGATTTCATGCCATGTGATTGTGATCACGGCCATTTCGTAAGGCAATGTTACGAGATGTAAACCTGTCATGCGGTTGGCCATGACCGTGACCCTTGGGACATGTCTACCCTTGGATGTCTCTACCCTTGGATGTCCCGTAAGGCGAGTGTACGGGAAGTGAATACGTTGTTATGACGTATGCAGCGCTGCCCATTCAGCGTCGAACGTCTGGGTGCCATCTCTATAGTGGATGGTAATGTATGTGTGAATATGCGGGAAACTGCATATGCGTTACCCGTGTGGCGTAGGACACATGGGGGCCGTTCGTGTGTGCTGACACGAAGGGTCCAGAAATGGATATTATATCTGTCTCTGTGTTCTTCTGCAGGAAACTAACCACGTAAGCGCGTTATAAAATCCTTGATCGTAGGAACGACTAGTCTATATATAGGGAGAGTACGTAAATGTGCCACCGATTGTCCGCGTATACCATATTTTGGTACTTGTTTGGGTGAGAAAAGCTAGAACGTGGCATGTATCTTGCATTCCTGAGTTGTTGTTGTTTTGTTACCTTCGGTTGCGCTTCACAAAAATTTATTTGGATCACCATGTTTTTACTATGTGTTCTTAAAAATTTATTTGTGTTGCGTTGCCAAGTTTAAATCTGTTCTTTTAAAAATCTGTGACTTACGTTAGCGCTATGTGTTCTTACAGATGTCTAGCTTCACGCACGTGATCGTGGACGCTGAGGGTTGGGCGCACTCCAATGCCCTCCACACCGGCCATTTTCCTCGTCTGATGTGGCAGATGCTCAGGGCGTTTGACTACACTGAGCCCCCACAGTACTCCGGACACGAGTCTAGCTTGCTGGGCACCGAGCATTGTCAGATGATCGTGAAGATCCCTGCGTGCCCCGCTCGCTTGGAATGGGACTCGTGGCAGCTCACTGTCTATGGTAGGAAGCTGGCAGACTCCTGGGAGATTGCAGCTAGGAAGGCTATTGAGGAGTTCTCAGAGAAGCACAGTGCTGAGATCATGGATACTCCTTACAGTGTGTTTTCTCTGAAGGATGAGAGCACTCAGGCCTATGCAGATCGGGTGAACCGCAACGTGAGCTACATGATGCCCGACTACAACGTCAGGACAGCCCTCTCGTTCAGCTACTCTTCAGCTTTGGTCAACATGTATGAGCAGCTGCGTGAGGAAAATGCGATATGCAGGAGCAAGGCTCGAGAGGCTCACCTCCATGAGTAGCACATGATCGGTACTCAAGACAAGATCAAGACCCTGAAGGCCAAGTCCAGAGCAAGGAAGATCAGGATTCAGGAGTTGCAGGAGGAGCCGGAGAACAGGACTCAGATGGTGCAGCACCTTGAGGGGCAGCTTCAGCAGGCCCAGGAGTGGATTGAAGATGCTCAGGCTCAGGTGCAGGCAGCAGCAGAGATGGAGGCCGAGGCAGCAGAGGAGGAGGCAGAAGAAGAAGAAGAGGAAGAGGACCCTGAGGAGATCGAGGGAGTGTCTGGAGTCGAGTCGGGACCTGGGACTCCGTGAGGACGCAGCTGGATCACGCCGATTCTCCCCTTGCAGTGTAGCCTAACTGTAGGATAGTTGGGTAGGATGACCAACATAGTGCTCTAGGCTAACCTTGGGTTGAGAATTCTTTTGTGGCTCAGTAGTTCGAGTCATGTAGGATAACCCCTCGCTAGTGTGGTGTGTAGCCGGGTCGTGCAAGACCCTTCTTTTAGTAGTGGTGTGTTCTCGGGTCGTTTGTGAACCCTTCTCCCATGTTAGTTTGTTGCCGTAGCACGGCTTGGGTTGTACTGAACCTTGTTTCAAAGCAAGCAGCGTGGCTGCATAGTGTAAATTGCTTATGTTAATGATCTTTCTAGTCACTGCCTTAGTTTGTTAATTTCGGTGGTATGAGATTTCACCGATGAGTTGTGTTTTGGTTGTCTTTGATGTTGAAATCTTGTTCGGCTGTTTCAACCAAAGCAAGTTAGTTTATCTTCCCTTGGTGAACCATATCGTGAGGGGAAAGATTCATGCCGTGTGTTCATATTATATATGCACATTCTTTATTTGCATGAATTAGCCCTGAAAACGAAATGGCTAACCAGGGGAATGATTATTTTTGTAGATGGGTGATAATCATGACAATGAGAATCACGAGGCACTGCCCCAACAACCTCCCTCTTTGGTTCAAGCTGTTGCAGCTCTTATCGCTGACCGCAACGAGCAGACAGAGTTGATAAGGCAATTGGTGCAAGCCCAAGTCAATACCGGCAGAGGTCGACATGCTTCCCCACTAGCACCCGCAGAAATTGACTATGTCGGTTTTCTGGCCACCCAGCCACCTCTGTTCCATAAGGCCGATGATCCCCTTGAGGCTGATGCCTGGATTCGCACCATTGAGGATAAGTTCAGCATCCTCAATTGCACAGAGATGGACAAAGCCGCCTTTGCAGCGCAACAGCTGCGAGGACCTGCGAAAATATGATGGGTCAATCACAAGGCTCTACTTCCCGCTGGTACACGTCTCACCTCGGATGAGTTTGTGGCAGCTTTTAAAGCCCACCACATCCCTTCAAGCTTGATGAGGAGAAAGATGGCAGAGTTCCTAGTCCTGAAGCAAGGGAACAACACTGTGCTCCAGTATGCCCAGACTTTCAATCAGTTATCCCAGTATGGTGGTTTTCATGTGGATACTGATGAGAAGAAACAGGATTGCTTCAGAAGGGGACTTAGCACAAAGCTTCAGGACAAGCTAGCTCTCACCACATGCAACAACTTTACTGATCTGGTTAGTAAGGCCATCACGCATGAAGATGCCACGCTGGCGCACAAGGCTGACAAGAAGAGAAAGGCACCTGCTGGATCCTCCAGCAATGCACCCCAGAGATACAAGCTGGTTCAAACAGGGAATCAGCAGACTTCAAACCGTCCTCCACAGCAGGGCCGTTGGGTCGCTAGACCACCACAGCAACAGCAGCAGTGGGCACCCCGTTCCCCGACACAGCAGCCGAGGCCCCTAATGCTACAAGCTCCACACCCCAACAACTACCCATGTTACAATTGTGGTAACCTGGGGCAATTTGCACGTGACTGTCGTCTGCCACCTCGGCAGAATAACTACAAGACTCCAGCACTGAGTCAAGGTTCCAGCCAGAAGGATCAGAAAAAGAAGGTTGTACCTGCCAAGACTGGTCGTGTGAACTACACCACTTTGGAGGAAGTTCCGGAGGGCACCCAAGTGATGGCGGGTACGTTCTCCGTTAATCAATGCCCTGTTACTGTGTTATTTGATTCGGGAGCATCTCATAACTTTATCAGTGAAGCATGTGTGGCACGACTTCACTTACAAGTAACATGCCTAGAGAGACCCTACATTATTCAGACACCTGGCACCCGGTTAAATGCTGGCCAAGTAGTTCGAAATGTTCCCCTTAACTTGGGTGGGAAAAATTTTCCACTCACTCCCATTGTTCTTCCAAGTCAAGGGATAGATATCATACTTGGAATGAATTGGATGAAGAAGCATGGCGTTATCATCAATACCTCTTCTCGTATCCTTCAGTTAAACTCTCCCACATATGGTTCTATGGATATTCAACTTTCCAAGCATGAAATTCCAGCCACTATCATATACCATCTTGAGGGAAAAATTATAGAAGTAATTCCGGTGGTTTGTGAATACCCCGATGTGTTTCCGGAGGACTTGCCAGGCATGCCTCCCGATCGGGATATTGAGTTTGTCATTGAGTTACAGCCTGGCACAGCGCCCATATCTCGAAGGCCATATAGAATGACTCCCAGTGAGTTAGGTGAATTAAAAATCCAGTTATAAGAGTTGCTGGATAAAGGCTATATTCGACCGAGCACCTCACCTTGGGGTTGCCCGGCTCTATTCGTAAAGAAGAAAGATCACGGACTGAGGCTATGTGTGGATTATCGACCTCTGAATGCAGTCACCATCAAAAACAAATATCCACTTCCCCGTATTGATATTCTTTTTGATTAATTAGCCGGAGCTAAGGTATTCTCAGAAATAGATCTACGATCTGGTTATCATCAAATCAAAATCAGACCGGCAGATATACCAAAAACAGCCTTCTCTACTCGTTATGGTTTATATGAGTATTTGGTAATGTCTTTCGGATTAACCAATGCTCCCGCTTATTTCATGTACCTCATGAATTCGGTATTCATGCCGGAGTTAGACAAGTTCGCCGTGGTCTTCATTGATGATATCTTGATCTACTCCAAAAATAAGGAAGAACATGCTCATCATCTTCATATAGTACTTCAGCGTCTGAGAGAGCACCAGCTTTATGCCAAATTCAGCAAGTGTGACCTCTGGCTGAAGGAAGTACCATTCCTCGGTCATGTTATATCTGCTGAGGGCATCTGTATGGATCCCAGTAAAGTGCAGGATGTACTTGATTGGGAAGCCCCAACTTCAGTTCCTGAAATCCGCAGTTTCTTGGGCTTAGCTGGGTATTATCGAAGATTCATCCCAGAATTCTCCAGAATTGCAAAGCCAATGACTGAACTTCTTAAGAAGGGTGTCAAATTCTATTGGAGTGCCCAATGTGAGGAAGCTTTCCAGAAATTGAAAACACTTCTCACTTCAGCTCTAATCTTGGCCCAGCCTGATACTACAAAACCATTCGATGTCTACTGTGATGCCTCGGGCACAGGACTTGGCTGTGTTCTGATGCAGGAGAACCGGGTGATTGCTTATGCATCTCGATCGCTCAAGCGTCACGAAGAAAACTATCCCACTCATGATCTTGAATTAGCAGCTGTCGTCCAAGCTCTGAAGATCTGGTGACACTATCTTTTAGGTTCATTGTGCAACATCTATACCGATCACAAGAGTCTCAAATATCTTTTCACTCAAGCTGATTTGAACATGCGTCAAAGAAGATGGCTTGAGTTGATTAAAGATTACGAGCTCGAAGTGCATTATCATCCCAGCAAGGCAAATGTGGTTGCCGATGCGCTAAGTCGCAAAGCTCACTGTCATTGCATCTCAGCTATACCCTTAAGCGAATCTCTTTGCTTTGAAATGGAAAAGCTGAATTTAAGCATTGTACCACATGGCACATTGGCTCATCTAGAGCTTACTCCTACTCTTCGTGACCTTATCATCACGACACAAAAGCAAGATAAAGGGGTGAAGGAAATTCAGAGAAGACTATCAGAAGGAGATTTTAAAGTGAGTTGCTTCCATCAAGATAGTGAAAATGTGTTATGGTTCAAGAACCGATTAGTGGTGCCTAAGAATTTTGAGCTCAGAAAACAAATTCTTGACGAAGCCCATACTTCACGACTATCAATTCATCCGGGTAGCAACAAGATGTACCAAGACCTGAAGCAACGATTTTGGTGGACTCGGATGAAAAGAGAAATTGCCAAGTATGTGTCAGAGTGTGATATTTGTAGAAGGGTTAAGGCTAGTCATCTCAGACCAGCTGGAACTCTCCAGCCCTTGAACATTCCTGAATGGAAATGGGAAGATATAAGTATGGATTTCATCGTCGGCTTACCTCGAACTCAAAAGGGTTACGACTCTATTTGGGTTGTAGTGGACAGGCTAACCAAGTCGGCACATTTCCTCCTAGTTAAGACGACGTACTTGACCAAGCAATATGCGGAATTGTACATGGATCGCATACTATGTTTGCATGGTGTGCCAAAGACTATCATCTCTGATCGAGGAACTCAGTTCATTGCTCGTTTTTGGGAACAATTACATTCTTGCTTGGGAACGCATCTTATTCGCAGCTCTGCATATCACCCTCAAACAGACGGCCAAACCGAGAGGATAAATCAAATTTTGGAGGATATGCTTCATGCATGTGTCTTGACCTATCCACAGAAATGGGATCAATGTTTGCCGTTAGCTGAATTTTCTTATAACAATAGTTATCAAGAAAGCATCAAAATGGCACCATTTGAAGCCTTGTATGGTCGTCGATGCCATACACCTCTCAATTGGTCTGAAACCGGAGAAAGAACTATCTTTGGGCCCGACATGGTTCAAGAAGCCGAAGAACAAGTTCGTCTTATCCAAGCCAACTTAAAGATTGCACAGTCTCGGCAGAAGAGCTACGCGGATAAAAGAAGAGATCCACTCGTCTTTAAGGTCGGTGACCATGTCTATTTAAAAGTATCACCTTGGAAGGGTGTGCTAAGATTCGGAATAAAAGGGAAGTTAGCTCCCCGCTACATCGGTCCATATCCAATGGTGGAACGATGCGGTCATGTGGCTTATCGGTTGAATCTTCCAGCGAATCTTTCTGTAGTTCATAACATCTTCCATGTGTCACAACTCAGATTGTGCCTTAGAGTTCCGACTGAAGTTGTGGAAAGTGACTCGATTCAATTAGAGTCCGATCTCACTTATCCTGAGCACCCTATCAAGATTATTGATCGCAAGGATCGAGTTACTCGTCGCACCACCAACCGATTCTACAAAGTCCAATGGAGCAATCACTCCGAAGACGAAGCTACTTGGGAGAAGGAGGAATTTCTGAAATCCAAGTATCTGGACTTTTTAAATGCTCATCCAGGTACTACATCTTCGAACCTTTTCCGCTTGCTTATTTTTTTTCTTTCGTGCCTGAATCTCGGGACGAGATTCTTTTAAGGGGGGAAGGCTGTAACACCCCTGTGTTAATTGTCTCGCTAATCACAAATTAACTCGCTAATCGTGGACTCAAAATTTGTCATTAGCGTTAACCGAGTCCGCGATTTAATCTTTGTCTTAGCCGTTTTTGATCCCATTTTTGTCCTTGATCTGAACTCCAAATCAACTTCCGCCCAAAATGAAAGTTGTAGATCTTTTAATCCTCTACAACTTTTATTTTGGCCAAATTTCAAGTTGTTATATGAAATTTGGAGTTTTATTTGGTCAAAATCAAATCAAATTCTTTAAACCGGAGCACTGTTCCTCACTGTGCTCGGTACTGTGACGCCATACCGGCGTCGGCGTTTGGACCACGGCGGGCCTCCACGCGTCGAGCATCCGGCGAACCTCACCGTCCGTGCGCCGCTCTCCTCCTCGCTAGGCCGAGAAGCTTCCAGTTCAACCCATTCCGTTCCCCTTCCTCGCACAGCAGCGGAGCCGTGCAACCCTAGCACCGCCGCTCGTCGCGCCGGCGTTCGCGCCAACCATCCATCGTCACCGTGCCCCGATTCCTCGCACCAGAGTCTCCCTCACCTCACCCCGCACCTCTGCAGCACCTTCCCGACCTCGATGGGGCCGTCACCCGGCTGAAATCGAGCTGCCATCGCCGCCGCCATCGCCGTCCGCCGCCGGAGCTTCGCCCCTCACGTCGAGCTCCCCCTTCCGGCCTTCCTCCGCGCAAAATCGATCCACGGTGAGCTCAGCCGCACCCTACTCGTGCTCCCCGACTCCTTCCCCACCCAAATCCGCTCTGCGCCGCCGCCGTTTGGCCGCCGCGCCGCCGCGCACGCCGCCGGGCCTCCCTGCACCTCCCCGAGCGCCACTGCCGCGCGCCCTAGGGCCGCCTAGAAACCTTAGCCGCGCTGCCGCCCGCCTCCGCCGCCGGCCGGCCCGGGTCAGGCCGGAACGCGGCCGCCGCCGCGCGTCCTGCCCCGGCGCCGCCGCGAGCCGTCTTGCGCCGCCGCTGTCCCGCCTTGCCCACGCGCCGCCCGTGCGGCGAAAGCAGAGGAGGGGGGGGCGAGCTGGGCCGGCGCCCACTGTCCAGTGCGGCCCGGCTGTCAGCCCCCCTTTTATGTTTTCCATTTCTTGTTTTGGCTGAAACTTTAAAAATCCATAGAAATTCGCAGAAAGATGCGAAAAATGCAAAGTAAATTTTGTTAGGTTGCTAAAATCCCAAGCTTCTGAGGAAAAATACTTGTGCCTATGATTTTATAACTTTTGCTCTGGTGAAAATTCAATTTGTGTTTAACCTAGTTTATTTATTACCACTTTTTCTGTTGTTCTAAAAATTATGAAAAATTTGCAGTGGCTTAGTTCTTGCATGTGTAGTTCACTGAAAAAGTTTCAGGTGCATGTTCTATGTGCAAGTGTGTGGACCTGTTGTTGTTTAATTTCTTTTCTAGGTTAAATTGAATACTCTTGATCGTCGTTAATGTTGGAAAATTTCTGAGGCAGGCTTTATCGTTATCAAGTTGAGCTGGTTAATTTTGTTGCTAGTTTATGTGTGCAGTTAGAGTTTTGCTTATACTTTGCCCTAGCTATGCTCTTTGTGTTATTTAATGTTGTTAGTTATTTGTTTCACGCATGCAAATCAAACTCCGATTTTAATCCTTGCGGCTCTAAGCAAAGTTAGTAGTTGTTTTTGGAAGGAAACACTTTAGGTTTTTTTGAGTTGATCTTAGCATCGAATCATAAGTGCTCATGCATTGCGCTGTATCCTAATTGTTGCATGTCATATTTTTTTATTCGTGTAGACGCCGCGAACGAAGTCGCCCACGAGTTGATCGCTGAGCCGGTCCAGGAGCCACGAGCAGAAGAGCCGCAGAAGGACGCCGTTGAGCCCGCTCCAGAGGTTTTCGTTATCCCCGCTGACCTGCAAGGCAAGCCCCGGAGCATAACCATATTTTTAAATTATTCAATGTTTATTTAAGTATTGTGCATTTATGTTCTAGGAGTTGAATGGAACAATAGTATGCATGTTTTCCCTAGGTACCGTGGGCCTATACTAGTATGCAGGTGTTGATAGAAATGCTTTGCTAAATAGGATTTCGGTAGAAGTCGAGTGATTACTGTCACTCGCGAGTTTAGGATCTTGATCCCTTAGCTTTGGCTTGAAATGAATTGTTGAATAAAGAGAAATGGAGACCGGGCGGAAATGAGTAGGAGTATTGGTATGGAATGGATGAAAAGAAATCTCCGCCTGTGTCGATTGAGGACTGCTCCGTTGTTGGCAGTGTTGATCGAGGATTGAACAGTACTAACCACATACCGGAAGTAGGAGGTAGTCGAAACCGGTGAGCTGTGTACCACTTTACAGCGGTGATTTGAATTCCGTCATGCTACGCTGGGCGTGGGAGTTGGCGGGTGTTGGATAGGATGCCGCCTCCGGGTTCTCCGGGAGTTCACCGTGAGGGGCCCATCACTTGGGTTTTAGCAGGCGTAGTTCAGATGCCGTGGTAATGATGGAAAAAGTTGACGCGCATGACCCGACGGGGTTTACATGCATCGTGTGAGTTAGGTCCACCTTGCAAGGTTAAATCGGATCGATTCGCCATGACTCGCGGTTATGAGAGCCTTGATCTCTTTGTCACATCGTAGTAAGAAAGTGAAATGAAAACGGAATGGAAAAGACTGGTTTGGAAGTTACTGAAAAATAATCTGTTCCACCATGTGTGCTCTAGATGATTAAGCAAATTTAGTTAATACTTGGTATACTAAATGGAGCTAAAATATTGAAAGTAAGGATTCACTTCTAGCAGCCTTTCAGCAAAAGAACTCCAGAGCCAAAAAGCTTTGCATGTCTAGGTAATGGGCTAAGTATACCCAAGGTCGGGTAAGTCTTGCTGAGTATTAGAATACTCAGGGTTGTTGTTGTACCCTTTTTAGCAGGTTGTGTTCCCGCTGACTTCGAGGAGGTCTGTGCGTCCTGGATTGGACAGCCGCTTCCTCCGGGTTGGACCGTCGAGTGGGCCCCGTCTTCCCCGTGAAGGTTGGGCAGGTTGGCGTCACATCGGTGGGCAGGATGTGGAGCTCACCTTTTATCGTCGTCGTAGTTATCGTATTGTATTTCGAAATCAGTTTTAAACTTCCGTTGTGTTGTAAACTCTGTCGCTTGTATTAAGACTTTTATGTAAAACCTGTGTTGTAAATTAATTTGAAGATTTCTGTGTGCTGGTATCACCTGTGCTCGTCTTCGTACGGCTCTAAGTGCAATTGTGATCCTGGAGTATGGTAGTTTAATCGGGATTTTACCCGACAGCCTGTCAAGTTACACCGTTTTAAGTGCACAGTAACTTGATTAAGTATTAAGATGATGGTTAGTGCACTTAAGCCGGTTTAATTTAGACGGTGCTGCTACACCATTGCGGCTATGCTCACCGGATGAGACGAATAGACGGCACTCCTCCAGGAGATTGTGGAGTAGGGCAGAGTGCAGCGGCCTGAACATCACCACCAGCCACCTGCTCCTGGATACCCAAAGTTTTTGGCCACACAGCCACTGCTCTTCCATAAGGCGGATGAACCACTGGAAGCGGACAGTTGGCTTCGGACCATCGATTCCAAATTCACCCTGCACCCGTACAATGATGGGGATAAAGCCAGATTGGCAGCCCAGCAGCTGAGGGGTCCCGCGCGCACATGGTGTGAGAATCACGTGGCCATGTTTCCTGCGGACACTCGGTTCACTTGGGCACAGTTCAAAGAAGCTTTCAGGGCACACCATATTCCAGCAGGGGTGATCCGAAGGAAGCTCACAGAGTTCTTGGCCCTGAAGCAGGGCAATAACAGTGTGCTACAGTATTCCCAGGCTTTCAATACCCTATCACAGTATGCCAGGTACCATGTGGACACCGATGAGAAGAAACAGGCCTGCTTCAGGCAGGGGCTTAGCAGCAAGCTCTAGGATCGCTTGGCGATGGTTAAGTTTGACAGCTTCAGTGAGCTAGTCAATGGGGCTGTCATACAGGAGGACGCCCACCTAGCTCATAAGGCAGAGAAAAAGAGAAAAGCACCGGCAGCAGGATCTTCGAGCAGCGCCCCACAGCGGTTTCGCCTTGTCCAGTCAGGCCCACAGAGAGCCCCCTTTCTGCACCAGCCACAACATTAGTGGGGGTATCGGCCACCCCAGTATACACAGCCTCAGGGGATGGTTAGGCCTCCTATTCCTCAGCAGAGCGAGCAGAAGGTCTGGGTGCAGCAGCCGGGGGTACGCCCCAATTTGTCTCCGTGTTACAACTGTGGGCAGCCGGGGCACTTTGCACGGAACTGCCCGATGCCACCAAAGTAGGGCCAACAGTCCGGTCAACAGAGTCAGAAGCAGCACGTGTCTCATTTCAAGCCGGGGCAAGTGCACTACACCACTCTCGAGGGTATTCCTGAGGGAGCTCCAGTGATGGCGGGTACGTTCTCAGTAAACGATCAACCCGTTACAGTATTATTTGATTCAGGGGCATCCCATACTTTTATTAGCAAAGAATGTGCGGTTAGACTGGGGCTGAAGATAGAGAGTATGCACAAGCCATACCATATTCACTCACCCGGAGGAAAGTTAATCACCAATCAATTTGTCAAGCAAGTACCCCTACAGTTGTAAGGAAAATTGTTTCCTACGGCCCTGATAATGTTACCAACCCAAAGGATAGATATGATGTTGGGCATGAACTGGATGGAGGGTCAGGGAGTTAGTCTGGACACGACCTCACAATATGTGCACATCAAATCTTCTATTCATGGGTGTATGACCTTACATTTGAGAGATCATATGTCTATGACACCTACGGTGAATCAGATTGAGGGTAAGAAGCTAGCAGACATACCAGTGGTATGTAAGTTTCCGGATGTTTTTCCGGATGATTTGCCTGGAATGCCTCTTGATCGTGATGTGGAGTTTGCCATTGAGTTGCAACCGGGCACGACACCCATTTCTAGAAGGCCTTACCGGATGCCACCCAATGAGTTAGCCGAGCTGAAGAGGCAATTGCAGGAGTTGCTTGATAAGGGGTATATTCGTCCTAGCACTTCATCTTGGGGCTGTCCAGTACTCTTTGTTAAGAAGAAAGATCAAAGCTTTAGGTTGTGTGTGGACTATAGACTTCTGAATGCCATCACAATCAAGAACAAATATCCCCTTCCCAGAATTGACATTCTGTTTCATCAGCTATTCGGGGCCAAGATATTTTCAAAAATTGATCTCCGCTCTCGTTATTATCAGATAAAGATTAGAGCTGAGGATATCCCCAAGATGGCTTTTTCCACCAGATACGGGCTCTATGAATACCTGATCATGTCTTTCGGGCTAACAAATGCCCCTGCTCATTTCATTCATCTCAAGAAATCGGTGTTTATGCCTGAGCTCGATAAGTTTGTCGTGGTTTTCATCGACGACATTCTTATATTTTCCAAGAATGAAAAAGAGCATGCAGAGCATCTCCGTATCGTGCTCCAGCGCCTGTGGGAACACAAGCTGTATGCCAAATTCAGCAAATGTGATTTCTGGCTCAAGAAAGTCCAGTTCTTGGGCCACATCATCTCAGACAAGGGGATTTCCATTGATCCTAGCAAGATTCATGATGTCCTGAATTGGAATGCTCCTACCTCTGTTCCCGAGGTACGAAGTTTCCTTGGGCTAGCATGTTACTACCGGCGGTTTGTACCGGACTTCTCCAAAATTGCTAGGCCCATGACAGAATTGCTTAAGAAAGGGGTGAAGTTTGTTTGGGGCTACAAATGTGAACAAGCTTTCCAGACTTTGAGAAAGTTATTGACGTCTGCCCCTGTCCTCGCTCAGCCAGATATTACCCGGCCTTTTGATGTGTATTGTGATGCGTCAGGTACGGGTCTTGGCTACATTCTCATCATTGTTTGTCTTCGCCAGATATTATTCGGCTATTAATACTTGTTGTGATGCATCAAGTACGGGCCTAGGCTGCGTGCTTATGCAGGATCAGCGAGTGATTGCTTATGCCTCCAGAGCCCTCAGGCGACACGAAGAGAATTATGCCACTCATGATTTGGAGCTAGCAGCAGTGGTACATGCATTGAAAATCTGGCGCCATTATCTTCTGGGCAATCTTGTTCACATATACTCAGACCACAAGAGTCTCAAGTATATTTTTACCCAAAGTGAGTTGAATTTGCGCCAGAGACGGTGGTTGGAGCTGATTAAAGATTATGATATGGAGATTCATTATCACCCGGGCAAGGCTAATGTTGTAGCCGATGCATTGAGTCGTAAAGCCAGGTGCAGTTGCATCTCAGCCACAGCAGTGCATGACACTTTGTGCTAAGAAATGGAGAAGATGAACTTGACTATGGTGTCTGAGGGTACTCTTGCTAATCTTACCCTCACTGCAACACTTCGAGATCAAGTTATTGCGGCTCAGAAAAATAATATTGGCATGGAAAAGATTAGACAAAGACTCAGAGAAAAAGACCATCGAGTGGCATGCTTCCATCTAGATGACGAGGGTGTTTTATGGTTTAAGAACCGACTAGTGGTACCTAAAGATATGGAGCTTCAAAAGCATATTCTCGATGAGGCTCATCTCTCTAGGTATTCTATCCATCCTGACAGCAACAAAATGTATCATGATCTGAAATAGCGATTTTGGTGGACAAGGATGAAGTGGGGAATCGCTAGGTATGTGTCAGAATGTGACACCTGTCAGAGGGTTAAGGCGAGCCACTTGAGACCAACCGGCCCTTTGCAGCCCCTGAGTATTCCATCCTGGAAGTGGGAGGACATCAGTATAGATTTCATTGTCGGTCTACCCAAAACTTCCAAGGGGTATGACTCAATATGGGTTATTGTGGATCGTCTCATCAAGTCAGCCCATTTTCTACCGGTAAAGACCACACATACGGCGAAGCATTACGCTCAGCTGTATATGGACCGTATTGTGAGTCTTCATGGGATTCCCAAAACAATTATTTCAGACCGTGGTACTCAGTTCATTGTCCGGTTCTGGGAGCATTTTCATGCAGCCCTCGGCACTCAACTCCTCTGCAGTTCGGCTTATCATCCCCAGACTAACGGTCAGACAGAAAGGATAAATCAGATATTAGAGGACATGCTTAGAGCCTGTATGCTCACATATAGCCAGAAATGGGATGAATGTCTACCGTTGGCCGAGTTTGCATATAACAATAGTTATCAAGAGAGCATCAGAATGGCTCCTTTCGAAGCTTTATATGGACGGAAATGCAGGACGCCATTGAATTGGTCAGAAGCTGGGGAGAGAACTTTCTTTGGGCCTGATATGGTAAATGAAGCAGAAGAGCAGGTTCGGGTTATTCAGGAAAATTTGAAGATTGCTCAATCCCGACAAAAGAGTTACGCGGACAAGAAGCGTCAATCTATCCTGTTTCAAGTGGGGGATCATGTCTATCTGCGGGTATCTCCAATGAAAGGGGTTCAACGATGCGGTGTGAACGGAAAGCTCGCACCTCGCTATGTTGGGCCTTTTCTTATTAGTGAGCAGTGTGGACCAGTGGCATACCGCCTAGAACTTCCTGCTCACTTATCCGGGGTTCATAATATATTCCATGTCTCTCAGCTCAGAAAGTGCCTCCGTGTTCCCACCAAGATCGTGGATATAGAGGAGCTACAATTGGAGCCCGATCTTATGTATCCTGAGCACCCGGTGAAAATTGTCGATTTCAAGACCCGAGTTACTCGAAATCAAACTAGCAAATTCTATAAGGTGCAATGAAGTAATCACTCCGAGCGGGAAGCTACTTGGGAAACAGAGGAGTTTGTTCAGTCAAAATGTCCGGATTTGCTCCAAACTCACCAAGGTACCTAACCTTCCACGTATTTCCATGTTTCTTTGCAATTTAACACTTCCGTTAAATCTCGGGATGAGATTTCTTTTAGGGGGTAGGATTGTAACACCACAGGTGTTAATCACCTGTAATTAAATTAATCACGGTCATTAGTTCCAGAAATCACGCGACAAATCACTAACCAAAATTTGTTCTAGTTAGCTGGGCCAGACCGGTCTGACCGGTTGGATCTGGGTCAACCATTTTGGGCCCACAATATTGAAATCACACACACACTCTCTCTCTCTCTCTCACTCTCACCAACTTAGTTCACTCCTCACCACGCCAGCTCCCTCCCTTTCCCGAGCTCCCATTCCCCCAAACCCTCACTCCCAAATCCCTCACCCCAAATCCATTCCAAGGCTTGGGGAGCTTCAAATCGGAGTCAAGGATCATCCTCTCCATGTCCTCCTCCCCGGGGTGACGTGGAATCTCCAGTTCTCGTGGAGAAGAGGCCCTTTCAAGGTAAACAAGCTAGGGTTGGTTCGACCTCCTTTTCTAGGTGATTATAAGTGAATCCCTTTGGTTAAACACCTCTAATTGAACCCATGAACTAAAAAGCCTGGAAGGGGTTTAGATTTGGTGGGCTAGATAACTCATTCAAAGTGATTCACCTAGGGTTGGGTTAATCGACCTTTTAGGAGGTTTTAATCGATTTCCTTGGGTCAAGATCACCTATATGCATCTCTGAATTAAGGCCTAGAAGGGATTTGAAATTCGAGGGCTAGTTTAGCCGCGACTTAGATTCTAGTTTGTGGTCTAGGTAGGACCGGTCTGACCGGTCGGAGGGACCAGTCTGACCGGTCGGAGGGACCAGTCTGACTGGTGGCGGGGTTGATTTAATGGGGACCGGTCTGACCGGTCAAGTGGACCGGTCTGACTGGTGTGGCCCTGGCTGAGAGGAGGTGATGAGTGGGTGTTGGTGCAAATAGTTGGAATTTAATTCGGGGTATTGGTTATTTATAATTTTTATAAATCATGCATTCATTCTCTCATATCATATGCATATGCACACGTGTAGCAGCCGCGGCGGAGGAGATTGTATACGAGGTGGTTGCGGAGCCACAGGGGCAAGCCCCGCAGCAGGAGGTCCGTGGGGAGTCGGCCCAAGGCCCAACTCACCCCATTTCTGAGCAGCAGACGCAAGCCAAGCCCCGGTGCATGTCCTATTAGTCTAAATTATGATATCTATATACGTTTCTATTACTTGTGCATTACATTTCAGGAATTGATTGGAACTCTAGTTGCATGATCCTTATGTTCCTTGAGTTATACTAGCATGTATAGGACGATAGAAATGCTATGCTTAATGAGTTCTCGATAGAAGTCGAGTGACTTCTTGTCACTTGCGAGATATAGGATATTTAGAAGTCGGGTAATTTCCGGTTACTCGCGAGATATAAGTTATATGTGTTTATATTACAGTTCCTGAGTTATTGAAAGTGATATGGAAATGTGAGACCGGACGGGGAGTGATGATGATGTATAGGTATGGCAGCAGGATAGGGTTCCTGGGTGCCATAGCCCCGTCTGAGTCGGTTAAGGACCGGTCGTTGTCGGCAGTGATGATCGAGGATTGAGTTGTACTAACCGCATGCCAGGAGTAGGAGGTAGTCGAAACCGGTAAGCCGAGTACTGCTTTGCTTCGAAAGTACAGGAACCCGCACCCAACTCCTGGGGTAGTCGAGTAGTCGCGGAGAAACGGGGATGCATATGTTTACTTTTGGTGGTCTCACGTTGAGCTCGGCTAACCATATGCATTGGGCTGGTTAAGGGCTTTGTGTGCCGTGTTGGTTAGGTCCACCTTGCAAGGTTAAATCGAATCGATTCGCCGTGTCTCGCGGTTATGAGGACCTTGATCTCTTTGCTGCATCGTAGTCTCGTAATAGAATGAGGAGGATATGTATAAATATGACAATGGACACATGGAATTATTATTTGATTGCACCAACATGTTTGCTATAGTTGATTCATGCAAACATTAGATTAGAGTTAAATTGTATAGAATCTGGAGCTAAAATCATGAAAGTAAGAAATTACTTTAGTCGCTTTTCTGCAAAATAACCACCAGCCAAATGTCTTGCATGTCTAGGTATGTGGGCTAAGTTATACCAACTGGTCGGGTAAGTCTTGCTGAGTATTAGTTGCTCAGGGTTTGTTGCTACCCAAATTATTTCAAGACCCCAGGACGTCGACTTCTGCCCCTGTTGTGTCAAGTTCATCTGACGGGATGCAAAGGGGTGGCAGGTCATGGAGCGAGGCCCTTAGATTAGGGAGTCGGCGGGTTGCACGTTTACGGGAGGGGAGTGCGGCCCCTCAGTTTTTGTTGGACCGGTCTGACTGGTCGAAGGACCAGTCTGACCGGTATTTCATGAAGGGGGTTCATACAGGCCGATCTGACCGGTTGTGCATAGGCAGAAGTATATACTACTGTCCGAGTGGTGATCATAACTGGCAGCAGGCTGCTTGGAGATAGAGAGATCGATGGACAGAGACTGAGGCGGATGGAGATCGATGGGCGTGCAATGGCTGCTTGTTGTAGCGGCGCCGGCCGCGGACACTGTCCATGTCTCGCGTTGCTGGCTTGCTGCAGTAGTGCAGTTGCATCGCTGGTCCCGTCGAGGACTGCCTCCCTTCTCTCATCAAGTCATCGGTCGATCATGCCTGCCTGCTGAAGCACCAGTAGTGTGCATGCATGTACACTCAACCTTGCTACAGTACGTCTCGGGAAAACAAGCAGATGGATCAGCATCTACCAGTGTTTAATTGCATTTTGTTGAAACTACGTCGTCGAATATGTGTAGAAGTTGATTACCATCCGGGACTTGAGTTGTTATTGGTAGTTAGAGATAGAATTTAAGTCATATTTTATATCTATATAGTGGAAAAATATATCTATATAGTCAGAAAGTCATTACAATTTTTTGCTAGGAAGCCTGGCATTTTTTTGAATATTATAAGGGATAACTCCAGTTTACACCTTCGAATTATCATAAAAATATATTTTTCAACCATCAACTACAAAACCGGAAAAAGAAGACGATCCAACTGTTGAAACTCAGCAAGTTTGGCCCTTAGTGTGGTTTCAAATATAGTATTTTATTTTGTTAAAAAATAAAATATTCAAATTAAAACAAAAAATTATAAGTAATTCATTTAAATAAAAAATATGAAACTAATACCAATTTTTTTTTAAAAGTGTAGGCTATCTATTGGCACTCTACTTCTTAGTAATTCGGATCCAATTTTTCATATTCCTATTATTTGTTTGACTGTAGTTATACCTATTATTTTTTAATAAATAAGATTCAAATATATCAATAATAGATAGGTACCCATTTCATATTTTCTGATTTAAAATAAATTAATTTTATTCTTTTAGATCTAATTAAATTTTTATTTTTTTCGAAAATACAAAACCACCATGGAAAGCACGCAGCCAAACTTATCTGGTTTTGACGATTGGATGACCCTCGTTGTCCAATTTTGTTATTGAAGGTTGAAAATCAAACTTTTGTGATAGTTCGAAGATGTAAACTGAACTTTTGCTTATATATAACTAGCGAGGTGGCCCGCGCTAATAGCACGGGTAGCTAGTTTTTTATTTAATTCTTTAAAACAATTTACATTGACAGAAGAGATGTATTTGATAATTTATTTACTTCCCGTTTGCTCTTGTTGAATACTACCTGCAGCTTTGCATAGGAGTTCATATCAATCATCAAATTTTATCTCATTGACATGTGGGGCTCGCATGAGTTAATGACATGTGGATAAAGATGGTATATATGTCTAATTTTGGGTTATTTTAATGGTACAGATCCAATTTTTATGTTGCTTTGTTCTATATTATAGTAGCATATTTTAGTGCTTTAACCTGCAAAATCTTAATTTGAGGATTGAATTTAATTTTGGGTCACCTTGAATACGGATGCATACTGTACATATTTGTATTTATATAAAGTTTTTATTAGTTATGAAATATATTTATATGTGTGTGTTAGTTATGTTTGCCAACAATTTGTAACTTAGATGTTGGAATTTGATTTGTATCTTGCAATATTTTGATTATTATTTAGCAAAAAATATATTATTGTAGTTGTTAGAGCACTTAAGTAGCATTTAGCGGATCTAGATCTGACTCATCATGGGAGTGAAATAAAAATGACTATGCATTAGACAAAAAAAAGTTATGTTAAAAATAAGTTAGGGCCTCCTGCTGACTTTGGTAAATAAATGCTATGGAAAACTTATATATATGTGTGCTATATTAATGTATATATGTTTTAAATTTTTTATTTAACCGAACCTATTATTATTTTTCCCACTTTAGTTACTGGACAATTTATTAGTTGTTAGCCCATATGACTGCATAAATTGGACTACTTTAGAGTTTTGTCATCTCGGTGATAGACAGTTCCATATATATCTTTGCTGTTGTTTCTAACTTTTTTCTTTATCTTCTATTGATTTCTCTGTGTTCCATTTTGTTCCTCCGTAAATTTGAATCGATTAGTGTCTATCACGTCCGATGCATCTAAGGGAGAAGTTCCCTGTTTAGTATTGTGCCACATGGCTTTTATTTTTTTATGAGCGAATAGGAGCAGCAACAGCGTACATTTGTTTGAATAATTTGTTTTGTACTGTAGGCAATCGACTTTGGGATAGATTAGTAGGGCTCTAGGCCTGTAGCTGTGGCTCAAATAACTCCGGCTGTGGTTTCTTTGATGGAGCGGCTTCTCTTATGGATATAGAGCTGTTTTGAAAACCGTTCGGTAGAACTGCTTCTCCTTTTTTTTCATGAATATATGGTAGATGTCAAATGTCCAACGTGCCATGGCTATAATTTAATATTTTTCTCATAATCTATAATATGATTTCGTAATAAGATAACTTCATATGAAATAACGTAGTAGTGACTAATGATATTATTTATAAATTAAACCAATAAATTCACTTTTGATCTTTTCTTTTGTCCTCATTTTCTCTGCTTTCTTTTTATATTCTCCTTTTCTAATTTCCTTACCCGTTCAACCTTGCTGCTTCTTTATCCTTTTATCTTCTCTTTCTCTATACTTCGTTAGAGGTATAGATCACATTTTCGTTCTGTGCCTAGTTTTTTCATGTACTTATAGAAGATTAGATGGTGATAATAATGTTAAGAATTATTTATGCTATTTAATTCCTCACACGACTAAGTCCCTGATTTTTCCCATGCAACTATTTAGATTGAGCTAATAGTTATTTTTTTTATAGATTTTGGTGTTTTACCCTTTATCCCAATGATTATTACTTTTAATTCTGAATTAAGCTATTTACTAATTCTATTCGGCATGGACTCTTTGTCATGTCCTAATTTTTTTAATTTTTAAATTCAAAATTAGCTATTTATTAATTTTATTTGATATGGACTCTTGCGTTAGTTTGAACCGTTAGATCTTCATAAAATCCAACGGTGAAAATCCTTCTCTTTTTTAGATTAACATAGGAATTTTCAGACCCTCCCACGAATGTGGTGGCTTCTTTTAACACTCCCTTAATAATATATAGTAGAATTTTATACTTTTAATTTTTAATTTAGCTATTCGGCTAATATTAATTTTTTTTGTCGAGTGCTAATGCTAATTTTGTTAATTTTATAATGCCGAATTTGCCTATTTAGTAATTGTATTTAACATGGACTCTTTGGTTAAGCCATAATTTCCTTATTTTTTAATTCCGAATTAAGCTATTTACTAATCGTATTCGGCATGGACTCTTTGTCATGTTCTAATTTTTTTAATTTTTAAATCCGAAATTAGTTATTTATTAATCATATTTGATATGAATTCTTGAGTTAGTTTGAACCGTTAGATCTTTATAAAATCTAACAGTTCAAATTCTTCTCTTTTTTAGATTAACGTGGGAATTTCTAGACTCTCTCGGCGAACGTGGTGGCTTCTTTTAACACTCCCTTAATAATATAATAGATAGATGATTTCTCTAATATTTTGGCTATCGCACTGCATGTATGATGTGTATTTTTTTTGTGAAATGTATGATGTGTATTCTTCATGCGTTGCAGTGGAGTGACGTTAAGTTGCACCCTACAGTTGAGCATAGCAAATATTTCAGATTTGTTATATGTTGGTCCTTGCGAGTTTGATTCGGCTCTTTATTTGTTCCTTGATCTGATGTTTATTTGGTTGGTGGCCTATAACGTTGCAAGATGATTGTCGTCCTATGTAAAAGCAGTGAATAGCAAGATATATGTAACAAACTAACAATGATTACTTGATTAGTGATCTTTATTAATGCATACGAGCAGAAATGGTACTTGCCACGTGTTGTCCTGCATATCAATGTTAGCGAGGACAGATATGGCCATCATGGTCAGAATATTTTGTACCACTAATTTAAGCACACACTAGTAGCATAAACATGAAGTCCAACTTTCATCTCCTTTTTTTTTTCCCGTATCACTGGTCATGCGTTAGTTTCCTCAAAGAACAAAGAGCGGTAAAAGTAAACATATCTTGCAAGCTAGAGACGGATTAAAAAGAAGGGAGTGAGAACGCAGGGACCGTCCATTATATTCATCCAAGAAATTAAAAACCCAATAATACACTGCAGGGCCGCCGGGTTAAGTACAGCGACCGAGACAAGGCCGTGCGTGGTAGTGTTGACGATCAAAATTGGCGGCAGACTAGACCAACCGGTCTGACCGGTCGCTTCAGGCGGTCTGACCGGTCTTTGACGATGTAGCCGATTCGGCAGGAGCCGACCGGTCTGACCGGTAGGTCTGACCGGTCCAAGCAGAGTCCGAGTACAACTAGATATTTTCATAGATTTAGATTTTGTAATAGGATTTCTTGCGGGACAAGTCCACACACCCTATAAATATAAAGGGCCACGGCCGATTGAGATATCCAATCGATCAAAATACATCAATACATTACTTTTCTTTATGTTTATTGCCTTTGCTTTTGTCTCTAAACCCTAGCTCTTTCCAACCCTTTTCTGCTGTTCTTCCTTCGTCTCCGCGACGTCTGAAGGTGTTCTAGGTGGCCTGCCGATCCTAGAACAACCCTACGCGCGTTTGCCTTGACGGGGTCCCTCCCGGGCGAGTGTTCATCGGATTTTGCCGTTCTGCACCGGTGAACCGGTCTGACCGGTTACCCCGACCGGTCTGATCGGTCTGAGCATCGGCGCTGCAAATTGTGCCGTCGCTCGCTGCGCGATCAAGCGCGTTCGTGTGTTGGCCCTAGATTGGCGCCAACAGGTAGCATGCATGTATGGATCGGAGGAGGACCAAGGATTAACAGCAAAGCAACCCCGTTTGATCTTGCATTGTTGGGTCGCTGCATGCAGGGGTTCCTTTGGTTTCAAGCCAAGCTGCTAGCCTGCTTGACAGCAATAGCAGGCTCCGATCCGTCGCTAGCTTTATGCATGTGTGTGGAACAGCAGTTGCAACGGGGGAATGATTGCGTTAGCTGCCTCTCTGATCTCTCGTGTTCGAAGAACGGGCCCTCACATCGCTTTTGGCATTACCAAACGCGGCACAGTGCGTGACCCCCAATGTCTGCCGGGTCGGTCGATCGGCCGGCCAGTCAGGGTCATCAGCTCCTCGGACCTCACTGGAGGACCCCCTCCCGGCCGCCGGGCCATTCCGATTCCGATCCCTTCCTCTCGCTCTACGACGTACGCTCAACTCCATCATCCTCCGGCCGACCACTCATCGATGGAACTAGCCTATCAACCCGAGCTTCTGCATGAACTAATATAATTAATATAGAAATAAGGTTTATAGCTAATGATTATAATTATCTATCTCACCCTCTCTTTCATCTATTAAATACTGATATTCTAAAATACATATTTATCATTATCTAGTTGCAATAGTTTTCATTTTGTAACACACCGCCATGTGTGTTTGGTATATATATTTATTTGAATTATTTATTTATGAATCGGTATTTTTATCTTTTCCATCATACATGACACATATCATGGATAGTATTTTTATATAAACAATAACATAATAATATATTAGAAATGGTAGAAATAGTAATTTAGATTTTGTATTATGCACTTTAATATTTTATTATAATTATATAATTCAGATTCAGATTTAGGGGTTAGTTTAACTTTTAATAATGATGTAATTGGATAATTTATTTGCAAATTTAGGAGATTATTTTGTATTATTTTTATAATGGTATAGATGGGTAATTTACATCAAGATTAGGGGTTACTTTAGTTTTGTTTTATAATGGCGAAGGTGGGAAATTTAGATACATGTTTAGGGAGTTACTTTAGTCTATTTTCGTAATGGTAGAGGTGAGTAATTAATTAGAAAATATAACATATCCAACGACTCTATTATGATTAGTGCTATTAGATTCATGGCTGGATGTTTTTGATTTTTGTGAGAATTTCTAGAATTTCTCTATTTTTCGAGAGTATCCACCTAGGATACTAGGTGGCTTCACGTGGAGGCTTCAAAGGAGCCTCCAATTAGTAATAGTAAGATAAGATAAGATTCTAGGGTTTCTCTATTTTTCTAGAGTATCCACTTATGATCCTAGGTGGCTTCACGTGGAGGCTTCAAATGAGTCTCCAATTAGTAATAGTAAGATAGACAGGTCGTACAGTGTGGTTTGCTCTGAATTAGCTGTGATCTAGCTAGTTGCTAAAAAAAGAATCTAGCTACTCCCTCCATTTCAAATTGTAAGTCATTCCAACTTTCTTTAGAGTCAAATTATTTTCCGTTTGGTTAAAATTATAGAAAAGATTACAAAAATTTATAGCACCAAATAGATACCCCATGAAAGTATATTTAATGAATAATCTAATAATATTTATTTTGTATCATAAGTATTAGTACTTTATTATATAATTCTTGTTAAACTTAGAAATATTTTGACTCTCTAAAAAGTTGAAATGACGTATAATTTGAAACGAAGGGAGTAGTTGCTAGAATGATGCTCATCAGTCATCACTGGCTTGTAGTCTGTGGAGAAAGATCATTACGCGTAACGCGTGTCCACGGGAGATGAGCCAAAGGGGGTGCGCCGATGCATGCATTTCTCGCAGTCGCAGCTGGAGGAGACGACGACCACGTCGTGACGTGATCCGGCGGTGTTGTTTCGCCTGATTGTATCGGTCTACCCCGAAGCTTCTGCGGCGCCCTACAAGTACAACCGGCCGTACACGCCCAAAGAGGACGCTGACAAGAAGCTTACAAAAAGACACTATAGCAATGCAACATTTGCCTGCATCTCCTTCGTCCCCGGACAGCAGTATGCTACATGTATACGCATACTGTGTGTGTAGCTAGCTGTTTCCTGCAGGCTGCATCGATCCCAGTTCTGGATAAGCAGCAGCCATGCTCCCTCTCTTGTTACACTCTCGTTCCCGTTATACCCGTCACTCGGCAGGCGTCTACCCTTGAAGGTACAGACGCATACTGCATTTGGTCAAGCGGAAGAGATGCCACGGGAGGAGGCAGTCAAACCGATCTGTTTTTGATGCACCTAAACGCATCCAAAACTTTAAAGCTTGGAGCAGCAGCGCTAGCCCTTTTCACCGAGAAATTTGCATGGGCATGGATGGCAACAACTTTGCGTGCCGTGCTCTGCCTTTTTGGTTTCTTTGGCTCGTTTCTTCCTCCTATGCGTGATGAGGTGACGACGCAGCCTTGCTGCTTTAGAGAACAACGAGTGGTACTGCTGTGGTCTGTGGTTCAGTGGCTGCATGCAGTGCCAATCATTTCAATTAGACTTACCGTGCTCAATGTAAATTTGTGCTGTTGCATGGGATGCTTTTCCCTCCCTGATAATCCAGATTAGTACTACTCCTGCATACTCTCGTTTTATTTTCATAGATATTAAACATGTACTGAAATGCACATGATGGGATATGTACAAATATATATGTATCCCAGCAACTGTACCGGCCTGCAACTCGCTGAACAACCTCATAAAATTCTCTGGTCCTCTTAATAACCATTGTCTCTAGTTGTTCTGACAGACATTGAATATTAATATGTTTATCGTTGGAGCAGATCGGTGTTGTGTGCAGTTAGGCTCGCTGTACGGGCACAAGACAATCCTGCTCTACAAATACCACTACTGTTTAATGGCCCAGCGTACGTGGGGCTTAATAAAGAAGCTTAATACTGGCATACTAGTTTCATCAAAAACTACTGGCCTACTACCTACACCCATCAACTCACCTAAAGCCTACTATGATAAAAGAAAAAAAAATCACGTAGACTTCCAAAATCTTAATAACGTGAAGACTCAATCAGATCTCTTATGTATATGAAAACTAGGATGATATCCCACGCGTTCCTGCAGATTTCTTAAACGAAATTTTAAGGTGAAATTTGAAAGTAGAAAACACTAATTGCATGCATGGCAACATTCTTTTGCATGGGTGCTATTATTCAAAGAAAATTGGTGGAAAATATAAATAGATGGTTCTAGTGGATGATAATATGGCATCTGATATATAGTGGGTTACTATATGATGTGGATAGCTTACATGTTGAGAGAAATAGAGTTAATGACTTTAATAGATGTCATACTTTTTAGTAAAGGAAACAGTAGTTCTTTTTTCCCCAATATGTCATCTAGGTACTAAATAAAACATGGATATGAAGTAACCCCAACTTGTGTCTAATTTATTCACCTAGGTGATTATTAAAAATAAACTAAACAAACCCCTAAATTATCATTTAAATTAGTCACATCCACCATTAAAAATAACCAAAGTAACCCTAAGATATGCATCTAAATTATGACACCTGTCATTATGAAACACCCCAAAGTATTCTCTATATATGCATGTAATTATCCACTCTTGCACTTGTTAATATATAAAAAACTAACATAAGGAAAACATATATACATGATGTTTGTGTCGGTACCCTGCAACTGGGGTACCCACTCCTACTGTGCCAAGACTCGCGTAGTTATCCGTAACTACGCCCTAAGGAGCTGTGCAGCCAGACCCCTGGGGTCCAACTCCATCTCACCGGACCAACGGTCCCGGACCTACTTCCCGCTCGGGGACGGGTCCGGTGTCACCACGTGTCCCAGAGGTGGAAATGCTCAGCACCTGTGGCCGCGGACCCGGACCCCCGCAGGTGGGTCCGGGACCTCCACGTGCCATCCGGACTCCCGCAGATGGGTCCGGGACCTCCACGTACCTATCCGGACCCCCGTGAGCTCTCAGCTCAGCTAGCTGCTCGGGAGGGGTCCGGAGCCGCCATGTGTCACGCAGACGCGGGCGCGGGCGCAAACCTTCCGCTGGAAGCTCCCTCACCCACCCGCATTAAGTGCGAGTGGTTGAGGCGTGCTCTGCTCCTGCTGGGCACGGGGCAGCTTTTGTCAATCCACACTGTGGATCGCGAGTTACCGAGGTGGGCTCGAATGACCGCACAGCGGGTCGCGAGTTACCTGGGTAAACAGTAAAGTCACGGGCACCGTGCGCGCCTGTCCACCACAATAAGTGGAGGCGACAGCTCGCCTCTACATCATGACGCCTACGCCGCAGTCTACGTTGCTGGCACAACAGTCTACGCCGCAACCTACGCTGCTGGAATCACGCCGACGAGACAAGGCAAGCCCGGAGGAGATCTACGACAGGCGTAGCGTCATAGTAGTGCTAGGCGTTATGTTATTTAAATACATCCACGTTGGGCCCACCTGTCGGGGTCCCAACGGCTATGTACGTGCCTCCCTTTGACTATGAAAGGGGAGCACACGCTAGTCTCAGGACAAGTGGACTCAGACTCTCTCCCTCACACCCTCAGCTCACCAGCAAGAACCACTCTGGAGCAATCTCTTGTGAGCACAGGGAATACAACACACAGTGGATGTAGGGTATTACGCTCCGGCGGCCCGAACCACTCTAAACCTTCTGTGTACATCGTGTTCTTGATCTAGATCGGACTAATCCTAGCTACCCCCCGAGTTCATTCTCCCTCAGGGCTTAGGCGGGTGCATTCTGCCACCCGGCTGGGTTTACCACCCGACATTTTGGCGCACCAGGTAGGGGGCACGCTAAGAGTTCGTCTGATCTTCCTGCTCGGCGTCATGGTTCAGATGGTCGAGCATCATCCCCGCAACGACGACATGCCGGTGCGGGAGGGCGTGGCATCGTCTGCACCACAGGACTCTCGCCGCCCTGCGCCTTAGGCTACGGTGCCCGCTGCAAGGCAGTGCACGTCGGGGCAGGCATCCAGAGCCCCCTCGCGTGCCGCTAGCAGCGGGCTGCTGGCTGCGGCTAGGGAGCTGCTCCGCAACCCTCCAGCCGTCACTACCTCACCCAACGCAATGAGGCAGTGGCGGAACGACCACGACCGTCTCCTCCACCTGGCCAAGCCACTCCTAGCTCAGCTGGAGCTGGGCCACATCTTCCACCAAGCAACGCGATGGGCCCCCACCGCCGGCGGCAGGACGACGCATCGGCGTCAGTACTCTCACACACTGTGAGGAGTGCACGAACTGAAGACCAGTGGGCAGAGCTCAACCGCGGGCGTGCGGCGAGGATGCCCGCGTCTCCAAGTACTCCTTGAGTACTTGGCCGGCCGGCCTCCGGCCTACGATGGAGAAAAGAGCCTGTTCACAGCGGGTCCACTGCCGTTTAAGGTCAAAGAATTTGTTCTCATGCTAACAAAACATGAGGCAAATCCTGAGCTAAGAACGGCTCCACAAGCTCTTCCCCAGCTGGGAGGGACTCTCCAAGGTGACAGAAGTACGCCGGCCCGAATATATTCACCTTACAATGGAGCACCACTGTAAGTTTTATCTTTAGACGAGACGGGAAGGAATTTTTCCTTTATAATAAGATAGCACCAATGTGCGGCCCAGAGTGGTAGAGGTCCGCCCTCATAAACCCGGCCTCTGGCATCCATCGCACAGCTCATGTATATCAGATTATAAAGGAAAGATCTACCTTCCGGTCCTGTCTGTGTCAATTTAATTTCCTATCTCAACTTACGAATCTTTTTCTTCTAACCTCCATGTGGCCCTCTACTCTCGTTGCTACAATCTGAATTGAGCTAGCCGGCTTGCCGTTCAGGATTGGACCCCCTCACTGCTAGAGGGGGGGTCCGGACCCCTTAGGGACCTGCTCTGGAGAAGAGGCATTTGTTCCCTGGGGTGGCCCGAAGTCCCGTGTAGCCGCTTAGCCTGGTTCCGTATCCTAAGCCTATGCACTTCGCCACCCTGCAACGAGTGCCCTAGTACCCGGAACTGCTGAACCTAGAGGCCCGGACCTCAATCTAGCTTAGGGGCTGGCTCGGAGTGGGACCCATGGGCACGCTACTAAGCATCTACCTTGAGTCATGTGCAGGTCCAAACGTGATGATGCAGCAGGTGACCCAAGGGATGGATGACGCAGGACAAGACCCTTGTGGCACGCACTGCTGGGCGCTAGAAGCAGCCAAGTTGCTCACAGTAGTGGCCCCACCTGTGGGTTCGTTGCCTCTCCCGAGGCAGGCCCGAGGGCCTCTGTCGGTACCCTGCAACAGGGGTACCCACTTCTACTGTGCCAAGACTCGCGTAGTTATCTGTAACTACGTCCTAAGGAGCTGAGCAGCCGGACCCCTGGGGTCCGACTCCATCTCACCGGACCAACGGTCCCGGACCCGCTTCCCGCTCAGGGACGGGTCCAGTGTCACCACGTGTCCCAGAGGTGGAAATGCTCAGCACCTGTGGCCGCGGACCCGGACCCCCGCAGGTGGGTCCGGGACCTCCACGTGCAATCTGGACTCCCGCAGATGGGTCCGGGACCTCCACGTGCCTATCCGGACCCCCGTGAGCTCTCAGCTCAGCTAGCTGCTCGGGAGGGGTCCGGAGCCGCCACGTGTCACGCAGATGCAGGCGCGGGCGCAAGCCTTCCGCTGGAAGCTCCCTCACCCACCCGCATTAAGTGCGAGTGGTTGAGGCGTGCTCTGCTGCTGCTGGGCACGGTGCAGCTTTTGTCAATCCACACTGTGGATCACGAGTTACCGAGGTGGGCTCGAATGACCGCACAGCGAGTCGCGAGTTACCTGGGTAAACAGTAAAGTCACGGGCGCCGTGCGCGCCTGTCCACCACAATAAGTGGAGGCGACAGCTCGCCTCTACATCATGACGCCTACGCCCACCACAATAAGTGGAGGCAACAGCTCGCCTCTACATCATGACGCCTACGCTGCAGTCTACGTTGCTGGCACAACAGTCTATGCCGCAACCTACGCTACTGGAATCACGCCGACGAGACAAGGCAAGCCCGGAGGAGATCTACGACAGGCGTAGCGTCATAGTAGTGCTAGGCGTTATGTTATTTAAATACATCCACATTGGGCCCAGCTGTCGGGGTCCCAACGGCTATGTACGTGTCTCCCTTTGACTATGAAAGGGGAGCACACGCTAGTCTCAGGACAAGTGGACTCAGACTCTCTCCCTCACACCCTCAGCTCACCAGCAAGAACCACTCTGGAGCAATCTCTTGTGAGCATAGGCAATACAACACATAGTGGATGTAGGGTATTATGCTCCGGCGGCCCGAACCACTCTAAACCTTCTGTGTTCATTGTGTTCTTGATCTAGATCAGACTAATCCTAGCTAGCCCCCGAGTTCATTCTCCCTCAGGGCTTAGGCGGGTGCATTCTGCCACCCGGCTGGGTTTACCACCCGATAGTATGATACCAATCACACAACATACACAAAGTAACTCAAACTAAGGTTTCATCTAAACATATATCAACCACCCATCGAGGAGAGGGTGGGGGAGCTAGGAACGGGGGGCAGGAAACCATATAGAGAGTAATTTGTAATCAAGGTTATTACTCCCTCTATTTCAAATTATTAGTAGTTTTGGCTTCTCTAAGTACATTGATTTTACTTTGCATCTAGACATGATATATATTTAGATGCGTAGCAAAAACTATGCACATGGTAGGTGTTGTCCGTGGAGGCGCCCGCCAGAGCCCCGTGTCCACAAGCGTCGCGCTTCGCTTGCATGTGCTCGCACATCCATTACACCAGTGGGCGCCGTTGGGCAGCGTTAGGTCCTGGACGGCGGCGAGGTGAACCGGCCGGAGTTCACCCCGTGGACGCTAAGGAGTTCGATTCTTGGATGTTCGTCTCGGTATTCAACCAGTTCTCGGTGCTGGTAATATAAACAATTTTGATTAGTTGTAGGCCTTATCCATGAATTTCTAACACATATTTATTTTAAATTACTACCCTGTGCAGAAGTATTGTTGATGGACTATATTTCTAATATGTGTTTCACTATCAAAACCAAGTATGAGAAGGTTAATGCCTTTGACTAGTTTTTTTTGACAAATAAAGGGAAGAAAGTGAAAAGTAGACATTTGAACAGGAACCTAGCCACTTAGGTGACCCACACATAGGGGTGGGCATTTAAAACCCGAAAAAACCAAACCGAACCGAACTGAACCGAATAGACCGAAATGTCGGTCTATTCGGGTTCTCGGGTTCGGGTTCGATCCACACTTATGGTTTAATTCGGGGTACGGGTTAGGGTTCGGTTCCTAGCCTCCAAAACCCGAATAGACCGAATAACCCGAAATTCATTCAAACTCTTGGTATGCCATGATATCTTATGTGATTTTTGAACTTATTAGCTAATAGTTGTTATCTCACCTTAATATTTGTATGTCTATTTCATTATGCTATTTTTTCATAGTTACTTATCGCTATTACTCGTACTTCTATTTAACTATTCATTGCATATATTTTGATGGAAGATGAGAGTGTGTTTATTATTCGGTTAATTCGGTGGACCGAATAGACCGAACCGAAATATTCGGTCTATTCGGGTTCGGTTCCTAATTTTGTCTTTAAAATTTCGGTTCTCATTTTTTGAAACCCGAAATTCACAAAATCCGAATAGACCGAACCGAAATACCCGAATAGACCGAATGCCCACCCCTACGCACACATGCGCAAGTAGACCTACGCTAAGAAAAAGGCTACTTGGTCGTCGTTGCTTTTGATGAGATCCTTTTGATTGGGGAAATTTGGACTCTTATGCGTATGCAGACCAAGAAGACCCTGCAAAGATGAATACATAGGACAAGTAGAAATGCAGTGTTGCTTCATCTTAAAGAAATGGAATCTTACTTCTAATAATACAAAGATATTTTGTTTGGACACAAACCAACATAATTAGGGGGTGTTTTGGAATAGGGACTTAAAAAAAGTCTAAGGGACTTTTTAGTATTTAGAAGTATTAAATAAATGTTAATTATAAAACTAACTGCAGAACCCTGGGGCTAAACTGCGAGACTGAATCTAATGAGGTATCTTAATCCATGATTAGCGAATGGTTACTGTAGCATCACTGTAGCAAATTATGAATTAATTAGGCTCATTAGATTCGTCTCGCGAAAAAACACTCAGCTGTCAAAAAACATTTATAAACAAATTTTATTTAATACTATAAAATAGTAAGATTTCTTTTGATTAGATAGGGACTTCTGAAAAAAGTTTGTGTCGGTACCCCAGGACTGGGGTACCCCCTCTTGCTGTGTCCAGGCAAGGATCTTGTAGTTATCCTTAACTACATCCAAACAGCCGAACCCCTGCGGTCCGGAGTCCTGTTCTCCCAGCAGCGGCCCGGACCGTTCCACAGTTGGGAAAGGTCCGGAGACACCACGTGTCCCGGAAGAGGCAGGAACTCGTGCGCAAGCAGCCGGGGCTCCGGACCTCCCAAGGAGACCGGACCCCCGCAGGGTCCCGGACCCCCTGTATAATAACCGGACCTCTCACTAAGGGAAGAGATCGACGCCCCACGTCGGGGTGGTCCGGAGCCGCCACGTGTCTACAAGACATGGCCGTCTTTGTTTCCATACCAACGTTCACCCACCATTGCATTTATTGCGGTAGGTGAACGTCTGCATTGATATAGCAGAAGCTGAGGCGTTTCATTGACCAGGGGACACTATTGATCGCGTATTACCAAGGCAGTGAAGCCGCTGGCGCCGCCCATACCGCATCTGCCAGCCTGCCGTGACAGATGGATACGACGGCTCGGCTTCGCCCATTATGACGCTACATAATAGCCTCAGCAGGCCACGCCGCAAGCTACGCTACTCCAACGGGCGCCTAGCTGACGGGACAAGAAAAGACCCCCCTGAGTCAGAAGAGCAGCAGTGTGCATATCGGAGGAAAGATTCGCTACCACTGTAGCCACAGTCACGTTGGGCCTACCTGTCGGGGCACCCACGTCCTATGTATCCGCTCCCCCTTGATCTATAAAGGGGGGGCGCCGCTAGAAAAACTCAGGATGGGCGAGAGCCAAGGCCAGCAGAGGATAGGTTCATACACACCACCAAGAACAATACATCTCCCAGTGGACGTAGGGTATTACGCTCCGGCGTCCCGAACCACTCTAAATCCTGTGTTCTTGAGTCCCTTTCTCTGGGTAGATCCAGCCCCATCGCCTAGTACTTCCCCGAGTACTCCCTCACTGGGAATAGGCGGGTGCGTTCCGCCACCCGGCTGTGGGTACCCCTAGAACCCCACAACATTTTGGCGCCGTCCGTGGGGAAGAACAGGCGCTGACTGGATCTTCAGGCTTCTGGGGCCGTGTTCATCCTCTGCAACGACGAACAAGAAGATGAAGGAAGGCAGGGCCACACTCACTCCACCTGTCTTGGCACCGGCGCGGCAACGCCCTCGGTGGGGCGGCGCACGACAGCGACGCCTGCTGTGCGTCGCCACTGCGACACCTCAGAGCCGGCGTAGCGGCGCACAGCGGAGGCGCCGCTGGGCGCTGCTGCCCCTACGTCGACTCAAGGTTTTCTCTCAAGCAACGGCCACACCTCCTCTGCGGTGGCATGGTGTCGGCTCAAGGCTTCCTCTCAACATGGAGCCTGGAGCCGACGGCCATCCCGGAGGAAGTGGACCGTGTCGTCCTGCCGTCTCCAGCACCGGAGATCCACCTCAGCGTTGCTCGGTGCTGCTGCAGACAGGACCCCGCCTCCTCGCGCGGGGGCCCCTGGCGCTAGCACCACGGACAAGCCGGCGAACGACCGCACTTCTCCACGCGTCGCACCGGTCCATCTGCTGCGCAAGAGCTCTGGTTTCCATCGGCAACGGCGACGGCAGGGGGAGGGGGCCTCTTCCATTTAAAGCCAAAGAATTTGTCTCATGCCATGTAAGCATGTGACAGCTCTTAAGGCAAGGAGGGGTCCCCCGAGCTCCCGAGGTGATGCTGGATGATGCGGTTCAGGCACGTCCAGGGCGCCTTCACCTCCGAAGAACACGCTGTATAGCATGCAGCCGAAGGTTACTCCTAAGAAAAGACTAAGAGAATTCCTCCTTTGTAATAACGTGGCGCCTACGTGTGTGTCCAGAGCGGTCAAGGTCCGACCTTGTAAACCCGACCTCTGGCCCTATCACACAAACAGGCAAAAAACGGTCCGGAGCGGTGGAGGTCCGACCTCGTAATCCCGACCTCTGATGTATACCGTGACAACCACAATAATAAAGGAGATTTACTTTCTCGGTTTTACCTAGGCTCCACCCTGATTACATTTATTCGCCTTGGTTTAACTATTCTTTCCTCTTGAACGGAGTTTACCTTTGTTGCTAACAATCCAAGTTAAGTTGCTGGCTTGTGGTCAGGAGAAGACACCCCTTCTAGCTGGAAGGCAGTCCGGACCCCTAAGGACCTGCTCTGGAGAAGTGGTATTTGTATCCCGGGGTAGAGAAGCTCCGCGTGGCTTAGCCTGGTAATGTACCCTAAGTTTACGTACTTCACTACCCTGTTACAAGTACTCTAGTATCCAAGATTGCTGTCTTTAGAGGTCCCGGGCTCTCTTCTAGTATAAGGCTTGGTTTCTTTGCATCTTACTATGAGGTCCGGTAACATGCTTAGTCGGATTGTCAGCAACGGTCGCTCCAAGTCCACTCCGGTGGCCCGCTCCGGCGGAGACCGCTCGCCACGGTCGCTCCAAGTCCACTCCGGTGGCCCGCTCCGGCGGAGACGGCTCGCCACGGTCGCTCCAAGTCCACTCCGGTGGCCCGCTCCGGCGGAGACCGCTCGCCACGGTCGCTCCAAGTCCACTCCGGTGGCCCGCTCCGGCGGAGACCGCTCGCCACGGTCACTACAAGTCCATTCCGGTGGCCCGCTCCGGCGGAGACCGCTCGCCACGGTCGCTCCAAGTCCACTCCGGTGGCCCGCTCCGGTGGAGACCGCTCGCCACGGTCGCTACAAGTCTACTCCGGTGGCCCGCTCCGGCGGAGACCGCTCGCCACGGTCGACAAGAGCCGGGTCCGGGAAGTGGTGCTTACTCCCTGAGCGATCCGAAGTCTGTGTAGCCGCTTAGCTTGGTTCCGCACCCTAAGCCTACACCTTCGTCGCCCAATGGAGAGCACTCTAGTACCTGAACCTGGGAACAGGCATACCGGCCTCAGGGGTCCGGGATGCCCGCTCTCTCCATGAGCACACCAACGCAATCAACTTGCGTAGGAACACATCACGATGGTGGCCCCACCTGCGGGTTCGTACCTCACCCGAGGTGGGCCCGGGGGCCACTGTCGGTACCCCAGGACTGGGGTACCCCCTCTTGCTGTGTCCAGGCAAGGATCTTGTAGTTATCCTTAACTACATCCAAACAGCCGGACCCCTGCGGTCCGGAGTCCTGTTCTCCCAGCAGCGGCCCGGACCGTTCCACAGTTGGGAAAGGTCCTGGAGACACCACGTGTCCCGGAAGAGGCAGGAACTCGTGCGCAAGCAGCCGGGGCTCCGGACCTCCCAAGGAGACCGGACCCCCGCAGGGTCCCGGACCCCTCATGGGGTCCCGGACCCCCTGTATAATAACCGGACCCCTCACTAAGGGAAGAGATCGACGCCCCACGTCGGGGTGGTCCGGAGCCGCCACGTGTCTACAAGACATGGCCGTCTGGGTTTCCATACCAACGTTCACCCACCATTGCATTTATTGCGGTAGGTGAACGTCTGCATTGATATAGCAGAAGCTGAGGCGTTTCATTGACCAGGGGACACTATTGATCGCGTATTACCAAGGCAGTGAAGCCGCTGGCGCCGCCCATACCGCATCTGCCAGCCTGCCGTGACAGATGGATACGACGGCTCGGCTTCGCCCATTATGACGCTACATAATAGCCTCAGCAGGCCACGCCGCAAGCTACGCTACTCCAACGGGCGCCTAGCTGACGGGACAAGAAAAGACCCCCCTGAGTCAGAAGAGCAGCAGTGTGCATATCGGAGGAAAGATTCGCTACCACTGTAGCCACAGTCACGTTGGGCCCACCTGTCGGGGCACCCACGTCCTATGTATCCGCTCCCCCTTGATCTATAAAAGGGGGGGCGCCGCTAGAAAACCTCAGGCTGGGCGAGAGCCAAGGCCAGCAGAGGATAGGTTCATACACACCACCAAGAACAATACATCTCCCAGTGGACGTAGGGTATTACGCTCCGGCGGCCCGAACTACTCTAAATCGTGTGTTCTTGAGTCCCTTTCTCTGGGTAGATCCAGCCCCATCGCCTAGTACTTCCCCGAGTACTCCCTCACTGGGAATAGGTGGGTGCGTTCCGCCACCCGGCTGTGGGTACCCCTAGAACCCCACAACAGTTTGGAACCAAATACGACCTTAGTACTCCTCCGTATGTAGTAAAGCCATAACCGCAAATGTCACCCCTTTCGATCATGCAGAACAGCAGAAGCCCTGCATATATACAGCTTATCGCTCGGCGCCCAGGTGCAAGAAAACCTTCCATTTGGAGCCTAGCAGCAGCAAGCTACTCGACTGGCATGGCAGATGATAAGCTATTTTATTGATCAATCAACAATTTAGCTCTGGATTATCAATTCCACAAGCTTCCAAACCCATCATTCCTCTTGGGCAATAAACTCAAGGCCAAACCGGCCGAATCCTTCTGGGGAGAATGACAAACGCAGAGACAGTAGGATCTTAGGTGCTAATCACGATATGAGAAAAATCCTTGTTTATCACTGAAGAACATAAAAAACAGTTAGATTAATAAAGTGCTAAGTAGTACTGCTGTATCCATTGTCCGGACGTGACTACTTTGCATTACTGAATATTTATATATACTGCCATACTGGGTGTAAAAGAACAGAGATACACTGTAATGAAGAAACGCAGAGAACTGCAACGTACAGTGTTTTCACTACATTTATCACCTTTGGGGGTTTTTTCAGTAGGGAAATATCTGCAGGCCTAGCTAGCTGCTACAGTGCTGCAGCTATGGATTAGACAGTTCCTCATGGACCGCATAATTGAACTGCCCCTTGAATCCGGTCATTTTACACCTGTGATTTTCTGGCAGGTGGAATTCTTACTGAATAACTGAACTCGATCCAAGACCTATATACAGAGATTTTGGAATTAAATTACTGAAAAGAATAAGAACATGCTTGGGACTAGTCCAGTGTAGCTGACTAGCCAACAACTGCAAGCTTCCATCCAAGCAAGCAAAGAAACAAACAGGCATCCATCTTTGTGCATTACACTTTCCATGCTCCAAAAAGGCCTTTATGCATGGGTTGAGCTGAGATGCATGCCCATCTCCATCGTCTTCCTCTTCCTGTACTCTTAGCTAGCTGCTGCAAGGGCAGTTAATAAGACACAATGCAAACCCCAGTGGCATATTACACTTACCAGCTCTCCCCTTTCATCCCATATACTGTAACCCCCCAAAGAAAGCTGCTAAGACCTAAAGCCAGTTTGGAAAGCTGCCTTCCTCCTCCTCTCTCCCTCTCCCTCTCCCTCTCTCTCTTCCTTGGCGTTGTCTCTGTTGCAGCTCCACAAAAGCCGACTCCAAGACCCCTTCTTCCTACCACGGTACCACCTCCGCCACCCCCCCTCTCCTTAATTCCTTCTCTCCCAGCACAAGCTGAGTTCTTATTATTATACTACCGGTACTTATTACTCGGCAGCTGTACTCGCCTCCCTTGCTTGGCCTCGTTTCTTGTTTGTTTCCCATCTGGTTGTTGATCCCTTCTTCTCCCCTCCGCCGCTCTGCGGCTATATATACGGCCAATCCAATCCCCACCCCCATTCGCCTGATCAAATCAACCGGCCGGGGAGGTTGGGGAAAGGGAGGAAATTTTAGTTCCTGGCTCTTCTTGTTGTTGTTGTTGCTGTTCCGTAGTATTGTTGTTGGAGCTAGCGGTGTTAGTTCTTCACAAGATCGCTCGCTCGTGTCACCCATGCTGGGCTTCTGCGCCCCCGCGGCCGGGTCCCCTCCGGACGACGCCACGCCGGAGCCGTTCTGCTCGCTGCAGATCGCCACCACGGCCGCCGCCGCCGCCACGACGAAGAAGAAGCGCCGGCCAGCCGGCACACCAGGTAATCCTCCTCCAATTGGTTACATCATGCATGGTAGCGGCAAAGCTCGGCGGTTTGCCTGCCGAGATCGATCCGTCTCCTGCAGCAGCATGTACAGTCTGTACAGAGAGAAACTAAACAATGGATTGCAGACCCGGACGCGGAGGTGGTGTCGCTGTCGCCGCGGACGCTGCTGGAGTCGGACCGGTACGTGTGCGAGATCTGCGGGCAGGGGTTCCAGCGCGACCAGAACCTGCAGATGCACCGGCGGCGGCACAAGGTGCCGTGGAAGCTGCTGAAGCGGGAGGCCGGGGAGGCGGCGCGGAAGCGGGTGTTCGTGTGCCCGGAGCCGAGCTGCCTGCACCACGACCCCTCCCACGCGCTGGGCGACCTCGTCGGCATCAAGAAGCACTTCCGCCGCAAGCACAGCGGCCACCGCCAGTGGGCCTGCGCCCGCTGCTCCAAGGCCTACGCCGTCCACTCCGACTACAAGGCCCACCTCAAGACCTGCGGCACCCGCGGCCACTCCTGCGACTGCGGCCGCGTCTTCTCCCGGTCGGTAATCACAAATCATTCATTCATCTGCTGCTTATTGCCTACTAGCTTCCAGCGTCCGTCGAGAAAAATCGATTGAAACCGTCGCAGACATTTTTCTTCTTCCTTTTGTTCGCCGTCGTTGATACTGGAGTAGTACTACATCTGATGAGGCTGCACGCCGGGCCAAGCCGAAGGCTGAAGCTGACATCACAGCAGCGTGGTAGTGAGTGCCGGCGCCGGCGCCGGCGCCGGCTCCGCTTTCCTTTTGGGATGTCTGCTATTATTGCGGCATTAACGGGGAAAGGAAAGGTAGGCCGGCCGGCGGGTGGATCAGAGCGAAATTCCCGAGGGCAGCGCGCCCTCCTCCGTGTGCGTGCGGGCGGGCGTGTGCGCAGTGCATCGATCCCTCCCCTCGGTAGCTTTGCCTTTGCCGTTGGCCCGTTGCTTGCTCCGCATGTGTTCCCGATAGGGGCCAGGGCAGGGCCAGCCGCCGCTGCCTTCGGCTTGGGGGTATAGTTCCCGGCTTTGTGCCCGCGCTGCAGCGGCAAAGGCAGCGGCTTGGCAGCGCTGCTGGCCGGCGCGCCGCTCGATGCCCGGCAAGCGCCAGGGCACAGAACTCCACGCCTGACACCGCCGGCGTCTTTGGATCCTCTAGCCGTGGTGGCAGCGACGTTAATTCATCGTCGTTTCACACGCTCACACATGCAATACGTTAATTCATCTCAGCCTTGGATTTTGTTCTTGAGTTCACGCGGCCATGCACGCATCCTTGGTTATTGGCACAGACGAGATGATTATTAGTTCTCTAATTTGGTGATGTGTGCATCGCGCAGGGTTGAGAGCTTCATAGAGCACCAGGACACCTGCACCGCCGGGCGGGCACGGGCGGGCGCCTCGCCGGCGTGTGGAGGCGGCGGCGGCGGCGTGGGCGTGGCTGCTGCTAGTGCCGGGTCGCGGCAGCAGGCGCCGCCGCCGGCCCTGTCGCTGTCACGGACAGCGTCGAGCACCAGCCCGTCAAGCGACGTCGTCATCAGCCCGGCGGCCTGGCCGGGTCCGCCGTTGCCGAGCCCTACGGCCGCCGCGTTCCACGGCCGGTTCGATCGTGTCCCGTCGCCGCGGACGCCACCGTCAGAGCACCACTGCGGCGGTCGCACGCACAACCTCGAGCTGCAGCTCATGCCGCCGTCCTGCAGCGTCGCGGGCGGCGGTGGTGCGCCGGGAATGGCGGCGTTCCGCGGCGCGCAGAGCTCGCCTGCCGTTTCCTCGCGGGGCGACGCCGCCGCCGCCATTCAGCTGCAGCTGTCCATCGGCGTCTTCGGCGGCGGGCCCGGGGACGCGGGCGAGCGCGGCGGCGAGGCGCTGGTCGCGGCGGCGAGGGCGAGGCAGGAGGTGGAGGCGCGGGAGCTGCTGCGGCAGGCGGTGGCGGAGAAGGCGGCGGCGGACGAGGCCCGCGCGCAGGCGAGGCGGCACGCGGAGCTGGCTGAGCAGGAGCTGGCGAGCGCCAAGCGGATGCGGCGGCAGGCGCAGGTGGAGCTGAGCCGCGCGCACGCGCTCCGCGAGCACGCCGTGCGCCAGGTCAACGCGACGCTGCTCCAGATCACGTGCCTCGGCTGCCGCCACAAGTTCCGCGCGCGGCCGGCGCCGCCCCCCGATGTCGCCTGCAGCTACGTCTCCTCCGTCGTGACCGAGGGCGGCGACGCCGAGGTCGACGAGCCGCCGCCCCTGGACGCCGATGGCGGCGGCATGCGGCGGCGCCAGCACGCCATGGCCATGGCCATGGACATCGTCCTCTAGGTAGAGGCTGGATCGAGCTAGCTAGCCTTCTTCCTGGTCTACCTTTCAATTACTTGTTGTTTTATCAACGAGACGCCCGTGTTGGCGCATTCGCGGTGAGCTTTTGTAATTGATCAGATGCTGCTGATATGGAAGATAGCTAGCTTGATCGCCCCGGATAGCTGCTTAGTGTTGGAGTCCAGTGAGAGCAGCAGGAGAGGTAGCCAAGCGGAGACGAAGACGAAGGCTAGCTGCTAGCTCACTGTGACGTGCATGGAATCTTTTGGTGTTTGCTTCCCATTGGATCTAGTTGGAAAAACATTTCTCATGCATGAAAAGCAAGTTGATGATGCCCTTTGTAAAGCTCAGGCATGCATGCATTCATTCAGTAGCCACCCCCTACCAAGGATAGGGATCGATCGCATGCATGCACGATCTTTGTCGATCACAACCAACCACTACTGAATCCAACAACTGCAGTATCATCTATCAATCTACCATGCACCGATCTGTTTCATTCTTCGGAGTGAGAATAGTCTTTGATTTGGTAGACCACAAAACAGCAGTGGGCGGGGGATGATCTCTCGGCCTCAGGAGGGGCCAGGCCATGGCCGATTCGAGCAGCGGTTGGACCGAGGGGCGGAGGGCGCCAAATGGAAGCGGCCAGGAATGGCGTTGGAAGTGGGGAACCGAGTGGAAGAATCTGATGAGGGGGACAACGAGCTGCGCCTGCCGGGCGCCGGCCGGAACACGAGGGGAGCTGGGGAGGGGTGGCCATGGCCGCGCGTGGGAAATACCACGCGCACTAGAGATAAAGGCTCATCCTAAAACGTAAAATACAAAATTTTTATAAATCGCATTACACAAATAGATTTAAATCGCGAGACGAATCTAATGAATCTAATTAGGACGTGATTAGACACTAAATTGCTACATTAATGATACAGTAACATGCTCTAATAAAATATTAATTAGGCTTATTAGATTCGTCTCGCAGTTTACAGACGAGACATGTAATTAGTTTTATAATTAGTCTATAATTAGTACTTTAAATATTAAAAATTATTTTTTAAAAATAAAAAATGCAAAATAAAAAATGAACTGAAAAAGGCCAAAATCTCAAAGCTCCCAGGCCGCACTACTCACTGTTGCGGCTCAGCGATGGCCCTAGTAGTCCAAAACAGCACGCACAATAATGCGTCCGTGCATGTACGCCAGAGATCACGCACAGCGCACAGAGCGCTCGTCTCCAACTGAAATGATGAAACGCCGCTGCAGGAGGAGGGTCGAGGAGACCAGCTAGGGAGTAGGGATGGGCATGGAAACAGATGCGGACGCGCGCATGGTTTTCAGTGCCAGAATGGCTTTTTCTCTTCCTTCTTTTCTTCTTTCTCTGCTCTTATTTAGATGCAAAATTCAAAATTCCAAATCTATCATATCAAAAAATAATCTTACATGCATGGAGTATTAAATATAGACGAAATAAAAAATAAATTGCATAGTTTGCTTGTAAATTACGAGATGAATCTAATGAGCCTAATTGGGATATGATTAGACACTTAATTGATACAGTAATTGCTACAGTACACATCTTCTAATGGTGAATTAATTAGACTCATTAGATTCGTCTCGTAGTTTACAGACGAGTTCTGTAATTAGTTTTATAATTAATCTATATTTCATATTTTAAATGTGTAAAGATTCTATTTCAATAACTTTACCGACACAATTAAACAAGGCCTCGGTCTACTAGCTCCCCAGCTCGGCAGCTCCCCTTCCCCTCCCCGGCCGGGGGCCGGCCTCCCTCGTCTGTCTTGGGCTCTTGGCTAGAGATACCCCTGTCTGATCTGTACCGTCTCGTAGCACTGAAAGATATGCAGAAAAGCTCTCACGGCGCCCTCTGCCATTGTCTGCACGTTTGCTAGCTGCTGCCTGCTGCTGCATGCGCGCATGTGTGTGCGGGCGCGAGCGTGTGGGTGGTGAGCTGGTAATGGTGATGGAGATGGAGGCCGCACCCACACCCACAGGTGACTTGTACGAAGCCCAAACGAGGCCGCTCCTCATCACTCATCTGGCACTGTGCTGCATGCGGCTAATTGCAGATGCAGATGCGGCAGCCATTAAAGCGCGCTAACCAAGCGAAGCAAAGCACCTTTTTTTAGCTGACGAGCTGGAAGAACATTCGTGCGTGCGCGACGGCACGGCATGAAGGCTTATGCATCCGCAAATGCGCTGCATGTGATATGCGCTGGGGCTGCACCCAGCGAGAAGAATATATGTGCGCGGCGCCTTCTGCTGTGTCATGTGTAGTGTATTTTTTTAATGTGGCAGCAGTGCAGCACAGTCTCTACTCTCTAGTCTCTACACACTAGTACTATAATGTCTTCGTGGAGTAAAGTGTTTGATAAAGAAAGTTTATCCTTACGGTAGGATTATTGGATAGTTATTTATCAGCCCAAATTATTGAGAAGGATCTAAAACCCTGAAAACAGTGGGGGAGCTTGAGGAGCTAACCGGAGGGGGGGGGCATCCATGGCAATATGTACTCTAAAAATTAATGAACAGTAACCGTTTTACAATTCACACAGTAGGGATTTTCATTGGCCAGGGGGCGGCCATGGCCCTCCTTGGCCACAATGAAGCTCCGCCAGTGCCTGGAAATATATGTAGTACAACCAAAATATGCATGCCTTGGACACAAGGGGGAGCTCAAGCTTGCCATTGGGTGTCAGTGTTTACCGCCAAGCCTGCTCAGGGATACCCTTAGCAGTAAGGTTTGTAGGTAGGGATCGACTGCTCTGGAACTCGATGGTGCAACGAACATAAAGATTTAGACATGTTCGAGCCGCGAGTTGCATAATACCCTACGTTCTGTGTGGTTGTTTGTATTGCCTTAGGTGTTGATGTCTTTTGAGGGGGTCTCTGTCTGCCCTTATATATCCGGGGGGACAGGTTTACATGGAAAGTCCTAGCCGAGTATAGTTGGAGTCCTTCTACAGCACGATCGGGTAGTTTCCTTTGTACTTACAGCCAGTTCTACGCCTATTCTGATAGTTAAAAAAGAGGTAAGGTACATCCATGAGCTATCTCTTACTCTAGAACATTCTATGCCTATAAGCAGTCCCGCTTCCCCGGGTCTGACAAGCCCCCGAGCTCTTCGTAGCCGAGTCCTGCAGGCATCGAGTACTTGGCTGGGCGCCTTCGAGTACTTTAAGTAGCCAGAGCATCCTTCTGATTGCCTCTGGTCCTTCCTTCAGACACGTCGAGTAGTTCTTCAAGTACTTCAGGTTGCTCCGAGGCTGTGAGGTGCTCAAGCTCCGAAATCTTGATCTTATATGGAGCGCGAAGTACTCGCGCTCCATATGGAGTAGCCCCCGAGCCTTAGGTTGAATCGCAGAATCAGACTGAGGGTCACTTCAGTCATTTTTCTTCATTATTTTTCAAAAAAATTGAAAAATAAATCTCTGATACACATATCCCGCAGCCCCCGAGTCTTGAATTTAAATCTCTCAATTTATATTTAAGAATCAAAAACTCGTGGCAAAATATATGACAAAAACCTCCCAAAAGAGAAAACCATCTGTTGAACTTCCAGGTATTCATGAGATTGCCATCAGAGATCATATAAATCCACACTGTTACTTCTAGGGTTTTACCCTCTTTGGCTCCTGGCCGCCGTCAAATTCAGATTTACATTTTTCCAGTGCCTGTGGCCACCGTTAACCCCTCTCGTAGCCCCCGAGCCTGAACTCGTGACATTGAGATGGCTCCCAAAAAAAACAAGTGCAAGATCGAAGATGAAGCTGTTGCCAATCTTTCCACAGGCTGGCGCAGAAGCAAAATGTCTGAATCGGCTGTACAAGAACTAGAGAATATGGGTCTTCTCCAGACTCAAGGTGTAATCCAATGGCGTGCAGACGAAGGAGAGGATTACCCTTTTGAAGGTACACTTGAAACCGTCATGTTCCGTGATTTTGTGGAACATGATCTTGCGATACCTGTGTCTGAGTTTTTCCATGCTCTTCTGCAATTCTGGGGAATCCAATTGCATCATTTGACTCCATAATCCATCTTGCATCTTTTTATATTTACTCATTTCTGCGAAGCTTTCCTTGGTATGTTTCCCCACTTCCATATTTTTCAATATTTCTTCACCCTTGTACCCATTTCAAATGCTGCCAAACCCGCCGTCGTCGGGGGGTATGAATTAGTGCTCCGTCCAGAGACCCAAGACGAGTATTTAGCTTATGATCCAGCGGGTAAAGGAACCGAGTGGAAAAGTTTCTGGTTTCATGTCGGGAACTTCGAATCCCCACTTCCAGAAAGAGTTGCTAGTGCCCCCAAGTCCAAGCAAACTGGTCAAGTGCAGGACCCGGTGGCAAACAAGTCGAGTGCATTCTTCGCGCCATTGCCAATTTCTAAAACAAAGGAGTTTCTGGAGATCATGTGGTCTTCTCCTTTGTGAGTCGTCGGATCCAACCTATTCAACGTCGGAAACATCCTGCCTTCTGATATGAAGGTACAAAAGATCCCACTAGGCTCTCTCCAGAAGCAATGACTGATTCTGAAGTGGTCAGAAGATGTTGTAAAGTACTCGATAACTTCGACAATTCCCTGAAACTACCAGCACTCTTCTCGGCAACCAATCCTCCCGAAAAGACCTGGGTAAGAGTTTGAGGAATATTGCCGAGTACTTGCAGATAAAGTTTTTAATCTTATGAAGAATCCTTGCATCCTGTGCAGAAAAATTATAAGACATGGTATTGCATGGATCCATCTCCAGAAGATGCTACTCCTTCTGATGATAGCAGGAAGCGGAAGGCAGCTCCTGGAGCTTTGTTGCAGAGGAAAATACACCATCTCGACAGTGGCCAGTAAGAATCTGACATTTTTTTAATTAGATCCTATTTTGCCTCAGCTTTCTTATTTCGAATTTCGCTTGGCTTGGATCCAATATCTCCCAGCGCATGAGAAGGATCGGATCCAAGATTTCTGTAACTGGATGTAGAGTGATTCAGAAACAATTACTCGATCAACCCCCGAGTCACCAGGGATTGGGCTGATCGAGAACTCAACTGCCAATTTGTCGAATACAGACATGACGGGAACATCAAATGAGCTAAATCCTGAAGCACCCAAGCTTACTCCTTTCCAGTCTATGCCACAATCTACCCAGGAGGAATTGGGTAAAGAGCTCTTTGATGATCCATTGTTGTCTATAGACAACATGAAGAAACTCGCAGACTATATGCAGTGGATTTTTAAATATACCAAGGTAAACCTTCTTCTGCTGCTACTTGCTTATGCCGAGTAGTTGGTGGTGTCTGACCAATCTTGCTTTGTATTTTGTAGGAAGTTGCCAATCGGTCCTTCTTGAAGTCACATGCTTTGTATAAGACTATTGACAATCAGAAGATATTGGAGCAGCAGAATGCTCTAATTGCCAAACGCCTTGATGAGTCTCTTGCTGCACGGAATAAGCTTTACGAAGCAAACCGAAGCATCATCTAGAGCTTTGTGACATGAGGCAGCAGATCAAGAGCCTTCAAGAAGAAAAAGCCAAACTCCAAGAACAACTACAAACTGCTCAAGCCTGTAAGTATTTTGACCCTTGTCTTGACATTGTTTCACCGCTGACTAAAATATGCTTTCATCAGGCTCTCCAAGCGACCATAATCGACTAGTAGCAGCAGCTCAAGTTATTGTAGATATGGTAGATTCTGAAGAGGAGTCATCGAGTAGTAAGTCTTTGGTAGAGCGTCTAGAAGAAGCTCCCAAGAAATTATTTGATGTCATGACGGCCATCTCCAAGAATTTTCTGACCCATATGATCGGAATTGTCAAATCTTACTGACCTCAGCATAACTTGGCTCCCATAGCCAAAGGAATAGCTCCTAATTGTTCTGACGAGAAATTCAAGAGCTAGTGTAAAGAGTCGGAAGTAATTGCTAAGAAGATTTTGAAGAACTTGGCAGAATGATCTGCTTGTAACAGCTCTTGTCATCTTCTGTAGGATCTTGTCGTTGTATATATTGCTTTTATATAGTTGGTGTATCTTCAGAAGTATGATATGATACCGTAGGATAAATATGAAATACTCGAGTAATCGAGTAGAATGCTCGAATGGAGTAATCTATATAGTTGATCAGTTAGGATGAATCCCGTCAGACTATCCAGATAGAAACAACTATAAAGATATCCATAAACTACTCGAGCGAGCGAGTAGCTTGTCCTGACCATGGACTGGAATAATTTTTAAGATAGATCTGTTAGGATGAACCCCGTCAAGTTATCCAAGACGAAACCATCTTAGAAATATCAAATACCTATTCGAGCTAGTGAATAGGGTGTCTAACTTGTAGACTGGAGTAACTACTAAGATTGACCGGTTAGGATGAACCCCGTCGGGTTACCCTAGAAGGACAAAATTTAGTAGTATCCATAACATACTCGAGCAAGCGAGTAGTTTTGCCTTTAAAGCAAGGCTGGAGTTCCTTATAGTTGACCTGTTAGGATGAACTCCGTCGAGTTACCCAAGATGGACAAACTAGTAAAGGTATCCATATACCTTCTTGAGCTAGCGAGTAGGTTGTGCCCTTATATCGAGGACAAGGATGTGGCTTGTATAGTTATCCCAATGGAAAACTGTGTAAGCTATCCTAAACAGGTTTATCCAGTTCGTATGAATCTGTGGAGATTATCCTGGTTGGGAAAAATCTTTTGGAGAGTAGTCGGGGATGGTGTTGCCAGATTTAAAACTGCCTTTAATGTAGTCGAAAAGCTGATGAAAACCCTTGCTTTATTAAAGAGATCAACTGACATCGCCATGTTACTTGGATCAAGGATAACATTTGCGCAAGTGCTCAATATTCCATGAATTGGGTACCTCATTGCCATCTGCATCAATAATTCTGTATGAACCGGATCTTGTGACCTTAGATACGATGAAAGGCCCCTCCCATCTGGAATTTAACTTGTGCAGTCCAGTCTCATCTTGAATCCTTCGTAGAATTAGGTCTCCAATATTGAAAGATCTTTGCTAGACATTGCGGTCGTGGTAGCGCCTGACTCCTTGAAGATATGTAGCCGATTGGGTCAAGGCATTGATCCTAACTTCGTCGACTGTATCTAACTCAAGTTGTCGAGCTTCATCCGGTTCTCCTTCCTGATAGGCTTCTATTCTTGGAGATTTTCACATGATATCTGCGGGTAGTATAGCCTCAGACCCGTAGGTAAGGAAAAAAGGAGACTGTCCAGTTGCTTTGCTAGGCTGCGTTCGCATCCCCCAGACCACATGTGGTAATTCTTGAATCCACTTGCCACCTTTCTTGGTGTTGGCGTCATAGAGTCTTTTCTTCAAGCCATCGAGTACTAAGCCATTGATGCGCTCTACTTGACCATTAGCTCTAGGATGAGCTACTGATGCGTACTTGACCTCAATGCAAGAATTGTCGCAGAAATCCCAGAAAGACTGTGATGTGAAGTTAGAACCAAGATCTGTAATGATGGTGTGAGGAAATCCAAACCGATGAATAATGTCGGAGATGAAATCTACTGCTCTATCTGATGAGATCTTAACAATGGGCTTGTACTCGATCCACTTCCTAAACTTGTCGACTGCTACCAGCACATGATTGAATCCTCCTGGAGCAACGATTAATGGTCCAATCATGTCCAAACTCCAACAGGTGAACGGCCACGATGGAGGGATTGTTATCAAATTGTGTGCTGGGACATGAGTCTTCTTGCCAAAGAATTGGCAGCCGGGACATCGTCTGACAAGGTCTTATGCATCTGAAATGGCTGTTGGCCAGAAGAACCCCGATCTGTAAGCTTTGCCGACTAGTGTTCGTGATGCGGCATGATTGCCGTAAACTCCTTCATGTATCTCCCTGAGGATGTGTTTGCCTTCTTCGAGGGTAACACATTTCATGAGGATGCCACAGGCAGAGCGCTTGTAGAGGTTGTCACCGACAAGAACGAAACCCTTGCTACGCTTGATAATGCGGGCATCTTCAGCGCTCTTGGGATCGACATATGGTGGAAGCTTGAATTCCTTGATGAAGTCAATGAACTGAATCCGCCAATCTTCTTCGATCATCAGTAATTCTCTGACTGTGGCTGGGGCCTCCGCGTCAGTAGCTTGTTGACTTTGTACTTTGACTGATGGATGATGAAGTTCATGGACAAAGACTCCAGGTGGAACGGCTGCTCGAGTAGATCCAAGTTTGGAAAGGACATCTGCTCCCACGTTATTATCACGGTCCACGTGGTGGATTTCCAATCCTGCGAACTTGTTCTCGAGTTTTCTGATTTCTTCAACGTATGTGTCCATTGTATCCTTGTTGATGTCTCATTCTTTATTTACTTGCTGGACGACGAGTAGAGAATCGCCATAGACAAGTAGTCACTTGATGCCGAGAGAAATTGCTAGACGAAGCCCGTGTAGCAATGCCGCATACTCTGCTTCGTTGTTGGAGACTTTGAATAAGATTTGGAACACATACTTTAGCTATTCTCCCTTGGGGGAGATGAACAGAATTCCCGCGCCGCCTCCATCGAGCTAGAGTGAGCCATCAAAGTACATTACCCAATGCTCAGGGACGTTGTGAGGTGCTGGGATTTGATTTTCTCGCCATTCAGCAAAGAAGTCGACCAGTATTTGTGACTTGATTGTTCTTCTTGGCTTGAAGTTGATTTGCAAGGCTCCCAATTCAACTGCCCACTTTGAGATTCGACCAGTGGCATCCCGATTGTGGAGTATATCCGCCAATGAGAAGTCAGTTATTACTGAGATCTTGTACTCGTTGAAGTAGTGTCGAAGCTTCCTGGAGGTGATTAGAATTCCATATAGAACTTTATGGATTGATGGGTATCTGACCTTTGATTCAGAGAGTATTTCGCTGATGAAGTACACTGGTCTGTGAACGCCGTAAGCATGGACTTCCTCCGGACATTCGACTACTATCGTTGTACTGACCACGTGAGTAGTCGCAGCGATATAAAGGAGTAATTCCTCGCCTGGTAGTGGAGCTGTAAGAATTGGCGGCGACTGGAGATGATGCTTGAGGTTCTCGAGTGCTTCCGCGGCTTCTGTAGTCCACTCAAATTTGTCTTGTCACTTGAGAAGCTTGAAGAAGGGTAGGCCCCATTCGCCAAGCCTGGACAAGAACTAATTTAAAGCTGTCATGCAGTCTGTAAGCCTCTAGACATCCTTGATAGTAGCTGGGGCATCCATGACCATGATGGCATTGATCTTCTCTGGGTTGGCCTCAATTCTTCGGTTGTTGACGATGAATCCGAGTAGTTTTCCAGAAGGTACGCCGAAGAGACACTTGGTTGGGTTGAGTTTCCAATGAAATTTTCGGAGGCTGTTGAAGGTTTCTTTCAGGTCAGTAATAAATTGATCCTGGGTCTTGGTTTTGATGACAACATCGTCGACATAGGCTTCAACATTGCAATTTAGCTGATCAGCGAAGCATAGCAGTATCGCACGCTGGTAAGTGGCACCAGCGTTCTTCAACCCAAAGGACATGGTCTTGTAGGCGTATGCCCCGTAAGGGGTGATGAATGCCATCTTGATTTGGTCTTCTTCTTTCAAGGCGATCTGATGATAGCCTGTATAGCAGTCGAGGAAGGATAACAGGACACATCCTGCCGTGGAGTCGATTACTTGATCGATGCGAGGTAGCCCGAAAGGATCCTTTGGGCAATGCTTGTTTAGATCGGTGTAGTTGACGCGCATCCTCCACTCGTTGTTGTTTTTCTTCTGGACGAGTACAGGGTTGGCCAACCATTCTGGATGGTAGACTTCTTTGATGAACCCTACTGCGAGTAGTTTCGCCAGCTCCTTTTTTATGGCTTCTCGCCTTGTCCGGGGAGAAACGCCCTAGCCGCTGCTTCTTTGGTGTAGCTGTGGGGTCAACTTTCAGGGCATGCTCGATCAACTCCTTGGGCACTCCTGGCATATCCGCTGGTTTCCATGCAAATAAGTCTCGGTTGGCCCTAAGGAAGTTGACGAGCTCGAGTTCCTATTTGTCGCCCAAGCCAGCTCCGATGATAGTAGTTTTGGAGTCATCTCCCTCTTGTAGCTGTATAGTCTTGGTGCCCACGTTACCGGTTGGTTTAACCGGCGACTGGCTTGATTTCTTGGATGGCGTCGAGTCCTTGTTGAGTGAGAGTTCCTTAGCGGCAGCAAGTATCTCGCTGACGGAGCTAGGAACTTGGATTATGGCAGCATGATCTATTGCTTCTTTGTCGCACTCGAAGGACTTGAGGAGGTCTCCTTGCATGGAGAGTACTCCTGTGTTGCCTGGCATCTTGAGGAGCAGGTACACATAGTGTGGTACTGCCATGAACTTAGCCAGTGCAGGTCTTCCCAGTATGGCGTGGTAGGAAGATTCGAAGTCAGCTACTTCGAGCTTGATGTACTCCGTCCGGAAGTTTTGTTCTGTACCGAATGTGATCGGGAGGGTAACCGAGCCGATCGGTGTAGAAGAATTTCCAGGAACGATGCCGTAGAATGGGGCCTTGCTTGGGGTGAGCAGACTCATGTAGTTGAGACCCATCTTAGCCAATGTACTTGCAAAGATCAAGTTGAGCCCGCTTCCGCCATCAATGAGTACTCGAGTGAGTTTGGCCCCTTGGACGACTGGGTCGAGTACTAGCAGGAACTTTCTGGGTTCAGAGAAGCTGGTCCATTGATCCTCGCTGGAGAATGTGATGGGGACCTCGCTGTATTTTAATGGCCTCTGAATTGCTGGCTCAACTAAAAGAATTTCTCTGAGTAGAAGCTTCTGGGCTCTCTTGGAGAAGCTGGGATCCCCTCCAAATATGACGTTGACGACGTTTTGTGGCTGTTCAAACCCGTCAGGGTCTTTCTTGTCATCTTCATCATCCTTGTTCTGCTTTTTCTTAAGGGCATTTGGAGGTGCCGACTGGAAGGATTTGCGCAGGATCGTGCACTCCCACATCGAGTCGTTGCTCTTGGGGTGAATTGGGCACCTCTTGTTGTGAAGGATCTTGTCGAACTGGTCATGCGGCTTCTCATTCTTTTTACCACGCGGGGTATGATCCATAGTACCAACAGTATCGTCAGGCTTGCGTTTGCGCGCCAGATCCCGCTGGTTGCTTGGCCCTCCACGGTCGTTGTGACGCTTTCCGTCGTTGTCACTGTTACGGCGCAAAAAATGGTTGCGTTCTTGCTCCTCTTCATCTGCCCAGTGCTGCATCATATCTCATAGCTCCACTACCGTTTTCGGGTGGTTACGCCCAAAATCACGGTATAGAGACTGAACGGTAATGCCGCTCTGGAAGTAGTCGATGACGTTGTCGTCGGTGATGTTGGGGATGGTGGTTCTTGTGTCGAAGAAGCACTTGATATAGGATCTGATCGTTTCTTCTTGTTCCTGCTTGCACATCGACAAGGCGTGTCGAGTAGCTACTCGATATAGCGACCCTTGGAAATTGTCGATAAAGGCCTTCTTGAGATCATCCCATGAGTGCATGGACTCACGTGCCAAACTCTCGAGCCACGTGAGGGGTGCGGGCTCCAGGGCCATCGGGAAGTAGAGGACCTTGGTGTTGGTGTCTCCTCTTGCAACACTAACAGCGGTCGAGTATAAACGTAACCATTGAGCAGGGTCTTGCTTACCGTCGTACTTTTGGATGTTCGTTGGCTTGAAGTCCTTCGGGTACTCGACGTTATCGAAGACTCTGCTGAGGGCTTGGAAGCGATCAGATTTATCTGCAAGCTGCGATCTGTGTCTTGCGTTGATGATGTCCCATGCGTCCAGTACGGAATCGGCTACTTCTTCCCTGTTGTGGGCGCGGTTGTTGTTGCGACTTGGTTGGGGCCTAGGAGTTTGGTTTGCTGGTGGTTGGCCACCTCTGGGGTGATGGATGCTTGCGACTTCTTGATCCTCTTGATTTCTTTGATTTTGCTGCTCTAGCTGTTGTTGACGATGATGGCCTCCAAGAGTACGGCTTGCTTGAGGTATGACTGTTGCTATGGCCCTCGTCCGAGTGCCGTGACACTTTTTTGGCTCTCGAGTAGTTCAACAACGTTTTTGGCAAGGTGTATGACACGTTCCATCTCCGGGTTTTGAGGCATCTGCATGAGCCGCAGGGTTGCTTCTGTCATCGCGGTGATTGGGGTTCTGAAGACTGGATCCGCGACGTTGTTGAATTCGTTGTTGAGATTGCGTGGGGGGAGGCGAGCTCGCTCAGCAGCTCGAACCATGCATTCTCCTTTGCGTTGATTTCTTGCCCTGCGAGCTATGCGAGTAGCTTCGTCCTCATCTTGTGGAGCGTCTTGGGTCAGATTGTCTTCTGAAATCTGATCCAAAGCTTCGTTGGGGTCATGCTGACTTGGAGCACCTCCGGCTTGTTGGATGATCACCGGAACCAAACGTTCGGGGGAGAAGCTTTCTAGATCTGATTCGCAATCAGCTAGGATAGTTTCCCTGGAACCTGTCTCCCTCTCGGTTGCAATGGGAGTACCGTGTTGAAACGGGAGATCATCAATGCTGGCAACTTCTCGAAGGTTATCGAGTAGTTCTGCGAGAGTATGACTTTGGCAGGACTTGAGTTGGATTTTTTTGCCAGTGCATTGGTGATAAAATCTAGGTTTTCTTGAGATGACTCGACTGGATCTAGATATACGTCGAAAACGGGTGCCTCCCGACTAGCGGTGACTGAGTGGTTCCCAACGTAGAGGAGACGATCCAAGCTATTTTCATAGATGGATCTGATCATCTGTTTGTAAGTAGATGAAGCATTGCGCAACCCAAGGACGGGTTGAACGAGAGGAGTCTCAATCCGAGTAGAATTCGATTTGAGACCAATCTGAGTCCGAGTAGAACCCGAGTTGTCTTCGAGTTTCATCTCGACCTCTTTAGTGAAGTCGGGAAGCAGCATGACGCCTTGATCATCTGATCCGGCGAGTTTGCTGAAACTCTCCGACGTGGCTGCCTTCAGCGTGGGTGGATTGGTTAGATGGCTGTCAAAGCCGCCCGAACCATTGGCGACGCAGACCCACGAGCCGAAGACGAAGGTGGCGCTTGGAGGAGGCGCCATGGGGCTGAAAGAGAAAGTGGCCATCGGATTCGCCGATGAACTCGCCGAGTCCCCTACCTGGCGCGCCAGCTGTCGGTGTTTACCGTCAAGCCTGCTCAGGGATACCCTTAGTAGTAAGGTTTGTAGGTAGGGATCAACTACTCTGGAACTCGATGGTGCAAGGAACACAAAGATTTAGACAGGTTCGGGCCGCGAGTTGCGTAATACCCTACGTCATGTATGGTTGTTTGTATTGCCTTAGGTGTTGATGTCTTTTGAGGGGGTCCCTGCCTGCCCTTATGTATCCGGGGGGACAGGATTACATGGAAAATCCTAGCCGAGTACAGTTGGAGTCCTTCTACAGCACGATCGGGAAGTTTTCTTTGTACTTATAGCTAGTTTATGCCTATTCGGGTAGTTACAAAAGAGGTAAGGTACATCCATGAGCTATCCTTTACTCTAGAATATTTTATATCTATAAGCAGTCCTGCTGCCCCGGGTCTGACATTGGGGTCCGGTGACCCCGAAGAGTTCAGGAGATTTTAATAGAAAAACATAGTATATTAGTGTCAATAGTGTCAATGGTCCCGTCCTCATTTACACTAGACTCCGGTGGTTCCATAGTCTGGCTTCGCCCCTGCTTGGACAGAAGATTCAAGCAAGGATTCTGCCTGGATTTTCTATCACATTACTGCAACAGTAAGATGTCATATTCCTTTTTTTTTCTAAAAATAATATAGTTACAGAATGCATTATTATATTTCATTAGTATCTGAAAAGGTTGGAGATTTTCAAAAATAAAGGTAATATCTCTAAGTAATTATACAAAAAAATAAAGAACAAATTGAGTTGTATGTAAAACAAGGGGTCATATTCCGTCCATGGGTTTTCTCGGTTGCTATTCTTAGGACCAACACTTTGAATCGATTTTTCTAACCAGAGAATCATAAATTGTGCTTTGTGCTTCAGCAGCTATGGTACTCCCTCTATTTCTTTCTATAGGGTGTACTGTTATGGTTTTTTGGGATGAAAGTCAAACCTCATATAATTTGACTAATATGTCTTCTTAGTGTACAAAAATTATATCATTATATTAGAATTTCACATGTCTTATAACACAACATTGGTGTTGTAGCAATTGATGACATATTTGTAAAACAAACAAATGGTCAAAATATACAACCAAAAAAGTTTGCATTCTAATATTCTATATAAAAAGAAACAACATATATAGTCATATGGACCGCAGTATTATAGTTGTGCAATGGATGGTAGTTTGGTGGTCATTCAACACAATATACGTACACAATGGATTATAGGGGGCTAATTCTTGATGTCATTGAATATGTGTTACAATCATTAAGAGGTGAAATGGGAGGTTTGTTTGTGTAGTGATTCAGGGATTAGAGTACAAATCATATATAAGATAGACACCGCACATCGAGGACAACATGGTGTAGATATCCAAAAGGTTGAAATTGGTGATTGCTTTCTTAGGTAAAAATATCAACCACCTAATGGCGCGTTCTCTTCAAGAGAAGCAAATAAGGTGTCGTATTTCTATATTGTACGGGTGTTCTTTGGTGGTTGACATTCTTATGCAACTACATCCCTCCAATCCTTCAACTGATTTTTCTGACTAGATAATAAATCTTGTGGTTTTCTAACTAGATAATAAATCTTGTGGTTACTGCCTTAGCAACTCTGGTTGTTTTCCCATCTTGCACCGATCGGGGTGGGGCACCACAATGGGCAGTGGCAGAGTCAGCATAGACCGTAGCATCATTGCAACACAATGGGCAATGACAAAGATGCTTCTGCGGCCATTGTAGTCGGAAGCCGACACTTATATATGTGTGGTGATGATTAAGAGTCAAGAGCTGAAGTTGAGGATAATGATTACTGTGTCGATGATGTACGTAGTAGGGAGGAAGTGAGTGGGTGTTGGAGATGTAATCTAGACTTAGCTAGGAATTGGGGTACATAGTTTACATAAAAGATAATACTGGGTATTGAGTAATACATGATATGTAGATTCAAAGTTTGAAATTGACCATTGGTTTCTTTTAAAAAAAACTTAACCACCTAAAATTATTATGGGTTCGTCCCGTGGTGTTCATAGGTCAGAGTTGAAGTTAACAATGTGGCTTCCCCTTTACGTCATCACTGCCTCTCAATTACCTTACTTCGAACTATTGTTGCTCATCATATGCAAATGCTCTGTTAATTATATTTGTGAAACATTCAATCAAGGTGGAGCTCCTAATTAAAGTCCAAACTTGTGGTCGTTATAATTAATTCCCAGGGAATTCAAACATGATCTTATTCTTTTCATATATATTTCCCAAATTGTTTCGTTATGTGCCACCCTATTTTTGATGGATCGATGCAATCATGCAACAACAGTGTACGCACGTACAAGCTTCTGATGGTCGATGCTTACCGCCGTATGGACGCATGCATGCGTTGCTGAATCGCTGATTACTGGTGCGCGTTCATTGATGCCTTTCTTCAGAGTTCAGACTTCGGGCGAGCTTTCTTCTTCCCCCCAGTACCACCACGCCATCGTTTCAGTGCTTCCCATTTCCAGCAGCCCACGAGCAACGGAGCAAGCTAAGCAACTTTTCTCAGGTGGTGAGAGTACAGCCGCGCGCAGGGACGACGACGCGTCAGCCGGCCGGGCGCCGGCTGGCAGCTCGATCCCGTGCGGGTTTTTGGCGGGGGCGTCCGGTCACCGACCGCCGTGCAAGCAGCCAAGCAGCACAGCACTACCGGCCGCTGCGTCCTCTCGTCTGCATGTCGCAATGAATTCAGGGCGAGCTCGCTCGTGGGGCTGGCAGAGGCAGGCGTTGGTTTCTGGGGGCAGCTGCCTTTCCACGGCTCGCCTTCGTCTCTCCTGTGCGTCGTCGGTCTCCTTGGCTTTTGGTTGATAAGCATGGCCGGTGCAGTCGTCACTAGTTCTAAATGAGTTTTGGTTCGTTCCCCTTCAATGGGATCTGCAAAGGACGAGTAATGGCGTGTCTTGATCAAAACAGCGGCCGGCCGGTCGTCATGCGTGGAACGGTAGTAGGAAGAAGTCAATGCATGCGCAACGGACCAAACAAAGGTAGCTGTCAGCAGAAGAAGAACAGCGGCCGGGACTGTCAGTGACGAGCTCCATTTGGTTTGGTTTGGTTTGGTATCCCTTACCCGCGGTAAGCACTGATAGGGATCTCCTGTCTGTGCATGTGTGCTGGCGAAAAGATTTGCCATCCAAGGTTACCAAAATCACCAGGTAGGCAAAGCAGGCTGGTTTGCCTGTTTTCCGGCGAAATTTAGAATTTTTGACCTGGTGGCCGTTCACGTTCTTGCTCATGAAAACGTTGCGTTCATGCCGGCCATTCTTGGCAAACCTCTCCCTCTCTTCTATCTCTCGTTTCCATTATTCCAAGTTGTCAGCCAATGATGACTGCAATAGCTGGCGATCATCCTCAACCGCATTGACCCGCCGTGCGGCCACGGCCGGCCCGCGAGGCCGGCGGTGACGAGGTGAGCCGGCAAGGCGCGGCGAGCGGCGATGACGACGTCCGTGCGGCAGTGGTGGCGCCGCGCCGCCGCGCCGCTCAAGGACAGGAGGAGCCTGCTCCTGGCGCGCCTGCGCCCGCGCCGGCCCGGGTCGTGGGCGTGGCACCACCGGGAGCTGGAGGCGGCCGTCATCCGGGCCACCAGCCACGAGGACCGGTGGATGGACTACGGGAGCGCCGCGCGGGTGTTCGCGTGGGCGCGCACGTCGCCGTCGTCCCTGCGGCCCGCCATGTGGGCGCTGGCGCGCCGCGCGCGGCGGACGCGGTGCTGGGTCGTGGCGCTCAAGGCGCTCATGGTCGCGCACGGCCTGCTCCTCCGCTCTGGCCTCGCGCCGCCCGCGGCCCGCGCCGGGCGCGTCCCCTTCGAGCTCGCCGACTTCCGTGACCGCTCCTCGTCGGCCAGGTCCCAGGCCTTCTCCGCCTTCGTGCGCGCCTACTTCCGCTTCCTGGACTACCGCTCCCTCTTCGCGGCGCAGGAAGACACCGACGACGACGCCGACGCCGAGGGCTCCGGCTACCAAATGACCCTGCTCGACCGGATAGCGAAGCGGCAGTTCCTGCTGGAGCTGCTCCTGCAAATCCGGCCGTACGCCGACGGCATGGAGGTGCCGCTCGTCCTCGAGGCCATGGACTGCGCCCTCGTCGAGATCTTCCAGGTGTACGGCGAGATATCCACCGGCATCGCGCGGTTCCTCGTCAATGGCGTCCCCGGGCCGGCGAAGCCGCCGTTGCACAAGGCCGCCGCCGCGGCGGGGGTGAAGGTGCTCTGGCGGGCGGCGGAGCAGAGCGCGCAACTCTCGTCCTACTTCGACCTGTGCCGCGGGCTCGGCGTGGTCAACGCCCGCAAGCTCCCGGCGGCGTTCGTGCGCTTGAAGGACGACGACGTCCGGCACCTCGAGCGGATCCTCATGGGCGACGCCCAGGACGATGCCAGTGACGAGGCGGAGGTGGAGGGTACGGCGCCGGCTGACGTGACGAAGGACGCCGCGGGGTCAGCGTCGACGATGACCACGTTGGTGACGACGGAATGGGTGGCGTTCGAAGAGGACAAATCAAGCGCCGGCGCCGGCGCCATCACCTGCGGCGTGGGAAGTGAGGGGTACGTCGGTAACCACTGGAACCCCTTCGTCGCCGCGCCGCCGTTGGACCTCCGGCAAAGCGGGAACTTGATCGAGCTTTTTCTGACCTGGCGCAATGGCGAGGATGAATCTTCTTGCATGTTGCAGCTTCTTGTATGTGTGCACGGCTAATCACACGGAATTGCACGCTGTGTAAAGTAGCAACTTGACTCGGTTTTCACTTTTCTGTTCTTGAATCCGGTGTTTGTTCGTCTGGTAGCCATTACATTCAATTTACTGGAGATCATTAACCGCCTCTCTGGTCCAAGCGTGTTTCTGAGCGTACGTGCTTTATACTGCTATACATGAGATTTATGTACCAGGAGAATTAAATTTGAGTTTAAACTGCATTGTACTGCTATTTTCTTATTTTGGGATTTTAGGAAAACATTTTCTTTTTCTCAAGAAAAAACTTAAAGAAAACTAATAAACGCTTTGCCTGCAATGAAATTTTCGAACTTCCAATAGTTCAAACTAACTTTTAAGCTTTTCTGAAAATTTTGTTCCTAGTTGCTATGCTAGGTCTCCAAGCCCATTTTCAAATTTGAACTTAAGCGGAAAAAAATGGAATAGGGATTAGAATAGAAATGGTAGTGTACATGGGCCGGAAATCCTTTCTGTTGGGTCTTATTATTACTTCCCTCAGCCCATTCCACCAGGATCCATCTAGGCGGGCCGAAATATGTCGGACGCCCGTCTGGGCCCAACCACACACGGCAGGAGGACCAGGAGGCCACCGGCACCGTCGTCGTTTGCCTGCCCGCCGGTGCCCGCCGCACAGGCGCACACTAGAACGCCGCCCGCCGGACCGGACTCTCGCCGCAGCTCGCCTCGTTGGAGACCGGTGCCGGAAGGGGAAGCAGCAACTACAGCAGCTAGCCCGACGGAGGCGGTGGCATGGCGCATCTGATTCTGATCTCGTATCGCACCGGTGCCCCTCAAACCCCCACCCTCTCGGCCGGCCCCAAGCATCCCCGTCTCCACCGAAGCGTTCCGTCCCCGCGGCTTGGCATCAGGGTTCCCGGGAGGATGGCTGCTCCAGCGGCAGGCGCGCTGGCTCCGCTCGCAGGTTGCAACCTCTCAAGCCTAGCGCCTCCACCCACCTTGATTTATCGTCTCTCTTGCTTGCCTAATTCGTTACTCTTCCCCTCAAATTTCCTTCGTTCCCAGGTAGCCTAGCTCCGTTGTACTGCCGAAGGAGTCCTCCACTTCTCAAGGTGCTCTATCATCAATGGCCCTAGAAGGCTAGAACCAATTACACCCTGTTCCTCCTGTTCTTTATCATGTTTCCCAATGTAAGGTTACATGGTTTGCATTTTAGGTCGCCAAGCGGCAGTCTGGTGGTAACCGATTTGCTCCTGCCAGCTTTCAAAAATGTGCGGCTGTGTCGGACCATGGACGTCAGCGGGCAACTGGCACTGAGTACCAGATTGATGATGATGAGCCACTTTGGCTGGCAGTGTTCAGAGACCTCGCTGTGTAAGTGTGGATTTCCCCCTGGTTGCGCTGTCTGAATGTGAAATTGATTTTTTTTTCTCTCTGTATCGATAGGGGTCTGAAGGGATTGGTAGCTTTCTTAGCTGAGCAGCCAAGGCAACTGAAGCACCTAGAGTGGCCAGGCCTTCAAAACACGGTATGCCCCTTGCATTGGACCTTGTTGAGATGTTTAGAGAATTTCCACGATACATTGCTAGATACTGTAATTTTGTGCCAGTATTAGGTTAGTATATCAGTAGAGACAAGGAAGGTGCAATTTGAGTTTGTTAGAATGTGTTGGATTTGCAGCACGGCAGCAGATGTTGTGTAGGAGCACGAGCTAAACAGCCTAAACTAACTGGCAAACTATGATGGCTGACTGAAGCTATAGGTTGTTATTCAGATTGGAGTGGGCATTTTTTTCTTTTGACCATGGTATTAAATCAGAAGTGCAGCAATCTAATTGATGAATGAAATGTGGATAAATTTGATACATAACCTGAATCACCTTCAACCAAGAAGTGTCAATATGTGTTTATTTTCAGTACAAGGCTAAAGTTTTCATTGTTCTTATGCCTTTCTCGATGAAATGCTAAATTCTGTCCCTATCCTGAATTCCTGATTCTATTTTTCACTAGAGTCAGTTTTCTATCTGAGTCTTGAATTTATTGGTATGCGTATCCATATGCATTGTAGATGGGCAAGGCAGATTTTAACTGACTTCCAGATGCATTTTTAATAGCTTCACATTCAAATGCTAATTAAGTAATTATAGAACCGGCATTAGGCAATCCTTTGCAATTCTTTTGACTCTGTCTAGTAGGGCATAGCTAGGACTGGAGTATAGGAGTAACTAGTTTGTTTTAGAGTTTGGGGTTATTAGGTTTTTTTTATTGCCCTTGAAGTGCAGGGGAGGGCGTTAGCCACCTTATTGTGATCATTTTTATGAAGTAGTTTTTTGTATAAAAAAAATAAAGCTGCTGCATCAAGGAATCTTGCTTACCTCTTGATTTTGTCAAATCATCATCATTGGCAGCTGAAGACGGCTACACTTACTCTTGTACTGGTAGCTTTGTTTATTGTTGCATTGTCAACTATTGATGCTGCCCTTTGCTACGTGCTGGCCTTGCTACTTCGAAAATCTTCCTAGAATAACGGTATGTTACTTCTTTTTTTAGACCCAATTTTTCACAATCCTTTGCCATAGTAACTTACTGCATCAGACGCTTTAAGGACCACATCTTGCAGTTATACTGGCCTGCTGCTTCTTACATGAATTTAAGTGTTGCTGTATATCACGCTGTTGTTGTTGTTGTTGTTGTTGTATATCACGCTGTTGATTTACTGAGTACTGACATGTGATTCATTGATCAGCAGGAATATCTGCCTATTGCTTGTATATTATTTAGCTGGGAAGGATAATAGCGGGCACTGCAGGTGTAATGCAAGCTCTTGTTGTCGAAGGGGTCAGCGATGTTATGCAGGCTGGAGCTAGGGGGAAGGTACCATGTTATTTTGAGAGGATTGACAAGATCGAAACAGATGCTCTGCAACCTGTGCTGATGTGATGCAGCTGCTCATTATAGCATTTAAAAGGGAGGTACCTGGTTTCATAAGTTAAAAAAATGGTATCATTCTCTGTGGAACAAGTAAATAGGTCTAGTTAAAACTTGACAGGCTTGCTTGTAACTTGCTGGTCCATCAGCTAGGATCTGAAGAAGCTTTTTTCTCCCAGATGTGTGGTCTGCTTTGTAGGGTTGACAAGCCTTTCACTCTGATTTCTCGTTAGCATTGAGTTGGTGAGTCCTTTTCAAGATACAGGTCTACTGTTGAGCTGCAAAATACAACTTACATGTGTTGCTAGTTATGAAAGGCTGCAAGATTCGATATTGCATCAGGAGAATGGTGCACTTTTCATGTCGTTAATTGCTGGATGAAATTGCTATGCTGCATGCCTGTACCAATGTGAAAATACTAATGAAGGGTCAGTCTCCTAAATCATGATTAATTTCTGCCTATCCCATTGGAGAGTGTTTGGTCAGCGGCTAGCTACTCGATTTGGAATATGCAATTTACAGATCCTAGTATGATACAAAAGTATATAAAAAACTCGTATGTGAGACAGTTATGGAAAGAAAAGATGAACCTTTTTTTTTGCGGATAAAAGAAAAGATGAACCTGTCACCCTGCACTCCAAATTGTCGATGTTTCGTGCAATAATTACTGGTTCATTGATATATTGTGCACATTTATATTTGATCTCATTTGTGATTCAAGGACATAGATAGACACAATTATCGGATGGTTTCCTGTGAGCTTCTTGGCATTCATTGTACCAAAATGCCACGATAAAGATGTATTCTTCCACCAGGTACTTCCTTTTATAATCCTCTCATTTCCATTGTTGAAAAAAAAAGATAAGATCGTTGCCCGTGCTTCCAAATTTTGATGCTTGGCTACGATTAAACCTTTGTGATTTAATAATGTTGATCCTTATGATCGATTCAAGAATCAGTTAGAAAATGATAAGGAAAACGGGGTGTCATGTTGCCTTTGCCAATGAAGCTGATGCAATATGTTTGTCTCGAAGTACATCTCCATCCAGTCCCATCTTATTTAGAGCATATGATCCAAACAGTTCATTCCCCGATGCCTAGGATCACACATACCAGGCAAGCATAAAAAATTGAGACATGCAAAATCACAGCTCGTGGAAAACAAGTGCACTAATTCAAAAAAGAAGCAAGCTATGCATATAAAAGAAACGGACGCTGTTTATCTTCATTGTTCTTCGCAGCATGAGAGCTCAAGTTGCACATCGGGGCATACAAGGAGTACTGGGGCAGTAGAATCTGTAGTTCTGTACATAGATTTTCCATAGCACTTGTACAAGGCTGCAGCGCACAAGGTCACAAGCGAATCACATAAGTTATGATATGTTACAGCTGAGATGACTGCCCAAATTCAAATCATTCGCTACATCTTTCACCTAATCCTCAATCTACAATGCCAACAGCTTGAAACAATTCAACTCCAAAACCAACCCAAACCAAGTCTCTACCAACCTAATACTAAGTAGTCAAATCCGAGCTAAATATATAACATCAGGAATGTACATACTAATTACTATAGTGCTCTCCATTTACAATACTCAATACTTGGCTAATCAGATCATCCAATCACCCTGTGAGGAAAAAAGTAAAAAAGAACTATTTAGTTAAATCAGTGATAAAAATTGCCCAAGGTTGTTAAAATTAAGAAGCAATGCATCTTAATTCTGGAATAGTACCATCAGTATGGAGTTCATCCATGAGAAAGGGTTCCGGTTCAGAGCCACTGATGGATGTAAATGTTGACAGCGAATCATCACCGAAGTTCAGATGAGACGTCGATAGCCGCCTGAAATCACCAAAGTATCTATTGTGGCCAGAGTATGACCTGGGCGTCAAAAGCTCAGGAGTAGCACTGCCAAGAGATGATCGCCTAGGAGTTGGAGTCATGAGTCCATTAGTGTTTCCATTTGGCCGGTACCCATTTGTCTTCCTATTTAAACTGCTCGTCCTCTTTGGGGTTGGTTTCGAGCCAAAAATTGCTTCTTTCTCTGCAAGTAGGATGCTCTCCAACTTCTTCTGGTCCTGCAAGAATTCAAAACTCAGTAAAAAGCCATGTCAGTTAAGAATTGTTTTCAATCAAGGAGGGTGTTTCGTAAGCATTTATACCCGGTATCGTCGTTTTTCCTCTTCTTTCTGTTGCCGGCTAAGTCTGTACTCTTCAAGAACAGATATTAGGCGGCCCTATTAAAAGAGCATGGAAACCAACAAGTTAAATAGTTAATCAAATAACTAAGAAGAAGCATGCACACTATTGGTCATCCAATTTTGTACTAACCCCATCATAGAGAAAGGGTTTACTTCTTGCGTTTTCCCAAGCAAATGTCCGGTTTATCAGGTTCTCCACCATACCTTTGAAAATTCTGGGTCATGCATCGAGGAAACTGAAATCTATACATAATACTATGACACTCGAATTGAAACTTACTTGGGATTTTTGTGACCAAAATCCGTGCCTTTTCGGCCCGCTTAAGGTTTATGTGAGCACCCCTTCCAGCACTATACCGCTTTGGGTCCTGCAAAAGATCTTTGGTGTCATTTTCATGGTTTAATTTATTACATGTTCCTCATGAAAAATGAACATGATCAGTGTTTCTGCTTCTGCTTCGTAAGTGGTTCCTTCTTTCCACATACACTGAATTAGGTACTTTTTGCGGACGTACTAGGTATACTATTCCATTCTAGAGATGTTTACAGTACCTGGTTATATTCTTCAAGCCAAGCCTCTTCATCACAAGCAGCAATCCACTTATTTATCCTGTCCATTATATCTTTTCGGCTAAGGGACTCTTCTTTTGCTTTTAATATCTGTGACTCAATATTTGCCAGGAGCGCAGAGGGGTCGATGAGGCCTGGATGGAACAAGCACAAGAATGTCACTATTTGTTGAAAAAGCATGAGCACATGTGAATGTAGTAGCAGAGCAAGATGCATAAAGAACAACCAGAATCAATCAGCGCATCAGTTTGTTCAGGGGCTGTGCTGACATCAGGTTCTATGTGTGCATTTTGGCAGATCTCTTCTAATTCTCTCCTCCTTTTCATGACAATATCCTTCAGTCTGCTGGTTTTTAGTTTTGCTAACCTCTCAACTTCAGCTTCCATCTGCATGAGAAATTAAAACATGAATGATTACAGTAGGCAATAACGTTTAAAGACCTGAACAGTGAACAACAAAGAGGTTGAACCTTATCAATTAATTCCTGGGAGAGAACGCCAGATGATGTGATTCCCTCCTCTGGTAATATGAGAATGCTCATTACTTTGCTAAATTGCCGCTTCTCTTCCTCAGGCGAGTCCATAAGCTTCCAGAGTTGGCACAGTGATTCCATTGTCGCTCTCATCTGTCAGAAATGGATCATTTGAAAAATATGTTACGAACAATTAACGTTAACTTAAAACTGGGAAGAAAGGATCTCGAAAAGACCTTCTGGATTCGAGACTTCCGTTCTGCTTTTAGCTTGGATATAGTACTAGCAAGGCCATCCAGTGTGCTATTGCTGATGTTTCTTGATTGCTCAACACCATTCTGATGTAAACTAGGATGAATTTCATTTACAGTAGGTCCAAAATCAATTCCAAGGACTCCACACAAAGAGTGCACTTCATTTATGTACTCCAGAACCTTGCGGAGGCGTTCAGACTGAAAATTTGCAAAAAGGATTAGAAGTAAATGTGAAGCACTGACAAATAGTGAAAGTTGCATGCGTTCCTAAAAGAACTAAAGGGGTTCCTAGCTGCAGAGAATTAGGAAAACTTCAACTCAATAGAATTAAAATACACTATATTGGAAATGTATATTTTTTCTCAGTAAAAGCGTGAAAAAAGTTTTAGAGACCAACCAAGTCTTCTTTAGCATCTGTATTAGGTATTCCCTTTCCAGAGCACACGGAAGGCGCACCTCTGCTAACTATTAACCATGCAATACCAATACCAAAATCTTAAGAAAAGCAGACAGTCAGATTCAGGATGTATACCTTATCTTTCTGAAGGGCACGAAGCTGTGCTTGGTAACTGTTGAGCTTCCTTGTTGACAAGTCATGTTGATCCTCAGCAAGACTGCTCTCGCTATCACCCTGATCATTATATTCGCTTAACTCAAAGCGGATCTTTTCGATCTGCGATCGAATGTCTGAGAATTGTTTGATCCTTTCCTCTTTCTTGCATTTCAAGTTCTCCAATACAGGAACAACAGCGGCGAGTTGTTCCTTGAGCGATACAATGCCCTTATCTTTCTGCACAAGTGTTAAAAAATTATTTCTGGGTCACACCTTGCATTACGCAAGAGCTGTATTTCGTCTGTCAATAAACTAAACTCTGCAGAATATAGTGGAATGCAAACTACTGAATAACATTGGTAATGTGGAAACTGAAGCCTGAGTACTTCCCTAGCGGCCTAGCTGTAAAGAGAACCTTCAGGATTCTTGAAAATCAAGTCTCCTTGGAGGATTCATGTATCTACAATTCTTATCCACTTCAACGAGAAACAAATCATGCATGCCTTTACGCAACCAACATAATTAGTGCGTCACCATCAGTTGATCACCATGTATGGTTGTGTACCTTCATGTACAGCTTGTGTTCCCCTAGAGTTGCCATCAGAGATGCAACTTCAGCCTCTTTGGCAGCCACTGACTGGTGCAGCTGGACCCTAGTCCGATTGGCATCGTCCACCTTCCTGCGGTAGACTTCCAAGCACTCTCTTTCGATATCCAGCAACACCTTGTTCTTCTCATCCTCACTTTCTCCAACCTCTGCCCAAATTTGCTGGTGCAAGAAACAGCATTTGCATGAGTTACGTCAAACACAACATTATGATCAAAATAATTGTAGAGTTAAACTGGATACAGATAAAACAGCACATCAGTTTCAGAGGATTTTGGTTAGTACGGCCAGATTCTAAGCAATAACATACAAATTTGTAAAGGTACACAGTAAAAGCCCGATTAGGTTAAAAGAGTAATTATTGTCACATCTTAACTGCCTGCAGCACTAGAGCCAACCAGTATTGCTTTTTGGGCTGCTGAAGAACCAGAAAGGTGAAAAGGGGGAGCCATCCACAATAAAGCGACTGCACTGCATCAAGGAATTCACCAGTTCACCACCCAGAAAAGGAGATGATTGCACGAGAAATTGTCGTGCATAACTCAAGGAGCACTGGAGCAAAAAATTTTGCACTTTTCTGCGACAAGTGTAAACCCAGGAAGGAAAGAACAAGCAGCTCTGAAACCATGGAAGAAACCTAAGGACTGAGGTTCTAGCCAACTAACAACTGAGAAATGCCAAAAATGGCGCTAAAATATGTAGAAATGCAAATTTTCTTCCAGGAAAAAAGCGATAAAAACCGAAGAAGAGCAAAGAGGGAGAATTAACCAAACACACGAGGGAATCGAGAAACACGAAGTTAACATCGACATTTAACAAAAGAGAAGCATAGCGAGGATGAAATTGCAAAACCAACTTCTACAGACTACAACAAGATGAATACCTGAAGCTCCTTGAGCAGAGCACCACAGCTGGTTCCTTCCATGACCAAGCCCAGGCCAGCGCCTACGCCCACCATTGAAGAACTAGGAAGAGTTTTGCTCTCCACTCTCCAGAGACCAGCAAGACACGCCACAAGGAAGAGCGAGGAGGGAGAAGTGAAAGGACCGGACAAGATTCAGACTCCCTGAGACCCTGACACATAGGCGTTCAGCTACAGCCTGAGCTAGGCCATGAGCAAAGCTGCAGGTGAGCTTTCCAGCTTCCTATTCCCTCGTCGCCTTGGGATGAGAGAAAGCAATACGAGCAGGTGACGGAAAAAGAGACACCAAATGCCAGCAACCTAGGGGCCAAAGAAGCCCTTTTTCATGGTGGTTTTGGGAGTTTTAAGCCATCTCCGCCTCCTTTTTGCTGCTTTTCTGGCTGCTACATGAAGGGATCAGAGGTGGGAGAAAATGGTGGAATGGAGGAAGAGAAGCTTGAGAGAGAGAGAGAGAGAGAGAGAGAGAGAGAGAGAGAGACTGTGTATCTGTATGAGAATTTGGCAGGCTCTCTTTCTCCCTATTCTGGCTGGTGCTAGGTGGTTAGGGAGGCTCTTTAGTCTTTACTTCTTTATGTTGGTGCAGGTTGGGAGCCACAGCACTGAGAACTGAGGAGAGAATAAGAGTTTTTTTTTTGAAACAATAGGAGAGAATAAGAGGTGGTGGAGGGACGAGGCAAACAACGGAGGGTGGCCTTTGTTTTCAGTTATTTAATGGTGTGGTAAGGTGTACCTGTGCTGTGCATGCAAGATTCCCTCAAACTTTTGTCCAAACTACTCCAACTGATGTGGTTTCGGTAGTGATCTTAAACTAAAAAATATATCAAATGGGAAATGCTGGCGTACGATACTATAGTACCATGGATGGTACAGGTCATATCCTAATTACCATGAACGCTACAGTGCTATCAGGACGTTCACAGTTTTTGTATAAGAATACCCACTTAACACGGGCACATTGTTGTGGCGTACTAGCAGTCTACACTACTACAGAATCAGTCTTTTGTCCCGATTTCAAACTGGTTTTTATCCCGATTTTGGAATCAGGACAAGGCTTCTGGGATAAAAGCCCTCGAGGCTTTTGTCCCGGGTGGCAGAACCGGAATAAAATGTTCCTGACGCTAAAATTTTTTTTTCACCCCGCGGGATTCAATCCCAAGGCCTCTTGCCTAGCACATGATTTTCTTGCCAACTCACCTAAGTAGTACATGTGACTTAGTATAGAATAACTTTCTTTTGAACTATCACGTGGAGGGGCCTTTTGTCCGGGTTGGTGCCACCAACTTGGACAAAAGGGTCACCCTTTAGTCCGGGTTGGTGTTACCACCCGGGACAAAAGGCCCTGTCCCCCGCTGGCCCGGCTGGGCCCAAAGTCAGTTGGGACAAATGGCCTGAAACAAAGGCCTATTCTGTAGTAGTGGTAGTACTTGTCAGACACCTCTATCAATTGCGAGTTTTTTTTTTCCTTTTTTGACAATCTATCTGATGTACCAGTTAATTTTACTTGATCCTAGGTAACATCAAAATTTCTGAAAAAGCCTAGTTTTATGGCCAGGGCCAGCACTAGCACTGCAACTTATGTGAAGAGCAAACAAAACAAAACAAAAAAAAGGAGGAGGAGGAGGATGAGGAGGATGCGAGCTGCAAGTTGCAGAGAAGATCACTGGATCCCCCTGACGGCACCCGGCGCCTTGATGTTGCGACGGACGAGATACGCATGGGATCATGTGACGCTGCTGCTTCCTCTTCAGGTACGGCATCTTCCCGTCTTGGGGGCATGCAAGACGGTGCGCCCCGAAAGGCATCCGCGATCCTGACCAACTCGATCACGTGTGGTGGCTGCACTGCACTGTTCTCTACGAAATCCCTGCAAAATGCAAGCCAAAATTCCTGGAGTTAAGCCTCCCTCGCTCATAATGCTGTCCATTCCTCCGGACGAGCTTGTACTTGCTTTAGCTGCTTGTTTTGTCTACAAGTAACGGATCACTGTCACAGCCCAGTACATTGCGATTTGCGCACAATCCACAGGTACAGGATCACTATCACGAGCATTATTGAGCTCCGGGAGTCAAAGCCCGGCTTCCTTCAGCAGATCCCAGCTGCATCCGTTCCTTTTCCTTCCATCCATCGACCTGCAGCAGCAGATTCAGGTCAACTCACTGATCGGCTGATGAACCTTCGTCAGGCATGCATGCAGAGATGCATAATGCTTCCGTTAATCATCCTATACAGAGCATCTCGCGCGTGCTTATTAGCAGTTAGCATGATGGTAGAAGCGTTTGCAGGTTCGGATGGAGCCGGATTAGGTAGGTCTGCCCGACTGATCATGCGCGTCGACGTCAGCGCGGATGATTGGAGCAGTGCGAGGGCTGCGCATTCCAACGCGATGAGGGCAGGCGCTTGAGGTTGACGCCGGACCGAACGCCCGCCCGCCCACAGCGACCCGACTCGGCCACTCGGGACGGCCGGACGGGTCCGTGTCGCGTATGTACGGGACTACTGGTACAGGTTGCCGTCTGCTCTACTGCTTCCGTTGCATATTTGTATGGATAAGGTCACAATCGCTATGCTTGGCAGTAAGCTGGTGCTGCTTCACATCTTGATGTAAACATGGCAGATTGTTCAGGATTTTCTCTCTTTTATTACTGTGATAGTTAGTATATTACTGCGTTAGAAAAAACTTAATGAACTTTGGACTTGTTTTTGCCTGATGGAAAGATGGAATCAAGTTCTCTGTTCTGTCTGTCTGCTGATGCCTGCCTACTGTCCGCGCCTCCGCTTTAGTTTATTTTTGCCAATGCAAAGTGAAAGATGCCGACTGAAATTGGAGACAACTAAAGGCGAAGCTGTCCCAGGCCGAACCCGGGACCGGCGAGCAAGACGCCAAAGCGCGAGCGAATTCAGGGGGAGCCGAAGCCGAAGCCGACCGTGATCTCAACTGACGAGCGGTGTCCCCGGCCTGTCGTTAGCTAGCCCGCTACTCTACTACTAGGAGCTTGCAGCCTGCAGGCATCTCGTTCTCATCTCAATCAGGCGGCCAGCCGGGCCATCAGAGCATGGCTAATGATTTAGACTACTGCTGGCTGCAAGAATCTTTATAGCTCATCTCTCAGAATAAGTATTATAGGTGGTGGAGAGTTGACTGAGAGTCTACGTGTACAAAAAGAGAGAAGAAGCTGGGCGACTTGCCATCCGCCCGCTCAAGCGGGCTGAGAGCTCCTCCGTGAGCTGCTATTGGCTGGGTCAGTAGGACCCACTATCATCATGACATGCATCTCAGCCGGCTGCGGGCGTAGCTATAAGTCATGCCCTTAGCCCACTTGTATAATAGTTTAGCTCTCCACTATAAATATATAACCCACTTGTCTATCTTACAAAATTTCTTGTCTATCTTACAAAATTTCTTGATTCTTATGTCGAAACTGGCTGTAAGTTAATAGTCCACTTCTCCTCTCTCTTTTTCTCTCTCCTCCACCTCAGCATTCAGCCTGCTTTTAGCTCATCATAATACTTGCTCTCAGGTGTGCTACCGAAAGGCTGCGCCATTGAGTGCTCTCCCTTATCCGTTCATGAACCTATGGCCTACCCGTATGGAGTGTGGACATCGCCACTGATTGGCGGTGCCCACGAAGCCATGGATGGATTCGGAGCTCGCTCGCGCACGGACGCCCCGGATGGACTAGAATAATATACACCATAGAAGCATGGTGGAACCTATCTGGACCGTCCATCAAGGTATGTGGATGAGTGTTGTACTGTTTTCTATTCCAACCTTCGTGTCAGATGTACGTATACGAATCTTATACGTATGCACTTGTACCGATGAATACAGCTGAGCTGGCGACGGGATGGTGCGGGGGGAGGGGGGAGTATGAAACGGTGAACTGAGCTCTCATGCGGTTCGAAATTTGAAAATCAGATCTAGAAGAGAGAGGAGGGGAGTAGCGGCGACCGGCGTAGCACCGGCGAGGGGGCGAATCCGGTTCCTGGACCCGCCGGGTACGGTCATGTACCCCGGCGCTGGCTCCGGCCGAGGGCTGGGCGATGTAGCTGGCGGGGAGGGAGCGTGGGTGGCGCAAGCAGAGTGGTCACCGACTGGCGGAGCGCCGGCGGCGGGGCACATCCGGTTCATGAACCCACTGGTTCCGGCCATGTACCCTGGCTTCGAAGCCAGACGAGGGTTGCAAGCTGATGTTGGCGGGGAGGGAGTGTGGGTGGCGGAAGCAGAGTGGTCGCCGTCTTGGCGTAGGTTGGCTGGAGGAGTTAGTGGGTGGGACTTTGCAGCCATGCAATTCGAAGCTAGCCGAACAAAGCTTCCCGTCGGTGCGGCTCAGAGTGGTAGTAGTCGAAGTGGAGGGGGAATGGAATGCGCTTGCCGCGGCTCGGCATGTCCTGCGGCAGGCAGCTCTGAATCTGGAACCAGTGTACCGGCGACATCAGAATTGGCGATGGTGTCCCAACCATGCGGGACTCATGTCTTGCAGGTTGGTGATGCTTTGGCAGGAATGGAAGGCGATGGATGCTTGCGGCGGAGCAGCAACTTGAACTCGCAGAAGAGAAGAAACAGCGGGTCCGTTGGTGGGAGAAGGTATTACATCTTGCTCATTGGGTTTGTATCAAAAAGTTTTGCTTCAACCTCTTGCCATGCGTTGACATTTGATCATTTGAGTACTATTATTCCCCAGAGTAAATTGCGGTGGAGGTTCGGGGAGCACGGAGGCATCAATTGACCTGAACAATTCTATAAGGTATGTTGTCTGATGAAACTTCAGTACATATCATAGCTCGGGGGGGGGGGGGGCTTGTTTTCCATAAATTACTGCCACTTTTGTAGTTCATTGCCCGGCAAAAGGCAAAAAGTAGCAAGGCCTGTTGCGTTCTGTGGGTTCGAATCTGAATCGGCACCTAATGGTTTAGAACACCTGCACATAAAGAGGTTGGTTTTCGGTTCTTAATGGTATTATGGTTTTAACACTGCAATTAGCTGAATTTGTTCAAGCCCGGCTGGGCAAATTGATTGGTGTTTGCAGCACCAGTCAAACTGAGACGATGAAAGAGAGCCCATGTGCTGCACTTGAACAGATTAAAACACGGTGAGCGTAGCGAATAAGCAAGGCAATTCCTTTTGGACCCAGCGTTTGATAGGTTTGTTTTACGTAACATTAATTGATCTCTGCTACTTTGAAAGGGATCACGGTACTGGCAAAGGATCTGAAGAAAATCAAGAAGCTGGTTTAGTTTTGGCGGAGGTTGTTGCCGACAATGCTGCACCAGGCCGGGTTGATCCATGGTAGGCTGGCCCTTAATTATTTATGTTGAAAGATGGCAGATTCACACGATCCTAGTATTGCGGGCAACTAAAAATCCCTTTGCATGTGCAGGTTAGCTGGCTGTAACATGAATCATTGGGACCTTAATGAGCAACCAGCAGAGAGCTCAAGCACTATGTGTGGCAGAGTAAAAGGTGGGGGTGCTGCAATTGTGTCAGTAGATGCTGAAGTCTCAAGCACTAATCAACAAGTAGTTGGCTGGAAGACAAGGTTATTGATTTTTTGTCGCATAGAATTAATAGTTATTTATTTAGGATGTGTACAGTCTGATGAAATTTAAAATGTATACAGACTAACTAGATTTGTTTTTGACTTTGGAATTGGACAGGAACTGCGTGAGCAGCGGGCCAGATCATAGGGAAAAGGAATTAGGGAAAACAAGTGCACTGGAGCAGGCTCTTATGAAGTTTGCGGACCGAAATTCAGAGTACATCATCAACCCTGCAGTGGGTACTGAATTTGATGACTGTGAGGAAGCTTATGAGTACTACAACTTGTACTCGTGGGAGTGCGGCTTTGGAATAAGATGTGGCAAGAAGAGGTACTCAATGACCAGGGAAAGCTTGAAACTGCCTCAGGAAAAGAGGTACCAGCTGGGTCAGGAATTAAACTGCTGTTGCAGTGTAAGTTGTGACTCTGAAATTCTATTGTCCATTACGTAGTTCAAGTATCTCACTAAAAAGTAAATCTGACTGAGGTAATATTGTATTTCAGGGTAGGCCGAGCAGGGAGCTGAAGACAATGTCAGCTAGGACAAACTGCCCCGCAAAACTTCGGCTAGGGAGGACAGCTGATCATGGGTGGGTTGTGGTTGAGCATAATCCCATACACAACCATGAAATGAGTGAGTCATATGGGGAGAACAAACTGTGGCCATCACATACTCATCTTGATAAGTACACCAGGTCATTAGTGCGTATGTTAAGGGAAAATAATGTTCCAATAACAAAGCTGTACAGTATACTTGGTACATTCTTCGGGAAGATGGAAAACGTGCCCACTACAAAGAGATGTTTGAAGAATCTATGCCACAAGATAAATAGGGAGCAGGCTGAAAATGATATTAAGAAGACTCTTTATCTTTTTGGTGAGTTCATGAAGGATGATCCAGGGTTCATGTATTCAATAGACCAAGATGAAGATGGGAGGATAAAAACTATGATATGGACCAACAGTAAGAGTAGGATGCAGTATGAGCACTTTGGGGATGCTATCACGTTTGACACGACATACAAAACAAACATGTATGAGATGCCATTCGGGCTTTTCATTGGTGTCAACAACCATTTTCAGTCAGTTTTGTTGGGCGGGGTTTTGATGACAGATGAGAAGATAGAGACTTTCAGATGGATATTCAAAAAATTTACAAGGTTAATGGGAGGCAAGGAACCGGTGACAATTCTTACCGGTGAGTCTGCTTAATAGTTTTCTTTAGCACAGTTTATTATATGTACAGTGAAAGTATGGAACAGATAGAACATTACTTTGCTAGTGGTACTGTTGATGCATATAGTGTTTTGATTGGGGAGGGGAACAATCACTGATGCAATTCATTGCTGCAGACCAGTGTAGGGCAATGGAGGTTGCTATCGCAGCGGAATGGAAAAAAACATCCCATCGATGGTGCAAATGGCATGTCCTAAAGAGGATTGTAGAGTGTTTGGGGACAAGATATACACAGAATAGGGAATTCAGAGATCAGTTTCACAAGCTGCTGAAGGAGATGCTTACTATTGATGAATTCGAAAGACAGTGGGCTGGATTGATGTATTTGTGTGGGCTGGACAAAGACCCCTTCGTGCTTCAGATATATGCAACAAGGGAAAAGTGGGTAAAGATCTACTTCAAGGGTATTTTTTGTGCTCGCATGACCAGCACGCAGCGGAGCGAGAGTGCCAACATGATGCTAAAAAATATTGTACCTCCTAACAGCACCTTGCACAATTTTGTTGAGCAGTATTCGAAGCTTCAGTTCATAAGGGACCAAGATGAGGACTACGAGGAGAAAAGGTCGAAGAAGGTAAGATTGTTATTGATGCAATTGAACTGTTGATGTGAAGTTAGATTTGTTGACATAATAAATTATACACCTGAGCTGTTTGATTGAGCTGTCCAATATCTGTAGGAGGGGAAGAAAAAGTTGACAGGAGGGCCATTAGTCGTTCATGCTTGGGAACTATACACCCCTAATGTACACAAGATGTTTTGTGAGACAAAAGATGAATCAGAATTCTACAGGGCAATTGAAGTTGTAGCTGGCAACAGGTACATTGTTGAGCACTATGATTTTGAGAGAGTGCAACAGTGGTGCAAGGGGAGGTATGTGGTGGATGTTGTAGGTCAAGGTGAGAAATATGAGTGTGAATGTGGTTTACTGGAGCATTTTGGTTTGCCATGTGCACACATCTTGAGGGTAAGTGGTAAATACATCCAGGTGATGTGCTAGGGTTTTATTGCATTGAATATGTGTACTTCTTTTGGAATTTGGATTACTGAATATATGCTTTGTTGAAATAACTTTTGATTGGTCCATGTGTTCCTGTACAGGTGCTCATCAGTCAGGGTGTGCAGAAGATACCAGATAGTCTGATCGTTAAACGTTGGACAAAGAAGGCAATAATTATGTTACCCGCACATCTGTGAGCGTACGGCAATAAGGATGTTTCGTTAATGGCTCAGACATATCGACACTCTTCTATTATGATCAGTGTGCTTGAGTATGTTGAGTTAGGTGACAGGAACATTGAGAGCTATAAAATAGGAATGCAGTTTCTGGAAGAAGGGAAAAAGGCAATGAAAGCTCTTGACATAGAGCGGGATGGTCTTGGCCTAACTGATAGAGAGAATGATACGCATTTGCCGGAAGAGGTAGCTGGTGCTGATCAATTTCCACTTAGAGTTCCAAAGAAGAAGAGAGACAAAGGTAGACCAAGTAACAAGAGAGACAAGCCGGGTTACGAAGGAGGTTCTAAAAGACCCCGTTTTTGCAGTATATGCCGCAGCGACAAGCATAACAAGCTGAAGTGCCCTGAGAAAGACATGGGAAATCAGCAGCAAAGGCGGCAACCGACTTGTTCTCGGTGTGGTGTTCTAGGACATAGCCAAGATAGGTGCCATATTGGTGACCAGTGCCTTGCTGCAATTGCTGATATGTTAGTCTAAGGCTGTCAGTCATTTCTTTTTTGTAATCAAATCATTTTTTGATGGCTCTGTGCCTTTTTGCCATTCTCGATTTGCATTGAAGTGATTCATTCTTAGGGTGTAGTGCTGAGATAAAAACTATGTGCCTACACAGCATTACTGGAAAGAGCCACAACCATATATCAATTTCTCTATTATTATTAGTTTGGAGTCGCAGATGTCTGGTAAACAATGTGTTTAATCTTGTGGCCAGAATACCGGCACGTTGTGTTTGGAACAAATTTGATACTAACACTTGATTTTAGTAACAATGTGAACAAACTCCAGGTCAACTAAGTTCAAGGAAGACATTGTCTTCTGTGCCAAATTGTATTGGGACGGTGTAAGCGGCCTGTTGTACAAGAGCCCACGGGGGCATTCATTTCTAGGGGTTCGGGCCCCAAAAAATGGTGAAAATGGGTACCTGTACTTCGTAAAAGTACCGCCAAACACATGAAGCTGTATTTTGAACTCTCGCGCTTAGAAATTTGGGTGCGTCGTTGACTACGGGGTACATAAGCCGGGGTTACCTCTCTGAATTGGAGACTAGGCTCATAGCTTTGGAGGGCTGCGGAAAAGGTAAGGTTGTGAGGAAAGGGAAAATAGTGCGAAGCAGGAACCAAGAGTGGGAAAGCGAGGGGTATGGATTCAGATGCTTCGGGTGGGATCAGCTCGTTGGTAAAACTTTGCGTGCTTCGAATGGGCATCCACCAACCTTTTTCGTATATCTGTTCTGGGAAAATTATGCGAAGTTGTACTTTGATTTCTAGATGCAGGGATCGGACTTGGCTGTAGGAGCGAAGCTGGAGGGGGCTATGGGGCAGAGTACAGCTCAGAAGGTACTCGGAAACAAGAGGAAGAGAGGAGATAGTACATCAGGTCTGGTGGAGTCATCCGATTCGGTAAGGTTTAATGAAAAAATGTTGCATCCGTGGAGTTATCGATTTGCATTGGGCTGAATCTCCGGATCCAAATAAATTCTACCATGGGACCTGTGTTTCATGCGCAGGATTCGGTGAATGCGAAGATAGTTTCCTGGAACGGAGGTACACCACTTGATGAGGGAGGGCCGTACCAGGTACCGCACTGTTCGTTGAAGTAATTGTGGGATAATGGAGCATTGTTAGATGAATGGTTTGCTTTATTTCTTTGACCTTGCAGGAGCTTGAAGGAGTCACAGGTGAGGAGGGGGAGGGGGACAACTATTCTGTAGATCTAGTTGGAACAGGAAAAGAAGAAGTTGAGCTTGCGGAAGGGGACCAATGCTTCGGAACATTTGGTGGACAAGATGATGACAGTTCGGATCATGAGCTGGACGATGCATCAAGCCTTGCATCCAAAAGGGTTGATGCCTCGTCGACGGAGAAACAGTGGTAATTAAGACAAAAAATGGATGGCGTTGCTGTCTTTTGACTTCTGACTAAATATTGGCTGCAGTAGTTCATTTGGTGCAGCCAAGAGCAGATGATTAGATTGGGAATTGTAGTTGTTCCTGATTATGGAGTTGTAATTGTGCTTAGGCATAATGTCGGGCAGGCCTTGACATGCGATAAAAGCATGTATGCGGCTTTAGAATTGAGGGATTTTGTTTAGTGCTATTTTTTTGTTTGGATCTAGGAAAATAGTACATGGCTATTGGTGAACAGAGCTGTGGCTTTTGTAAGCATACAATTCCACTATCATGGTCCATTTATATTGTTTAAAAGCAATAATCTATGTGTGTTGCATGTATCGATTTAACTTGGCGTGCGGAGATGGTGTACACTTAGCAGAGGTGTGGTGGGGAACAGTAAATGCTCCTGTGGGGCTCCTCGTGGGGTACAACGAGGCCAGTTAATAAGGATAGACAAGGAAAAAAATTGAAAAGGCAAAAGGTGTGGGGCTTTTCAACACCGGGGAAGGAAGGAAGACCGCCGACCACAGGCAATCCATGGCGGCAAAGCCGTGAGCACCGACGGCAACCCCATGTAAGGTATCTCTTGCCCATCGATAGGTTCGATTGAATCCAAATGTGTTGCTGGCTAATGGAGTACCCGCACAGGATCTGGTGGTACAGGCTTGCCATTTGGGGTCAGATCTGTAGTCCGGCCATGGCCTCCAAGGCAGAGAGCAATGCCGGAGACCTGTCGCAGAGGAGAGCTGTGACCAGGAGCCATGCGCGGCGCTGTGAATCATCTAATGAAGCTGTTTTTGGGGAGCGAACTGCAAGAAGATGCAGTCTTGGAGATGGGCGCGATACGGGAGAGACGAAGGGGAATGGTGAAGCGCGAGGCAAGGGCGAAAAGGAAGAAACGCTGGAGTACTACCCCGACAAATTTCACGGTTCTTTCTCATCTTAGGCTGTAGTTGAGGTTGTTTGTACATTTGGGAAGAAAAAGAGAGATTGTTGAAGAGATCGGTTTAGGGGGGCTGTTGCATTTGAAAACAAACATGACCCATAGTCGTGCATTGGTTTTCTGGTTGTTGTGGAGGCTAGACCCACAAAAAAAATGGAAATATTGCTAGGAGGTGGGAATGAAATGGCACTGACTGAGAAATCAATAGAGAGAGTTCTAGGGATTAGGAGTTATGGTGTTGAACTGGTTCAAGCAAAGAGGGCGGTACCAGACAGTTTAAAATTGACACTGCATCAGACCTTTGGGACAAGAAGTCCAAAAGTCTTGCCTAAGTGCGATGAGCTGCGGAGGGTTTTGTTGAAGGAGTATGGAGAAGGGATGTCAAAAAACGATGAGGACAAATTTGTAGTTGCATTGTCAGCTTTTTGTTGTGCGTATATGCTAGGACCAGAAGAAAGATCCGCAATGGTACCAAAAAACATTTGGTAATTTATTTCTGTTGCTGGAAATGTTAGGAATTGCAATTGGGCAAGGTATGTGCTATCGGTAATTCGAAAGAATGCCCAGGAAGTGAAAATAACATGATGCATGGCGACCCTTTCTCTGTGAGGCTAGGTGGCTGCTAGCTGTATCTAGAGGTAATTAAATTATAATCCTGTGCTGCGCATTGATTTTGATTTTGTAGCATAGGATCATGTGTAGCTAACAGGATAATGGAATCACTTCTGTGTGGGGGCTAATTTATTGTTAAAGTGCAGCTCCTGTACCTAGATCATGTGGACCTTGGCGAATTAAATATACCAGCAGGGGTCACCCCACGTGTGATGGCGTACAGCAAGTACAGAATATCAAATCTGATTGCTTTAGATGAGATCAGCAAAGTATCATTCGGTGCGAGATCAGTAAGTCATATACTATTCCCACGGGATGATAGAAAGATCCATGTCTTTAACAGTACATCTATGGTTTATTATTGGAAGTCACTAATTGATTATATGTTATCATCGGGTGCAGCGACGTTGCTTAGTCCAAGAAAATGAGGATAATTTAGGATCAATTGATAAAGACAACGAGGCTGGATGTTCGTCATCTAATATAGGATGTTCTGACCCAAGGCACAAGGTACAGTACCCCCTACCCCTGTCCCTCCATCCCTGCCTACTAGACAAATAAGGTAGGTAAAGTCTATTAGTTGATGTGTGTGTAGGAAGTAATTCAAGGAGTGAAGGATGCCTATTGTGGCTTGCTTAGTGCGCTGGACTCTGCGCATGAACATCTAGATGCTGAGTTGAAGGCTACATATGACAAACAAAAGGAAAACATTGATAAGGTTTTTTCTAGTATTAGGGGAACCATAGTGAAACAACAATCACTAGTAGCCGCACTTGCAGCTGGGAGCAGTGGAGCTGACCCTGTTTGTTCGGATAATGTGATAGGTAATAATATTTGTACAGTTTGTATGATTAACATGTTTTCAGAAACACCTAAATGCCGTTGCACATTGCATATACAGATAATACATCTGCTGCCGCACGGGGTTCACCAGGACAACCGCGTGGCGAAGGTGGGGGTGCCTGGAAGAGTACAGAACTAGGGGGGGCTGAGGGGGTAGAAAAGTTGGCAAATGTCTTGTCAACAGGTTTGTGTATTGCGATCATTTACTTGAAGATACACATACATGTTACAAGTATGTATTCAAATTAATATAGCACTATGGTAACCCACAGATGTGGAGAAGGATCATGGTTGTGCAGCAACAATGGCCAATAATATTCAGGATGATGTTGGCATGCATGGAGCAAAAATAAATGATGGGGTGGACGGGGTTCCATTTGACACAACTCCAGTGGGAGGGGACGTTCATAGAGAGGTGGAAGCTTCATGCACAAATGATATTGGAACATCGACTTCACCAAGATTCGATGCAACCCCGGGGGGGGATGGTATGTGGGATATGCGTACTATTGATTTATCTTTTGGTGATTCGGAGTGTTTTGTAGTAACAGTGTTTGTGCTTTAAAATATATGCAGGAACCAAGATACCGTGCCGCTTGTTTGACAACACGCCTGGTGGAGCCAAAGATGCTTCAACATCATCAAACTGGAACGGTGCGATGTGTTTTTGATGTTCCAAAATTTTGATACTATGGTTGAAGTATACATTTACTAATAGTTATTGACGCACATTGTAGGTGGAGGGTTTATGGACACTGATGCAGTTGTGGACAGCTTGGAACTATGTTCAGGTGGGGCAGGAGGTGTGCTGGCCGCAGCAAGAAAAGGTACTTCACCTAACAACCTTCATTTAGGTGGTTCTTAAACTATGATGTGTGTAACAGTGTTTATAAATTCTGTACCAGGCATTACATGGGGATCAAGAGTAAAGAAAATGGGGTTGAAGGTTAAGCATGGCCCTGGGGATAGCGGAAAATCTTACTCAGGAAGTAAGCGAGCTGTTGATCGTAAAGTAGTGTCCAGGCGTGTGCGCAAGAAAACACTAATTGCAGAAAATATAGAGAATACAATGGCTGAAGGCGAAAGGTTGTATGCGCGTGCACGGAGCCTGAAGGTAACACCTTGCAAGAGGCATGTTCTATCGATTGAGATCGCACCATCACCTTTTGATCTTCCTGTACAATGAGGGAAAGGTGTTAGCACACGTTCCATGGTAAAGTATAAGGCAATTATGCATATGTCAGGTGTTGAGTTGCAAAGGTAATGGTACAGTAATAACCACACAGAAAAAAGGGGGGCTTGAAGAATACATTTGACTGATTCTGTGTGCAAGTTTTGGATCGAGCATGATGTCCCCCGACAAATCAAAATCAAAGGTGCAGTGCTGCAGGACCAGTTCAGAGAGGATGGGGTGATCAGGAGCGAGATCTTTTGTGCTATGGTTAGGCACTTGCAAAATTTGGACGCATCTATGTACAGGAACAACGGTTGCGACCATAAACAATGGAGGCACTTAATGGAACCAACTTTCAGTGTAAGCTACTTGGGAAACTTACAAATGACTGCAGTGATTAATCTTTCCTGACTGATTAATTTTGTTCCAGGAAAAGGTCCTTGGAACAAAAGATTTTGTTGTGACAGAAGATCTGAGAGACATGTTCATTGGACACCACCTGGTTAGCCAGATGGAACACTGCAGAATGGTATGGCGGCAAATTAATAATGAAAATGGAAACTCCTATAAAATGAGTACATACCTAAGTTTTTTTTGGGGGGCTATGGATGCAGATAATGGTACCTTGCAGGGCTGCTGGGAACTGGTGCTTGTATGTCTGGGACATGGTGAAACGGGAAATACATGTCTTCGATCCAGTGAGTACAACCATGGGCGAAGATGCATTGTGGGCTATGCATGATAACTTTGTGGCCAAGCTGCACATGGCTCTACATGCTTGCAAGGAAGAGTTATTTGTGGGCTGGGATGAAGATTTTGACAATTTTCATGACCACTACTTGGAACTTTCGCATCCTCCTGCTGCAAGGTTATGATGCTTCAGAATTCGCCCTAAAATTGTGAGTTTATGTGACTAAAAATGGCGTTTTGTACTGCAGCTGTGACTCGGCTTTCTATGTTTGGCACTACATGAGGTGGTACGACGGAGAAGAATTACATAAACCTATTCACGCTGTAAGTATAAAGGAGAGGTTTTTGAATACATGTGGTGGTATTAGATAAACCATGGTGTGTAAATGCATCTTACTTTTGCCTTTTCAGTCAACTGCATCAAGATTACAGAGGTCGCTGTTGTACGATATAATGGCAATGAAAGGGAATAAGGGGCACATACCAGATGAGCTGAAGGAACAGATTGACTTGTCTTCAGGTTCTGAATGAATGTGTAGGGTTGCATTTGTTAGCGCTGTGTTATTTTGGTTCGGTGGAGTGATGTTTCGAAGGAAATATTGTAAACAAGGTGGTTACTGACTAAGTGCTTAGCATTTAGTTGTTTGATACTCATGTGGAGGACTTTGTTTTAATGGAGAATGAACATATTGATAACAAATACTTGCTTCAGTAGAACTAGTTGGCGGAGTACATGATTTTAGACGTTGCATACATACAACAGGATAAGATTGAGGGTACACTGGTTGGATGGTACAGTCTAGAAAAGTGAATATGCGACAAAAACAATAAAAGAAACAGCAAGTAAAACTAAGATTGCATCCTTCCACTAGGGGCTCTTGTACACAACAGTGTCGGTTGTGGGCCGGCAGCGTTCAAGTTGGCGCTTTGTGCCAAAGTAGGCGTTGTACGCTGCGTAAGCTTCTTCCTCCGTAGGAAAACTCTTAAATATGCTCTTTTGAACCCAATGACTTGGTCATTGCACGTGGGCCAGTCGTTGTAGACCCCGGGCTGGCGGCCATGGAAAACAACGTACCACTTCATGGTGAGTTACTGGGGGGTACGGAATTTGTGAACAAACCAAACAAAAATATTCATTAGCATGGTTAAAGGAGTAATAAAGATGGGCCACTATTAAAATAAAAGGTGCATGATTAAAACTAGAGAGATTTGAACCAGCGATTTGCAAGCCAAAAACGTGGGAAGAGAGACAAACCTTTGTCAAGAGAAGAGAGGACTTGGAGGCAAAATTGGGGCCTTGGCGTACAACAGCTAGTACCGACGGATGCTGTGTGCTTTCAAAGTGGGTTGCTGTGGGTGGGATAGAATTTGAGAGGTGGGGAGAGACGGTGAAAGGGTAACATATATATAGGGGTGTGATCCTACCGTTGGGACCTGAAGGTACAAGTTACCGTTGGTGGTGAAGTGGAAGGAAGCTAGAAAAGGTAGACATTTTGGTGGATAGATACGTGAGGAAGAGAATAAAATAATACAAAGCAAATGAGTGTGCCACCTTGGAAGTGTGTACAATTGGGTATGCCAATATTTCGGTTAGACGTGACGATCTAAAAAAGAAAAAGGAGCGTTAATAAGTACTAAGTAAGCTACTGGGATGGGTGTATCGAGCTTGAGTGCTAATTGCAACTAAGTGCTTACGACCAAAGTAAGATCAATGTATGCAGTGTTTAACATTGCATATACAAAATACAAATGTTGGAGTGGTCATATAGAGCACAGAGGCACACCAGTTAGAAATGAAACACGTTTAATCAGAATGCCGGGAACATCTGAAAAAGAGGTTTGGAATAAATAGGCAACGGTACAGAGTCTCAATAATATGGAAGCATAGGGGAGGTGGTCGTTCATTAGATATATGCAGCCCACATGATCAGGGGCAAATGCAATGGCGATCGAGGTAAACCTGAAAAATTAAGAGATAAGGAAAGAAAGAGTCATGGTTAGAAAGGAAGGAAATTGGGTACATGAGTTCATATACAAAGCTGACAGGGTATAGGAAATGAGAGATAGGGTGTTTCAGAGTGTACCGCTGACCTTGCTAATTCAAAAATCAAAAGACGCTTCCCCTTGCAATTATGACTCAGACTTCATGATTTAATTATACGAGAAAGCATGGGTGGTAGGTCAGCTTCACTATCTTTAAGAGATAACACCTCAAACATGAACTTGAGCCGAGTTCGATCGAGGTATTCCTGCATGTGTGTTAGAGGGAATAATTTTAAGAACTATATGACCAAACTTGTTGTTCATGTATGAATGGCTCAAATTGGTATACAGAAAAGCATTAACATTACCTTGGTGATTTCAACACCTAGTGAATTTCCATTGAAGTGGCGGGGCATAACAAGCATTGCAATGCCACTGTAACAACTGGGAAAAAAACAAATCAGAAGTGACTTGCATATGAATCTAACTATGAACCTTTATAGGTTTGTTATCACCATGAATTAACAGGATTAATTTATGGGCCGAAAGCAAGATGGGCTTGAAGCAGGAGATTGAAGATGGCTTGTAAATCGGCTCCTGTGTGAGCGATCGGGCCCCATGGGCCATGTATCTTTAGATTTAGTTCAAGATTAGAGATAGAGTCCGATCGGGACAAGATTAGTTTAGATTGTTTCCCAAGTCTCCGGACTATAAATATGTACCCTATGTTATTCATAAAGGGGGGAACGTCATCACGTCTCGCAAACAACAACTCTCGGTGCATCGCCACCCCTAATTCTAGGGTTTCATCCAAGTAAGCGCCATGCTGCCCTGATCGCCTCTTGCGATCAGGGCAGCGTTGTTCTTGCTTTTACCTTGGTATTACTCGTACTGGAGCATTTTTGATGGCGAGTAATGCTAGTTATCTTGATGTTCGTAGCATGGCTTTTAGTAGATCTATCGTGCTTTATTGCTTATCATCTACGAATATCATGTTGTTTTCGTGCAGTCATGTTTCAATCTTATGCTAGTTCTTGTTGTGTAGAATTAGTTGCACGGAGACAACACCCTGCTTCTTTTCTGTCTAGTAGATCCAATCTGTTACGATTTGCTCTTGTACATAAGAGTTGGCGTGATATCTGCTAGGTTAGGCCTTGCAAAACGGATTGGATGATCCGGTGATGTATTAGATGCGTTGCCTTAGTCTTAACAGGGAATTGATACGGGAATCGGCTCTTGCTAGTTCTTAGGCCTCTGTTTTGGGTTACAGTTTAGTTATTTCTTACGTTTATTAGGCCCAATCACGTGTAGGATGTTCCGATCTAGCAGTGAAGCTTTGACCGTCGTGGATTAGTTTCTTTAGATTTAATTGAAGCAGCTTTACACTTATTTGCTTTATTTATCGATATCCGGATAGATGCAGATCCAATCTGACACCGGGACTCGATCGGCTCTTTAAAGCCGATGCAACAGTCGTCCCGGGGAGCCGACCACGGCTCGGACTTATGTTTCCATGTGTTTGTGTATGCAGGCAAATCGTCGCAAGCACGTCTACACCTTCCTGATCGGGTATAGGTTAGGTGGCACGCCCTGCGTCTTCACAAGCCGCGGCGTGTGCTGGAATTGCGGGCCGTCGACGAGGGAGCAGTGCCTGCCAGCGCCAAGGCAACCTCCTGGCTCTTCATGTTGCCTGTCGCTGCTCGCCGGTGGGTTTCGACCGACAACACATTCTGGCACGCCCGGTGGGACTTTCATCAACAACAACGCCCACTGCAGAGATGGCAGGAGCTCAGGACCAAGCATCGGTTCTGCCGGTCGCCAAGCCTGTCACATATGAAGAACTGACTCTGGAACACAAGCAAAAATATGATGAGATCAAAGCTCAGATCAAAGCCGATCTCATCGGCTCTTTTGAGAGGACCCACAACCATGACATCAGGTGGAAGGGGTTCTCACCAGAAGGCGCTCTCGACAACGTTGATCTGTCCGTGCCTTCAGAGGAACGCACCAGGGCCCTACGCCAAGAGATGAACTACATGGTGGCTCACACGCTCCATCGGCACTCAGAAAGCCTGGTGAACGAGCTTGAGCGCGTGGCACATCGCATTGTCCAGGAGGTAATCAAGGGCCAGTACTCCCCGTCGGGACCAACTCTAGGGAGTTACAGGGGGGAAGCTGCATTGCAAACCAAACCGCCAGTGTCCTACTCGCTCGCGGCAGCAATACAGTAGAATTCGCCGATCTACGTCGTCCACAAGATCGGCGGTGATCCTGGAGAAGGCCAGTTCCTCACCGAGCCGCCCAAGGAGATCCCGTACGGCTACACGTGCGCGTACATCCCTAACAGCGTCAATCCAACACGCTCGGTGCAGTTGGCAAGCCTAGGGGCTTCTGGAGCAGACGCGGAGAAACAAGCGTGGCTGGCAAAGTACGCTACTGGGCCGAGTGCTGAGCCATCGGCCCCAGGAGTTCTTAGTGTGGAGCAGGTCAGTGCAATACTGAGAGACCAGTTCAGCATCCTGCCCAAGAGAAAAGCGATCGGCTATTCCAAGCCGTATCCGAGTGACTACGACTTGATCCCATTGCCACCCAAGTATCGGCTCCCTGAGTTCACCAAGTTCAACGGGTCAGAAGGAGCCAGCTCCATTGAGCATGTGTAACACCCGGTTTATAAAAGAACATAAACCGAGCAATCATATACGTGCCAGGATCAAGTCACACGTATATACAACAGAATGAACAGTATATCATAGCACATATCACGTAAAAAGACATAATAAAGCGAATACGAATGTTATTTATTACAATAATGACAAAATGTCTGATACAGCGGAAGCGAAGTACAAAATACGATAAAGCTCTCCGAAGCTGAAGCAGGGCGCCACAGGGACGTCGACTGGGAGACGAAGCACCTAGAAGTCCTCGTAGTCCTGGTAGCGCTGGACGAACTCCCTCGTGTCGGCAGGAACTGAGCAGCAGTAGCGTAGCCAAGAGGAAAAAGTAGAGAAGAGGCAAGAGTGAGTACTCAACTTGTACTCAACAAGTATAACACAAACTATGAGGCTCTAGGCTGGCTGACTCAACTGCATTAGCTTTTAAGTGTTGGCAAAATTTTATTAAAGCTATTTACTACGAGTTGATGAATTACCATTAGCCCAGTTACATAGTAATTAATCAGAATTAATTAAGAAACTACTGAGAACTATACCAAAAACCAAGCCACCAAGGTAACCCCGAGAAACACCTCCCTCGTCGGAAGGAGATAACTTCACTAATCAAAAGGAGGATCTGGGCCGCTCATAACCGTGAGCACGGCTAGTATACCAGTTTTACACTCTGCAGAGGTTGCACATCTTTACCCACAAGTCGTGAGCTATGCCAGTTGTTCATCACACTTCCTTAGGTGAGATGGCCAGCGACTCACTACGAGGCCTTTAAAAAGAATCTCGTTGGTAAGGCGTAACCGCGAGAGTTAGGTCGGCGACGATGGGGCCCACCTCCGGGGGTACAAGCACAGGAGCGCAATCCAAGCACAGACCAAGCCGGAGGAGCAGGGACCATTGAAGCTTACTACTCTTGCCCCGCAGGTAAGTTACTCCAAACCAAAAAGATCTAGTTATTACGCCAAGTCTATCCCATTCTAGCCTTGTGGTAGCGCTGTTGTCCCAGGTTGTCGCTCTATGAACCGGTCCTTATGGAGAGTGGCCAACCAAGCACTAAGCACCGTGCTGGCCCCCTAAACCATGTTTCTACAAAAACCATCTTTTAACGAGACGTGAGCCACTCAAGCCACACAGAGTGCCACTCTCAGAATTAAGTTCAAGTAAACCATTAATCAATTTAATTAAAAAGGACCAAAGTGTGTTATAGCGCAGCAACCTAGCACAACTAACCAAAATGCAACCCAAAGGCATATATAGAGGATATAAAGTGGCTAGGAAATCCTTAAAGGCATACAATACTAAAATGCAGTATGAAAATGTATTTAAAAGTGATGGGTTGTTCATGTTATACTTGCCTTCCTCGTACTGCTCTGGCTGCTGCTCAAACTGCTCCGAAGACGGCTGCTCCGGGTACTGGTACTGGGGCTCCTCAGATGGATCAACGTCTACTCACGAACACATGGCCAAAACAATGCACGAAAAAATAAGCATACAAACAAACATTAACAAAAACTAAGAACAGTACAACAATACATGAAAACAGCGCACAAAACTACTCTAGAACTATTCTACGCGTTACAACGATCGCGTGGACATAAAGAACGCTAAAAACGGAGCTAAAACGCATTTTCTGGGCTAAAAACAAGGTTCAGGGGCTTTTCTGCTAAAACCGAGGACTAAAACATAAATAAACATTAAATCTAAGGGCTATCGTGCAAAACCAACGGCTCTGGACGGCGGGTTTGAATTCTGGAAAGCTCAGGGTGTTAAGTGCTAAAAACCGGACCTAAATCTAATTGTTTTTGAACTACCAGGGACGGCGGGTTTATTAAAGAAAACTCCAGGGTCACTTATGCAAAAGAGCCTGGCTGAAGCGGTACGTTCGCATATGGACCGCCGGATCTAGATCCAACGATCCGGACCTATCCCGATCTGGATCTAATCTCACGCGTCAAATTCGGATCGGGCGGTTCAGGGCAAAGGAGCGCTGGGCGGCGGCGCTCAGCCGCCGGAGCAGAGCTCCGCGGCGGCGAGCTCGCCGGAGCCGGCCGTTCTGGCGCTCCAGTGGGCCCTTTGGGTTGCGGTCTGGTGCAAAAGGATGAGCGTGACACGCGTAAATCACTGGAGCACGAAGGGTGGCGGTGCTGTGCTCTGGCGGGGCTCGCCACGGCGAGGAGCGGGACTGCGCGGCGGCGCAAGAGCGGGCCTGCGGCGGACGGACGCCTAGGGCGCGCTAAGGGCGGAAATAACCTGCGCAAAAGGGAGCAGGGGCTCGGGTGGTGCTCACCGTGGGCCTGGATCGGGCGAGGGAGCGGCGTAGGGTGGCCGGCGACGGGGACCGGCGGTGGAGGCGGGCGGCGTTCGTTGGCGTGGTCGATGCGGCGGTGTCCCGGCCCTCCGGACTCCACGGGGATCCTCGGGGTCGCTCTGCGAAGCCGGTGAAGGGTCAGAGAGGTCCAGAGGTCACCAAAGAAGATGAATTGGGGCGGCTATGGCGCTTACCGGCGGCGGCGGGAAGCTCTGCACGGCGGCTAGGGTTCGTGGGGCGGCGCCGCGATGGGGATGAGGTGCAGGGGAGGCCGGGGATCCCATTTATAGGGCGGCTGAGGCCTAGGCGTGCGTGCCCAGGGTGCTGACGCGGCGCGGGGATCACGGCGGTGACTGAGCCGGCCGTTGCGCGAGGTAGCAGGAGGATCCGACAGCTGGGGCCGGGGAGTCAGCGAGAGGGAGGCGGGGGCGCGTGCGGGCCGGGCGCGAGACGGAGGCAGGCCGCGGGGCGGACCGGGTCGCGAGCTGGGCCGTGGAAACGGCCGGGCGCGCTGGGCCTCGCGGGATTGGGCCGCGGGAAGGGAGAGTGGCGTAGCGGGCCGGAGAGCGGGCTGGCTGAGGCGCTGGCTTGGGCCCGGGCCGGACTGGGCCGAGCGGGAGAAGGAGGGGAGTGGGTTGGGTTTTGGGTTTCGGGTTGGGCTGGGTTTTCTATTTTCTCTTTCTATTTCTTTTCTATTTCTAAACCAAAACAAACAAAGTTTGAATTCAAACAAATTTGAATTCAAACTCCCTAGCACTCAACCAAAATAAACAACATATGCACCAGCATGTATGCAACAAAAAAAATTAAACCTATGGTAAATTTTAATTAATTAAGGAACAAAAATTAGATTAAATGCCAACTAAACACAATAAACCTTAGAAAATTAAATAAAGCCAATTAAATTTATTAATAGATGCTGAAATTTAAATTAGGGTGTTACAGACCCTACCCCCTTAAAGAAATCTCGTCCCCGAGATTTAGCTGGGCTGGCTAGCAAAGAGATCTGGATATGTCTTCTTTAGCTCATCTTCTCGCTCCCATGTAGCCTCAGCTTCACTGTGGTGACTCCACTGAACTCTGCACATCTTGATGCGCTTGTTCCGAGTAACCCTCTCCGATGTCTCCAAAATCTTCACCGGATGCTCAGTATAAGTCAGATCTTCCTGAACATCGACCCCATCCAGTGGTGCCTGCTCCTCGGGTACTCGCAAACACCTCTTCAGCTGAGATATATGGAAGACATCATGAACTCCTGAGAGACTGAGAGGTAACTCCAGGCGATAAGCAACTTCGCCTTTCCGCTCTAGCACCTTGAATGGCCCCACATACCGAGGTGCTAACTTCCCTTTGACATTAAACCTGCGGATTCCTCTCATCGGAGATACCTTCAGATACACATAATCACCAACACTGAAAGTCAGGTCTCTCCGTTTGCCATCAGCATAGCTCTTCTGTCTGCTCTGTGCAATCCTCAGATTTTCTCGCACAGCCTGAACCATCTGCTCTGCATCATCTATGATCTCAGGACCGAAGAGCTGCTTTTCACCAATCTGATCCCAATAGAGAGGAGTTCTGCACTTTCTGCCATACAATGCCTCGAAGGGTGACTTCTTCAGACTGGCCTGATAGCTGTTGTTATATGAAAACTCAGCATAAGACAGGCACTTATCCCAACTAGTACCGTACTGAATGGCACAAGCTCTCAGCATATCCTCCAACACTTGGTTGGTTCTCTCTGTCTGCCCATCTGTCTGAGGGTGATAAGCCGTACTGAAACGCAGCTTCGTATCCAACGAATCATGGAGCTGCTCCCAGAAACGAGAGGTGAACTGAGACCCTCTGTCGGATATAATCTTCTTGGGCACACCATGCAAGCAGACAATCCGAGAGATGTACAACTCTGCAAGTCTAGCACCGGAGTAAGTAGTGTTCACTGGAATGAAGTGAGCAACCTTCGTCAATCGATCCACTACTACCCATATAGAGTTGTACCCTTTCTGAGTACGAGGCAATCCAACAATGAAGTCCATAGTGATTTCCTCCCATTTCCACTCTGGAATCTTCAAAGGCTGTAACAGACCTGCTGGCCTCTGATGCTCAGCCTTGACACGCTGACAGGTGTCACAAATAGCCACGTACTCTGCCACTGAACGCTTCATCCCATACCACCAGAAACGTTCCTTCAGATCATAATACATCTTGGTGCTGCCCGGATGAATAGAATAAGCTGTATCATGGGCCTCACTCAGAATCAACTTCCGAAGATCCTTCACATCTGGAACACAGATCCGGTTCTTGTACCACAAGGTACCCTGATCATCCTTTCTGAAATGAGGAGCCTTGCCCTTCTTGAGCAACTCACGAATCTCCTGCAGCTTCTCATCATCTTTCTGATGCTGCCTGATCTCTGCCTCTAGAGTCGGTACTGCCTCAAATGCTGCACTGGAGGTATGATGCAAGAAACCCAGACTCAACTGCTCGAACTCCTCGCATAACTCTGGAGGCATCTGGAAAGCCATGGCCATGTTGACATAACTTCTTCTGCTCAGAGCATCTGCTACAACATTGGCCTTGCCCGGATGATAGTGGATCTCCAAATCATAGTCCTTGACCAACTCTAGCCATCTTCTCTGCCGCATGTTCAGCTCATTCTGCGTGAAAATATACTTGAGGCTCTTGTGATCAGTGTAGATATCACACCGCTGCCCATACAAGTAATGCCTCCAAATCTTCAGAGCATGCACAACTGCGGCTAACTCAAGATCATGAGTAGGATAATTCAGCTCATGCCGACGTAACTGCCGTGAAGCATAAGCAATCACTCTGCCCTCCTACATCAGAACACACCCAAGACCATCCTTCGAAGCATCACAATACACCGTGAACCTCTTCGTCTGGTCTGGCAGAGTCAGGACTGGCGCCGTAGTCAACATTTTCTTCAGCTCATCAAAGGCCATCTGACGCTCATCAGTCCATACGAAAGCCACATTTTTCTCCAGCAAAGAAGTCAAAGGCTTCGCGATCTTGGAGAAATTCTCAATGAACCTCCGATAATATCCTGCTAAGCCCAAGAAAGATCTGACTTCCTTCACTGTCTGCGGTGTCTCCCACTCGAGTACATCTTTCACCTTGCTCGGATCAACAGCAATGCCTCCCTGAGAGATAACATGACCGAGGAATGGCACCTCGTCAATCCAGAACTCGCACTTGCTGAACTTGGCATACAACTGATGCTCTCTCAATCTCTGCAACACGAGCCTCAGATGCTCTTCATGCTCTTCCTCTGTCTTGGAGAAGATCAGAATATCATCAATAAAGATCACCACGAAAACATCCAGATAATCCATGAAGACCATGTTCATCAGATGCATGAAGTAAGCCGGAGCATTAGTCAAGCCGAAGGACATGACCGTATACTCATATAGCCCGTACTTGCAGGTGAATGCCGTCTTCGGAATATCCCCAGGACGGATCCTCAGCTGAAAATAACCCGAACGAAGATCAATCTTCGAGAATATACGAGCACCTCGAAGCAAATCGAAGAGATCCTCAATACGGGGCAGTGGATGCTTGTTCTTGATAGTGACTGCATTCAGCTCCCGATAATCCACACACATCCTCTTCGAGCCATCCTTCTTATCTACCAGCAACAACGGAAAAGCCCAAGGAGAGAAGCTGCGACGGATATAGCCCTTGGCTAGCAACTCATCAATAGTCTTCATTACTTCTTCATGCTCTATAGGTGCCATACGATAGGGCCGCTTTGCAATAGGAGCTGTGCCAGGCAAGAGATCAATGCAAAACTCAATGGCGCGTTCAGGCGGCATACCTGGCAAATCATCCGGAAAGACATCCGGGAATTCAGACACCACGCGAATACCGTCCGTGGGTCTAGCCTCCATCTGATGAAGAAATCCAGAAGGCTCTACTGCACTGATAACAACCTCTTGGCCACTGGAAGCTGATAGCAAGACTGTCCTCTGAGCACAATCTATCCGAACTCCCCATTTGGCCAGAGTCTCCATTCCCAGAATGACATCAATGCCCTTGGTGTCTAGCACCATCAGATCAGTACAGAACTCTACTCCCCTCAAAGAAACACTGACTCTCGGGCAGTAAGTGTGAGACCTCAACTGTCCTCCCGGTGAAGATACTAACAGGCACCTCTTTAATGTGCTAGTATGAATACCATGATGCTCGACAAAAGACTGAGTAATGAAGGAATGCGTAGCACCAGTATCAAAAAGCACTGTAGCTGGATATGAATTAACCATGAACGTACCAATAACCACGTTGGGAGCCTCGGCCGCTGACTCGGCCGTCACGTGGTTCACCCTGCCCTGTGCTGGCGCCCTGGGCTGAGCTGGGCACCCCTGCTATCCCGCCTGCGCCTTCCGGGGGCAAGCGTTGGCGTAGTGCCCCGGCTGGCCGCAGTGAAAGCAGGTGCGAGGAGGTCCCTGAGCCTGCTGTCCGGTAGGAGCTGCCGGACGTGGAGCCTGCGGTGCCGGTGGAGCTGGTGGAGCAGCACGAGCCGGAGGTGCCAGTAACCTCGGGCCCTGACCTGCCTGCTGCTGTCGAGGCGGGTACTGCTGCGGTGGCCTCTGCTGGTACTGCTGAGGAGGCCGGTACTGAGGCTGGTACTGCTGGGGCTGCTGGAGTCGAGGACGAGTGTTGCTGCCGGAAGCAACGGGGACAACCTTCCTCTTCTTGTCCTCCATCTCCAAGTGCTTACGCTCAGTGTTGAGCGCACTGTCAACCAGATGGTTGAAGTCGTCGAAGCGGAGGTTGAGCAGCGCGTACTGGAGGTAGTCCTCAAGACCCTCCATGAAGTGCTCCTGCTTCTTGCGGTCATCCGCAACCTCGGCAGGGGCATAGCGAGCTAGCTGAAGAAAGCGATCACGATACTCCGTGACCGACATAGTCCCCTGAATTCACAAAGACAGATAGATATCGGAAGATTAATTCAAGATTCATAAGGATAGAACAAGGGGCATTAGCTCAAAAGAAACCGCTGAATGATTATATTTAAGATTACCTGCTTCAGTGCAAGGAACTCCTTCTGTTTCATCTTCATAACGCCCGCGGGGACGTTGTGGCTACGGAAACGCTCCCTGAACTGGAGCCAAGTGAGAGACTCGCGGTCATGGACCGGGTGAGACTCCCACCAGTCCAAAGCTGCCCCTCGCAGCTGTCCTGCTGCGTACAAGACGCGCTCACGATCATCGCACTGGGCGATGTCCAGCTGACGCTCCACTGCACGGAGCCAGTCGTCGGCCTGAAGAGGGTCGGACGTGTGAGAGAACGTTGGCGGGTGACCCCTCAGGAACTCAGCACGCCTGTCGCGAGGCTGCGGCGGTGGAGGAGGCGGAGGCTGAGTGTGAGCGTGCTGAAGAGCCTGAACAGTGTTGTTCAGGGTAGCCATCATCTGCATCTGGAGCTGGAAGTACTGCTCCGGAGTCAAAGGCGGAGGCATCGGGATCCCGCTACTCTGGTTGTTCTGACCCTGCTGCTGGCCAGAACCGGAACCGGTGCTCCTGGTGTTCACCATCTGATTTGAACAAAAGATTTCACGAGTAAGGATATTGCAGGAATAAACTCAGATGGATATGATAACTCTTTGCGGAAAAAAGACTCAGCCATGATAAAGTAGACAGGATAGAGTTGACTGTTTTACCCCCAACGATCTAACTCATTTTATAAATTAGTTAACTTTAACATCTGAGTGATTTTCTTTAAACAAATTTATACTACAAAACTATGCAATCAGTCAAAAATCCAAATCAACCATGTAGCATAATAACAAGCAGGCAATTTTCACAACTTAGCCGAGTTTAGCAATAGACTCGACTAACACAACGCGTCGCATAACGTGCTATCGTGTTATTATAAAAAGGTCACCTAGCTATGCTCATGGTGGTCAGATGACTGATTCAGGCCAAATCTACGAAAACTATTCTCCAGAGAGAGAAATCAAGGCAAGAAGGGTAAAAGTCAAAGAAGTCAAGGGGTATAATAGTAAAATAGTTTCAGCAGACAAGGATTGGTGAGAAGAAGTCCTAAAACTCGATCAGTTCTATCTAGGCTTCGTCCTACAGTCGATACGGCTCTGATACCACTCTGTAACACCCGGTTTATAAAAGAACATAAACCGAGCAATCATATACGTGCCAGGATCAAGTCACACGTATATACAACAGAATGAACAGTATATCATAGCACATATCACGTAAAAAGACATAATAAAGCGAATACGAATGTTATTTATTACAATAATGACAAAATGTCTGATACAGCGGAAGCGAAGTACAAAATACGATAAAGCTCTCCGAAGCTGAAGCAGGGCGCCACAGGGACGTCGACTGGGAGACGAAGCACCTAGAAGTCCTCGTAGTCCTGGTAGCGCTGGACGAACTCCCTCGTGTCGGCAGGAACTGAGCAGCAGTAGCGTAGCCAAGAGGAAAAAGTAGAGAAGAGGCAAGAGTGAGTACTCAACTTGTACTCAACAAGTATAACACAAACTATGAGGCTCTAGGCTGGCTGACTCAACTGCATTAGCTTTTAAGTGTTGGCAAAATTTTATTAAAGCTATTTACTACGAGTTGATGAATTACCATTAGCCCAGTTACATAGTAATTAATCAGAATTAATTAAGAAACTACTGAGAACTATACCAAAAACCAAGCCACCAAGGTAACCCCGAGAAACACCTCCCTCGTCGGAAGGAGATAACTTCACTAATCAAAAGGAGGATCTGGGCCGCTCATAACCGTGAGCACGGCTAGTATACCAGTTTTACACTCTGCAGAGGTTGCACATCTTTACCCACAAGTCGTGAGCTACGCCAGTTGTTCATCACACTTCCTTAGGTGAGATGGCCAGCGACTCACTACGAGGCCTTTAAAAAGAATCTCGTTGGTAAGGCGTAACCGCGAGAGTTAGGTCGGCGACGATGGGGCCCACCTCCGGGGGTACAAGCACAGGAGCGCAATCCAAGCACAGACCAAGCCGGAGGAGCAGGGACCATTGAAGCTTACTACTCTTGCCCCGCAGGTAAGTTACTCCAAACCAAAAAGATCTAGTTATTACGCCAAGTCTATCCCATTCTAGCCTTGTGGTAGCGCTATTGTCCCAGGTTGTCGCTCTATGAACCGGTCCTTATGGAGAGTGGCCAACCAAGCACTAAGCACCGTGCTGGCCCCCTAAACCATGTTTCTACAAAAACCATCTTTTAACGAGACGTGAGCCACTCAAGCCACACAGAGTGCCACTCTCAGAATTAAGTTCAAGTAAACCATTAATCAATTTAATTAAAAAGGACCAAAGTGTGTTATAGCGCAGCAACCTAGCACAACTAACCAAAATGCAACCCAAAGGCATATATAGAGGATATAAAGTGGCTAGGAAATCCTTAAAGGCATACAATATTAAAATGCAGTATGAAAATGTATTTAAAAGTGATGGGTTGTTCATGTTATACTTGCCTTCCTCGTACTGCTCTGGCTGCTGCTCAAACTGCTCCGAAGACGGCTGCTCCGGGTACTGGTTCTGGGGCTCCTCAGATGGATCAACGTCTACTCACGAACACATGGCCAAAACAATGCACGAAAAAATAAGCATACAAACAAACATTAACAAAAACTAAGAACAGTACAACAATACATGAAAACAGCGCACAAAACTACTCTAGAACTATTCTACGCGTTACAACGATCGCGTGGACATAAAGAACGCTAAAAACGGAGCTAAAACGCATTTTCTGGGCTAAAAACAAGGTTCAGGGGCTTTTCTGCTAAAACCGAGGACTAAAACGTAAATAAACATTAAATCTAAGGGCTATCGTGCAAAACCAACGGCTCTGGACGGCGGGTTTGAATTCTGGAAAGCTCAGGGTGTTAAGTGCTAAAAACCGGACCTAAATCTAATTGTTTTTGAACTACCAGGGACGGCGGGTTTATTAAAGAAAACTCCAGGGTCTCTTATGCAAAAGAGCCTGGCTGAAGCGGTACGTTCGCATATGGACCGCCGGATCTAGATCCAACGATCCGGACCTATCCCGATCTGGATCTAATCTCACGCGTCAAATTCGGATCGGGCGGTTCAGGGCAAAGGAGCGCTGGGCGGCGGCGCTCAGCCGCCGGAGCAGAGCTCCGCGGCGGCGAGCTCGCCGGAGCCGGCCGTTCTGGCGCTCCAGTGGGCCCTTTGGGTTGCGGTCTGGTGCAAAAGGATGAGCGTGACACGCGTAAATCACTGGAGCACGAAGGGTGGCGGTGCTGTGCTCTGGCGGGGCTCGCCACGGCGAGGAGCGGGACTGCGCGGCGGCGCAAGAGCGGGCCTGCGGCGGACGGACGCCTAGGGCGCGCTAAGGGCGGAAATAACCTGCGCAAAAGGGAGCAGGGGCTCGGGTGGTGCTCACCGTGGGCCTGGATCGGGCGAGGGAGCGGCGTAGGGTGGCCGGCGACGGGGACCGGCGGTGGAGGCGGGCGGCGTTCGTTGGCGTGGTCGATGCGGCGGTGTCCCGGCCCTCCGGACTCCACGGGGATCCTCGGGGTCGCTCTGCGAAGCCGGTGAAGGGTCAGAGAGGTCCAGAGGTCACCAAAGAAGATGAATTGGGGCGGCTATGGCGCTTACCGGCGGCGGCGGGAAGCTCTGCACGGCGGCTAGGGTTCGTGGGGCGGCGCCGCGATGGGGATGAGGTGCAGGGGAGGCCGGGGATCCCATTTATAGGGCGGCTGAGGCCTAGGCGTGCGTGCCCAGGGTGCTGACGCGGCGCGGGGATCACGGCGGTGACTGAGCCGGCCGTTGCGCGAGGTAGCAGGAGGATCCGACAGCTGGGGCCGGGGAGTCAGCGAGAGGGAGGCGGGGGCGCGTGCGGGCCGGGCGCGAGACGGAGGCAGGCCGCGGGGCGGACCGGGTCGCGAGCTGGGCCGTGGAAACGGCCGGGCACGCTGGGCCTCGCGGGATTGGGCCGCGGGAAGGGAGAGTGGCGTAGCGGGCCGGAGAGCGGGCTGGCTGAGGCGCTGGCTTGGGCCCGGGCCGGACTGGGCCGAGCGGGAGAAGGAGGGGAGTGGGTTGGGTTTTGGGTTTCGGGTTGGGCTGGGTTTTCTATTTTCTCTTTCTATTTCTTTTCTATTTCTAAACCAAAACAAACAAAGTTTGGATTCAAACAAATTTGAATTCAAACTCCCTAGCACTCAACCAAAATAAACAACATATGCACCAGCATGTATGCAACAAAAAAAATTAAACCTATGGTAAATTTTAATTAATTAAGGAACAAAAATTAGATTAAATGCCAACTAAACACAATAAACCTTAGAAAATTAAATAAAGCCAATTAAATTTATTAATAGATGCTGAAATTTAAATTAGGGTGTTACAGCATGTGAGCCGATACTTAACGCAGCTTGGGATGATCTCAGTATCGGATCCGCTGAGGGTCCGGTTCTTCGGCCAATCTCTTACAGGCCCAGCTTTTGGATGGTACGCGTCATTGGCCCCAGATTCGATTCGAACTTAGAGGCAGCTGGAAGACCAGTTCCATATCCAGTATCACTCAGAGGCTGCTGAAGCTGGGATTGCCGACCTCGCCCAAGTCAGGCAGAAGTGAGGAGAGACTGTGTCAGAATACATACAACGCTTCAGAGAGGTTAAGAATCGATGCTACTCATCACGCATCACGGAGAAGGAGGCAGTCGATCTGGCAGTTCTGGGACTAGCTAAGCCGATCAAGGATATGGCTTTCCAGTTGGAGTTCGCATCTCTGGCGCACCTGGTGCAGAAGCTGACGGCGTACGAGCTTTACCATCCTGAGTTGTACCAGGACAAGTTCAAGCGCCATGTGAACATGGCCCAGGCGGATGAATCTGATGACTCTGGCGAGGAGCAAGAAGTGGCCGTGGCAGAGTGGACTCGGGGGGCAAACCCCGTCCCGTGCAAATGGATCAAGCAGCAGGGGCTTGTGAAGGGCTTCGACTTCGACGTAGCCAAAGCAGAGCAGATATTTGATCTGCTGCTCAAAGAAAAATAGCTGAAGCTCCCAGAGGATCACAAGCTGCCAACCGCACAAGAGCTGCAGGGGAGGCTATACTATAAATGACATCATTCGTTCACTCATGCCACGGGTGAATGCAAGGAGCTGCGTCATCAGATCCAATCGACTATCGAGCAAGGCCGATTAATTCTGGCTCAACACACGATGAAGGTCGACACGAAGCCCTTCCGAGAAGCCAACATGGTAGAGTTGTCAGACTTCACTCCTACGAGCCAGAATTTTTCATTCCAGATCAACATGACGGGGCCTGTACGTCGTCGTGACGAGCAAAGGAGAGAGGCCGTTTTTGGCAAACGGCCCCAAGATCAAAATGAGCCAGGGCGACAGCATGTTACTGAAGAGCAAGTGCGTCATATCCGTAATCAGCTTCCTGCTTCCGATCGGCTTCTGGAAAAGTATGAATATCAGCACAAGCCGCGTCGCCGATATCAATCGGAAGAAGAGGAGTACGAGTACCGAACAGGGAGGACGCTGGGAAGGCGCCTGGCTGTACGCGACCACTGGCATTTCCCGTTCTTCAGGTACTGCTGGAATTCCGGCATGAGCCGTGTCGGTACCCCAGGACTGGGGTACCCCCTCTTGCTGTGTCTAGGCAAGGATCTTGTAGTTATCCTTAACTACATCCAAACAGCCGGACCCCTGCGGTCCGGAGTCCTGTTCTCCCAGCAGCGGCCCGGACCGTTCCACAGTTGGGAAAGGTCCGGAGACACCACGTGTCCCGGAAGAGGCAGGAACTCGTGCGCAAACAGCCGGGGCTCCGGACCTCCCAAGGAGACCGGACCCCCGCAGGGTCCCGGACCCCTCATGGGGTCCCGGACCCCCTGTATAGTAACCGGACCCCTCACTAAGGGAAGAAATCGGCACCCCGCGTCGGGGTGGTCTGGAGACGCCACGTGTCTGCAAGATATGGCCGTTTGGGTTTCCTTACTAACGTTCACCCACCATTGCATTCATTGCGGTAGGTGGACGTCTGCATTGATATGGCAGAAGCTGAGGCGTTTCATTGACCAGGGGACACTATTGATCGCATATTACCAAGGCAGTGAAGCCGCTGGCACCGCCCATACCGCATCTACCAGCCTGTCGTGACAGATGGATACGACGGCTCGGCTTCGCCCATTATGACGCTACATAATAGCCTTAGCAGGCCACGCCGCAAGCTACGCTACTCCAACGGGCGCCTCGCTGACGGGACAAGAGAAGACCCCCCTGAGTCAGAGGAGCAGCAGTACGCATATCGGAGGAAAGATTCGCTACCACTGTAGCCACAGTCACGTTGGGCCCACCTGTCGGGGCATCAACGTTCTATGTATCCGCTCCCCCTTGATCTATAAAAGGAGGGGGCGCCGCTAGAAAACCTCAGGCTGGGCAAGAGCCAAGGCTAGCAGAGGATAGGTTCATACACACCACCAAAAACAATACATCTCCCAGTGGACGTAGGGTATTACGCTCCGGCGGCCCGAACCACTCTAAATCGTGTGTTCTTGAGTCCTTGTCTCAGCATAGATCCAGCCCCATCGCCTAGTACTTCCCCGAGTACTCCCTCACTGGGAATAGGCGGGTGCGTTCCGCCACCCAGCTGTGGGTACCCCTAGAAACCCCACAACATTTTGGCGCCGTCCGTGGGGAGCGTCAGGCGCAGGTTGGATCTTCAGGCCTCTGGGCTGTGTTCTTCCTCTGCAACGACGAACCTGAAGATGAAGGAAGGCAGGGCCACACTCACTCCACCTGTCTTGGCACCGGCGCGGCAACGCCCTCGGTGCGGCGGCGCACGACAGCGACGCCTGCTGTGCGTCGCCACTGCGACACCTCGGAGCCGGCGTAGCGGCGCACAGCGGAGGCGCCGCTGGGCGCTGCTGCCCCTACGTCGACTCAAGGTTTTCTCTCAAGCAACGGCCACACCTCCTCTGCGGTGGCATGGTGTCGGCTCAAGGCTTCCTCTCAACATGGAGCCTGGAGCCGACGGCCATCCCGGAGGAAGTGGACCGTGTCGTCCTGCCGTCTCCAGCACTGGAGATCCACCTCAGCGTTGCTCGGTGCTGCTGCAGACAGGACCCCGCCACCTCGCGCGGGGGCCCCTGGCGCTAGCACCAAGGACAAGCCGGCGAACGACCGCACTTCTCCACGCGTCGCACCGGTCCATCTGCTGCGCAAGGGTTCTGGTTTTCATCGGCAACGGCGACGGCAGGGGAGGGGGCCTCTTCCATTCAAAGCCAAAGAATTTGTCTCATGCCATGTAAGCATGTGACAGCTCTTAGGCAAGGAGGGGTCCCCCGAGCTCCCGAGGTGATGCTGGATGATGCGGTTCAGGCACGCCCAGGGCGCCTTCACCTCCGAAGAAGAACACGCTGTATAGCATGCAGCCGTAGGTTACTCCTAAGAAAAGACTAAGAGAATATCTCCTTTGTAATAACGTGGTGCCTACGTGTGTGTCCAGAGCGGTCAAGGTCCGACCTTGTAAACCCGACCTCTGGCCCTATCACACAAACAGGCAAAAAACGGTCCGGAGCGGTGGAGGTCCGACCTCGTAATCCCGACCTCTGATGTATACCGTGACAACCACAATAATAAAGGAGATTTTCTTTCTCAGTTTTACCTAGGCTCCGCCCTGGTTTACATTTATTCGCCTTGGTTTAACTATTCTTGCCTCTTGAACGGAGTTTCCCTTGTTGCTAACAATTCAAGTTAAGCTGCTAACTATGGTCAGGTGAAGACACCCCTTCTAGCTGGAAGGCAGTCCGGACCCCTGAGGACCTGCTCTGGAGAAGTGGTGCTTGTATCCTGGGGTAGAGAAGCTCCGCGTAACTTAGCCTGGTAATGTACCCTAAGTTTACGTACTTCACTACCCTGTTACAAGTACTCTAGTATCCAGGACTGCTGTACTTAGAGGTCCCGGGCTCCCTTCTAGTATAAGGCTTGGTTTCTTTACACCTCACTATGAGGTCTGGTAGCATGCTTCATCAGATTGTCAGCAACGGTCGCTCCAAGTCCACTCCGGTGGCCCGCTCCGGCGGAGACCACTCGCCACGGTCGCTCCAAGTCCACTCCGGTGGCCCGCTCCGGCGGAGACCGCTCGCCACGGTCGCTCCAAGTCCACTCCGGTGGCCCGCTCCGGCGGAGACCGCTCGCCACGGTCGCTCCAAGTCCACTCCGGTGGCCCGCTCCGGCGGAGACCGCTCGCCACGGTCGCTCCAAGTCCACTCCGGTGGCCCGCTCCGGCGGAGACCGCTCGCCACGGTCGCTCCAAGTCCACTCCGGTGGCCCGCTCCGGCGGAGACCGCTCGCCACGGTCGCTCCAAGTCCACTCCGGTGGCCCGCTCCGGCGGAGACCGCTCGCCACGGTCGCTCCAAGTCCACTCCGGTGGCCCGCTCCGGCGGAGACCGCTCGCCACGGTCGCTCCAAGTCCACTCCGGTGGCCCGCTCCGGCGGAGACCGCTCGCCACGGTCGCGCCAAGTCCACTCCGGTGGCCCGCTCCGGCGGAGACCGCTCGCCACGGTCGCTCCAAGTCCACTCCGGTGGCCCGCTCCGGCGGAGACCGCTCGCCACGGTCGACAAAAGCCGGATCCGGGAAGTGGTGCTTGCTCCCAGAGTGATCCGAAGTCTGTGTAGCCGCTTAGCTTGGTTCCGTACCCTAAGCTTACACCTTCGTCGCCCTATGGAGAGCACTCTAGTACCTAAATCTGGCAACAGGTGTACCGGCCTCGGGGGTCCGGGACTCCCGCTCTCTACACGAGCACGTCAACGCGATCAAGTTGCGTAGAAACACATCCTGATAGTGGCCCCACCCGCGGGTTCGTACCTCTCCCGAGGTGGGCCCGGGGGCCACTGTCGGTACCCCAGGACTGGGGTACCCCCTCTTGCTGTGTCTAGGCAAGGATCTTGTAGTTATCCTTAACTACATCTAAACAGCCGGACCCCTGCGGTCCGGAGTCCTGTTCTCCCAGCAGCGGCCCGGACCGTTCCACAGTTGGGAAAGGTCCGGAGACACCACGTGTCCCGGAAGAGGCAGGAACTCGTGCGCAAACAGCCGGGGCTCCGGACCTCCCAAGGAGACCGGACCCCCGCAGGGTCCCGGACCCCTCATGGGGTCCCGGACCCCCTGTATAGTAACCGGACCCCTCACTAAGGGAAGAAATCGGCACCCCGCGTCGGGGTGGTCTGGAGACGCCACGTGTCTGCAAGATATGGCCGTTTGGGTTTCCTTACTAACGTTCACCCACCATTGCATTCATTGCGGTAGGTGGACGTCTGCATTGATATGGCAGAAGCTGAGGCGTTTCATTAACCAGGGGACACTATTGATCGCGTATTACCAAGGCAGTGAAGCCGCTGGCGCCGCCCATACCGCATCTGCCAGCCTGCCATGACAGATGGATACGACGGCTCGGCTTCGCCCATTATGACGCTACATAATAGCCTCAGCAGGCCACGCCGCAAGCTACGCTACTCCAACGGGCACCTCGCTGACGGGACAAGAGAAGACCCCCCTGAGTCAGAGGAGCAGCAGTACGCATATCGGAGGAAAGATTCGCTACCACTGTAGCCACAGTCACGTTGGGCCCACCTGTCGGGGCATCAACGTTCTATGTATCCGCTCCCCCTTGATCTATAAAAGGAGGGGGCGCCGCTAGAAAACCTCAGGCTGGGCAAGAGCCAAGGCCAGCAGAGGATAGGTTCATACACACCACCAAAAACAATACATCTCCCAGTGGACGTAGGGTATTACGCTCCGGCGGCACGAACCACTCTAAATCGTGTGTTCTTGAGTCCTTGTTTCAGCATAGATCCAGCCCCATCGCCTAGTACTTCCCCGAGTACTCCCTCACTGGGAATAGGCGGGTGCGTTCCGCCACCCGGCTGTGGGTACCCCTAGAACCCCCACAACAAGCCGATTGCCGACTATAGATGATTGTCTGGAGTGCAGGCCTCGGACACACTAGTCAGGCGATACTTCGGTGTTCCGGCGCTTGGGTCCCAAAGTGCGTCACGACGATCATGTTGAGCGCCAGACCAAGGGTGATTCCGAGCCAGAAGAAGAAGACAGGTACCATCGCCCACGGTGGTGCCCTGACGGGCTTAATCGCTCGTAGAAGCGTAGAGTACAGCGCTTGCGCAGTCTAGAAGAGGCAGAAGCAAGGTACCTCGATGTGCTGAGGAAGGCACGTCCGGATCTCGCAGAACAGGTCAGGCACAGGCGATGGGTGGAAAGGCGCCCTCCAAGGAAAGAGTGGTGCCACAAGCAGGCAAAAGCCGAAGAAAAGCCATCGGCTGATGTGAACATGGTGTTCAGGCTCCCATCAGAGTTCCGGGCACCTCAGCCGGAGGATTTGCCTGTTGCACAGTTGGATCTTGGCCCCCAGCCGATCATCTTTGAGAAGCCAAAGGAAAAAAGCTACAAACATTTGAAGGGGCTGTATCTCAAGGGCTTCATCAACGGTAAACCCGTCAACAGGATGCTGGTTGACACCGGTGCTACAGTCAACCTGATGCCATATTCAGTGTTGTGCCGGTTGGGGCGTTCTTCTGCCGACCTAATCAAGACCAATGTGATACTCAATGACTTCAACGGACAACCATCAGAGGCAATGGGGGTTCTTAATGTGGAGCTGACAGTGGGTCGCAAGACGATCCCGACTTCGTTCTTCATCATCAACAGCAAGAGTACATACATGGTACTGCTTGGGAGGGATTGGATTCACGCCAACTGTTGTATCCCTTCCACCATGCATCAGTATCTCGTCCAATGGGATGGCGATGAAGTAGAAGTGGTCCCTGCGGACGATTCTAGCGAAGTCTCGCTTGCAGATATGAATGCCTGGGATGCAGAAGCACAAGAGACGATCTCAGGGATCGCCCTGGAAGATTGTGATCAGATCGAAGCGACAAAAAATGGACTGAGGCTGGTCTTATCCACTGGCCTCACAGAGTAAACGCATCTTGGCATGCTACGGGGTGTAATAGAGATAGAGAGGCTGGTCCCAGCGACCGGGCCCAAAAAATAGAAAAATCCTGTTTGGGGTCGGAATTGTTGCATCATGTACATACGATGGCCTTCTCCAGCAGTTGACCACTCATTGACTATTTGGTTTTGAATGATGATGGGAGTATAGAAACGGCTAGCCCATGCGGTTGGCCAAATAATTTTTCTTGTCATCTCCCTGTGTTCGCCGCTGATCATGAGGATAACGAGGACTCGCCTGCGTTCACAGCTGGTTTTTCAGACGACGGCAAGCTAGGATATGGGTTCACGTCAGCTGATGATTTGGAAGAGGTTGACATCGGTCCTGGGGATAAGTCACGGCCGACATTTATCAGCAAGAAGTTGGATCCGGTCTTGCGTAAGGAGATGATTGCACTGTTGAAAGAGTACCGGGATTGTTTTGCATGGGACTACACCGAGATGCCCGGTCTAGACAGAAGCATCGTCGAGCATCGGCTCCCGCTCAAGAAAGGGTTTCGGCCGTTTCAGTAACGAGCACGTCAGATGAAGGCCGAAGTCCTAGAAGAAGTCAAGAAAGAGGTGGAGAAGATGTTGGATGCCGGGTTCATCAGGCCGTGCCGGTATGCAGAATGGATCTCTAGTGTGGTACTAGTGCAAAAGAAGGATGGCCGATGGCGTGTCTGCGTCAATTTTAGAGGTCTCAACAGGGCGACGCCAAAGGATGAATACCCGATGCCTGTTGCAGACATTGATCAACGCAGCTGCCGGCCATAAAATGATGAGTTTTATGGACGGTAATGCCGGCTACAACCAGATCTTCATGGCCCCAGAAGACGTGAACAAGACCGCGTTCAGAGTACCAGGCGCAGTCGGCTTGTTCGAATATTTGGTTATGACCTTTGGACTAAAAAATGTCGGTGCAACGTACGAACGTGCCATGAATTACATTTTTCATGATCTCATCGGCAAACTGGTAGAAATTTATATCGATGATGTCGTGGTCAAATCCAAATCAACTGGGGGGCACCTAGAAGATCTGCGTCAAGTTTTGGAGCGGACTCGAAGGTTTGGGCTCAAAATGAACCCAAAGAAGTGTGCTTTTGGCGTATCGGCCGGTCAATTTTTGGGATTCCTGGTGCATGAACGGGGAATCGAGATCGGCCTGAAGAGTCAAGGAGCTATAAAGACGATGAAGCAACTACCACAAAGAAAGAGTTGCAGAAGCTCATCAGTAAAATTAACTTTGTCAGACGATTTATTTCTAATCTGTCTGGGCGCATCGAACCATTCATGGGTTTAGTGAAGATCAAATCCGATGATGAGTTTCGCTGGGGGGCAGAACAGCAGCAAGCTTTCGATGAAATTAAAGAATATTTATCAAAGCCTCCAGTGTTGGTTCCTCCTCAGCAAGATAGGCCGTTCTATGTGTACCTATCCGTGGGTGACACTTCCATTGCTTCCGTGTTAATCCAGAAGCACGACGGCCAGGAGAGGGTGGTTTTCTACCTCAGCAGGCGCATGTTAGATGCCGAGACCAGGTACCCTGAGATCGAGAAGCTTTGCCTTTGCTTATTCTTTACGTGTACAAAGCTTCGTCATATTTTGCTCTCGGCGGAAACAATTGTCATATGCAAATCGGATGTCATAAAGCATATGCTGTCGGCTCCTGTCCTGAAAGGCCGGCTTGGCAAATGGATGTTTGCATTGTCGGAGTTCGATATTCGATACCAGCCTGGGAAAGCAGTCAAAGGATAGGCACTGGCGGATCTTGTTGCAGACAGGATCAGCACTGATATTACTGCACTATTTATTCGTGCTTGGGCTATGTTTTTTGACGGATTGGCTTGTGATGATGGATGCTGTGTGGGAATTCTGTTGGTGTCACCTCGAGGGGTGACTTACTCTTTTTCCATCAGGATGACTGCCCCATGCACGAATAATTTGGTGGAATATGAAGCCGTTCGCAAAGGGATGGAACTACTCCTCGAAGCTGGTGCAGAAGTGGTGGAAATATTTGGAGATTCGAAGCTGGTGATCTCTCAGCTCACGGAAGAATATAGATGTGAGAGCGAGGCTCTTTTTCCGATATGGATGCAGTGCCGTGAGTTGATGTCACGATTCAGGTACATCAATTTCCACTGGATACGAAGAACTCTGAACAATGAAGCTAATAATTTAGCACAGATGGCTTCTGGGTACAAGGAAACAGCCGATAGGGTCGATGTAGAAGTTCAGTTTCTAGAACCCGGAGACTGGAGAGCCGATATCTTCAATTACTTGAAGGATTTGGCTCGGGGGGCACCCAGAAGGATAAGACTCAAGGCCATGAAGTACGTTCTGATAGGGGATGACATGTTCTACAGGATCTTGGAAGGACTACTGCTTAAATGTCTGGAACCTTCAGAGTCAAATCGGCTCTTGCATGAGGTTCATGAAGGAGCCTGCGGTACTCATCAATCGGCTCATAAGATGAAGTGGCTGATTAGGCGATCGGGTTATTACTGGCCCACTATGCTTGAAGATTGCTTCAAATATTACAAAGGGTGTCAGGCATGTCAGAGGTTTGGCAAAATTCAGATAGTGCCAGCATCAGTAATGAATCCTATCATCAAACCGTGGCCATTTAGAGGATGGGCCATGGACATGATTGGTCAGATCAACCCGTCGTCTAGCAAGGGTCATCAGTGGGTTTTAGCTGCTACAGATTATTTCACAAAGTGGGTAGAAGAAGTGCCCATGAGATCAGTAGCGTCAAGAGATGTGATCAGCTTTGTCAAAGAGCACATCATTCACTGATTTGGGATCCCTCAGACCATTACAACCGATGGAGGATCGGTCTTTATATCAGAGGAATTCAGGAAGTTTGCCGATGATATGGGGATTAAGCTGATAAGATCATCTCCATATTATGCCCAAGCTAATGGACAGGCTAAAGCATCCAACCAGAGCCTCATCAAGCTCATAAAGAGAAAGATCGATGAATATCCTAGGCGCTGGCATGAGGTGTTGTCAGAAGCTTTGTGGGCGTATCGTATTTCATGTCACGGGTCCACCAAGACATCGCCGTACCATTTAGTCTACGGCCAAGACGCTGTGTTACCATGGGAAATCACGGCCGGATCAAGGCGTGTTGAGTTTCAGAATCATCTGTCTGCTGAACAGTATGTAGCCTTGATGAACGATAATGTGGAGGATCTGACAGAGCTAAGGCTTTGGTCGCTGGAGAAGATCAAGGAAAATAAGGCTAAAGTAGCTCGTGTGTACAACAAGAAGGTCAAGCCAAGGAATTTCCAGGTTGGAGACTGGGTTTGGGAGGCAGTATTGCCATTGGGAACTAAAGATAAAAAGTATGGCAAGTGGTCCCCAATTTGGCACGGATCGTACAAGGTTGATCAGGTTTTACCTGGGAATGCATACATGCTCGAGGAATTGGACGGCGCCAAGTTTCTTGTCGCTGTCAATGGCCAACACCTCAAGAAGTATTTCCCGAGCATGTGGGAAAGCGAGTGACGAAAGCCGATGAGATCCATCTGGCTGTAGTGTAATAGGCCAACACGTTGAGTTGGCTGGTAAAAAAAATCAAAAATCATGATAGGCCAACACGTTGAGTTGGCCAGTAAAAAAAAGAGAAAGGCCAACACGTTGAGTTGGCCGGTAAAAAAAACATGACAGGCCAACACGTTGAGTTGGCCAGTAAGAAAAAAGATAATGTCTGAGACAGCCGATGTGCGACCATCGACTTAAGATGTTTCAAACAGTTACAAGTTTTAGGTTAACAGGCGGTAATAATTGTTTCTTCAGTCTATCTATTGGTTCAGGAATTCTTCTATGGCATGGATGGCTTCTGTGCGGACGGCGTCTGCTCGTGCTATGATTGCTTCGTCATCCTTGTCATCGCCTGTTACTATCTGCCGACTCAAGGTGCTTATCTCTGCAAACTCCGCTTGTATCTGCTCGGCCATTTCCTGGGTTTCTTGTTTGGAGTTTGCGATGGAAGTTTCCTCAGCCTGGATGAGTTTCTTGGTGGTACGAACTTTTTCTTCGAGTTCTGCCAGTTCTTTCTTCAGGAGGTCGAGTCGGTTCATGTTGGCAGACACGTCAGCTTTGATATCTAGAGTTGCCTTCTTCTGGTTGAGGGCCTTGCACTTTTGGGTAATGTTAGCTTTCAGAGAAGCTTGAGAGCGACGTGCTTCTATTCTTTGTTGTGCTTTATTCACTTCTACCCGGAAGAATGGAAGATTGCTGGCTGGCCAAAGCTTGATTTGCAATGGCTCCGGGAGTTGGGATTCTATTTGCTCGAAGATGTTCTTTATCTCGCTGGAATCACCAACTAAAGCAGTGAGTGGAGCAGATAGTAGATCCTTGATGAGATGAAGCTGATGTGCCAAATTAGCCGATTGCTGCAAAGGTGGTGTTTTTGCTCCAGGGGCAGTCAAACTCATTGATACCGGGTCAAAGGAAAGCAAACTTGAAATGTCAAAGCCCTGTGGACATATCTGAAGTTAATAGGAAGATGCATTTATGAAGTTATCGACTGGTTCAGAATTGGTTCTTGTAATGTTACATGTTCTGAACAGGAAGTGATGATTGGCTCTGCTGTAGCTGATCCGGTTGGATTGGAGGTGACAACAGGGGCTTCGACTATGTCAGCCTGTTCGTCATGCATATCCGTCAGAGCATTTGAAGTTTCAATTGCCCCAGTGTCAGCTTCATGAATGGTGACTCCGTGTTGTACTGGGCTGCTGGTACCAAGGATATCTTCAGTTGCGTCCTGGGGATAAAATTACAGTCAACCAGAGTATGTGTATATGCAATAAAGAAGTTTTAGAAAGATGCGTTACCTGGTTGGTGTTGGACTCTGATGGACTCGGGGAAGCTGGTGTTGGTTTCTTGATAACGCGTCTCGTGATCATCTTCCTTTTCTTGGTTAAGACTCGGGGGGCAACAATTGCAGAAGTTTGTCTTCGTTTGGAAGCCGACTGAAGTAAGTCTGGCTGAATAGTCATTATCACTTTCTTCATTGATGGCAATCCTTTGCAGAAGAGTACATCAGGGGCAGTTGGAAGAAAGTGGAATGGCTCCCCGTTGCTGGTCATAGGTTCTGGACCATCTTGTTGCTGCAAACAGGGTGAGCAAGAATTAGACAAGTGGAAGGATAGAGTACTCAGAAGGGATAAAGTGCATAGATTCGGTACCTCTTCCTCGGGGATTACATATTCAGGATCAATTTGTTGCAGTCGTGGACCTAGAGCTTTCCTGAATATATGTGTTTTCCACATTCTCCACCATGTGCTAAAATCGATTGATGAAGGATTAAAGGATAGATCGGCTGGTATTGGAATGTGGAGATCATCGAACATACTGTAGCATCTTGAACTGGTGAGGCCATCAGGTAGATCGGCTCTACTCTCCACCAAGTGGTGAATATGGAAGTGGGGAGGGACCTGTCCTAGGCAGAATTGCCGAGCTGCTATGACTGGTTGGTAAGATTCATAACCTGGCTTGATAATTCTATTAGAGGTGCTAATGCCAACAGGAAGGAAGCCAGGTCGGATCATTAAAGAGTATAAATGCCGAGTGCTGTTGTCATCGGTAAAATTATCTAATCTGAAGGCAGTTGGGTTTTCAAAGGATTCAGATTCAGTGAATGGGAAATAGAGTGGATTATCCAGTCCCTTGTAGAAGATTCTGAACCAGTTTGCTGCATCTGCTGAATTCAGTTTACTGCCAGGAAGACTAAATAAAGCTTGGCCATAGCTAGTACATCTAATTGGTTTGCCACTCTCATCAGGAAAAGAGTTCTTGGTTAGGCCTTGGAAGTTCAGAATCTGGTGCTGAAAGTACAGTTATGCCCACAACTGAATAAACCACCAAGAGCCTCCAGTTCTCAGTTTCTTTTGGTTAAGCAAGTTAGATGTCATCAAATGGAGATATCTGTAGGTTTCTCCAAGAAAAAGTTTGCCTAGGCCGATGTGATTGCCATGGGCCAGGTGATAGGCCAAGGGAAGATAGTTCTTAGTTGGAGCTAAAGAAGGACCACAGAAGATGAAGTGCTCTAGCCAAAGATTTAAGAAGGCTGTGTGTTCTTTTTCAGTCACTGGACCTTTTGTTTTCATATGCTGATTCATGTAAGTGCCCCAGTTTATGCAGTTAACCTTGGAAGAAAGTTTGAAGGGGACTTCTGCCATTTTGTGGGCAGCTGGATTAGGAGATCCAATATCTAGGCCAGTGATCATGGTGACATCTAGCAGAGTGGGAGTCATGGGTCCATGACCAAAGAGGAAACAGTTCAGAGCATCAAACCAGAAATAGCCGATGGTTTTCAGAAGATTCTCATCTTTGTCAAGAGGAGATAATGATAAGCTAAGTGCATCGGCTATGTTCAAATCCTGCCACAAGGGCATATAAGCGTTTGCTACTCTGCTGTACCATGTAATCCAGCTCTCAGGAGGGTTGGGCCAGGCTCTTTAGAAGTCGGCCCAGAGGTTCAAGTCGATGTTTTGACTCACGAAAGGGATCCTATTTGCTTCACAAGAGATCAAATCTATGGGATTTTCATAGGTTTGTGGGCCAAGACATAAAGATTTTGGATTGGAGGGATGCGGCAGAAGGATGTCTGACACCTGAAGTTCAGAAATTCAGAAGTATGCATATGGTGTCATGTTTCAGAGTTTAGTGTTTCAGAGACTTAATAAGCTGAGGGAAGCTAAAGGATTAGGCCGAATATTACCTTCAGGTTGCAGATTGCCGCATCACCGATTGCAGAATCTGTTGTCTGAGCTGCAAAGTCTGACATGGTTCAGATCCGTTGACTTGGGGCTTGGTTGTTGTGGGCTCTGATTCGAAATACGGATGCTTGAGGAGTTCTTTCTCGAATTTGTAGAGCTGGGTTTTCGAATTACGTTCGGATTTGAGAGCTTGTTTTTGAATTCGGTTCAAGGTGGAAGTGATACTCTTCTCTTGTGCGGGTTGCTTCTAGTTTGAATTTCATCGGCTCTTGGATATTTATAGAAGCTTGATGCATTGCCATCGACTTTTTGGAAAGTAAACGCCATACACACAGAATTTAAGGAAATCGATTTCATTAATAGAAAGGTCATTACAAGGGAAAGCCGATTTTTACAAAGGAATTGATCCTTTGGCTTTGTGATCCTACCCCTACGATGCTACCTACATCTACCAATCGTAGGTATCTGAGTGCCTACGGTGCTTGGGGCTTCGCACTGATGCATCTCCGTCGTCGTCGTCGCTGCCGCTGTTGCCATCGTCGTCGGCACTGCTGCTGCTTCGTCCGCCGCCGCTGCTGCTTCCTTCTTCGCTCCCCTCCATGGGGGCTTTGAGGAATTGGTGGGGGTTTCCTCCTGCCGCCGTGTCATCGCTGGAGGAGTCGATCTCTTCGGAGGAGTCGGCTCCCTCCCAAGAGAAGCCGTCGTCTTCGCTGTTCTCCAGTTCCTCTTGGAACAGGAACTGGAGGTCTTCCTCTCCTTCAGTTTCGGGCTCGTCCTCCTCGGAGACAGTCCCGAAGTCGAACTCCTCTGCATCCCAGTGCAGAGGAGCCAGCGCTTCATACGCTGCAGTTGGGTCCCACTCCGGCGTCGGCTCCCGACTCTCTGGGATGGAGTCGATGGAGGAGGCGGAAAGGTATGAGGAAGAAGAGGGAGAAGAGGAGGAAGAGGAATATCCGAAGGAGTTGGAGCTAGAGGAAGAAGAGATCGTCATAGCTGGCAGAGGAGTGGGGTTTTCTGCGCTACTTGGCTTTGGGAGGAAGAAGGAGTTTGCTGTGAAGAAGAGCCGATTCGGGGTGAGGTTAAATAGTAAAAAGATGGAAGACGAATCGGCAGTTTCACGTCCTACGAAGAGCCAGTTGCAGAGACGTTGCGCCTTACTTGGTGGTTGCAGTGTGTTTAATGAGCATTAACGGGAAGATGAAGCGATGGAGTGGTTTTGGAACTATCATTGCCAAAACCAGGGGGGCATGTGTTATCGCCATGAATTAATAGGATTAATTTATGGGCCGAAAGCAAGATGGGCTTGAAGCAGGAGATTGAAGATGGCTTGTAAAACTCCCTCGTGTCGGCAGGAACTGAGCAGCAGTAGCGTAGCCAAGAGGAAAAAGTAGAGAAGAGGCAAGAGTGAGTACACAACTTGTACTCAACAAGTATAACACAAACTATGAGGCTCTAGGCTGGCTGACTCAACTGCATTAGCTTTTAAGTGTTGGCAAAATTTTATTAAAACTATTTACTACGAGTCGATGAATTACCATTAACCCAGTTACATAATAATTAATCAGAATTAATTATGATACTACTGAGAACCAAACCAAGACCAAGCCACCAAGGTAACCCCGAGAAGCACCTCCCTCGTCGGAAGGAGATAACTTCACTAATCAAAAGGAGGATCTGGGCCGCTCATAACCGTGAGCACGGCTAGTATACCAGTTTTACACTCTGCAGAGGTTGCACATCTTTACCCACAAGTCGTGAGTTACGCCAGTTGTTCATCACACTTCCTTAGGTGAGATGGCCAGCGACTCACTACGAGGCCTTTAAAAAGAATCTCGTTGGTAAGGCGTAACCGCGAGAGTTAGGTCGGCGACGATGGGGCCCACCTCCGGGGGTACAAGCACAGGAGCGCAATCCAAGCACAGACCAAGCCGGAGGAGCAGGGACCATTGAAGCTTACTACTCTTGCCCCGCAGGTAGGTTACTCCAAACCAAAAAGATCTAGTTATTACGCCAAGTCTATCCCATTCTAGCCTTGTGGTAGCGCTGTTGTCCCAGGTTGTCGCTCTATGAACCGGTCCTTATGCAGAGTGGCCAACCAAGCACTAAGCATCGTGCTGGCCCCCTAAACCATGTTTCTACAAAAACATCTTTTAACGAGACGTGAGCCACTCAAGCCACACAGAGTGCCACTCTCAGAATTAAGTTCAAGTAAATCATTAATCAAATTAATTAAAAGGACCAGAGTGTGTTATAGTGCAGCAACCTAGCACAACTAACCAAAATGCAACCCAAAGGTATATTTAAAGGATATAAACTGGCTAGGAAATCCTTAAAGGCATACAGTATTAAAATGCAGTATGAAATTGTAATTAAAGTGATAGGTTGTTCATGTTATACTTGCCTTCCTCATACTGCTCCTGCTGCTGCTCAATCTGCTCGGAAGACGGCTGCTCCTGGTACTGGTACTGGGGCTCCTCAGATGGATCAACGTCTACTCACGAACACATGGCCAAAACAATGCACAACGATAAGCATACAAGCAAACTCTAACAAAAAGCTAAAGAACAGTACAACATTACATAAAAACAGCGCACAAAACTACTCTAGAACTATTCTACGCATTACAACGATCGCGCGGACATAAAGAACGCTAAAATCGGAGCTAAAACGCGTTTTCTAGGCTAAAAACAAGTTCTAGGGGCTAAACTGCAAGAAAAAATTAAGCTCTAGGGGGTTTTCTGCAAAAACCGAGGACTAAAACGAAATTAAACACTAACTCTAGGGTCTAACTCGCAAAAACTACCAGACTGGACGGCGGGTTGTATTTTAAAGAAACCCAGGGTGTTAAGTGTTAAAAACCGGACCTAAATCTAATTGTTTTTGAACTACCAGGGACGGCGGGTTTATTGAAGAAGACTCCAGGGTCTCTTATGCAAAAGAGCCCAGCTGAAGCGGTACGCACGGATCTGATCCATTGGATCACGATCCGGCGGCTGAGAACAAAACGGTTCGGGATCTAATCTAAGCCGCAGGAAACGGATCCGACGGCCGGGATCGAATGGGCGCGCGGTGCGGCGGCGGGACACGCCGGAGCAGAGCTCCGCGGCGGCGGGCTCGCCGGAGGCGCCCAATCCGGCGCTCCGGGGGTCAAATAGGCCCGGAGTCGGGTCTGGGGTGGACTTCAAGGTATGCGTAATCCACTGGAAGTGGATTCGCGGGGCTGCAGGGTGCGTAGTGAGGTGCACGGCTATGAGGGCGGCTCGGGGCGGTGAGCTTCGCCGGCGTGGTGTGTTCCGGGGGTCCCAGGGGCTACGGCCCGTCTAATCTAGCGCCAAAACGACAAAGGGGGTGAGCTGGTGCTTACAGAGGGCTCGGGGCGGTCGATGACGAAGTGCAGGCGTGCCGACGGCGAGGATTGGCGGCGGAGCTGAGCGGAGCTCGCGGACGAGGTCGAAGCGAGGGCGCTCCGGGTTCCTGGGCGGTGCGGATCGACACGCAGGGCTCCTGTGAGGGGTACATGGGGGTCAGGATGGCCGGGGGTTGCACGGCGGTGAGCAATTGCTCAAATCAGAGAGCTCACCGGCGTGGCGGTCTTCGGCGAAGGTCCGGCGGTGCAGGGGCCTCGGCCGGGGTAGGAGGGCTCGGGGGGCCTCCTGGGGCTCAGTTGGCTCTAGCGCGCGGCTCCGGTGGCGCTGGAGCGTGGTGGAGCGCCGTAGCCGCGGCGGCGCAGAGCGGATGCGCGGCGGAGCAAAGGGAGGCGGCGGCTAGGGTTTGTGCTGCGGAATGGGAGGGGCGCAGGGGCTCCGCGGGGTCAATTTAAGGGCCGGGCGGGGATCTTGGGGAGGCGCGCCCAGGGAAAGGCCGGCGAGCATCTCGGCGGGGATCGCGGCGTGCGGTTGCGAGAGAAGGGAGAAGGCTCTGACGTGCGGGCCCGGGCGGTCAGTGGGGCGCAGGCGACGCGGAACCGAGAGCGGAGCGGGAGCGCGGGGCAGGCCGGGGAGCGGGCTGGGCCAGGGATGGCACTGCGGGCTGGGCCGGGGGTGGCACTGCTGGCTGGGCCGTCTCGGGTTGGGCTGCGGGGAAAGGAGAGGGAGGTGTGGGCTGGTGCTGGGTTGGGTTTTTTTTTTTGGTTTCGGGTTGGGCTGGGTTTTCTATTTTTCTCTTTCTATTTCTTTTCTTTTCTAAATCTAATTCAAGCAAAGTTTGAATTCAAATTTGAATTTGAATTCAAACCACACTCAAATAAAATTATGCACCAGCATGAATGCAACAAAAATTTAAACCTATGATAAATTTTAATTAATTAAGGAACAAAAATTAGATTAAATGCCAACTAAACACAATAAACCTTAGAAAATTCAACTAAAGCCAATTAATTTATTAATAAATACTGAAATTTAAATTAGGGTGTTACATACCCTACCCCCTTAAAGAAATCTCGTCCCCGAGATTTAGCTGGGCTGGCTAGCAAAGAGATCTGGATATGTCTTCTTCAACTCATCTTCTCGCTCCCATGTAGCCTCAGCTTCACTGTGATGACTCCACTGAACTCTGCACATCTTGATGCGCTTGTTCCGAGTAACCCTCTCTGATGTCTCCAGAATCTTCACCGGATGCTCAGTATAAGTCAGATCTTCCTGAACATCGACCCCATCCAGTGGTGCCTGCTCCTCGGGTACTCGCAAACACCTCTTCAGCTGAGATATATGGAAGACATCATGAACTCCTGAGAGACTGAGAGGTAACTCCAGGCGATAAGCAACTTCGCCTTTCCGCTCTAGCACCTTGAATGGCCCCACATACCGAGGTGCTAACTTCCCTTTGACATTAAATCTGCGGATTCCTCTCATCGGAGACACCTTCAGGTACACATAATCACCAACACTGAAAGTCAGGTCTCTCCGTTTGCCATCGGCATAGCTCTTCTGTCTGCTTTGTGCAATCCTCAGATTTTCTCGCACAGCCTGAACCATCTGCTCTGCATCATCTATGATCTCAGGACCGAAGAGCTGCTTTTCACCAATCTGATCCCAATAGAGAGGAGTCCTGCACTTTCTGCCATACAATGCCTCAAAGGGTGACTTCTTCAGACTGGCCTGGTAGCTGTTGTTATATGAAAACTCAGCATATGACATGCACTTATCCCAACTAGTACCATACTGAATAGCACAAGCCCTCAGCATATCCTCCAACACTTGGTTGGTCCTCTCTGTCTGCCCATCTGTCTGAGGGTGATAAGCCGTACTGAAACGTAGCTTCGTATCCAACGAATCATGGAGCTGCTCCCAGAAACGAGAAGTGAACTGAGACCCTCTGTCGGATATAATCTTCTTGGGCACACCATGCAAGCAGACAATCCGAGAGATGTACAACTCTGCAAGTCTAGCACCGGAGTAAGTAGTGGTCACTGGAATGAAGTGAGCAACCTTCGTCAGACGATCCACTACTACCCAAATGGAGTTGTACCCTTTCTGGGTACGAGGCAACCCAACAATGAAGTCCATAGTGATTTCCTCCCATTTCCACTCTGGAATCTTCAAAGGCTGTAACAGACCTGCTGGCCTCTGATGCTCAGCCTTGACACGCTGACAAGTGTCACAAATAGCCACGTACTCTGCCACTGAACGCTTCATCCCATACCACCAGAAACGTTCCTTCAGATCATAATACATCTTCGTGCTGCCCGGGTGAATAGAGTAAGCTGTATCATGGGCCTCACTCAGAATCAACTTCCGAAGATCCTTCACATCTGGCACACAGATCCGGTTCTTGTACCACAAGGTACCCTGATCATCCTCTCTGAAATGTGGAGCCTTGCCCTTCTTGAGCAACTCACGAATCTCCTGCAGCTTCTCATCATCTTTCTGATGCTGCCTGATTTCTGCCTCTAGGGTCGGTACTGCCTCGAATGCTGCACTGGAGGTATGATGCAAGAAGCCCAGACTCAACTGCTCGAACTCCTCGCATAACTCTGAAGGCATCTGGAAAGCCACGGCCATGTTGACATAACTTCTTCTGCTCAGAGCATCTGCTACAACATTGGCCTTGCCCGGATGATAGTGAATCTCCAGGTCATAGTCCTTGACTAACTCTAGCCATCTTCTCTGCCGCATGTTCAGCTCATTCTGCGTGAAAATGTACTTGAGGCTCTTGTGATCAGTGTAGATATCACACCGCTGCCCATACAAGTAATGCCTCCAAATCTTCAGAGCATTCACAACTGCGGCTAACTCAAGATCATGAGTAGGATAATTCAGCTCATGCCGACGTAACTGTCGTGAAGCATAAGCTATCACTCTGCCCTCCTGCATCAGAACACACCCAAGACCATCCTTCGAAGCATCACAATATACCGTGAACCTCTTCGTCTGGTCTGGCAGAGTCAGGACTGGCGCCGTAGTCAACCTTTTCTTCAACTCATCAAAGGCCATCTGACGCTCATCAGTCCATACAAAAGCCACATTCTTCTCCAGCAAAGAAGTCAAAGGCTTAGCGATCTTGGAGAAATTCTCAATGAACCTCCGATAATATCCAGCTAAGCCCAAGAAAGATCTGACTTCCTTTACTGTCTGCGGTGTCTCCCACTCAAGCACATCCTTCACCTCGCTCGGATCAACAGCAATGCCTCCCTGAGAGATAACATGACCGAGGAATGGCACCTCGTCAATCCAGAACTCGCACTTGCTGAACTTGGCATACAACTGATGCTCTCTCAATCTCTGCAACACGAGCCTCAGATGCTCTTCATGCTCTTCTTCTGTCTTGGAGAAGATCAGAATATCATCAATGAAAATCACCACAAAGACATCCAGATAATCCATGAAGACCATGTTCATCAGATGCATGAAGTAAGCCGGGGCATTAGTCAGGCCGAAGGACATGACCGTATACTCATATAGCCCGTACTTGCAGGTGAATGCCGTCTTCGGAATATCCCCAGGACGGATCCTCAGCTGAAAATAACCCGAACGAAGATCAATCTTCGAGAATATACGAGCACCTCGAAGCAAATCGAAGAGATCCTCAATACGGGGCAGTGGATGCTTGTTCTTGATAGTGACTGCATTCAGCTCCCGATAATCCACACACATCCTCTTCGAGCCATCCTTCTTATCTACCAGCAACAACGGAAAAGCCCAAGGAGAGAAGCTGCGACGGATATAGCCCTTGGCTAGCAACTCATCAATAGTCTTCTTTACTTCTTCATGCTCTATAGGTGCCATACGATAGGGCCGCTTTGCAATAGGAGCTGTGCCAGGCAAGAGATCAATGCAAAACTCAATGGCGCGTTCAGGCGGCATACCTGGCAAATCATCCGGAAAGACATCCGGGAATTCAGACACCACGCGAATACCGTCCGTGGGTCTAGCCTCCATCTGATGAAGAAATCCAGAAGGCTCTACTGCACTGATAACAACCTCTTGGCCACTGGAAGCTGATAGCAAGACTGTCCTCTGAGCACAATCTATCCGAACTCCCCATTTGGCCAGAGTCTCCATTCCCAGAATGACATCAATGCCCTTGGTGTCTAGCACCATCAGATCAGTACAGAACTCTACTCCCCTCAAAGAAACACTGACTCTCGGGCAGTAAGTGTGAGACCTCAACTGTCCTCCCGGTGAAGATACTAACAGGCACCTCTTTAATGTGCTAGTATGAATACCATGATGCTCGACAAAAGACTGAGTAATGAAGGAATGCGTAGCACCAGTATCAAAAAGCACTGTAGCTGGATATGAATTAACCATGAACGTACCAATAACCACGTTGGGAGCCTCGGCCGCTGACTCGGCCGTCACGTGGTTCACCCTGCCCTGTGCTGGCGCCCTGGGCTGAGCTGGGCGCCCCTGCTGTCCCGCCTGCGCCTTCCGGGGGCAAGCGTTGGCGTAGTGCCCCGGCTGGCCGCAGTGAAAGCAGGTGCGAGGAGGTCCCTGAGCCTGCTGTCCGGTAGGAGCTGCCGGACGTGGAGCCTGCGGTGCCGGTGGAGCCGGTGGAGCACGAGCCGGAGGTGCCGGTAACCTCTGGCCCTGACCTGCCTGCTGCTGCTGTCGAGGCGGGTACTGCTGTGGTGGCCTCTGCTGGTACTGCTGAGGAGGCCGGTACTGAGGCTGGTACTGCTGGGGCTGCTGGAGTCGAGGACGAGTGTTGCTGCCGGAAGCAACGGGGACAACCTTCCTCTTCTTGTCCTCCATCTCCAAGTGCTTACGCTCAGTGTTGAGCGCACTGTCAACCAGATGGTTGAAGTCGTCGAAGCGGAGGTTGAGCAGCGCGTACTGGAGGTAGTCCTCAAGACCCTCCATGAAGTGCTCCTGCTTCTTGCGGTCATCCGCAACCTCGGCAGGGGCGTAGCGAGCCAGCAGAAGAAAGCGATCACGATACTCCGTGACCGACATAGTCCCCTGAATCCACAAAGACAGATAGATATCGGAAGATTAACTCAAGATTCATAAGGATAGAACAAGGGGGTATTAGCTCAAGAGAAACCGCTGAATGATTATATTTAAGATTACCTGCTTCAGTGCAAGGAACTCCTTCTGTTTCATCTTCATAACGCCCGCGGGGACGTTGTGGCTGCGAAAGCGCTCCCTGAACTGGAGCCAAGTGAGAGACTCGCGGTCATGGACTGGGTGGGACTCCCACCAGTCCAAAGCTGCCCCTCGCAGCTGTCCTGCTGCGTACAAGATGCGCTCACGATCATCGCACTGGGCGATGTCCAGCTGACGCTCCACTGCACGGAGCCAGTCGTCAGCCTGAAGAGGGTCGGACGTGTGTGAAAACGTCGGCGGGTGACCCCTCAGGAACTCAGCACGCCTGTCGCGAGGCTGCGGCGGTGGAGGAGGCGGAGGCTGAGTGTGAGCGTGCTGAAGAGCCTGAACGGTGTTGTTCAGGGTAGCCATCATCTGCATCTGGAGCTGGAAGTACTGCTCCGGAGTCAAGGGCGGAGGCATCGGGATCCCAGTACTCTGGTTGTTCTGACCCTGCTGCTGGCCAGAACCGGAACCGGTGCTCCTGGTGTTCACCATCTGATTTGAACAAAAGATTTCACGAGTAAGGATATTATAAGAATAAACTCAGATGGATATGATAACTCTTTGCGGAAAAAGACTCAGCCATGATAAAGTAGACAGGATAGAGTTGACTGTTTTACCCCCAACGATCTAACTCATTTTATTAATTAGTTAACTTTAACATCTGAGTGATTTTCTTTAAACAAATTTAAACTACTAAGCTATGCAATCAGTCAAAAATCCAAATCAAACATGTAGCATAATAACAAGCAGACAATTTTCACAACTTAGCCGAGTTTAGCAAAAAGACTCGACTAACACAACGCGCCGCAGAACGTGCTATCGTATTATTATAAAAGGTCACCTAGCTAATACTCATGGTGGTCAGATGACTGATTCAGGCCAAAATCTACGAAACTATCCTTCAGAGAGAGAAATCAAGGCAAGAAGGGTAAAAAGTCAAAGAAGTCAAGGGGTATAATAGTAAAATAGTTTCAGTAGGCAAGGATTAGTGAGAAGAAGTCCTAAAACTCGACCAGTTCAATCTAGGCTTCGTCCTACAGTCGATATGGCTCTGATACCACTCTGTAACACCCGGTTTATAAAAGAACATAAACCGAGCAATCATATACGTGCCAGGATCAAGTCACACGTATATACAACAGAATGAACAGTATATCATAGCACATATCACGTAAAAAGACATAATAAAGCGAATACGAATGTTATTTATTACAATAATGACAAAATGTCTGATACAGCGGAAGCGAAGTACAAAAATACGATAAAGCTCTCCGAAGCTGAAGCAGGGCGCCACAGGGACGTCGACTGGGAGACGAAGCACCTAGAAGTCCTCGTAGTCCTGGTAGCGCTGGACGAACTCCCTCGTGTCGGCAGGAACTGAGCAGCAGTAGCGTAGCCAAAAGGAAAAAGTAGAGAAGAGGCAAGAGTGAGTACACAACTTGTACTCAACAAGTATAACACAAACTATGAGGCTCTAGGCTGGCTGACTCAACTGCATTAGCTTTTAAGTGTTGGCAAAATTTTATTAAAACTATTTACTATGAGTCGATGAATTACCATTAACCCAGTTACATAATAATTAATCAGAATTAATTATGATACTACTGAGAACCAAACCAAGACCAAGCCACCAAGGTAACCCCGAGAAGCACCTCCCTCGTCGGAAGGAGATAACTTCACTAATCAAAAGGAGGATCTGGGCCGCTCATAACCGTGAGCACGGCTAGTATACCAGTTTTACACTCTGCAGAGGTTGCACATCTTTACCCACAAGTCGTGAGTTACGCCAGTTGTTCATCACACTTCCTTAGGTGAGATGGCTAGCGACTCACTACGAGGCCTTTAAAAAGAATCTCGTTGGTAAGGCGTAACCGCTAGAGTTAGGTCGGCGACGATGGGGCCCACCTCCGGGGGTACAAGCACAGGAGCGCAATCCAAGCACAGACCAAGCCGGAGGAGCAGGGACCATTGAAGCTTACTACTCTTGCCCCGCAGGTAGGTTACTCCAAACCAAAAAGATCTAGTTATTACGCCAAGTCTATCCCATTCTAGCCTTGTGGTAGCGCTGTTGTCCCAGGTTGTCGCTCTATGAACCGGTCCTTATGGAGAGTGGCCAACCAAGCACTAAGCACCGTGCTGGCCCCCTAAACCATGTTTCTACAAAAACATCTTTTAACGAGACGTGAGCCACTCAAGCCACACAGAGTGCCACTCTCAGAATTAAGTTCAAGTAAATCATTAATCAAATTAATTAAAAGGACCAGAGTGTGTTATAGCGCAGCAACCTAGCACAACTAACCAAAATGCAACCCAAAGGTATATTTAAAGGATATAAACTGGCTAGGAAATCCTTAAAGGCATACAGTATTAAAATGCAGTATGAAATTGTAATTAAAGTGATAGGTTGTTCATGTTATACTTGCCTTCCTCGTACTGCTCCTGCTGCTGCTCAATCTGCTCGGAAGACGGCTGCTCCTGGTACTGGTACTGGGGCTCCTCAGATGGATCAACGTCTACTCACGAACACATGGCCAAAACAATGCACAACGATAAGCATACAAGCAAACTCTAACAAAAAGCTAAAGAACAGTACAACATTACATAAAAACAGCGCACAAAACTACTCTAGAACTATTCTACGCGTTACAACGATCGCGCGGACATAAAGAATGCTAAAATCGGAGCTAAAACACGTTTTCTAGGCTAAAAACAAGTTCTAGGGGCTAAACTGCAAGAAAAAATTAAGCTCTAGGGGGTTTTCTGCAAAAACCGAGGACTAAAACGAAATTAAACACTAACTCCAGGGTCTAACTCGCAAAAACTACTAGACTGGACGGCGGGTTGTATTTTAAAGAAACCCAGGGTGTTATGTGCTAAAAACCGGACCTAAATCTAATTGTTTTTGAACTACCAGGGACGGCGGGTTTATTGAAGAAGACTCCAGGGTCTCTTATGCAAAAGAGCCCAGCTGAAGCGGTACGCACGGATCTGATCCATTGGATCACGATCCGGCGGCTGAGAACAAAACGGTTCGGGATCTAATCTAAGCCGCAGGAAACGGATCCGACGGCCGGGATCGAATGGGCGCGCGGTGCGGCGGCGGGACACGCCGGAGCAGAGCTCCGCGGCGGCGGGCTCGCCGGAGGCGCCCAATCCGGCGCTCCGGGGGTCAAATAGGCCCGGAGTCGGGTCTGGGGTGGACTTCAAGGTATGCGTAATCCACTGGAAGTGGATTCGCGGGGCTGCAGGGTGCGTAGTGAGGTGCACGGCGATGAGGGCGGCTCGGGGCGGTGAGCTTCGCCGGCGTGGTGTGTTCCGGGGGTCCCAGGGGCTACGGCCCGTCTAATCTAGCGCCAAAACGACAAAGGGGGTGAGCTGGTGCTTACAGAGGGCTCGGGGCGGTCGATGACGAAGTGCAGGCGTGCCGACGGCGAGGATTGGCGGCGGAGCTGAGCGGAGCTCGCGGACGAGGTCGACGCGAGGGCGCTCCGGGTTCCTGGGCGGTGCGGATCGACACGCAGGGCTCCTGTGAGGGGTACATGGGGGTCAGGATGGCCGGGGGTTGCACGGCGGTGAGCAATTGCTCAAATCAGAGAGCTCACCGGCGTGGCGGTCTTCGGCGAAGGTCCGGCGGTGCAGGGGCCTCGGCCGGGGTAGGAGGGCTCGGGGGGCCTCCTGGGGCTCAGTTGGCTCTAGCGCGCGGCTCCGGTGGCGCTGGAGCGTGGTGGAGCGCCGTAGCCGCGGCGGCGCAGAGCGGATGCGCGGCGGAGCAAAGGGAGGCGGCGGCTAGGGTTTGTGCTGCGGAATGGGAGGGGCGCAGGGGCTCCGCGGGGTCAATTTAAGGGCCGGGCGGGGATCTTGGGGAGGCGCGCCCAGGGAAAGGCCGGCGAGCATCTCGGCGGGGATCGCGGCGTGCGGTTGCGAGAGAAGGGAGAAGGCTCTGACGTGCGGGCCCGGGCGGTCAGTGGGGCGCAGGCGACGCGGAACCGAGAGCGGAGCGGGAGCGCGGGGCAGGCCGGGGAGCGGGCTGGGCCAGGGATGGCACTGCGGGCTGGGCCGGGGGTGGCACTGCTGGCTGGGCCGTCTCGGGTTGGGCTGCGGGGAAAGGAGAGGGAGGTGTGGGCTGGTGCTGGGTTGGGTTTTTTTTTTGGTTTCGGGTTGGGCTGGGTTTTCTATTTTTCTCTTTCTATTTCTTTTCTTTTCTAAATCTAATTCAAGCAAAGTTTGAATTCAAATTTGAATTTGAATTCAAACCACACTCAAATAAAATTATGCACCAGCATGAATGCAACAAAAATTTAAACCTATGATAAATTTTAATTAATTAAGGAACAAAAATTAGATTAAATGCCAACTAAACACAATAAACCTTAGAAAATTCAACTAAAGCCAATTAATTTATTAATAAATACTGAAATTTAAATTAGGGTGTTACAATATGTACCCTATGTTATTCATAAAGGGGGGAACGTCATCACATCTCGCAAACAACAACTCTCGGCGCATCGCCACCCCTAATTCTAGGGTTTCATCCAAGTAAGCGCCATGCTGCCCTGATCGCCTCTTGCGATCAGGGCAGCGTTGTTCTTGCTTTTACCTTGGTATTACTCGTACTAAAGCATTTTTTATGGCGAGTAATGCTATTTATCTTGATGTTCGTAGCATGGATTTTAGTAGATCTATCGTGCTTTATTGCTTATCATCTACAAATATCATGTTGTTTTCATGCAGTCATGTTTTAATCTTATGCTAGTTCTTGTTGTGTAGAATTAGTTGCACGGAGACAACACCCTGCTTCTTTTCTGTCTAGTAGATCCAATCTGTTACGGTTTGCTCTTGTACATAAGAGTTAGCGTGATATCTACTAGGTTAGGCCTTGCAAAACGGATTGGATGATCCGGTGATGTATTAGATGTTTTGCCTTAGTCTTAACAGGGAATTGATCTGGGAATCGGCTCTTGCTAGTTCTTAGGCCTCTGTTTTGGGTTACGGTTTAGTTATTTCTTACGTTTATTAGGCCCAATCACGTGTAGGATATTCCGATCTAGCAGTGAAGCTTTGACCGTCGTGGATTAGTTTCTTTAGATTTAATTGAAGCAGTTTTACACTTATTTGCTTTATTTATCGATATCTGGATAGATGCAGATCCAATCTGACACCGGGACTCAATCGGCTCTTTAAAGCTGATGCAAGAGTCGTCCCGGGGAGCCGACCACGGCTCGGACTTATGTTTCCATGTGTTTGTGTATGCAGGCAAATCGTCGCAAGCACGTCTACACCTTCCTGATCGGGTATAGGTTAGGTGGCACGCCCTGCGTCTTCACAAGCCGCGGCGTGTGCTGGAATTGCGGGCCGTCGACGAGGGAGTAGTGCCTGCCAGTGCCCCGGCAACCTCCCGGCTCTTCGTGTTGCCTGTCGCTGCTCGCCGGTGGGTTTCGACCGACAACAAGGTTAAAATACAGAAACATGAAAAGCATGGAGAGAAATCCTAAACCATGGAATGTCATGTGGACAAAGCTGGGGAAGTTTATCTCCCATTCAGCAGGCCCGTCAAGAGACCATCCTTGGTAAAACTTCGAAGCTGAAGCAACAAGAGACGAGCACACAATCTTGTGGAAATGTTGATGAAGCATCAATCTATATGGCACGTGCACCATGTCAATGATGTGGACCTCCAACTCATGTGTATCATACATATAAGCCGACCATATTCCATCAATGAATACTGGCACCACCAGCTTTAATGAACATGGGAAAGAAATAATTAATAAAGCAAGTTAATAAATCACTTCAGATACTAATGTCATGAATTTGTTAAAATGCTGATACAGTCATAGATTAGAAGGCTGTAGGAATATTACCATTTGACATTGAGACAGCGGGTGCCCATAGTGGACAAATTGATTGAAAATTGATTTTGTGAACTCTGGCTCAACACCACCAATGCTCAGCATCTGCTTGTCGATGTGGGGATAGTTATGTAGTTGCAAAATTTGTAGGATTAATAAGTGTTGACGCTAATAAATTACATGGTATAATGGAGCATGTTGAAAAGCTGGCAATATTAGAGCTTCATACATACCACAAAATCAGACTCGATGAAATAACGCCAATGAGGGGCTGAATCTTGATTTGCCACTAAAGCATCAAGCTGGTTGAAGCAACGGAGTACAACATCAACATCATCATTATTCAATGTCTGATTAAGTGTTATATCGGGGCACTCCACGTTCTCGAACTTAATTGCACCGAATCTGGCTAATACCTCCTCTGCAGTAAGAACAATGTACCTAGGATGCTAGTGAACAACCCAATTCCTAAGCAAATGAAAAGAATGCACATATTTATTGAATACGAAGAAGAAATTAAATATTAAAACAATTGAACAAACAAATGAACGACAAAATCTGCAGTGCCGTAAGAAAGCTTGTACCTAGACATATCTGATGCGGCTGATGTGCTGAGCCAGAGTTGAAGCATCTCAAGGGACTCTTGATCAGGTTCAGGGTGCGGCATGACAGAGCTCCATGTGGGGGGTGGGGCAGGTGAAGCTGCCGGTTGGACCTTTTGGAAATTACGTGTGATTGGCTGGCCAAACAAAACGCTTCCATTGTGGCTGTTTGCATCATCGATCATGGATATAAGGTCTATGACGTAGTCATGTGCAAATTGTTTGGTATATGATATGGGGGACAAAGGATGACGGGATGATGAAGACTGCGGCTTGTCATTGAAATTGATGTTTGTAGCAACATTGTGTGATGGAGGTGTTGTTGGTAATTTGTGATGGCTGGAAGTGGCTATGAATTGTGGGTTGGGTGAATCAGCGCCGTCAATATCAAATGCAAGTGGGCGTTCTGAAATGAATATATAAATAGGACAAACATGAGCTAACTATTCAGCCAAAAAAAATATAAGTTCAGCATTTCGAGAGTGGGGTTGGTGACAATGTAACCAGGGGTAGTGACAAGTTACACAGGAAATAATATAGCGTACCTGTCCTTAGACGTTTGGACCTGGGTTCCGATGAAATAGTAACACGGACGGTCTTGCTGGTCGGGTTTGAAGTAACAGGTGTGGCAAAAGAATCAGGTGTAGGGACAGCTAGTGTGTTGCAGAAAATGTGTTAGAGTGAATTGTGATACCAAAAAAATGTAAAGAGCACATAGAACGTGTAGACATAATTTGAATAGGACACCAGCAAGGAGAAGTAGAGCATTACCGTTATTCTTGGCAGATGGTGTGGCTGAATCAGCCTGTGCATGGAGTGGCATCTTATGAATCAGTGGTATCTGAGATGAACCAACGTGCTGGACAAACTAGTCAAATAGGGTAGCATTGAGTTTCATGATGGCTGAACGAAGCTGGGATATTTCCCTAATCATAAGGGCGTTTTGCTGCTTGAAAAAAATCTACCGCGTACAACTTTTGCTGTGCAAAAGAATATATTAGAATGACATAGAATCAGTTAAACGGATTAGTAGCAAAAACACAGATAATTTAGACAGAATATGGCGGTGCAAAAGAACAGTGACTGCTAGAGTACCATAGCTGGGTATTTGGCGTTGATGTAAGATCCAAAATCAGTAGGACTTGAGAAAACCCAATTTTCGGGCATGACAGAAATGTTTGTTGCAGGCGATGCTTGTGCTTGGTTCTCTCGTATAAGAAGCTTTGTAGCGACACGGTTTTGAATAGGAACATGTGCATCAGACTAAAATGTGTGCCTCATGTAAGCACAAGACTCTTTAGAGCGTATCTGAAAATGGAAATAGTGGGAAACAATGCTGTGTTACACATGGTGTGACTATAATAACAAGGATAGCAAAAACAAATAAACTGACCGTGAAGAAGGAAAGAATGAAATAATGGTCAATACATACTAACCCCGATAAACGACAAATAGTCATCTTCGCCACGAGAAGCACACATTGTGGTCATTCGGCGAAGTGAATCTTGGTCGAAGACCTTTATACGGGGCAGTAATGTATGTTTCTTGTTTAAGGTCCGCAAATCAATGTTGTCCAAGAAAAGCACCTGCATTGGTGCAAAAACACAAGCAGAACAAAGGTTGTTTCAGATTAAGGTAAAACGGGTTTTTGTTTAAGAATTTTCCGGATCAGTAAATTGCTCACCTGGAGAAATAAATGGCATCCACTAAGGGATGTGATGCGACCCTTTACAAGCATCTCGTGCCTAGCCTTCTGAGCGGCCTCCATTACATACGAGTACACGTACCGGCACCAATTGAACCGATCTATGATCTCAGTATCCTTAAGAGCACCCCAAAAATCACCGTTGCCGTGGTTGTGCTTTGCTGATGGGGCCAGAAGATGTCCCATAACAAAAATAACGAAGGAAATCTTGAATCGGTCTAGCTCTAGACGCGAAGACTTGTCATCAACATGTTTTTGCAACACATACTCAAGTGATTTGAAGCTACGGTAATCCTTACCGCTAAGACCACAAGTGTTCCTAATATCAACTAACTGCTCAGGTGAAATCTCTGCGCTGGACACATCGATTTCACCACAAGGGATTCCAAACACAATACCAATGTCCTTCTCGTGCACGTAGATGCGACGAGACTCAGAAAAAACAAGGCAACTTTCATCTGTATCCAACCTACTGAGCAACCAAGATGAGAGCTTCAGATTTACCTTGGAAATGCAAGGGACTTCTAGTAACCCGCTGAATCCAATCTGATGGACAAATTCCTTCTTGAATTCACTGAACTTTGACACGATATTGTTGACTGCCTTGGGGGAACATCTGTTGGTGATTCCACCCGAAGAAGATCCTTCGTCATCACTTGAAGTGGGGGAAATCGCAGATGGCAAAGAGGAACGAGCCTTCGACGCACCGGGAGCAGAAACTGCGGGGTAATTACGGCGGGGTGGCTGGTTGGCGAATGTGGGCATCCAATGGGATTCACGTTCCTCCCCCATGGCGTGGGGTTGAAACGAGAGAGGGGAGGGGACAGACAGTAATGGATAGACAAGTGAACGACCAAGAACTCGGAATGGGTAAACTGGAGTACACTAGCAAAGTGCGGGATCAGTTATGTACCACACGCTCTGTAGCAGAAACTGATGTTGTGCTTTTTCGCAAATGCATTTCAGTTAACGCATTGTACCCATGGTTCATAAAACGCACTTTTTCCTGCTGGACACTAACCTTTCCAAATGTGTTTAGGGGCTGAGATATTTAGGCCATATTTATTTGGCAAAAAAATTTCTTATGCTACGTGTCGCATTGACTAACTAATTGCACAAGGCAACTTTTTTAGGTTGAGATGAATTGTTTAAACCTATTTAATCTATGTGTTGACATTAATTATGAAATACCAATGAAATGAGCTACAATATTCAAACCCATGTTGTACTCCCATGCTCCGAGAATGCTAACCCAACGTAACTTTCACACGCTCTGTAGCAGAACCGGCCAAATTATACCGTCTTAAGTGCGTTGACTATCATCTTAATAAATAATCAAGCTGCCACACGCTTAAAAAAAAGTGTAAGCCGACAGGCTGTCGTGTATTTTCTGATTAAACCACTGTACTCTAGGCTCACTGTTTGCACTAGAAGTCACACAGGAAAACGAGCACTGGTGATACACTTCTCTTGTGCATTTGAAACTCTGTATTTGACATATCAAACTTATCTGTAAAACTCAATATTATAAACTAATTTGAGAATCTATGTATGATTCTGTTGTGCATTTGAAACTCTGTATTTGACATATCAAACTTATCTGTAAAACTCAATATTATAAACTAATTTGAGAATCTATGTATGATTTGTATCACCAGTGCTCGTTTTCCTGTGTGACTTCTAGTGCAAACAGTGAGCCTAGAGTATAGTGGTTTAATCGGAAAATACACGACAGCCTGTCGGCTTACACTTTTTAAGCACGTGGCAGCTTGATTATTTATTATGATGATAGTCAACGCACTTAAGAGGATATAATTTGATTGGTTCTGCTACAGAGCGTGTGAAAGTTACGTTGGGTTAGCATCCTCGGAGCACGGGAGTACACCATGGGTTTGAATACTGTAGCTCATTTCATTGTTATTTCATAATTAATGTCAACACATAGATTAAATAGGTTTAAACAATTCATCTCAACCTTAAAAAGTTGCCCCGTGCAATTAGTTAGTCGACGCAACAGGTAGCATAAGATTTTTTTTGCCAAATAAACATGGCCTAAATATCTCAGACCCTAAACACATTTGGAAAGGTTAGGGTCCACCAGGAAAAAGTGTGTTTTATGACCATGGGTACAATGCGAGAATTGAAATGCATTTGCGAAAAAGCACGACATCATGTTCCTTCCTGCGTAAGGTGAGTACATATAGATAACAACTTAGTACATAGGTGTACAACTTGTGCTAGTATCCCCGGGCGTGATTCGGAACGAGGGGAAAATATCTGTACGCACATCAGCATAGTATATATAGATCACAGCTTAGTACATAGGTGTACAACTTGTGCTAGTATCCCGCCCGTGATTCGGAGTGAGGTAAAATATCTGTACGGACATCAGCACAGTGCATTGGTAGTGGATGTGTCAGGTTAGCATGGGTCAAAAGGTTGGCTGCCAGAGTGTACAGGGTTTGGCAAAAATGCACAGCTCAAGCCACCTTTATGTCATATCAACACAGAAAAGTTGCCTGGCAAAAGGTGAAGAACATTAAAAAAATGTAAATACAAGCCTCATACGGTGGGTCTGTACAGGAAATCGAGCGGTTGATGCGATGATGGAGGGTCAGGATAAGATGTTCACAGCTGCAAGGTGTACCGTTCATTTTTCCCGCCCAGGATGCGCAAATGATTGCCTAATCGTGGCGGTGGATGGACCATCATGATCTATCTGCACATACAGTGTACCTCGGGGGAGCTTGGGAGTCTCTTGTCTGCTCCGCGGAGGAGGTGTTTTCCCTTTCGGAACCTGACGGCTGAAGAGCTCGAATTTTTCAACTTTTCGGTCTTATTTAGTTGCAGAGTGTAAATTTTTTAAAAGAGAATCTTTCTATATTTGAAGTACTAAACTTAGACTAATCACAAAATTAATTACAGAACTCGTCTGTAAATCGTGAGACGAATCTAATGAGTTTAATTAATCCGTCATTAGAGGTTGTTTACTGTAGTATTAGTGTAGCAATTTAGCATCTAATTACGGCCTAATTAGGTTCATTAGATTCGTCTCGCGATTTACAGACAAACTGTGCAATGCGATTTTTATTTTGTCTAGATTTAAGTCTCCATACAGGTGTCGGAATTTTTTTTTTGGAATTTTAAATTATGCAGCTAAACAAGAGGTTCGTTTCGCTGAACTCTCTGTGCGATGCGCCATCTCTGCCAGCTTCAGGACCGCAGGTAGCCCACCTCCAAGTCTCAAGTGGCGTGACGTGTGATGAGTCGAGCCGCGAGGCGCCCCATGCTCTCGCAGTCTCGCTGATGCGCATGCACGATCCGCCGCTTTGCTGAATCGATTCCAGCATCCGCCCGGTGCGAATTAAAGCGTGCCTTTCTAATTGGGCACCGTATCCTATAAAAACTAAGATCCTGATGGAGACTTTGAAAATTCCAACAGAGACTACTGAATCTCCATCCGAGGGCAGCAGACAGAGGTGGGAAAAATTTGCATCTAGACGCCCGCCGTTCTCCTATCCTTTTGCACATCACCCCCTCCGTCCCGTCCGTCTGGATATCCGTCACCTGTGTCCGTTCCGTCCGTCGGTCGCGAGCGCTTCGACTCTCGCCTCGGTGACGAGCGCATCTCCCCCGCCGCCGCCGCCCTAGGGCTTCCTCCATCCTCCCACAGCGCCGCTGCCACCAGCAAGTCCAGCGCTGCCGCCCTCCCACAGAGCCGCCGCCCTCCAACAAGTCTAGCACCGCCCCCTCACCACAATTTGCCGCGGCCTTCCCCTCACCGCGATTCGCCGCCGGTGCCCCTTCGCCGAGGCACCGTCATCGCAATGCCGGCCCCTCATCACGAATCACCGCCGCCGGCCCCGCGCCAGGTTCCACAGGTAACTGATTATCGGCTCTATAACTTGGGAAAAATACTATCAGTCTTCAATTGCTCTATCAGTCTTCTGTTTCCTTCCTTTTTCAGAGCATGTTGACTCGATCACACACAAGCATCACAGTGCGCAAGGTTTCAGACGCTAAAACCCATGTTCAGAGTTCATGTGCTGATCGAGAAGGAACTCAGATGGTCCCTTAGATTGTCTTAGTACCCTGAATTCTTTGTTTTTCCAAACTGTTTACCAGTTCTTCTATTAGTCAGGATGAGGCAGGCTGACAATCTCATTTTACCAGTGAGAACGACTGAAGACTGAAGAGGAGGCTATAAGCCTGATGTATATAGCAGAATGTGATTAGAAATTGTAGCTAGAATGGGTCACACCACCAAGATGGAGAAATTCAAGTGCTCTTGCAATCTCCGTTGCTATCTGATATCTCCAATCCGAGATAAGGTGATCCTTGGCATCATTATCATCTGAAGAGCAATAGCAGTTACAAATATGAGACCACCAAATAATATGGTCAGTAGTTACAGGCATTGTTCAGAAAAAATTTCAGGGAAACAAACAGATATGTGTGCAAGTTAAATTTAGTAGACACATGAAACAATCAGATGTGTGTGCAAGTTAATTTTTTCGATTAGTAAGACCATCAAACAGTAAGGTTGGGACCTCAGAACCATTTTTGGTTCATGTGAGCGAACTCCATGGAGCGGCCGCCGGCTTCATGGTTGTTGGGCAGCATTTCCATAATTCCATTGGAGTTGGAGGCCGGCCTCCAAGGCCTTGAGACGAGGCCGGCGACGACCCTTCCGACGAGGGCGGCGGTGACCCGAAAGACGATGGCGGCGGCGCTGGTGGAGGCAGTTGAGGGCGGCGGCACTGGATGAGCTAGAGGGCAGCGGCGCTGTGGGATGGCACGACGGCGCTGTGGGGCGGAGGAAACATTAGGCGGGGGGGAGGGGAGCGCATCCGTGCGCGCTCGTGACAGAGGTGATGGAGGGAGACGGAACGGAGCGGACAGCGCGTGGGGGAACGGATGCAGGGGGATGTGCAAAAATCACAGGCCAGGTGGGGGACGTGCGGACGTCAAATTGTAAAATCTCCAGATCTGTTCGGTGCCCTCGGATGGAGATCATGTGGCTTCCGTTGGAGTTTCTAAAGTTTGCATAAGGCCTTTGGTTTTCATAGAATACGGTGCCTTCTAACTATCGGTGGCCTTGCGAATTCGGAGAAGGGAAACAGGAGCAGAGAACCAAAGCCCCTTTCAGTGGGTGCCCCCCCACCGGCCAACCGATGAGCTGAGCTCTCACGTCGGACGAGGTCACCGGTTGAGCTTAGCGTCCCCACCATACTCGACAGTGTCCGAACTGGATTCAGCAGCGAGCCTGTGATAGTTAGAAGGCACTACCGCCGGTGGACGACCCGCCGGCCCGGCCACCACTGTCGCACGTCGGCGCGCAGGGGCGAGCATGCGCCGGACGCCGGTGAGCGGTGAGCCATTCGGCCAGCTGGCCTGCTGCCCCGCGCAAAAGTGTAGGGCGAGTCGGCGCTCGGCGTTGACCGCCGTCAGGGTTGTCGTCGCTCCAGTGCAGGGCCAGGCTGGCTAGGCGGCAGCAGACACGTATCTGGATGGCCGCATCGCGAGCCACGGCCCCGGACAGTGACTGCGCCAGCGCCGCCGGCTCGACGACTTGGCTGCGGCGACGTGTATGTGTGTATCCTGGCGGGCGTGGCGGTAGTGGGCCGGCGGAGTAGGTAAGGTAGGCATGGGCGCGGTTTTTTATTTTTTTATTTTTTTATTTTTGTTTTTTATAAAAATATATTTTTGTGTTCGAAATTTCCATAAGTATACCCCGGCCGCCCCGCTACCGGGCGGCCGGGGCTTATCTGCAAAAAAACTCAACAAAAAATTGCACCGAGGTTCCTGGAGAACCGGCCCCCGGGCAGCGGGGCGGCGGGACCTGGCCGCCCGCCTACGGGGCGACCCCCCCCCGCCCTATATAAGTTGTTGGCGGCCCCTCACCCCCTCATTTGGCTCACTAAAAATCCAGAAAAAAAAAAGAAAAGAGAGGGAGGGAGGGAAAGGCAAAGCCGCGAAGCCCTGCCGGATTTTCAAGCCGGCGACTGTAGGTAACTAAAATTTTCTACATTTTATAAATAGATTATGTTGTAATTATTTTTTTGAAACAGTAGATTAGCAATCAGTTCAATTATTGTTAGGAGTGATTAGTGGTACATTTAGGTGCAGTTACTTATAATGATTAACGTTGATACATTACATTTAGTGTTAGATTTAGTATTAGAAAATACTAGAAAATTGTTAGAGAAGTATTAGAAAATCAAAAAAATTGCAAGATAATATTAGAAAATGGTAGAAAATGTTAGAAAATTATAGAAAATGTTGGAAAATTGTAGAGAATGTTAGAAAACTGTAGAAAATTATAGAAACTATTTTGTTGAAACAGTAGATTAGCAATCAATTTAATTATTATTATGACTGATTAGTGGTACATTTAGGTGTAGTTACTTGTAGTGATTAGCGTTGATATAGTACATGGAGGGCCAGGTGCCTCGCAAGGGGCTCCATTTCAAGGAACCCAGTTTAACTCTATGCCACATGCTGGAGGGGATTTAGCTAAATATGTGGTGCATAATTTTATGTGCTTATGTTTTATGGTCGAAGGCTCATACGTTATTATTTATACTCAGGATCACAACAGTTCACCGGAGCGGGGCCGTCTTCGTATCACCCTATGCCGCCACTAGGAGGATATGAAGGAGCCTCTTCCTATCCACCACCACCACCTCCAACACAGGGTACGTACAATAATTTGTACGGAATTGCATTCCCCTATTGAATGTTGCTTAAAATTTTTTTTGTCATCTGTAAGGTGGTCTGAAGACAACGACGCGGCCTCCATGGAGGACTTTACATGGTTGTTTGCTACGCCTGCCCAGGACGATGATCCCAGCTTGCATACACATGTGGCTCTGTTACGCCGTCCTGCCAGAGACGTGAGGCCACCGGAACGTCATAGCTACCCTACAGATCACGTACACGCACAACGTAAGAGAGGTCGGAATGGTAGGGGTGGTTAGTTGTTGGCACTTGTTTCTCTATTGTTATTATGGACTGTTTCGACTGTTCGGATTATTGTTGTTTATGATTGTGATAGTTTACTTGTCATTTGTTTCTATAGATATTATTAATGTGAACTTTTTATGTTTGTGGGTTCCATAATTCTCGTGAAATAAGGGAAGTTCTTGCGAATTTTTCCATGATTTAATGAAGGACAAGTTATGTGCGGGAGGAGTTAGCGGCCGAGATCCCGCCGACGATGATGACGACTACCGCATACAGAGTAAACTTCGTGACAAACTCGTATAGCTCAAAATAGGGACCATAGTGTATGTAGCTACGAGTATGAGATCACAGGTTGCCACTGCTTAGCACGGCGATCACGGGTTTCCCATATGTCGCATTGTTTGCCCAGACAAACGTGACAAAAGACGACAGCCCAATAGCAGCGTCCTTTCACCATTTTAAAAAGATGTGACAACACGGCAACCACACCAGCTCACATTCAAAGTAGTCTCTCGGGCGAGGACGACGGAACTGTTATTCTACAGCGAAGGTCTGTGGCGTGTAGTGGGGAAGGCAGCTGAAAGGATCGATGGACCAAGAGGGGGAGTGAATTGGGCCTTTTTCAATTTCTAAAAACACAATAAAGCAACCTTAACCTATGCAATGCTAGTAAGGCACCAATTCACCAACCGGATAACTAAGCTACCTACACAAGCTAAGAGAGAGATAAAAGGAAGTAAAGCCTAGCAAGGTAGAGCTAAGTTATGATCTCTAAGTCAAGCACATGAATAAATTGCATGAAAAAAAATGCTTGAATAAAGAGAGTGGACAAGTGACGACCGGATTTTTTCCCGTGGTATCGATGTGTTGGCACACACCCCTAATCCACGTTGTGACACTCACAAAGAGTCTTGTCACCTCCCAAGTCACCGAGATGAGGGCGCTCACTAAGAGTCTCCGTTCACCATCCCGGCGTGGTGGAGATCAAGCCACGTACAATCTTCTTCTCCGGGCTCCCACAATCCTTGGCAAGCTCCACGAGAAACACCTCGATCACCAAGATCGCCTAGGTGATGCCAATCACCAAGAGTAACAAGCTAGGGCCTTCACTTGAGCAAGAACCGATCACCAAGAACGGATGCACACAAACTTCTCTCTACTCAAGTTCTTAATCTTGCTTCTTGATTGATTGGATGAACAAGTATGTGAAAGATGAAGCTCAAGGTGGCTCTTGACTATAGTATGAGTGTTTGGATGTTGCCTGGTGTCAAGAGTGACAAAATAACCCATTGGAGGGGTATATATAGGCAGCTCACACGGATAGAGCCGTTGGAGAAAAAACTGCCAGAAAACTGCGTAGCGCCGGTTAATCCGACGTACCTCCAATAGTCATCGTCGGTTTAACCGATGAATGTAAACTGCCCCTTCTGAAAACTAGCCGTTACAACCTGGGCAGATTAACCGACGTATCATCGGTTTAACCGGTGAGTGTAGTTGTCCACTGATCAACTGAAAAACCAAGTCTCTGGACAACTGCACCGACGTTAACTCAAAACCATCGTCGGTTTAACCGGTGAGTACAACTTCAGAAATCCATGGAAAAACCATCTCACCGGTCAATTGCACCGACGTCTCATTTCAAATAGCGTCGGTTTAACCGGTGTATAGAACTTGAATTACCCTGGAAAAACCAACTCTGGACTAATGCACCAACGTTAAATTCAAACACGTCGGTTTAACCTGTGTATTGACTTGTCCAGACTCTGCTGACTTCGTTTAACCGACGTATAGAAAAGGGAGAGCGTCGGTTAAATCGGTGTTAACGACTTTTTCTGATTTGAGTCTTGAATGAAATCCAAATATTCTTGACATATAAGTTGAGAACCACTTATTTGAACTTCTAGAAACCTGAGTGACCATAGTGTGCATCCATTTTTGATTGACCATGTCCATGCTCAAGTTACTCGGCCTTAACCCCTCTTAATAGTGCGATCACTACAAAACTATAAAACCTATACTAACCTAAGTGTCCTTCTCAACCTTATGACACTTAGGACTAGAAAGATCCTTAGTCTTGACATAAATATGAGTTGAATACGGAGATCGCCTTTTTGAATAATGAAATTGAGGGGCCTCTTTTGACATATGACCAAATGAGCGATAATGATCTATTAAGCTGCACAAACCCATTAGTCACAATAATGGTTGTCACTAATCACCGAAACATACCTTGAGGGCCTAGATGCTTACAATCTCCCCTTTTTTGGTGATTGATGACAACACAAATATAAATAACGAGAGAGCGAGAAAGATAAAACAGGATAAACACAAGAAAACTCGGAAAAGGACCAAAGAGCTCAACGGCTCAAACGAAAACCATAGATATGTCTCAAACCACAGCAAACTCAAGTGACAAATGTACATATCCATGAACTAACACCAAATGTGATACAAAACATCATGGTCCTGATAACTACGAGCTCTCTCTAACTCTAACCTCCCCCTGACTCTCTCCCCCTTTGGCGTCAAAGCACCAAAAAGGCGAGCTACTCATCCGGCTGTCGTGGCACGGCAAGGAAGCGGTCCGGGTCGTCATCGTCGTCGTCGTCGTTAGACGGTGAACCCTCGGTGACAGACGGGAGCTGCTGGTCAGTACTGCCTGCTAGATCTGAACTGACTGGGGGTGTAGCTGTAGTAGAGGCTCTCGTGCTAGCACTGCCTAGGAGAGGATCCGTAGAAGTCGTAACCGGGTCAGCAGAAGAAGTGTCAACGTCTGAAGTCGTGACTGCTGATGCTGCCGGCTGCGTCGACTGTGGAAGCAGGGACTCCTCTCGTGCTCCCCCTGAAAGTAGTGTTTGTGGAATGATGGGGAGAGCGACTGTCGACGGTGAGTCCTGGAAGAGTGTGGTCGCTGGCAGTGGCGAGAAAAGCGGATGACCGATAGACCCAAGAAGTGCTGACATCGAGAACGTGGTCTCCGGTGTCGTCGAGAGAGCAGGAGCTGCAGTAGTAACTGGAGGAGGGGCTGGTGTGGCTGCAAGCTGAGGTGCTACAACACCCTGAAGTCCTGGCTGCTGTGGGGCGAGTCCGGTGTGAGAGTAAAGCTGTGAGATCATCCCGAACATCGCCATCATGCCCTGCTGCTTAGGCGTGCGAGGGTGGCATACGGTGGCATGGAGTAGTAGCGGTGGCGGCGCTGAGGTGCACGGCGGTGCGCGTGTACGGGCGGCGCAGGCGGTGGAGACGCGCGCGCAGGCGGCGCAGGAGGGCGTGCAGGCGGCGCTGCGGTGAGTGCTCGGAGGCAGCGGCTGGCTGGCGGCGTGCAGGCGAGCGAGGGTGCGGTGTGAGCGAGCGAGGGCGCGGCGGAGCGGAACGGCGATGGCAGCGTGGCGGTTCGAGACGGGAGGAAAAACGGGCGGCGGCGCGGAAAAGTGAGGACAGAGGACGCGGGCAAGAGATATATGACAGGTGGGCCCCGCGTTTTTCCTTAACGTCGGTTAAACCGATGCCTAGGTCTTGAGCGCCGGTCGATTGCATCGGTGCAGTTCACCCGTGACTCCAGGAAAATATCATCTGAGCGCCGGTTGATCCGACGTAATGCTTTTTGAACTCGCCGGTTGATTGAAGGGATCACCGGTTGATTGGCAGGTCAGATCTGTGTTACGTTCACCGGTTGATCCGATGCTGTCACTTTTGTATACGCCGGTTGAACGCCTGAAACTGACTGAGCTGAGACACACTTTAGTAATGCCGGTTAAACCGATGGGTATATATCCATTGAGCGTCGGTTTAACCGGTGAACCCAAAAACCTTCTCTCAGCTCACACTTCTATGCTAAGTCCAATAAACTTATAAGATTCAAATAAACTCAAGTTAATGGACTTGCATAGGCGACTTTACCCCTAAAAAATAGGATAGCACACTAGCTTAAAAGTTTTTCTTTTAGAAACCAAGGAAAAGCCGCAAAGCGAGACAAAGCACCAAATAAAATGTATGAGCCTTGTCATAGGAATATTGAAGATAGAGAGCTTCAAACTCATTATGACATGACTCACTAGGCAATAACGCACCTAACACTTTGCTCTTTTCACTTTTCATGAATTAAGATCTTGTATATGAAATAAGTCTCATTTTCATCAAGTGATCTCCTTTGTGACCCTTACGCATGCAATGATAATGCAAGCTACAACCACATGCGAAAGTAAGGTAAACATGAAGTGCACATCTATATGACAAGAAATGCATAGCAAGAATTTAAATTCTACTTGTCAAGTTTAAACCCACGGGAAGCTTCTTCATGATGAGCCTTTCTACAAGCCTAGAGGAAAACAAGTGGACCACCACCTCTAGCTAAACCCTTGCTCATCACTATCTTACCATCGTTAGACAAGTGTCCTATATGTATGCATTTTTCTATATGACATGGCAACTTACATGACGTTTGCCGCATCTAACACATTAAGCTCATTTCTTAGCCTAACAAAGGTACTCTCGTCTAAAGGTTTTGTGAAAATATCCGCCAATTGCTCCACGGATCTCACACCTTGAAGAGATATGTCTCCTTTGGCTTCGTGATCACGCAAGAAGTGATGGCGAATATCAATGTGCTTTGTGCGAGAGTGTTGAACCGGATTCTTGGCAATTTTTACGGCACTTTCATTGTCACAAAGAAGTGGTATCCTATCTAGTTTCACACCAAAGTCCAAAAGGGTTTGCTTCATATATAGGATTTGGGCACAACATGCACCGGCCGCTATATATTCCGCTTCCGCGGTGGACAAAGCCACAGAATTTTGCTTCTTACTCGACCAAGAAACTAGAGAACGCCCAAGCAAGTGGCAACCCCCGGAGGTACTCTTGCGATCCACACGGCTTCCGGCAAAATCCGAATCCGAGTATCCCAAGAGATCTAAGCTAGCGCCTTTGGGGTACCACAAGCCTATGCTAGGGGTGTGCTTGAGATATCGAAGGATCCTATTCACAGCCGAAAGGTGTGATTCCTTTGGGTTAGCTTGAAAGCGGGCACACAACCACACACTAAACATTATATCGGGCCTAGATGCGGTAAGGTAAAGCAAAGACCCTATCATAGAACGATAGAGGGATTGATCAACCGGTTTACCGTCCACATCCAAGTCGAGATGCCCATTGGTTGCCATGGGTGTCTTGATTGGCTTGCACTCATCCATCTTGAACTTCTTCAAGATATCTTTAGTATACTTTTCTTGATGGATGAATGTCCCTTCCTTCATTTGTTTGACTTGAAAACCAAGGAAGAAGGTCAATTCGCCAATCATATACGTGCCAGGATCAAGTCACACGTATATACAACAGAATGAATAGTATATCATAGCACATATCACGAATAAGATATAATAAATCGAAATACGAATGTTATTTATCACAATAATGACAAAATGTCTGATACAGCGGAAGCGAAGTACAAAATACGTATAAAGCTCTCCGAAGCTGAAGCAGGGCGCCACAGGGACGTCGACTGGGAGACGAACACCTAGAAGTCCTCGTAGTCCTAGTAGTGCTGGACGAACTCCCTCGAGTCGGCAGGAACTGAGCAGCAGTAGCGTAGCCAAGAGGAAAAAGTAGAGAAGAGGCAAGAGTGAGTACACAACTTGTACTCAACAAGTATAACACAAACTATGAGGCTCTAGGCTGGCTGACTCAACTGCATTAGCTTTTAATCTTGGCAAAATTTTATTAAAACTATTTACTACAAGTTGATGAATTACCATTAACCCAGTTACATAGTTATTAATCAAGTTTAATCATGTAACTGCTGAGAAACCAAACCAAAACCAAACCACCAAGGTAACCCCGAGAAGCACCTCCCTCGTCGGAAGGAGATAACTCCACTAATCAAAAGGAGGATCTGGGCCGCTCATAACCGTGAGCACGGCTAGTATACCAGTTTTACACTCTGCAGAGGTTGCACATCTTTACCCACAAGTCGTGAGCTACGCTAGAGGTTTATCACACTTCCTTAGGTGAGATGACTAGCGACTCACTACGAGGCCTTTACAAAGAATCTCGTTGGTAGGGAGTAACCGCGAGGGTGAATCAGCGACTATGGAGCAGGTCTAGTGGGCGTCAAGACACGAAGCACAGACGAGGCCACTCAGCACGAGGGCCATAGAAGCTTACCGCCCCTGCCCCGCAGGTAAGTTACTCCAAACCAAAACGACCTAATTATTAAGCCAAGTCTATCCCATTCTAGCCTTGTGGTAGCGCGGTTGTCCCAGGTTGTCGCTCTATGAACCGGTCCTTATGGAGAGTGGCCAACCAAGCACTAAGCACCGTGCTGGCCCCCTAAACCATGTTTCTACAAAAGCCATATTTTAATAAGACGTGAGCCACTCAAGCACGAAGCACAGAGGGCCACTCTCAGAATTAAGTTCAAGTAAACCATTAATCAAATTAATTAAAAAAGACCAGAAAGTGTTATAGCGCAGCAACCTAGCACAACTAACCAAAATGCAACCCAAAGGTATATATGAAGGATATAAAGTGGCTAGGAAAGTCCTTATAGGCATACAGTATTAAAATACAGTATGAAATTGTAATTAAAGTTATAGGTTGTTCATGTTACACTTGCCTTCCTCGTACTGCTCCTGCTGCTGCTCAAAGTGCTTGGAAGACGGCTGCTCCGGGTACTGGTACTGGGGCTCCTCAGATGGATCAACGTCTACTCACGAACACATGGCCAAAACAATGCACGAAAATAAGCATACGAGCAAACACTAACAAAAGCTAAGAAACAGTACATCAATACAATAAAACAGCAAGAAAAACTAAGCCTAAACTGTTCTACTCGTTACAACGATCGCGTGGATATAAAGAACGCTAAAAACGGAGCTAAAACGCGTATTCTAGGCTAAAAACAAGGTCCAGGGGCTTATTTGTAAGAAAACTGAAGTTTCAGGGGCTTTTCTGCTAAAACCGAGGGCTAAAACATAAATAAACATTAATCCCAGGGTCTAACTCGCAAAAAGACTAAGCCTGGACGGCGGGTTCAAAATCTAGGAAGCTCAGGGGTGTTCTTGCAAAGTTTTGGGCCTATCTGCGATTATTTTTCAAAATAGGTGGACTGCGGGTTGATTCTAGGAAAACTGGGGGGTTCTTTAACAAAAATGCCAGGCGAATCGGTATCCTTGGATCCAAGCCGTTGGATTTAGATCTGGCGGTTTAGATCTAAGGCCCTCGGGATCAAATCGTGGCCATTCATCCGAGATCAGGCGGCTGGGGGGGTTTGGGCGCGCGGGGCGGCGGCGCAAACCGCCGGAGTAGAGCTCCGCGGCGGCGAGCTCGCCGGAGCTGGCCGTTCGGCCGCTACAGGGGCTTGTTTGGGTCGAGGTTTGGTGCAAAAGGACCAGCGTTGAACACGTAACCCACCTGAGCCCAGAGCGAGGCACGGGGGTGAGCGGAGCTAGGCTGGCAGCGGCGGCGGCGGCACTGGGTGCCGGGAACTTGCCGGGGTGCGGCGTACCCACCACGGAAGGGGCCTAATTGCCCTTCTAACTAGCGCTACGGGAGTAGGTGGTCAACGCAGTGCTCACCAAGGCTCGAAAACAAGCGGTGACGCGGTGCTGGGCGGCCGGCGACGAGGACTGGCGACGGCGCTGGGCGGAGTTCGCGAAGGCGGGTGCTGGAGGGGTGCGCCGGCTCCGAAACTCCCTGGATCGACTCGGTAGAGGCCTGCGGGAAAGATACTGGGGTCAGGGCGATCCAAGGTGCTGCAACGGCATCGAATCGCCATGGCGAAACATCTCACCGGCGGCGGTCGTGGGTGGAAATCAGGTGCAGACGCGGCTCGGTCCGGGGCAAAGGAACTCGGAGAAGACTCCAGGTGCTCAGGCAATCATTTTGCGGGGGTCGTTGGCGTCCGTGGTGAGGTGGGGCGGCGTAGCCGCGGCGGCGCAGAGCGGTGGCACGGCGGGGCTGCGCTGTTGCGGCGGCTGGGGTGTGTGCGGAGCCAGCGGGATGGGATGGCGGCAGGGGATCCGCGGGGCGGTTTAAAGGGAGGGCCCGAGATCCGGCGCACGGGATGGTAGGGAACCGCCGGAGATCACGGCCGTGATCTCGGTGTGGCCGGTGAGCATGCGGAGGGAGCGGGGAAGAAGGGTCTGCAGGTGGCCCTGGGCTGTCAGCCGGGGCGCGGGCCAGCGCGCTGTGCGGGAGGCGGCTCACTGCGGCTGCCAGGTGGGGCCAAGGTGGGTCGGGGAGCTGGGCGTGGCGTGCGCCGCGGGGGGGAAACGGGACGGGCCGCTGCGGGCTGGGCCGAAGGAGCGGGTGTTGGACCGTCCTAGGGAAATGGAGAGGGGAGAGGGGTGAGCGTGCTGGGCCGCGGAAGATCGGGCTGGGCCGGTGGCGCGCGAGGAGGGAGAGGGAGTTGGGTTGGGCCCGGTTGTTGGGTTCTTGGGCCGGGTTAGTGTGGGGTTTGGGTTTGTTTTCTATTTTCCTTTCTCTATTCCTTCTCTATTTCTAATTCAAACAATGTTTGAATTCAAATCAAAATTTGAATTCAAACCACACTCAAATAATTAAAATTATGCACCAGCATGAATGCAACACCAAAATTTTAACCTTAGACAAAATTTTAATTACTTAAGGAACAAAATTGAATTAAATGCCATACTAAACACAATAAACCTTAGAAATTTAAATAAAGCCAATTAAACTTATTATTAAATGCTGAAATTTAAATTAGGGTGTTACATACCCTACCCCCTTAAAGAAATCTCGTCCTCGAGATTTAGCTGGGCTGGCTAGCAAAGAGATCTGGATATGTCTTTCTCAGCTCATCTTCTCGCTCCCAAGTAGCCTCAGCTTCACTGTGATGACTCCACTGAACTCGGCACATCTTGATGCGCTTGTTCCTAGTAACCCTCTCTGATGTCTCCAGAATCTTCACCGGATGCTCGGTATAAGTCAAATCTTCCTGGACATCGACTCCATCCAGGGGTGCCTGCTCCTCGGGTACTCGCAGACACCTCTTCAGCTGAGATATATGGAAGACATCATGAACTCCCGAGAGGCTGAGAGGTAACTCCAAGCGATAAGCAACTTCGCCTTTCCGCTCTAGCACCTTGAATGGCCCCACATACCGAGGTGCTAACTTCCCTTTGACATTGAATCTGCGGATTCCTCTCATCGGAGACACCTTCAGATACACATAATCACCGACACTGAAAGTCAGATCTCTCCGTTTGCCATCTGCATAGCTCTTCTGTCTGCTCTGTGCAATTCTCAGATTTTCTCGCACAGCCTGGACCATCTGCTCTGCATCATCTATGATCTCAGGGCCAAAGAGCTGCTTCTCACCAATCTGATCCCAATAGAGAGGAGTCCGGCACTTTCTGCCATACAATGCCTCGAAGGGGGACTTCTTCAGACTAGCCTGATAGTTGTTGTTATATGAGAACTCAGCATAAGACAGGCACTTATCCCAACTAGTACGATACTGAATAGCACAAGCTCTCAGCATATCCTCCAACACTTGGTTGGTTCTCTCTGTCTGCCCATCTGTCTGAGGGTGATAAGCCGTACTGAAGCGCAGCTTCGTATCCAACGAATCATGGAGCTGCTCCCAGAACCGAGAAGTGAACTGAGACCCTCTGTCAGATATGATCTTCTTGGGCACACCATGCAAGCAGACAATCCGAGAGATGTACAACTCTGCAAGTCTAGCACCGGAGTAAGTAGTGTTCACTGGAATGAAGTGAGCAACCTTCGTCAATCGATCCACTACTACCCATATAGAGTTGTACCCTTTCTGAGTACGAGGCAATCCAACAATGAAGTCCATAGTGATTTCCTCCCATTTCCACTCTGGAATCTTCAGAGGCTGTAACAGACCTGCTGGCCTCTGATGCTCAGCCTTGACACGCTGACAGGTGTCACAAATAGCCACGTACTCTGCCACTGAACGCTTCATCCCATACCACCAGAAACGTTCCTTCATATCATAATACATCTTCGTGCTGCCCGGATGAATAGAGTAAGCTGTATCATGGGCCTCACTCAGAATCAACTTCCGGAGATCCTTCACATCTGGCACACAGATCCGGTTCTTGTACCACAAGGTACCCTGATCATCCTCTCTGAAATGTGGGACCTTGCCCTTCTTGAGCAACTCATGAATCTCCTGCAGCTTCTCATCATCTTTCTGATGCTGCCTGATCTCTGCCTCTAGAGTCAGTACTGCCTCAAAAGCTGCACTAGAGGTATGATGCAAGAAGCCCAGACTCAACTGCTCGAACTCCTCACATAACTCTGGAGGCATCTGGAAAGCCACAGCCATGTTGACATAACTTCTTCTGCTCAGAGCATCTGCTACAACATTAGCCTTGCCCGGATGATAGTGAATCTCCAGGTCATAATCCTTGACTAACTCTAGCCATCTTCTCTGCCGCATGTTCAGCTCATTCTGCGTGAAAATGTACTTGAGGCTCTTGTGATCAGTATAGATATCACAACGCTGCCCATACAAGTAGTGCCTCCAAATCTTCAGAGCATGCACAACTGCGGCTAACTCAAGATCATGAGTGGGATAGTTCAGCTCATGCCGACGTAACTGCCGTGAAGCATAAGCAATTACTCTGCCCTCCTGCATCAGAACACACCCAAGACCATCCTTCGAAGCATCACAATATACCGTGAACCTCTTGGTCTGGTCTGGCAGAGTCAGGACTGGCGCCGTAGTCAACCTCTTCTTCAGCTCATCAAAGGCCCTCTGACGCTCATCAGTCCACACGAAAGCCACATTTTTCTCCAGCAAAGAAGTCAAAGGCTTCGCGATCTTGGAGAAATTCTCAATGAACCTCCGATAATATCCAGCTAAGCCCAAGAAAGACCTGACTTCCTTTACTGTTTGCGGTGTCTCCCACTCGAGCACATCCTTCACCTTGCTCGGATCAACAGCAATGCCTCCCTGAGAGATAACATGACCGAGGAATGGAACCTCGTCAATCCAGAACTCGCACTTGCTGAACTTAGCATACAACTGATGTTCTCTCAATCTCTGTAATACGAGTCTCAGATGCTCCTCATGCTCTTCTTCTGTCTTGGAGAAGATCAGAATATCATCAATGAAAATCACCACGAAGACATCCAGATAATCCATGAAGACCATGTTCATCAGATGCATGAAGTAAGCCGGGGCATTAGTCAAGCCGAAGGACATGACCGTATACTCATATAGCCCGTACTTGCAGGTGAATGCCGTCTTCGGAATATCCCCAGGACGGATCCTCAGCTGAAAATAACCCGAAAGAAGATCAATCTTCGAGAATATACGAGCACCTCGAAGCAAATCAAAGAGATCCTCAATACGGGGCAGTGGATGCTTGTTGTTGATAGTAACTGCATTCAGCTCCCGATAATCCACACACATCCTCTTCGAGCCATCCTTCTTATCTACCAGCAACAACGGAAAAGCCCAAGGAGAGAAGCTGCGACGGATATAGCCCTTGGCTAGCAACTCATCAATAGTCTTCTTGACTTCTTCATGCTCTATAGGTGCCATACGGTAGGGCCGCTTTGCAATAGGGGCTGTGCCAGGCAAGAGATCAATACAAAACTCAATGGCGCGTTCAGGCGGCATACCTGGCAAATCATCCGGAAAGACATCCGGGAATTCAGACACCACGCGAATACCGTCCGTGGGTCTAGCCTCCATCTGATGAAGAAATCCAGAAGGCTCTGAAGCACTGACTGTCACCTCTTGGCCATCAGATGCCGATAAGTGAACTGTCCGCTGAGCACAATCAATACGGACTCCCAATCTGGTAAGAGTCTCCATGCCCAAAATCACATCTATCCCCGAGGAGTCAATAACTATCAAGCCAGTGCGGAACTCTACCCCCTTTATGACAATACTAACTCGGGAGCAGATAGAGCATGTACGAATCTGACCCCCAGGTGAGGTAACTACCATAGCTGTCCTCATACAAGAAACCGGTATACCATGCTGCTCGGCAAATGACTTGGAAATGAAAGAATGGGTAGCACCGGTATCGAAAAGCACTGTAGCGGGGTGAGAGTTGACCATGAACGTACCAATAACCACGTTAGGAGCCTCGACCGCTGACTCGGCCGTCACGTGGTTCACTCGAGCCTGTGCTGGCGCCCTGGACTGCGCTGGGCGTCCCTGCTGTCCCGCCTGCGCCTTCCGGGGGCAAGTGTTGGCGTAGTGCCCCGGCTGGCCGCAGTGATAGCAGACGCGTGCAAGTGTCGAAGCCTGCTGTCCGGTAGGAGCTGCCGGACGTGGAGCCTGAGGTGCTGGCGGAGCTGGTAGAGCAGTACGAGCCGGAGGTGCCGGTAACCTCGGGCCCTGACCTGCCTGCTGCTATCGAGGCGGGTACTGCTGCGGTGGCCTCTGCTGGTAGTGCTGAGGAGGTCGGTACTGAGGCTGGTACTGCTGGAGTCGAGGGCGAGTGTTGCTGCCGGAAGCAACGGGGACAATCTTCCTCTTCTTGTCCTCCATCTCCAAGTGCTTACGCTCAGTGTTGAGTGCGCTGTCAACCAGATGGTTGAAGTCGTCGAAGCGGAGGTTGAGCAGCGCATACTGGAGGTAGTCCTCAAGGCCCTCCATGAAGTGCTCCTGCTTCTTGCGGTCATCCGCAACATCGGCAGGGGCGTAGCGAGCAAGCTGCAGAAAGCGATCACGATACTCCGTGACCGACATAGTCCCCTGAATTGACAAAGACAGATAGATATCGAAAGATTAAGTCAAGATTTATAAGGATAGAACAAGGGGCATTAGCTCAAAAGAAACCGCTGAATGATTATATTTAAGGTTACCTGCTTCAGTGCAAGGAACTCCTTCTGTTTCATCTTCATAACGCCCGCTGGGACGTTGTGGCTGCGGAAACGCTCCCTGAACTGGAGCCAAGTGAGAGACTCGCGGTCATGAACTGGATGGGACTCCCACCAGTCCAAAGCTACCCCTCGCAGCTGTCCTGCTGCGTACAGCACTCGCTCCCGATCATCGCACTGGGCGATGTCTAGCTGACGCTCCACTGCACGGAGCCAGTCGTCAGCCTGAAGAGGGTCAGACGTGTGAGAGAACGTCGGCGGGTGACCCCTCAGGAACTCAGCACGCCTGTCGCGAGGCTGCGGCGGTGGAGGAGGCGGAGGCTGAGTGTGAGCCTGCTGAAGAGCCTGAACAGTGTTGTTCAGGGTGGCCATCATCTGCATCTGGAGCTGGAAGTACTGCTCCGGAGTCAAAGGCGGCGGCATCGGGATCCCGGTACTCTGGTTGTTCTGACCCTGCTGCTGGCCAGAACCGGAACCGGTGCTCCTGGTGTTCACTATCTGATTTGAACAAAAGATTTCACGAGTAAGGATATTGTAGGAATAAATTCAGATGGATATGATAACTCTTTGCGGAAAAAGACTCAGCCATGATAAAGTAGACAGGATAGAGTTGACTGTTTTACCCCCAACGATCTAACTCATTTTATTAATTAGTTAACTTTAACATCTAAGTGATTTTCTCTAAACAAATTTAAACTACTAAGCTATGCAATCATTCAAAAATCCAAATCAAACATGTAGCATAATAACAAGCAGACAATTTTCACAACTTAGCCGAGTTTAACATACGACTCGACTAACACAACGCGTCGCAGAACGTGCTATCGTATTATTATAAAAGGGTCACCTAGCTAACTCATGGTGGTCAGATGACTGATTCAAGCCAAATCTACGAAAACTATTCTTCAGAGAGAGAAATCAAGGCAAGACGGGTAAAAAGTCAAAGAAGTCAAGGGGTATATTAGTAAAATAATTTCAGCAGGCAAGGATTGGTGAGAAGAAGTCCTAAAACTCGACCAGTTCTATCTAGGCTTCGTCCTACAGTCGATACGGCTCTGATACCACTCTGTAACACCCGGTTTATAAAAGAACATAAACCGAGCAATCATATACGTGCCAGGATCAAGTCACACGTATATACAACAGAATGAACAGTATATCATAGCACATATCACGAATAAGATATAATAAATCGAAATACGAATGTTATTTATTACAATAATGACAAAATGTCTGATACAGCGGAAGCGAAGTACAAAATACGTATAAAGCTCTCCGAAGCTGAAGCAGGGCGCCACAGGGACGTCGACTGGGAGACGAACACCTAGAAGTCCTCGTAGTCCTAGTAGTGCTGGACGAACTCCCTCGAGTCGGCAGGAACTAAGCAGCAGTAGCGTAGCCAAGAGGAAAAAGTAGAGAAGAGGCAAGAGTGAGTACACAACTTGTACTCAACAAGTATAACACAAACTATGAGGCTCTAGGCTGGCTGACTCAACTGCATTAGCTTTTAATCTTGGCAAAATTTTATTAAAACTATTTACTACAAGTTGATGAATTACCATTAACCCAGTTACATAGTTATTAATCAAGTTTAATCATGTAACTGCTGAGAAACCAAACCAAAACCAAACCACCAAGGTAACCCCGAGAAGCACCTCCCTCGTCGGAAGGAGATAACTCCACTAATCAAAAGGAGGATCTAGGCCGCTCATAACCGTGAACACGGCTAGTATACCAGTTTTACACTCTGTAGAGGTTGCACATCTTTACCCACAAGTCGTGAGCTACGCTAGAGGTTCATCACACTTCCTTAGGTGAGATGACTAGCGACTCACCACGAGGCCTTTACAAAGAATCTCGTTGGTAGGGAGTAACCGCGAGGGTGAATCAGCGACTATGGAGCAGGTCTAGTGGGCGTCAAGACACGAAGCACAGACGAGGCCACTCAGCACGAGGGCCATAGAAGCTTACCGCCCCTGCCCCGCAGGTAAGTTACTCCAAACCAAAAAGACCTAATTATTAAGCCAAGTCTATCCCATTCTAGCCTTGTGGTAGCGCGGTTGTCCCAGGTTGTCGCTCTATGAACCGGTCCTTATGGAGAGTGGCCAACCAAGCACTAAGCACCGTGCTGGCCCCCTAAACCATGTTTCTACAAAAGCCATATTTTAATAAGACGTGAGCCACTCAAGCACGAAGCACAGAGGGCCACTCTCAGAATTAAGTTCAAGTAAACCATTAATCAAATTAATTAAAAAAGACCAGAAAGTGTTATAGCGCAGCAACCTAGCACAACTAACCAAAATGCAACCCAAAGGTATATATGAAGGATATAAAGTGGCTAGGAAAGTCCTTATAGGCATACAGTATTAAAATGCAGTATGAAATTGTAATTAAAGTTATAGGTTGTTCATGTTACACTTGCCTTCCTCCTACTGCTCCTACTGCTGCTCAAAGTGCTCGGAAGACGGCTGCTTCGGGTACTGGTACTGGGGCTCCTCAGATGGATCAACGTCTACTCACGAACACATGGCCAAAACAATGCACGAAAATAAGCATACGAGCAAACACTAACAAAAGCTAAGAAACAGTACATCAATACAATAAAACAGCAAGAAAAACTAAGCCTAAACTGTTCTACTCGTTACAACGATCACGTGGATATAAAGAACGCTAAAAACGGAGCTAAAACGCGTATTCTAGGCTAAAAACAAGGTCCAGGGGCTTATTTGTAAGAAAACTGAAGTTTCAGGGGCTTTTTTGCTAAAACCGAGGGCTAAAACGTAAATAAACATTAATCCCAGGGTCTAACTCGCAAAAAGACTAAGCCTGGATGGCGGGTTCAAAATCTAGGAAGCTCAGGGGTGTTCTTGCAAAGTTTCGGGCCTATCTGCGATTATTTTTCAAAATAGGTGGATTGCGGGTTGATTCTAGGAAAACTGGGGGGTTCTTTAACAAAAATGCCAGGTGAACCGGTATCCTTGGATCCAAGCCGTTGGATTTAGATCTGGAGGTTTAGATCTAAGGCCCTCGGGATCAAATCTTGGCCATTCATCCGAGATCGGGCGGCTGGGGGGGTTTGGGCGCGCGGGGCGGCGGCGCAAACCGCCGGAGCAGAGCTCCGCGGCGGCGAGCTCGCCGGAGCTGGCCGTTCGGCCGCTACAGGGGCTTGTTTGGGTCGAGGTTTGGTGCAAAAGGACCAGCGTTGAACGCGTAACCCACCTGAGCCCAGAGCGAGGCACAGGGGTGAGCGGAGCTAGGCTGGCAGCGGCGGCGGCGGCACTGGGTGCCGGGAACTCGCCGGGGTGTGGCGTACCCACCACGGAAGGGGCCTAATTGCCCTTCTAACTAGCGCTACGGGAGTAGGTGGTCAACGCAGTGCTCACCAAGGCTCGAAAACAAGCGGTGACGCGGTGCTGGGCGGCCGGCGACGAGGACTGGCGGCGGCGCTGGGCGGAGTTCGCGGAGGCGGGTGCTGGAGGGGTGCGCCGGCTCCGAAACTCCCTGGATCGACTCGGTAGAGGCCTGCGGGAAAGATACTGGGGTCAGGGCGATCCAAGGTGCTGCAACGGCGTCGAATCGCCATGGCGAAACATCTCACCGGCGGCGGTCGTGGGTGGAAATCAGGTGCAGACGCGGCTCGGTCCGGGGCAAAGGAACTCGGAGAAGACTCCAGGTGCTCAGGCGATCATTTTGCGGGGGTCGTTGGCGTCCGTGGTGAGGTGGGGCGGCGTAGCCGCGGCGGCGCAGAGCGGTGGCACGGCGGGGCTGCGCTGTTGCGGCGGCTGGGGTGTGTGCGGAGCCAGCGGGATGGGATGGCGGCAGGGGATCCGCGGGGCGGTTTAAAGGGAGGGCCCGAGATCCGGGCGCACGGGATGGTAGGGAACCGCCGGAGATCACGGCCGTGATCTCGGCGTGGCCGGTGAGCACGCGGAGGGAGCGGGGAAGAAGGGTCTGCAGGTGGCCCTGGGCTGTCAGCCGGGGCGCGGGCCAGCGCGCTGTGCGGGAGGCGGCTCACTGCGGCTGCCAGGTGGGGCCAAGGTGGGTCGGGGAGCTGGGCGTGGCGTGCGCCGCGGGGGGGAAACGGGACGGGCCGCTGCGGGCTGGGCCGAAGGAGCGGCTGTTGGGCCGTCGCAAGGAAATGGAGAGGGGAGAGGGGTGAGCGTGCTGGGCCGCGGAAGATCGGGCTGGGCCGGTGGCGCGCGAGGAGGGAGAGGGAGTTGGGTTGGGCCCGGTTGTTGGGTTCTTGGGCCGGGTTAGTGTGGGGTTTGGGTTTGTTTTCTATTTTCCTTTCTCTATTCCTTCTCTATTTCTAATTCAAACAAAGTTTGAATTCAAATCAATTTTTGAATTCAAACCACACTCAAATAATTAAAATTATGCACCAGCATGAATGCAACACCAAAATTTTAACCTTAGACAAAATTTTAATTACTTAAGGAACAAAATTGAATTAAATGCCATACTAAACACAATAAACCTTAGAAATTTAAATAAAGCCAATTAAATTTATTATTAAATGCTGAAATTTAAATTAGGGTGTTACACCATTAGATTCATCAAACTCCACATCACATGTTTCTTCAACTAACCCGGAGGTTTGATTGAATACTCTATATGCTTTGGAGTTTGATGCATAAGCAAGAAAGAAACCTTCATCACATCTACTCTCAAACTTACCGAGCCTTTTCTTCTTATAAATGAAGCATTTGCAACCAAAGACTCGAAAGTAGGATATATTTGGTTTCCTCCCGGTGATGAGCTCATATGGAGTTTTCTTGAGGAGTCGGTGGGGATACACTCGGTTGGATGCATGACACGCCGTGTTGATTGCTTCCGCCCAAAACTTCTCGGACGTGCCATAATCATCCAACATTGCTCTTGCTAGGGTGATGAGTGTCTTGTTCTTTCTTTCCACCACTCCATTTTGTTGAGGCGTGTAGGTGGCGGAAAACTCATGCTTGATTCCCTCTTCATCGCACCATTCTTCAATCTTCATATTGTTGAACTCGGTGCCGTTGTCACTCCGGATTTTCACAATTGGGGAGTTGTACTCCCTTTGAGCTCTTCTTGCAAATGTCTTAAAGATTTCCGGAGTTTCACCCTTATCGCCTAGAAACATGACCCAAGTGTAACGTGAAAAATCATCAACGATTACTAGGCAATAGAGGTTACCAACAATGCTCTTGTATGTAGTTGGACCAAAGAGATCCATGTGTAGTAGCTCGAGTGGCTTGGAGGTAGACAACATCGTCTTGATGGGATGATGTGTTGCAACTTGCTTCCCGGCTTGACATGCTTTGCATAACTTGTTCTTGTCAAAAGTGACGTCCTTCAAGCCGGTGATCATCCCTCTCTTGTGGGCTTTCTTGAGGTTGCTCATGCCAATATGAACAATTCTTCTATGCCAAAGCCACCCAAGAGACGACTTGGTGAAGAGGCATGTCATGGTGCTTGTTTGCTTTGAAGAGAAATCCACCAAGTAAATGTTGCCATACCTAAACCCCGTGAATACCAATGACTTGTCTTTTTCATGAGTTACTACAACACCATTTTTGTCAAAGGCACACGTTAGTCCAAGATCACACAATTGAGCAATAAAAATGAGATTAAAACTAAGTGCTTCTACAAACAAGACATTAGAAATAGATAAATCTTTAGAAATTGCTATTCTACCCAAACCTAAAACTTTTCCTCTTGAGTTATCACCATAGGTGACATGTTCATGATCGCCGGGGTCTTCAAGAGTGGTGAACATGCTATCATTGCCGGTCATTTGTTGAGAGCAACCGCTATCAAGTACCCAATGTTTTCCATCGGCTTTGTAGTTCACCTACACAAATGAGATTTCACTTTTGAGTTTTAGGAACCCAAACAAGCTTTGGGCCTTGCACATGTGTGACAAGAGCTTTTGGGACCCAAAGTTGCTTGGGGAGCTTCTTCTTTGACTCCTTAGCAATTTTGCCAATGAACTTGGCCTTCACCTTGCCCTTCACTTTACTCAAGAGAAAATGGTTATTTTGAAACATTGATGAGTAATTCTTGGGTAAATTAGGAAGAGGACGTGATGGTAAAGTGCACTCCCTAGTGTGGTGCCCGGTGACTTGGCAATGTTGGCAATATGAACCAACTTCCTTGATGAAGCTAGTCTTGATCTCCGGAGAAGGAGTAGTAGCTATGTTTGGCTCCAGAAATGAACCAAGACCTCTCTTGCCATAGTCACGGGCATTGTTGAAGAGAATCTCCTTGTGGATGTATTCTCCTCTTGAGAGCTTCTCCACACTACTCTTGAGGCTTGCTACTTGATCCATCAATTCCTTTTCCCTAGAAAGGGCAAGCTTGGGCAAAGCATTAGTAGCATTATCATTGATGAGTAGGTCATCACATGAAGTAGAAACATTGACCTTCTCAATAGTTTCATGAGCAAAGTTCTCAAGACTTGGGTCAATTGCTTCATAGGCAAATTCAAGTTCTTGATACTTGTGAGCCAACTCCCTATGCTCTTGTTTAAACTTTTTGTGGCTCTCTTCAACTTGATTAGCGAGTACAAGTGACTCATTGTGCTCTTTGAGCAAGTCATTGTACTTGCCAAGCAAGTCGGAGTGGGCAAGCTCTAACTTGGCATGAGTGCTCTTAAGAATCTTGACTTTGCCCTTTTCCCTCTTGATGACGGATGTATACTCATTAATGAGGTTAGTGAATTCATAAGGGTCAAGCTCTTCGTCACTATCATCTTCACTATCCACCTCACATACCTTGGTGTTACCTTTTGCCATGAGGCACATAGGAGGCGGAGGTAGTGGTGGTTCTTCATTTGTGAGGGCGATGGTGACGATATCTTGTTCCTCATCACTTGACTCTTCACTTGATGAGACATCGGTCACCCACTCTTGTTTTTCCACCAAGAAGCTTCTCTTGTGTGCTCTTTCTTCTTTGGGAAGAGCTTGGTCTTCTTGTCATGGCTCTTCTTCTTCCCAAGTCTCTTGTTTTTGTTCTTCCTTTCCTCTTCTTCATCATCGCTTGAATCATGGCGATGCTCGCTCTTGTTATCCTTGTTTCTTTTGTCCGGCTTGGGGTAATTTGGACGGATGTGACATTTTTCTCCACAATTGTAGCAAATTTTGTTCTTGACATCCATTGGCCGGAACATTCCCTTTTTCGAGTCAAAGTTGAAACCCTTCTTATTGATCTTGTCATTCAAGCGTGTGAACTTTCTCATCATGAGAGCAAGTTCTCCATCATCTTCAATATCGGATGAGCTTTCATGATGATCATCTTCTTCATTGCTTGAGCTTGAATCTTGCTTGATCATCTTGAGCTTGCGGGATTTGTTTGCCTTGGTCTTTAGAGCAATTGATTTGCTTGAAGTTGGCTCTTCGGACATACCAAGGATACCCATTTCATGAGCGCGAATTTCGCCCACAAGTTCTCCCACTTCCATTAAGTCAAGATTCTCCTTTTGAATCATTGCATTGATGATGTTGTACTTGGGCTTCGGGAGGAGCATGAGAATCTTGCGATTGATGGAGCCACTGTCAATTTTGGATATTTCAAGTGCATTAATGTCCTTGACAATGACATTCAAGCGAGAATACATATCATTGCAATTTTCATGAGCTAGCATTTTAAAGGAATCATACTTAGCTCTAAACAAGTGATATTTTTGCTCACGAATTTTAGTGGAGCCTTCATGAATTTCAATGAGCTCTTTCCAAATATCACTTGCTAAGTCCATGCCATTAACTCTAGCAAAGACTTCCTCATTAATGGCTTCGAAAATTGCATTTCTAGCCTTGGCATTCGACTTTAGTTGTTCGGTGGTGGGAGTTCAACCCGGTCTTAGTTGCCAACCACACTTCAGGGGCAATCGCATCAAGGTATGCGGCCATGCGAACTTCCAATAAGCAAAGTTCTTGCCCTCGAAGTGAGGCGGCGAATCACCCATCTTGGCCATAGCTCTAGGCGGTGAGGCCTAATGATCCAAATGAGCAACGAGGCTCTGATACCAATTGAAAGGATCGATGGACCAAGAGGGGGGATGAATTGGGCCTTTTTCAATTTCTAAAAACACAATAAAGCAACCTTAACCTATGCAATGCTAGTAAGGAACCAATTCACCAACCGGATAACTAAGCTACCTACACAAGCTAAGAGGGAGATAAAAGGAAGTAAAGCCTAGCAAGGTAGAACTAAGTTATGATCTCTAAGTCAAGCACATGAATAAATTGCATGAAAAAAAATGCTTGAATAAAGAGAGTGGACAAGTGACGACCGGATTTTTTCCCGTGGTATCGATGTGTTGGCACACACCCCTAATCCACGTTGTGACACTCACAAAGAGTCTTGTCACCTCCCAAGTCACCGAGACGAGGGCGCTCACTAAGAGTCTCCGTTCACCATCCCGGCGTGGTGGAGATCAAGCCACGTACAATCTTCTTCTCCGGGCTCCCACAATCCTTGGCAAGCTCCGCGAGAAACACCTCGATCACCAAGATCGCCTAGGTGATGCCAATCACCAAGAGTAACAAGCTAGGGCCTTCACTTGAGCAAGAACCAATCACCAAGAACGGATGCACACAAGCTTCCTTCTACTCAAGTTCTTAATCTTGCTTCTTGATTGATTGGATGAACAAGTATGTGAAAGATGAAGCTCAAGGTGGCTCTTGACTATAGTATGAGTGTTTGGATGTTGCCTGGTGTCAAGAGTGGCAAAATGACCCATTGGAGGGGTATATATAGGCAGCTCACACGGATAGAGCCGTTGGAGAAAAAACTGCCAGAAAACTGCGTAGCGCCGGTTAATCCGACGTACCTCCAATAGTCATCGTCGGTTTAACCGATGAATGTAAACTGGCCCTTCTGAAAACTAGCCGTTACAACTTGGGCAGATTAACCGACGTACCATCGGTTTAACCGGTGAGTGTAGTTGTCCACTGATCAACTGAAAAACCAAGTCTCTGGACAACTGCACCGACGTTAAGTCAAAACCATCGTCGGTTTAACCGGTGAGTACAACTTCAGAAATCCATGGAAAAACCATCTCACCGGTCAATTGCACCGACGTCTCATTTCAAATAGCGTCGGTTTAACCGGTGTATAGAACTTGAATTACCCTGGAAAAACCAACTCTGGACTAATGCACCGACGTTAAATTCAAACACGTCGGTTTAACCGGTGTATTGACTTGTCCAGACTCTGCTGACTTCGTTTAACCGACGTATAGAAAAGGGAGAGCGTCGGTTAAACCGGTGTTAACGACTTTTTCTGATTTTGCCTTTTCTGATTTGAGTCTTGAATGAAATCCAAATATTCTTGACATATAAGTTGAGAACCACTTATTTGAACTTCTAGAAACCTGAGTGACCATAGTGTGCATCCATTTTTGATTGACCATGTCCATGCTCAAGTTACTCGGCCTTAACCCCTCTTAATAGTGCGATCACTACAAAACTATAAAACCTATACTAACCTAAGTGTCCTTCTCAACCTTATAACACTTAGGACTAGAAAGATCCTTAGTTTTGACATAAATATGAGTTGAATACCGAGATCGCCTTTTTGAATAATGAAATTGAGGGATCTCTTTTGACATATGACCAAATGAGCGATAATGATCTATTAAGCAGCACAAACCCATTAGTCACAATAATGGTTGTCATTAATCACCGAAACATACCTTGAGGGCCTAGATGCTCACAGCAGCATCTAGGCACGATCGACCGAGCGGCAGCGATGCAGTGCTGCGAGTCTGCATGCACAGAGATGCATCGAGTAGTCAGTTCGAGAATTGAATACTCTTCACTGTGTTGTCATGTAGGCTTTTTCAGGTGCATTTACACTCCACACTCCGGGTAGCAGACCTTTGTGCGCCTATAAATACTCCGAAGTTTGTGAACTGCCAGCAGCACTCAAACACCAAAGCTCATTGTATATCCAATATCTGGAGGTGGGTCTAGCGGGAAGAACTACTATGGTTTTGGGAAAGAAAAAGGGGGAAGAAAGGGAGACCCCATAATATGGGAGGGACCTCTTGGACTTGATTCCTTTCCGGAACCATTGTTTGAGTTTCCGCCACAGCACAAGAGTGAATTTACCAATGAAATTCCTCTTCGACAATACGATAACCGTAGAAAACCGTGGCCAAAATGCAGACATGGTGAGGACTGCTTAGTGCAGATGTGCACCGTGGAAGTGAGCGAGGGTAACAAAGACGACGAAGATGATGATAACAGCAATGCTGCCGCTTCACAGGATGAACCATGCACTATTCCTTACTGCAACCGCCATTGTCACAAGAAGAAGGGCCCTGCCCCTCCGGCACCACCGCCTGCACCACCTGCAATGGGTAGATACTGCGGAGAAGACTCAACGCAGTTTGCTACGTGGGGGTACGGCTACTAGGACTACCTAGTACTAGTGACATGCTGCATCATTGTATTTGTTGTGTTTTTTTAAATTACCTAAGGCATGTTAGATTAGTTCAGAATCTGTTTACCATAGTTGCAACGGGTTCTGCCATGCCACTGCATGTCTGATGTGTATTTTATTAACGTTGTATTATGATGTAATTCCTATGGTTTACATTGTGTAATGTAGTTTTTAGTTCTTAATTCTTACCGTTATATTTGATGTGTAGTTCACAGGATTCTAGTCTCCTGAAAAGGTCCGAAAATATTAAAGGCAAGTTCGAAGATTCACTAAATTGCTTGTGCGTGCGTGGCACCTCGGCGCCGTGATCTGTGGCGCCAAGACGTGTTATCTCGGCGCCACATATTACGGCCCCAGGGTCTATTTCTGCAAAAAGGGCACATATGTGAAATTATTTTGCGAAAAAGACTAAATTGCAAAAATTACGGCCGGTTGCCCCGTAGCCGGGCGGCCAGGGCCGGCCGCCCCGCTGCCGGGCGACCGGCCCCCAGGGACCTGCGCGCAATTTTCTCCCTGAAATTTTTTTCACAAATGCCCATGCCGCCCCACTGCCGGGCGGCCAGGTCCCGGCCGCCCGGCAGCAGGGCAGCCAGGGTATATTCCTGTAAATTTCCAAATCGAAAATATATTTTTGTAAAAAAAAACTAAAATATAAAATATAAAAAAACCGTGGCATGGGGCCAGGGCTGGGTGGGCTCCGGGGTGTCTGGCTAGCAAAAGCCGCGCCGTACTTCAGGGTCCCTCGGCCGGCCGGCGGCATCTCCCTTCCGATGTGACGGCCCAACCGTACAAAGAACACAAGTACGCGGACACTAGCGGCCTCGCTGGAGAACAGCCTCAGGGAAGGTCTGATGAAGCCTGTGTGACAGTGTGAGGATAAACACGGTGAGATGGCATTGGCATGGACGATGCCCTGCCCCGGCCCCATGGCCGTCGCTACTGGGCACTGGCGAGCTACAGCTACTGCCTACTGGTGTTTGGAACTCAAAAATTCGGATACGGGATACACGGTGTCTGCCTGTCTGATACATGCGCAGCACCTACCGTCGTCGTGCTACCATGAATCGCAAGCTGCAAAGGACAGGTCGTATTCAGCTACTACTACACAAGATCTTGCTGTGCACAATCACAGGCCCAAGCAGCCGAAGCTTCATACGAGTACTGCACATCACCGTCGCCGGTCGCCGCCTACCGAAGCACGCGCCCGACGACGACGGAACGTGCGTCAGCGAGCGCATGTATTGGGAGCGCATGTACACCGGCGGCGTCTTCGTGCGTCTCTGCTCTCGATCCACGGGCGCACAGCTGCTCTGCTCTGAGCCTCCGACGAGACACGGGAGGCAACGATGACGCCATGACAATGACCGGCACACGCGGGGTTTGGCGCGATCCTGTGAACTGTAATCCCTGCGAGACAGGAGATTAAAGATTATTAGGAGCTCCGGCGGGGGTGGGTGAGGTTCCCATAGAAAACAGAGCGGTTTATATATCGGTTCTGCACCGTACGCACAGCGGAATTGCGAGCGCGAGCAGAGCAATGATCCAATGCGCAGCCAAGCCAATTGCGGACAGATGGACCGGAGGTTTGCGGCTGTAATCATGGCCACACTCAGCTTTGCGTCTGCCGACATGCCTTGCCCACGATAAAGATAAGCGCACGAGTAGTTAAGCGGCATTCCTGGCAAGGACGACTGGACGAGGGCCAGGCGCGCCAGGCCACTAACTGCTAGCTATCTGAAAAGATTTGAGCTGAGCTGCAGACAAGCGCTGTGTTTAGTTTCAAAATTTCTCGCTCCAAATTTCACTATTCACCTATCATATCAAATATATTGCCTTATGCATGCATGAAGTATTAAATGTAGGTAAATAAAAAAATTAATTGTATAGTTTTGATATACACGACGAGACGAATCTTTTGAGTCTAGTTAAGTCATGGTAAGGCAACAATTAGCACAAACAAACAAAAAATATTACAGTGTACTACAATATCCGATGTGATACTTTTTACCGCTATTTTACGGATGTGATACTTTTTTCCGCTATTTTACGGTAGAGCGCAAGTTTTTCTTCCGTTCTGAACGCTCCTCTCTCGCGTCCAGACAGAGCGGCACCGCTGTAGGGGACTCAAGCCATGACCATCGCTGTGGGAGCTGGGACTCAGGTTGGGACTTGGGGTGGATATAGAAATGAGTGGAAACTGAGAGGAAAGGTCCAAAGATGCAGACTCCAGGGTAGTACACGCACATAACAGTAGCGTGGCAGGCTCTGACGGTAGAGCACATGTGGGTACGTTTAGTTCTAAAAAAAATTCCTACATTAACAGTCACATCAAATTTTCGGATATGTAAATGGAGCATTAAATGTAATTTAGAAAATAATTAATTATACAATTTAACTGTTTCATTCGAGACGAATCTTTTAAACCTAATTGATCCATAATTGAATATTAATTACTAAATAACAACAAAATATACTATAATACCAAAATTCAAACTTTTCATCAACTAAACACAACCGTGCTTCTCTATTCTAACCACCGGCAGTTGCACCTTCAGTCGACAAAGAAACAGCAGCTCTTTGTCTCCATCGAGTCTGCGAGCTGGATGGACACATACTACAGATACAGCGTCTCCATCGCCTCAATCGGATGTTCTGACCCGCAGCGATTTGCAGCTGCGTGGAATGTGCAGTTTTCCAGTCAATACTCAGCTCCAACGGCTACAAGATTTAAACAGTTTTTGCATCCACGTTATATATATATATATATATATATATATATATATATATATATATATATATATATATATATATATATATATATATATATATATATATATATATATATATATATATTAGAATCACACAGTACAACGAAGACGCCCACAACACGCACGCACACTCACACCCTATGAATACACGTACGTAAACCCTACCCCTATGAGCACCTCCGAATGACTGAGCACCGGCAGATGGATTTAAATTTTTGTGGGTAGCGTCCCACTGGACCGTCGTACCATTGAACTACGAGGCAATTGGCATCCACGTTTTTTATATGAGGCTCTGGGGCAATTTATCCTCCGTATTTTAACACGGGCCGGGTCTTTAATGGGCCTAAGGCGCGTTGTGTTTTGTACGGCCCAAATTTCTGCTCTACCTATTGGCCGCTCCTGGCCCAGTTTTCTGCGGCCCAGTTTTCAGTACGAAAATTGAAGTTCACCCGGGGCTAAACAGAAAAAGGAAAGTACTTCTTGTTTGCAGGAGACGAGATAAGTAGGCTGCCGGTGGGCGTTCCCTGATCCGAGTGAGTTCCGTCCGATTCCGACGAAGAAGAAAACGAAACGCCGCCCAGCCTCGAGGAGAGAAGGCGCACGCGACGCGAGCACATGCGCCGTGGTCCGGGGAGAAGAGCAGCAAGTAGGCATTTTCACCACGCAAAGCGATTCGTGCCCGGGGGAGATCTGGTCGGGTCAGGGCGCGACCCGGCCTGCCTTGGACGCCACGTCCAAGCTAGGCACCCGATGCGGCGATGCCATTGCCACCCATCCCCAGCCGCCGCGCATCGTCGTGCGCCCGCCCGCCCTCCCGGCCTCGGCGAGGTGGCGCAAGTATATAAAGCCAAAAACGCTAGGCTTCCCCCGTTCCATCGTCCCCTACCTACTGAATCTTTTGTCGCCCCACTACCTATCCCGTCGCCGTCGCCTATCGATCGATCCTTCTCTCCACCAGAAGAAATCCCCCACGCGTTCCGATCAAGTTTCAGTTGTCGGAACAGGAAGATGGGTAAAACGTGGGCGCTCATCACCCACCTCCACGCTCTCGCAGGGTAAACGATCTTCACTGCAGTTGCGACTAGTGACTCTGCCATGGCTGGTCGGTGATCGGTGTTTGATTTATTCCTTGTCTTCGTTTGCGTGCAGGCCGACTCTCACTCTGATTTACCCTCTGTAAGTGAGCAATGATCAGCCAGGCGCCCAGGCTGCTGGTTCATCAGTTTCTTTTCTTTTCTTTTTTTTTTACAATGGTGCAGCTGATACATGTGTGCAAGATGTTGATGTGGATCATCAGGTACGCGTCAATCTGCGCGATGGAGAGCACGTGCAAGCTGGACGACGAGCAGTGGCTGGCCTACTGGATAATCTACTCCTTCATCACCCTCTTCGAAATGGCGGCCGAGAACGTCCTCTACTGGTAACTTGTCGCTCCGTCGCGGCTATTTTTTGTTTCTCTTCGGCGAGAAATGCCTGCTGACGCTGGCCTGGATTTTCAACTGTGAAGTGTACAATGTCAGCCATGAACCATCCTGATCGAACATCATACACTAGTAAGAACGCGATTGATCTGTCCTTCCCTGGCAGGATACCGCTGTGGTACGAGGCGAAGCTGCTGCTGGTGGCGTGGCTGGTGCTGCCGCAGTTCAGGGGCGCCTCCTTCATCTACGACAAGCTCGTCCGGGAGCAGCTGCGGAAGCACGGGGTGAGGCTGCACGATCGCCACGGCCATGGCCCCGGCGCCTACCACCACGAGCCGCACGCCCTCAACCTCAAGGTATGTGTGTGCTCGCTCGCGCGCGCCAAGCGTCTTTAGTTTCTTGGATTGCTTCGTTCGCTCACGCGGACGCTGGCGTCTCACGGCGCTTGTTTCCCGAACGCGCAGGCTGAGCATGGCGCGCACTGAGGAGCCCCCTCCCTGAAACATACGCTGTTCGTCGGAGAAGTAACCTGACCGGCCGGAGTGGTTCCCTCTTGCCGTAGATTGGGGCAAACGGTTTGCACCAAACCGTTTGTGCTGTAACAACATTGCGAGAACGCTAGGAATTGCTGCATCCACCAATCTGTGCTCAGCAAGCTAACTCCGATGGTCCTGATTGTTCAGCTGGAGGCGCGCCCCTGTTCCTTGTCACGAATAAATCTGAACAGAAATTGCATTGCTGTGCATCTCAAATTGAACTGCAGAGATACTTCCGACAAAGCGTTTTCCATGTAATGCTAGCACAGCAGCTCATTCACGCAGCTCATTCCGCGTAGGCGACACGGGCGGAACCCAGACGGCCGCCGCCGCCGCCACCTCCACGCTCCCCCCACCGCCGCGCCGCCTGTTGACACTAATCTGCGCCAACACACTCGAAAGCGCTAAAACGTGCGGATCGTCGACACGATCTTCACCAACGGGCTCCCTGCGCACAGACCGGTCATGGCGACCGGTCAGACCGGTTCTACAGAGAACGCCGCGAAGACCTAAAACCTCGAGCTCGGGTGGGACCCCGTCGGAGCTCGTGGATCTAGGGTTGCTCTGAGGTCAGTAGGCTACTCAGAACATCCTCAAACGCCGTAGAGACGAGCGAAGAATAGCAGATGGGGTTGGAAAAGCTAGGGTTTCAGAGAAATAAAAAGTAGATGTATTTTGTATTGATTCGATTGGGAATACCTCAATCGGCCTTAGCCTTTATATTTGCCGGGGAAGTCGTACCCCTTCTCCAAGTCAGATTACACAAAGTTTCCATAAATAAAACAACTCCTACTCGGACTAAAACTGGGCAGACCGGTCGGCCTCTGACTTGCCAAATTTGGCTATCAACATATGCCTCTCTGTTTTTTGGTGAGTTTCACAAGCCAAAAAGCAAGAACTATCCTAATATACATGTTTTAGATAGAGCATACAAGTCTAAAAATAAAACTAAGGGCGATATCTAATACCGACTATCTTCGTCTTCACGCACTTTGCCACATGTTAGGATAAAACTTCTTCAAGTATCTTCCATTGATAGCTCTAAGTAGACTCTCACCTTGCATCGTCTCCATCATATATGAATTACCGGAGATGACCTTGATAATCTTGTATGGACCCTCCCAATTTGGCAACAATTTGCCAAACTTGTTGCTTTTCATCCCAAGAGGCAAAATTGTCTTCCAAACCAAATCTCCAACCTGAAAAGATTTAAATTTTACCTTCTTGTTGTAAACTCTAGCCACCCGAAGCTTGTCTTTCTCAATTTTCTTCAAAGCCTTCAAACATTTGTCGGTCACCTCATCAATATTATCCATCATCAATATTATCCATCATCAAATCATGGTAATCAACAGCGGAAAGATTATTTTGTTTCGCTAGTCTATAAGCGTCCAGATTTACCTCAACAGGCAAAATGGTCTCTTGACCATACACAAGATCAAAATGAGTAACCTTAGTAGCACCATGTCTAGATATACGATGAGCCCACAATGCTTCGGATAACACTTCATGCCACCTCCTAGAATTTTCTTCTATCTTCTTCTTCACAAGTTTGATCAAAATCTTATTACTAGACTCGGCCTGCCCATTGGCCTGAGCATAGTATGGAGATGAATTGAGCAACTTAATCTTGTAAGATTCGGCAAAGGCACGCACCTCTTTTGATATAAATGAAGAACCTTGATCCGTTGTTAAAGTTTGTGGAATGCCGAATCTATGAATAATATGCTCAGTAATAAACTCAATTACCTCTTTATGTGTCATGTTCTTCAAAGGAACTGCTTTGGTCCATTTAATGAAATAATATGTAGCAACCAACACGAAGCGATGTCTCTTTGAAGATGGATGATTAATTTGTCCAATGAAATCCAACCCCCAACCTCGGAACGGCCATGGTTTAATAATAGGATGCATCAACGCAGCAGGCACCAATTGCAAAACACCAAACCGCTGACATTCTTCACATCCTTTGTAGTACTTGAAACAATCGGACATCATGGTGGGCCAATAAAAACCGGCTCTTCTAAGTAACCACTTCATCTTGGGAGCCGATTGATGTGTACCACAAATATCTTCATGAATGTTACTCATGGCAACTTTGGCCTGATCTGAGCTCAAACATTTAAGAAATAAATATTCGGCTATTCAATGATAGAGCTTATCGTTGACTAAAATGTTTTTGAGTGTCATCCGCCTAATATCCCTTTCTGCACCGCGACCAGGATCTTTAGATAGGGGATTACAGGAACCCTCCAGTCTTGATCTTCGGCTTTAGTGATGAATCACATTTCATAGCCGAATTGGTGTCAGACCGGTCTGAGCGGTCAGACCGGTTGAATCGACCGGTCGAACTGGTTCGTACAGAATCTGCAACTCGGCTTTTGCGTATGAAAAATATTTCTTCATAATTGCTTAACCAGATGCTTGATTAGCCAGAGCAATAGCCTGTCCATTCACTTCCCTTGGTATATATCTTATAACAAATTCATCAAAAGAAGAAATAATATCGAGGTACTTGTCAAGATATGTATTTAAATATCCATTGTATCATTAGCATACCTTGAATACTTGCTGCACCACCAGAAGTGAATCACCAAGGGCTTCAACATGTTTCACGCCCATAGATTGCAGAAATTTCAAGCCAAATAAGAGCACCTCATACTGAACTTGATTATTTTTTGTCTCCGTATCAATAAGTCATCGGCTTATATAAGTGATGACATACTCTATGTCTTTGGTTTCTTGAGTCAAAACAACCCCAATGACCTTGTCTTCAGCAACCACATAGAGTTTGAACGGAACCCCTCTCCTAGGCGCCTTGAGAACCGGAGGTGAAAACAAATATTGCTTAATATTCTCAAATACTTTTTTGTTGTGCTGCCCCCCAAATAAATTCAATTTCATTATTTAACCGAAGACTAGGAATAAGAGCATCAATATGTCCCATTACAGACAGTTTGCCAATTTTCTAGCTCTAATTGAAAAACTTCTAATTCGGCTTCTATTCGCTGATGTTAAAATTTTCAATTGGCTCAAGAGCTCAAAAACATAATCAAAGTCTTGAGCGCCCCTTGCAAACTGATCTGTTGTATAGAAATTTCATAATGTAAATTATTAGCTGTCAATATTTTGCCCCCCCCAGCACTTAAATGTCGTTGAGCTCCATATTGCTGTGCTTTTGGTGTAGCCTCATGATCCACTAGCTCCTCATTGCCTTTTACTGAAAATGCTAGCGGTGTTTCTCCATCTCAAAGAGCCGAAACAGACATTGCCAATTTAGCTTCTGTTCTGCTGCAACCTCAACCGGTCTGTCCGGTTGCTCTGGGCGGTCAGACCGGTCGCTTGTACCGGTCAGACCGGTCACCTGAGGCGGTTCGACCGGTCGTGCTGATTGGTCAACTACTTTGACCCTCCATACCTTGCCCTAACGGACCATAGATTTGTAGTTGTTGAATTATTTGTCCCTCAGCCTCTTGAACTCCTGGTCCTCCTTTTCCTGAGCACGTAGACGCTGCAGCTTTCTTCTTTGAGTACGAGTCAACCCTGGAGGACACCATCTTGGTTGAAAGTACCTTGATGTTGAACTACTGCTGCTGGCCTCATGATCATTAGCCATGATCGGCCTTTGGATAGAAGGATTGACCGATTTACTAAAAACCATCGGTCTTGTACCCGCATCGCTGACAACCACTTTGATATTGCCGATCTGCACAACATCATCGGCTTCAGCTTTCTCTGGATCAAGAGTGGGTTGTCCCTCTTCTTTCTTCTCCTTGACACGGTAAACCTGTCTTGGAGAATGAACTTTGCCCGGCCTCTGATGAGACTGGTCTGACCGGTCAGTGGTGACCGGTCTGACCGATGCAGGCTGCCGCCTCTGGCCTGATTGGTTGAATCTCAATCGGTCGTGCACTGGTCGTGAAACCTTGCCGAACACAAGCCTTCTGTGATCCTCCTCCCTATGGTGATATGGTAGGTGTAGCATCGGATAACAATACATCCAAATTTCTTTATGCCCCCATATAGGACAAGAAAAACCCGATGCCGGTGACGCCCATGACGTAGTAGCATACACCTTCTGAGGAGGGAACACTGTAGTGCTATCACCCCTATGCTTGCTGGATTCTCCAATAGGAAAAGAACGCTTGCCTTGACACGGAGGTGAACTTGGCTCTTTTTTTAGTGGACGATCTTTTGGAGCGGCCTTTGTGTACTTGTTCAGTAGCTAAGCAAAGGTGAGCTTCTTCTTTGTAAAACTCTCTTGCACCTTTAACTCATTAACCTTCCGAGTATCTCCTTTCGGGCGCTTAGGCTTGAAAGTTCTAGGCCGGCCTTTTGTCTGACCGGCTTGACCGGTTGAGGCGACCGGTCGTGCCTGGGCAGCAGTCCGACTCGTGTCTCATGAGGAACTCTCTTGCCCCCGGGCCTTGAAGCTTTGATAGTAATCTTCAATGACTCCTTTCCATCAAGAGTCTTCTCCATCGTCATTTCCCTAGCCTGAATCTTGTCATTGATATTTTTCGGCCTTGGCTCACCAATGATAATATTTTTTCCTTTTGCTCCTTCGGCTTGTTCCGGCCGATTGAGTACCTTGACATTATCCAAATCAATCATATGGACAGGGAATGACGTCTTGTCATCTTTTACCTCATGCATTACCAATCGTCTTTCATTAACGGCCGATTGGATTTTTCGACGAAAGATATTGCAATCATTAGTTGCATGAGAAAAAGTATTATGCCATTTGCAATATGCATGCCGCTTCAGCTCCTCAAGCGGCGGTATGACATGAGATAACTTGATGTTTCCGCTTCTAAGCAATTCATCAAATATGCGATCACACTTAGAAACATCAAAAGTGAAACGAGCTTGTTCTTACCGATTCTTTGGAATCGGCTTAAGCCATGAACAAGAACATGGTTTAGCATCTGATGGCCATATGAATTCAGCAACATAAGCTTCCTTTTTCTCATCATCCGAATCAGATTTACAATCAACATGTATAGGCCGATGAGTATTATGGGCATCTTTTGCGCTCTGGAGTCTAAATTCTAATCCCAAGACTTTCATTTGCAAATAATTAACAGTGTGGTACTCATAGCCTTCGAGTTCTTTTTTCAAATAAGAACGCAAACCATCAAAAGTCAAATCAGCCAATTCTTTTTCAGAAACTGTAAAATTGAAGCATCGGTTTTTTATATCTTTAAACCTTCTAAAGTAATCCGAAACAAGTTCATCTTGGCCTTGCCTAACCGATGTCAAATCCAACAGTTTAGCTTCATTGTGCCCATTATAAAAATGATCATGAAACTTACATTCCAACTGATTCCAAGATTGAATAAAATGCGGGGCCAACGAAGAAAACTAAGAAAAAGCGGTTCAAGTCAAAGATAATAAAAATAAGCAAATGCGCAAAGCCTCATGGAAACCAGCTTTTCCCAGTTGTAACAAATATTGGTCAATGTGCTCTCAAGGTGTTCTATTATCATCACCACTGAATTTCACAAAATTAGGAACACTAACCAGCAGGAAAAGAAACTAAATCTAATTCAACGGGATATGGCTTTTGGTATAATGTAAAATTACCTATATCCCCACTGAATTTGGTTTTCACCGCACTAGCCGGATCCTCTTTTAACCTAGCGGGATCGGCTTTGCATCTACCACTCATGGATGCTTGTGCTACAGAAGTAAGACGATGTTCTATAGAATCATCTTGTACCATCGTCTGAACCGAACTTATTGGTGCACGCCCAAAATAATTTCCATGTACACTATCAAAAATCGATTCGTGTGGAGAACCAGATTCTTGTGAAGGACAAGGCTGCACACAATTTGCCATCTCATTGGTTCGGCTAAGGGTTGCCGAGCAAGGAGTAGACGTGTTCGGTGTAGATGTTACTGGGCTGACCACCATCGCATCGGTCTGACCGGTCTGTTGGACCGGTCTGACTGGTCCAGCCGCATTCGGCTGTACCAGTTGCAATGGTGATGTTTGCCCTACAAAATAGTTCGTCGGCATGCCATATAGTGTTTCTTGAACCGATGCTGGCGTAGCCGATGAACTAGCAGTCTGGGAAGCACAATTGTCATCTACAGATTTACCTTTTTATGATGTCTAATTGATCTTTTAAATCATTCATGGGCTTATATATATCAGCAATCTTCTGATCCATAATAGATGATAATTGGCTAAACAAGTCGGAAGATGAAGTGCTTACATCGCTTATTACCTCGACTTGCTTATTCTTGAACGTGAAGGAGGGCATCACGAAGTCTTGAACCCTCGTGACCTGGCCTTGCTGATTTTTTTTGAATGCCTTCAAGAATTGTGATTTGAAGTGCTCCCTGACCACCAAGTAATCTTGGTGCTCCTCCTCGCTGAGTTCCTCAATAGATGTGGAGATGTTGCCTTCGTCGAGGTCGGTGATGACGCCCATCTTTTTTTTTAGAACTAGATTAGATCGGTTTAAAAACTAGATTAATCTGTCCCTAGTGGAGTCGCCAAAAAGTATGTTGACACTAATTTGCGCCAACACACTCGAAAGCGCTAGAACGCGCGGATCGTCGACGCGATCTTCACCAACAGGCTCCCTGCGCACAGACATGTCAGACCGGTTATGGCGACCGGTCAGACTGGTTCTACAGAGAACGCCACGAAGACCTAAAACCTTGAGCTTGGGAGGGACCCCGTCGGAGCTCGTGGATCTAGGGTTGCTCTGAGGTCAGCAGGCTACTCAAAACATCCTCGAACGCCGTAGAGACGAGCGAAGAATAGCAGATGGGGTTGGAAAAGCTAGAGTTTGAGAGGAACAAAAAGTAGATGTATTTTGTATTGATTCGATTGGGAATACCTCAATCGGCCTTAGCCTTTATATTTATAGGCCGGGGAAGTCGTACCCCTTCTCCAAGTCGGATTACACAAAGTTTCCACAAATAAAACAACTCCCACTCGGACTAAAACTGGGCAGACCGGTCTGACCGATCGGCCCGATCGGTCGACCTCTGACTTGCCAAATTTGACCGTCAACACCGCAACCTGAGCCGGCCGCCAGATGCCCCCACGGCTCGCGAGGACGGTGGCGGCGGGGCTGCCCTCTCCTTCCATCTTCTCCCGACGGGCGCAGCCGCTGCGAGAGATGGAGGATGCCGCCTCATCCCGGGGCGGGCGGCCGGCGCCGGCGCCTGAGTGGCCGGATCCGTGGCTCCCGCGACCGGATCTCGTGGCCTCGTTGGTGGATCTACTGCCGTGGGGGTGCGGGTGCGCGTTGGCGTCGAGTTGTGGGCCCATGGTGGCGCGTGCTGGCATGCGTGCAGGTGGCGGTCGGGCGCGAATGGGTGTGGCCCGCGGTGGCGTAGGTGCGCGCTCGTGGCGGCGGCGGCGGCTCCCGCGGATGCCCAGGGGCGCGGAGTCGGCGGCAGTCGGGCGGGCGCGGCAGCCCTCCGCGAGGCGGCTGGCCACGGCTCTGGCGTTGCCCCGGCCAGATCCATTGGCCACGCGACGGGAGGCTTGTGGATGTGCGTGGGGGGAGGCGCCGGTGGCAGCGGCCGGCATGGACGGCACCGGCGGCGGCGGCGGCCAGCGCAGGTCGACGGTGGTAGCGGCGGCTGGTGTGCATGAAGGCTGGGGCTGCTGTTGGTGGCTGCGGGCTGGGGCGCGCCCATGGTCGGCGTTCGAGTGACGGGATCTGAGGTGAGGCGGTTGGTGCTCCTCGACGGTGATGCTGGCCCGGCGCCGCCTTGGTGATGGGGTTAGGGGCTGTCTGGTGCATGCTTGTGGCGCCGTGGTGGTGCTTTGGGCTGTGCCGAGTTTCTTCCGGTGGAGGCAATGCGGAGGCGAGGAGGAGTGGGCTACTGGCTTGGCCAAGAACGTGTGGCAGGCATGGTGCTGAGTCGGGCGAAAGCCTTCACTGACACCTTTGTCAGTGGCGATGGTGGCGGCGCACTTGTGGCATCGTTCTCCATGCGGAGGGTGCCATTGTGAGGCACCATGTCCCCTGCTGCTACATGGGGCTCTCGAGGGTGAGAACCATGTCCATCTTTGGACGTGCGACGGCGGTGCCATTGGCGTCATGCCCTCCTTGGAGGCGCCGCATCTGAGGCCCGCCTTGGTTAGGTAGTGGCGTTGGTTGGTTGGTGGTCTTGCTCACGCGCAGCGGCAGAGGATGTGCACTTGGTTCGTGTTGACAGGGAGGTGCAGAGGACCCATGGGTGCTGGAGGTCTTGAGCTGGCGCGCTTGGTGCTGTGGTGACCCCGGTGTCATCTGGGCGGAGGTGTCGCTCTCATAGCGGTTTCATATATCTGAGTCCTTGGCAGAGTAGTGCGAGGCGGTGGGCGAGGCGAGGCCCCCACGCAGAGTGGCCAAGATCAGTGATTTTCATTCGCGTTGCGACAGGGGTGTTCTACTGATGCTCCTTTGGGACAGGGGGATCGATGATCGTGTGTGTGGCTTGAGGGTGATCTCCCATGGTGGAGGAGTTCGAGATGCCGCTCAGGCTTGCAGCGGGCCGCAGCTTTTGGCGTGGCACGGCGTTGGCGACGACGGCGCAGTTCGTGGCGGCTTCTTTTGCTTCCTCTCCCAGTTTGTGGTGGTGTAGTGTTTTGTTGTGTGTGTTGTTTGCATGCGTCGTTGGTGTGGTAGTGGTGTTTGCTTCGGCGCATTATGTACGAATGCTTCTTCTTCTTATATGATGTGGCAGTGCTCGTGCCTTTTACGCAGCACGTGCGACTGGCACCCCGATTTGTGTAGGGAGTAGGTCAAGCGGTTGCTCTCTTGCCGACCATGGGCCGCCTCACCTAACGGCCCCGCTCGAAATGTCTATAGATAAACGTGACTTAACCCAATAGATGCATCGGCCAGGCTTGGGCCGTGATTTCCATCAACAAGGAACATTGGGCGGTGCACGACCTGCATTTTTCGGCCTGGATCAAGATCCAACCTCCAAAAGACAGCAATTGATGCATGCAACAGCCAAAAGGCGGGCATGGGCCAAAAGATTGGGCTTAACGTTAGGCCCATGTTAGGCTCCATCCAACATATGTCTGTACCAAACCAGGGCATTTTTTTAGGGAACAAACCAGGGCATTTGGTGGGGCGTCTAGTGGTCGCCTTCTATGACTCCCTGTGATTCAATCGCAGTCACCACCGTGCGCCCGCCCCTTGCTCCCTCGGGCCTCTGGTGCCTCTGCCGCCACTCTCCGCTACCACCACGCTAATTTTTTTGGGCTGTTGCGCTGCTTTCTCCTCACCCCCGCCGCTACCAAGAATCCGACCCTACTTGGTCGGCGGAGCTCCCGCGCCGCCTCGCCCTCCGCCGACCAACCCACTCCACCATCGGGCCGCCGCCTCCCCCAGCCCCCTCCTCTAGGTCCACTGGCCATTAGAGCCTCGGTAATCCCGGAACCTAAAGTCCGCCGCCATCCTCCACCCCGGCCGCCAATGACCTCGTCGGTGGCCATTCCGCCCACCCCTCCCCTTCCCCTAGCTCGCAACCCCCGCCGGCGGCCGCTCACCCCTCCCCTACTCAAGGAAGAAGATGAATAGTGCCGGCCGACGGCTTCTGTGACGCGTTGGTCCCATTCGCTCGCGCGATAAATAGAATTCCCGGCATTTGGTTGCCTACTTTTCCCACAAGCGTGGATGAGAAACTAACATCATCAAGCACATAAACGTGGCTCGTACATATGTGCAATTCCAAAGCCTTGTGAAGGTCTCGGGGAAGTCTCGACTAGAAGAGAAAGCTTTTTTATTAGGGTTAATTGGATCCGTACCATTACAATTATTTGAGTTTACTGATAGCGACTAGGAAATCGTTTACTAGTTAGGAAGTGAACATAAGGTATCAAGAGGTACCATTACAATTCATCTATTTCGAACCATGCCACTATAATTTTACAACTCTGCGAAACACGCCACTACTTACCCTTTCGATAAGGTATCAAGAGGTACCATTACAATTCGTCTATTTCCAACCATGCCACTACAATTTTACAACTCTGCGAAACACGCCACTACTTACCCTTTCGATATATTTATTAAAATTTATGGACCAAAATACCCCCAAGTCTTCTTCCTCTCATCACCCCTCTCTTTCCTTCCCTTCTCTCTGTGGGCAGAACCCCTCCCCTCACACAGCTTGGGCGTCAGTGAGCTCCGTGGAGCAGCTTCTCCTGCTCGACGCGGCTCCGAAGGAGGGTTGGTGTAAGGATCGATGGACCAAGAGGGGGGGTGAATTGGGCCTTTTTCAAAATTCTAAAGCAATAAAACAACCTTAAACTATGCAAGGCTAGTAAGGCTCAATTCACCAACCGGCTAAACAAAGCAAACTACACAAGCTAACAAAGATATGAAACTAAGCAAGGTAGAGCTAAGCTATGATCTCTAAGGTCAAGCACATGAAAGAAAGCATGAAAGTAAGTGCTTGAAATGAAAGAGAGTGCAAGAGACAACCGGATTTTTCCCGTGGTGTCGATGTGTTGGCACACACCCCTAATCCACGTTGTGACACTCACTAAGAGTCTTGTCACCTCCCATGTCACCGAGACTTGGGCGCTCACTAAGAGTCTCCGTTCACCATCCCGGCGTGGTGGAGCTCAAGCCACGTACAATCTTCTTCTCCGGGCTCTCACAATCCTTGGCAAGCTCCGCGAGAAACACTTCGATCACCAAGATCGTCTAGGTGCTGCCAAACACCAAGAGTAACAAGTTCCTAAGACTTCACTTGACCTACACTCAGTTGGCCCTAGCTCAAGCACACTTGCTACACTTGCAATGGATGAGTTCTTCAAGGTTGAAGCACAAACTAAGCACTAGATCTTCTCTCTTTTGCTCAAAGCTCTATCTCTTCTTCTCAAGGGTGGCCTCAGGTTTTCAAGGTGTCAAAAGGCAACTGAAATGAACCAGGGGGTACCCTTATATAGAGTGGAGGAGGTCACATAGCCGTTGGAGGTTTTCTGCAGAAAAACCGTGACCACCGGAAGAACCGTCGGTATAGAAAATATGGGCATCGGTTCAACCGGTCTCTCTGTGTCAAAGAAGTAGCCGTTGGAGTTCTGACACAGTATCCACGCTTGCGTCATTGCACCGGTGCATGCTCCGTAGGGGCATCGGTTCAACCGGTGCTGAAGAGGTTCGCTAATCAACTCAAACAAGCGTTCTGGAACAAAGTACATCCAATGCACTGGTGCTTTGTTTCTGAACCATCGGTTCAACCGGTGCTGAAGAGAAGTTGGAGTCCATCAAACATGCTCTCTGGAACAAAGGACTTTCATTGCACCGGTGCTTTGATTTCGGAGCGTCGGTTCAACCGGTGCTGAAGAGAGGTTGGAATCCATCAAAACATGCTCTCTGGAACAAAGGACTTTCATTGCACCGGTGCTTATCTTCTTGACCATCGGTTCAACCGGTGCTTTACTTGATATCTGCCTTCATCCAGAGAAGATGGACCGACAGGGCATCGGTCCTTCCGCCATGCATCGGATGCTCCGATGCTTGTGCACCGGTTCAACCGGTGCTACTGATTTTCTTTGTTTTCAGCTGTTTTGACTTGGATTCGAATGTGACTTTGATTGTTTCTTCTTCCAAGAGTTGTGTTGACTTCTATTGACCATCTTTTGCTGTTTTTGAGTGAGTGTGTAATATGTCTAGGGCCAACTCAAGTTTGATCAAGCTACTAACTCATGAACCCCTCTTAATAGTGCGATCACTACAAAACTATAAAACCTATACTAACCTAAGTGTCCTTCTCAACCTTGTGACACTTAGGACTAGAAAGATCCTTAGCCTTGACAAATATAAGTTAAAAGCCGAGATCGCCTTTTTGAATGACCGAAATTGAGGGGCCTCTTTTGACATATGACCAAATGAGCGATAATGATCTATTAAGCTGCACAAACTCATTAGTCACAATAATGGTTGTCATTAATCACCGAAACATACCTTGAGGGCCTAGATGCTTACAATCTCCCCCTTTTTGGTGATTGATGACAACACAAACATAAATAACGAGAGAGCGAGAAAGATAAAGCAGGAAAAACACGAGCAAACCAAAAGCAGGACCAAAGAGCTCAACGGCTCAAACGAAATCCATAGATATGTCTCAAAGAGCGGCATACTCAAGCGACAAATGTACATATCCATGAATTAACACCAAATGTGATACAAAGAATCAAAGTCCTGATAACTACGAGCTCTCTCTCTCTTGCTCTACCCTTCCCCTAACTCTCTACCCTCCCCCTAACACCTCTCCCCCTTTGGCAACAAAGCACCAAAAAGGAAGACAATCTAATCCTGAGCAGGAGAAGGCGGGGTCTTCCGGCTGGGTCCGGTGGAGAACTGAGCGGCGGAGTCGTCGGCGTCGTCGTCTGTCCAGTCGTCGTCGACCGAAGAAGACTTCTGCTCGACCGGAGTCGTCGGAGCAGCAGAAGTAGCTGGAGTAGCGGTAGGAGCTGGCGCGGCGACGATCGTGGAGTCCGTCGGAGGAGCAGACGTGACGGGAGTCAGGTCTGGCTGAGTGGGGCGCACGACGGACGGACGGAGCACCTCGGGCTGAGAAGGAGAGTCGAACGTGAGTGACTGAGCCGAGGGGTGCTGGAGCTGGTGTAGGATCTGCTGCTGTCTATGAAACTCTGCACGCTGCTCGGCTGTCCAGACACTAGGCTGTGGAGCAGGAGCCGAGGGCAGCAGTAGGAACAGGACTGGCAAACAACCCGGTCGGTAGAAGTGGTGACACCGGGAAAGATGACAAGGGTGTCTGCATGAAACCCCCAGCAGGTGGAGGAGGAGCAGTGGGGTCGAACTGGAGCTGCTGGGGTGTAGGGAGCTGAGGCTCTGGCAGTCCAGTGTGTCGGTACAGCTGACCGAAGCATCCCGAGAAGAAGGTAAACATCTGCTGCTGGATCTGGGACTGCTGCTGAAGCTGTAACCTCATGGCCTCCTGCTGCTGTCGAATCCCCTCAAGCACCAGAGTCTGGGCCTCCTGCTGGCGAGCCTGCTCGGCCTGCATGCTCAGCTGAGCTGCTACTAATCTGTCCTGCTTATCTGAGAGCTGAGTAAGAATAGCAGCGAGTGCATCTGGCTGAGTGACCTGAGCGGTGGAGACTGGAGGAGCGGGGGCTCGTGCTGCACCAGAAGATCCTACCTCATCATCATGAGCTCCTCGAGGGACGGTAACAGTGGGAATGAAGTCCTCGTCATCCTCCGAGTCCTCTGAGTCAGCGATCAGGTAGTGTGGGAGCTGGGCCTCTGTAGCTGCTAGTGAAGCGTCCTCGGCTGCTGTCGGATCATCTGCAACTCTGCCCTCAGCCAAGAAATGCTCATCCAGAACCCGCTGTGCTCGGCGCTGGCCTCTCGAGCCACGACGACCATCTCGAGGAGTAGCTGGTGAGTAAAAACTGAACTGTGTCCTCGAGTGCTCCAGCTCATCCATGTGCTCATTCTGACTTAGCTGAGCCAGAATCCAACAGATCCAATGAGCAAACGGATGCCGACGGTGAATGTCATGCCATCCAGAATCACATCCTCTAGCTCGCAGATAAAGAAGTCGACTAGGTCAAAGTCACGACCTGTCATGATATAAAGTAGGAGCCACTGCTGCAGAGCTGTGATCCCCTCGTTGTATCCAATCCGGAACAACAGACTCTTCCTAAGAGCTAAGTGGATAGTGTGCGCCATGGGAGTCAGCCTGTCCGGAGTCCTCGGTGTGCCAGGCAGGAAGGGCTGCTGAAAAAGAACACTGATCTCCTCGTCAGAAGGGACATGAGACTCATGAGGACGTCGAGGAGGTACCGTGCTGCCATAAGCCTGATAGTGTATGAAGTGTGGCTACTCGGCAATCTGAACTCCAAGATAGGTAGCCAGTCGTGCTCGGGTCAGACGATAGTGCCTCTCCTGAAACATGAAGTCAATAAACTGCCGGTCCTCCTCAATAAACAGAGTGGCGTAGAAGACTCGAACCCACTCTCGAATATACCTGGACCTCTCACTGAGTAGAGCAGGCAATCCGACATATCTCTCAAAGAGAGGAAGCACTGGAGTCCCACCTGCTGCTACACGCATAGCTACCCAGTGGAGCATCTTGTGCTCACTAATCTTGATGTCCAACTGGCAGTAGGTGTGGTAAAAAGACTCCTGAAGCAGAGTGTAAAAACGACGATCAACTCCGACATCCCTCTGCTCGGGAAACCACTGCTCCGGGGTCACATAACGCAATCTCTTGACCCTAGGTCCTGGTATGCCCCTGAGATCAAACAACTCAACCTCGGGCAGCTCCTCACCACTGTCCTGACCTCCTATCTGAGTGTCACTGCCGGTGTGCTGCTGCTGTTGTGCATGGCCTGCTCCCCTCTGAGTGCCACCACCTCGAGTCCGTGGACGTGAGCGGGACTCAGGTGTGGCCTGAGCTGTCTGAGTACGTCCTGAGCGACGTAACTGCTGCTGTGGCTCCCCCTGAGCCTGAGGATCCCTGATCCTGAGTGAGCCCTGCCTGTTAGCTGCATCTGCCACTGCCTCGGCCTGCTCTCGCTCACGGTCCTCACGGGTGCGCTTCTTCTTTTTCTGCACAACCATCTTGCTCTTGCCCTTCTTGTCACCAGCCATCTGACATAGAGAGTCAAAACAAAGTTTTGATTTGAGCCTATGACGTGAAATCTAGTGGATAGCAGCCTTGATATCGATGACACACTAAAGGATTTAAAAGATATCTATGTGAGCATGTGCAAAGATAAGTGACAAGATTCTTGTGTGTGTGATCAAGGCACTGATATATGTAAACATGTGTGCAAAAGATGATGAAACAAAGGAAATTCACTTTGCAACAAGGTGTAAAGGTCATACCCTTGCAAATCAAGGAAGAAATCGAAGAAAAAACCTAAGAGGCAATTTCTCGAGCACCTTGAGTGCGCCTGATCAAGGGGTGTAGGGAGTGAGACAGAGCTCTTGCTGCGGCTCGAGTAGGGCGAAGGAGCAGGGGAACGCGCGTGCGGAGGTGCTGCGAAGCGGCGGCGCTGCTCGTGGAAGGCGACGGCGCGCGGTGCGGGCGGCGCAGGGGAGCGCAGGGCGGCGCAGCGTGGCGCGGGCGCAGGCGCGGCGCGTGCGCGAGCGCTGGCGCGTGGTGCGGCGGCGAAGTTGGGCAGGAGCGGTGCGCGTGCGGCAGTGGAGGGGCGTCGCGGGAGTGGCGGCGGCGAAGCGGCGTACGGGCGCAGGGGTGCAGGGCGGCAGTTTCGCGAGGAGGAAGAGGAACAGGAGTGAGACTGACGCGTGGGCCCGTGGAAGGATTAAGTGAAAACAGAACGGACGGGCCCGCCAACCCTAAGCACCGGAAGGTCCGATGGTGCAGAGAAAAGGCCGTCGGTGTAATCACCGGTGTAAGTTTGACCAGATCTGAACGAGATTGAAACGTGGTCAGAAGGGCACCGGAAGATCCGCCACTGAGGCACCGGAACATCCGATGGGCGTCGGTGTATCTGCAGGAGTAAGGTCCAGAGGCTATGCAAGGCCCATTTACTCCACGCAGTAGCACCGGTTGAACCGATGCTGAAGCGTCGGTTCATCCGCCATACATCGGAAGCACCGGTGAGCCATCGGAGTAATGGCCGGAGGTTGTTCCAGAGGCGTTGCAGAAACCTAGCCATGAAGACTTAAGCACCGGTTGAACCGATGAGATGAAAAACACGGCGTCGGTTTAACCGGTGGTTAAAGAAATTTTCTGCTGAACTACAAACTCTACTTCTGATCCAAAAACTCAAAGCCAAAGCCATAAACACTCAGTTTTGGATCATTTTCGAGAGATAACCTCACCCCTCAAACACTCAAACTAAATGCTCGCAAGCTTTTATATTAACTTAGGCAAATTAAGAACCAAGCGAGGTTTAAACACAAAAACCAAATGTATGAGCCACTTTGCCTATGAACTTAGAGATTTAAACTTTAAGTTCGATAGGACGTGACTCAATAGGCATGAAAGCACAACATTGATCTTATCACTCTTGTGGAGATGATATATCATATTTAGCATGAATATCTTTCTCGAAGTGTGATTTGCTCCCTTGTGATGCTACTAACGTGATGCAATGCCAATGCAAAGCGTGAAATTAAACATGGATGCATTCTATATGACAAGCACATGCATTGCAAAGTTTAAATCTATCTTGTCAAGTTTGAACCCTCGTCAAGCTTCTTCATGATGAACCATTCTTCATGCCATGAGCAAAACCAAGACCACCGGCTCATGCAAGACCCATGTTCATCACTATCTTGACAAGGTTAGACAAGCCCCTAGCACATGTACATATGAAATGCATCTATATGACAAGGCAATTATATGACGTTAGAAGCATCTAGAACGTTAAGCTCACTCCTTAGCCTAACAAAAGTACTCTCGTCTAAAGGTTTTGTGAATATATCCGCCAATTGCTCCTCGGATCTCACACCTTGTAGAGATATATCTCCTTTGGCTTCGTGATCACGCAAGAAGTGATGGCGAATATCAATGTGCTTTGTGCGAGAGTGTTGAACCGGATTTTTGGCAATTTTTATGGCACTTTCATTATCACAAAGGAGCGGGATCCTATCTAGTTTCACACCAAAGTCCAAAAGGGTTTGCTTCATATATAGGATTTGGGCACAACATGCACCGGCCGCTATATATTCCGCTTCCGCGGTGGACAAAGCCATGGAATTTTGCTTCTTACTCGACCAAGAAACTAGAGAACGCCCAAGCAAGTGGCAACCCCCGGAGGTACTCTTGCGATCCACACGGCTTCCGGCAAAATCCGAATCCGAGTATCCCAAGAGATCTAAACTAGCGCCTTTGGGGTACCACAAGCCTATGCTAGGGGTGTGCTTGAGATACCGAAGGATCCTATTCACAGCCGAAAGGTGTGACTCCTTTGGGTTAGCTTGAAAGCGGGCACACAAGCACACACTAAACATTATATCGGGCCTAGATGCGGTAAGGTAAAGCAAAGACCCTATCATTGAACGATAGAGGGATTGATCAACCGGTTTACCGTCCACATCCAAGTCGAGATGCCCATTGGTTGCCATGGGTGTCTTGATTGGCTTGCACTCATCCATCTTGAACTTCTTCAAGATATCTTTAGTATATTTTTCTTGATGGATGAATGTCCCTTCCTTCATTTGTTTGACTTGAAAACCAAGGAAGAAGGTCAATTCGCCAATCATGGACATCTCGAATTCCCTAGACATCATGGTAGCAAACTCATGGCTTAGTAAATCATTAGTTGAGCCAAAGATAATATCGTCAACATAAATTTGACAAATGAAAAGATCCACGTTGACGTCTTTTGTGAACAACGTGGTGTCCACCCTCCCGATCTTGAAGCCTTGCATGATTAGGAAGTCACGAAGCCTCTCATACCAAGCCCTTGGAGTTTGTTTTAGCCCATAGAGTGCCTTGTGCAACCTATAAACATGGTTAGGATTCCTCGGATCTTCAAACCCGGGAGGTTGCTCAACATAAACAAGTTCGTTAATAACGCCATTTAAGAATGCACTTTTCACATCCATTTGATACAACTTAATGTTATGATGTGAAGAGTAAGCAAGAAGGATACGGATAGCTTCAAGTCTTGCGACCGGAGCAAAGGTTTCACCAAAATCCAAACCTTCGACTTGAGAAAACCCTTTTGCCACAAGTCTTGCTTTGTTGCGTATCACCACCCCATGTTCATCTTGCTTGTTTCGAAAGACCCACTTGGTGCCGATGATGTTCTTGTCTTTTGGAGGAGCTTCGAGGACCCATACTTCATTGCGGGTGAAGTTGTTCAATTCTTCTTGCATGGCCATCACCCAATCCGAGTCCTCAAGTGCTTCCTCTATGCTAGTGGGTTCAATACAAGAAACAAACGAGTGATGTTCACAAAATGAAGCATGCTTAGAGCGAGTTCTTACTCCCTTTGAAGGACTACCAATGATTTGACCAATTGGATGATCCTTGGAGATGCGACCATGCTTCACTAGCGGTATTTGCGTGGATGCTTGTTGGGGTGGATCTTGTGTGACTTGTGCTTGTTGTGGAACACTTTGCTCTTCTTGTTCTTGGACTTGGGGTGTTGGTGTTGGCACATCTTCTTGAGGTAGTGGATCACCTTTTTCTTGATCTTCATCCATTTGGGGCGCCGTGGAGGTGCTTGGTGTAGATGAGGAAGGTCCTCCCCCTTGATCATTGCCTTCACGCACCTCTTCCGGCTTGATATCCTCAATGGACATATTTTTCAAAGCTTCATCAATCTCCTCATCACCTACATTTTCATAGCCAACAACCTCCTCTTGGGAGCCATTAGATTCATCAAACTCCACATCACATGTTTCTTCAACTAACCCGGAGGTTTGATTGAATACTCTATATGCTTTGGAGTTTGATGCATAACCAAGAAAGAAACCTTCATCACATCTACTTTCAAACTTACCGAGCCTTTTCTTCTTGTAGATGAAGCATTTGCAACCAAAGACTCGAAAGTATGATATATTTGGTTTCTTCCCGGTGATGAGCTCATATGGAGTTTTCTTGAGGAGTCGGTGAGGATACACTCGGTTGGATGCATGACACGCCGTGTTGATTGCTTCCGCCCAAAACTTCTCGGACGTGCCATAATCATCCAACATTGCTCTTGCTAGGGTGATGAGTGTCTTGTTCTTTCTTTCCACCACTCCATTTTGTTGAGGCGTGTAGGTGGCGGAAAACTCATGCTTGATGCCCTCTTCATCGCACCATTCTTCAATCTTCATGTTCTTGAACTCGGTGCCGTTGTCACTCCGGATCTTCACAATTGGGGAGTTGTACTCCCTTTGAGCTCTTCTTGCAAATGTCTTGAAGAGTTCCGGAGTTTCACCCTTATCGCCTAGAAACATAACCCAAGTGTAACGTGAAAAATCATCAACGATTACTAGGCAATAGAGGTTACCACCAATGCTCTTGTATGTAGTTGGACCAAAGAGATCCATGTGAAGTAGCTCGAGCGGCTTGGAGGTAGACAACATCGTCTTGATGGGATGATGTGTTGCAACTTGCTTCCCGGCTTGACATGCTTTACATAGCTTGTTCTTGTCAAAGGTGACGTCCTTCAAGCCGGTGATCATCCCTCTCTTGTGGGCTTTCTTGAGGTTGCTCATGCCAATATGAGCAATTCTTCTATGCCAAAGCCACCCAAGAGAAGACTTGGTGAAGAGGCATGTCATGGTGCTTGTTTGCTTTGAAGAAAAGTCCACTAAATAGATGTTGCCATGCCTAAACCCTGTGAATACCATTGACTTGTCTTCTTCAAGAGTTACTACAACACCATTCTTGTCAAAGGTACACGTTAGTCCAAGATCATATAATTGAGCAATAGAAATGAGATTAAAACTAAGTGCTTCTACAAACAAAACATTTGAAATAGATAAATCTTTAGAGATAGCTATTCTACCCAAACCTAAGACTTTCCCCCTTGAGTTATCACCATAGGTGACATGTTCATGATCGCCGGGGTCTTCAAGAGAGGTGAACATGCTATCATTGCCGGTCATGTGTTGAGAGCAACCGCTATCAAGTACCCAATGTTTTCCACCGGCTTTGTAGTTCACCTACACACATGAGAATTCACTTTTGAGTTTTGGGAACCCAAACAAGCTTTGGGCCTTGCACATGTGTGACAAGAGCTTTTGGGACCCAAAGTTGCTTGGGAAGCTTCTTCTTTGACTCCTTAGTGAGTTTGCCAATGAATTTGGCCTTCACCTTGCCCTTCACTTTACTCAAGAGAAAATGGTTATTTTCAAACATTGAAGAGTAATTCTTGGGTAATTTAGGAAGAGGACGTGATGGTAAAGTGCACTCCCTAGTGTGGTGCCTGGTGACTTGGCAATGTTGGCAATATGATCCAACTTCCTTGATGAAGCTAATCTTGATCTCCGGAGAAGGAGTAGTAGCTATGTTTGGCTCCGGAAATGAACCAAGACCTCTCTTGCCATAGTCACGGGCATTGTTGAAGAGAATCTCCTTGTGGATGTATTCTCCTCTTGAGAGCTTCTCCACACTACTCTTGAGGCTTGCAACTTGATCCATCAATTCCTTTTCCCTAGAAGGTGCAAGCTCGGGCAAAGCATTAGTAGCATTTGCATTAATGAGTAGGTCATCACATGAGGTAGAAGCATTGACCTTCTCAATAGTTTCATGAGCAAAGTTCTCAAGACTTGGGTCAATTGCTTCATAGGCAAATTCAAGTTCTTGATACTTGTGAGCCAACTCCCTATGCTCTTGTTTAAGCTTTTAGTGGCTCTCTTCAACTTGCTTAGCAAGTACAAGTGACTCATTGTGCTTTTTGAGCAAGTCATTGTACTTGCCAAGCAAATCGGAGTGGGCAAGCTCTAACTTGGCACGAGTGCTCTCAAGAACCTTGACTTTGCCCTTTTCCCTCTTGATGACGGATGTATACTCATTAATGAGATTAGCAAACTCATTAGGGTCAAGCTCATCATCACTATCATTTTCACTCTCACATACCTTAGAGTTACCTTTGGCCATGAGGCACATTGGAGGTGGAGGTAGTGATGGTTCTTCATTTGTGAGGGCGATGGTGACTATGTCTTCTTCATCACTTGATTCTTCGCTTGATGAGACATCGGTCACCCACCCTTGCTTTTCCACCAAGAAGCTTCTCTTGGTGTTGCCCCTTTTCTTTGGGAAGAGCTTGGTCTTTTTGTCATGGCTCTTCTTCTTCTCAAGCTTCTTGTTCTTGTTTTTCTTCTCATCTTCTTCATCATCGCTTGAATCATGGCGATGTTTGCCTTTGTTATCCTTCTTTCTCTTGTCCGGCTTGGGGCAATCGGGAGAGATGTGTCCTTTTTCCCCACAATTGTAGCATGTTTTGTACTTGACATCTTCCCTATACCGGAACATCCTTCTTTTGGGGTCAAAGTTGTAACCCTTCTTTTTTATCTTGTCGCTCAAGCGTGTGAACTTTCTCATCATGAGAGCAAGTTCCCCATCTTCTTCATTATCGGATGAGCTTTCATGATGATCTTCTTCTTTATTGCTTGAGCTAGATTCTTGCTTGATCATCTTGAGCTTGCGGTGCTTGTTGGCCTTGGTTTTGAGAGCAATTGATTTGCTTGTTGTTGGCTCTTCTGTCATACCAAGGATACTCATTTCATGAGCGCGAATTTCGCCCACAAGCTCTCCCACTTCCATTGTATCAAGATTCTCCTTTTGAAGCATAGCATTGATAATGTTGTACTTGGGCTTCGGAAGGAGCATGAGAATCTTGCGGTTGATGGAGCCACTGTCAATTTTGGAAACTTCAAGAGCATTAATGTCCTTGACAATGACATTCAAGCGGGAATACATATCATTACAATTTTCATGAGCAAACATTTTAAAAGAATCATATTTTGCTCTAAACAAGTGATATTTTTGTTCACGGACTTTTGTGGAGCCTTCATGAATTTCAATTAGCTCTTTCCATATATCACTTGCTAAGTCCATGCCATTTACTCTAGTAAAGACTTCCTCACTAATGGCTTCGAAAATTGCATTTCTAGCCTTCGCATTCCATTTTAATTGCTCCGTGGTGGGAGTTCCGGTGAACCCGGTCTTTGTTGCCAACCACACTTCGGGGGCAATCGCATCAAGGTATGCGGCCATACGAACTTTCCAATAGGCAAAGTTCTTGCCCTCGAAGTGAGGCGGCGAACCTCCCATCTTGGCCATAGCTCTAGGCGGTGAAGCCTAATGATCCAAATGAGCAACGAGGCTCTGATACCAATTGTAAGGATCGATGGACCAAGAGGGGGGGTGAATTGGGCCTTTTTCAAAATTCTAAAGCAATAAAACAACCTTAACCTATGCAAGGCTAGTAAGGCTCAATTCACCAACCGGCTAAACAAAGCAAACTACACAAGCTAACAAAGATATGAAACTAAGCAAGGTAGAGCTAAGCTATGATCTCTAAGGTCAAGCACATGAAAGAAAGCATGAAAGTAAGTGCTTGAAATGAAAGAGAGTGCAAGAGACAACCGGATTTTTCCCGTGGTGTCGATGTGTTGGCACACACCCCTAATCCACGTTGTGACACTCACTAAGAGTCTTGTCACCTCCCATGTCACCGAGACTTGGGCGCTCACTAAGAGTCTCCGTTCACCATCCCGGCGTGGTGGAGCTCAAGCCACGTACAATCTTCTTCTCCGGGCTCCCACAATCCTTGGCAAGCTCCGCGAGAAACACTTCGATCACCAAGATCGTCTAGGTGCTGCCAAACACCAAGAGTAACAAGTTCCTAAGCCTTCACTTGACCTACACTCAGTTGGCCCTAGCTCAAGCACACTTGCTACACTTGCAATGGATGAGTTCTTCAAGATTGAAGCACAAACTAAGCACTAGATCTTCTCTCTTTTGCTCAAAGCTCTATCTCTTCTTCTCAAGGGTGGCTTCAGGTTTTCAAGGTGTCAAAAGGCAACTGAAATGAACCAGGGGGTACCCTTATATAGAGTGGAGGAGGTCACATAGCCGTTGGAGGTTTTCTGCAGAAAAACCGTGACCACCGGAAGAACCGTCGGTATAGAAAATATGGGCATCGGTTCAACCGGTCTCTCTGTGTCAAAGAAGTAGCCGTTGGAGTTCTGACACAGTATCCACGCTTGCGTCATTGCACCGGTGCATGCTCCGTAGGGGCATCGGTTCAACCGGTGCTGAAGAGGTTCGCTAATCAACTCAAACAAGCGTTCTGGAACAAAGTACATCCAATGCACCGGTGCTTTGTTTCTGAACCATCGGTTCAACCGGTGCTGAAGAGAAGTTGGAGTCCATCAAACATGCTCTCTGGAACAAAGGACTTTCATTGCACCGGTGCTTTGATTTCGGAGCGTCGGTTCAACCGGTGCTGAAGAGAGGTTGGAATCCATCAAAACATGCTCTCTGGAACAAAGGACTTTCATTGCACCGGTGCTTATCTTCTTGACCATCGGTTCAACCGGTGCTTTACTTGATATCTGCCTTCATCCAGAGAAGATGGACCGACAGGGCATCGGTCCTTCCGCCATGCATCGGATGCTCCGATGCTTGTGCACCGGTTCAACCGGTGCTACTGATTTTCTTTGTTTTCAGCTGTTTTGACTTGGATTCGAATGTGACTTTGATTGTTTCTTCTTCCAAGAGTTGTGTTGACTTCTATTGACCATCTTTTGCTGTTTTTGAGTGAGTGTGTAATATGTCTAGGGCCAACTCAAGTTTGATCAAGCTACTAACTCATGAACCCCTCTTAATAGTGCGATCACTACAAAATTATAAAACCTATACTAACCTAAGTGTCCTTCTCAACCTTGTGACACTTAGGACTAGAAAGATCCTTAGCCTTGACAAATATAAGTTAAAAGCCGAGATCGCCTTTTTGAATGACCGAAATTGAGGGGCCTCTTTTGACATATGACCAAATGAGCGATAATGATCTATTAAGCTGCACAAACTCATTAGTCACAATAATGGTTGTCATTAATCACCGAAACATACCTTGAGGGCCTAGATGCTTACAGTTGGCGCTGCCCTGCCGCTGCTATTGTGTTGGAGCCACCATGGGAGGTACGAACGGGGGTAGAACGGGGTGGAACGGGGGACAGAGTGGTGTGGTCCTCCTAGCGGCGGAGGCGAGGAGCAGCCGAGGCCCAGGTCCGGCGCGGCACTCTGCAGGCGGAGGTTCTCCGGCTGCTGCACTACCATGCGGCCGCCGGCGCACTTCCTCACCCGATCCTACAGGGCCGCGTCGCCATCACAGGGTAGCGCAGCGCCATGCGGAATGCGTCCAGCGCGTCGGCTTCAGACTGAGCCTGCGCCGCCGCGGCGGCCCGGACGAGCACCACCCGGTCAGGAGCAGCTGCTCGCCACGCCATCCTTGCCTCCAGCCGCCGCCACAACCAGGCCGTGCGCCGCACGCGTCTCCACGACCCCGCATCCCCGTCTTCGCTCCACAACACTGCCACCTCTGCCTCCGCCTCCACCTCGACGACTGGGGAGGGGCACCGCCCCTGAACCACGGGGGCGGTGGCGGGCGCGGATCTGCCCGCGCCATGAGAGAGGGGCAGGAAGGAGAGGGGATGAAAGAAGGAAGAAGACAGGGTATTTCAGTCCACAAATTTTAGAAAACACATCGAAAGGGTAAGTAGTGGTACGTTTCGAAGATCTGGAAAATTGTGATGGCATGGTTCAAAATAGATGAATTGTAATGGTAGATGAGTGAACTTGGAAAATTATAATGGCACAGATCCAATTAACCATTTTTATTATGTTCCTTCCTCTCTCCCCTTATCTAATACCTGCTGTTTCTTCCTCTCCCACTGTCACACTCGCAGCACAAAAGAAATCTCATATGTCAAACGAAAGTTGTGTGATCTTCTTAGGCAGGAGCAGGGGTGTGGGCTGAATCTGCGCCCTTCGGCTGGCCGCTTTGACGGGCGCCAACGCTTTGCAGCTCCGTCCGACCACACGCATGCCCAGCCCGCAACGAGCAACTCCGGCAGCACCGGGTGTGGGCTGCTCCTCCGGCCAACTGCGCCGAGCCCTTCCGCCTCGCCGCGCCGCGCGTGCTCCGGCAGGGACGCATCGCATGCTAGACTCTGCCGCTCCGTTCGCCCACGCGACCGGCTGGCCTGCGTCGAGACGCTCCATTAGGCACGCGCCGCCCCCCTTGAAAGGTTGTCCGCATGGGTCGCCGTCCTATCGCCCGCTAAGCGCGCCATGCTGTCACTGTCAGTCGGCCATTGCGCTATGCTGCTTCCTGCATATATCCCCGTTGCTCACCAGCCATCGTGCCGTGCTCCTCCCAGTCCCACCGCGCAGCCTCTGCTGCTCTTACACATAAACCAAAATGATTTTCTATTCGCACGCTGCACCTGCGGAGCCACACGAAGAATGGAGCCAGAGCCACGGTGCTCAGCTGCTGGCTGACGAGCTCTGGCTCAACTTCACTCATGTATGTGCGCTGCCCACTACCACCATTTCATTCCTCCAATTGCGTTCGCCCATTTTTCTCATCCGTGCAAATCTTGCTTCCTACTCGACCATGTCACTTTGATGCACAACCCTGCGCTTCCAAAATATGGCCTGTATCAACTAGGTCGCTTCCAAAATATGCTCAATGCCCCTCCTACCGACCAATCTAAGACAAATTTGGGTGACATTACTTTGGAATTCCAGTTGGAGATTCGCTACTAAAACATTTTATTTCACTTACCATATTACAACCTCTGTTTTTCTTCAGAAACACCAATGACTGACAGCAGCCTTAATTTTTTACACTTCCCGAATACTTGGCTGATGCAACAATGTAATAATTTTGTGTTGTTTTTCCCGGTATTTGGTACAACCATGTTGTATTTGCCTTATGAATTGGCTTTAACTCTATTGATCATATTGGAAGACCAAACAATATACCTTATTGCTGCATTTAGTTGCATTCTCATTTCACTTTCATGTTACTTACATGTAAACCTGATTTGTACCATTGCACATCAAAGGAAAATTTCTCTGATTATGGCCTAGGAATACCAGGGCTATATAGCTAACAACAAGGAAATCAAACGGAATAATATTCTAGTGTATATGGGGCATGCCAATATGGACCGCTGCTTTTGCTTATAGTTCCGGATACAACTTTGGTTAACTGACACTCTTACTATGTATCTTTTGGTTGAAAACACAGCTTTCGACAGCCCAAAACATTTTCAGCCACCATAGAACAACATAGATATGAAATGGCATATTATAATATACCTTCTCTTGGGAAGAAAGATTAAGTTCACTGCCTCCCCTGAGGCGTACTATATTAGTTTCTGTAACACCTACTAGTTTCTGTAACACCAAGGTTGTAAGCAATATGTTGTGTTGAGAATTCCTCACTGCCCATAATGTTCCCATACTTCTTCAGTTAATCAATAGTCCGATAACTGACACCATTTATACTGGAAGAGTCCACCAAAAAGAATAAATCAGTAATACATGTAAGAGATCTCAAAATCAGCAGATAAGAAGCTGAAGTACCCATCCCGACCCATAGCTACCTCATTTCACCATAGGAGATGGAAAAAGAGGGGGGGTCATCTGCAATGGGAAGAAGAAGATGAAAACGGGTAGGAAAACCTCTTATTTATTTGGTAAAAACTAGTTTCACGGCCGCCTTATCTCCACCAATTCACGGCCGCCTTATCTCCACCAATTTATTACTCTCCTGATACTCTCTTTCTTTCCCCATCCCTCCTTTTCTCCCATCTCTCATCTCTCACATCTCTCTCTCTCTCTCTCTCTCTCTCTCTCTCTCCCCCCCCCCTCAACTCCCCTGCCGATCCTTCCCCGCCGGGTCGCCACCTCCCACGCCGCCCCTCCCCAACCCCATTGGGCCTCCCCTCCCGAGCGCGCCCCTCCTTGTCGCGCGCTCCCTCCTCTCCCTGCGGCGTTTGTGGTGCTAGCGGCCACTGAGGCGTAGGTTAGCTAGGTCCTATTTATTTTCTATTTGTATATATCTTGTAACACCAGAAGTAGTAGGAGATGAAACGGAATAGTCAGAAATGGAAGCGGGATATATAGGTTTAGGCTAGTCTTAGTACATAGTTTCATTGTACGGTTTCCAAGAGGAGTGTCATGGGATGAAACTTTTATCTCATCCATGAAACTCTCTCTTCTCTCTCATCATAATGATCTTACCATATCAACGATTTTTTTTGATATTGTATTAAAATTAATACCCACGAATCTCCTATGAAAATTCCGCCGAGATAGGCCTTACAGAAGGAAGAAAAACAAAAGGTATCTCATCATTCACCAGATATACACATATAGATACAACACTTCAATGTTTCCTAGGGCTAGACCACGGGGGTGAGCCAATTGGTGTTGGGTTGCCAGGGAGGATGTAAGGGTAGGATATCGAAATTTTTTTGATTTCACAAATACAGAACTAATACGAGGTTCCCTGAAAGTAAACCTGCAAGAACGGGCTGGATGCACCCCATCCGTGCCGTCTTATTTCCATATTTTTCGCAAATCTAAAAGTATGCGAGATAAATGTTGAAATATAGGTGGGATGGACATATTTTTCATGTTGTATAATAAACTTAGTACAATAAGAAAACTTGGTCATTACACTATAACAATATAATATTTCCCAGCAGATACAAATGGCCAACGGTCCAATTTCTAGTGTATTTAGATAATTGTCTACCATAACAATAGGGAAAGATGGTATGAATTGCCGTGATATATGCCCATATGTTCATCATTCACCTCTAAATCCTAAATCGTAGGCATGGCACTAGTTTGCAATGGTGATTAGAAATTTAGAATCCACCAAATTAAACATCCAATGTTTTCTATGATTTTTTATTCACTTATTATTTTGTAACATGTTTCACCTTACAATTATTGTGGGACCTCTGAAAGTAGCCTCTGATTAATAATAAGATCACTGTAACATGACATGACTTTTGATGTTTCAAATTGGCGAGAGAATTCTAGGTACTGTTTTGTACAAGTAGGTTCATTTTGGCATGGGCTAGTAATTTCGGGAGGGAGAAGACAAACATGTAATGCTATACTCACTCGGTAATGATTCTTTTGGCTTAACAAGCATATTACAGCACGGACTGCACGACACATGACTAGCAGCTAGCAGGCTACTATCGAGAGAAGGGGGCAGTCGACGCCCGACACAGACGTAAATGATAGATCGTGCAGCAGTAGCAGCACGACACAAGTACAAACTAGCGACCCTACGTGAATTTATTCAGGTAAAGCTGCCCATGCATGCTTACATCTTGAACAGTGAACCGGAGCTAGGTGCAGAGCCGAGGCCGGGGCCCAACTTTTACGCGATGGCGATGCTGCGGTTGGAGCTCTCGGTCTCCACGGACCTGAAGGCCTCGAAGCGTGGCTCCTTGGCCTCGAACTTGTGCCGCATGTACAGCTTCATGTAGTCCTCGAACACGAACCTGGGGTACGCCTCCGCGGCCTCCTCGGCCTTCACCAGCGCCGGCGCCGGGAAGATGACGGCGTCGCCACCCGGGTTGTAGAAGGATGCGATGGACATCCGGTTCCCGTCGGGCTGCGCCACCACCCGGTGCATCACGCTCTTGTACCTGCCGTTGGTGATCACCTCCAGCTGGTCGCCCAGGTTCACCACGATGGAGTGGCGCATGGGCGGCACGTCCACCCACTCGCCGTCCTTGAGCAGCTGCAGCCCGGCGACGCGGTCGTCCTGGAACAGCAGGATGATGCCGCCGGCGTCCGTGTGCGCGCGCAGGCCGCTCACGAGGTCCGGGCGCGGGCACGGCGGGTAGCTGCTGACCTTGGTGCCGAAGGTGGGGACGCCGCTGGGCCCGCGGAAGGCCCGCGCGAGGTAGCCCTTCTCCAGGCCGAGGTTCTGGCACAGCAGGTCCAGCAGCCGCTCCGCCAGCGCCTCCAGCTCGCCGGCGAACCGCTTCATCACGCGGCGGTACCCGTCGTCGAGGTCGGGGAGCTCGGCGAGGTTGGACTCCGGGAGGTGGCGGACGAAGAAGGTGCTCTCCCAGTCAAGGTTCTCCGCCTTGACACCGCGCGCGTCGTCACCGCCGTCCTGGAGCGCCTTGCCGGCGAACTCGAGGAACCGCTGCTCGCGCACCCTCTTGTAGTGGTCCTTGGTCAGCTTCTCCACCTCGTCCATCAGCTCGGTCGAGATGCCGTGGTTCAAAATCTGCACCGCAAGAGAACAAAAAGGAAACAGAGAACCACATCAGCGAGAGGAAGATTTCTACCCTACAGCTTATTTACCATAAGCTTTTTTTTATGTTGAAATTACAGATGCATCATCATGTATCCACCTCGAAGAAGCCCCAGTTCTCGCATGCGTCACGCAGCAGCTCCATCGCCGCCGGCCTCTCCTCCCCACCGAGCAGACCCATGTCGATGACCGGGAACGACAATGCCGGCGCCATGTTAACCTCTCTTGCCAAGCCTCGCAGGACTACTTGACTAGCTACGAGCTCGCTCTCCGGCTACTGTTTCTTCCTTGTACGTGTCCAGTGCTCAGCTCCGGATTGCAGTGAGTGGAAGTGGCCAGGGCCGGTCGCAATTTATAGGCTCGGCGGCCAAGCCCAAAGCTTTCAAGAGGAGTGGAGGACCTTACCGGCCGCTCACTTGTAAGGCCCACGGTTAGCCGGCAGAGTTACACCGGTGGTTGTGCAGATAGACACCGGAGACTGGACGCATTGGCCGGTGGGCGCCCACTCCCCATGTGGCCGGCGCGTGCTGTCCCGTGTCATCCCAGGCCCCTCGAGCATGGATGCACGGAATGCTCTTTGCCCCCACCGTGCTTAGCACCGGCGCTCGCGGAAGCCGCGTCCGGCCGGCGCTCCAGCTCGGATGCTCCACGCGCGAGAGCGGCGGGGCAGGGCGGCCGTCGGCGGTGGCCGATGGGGACGCGACGTGCTTCCGTAGCCGAGTTGGGGATGGCAAGCCATATGGCACATGATGTCACAGTTTGTGTACGCGGCGAAGGCCCTGTTTAGTTTCCAAAAATTTTCAAGATTCTCCGTCACATCGAATTTTTGGACACATGCATGAAGTATTAAATGTAGTTTAAAAAATAACTAATTGTACAGTTTAGTTGGAAATGATGATATGAATCTTTTGAGCCTAATTAGTACATGATTGGACATTAATTATCAAACAAAAACGAAAATGCTACAGTAGCCAAACCCAAAAAAATTCACCAACTAAACACGCCCGAAGATTGGGCGCGCGAGATTGCGTTGGCATTGGCACCTGGAACGCGCGGAGCACCTTCATCATTACGGAGGAGTTGAGACTAGGTAGAACCTGATCATGGGCCAAAGACCCGACGAACCTGCCAAAAAAAAACCAACCTGATCCGACCCGATTAATACATGGGTTGGGTTTGGGTCGATATTTTTGACCCGCCACAAAAGATGGTTCGGGTATAGGCCAAAATTTTTAACCCGAAATCCGAAAAATCCCTACTCAATTCGAAATTTGTACCTGAAAAATCGGGTATAACCTGACTCGAACCCGAACCCGAACCCGACCCGACCACGCGTTAGGCCAGGCTCGGACAAGAAATTCAACCTGATAGTCAGGTCGGACCAGATTCAGGATGGAGGAAAATGTACCAGGCTTTTTTTTTACCTAACCTGGCCCAATGGATGATCAGAGGCCACACAAACCAGATCGATGTCTCGGTTAGGGTCAGGTTTGGGATAGGATTATTACAGATGCATTCATGATGCACACTAATATAAACAAGCTGTTAGTGAATGACTCATATGCAAATGTTTTGATGTATATATGCCGCCATTATAAAACCTAGGCCAGAATTTTAAATACTTCAGGAAATAAAAGCACGCTTTGTCACAACTGAGTTCAGGAATATGACCTTCCTAGAGACCGAGACTAGTGTTCACTTGCTGTCCAACTTTTGGCGCTCCATACCTTCTTAATCTGCGTATATATGCACGCTCCATTTGTCATAGGCACAACTTTTGTGCTGAGCGTCACACTTGCAACAAACCATTTACCTCATATAAACTATACCACACGGAACTTTGGTAGCTAAAAAAGTTCAGTAAAATAATGTGGCTTGTAAGTTGTAACATACCAATAAACATACCATACTCACCCCGCATGCAACCATTTGTCAACCCTCCATAGAAGTCTAAATAAGTGGTTATGTTCTAGAGACCTTGCAGTGGTAAAATTAGAGTTGGAATTGGCCAACATTTTTACTCACACACGCTATATAGCTCTTGTCACTTTGTTAGGGTTAGTGATGGACAAATTAGCACAAGAGTTTGTGTTTTAGCTTAATTTCTTGGACCTTTTTATTAGGTTTCTATCGACATCCGACATTCGTCTTTTACAATAGTGGAAAAGGCTAGAAAAAAAAGGTGACAATAGAAAAGGAGAGTAGATCAGACTGAGCTTATGTGCGGTAAGCGGTGATGGAATGGTGCATTAAGGCGACAAAGGCAGCGGGATGTTGTGGAGATGTCGGCAACTTGTAACTTTTTGGTGACGATTTTGTTCGAATTTGAACAAGTAGCTCCTTGTCTTACTTGAGAAAATTGAAGATGATTGGTTTTTGCAATGTGAAAGAGAGGAATATTGGGGTAGCTATATTTAGCAAGCCAGCATCAACTTTTGTTGTACTTTGCCTTTCAAAGCTTACAGTTTTCTGTAATGGGGGTCTTTCATATTGAAAAAGGCAGCAGGACCCTTGAAACTATGGTTTACCCATTTAAGAGCAGTTAAGCTAGATACACTTTGTTCCCATATGGAATCGATTGAAATTAATCTACTTGTTTAGTAATAGCTAGGTTCAGATGTCACTTTTCCAAAAATCGATACTGTGCCATGCTTTTAACTTTTCAATCTTTTGCAGGAAAAGCAGCTGTATTCATAATCTGATATAGAAAATGTTTTTGAAATATACTTTCAAGAATCAAATTGTGTTTAGATAAGTCATGTTACTAACACAAGCGTCTCGTATTGTATCGCATCAACATCTCCGCTTGCACCCTCGATTAAAAGAAAGGCAGTACTACTCAAGCTTGCAAACACTGCAGCTTTGGGAAGCAAAAACCTTGATACAGCGCCTCGACACCAAACGGGGCCTAAAGTAGGGAAAACTTGAGGCGTCCAAGGCAAAGTTGCGGCGAGGAAGAAGTTGCTTAAGCACCAACCATCTTATCTGGAATTAAAGCATGCCTTTGGTGCTTTAGTTAAAGGAGCAAGTTGGACCCGGCCTCTAGTAGGCCAGCTTGAGGTCTACAATCCTCCCCGTAGACACATCCAGCGCTGGGACTGAACTACTGAAGCCGTTGTATTACCATCAGATTGAGGAATTTGGAAGCTTCTGGAAACCAGCACAGCCTAACTCGGCTAGGGAGTAGCCCTTCAGGTGGCTGGTGCAGCATCAGTTCCAGGTCGGGTCTGGAACCTTGCATGTCGGCCGTGAAAACATAAGCAGGGTGCTGTCCCAAGCACAACACATGACTAAAGTATGACCAGGAGGTGAGGAAAAAGAAGCTGCAGCCAGCTTGGAAATGGCAGGTTCATTGTTTTTGACACGTAACGCGGCGCAAGCTTTGCAGTAGCTTTCTAGGAGTACCTGGGTAGCATAGCCACACTGAGATCAGATGGACCATGGCCACGGAACTGTTCAGATCATTCCACTACAGAAGTCATTGTATATGGTGTGTGGATATCATTTCAGTTAAAGAGAGTTCCGGAATTCGTTCTTGAAGAGGGCAAATGGAAGTTGGTCGACGGTGTCTGAAGTTTGAACGGGAACTCCGATCCGAGCTCAGAAAGCCTGAAACTGACGCTGTGTATAAGAGATACTAGTACAGTGCATGCTAGGATCGTGGCTTCAGAGTTCAGAGTAGTACCTCTGAATGCGAAGTCTGAACAAGAGAAATTAAAGCTTTCCTGAGAGTAGCCAGGCGGCAAACTGATGGGGAACCGAGTCATGCTCCGAGGTGGAAAACATCTCCCAAACTTTGGGAATCCAAGGCCTAGATCTCGTAGGAGTGCATTGCATCTGCGACCAGTTAGCTGGCAGCCGCTAGTTACCGATGGCGAGCCGCGAGCGCAAGCGCGGGGTGGGTGCATTGCATTGCATCCCCATCCCCCACCCCGGCGAAGAAGGTGGACCATGGCACGTGAACGCGGGAATGAATGTCTGTCGCGCTCGGGCCCGATCCGCGACCGACTACGCCTGTGCGACCGCCGGTCACGACCGGCTGGCCGCGGCCGGACGAGGCGTACCGTCAGTCCGTCACCAGGTTGAGCGAGTCAAAAAGCTGCGGCATCGCGGCCACCCGCCGAATAGCCCAGGAAGCGTCAACAGCGAGCGGCGGTTGGTCGGACTGGCAATCATCATGCGGCCGCTCGCGTCGTCGTCGTCCGGCCGCGCCGTAAACCCTCCACGTCGCCGGTCTACGGGCCGGGCTCCTCCGGGCCAGCACATGGGAGAGCGTGTGTGACGGAACCGTCAAATTAAACCGGCTAATTAAGCGTAATGGTTATTATTTAAACACACTAGACGTATTAGCTTAATTAGACGTAATTTGACAGTCTGTTTCCAACCCACAGGCCGATCGAAACACACCAGAAGTCAGCATGATACAATTTCACAAAAAATAGTAAATAATATTAATACATTTACAAAACAGCTTTCAATCTAGAATTAATATAGAAAATGATAGCAGTGGAAGAGAATATAACTTGAGAGAAGGAGATTTGGTTGAGAGCCAATAACAAAACGATAACTACGAAAATACAAGGACGTCACATCGAGTCCACCGATGCGAATTTTGATTAGCTTCTATACCTGAAAGGCTGAAACAGGGTAAACAACAAACCCTGAGTATACTAATACTCAGCAATACTTACCCGACTATGGGTATACATAGCCTATTATCTAGACATGCAAGACTTTCTGGCTGGTGGTTTGTTTTGTCAAAAAGCATCTAAGAGTGGATCCTTACCTTTAATATTTTAGCTCAAAATTCTATACAACTTAACCATCAGCTAATATTTGCATATCTAGAGCAAACATGTTAGAGTATTATATAACAATTCAGACTAATCACCACCATATATCATCCATGTTCCATCTCATTACTACGATGTGACAACGAGATTAAGGCTCTCATATCCGCGAGTCACGGCGAATCGATTCAATTTAACATTGCAAGGTGGACCTAACCAACACGGCACGCATAAGCTCCGTCGGACAACACGCACCAACCATTCCCCTCCCCGCCTCGAACTACAGGACCGCTCCACCATCATATGGTCAGCCGAGCTCAACGTGAGACCACCAAAAGTAAATACATGCATCCACGTTTCTCCACGACTACTCGACTACCCCAGGAGGTGAGATGGGATCATGTACTTTCAAAGTGAGGTAGTACAAGGCTTACCGGTTTCAACTACCACCTATTCCCGGCATGCGGTTAGTACAATTCAATCCCCGATCAGCGCTGCCGACAACGACCGGTCCTTAATCGACACAGACGGGGCTAAGACAATCAGGAACCCTGTCCTGTTGCCATACCTACATATCATCACCATTTCCCCGCCCGGTCTCAAGTTTCCATCATTTCCACATTTGCATTCCATATCTCAATTACTGAAGTATATAAGGATAATTATACCTCTCGCGAGTAACCTGGCAATTACTCGACTTCTATAAAATTCTATATCTCGCGAGTGACAAGAAATCACCTGACTTCTACCGAGACCTATTAAGCATGGCATCGCTATCGTCCTATACATACTAGTATAACTCAAGGGAACCTAAGGATCATGCAACTAGGGTTCCAAATAATTCCTAAAACGTAATGCACAAATAATAAATAAACATATATATAGTGAATCATAATTTAAAATAATAGAACATGCACCGGGGCTTGCCTGGGTAATATTAAACAAATGTTAGTGGTAACAAGGCTTTGGGCCCTTTCAACCTGGGGTCGGGTCTTCGGTTGCACTAGCTAGTCCTTCTCTCTTCAGGATAAGTCCGCCAAACACCGTCTTATGGTTCAGGCTCCAACATCTCGTGCTTCACGTTCATATGTTGTACATCTAGCGAATCTATATGAGATGCATATGAAATATTGATTAATGCAATGCAAATGTTAGGGCGGTGGCGCCATGATATGATGCATAAGTGCTCATGATGCAAGGCAAACTGAACAATTTAAGATCTACAAATACACACATTGCTTATGGACGTGGAATCTTTATAGTGAATTACACATACAAAGATTAGGCTACTGGATAAATTTCATGATTTATGGACTAATACAACAGGAGATATGAGAAAGATAAAAGCTACAAGCTTAAACAAGCATTCGTCATGATTTTACAACACATTATAAAAATATTAGCCAAACAGAATGTTTAATACCTTTCCTAAGTAATAAATGTCAAAACAAAGCTAACCCAACTGGTTTTACATTTACAGCACGGCCCTAACTCCAGTTATGCTTTTAACAAGCTATAAAAGTATTTTATCTAGCATAAATAAAACTGCGTAGAAAAAGTTGCCAAACAACACATTCTATTGTTCTATCATATAGAGCATGAAGATACGAAGCTAACAAAATTAATTTTACATTTTTCTGATTTTTCTGCAAATTTCTATGTATTTTACAAGCTCTGCTGCTCAGTGCTGATCGGAAGTTCCGACCCCCATCGGAAGTAGTTTCTTCCGACAAGAGGCGCTCGGCCAAACCAAAATAAATGTGTAGGAAGTTCTGACCAAGTGTCGGAAGTTTCGATGATTGTCGGAGGTTTTGACTTTCTTCCATCAAGGGGTGCTCGGCCTACCCAAAATAAACGTGTAGGAAGTTCCGACAATGTGTCGAAAGTTCTGATAAACACGTTTTTAGCCAAAACAGAAATCCTTATTGTGGAAAAACTAATCAACAAAAATCAAAACCCCTTTAGATCCTAGTGAAGGGATGCATATAGAGACGATTGACCAAAGGAAATCACTTAAAACCTCCTAGAAAAATAGATCGGGCTGACACAAGTTTGAATACCTAGAACGAGCTTTTCTTACACGAAGAACTTGAAATACAAAGTACCCATGGAAGGAGCTCGTGGGGAGGAAGGTCCTCCACCAGATTTGAAGCTTCCTTGACCTTGTAATCAAGTTGAGATGGAGGATTTGCACTCTAGGGCATTAGAGAGAGGGAGAGCTCGTGAGGGAGAGGGAGAGCGTGAGAGAGAGAGTGAGGGAGGGAGTGAATGGCAGAGAGGGAGAGTGAGCTGTGAGTGAGAGAGAGAGGGGGGTGGTTTTATTGGTTGTGGGGTCCAGGTGAAAATAAAACACCCGGATCAACCAGTCTGACCGCTCGCTCTCACCGGTCTAGCCCGAGGTAACAAAATTTGACAGAAAAATTTTCCTCTAGTGATTTATTCATGAAGATTTAAAGCTAATGGTTGAGGTTAGTCTTAATCACGGATGATTAACACATGGGGTGTTATAATCTTACCCCCTTAAAGAAATCTCGTCCCGAGGTTTAAAGGAAAAGAAAATGGCTGAGAATGGACTTCTTTGAACTATACATGACTAATGAGAGTTGGCCACAAAATCTTACACACTTACTCAAGCTCCATACTAAACATCCAAATGAGGTCAAGGGAACACTACGAAGAAGGAGAACTCAAGAAATTTCTGACTTGTGTTGGAAATGAAATTTAGTACTTATACATTGTGAATTTTCAAGGAGCTTCTGGAATCCCTAAAGAAAGGACACCTAGGCAAGTGTGTACTCAAGAACATTTTTGCTCAAGTTGTTTGTTAAGTAAATTGCATGATGCAAGATGCCTATGGTGTCATGCAGGTTAGTAAACTATGACCCCCCAGAAATTTAAATATAAAACAACGCATCCGCATTGTTACTCCCCGAGAGCCTACCCCCTTAAAGAGCAAAAGCAGTGAAAAATGATTCCACAGCCTGTATAAAAAGAATGGGTGATATTGTTTCATCCACACGCACTTAAGCACCCGCGCACACCCAGTGGCACAATCGCGTGGCGGCCGCACACACGAGGCCCTAGTTCCCGTCGCGGCACTATAGATCGTGGGACAAATCTCCACCACCTAATAATCAATAATAGCAGTTCAAATAACGCGAATGGATAAAAAAAAGGAGATTTAAGACATCGAAGCAACCAGAAAAACATACTCAAAAGCTCGCCTACCTATGGTCAGCCGACTGCCACCAATGTTTCCTTAACCTTGTCTGTCGGACAATGCAACGTGATGTGATGCAATAGGATGGTTGCCATGCAACAAACATGCGACCTTATTCATGCCTGATGACTATAATTATGCATGATGACTATAATGGATGTGATCAAGTTTTTAATTTACTTTTATTTATTTGAGCAAAAATGCAAGCAGATTCATTTTAGGCATAGGAATCAAGATGACTAGAAATCAACGAATACCAACGGTGGAAGGAATAATAGGATACTTTTAGTCTTCAAGGATGGCCCGAATGAATTATCTTTGAGCATTTAAATGAATGGCCCAAAGATGTCAAACTACCATTGATCAATAGTGGAAAACATTATTGTCCGGATAAGATGAGATGGTCATGTGAGGAAACGGGTAGGCTACGCTAGCATCACTACCGCATAAACCCAAGATACTTGCGAGTAGAAGATCATAGATCGTTACCACTAGACGCGCAGCGCAGCGGAAGAAGTCGCGCGTCAATGTAGAGGAAGTAGTCGATCACGTCCCACGAACCGAGCTCCTCGTACTTGATCCCAGCAGCCGATCAGCGCAGCAGTCGCAGCAGCGCATCCACGGAGTCCACACGTACGGGGATGAAACGCCGGGCGTCGGTGTGCTAGCACCGCACGCACGGCAAGGGCGGCGGCCGAGAGAGAGGGAGGGGCGGCGGCTAGGGAGGTGGCGCGGCTCAGGTCATCGCCCCCCTAGCCCCTCCCTCATATATATAGGGCGTACTAATGGGCTTCTATTTCATAGGTCCATTAGTCACCCTAATCCCTCTTGGATTAATATCCACTTGGGCCTTTAAACCGTATTGTGATGATGGGCTCTTGGGCATATCACCAACAATCTCCCACTTGCACTAGAGACAATCATACATGCAAGCTTTTCAACATTCCAAACCCCTTAAGTGTGTGACCCATTAGGTTCATGTGTAGGTGGTCGTGATCGGAAATCATTTCCGAATCACAAGTCAATAGCGGCACCTAGCAGGGCATAGTGACTCACAAATACACATAAAGATCATATCGGCCGAACCATAGATATACTCATACACCGATCCCTTTGCCACACGATACCAGTCAATGCTCAAAGCAAGATGCGTGCCACCTTTGTGATAGCTCGACCATTCTCTCGATCTAATAGTGGATTCTATTCATAACTAACCTTTAGTCATCATGATTAACTCTTTAATCACTTTGGCATGGCCATGCACTTTCAAATCCAACTATCTCGAGGGGCCCAGAGATATCTCTCCCGTTATCTAGGAGGGGCAAATTCCATCTTGATCCGCTCACATCCCATTCCATGTTTCATGACATACCTGTAAGCTGCTTTTGTAACTACCCAGTCACGGAGTAGCGTTTAGCAGCCCCAAGATGCACCACTACACACAGTGAGAAACAATGGCGATCTCAGGTCTAAGGATTCAGTAGGTATAACACTCAAGAACAACTGATGGCACATACAAAATAACAATCCCAACATTGTCTTGGAGTGGGTCAATCCAACACCATGTTCACCAACATGTGTCCACATCATTAATCCGATATCTCCATATCCATGATCCGTGAAACATGATCATCAATTAATGCATGTGCTAGTCTCAACGTCGTTGTTGTCCCACACAACGACATAAACTAGGGATAATTTAGAATCATATCATTTTCAACAAAGAGTTTCACGAACAAGTCACATACTTGATAGTCAATGTAAAATAATCATCCATGGAACAAATAACAATTATTTATCATTACATAAACATACTCATGACACAAAATCTCCCACGCACACTAGAATCACTGATGTAAGTATCTAATACCCATAGATCTCATGTGCGCCTCATGCTTTGGTTGTGGGAGAGGCTTCGTCAACGGATCAGCAACGTTTGAATCCGTGTGCACCTTGCAAACCTTCACATCACCTCTCTCAACTAAAGTTACGGATGAGGTGATACTTCCGCAGTATATGTCTGGACTTCTTAGTTGTTCTAGGCTCCTTTGCTAGTGCAACGGCACCACTATTATCACAATAGAGGTCCACTGGACTGGACGCACTAGGAACAACACCCAAGTCAGAAACAAACTTTCTGATCCAAACAGCTTCTTTTGCAGCTTCGGAAGCTGCAATATACTCGGCCTCTGTCGTCGAATCAGCCACCGTATCTTGCTTGGAACTCTTCCATCTCACTGCCCCACCATTGAGGCAGAAAACAAAACCGGATTGCGATTTGGAGTCATCTTTGTCTGTTTGAAAACTAGCATCGGTGTAACCCTTTACAAGGAGCTCATCTTCGCCTCCAAATATTAGGAACATATCCTTAGTTCTTCTCAAGTACTTAAGGATACTCTTTACAATTGTCTAGTGAGGTTCACCGAAATCTGACTGATACCTGCTCGTAACACTTAGAGCAAAGGAACATCTGGGCGCGTGCAAAGCATAGCATACATGATCGACCCTATGGCTGAAGCATAAGGAATCGTACTCATCCTCTTTTGCTCATCAGGTGTCGTAGCACACTGACTCTTGCTTAGAGTAATGCCATGTGACATTGGCAAGAAACCTTTCTTGGAATCTTGCATATTGAACCGATTCAATATCTTGTCAATGTACGTGTCTTGGCTCAATCCAATTAGCCTTTTTGATCTATCTCTATAGATCCTTATACCCAGAATATAAGCCGCCTCTCCTAAATCCTTCATCGAAAAACTCTTTTTCAATGAGGTTTTAACGGCTTCAAGCATTGGAATATCATTTCCGATCAGTAATATGTCATCCACATATAGGACCAGAACACAAGTGCGCTCCCACTAGCCTTTTGTAAACACAAGGCTTATCTTCATTCTTGATGAAGCCAAACCCTTTGACTACTTCATCAAAACGAATATTCCAACTCCGAGATGCTTGCTTCAATCCATAGATGGACCTCTGAAGCTTACATATTTTCCTAGCATGTTTTAGGATCGACAAAACCTTCAGGCTGTGTCATATACACATCCTCACTTAGATGTCCATTAAGGAAAGCGGTTTTGACATCCATTTGCCATATCTCATAGTCATAATATGCGGCAATTGCTAGGAGAATCCGAACAGACTTTAGCATTGCGACGGGCGAAAAGGTTTCCTCATAGTCAACACCTTGAATTTGTCGGAAACCTTTCGCCACCAATCGTGCCTTATAGATGTGAACATTTCCATCCATGTCTAATTTTTTCTTAAAAATCCACTTACAGTCGACAGGTCTCACACTGTCAATTTGATCGACCAAGTTCCAAACTTGATTATCATGCATGGATTTTAACTCGGATTCCATGGCTTCAAGCCATTTGTCGGAGTCGGGTCCCATCATTGCTTCTTGTAGGTCAAGGGCTCATCATTTTCCATCAATAATACATGGCGCTCCTCCGTAATAAGGAGGTTGAGCTTGTCAGTAGCGCGACGTGCCCTTATAGACCTTCGTGGGGCTGGTGCCTCAACTACGGGTTGTGCAACATCTTGCACATCCCGTGGATCTTCAGTGGGTGCTGAAACAGTTTCGGGTGTTTCCTGAATTTCTTCAAGTTGCACCTTGCTCCGACTAAATCCTTTTGAGAGAAACTCCTTTTTCTAAGAAAACACCATTGCGAGCGACAAACACTTTGCCTTCCGCCTTATTGTAAAAAAATATCCTTTGGTTTCCCTAGGATACCCCACAAAGAAACATTTGTCTGACTTTGGAGTGAGCTTATCAGACATCAAACGTTTGACATAAGCCTCACATCCCCAAACTTTGAGAAAAGATAATCCGGGACGTTTCCCAGTCCATATCATATGGTGTCTTCTCAACAGACTTACTTGGAACCCTATTCAGTGTGAACGCAGCAGTTTCAAGAGCATAACCCCAAAATGACAATGGAAGATCAGCTTGGCTCATCATGGACCTAACCATGTCCACAAGGTTTGGTTCCTCCGTTCGGATACCCCATTCCATTGAGGCGTTCCGGGCGGAGTTAGCTGCGGAATAATTCCACATGCTTCAAATGATCACCAAATTCAAGGCTCAATATTCCTCCACGATCAGATCGCAGAAATTTAATT